>NC_134358.1:263824002-265144737 GCF_048569485.1 Anomaloglossus baeobatrachus | reverse complement strand
ACAGAGACTTTGCTGAAACGCATTGTATAAAACAGGAGTTTATCCTTTTTATTAATATTAATAATAAAACAAATCATTTATAAGACTGGCAGCCCATTCACTAGCGCTCAACCAGACCGAAATTTCAACTCACTATATGACTATACAGGTGTAGCACTTTCCTGTAGAACACTTACATCTTTGGATGATTATTATTACAAGCTGAAACTACTAATTTCATTTTCAATATTATTCAGTATTCTCCTTAAAAAATATGAAGATCATAAAAATACTAGATGTAATACTAATATTATCTTATTTTCAGTCTGAACGTCATCCGACAAAACATTGATTCAAACTCATGTAAGACTGTGATAGGCCCGTATGCCCTGCCCTGAACATACTAGTTAATGTTAAACTATAATATTGTGAATTGTGTTATTGTATACAATGTGCTTATGCATAATACATAAATGTGATGATCTAGTGGCTGGTTTAGGTACTGATCCCTGGTGTCCAGAATAGGCAGGGAGATAGTTAAGCTATGTGAGTTCAGCCACAGTGGGATGAGCCAGATGCAGCATATAGGCTGACTCCATGTTAGTTTAGTGAGTAGTAAGAAGAGGTAGAGAGTTGAAAGCTGCACTTATGGGACGTGTAGCAAGAAGAAGTCTGGAAGCCAGTTAGATACCTAGGCTGAAGAAAGTTGGTGTCTGTGGCAACTATAATTCGACCAGACCCTCAAGGTCACCCCAGGTAATCCGGAGCACATGGGAAGGATTCCAACGTATACAGGTCGAGGGTACTGCCCTTACCTGCAACTATGAGTACCAGGCCCAAACTCTAGAGAGGAGTCTTGGGTTGCACCTGACTCTAGACTTGTCCATAAGGGAAGGTTTGGCATAGATGTGGGTGAACAGGTTGACACAAATCACGATTAGACAAGCCTAGTCCGATGGCTCCCCATCACCGTTATACACTGTGCGTGGGACGAGTCCCGGCATCCTTCTGGACTTAATGGCTTTATTGTGTGAGACCATGGTATCAGACATAAAATTGTGTCTTGAAGTAAATTGTACCATACCGAAAATGTTCAAGTGTTGTGCCCACAGTGATGATGTTACCGAAATACTGTGCGTAACTGTTAGTAAAATATTGTTTAAAAAGAAACAAGAATCTATATCTGTAAATCCCTGGCAAGAAAATCCTGGTCTGCACAAGGGCCTAAATACAGGTTTGGCTTGCACATACAAAGACAACACACCCCTCTAGGAGTACTGCCAACAATCCTTTGCCCCTTGCTTTGTGGAGGTGGCTGGGGTACAGACCATCAAAGGAGGACTGCTGAGCAGAAGTAGAAGACCCTCCTCGCCTGCGACTACCTCCCCACGCCACCTCCACAACACTCAGTTCAAATTTATTCTATGGGGCCACACACAAGTCTAATTATTTGTTTATTTAGATTTTTCTCGGTTGTACTCTGTTTGAGGAGCTAGTCGAAGCATATCTGAGTTGCTTCCGATTATTGGATTGCTCTCAATCATGTGTCAAAAAAACGGACCACAATCAGATGACATCCAAGTATCTTTCAATTTTCATGAACTGACACAATGGAGAGGATAGAAGAAAAAAAAAATTCTATCTTCTCCACAGCCAAGGAGGAAATTTTGTCACACTCTGATCATACTCTGATCAAACTTGGATCAGGGTCTGATTAGAGTGTGATTAGTAGAAATGAGGAACCCTGAGGTTCAAGGTTCGAAATTTGGGTTCGGAAACTGACTACCAAAAAAACAAAGTTTGAATTCAAAGTTTGATTGAGTTACAAGTGCAAACCACTGAAGCAAGCAGCACTGTGCGTTGGTATGATTGATATTCATCCCTGAGCAAGCTGCCAGTGTTTGAACAGCTCACACTTAGGGTAGAGTCAGCGTGATCTGATGTAGTGTGCAAACAGACACAAACAATTTTGGGGAAAAAACACCACCACCTTCCCCCAGAAGTGTTCTGCTTATGGCTGGCAGCATGTGGGTGGACCCACGAACTGCCCAATGACAGACTTCCATTGGGGTTCGGATCAAGTCAGGGTCAGAAACTGAACCTTATCTAAGATTCAACTGTGCCCTCCGATCGGAACTTCTAAGTGTTTACTCATTTCTAGTGATTAGCATAATTGATCCAATCGTCTTGGATGAGATAAACTATGATTGTCTGACCCTTTCACTTAACTGAGGATTTTGTAAGGAAAGTTCTATTTTTAAACTTACTTTCTTGTTATGGGCTAAAAAAATGATCTATGAAACTCAAGTCTTGTCAACATTCTGGAAATTGTACTTGTGTTCAGTGAGATATTGATTAAAATCTTTCATTTCAAAGGGGGTGTACTTATGTGAAGCGCTGTGAGGAAGAAAAATATATTACTGGTTGTGTTTGTTTACATATAAATGTAGTTGTTTTTTGTGTGTACATGCATTACAGCACACCCTCGGTATTTCAATCAACTTTCCAGTGGCCTTGACATGGTTGGACTAGCTGGTGAATGGCTGACAGCTGCAGCAAACACAAACATGTATGTGTCTGCTTTCTTATTTACTTACTAATTTAATTGTGTTTAATTATGCTATGTTATGTTGGTTTTCATTTTATTTCATATTTCTGTAGGTTTACATATGAAATAGCACCGGTGTTCATTATTATGGAGGGGATATTGATCAAGAAAATGCATGAGTTGGTTGGCTGGAGAGAACTTGATGCTGACGGTATTTTTTCTCCTGGTAAGTTTAAGCCTTTAAATATATTTCAGGTAACTTTATCATTTGGATTACTAATGTATACAACTTTTATGACTACAAAAAAAAAATAATGCAATAAAGCAAATGTACAAAATGGTGTCAGGATCATTTGTACAATTTTTAGTATATGTTTAATGACTTAGCTAATATAACTTAACCCCTTCACCACCTGGAGATTTTCTGATATTTTGCCATCAATTTAGCCAAATGAGGGCTTATTTGCAGCTGGAGTTTTACTTTTCAATGAAACAATTCATTTTGCTCCAGATTGTACTGGAAAACAGAAACAAATTCCAAAAATTGCAAAAAATCAGAGTGATGATTCAGCATTAGGGATAATCGAATACCTCAAATATTCGCCAACGCCCATATTCGCCGAATAAGTCGCCGCTATTCGACTATTTGCGAATATTTGATGCGCAATGTAACTCTATGGGAAACCCGAATAGTTGCCGAATAGCAATTATTCGAGCTTCCCATAGACTGTTATTGCGAATCGAATATTCGCATAGCGGCGACCTATTCGTCGGATATTCGCGAAGCCGAATATTGCCGAATATTTGTGATATTCGATCATCCCTATTCAGCATCATTCTAAACAGCAGAAATGCTGATCTCATGTGAACGTCAGCACTCAGCCGGTGTTCACAAGAACTAAGACATGAGGGCGACAGTTGTCAACAGCTGAACCCCGGCTGGCATGACAACCCAGCAGCACCCTTTGACAGTGCGATCTAACTCTCCGATCCACCCACGCCTGTTAGCTGCACATGTTAGCTGATCAGATCAGCCAATATGTACAGGGAAAAAATGTGGGCTCGCATTAAAGAGAATTTTTAGGCAAGATCAAACTCTTTTAAATTGTCTATATAGGATGTAGGTCATTAAAAGTTTAACAAAATACCTTGATATCTGTAATCCGATGTCTTATTCCAAAGAAATACAAATTCTCTTAATATGTAAATGAGCTATTCCAAGTTATGGGCCGGACACTGATATGCATGAGAATTTGCCTCCAGAACTTATATTTAATAAAAGGAGGCCTTACTAGTGTCAGACATGTAACAGTGCACAGTAGAACTGAACTTTGTCTCGTTCCAGTGTTATTGCATTTTTAAGAAAACATGAGAAAGAAGAGTTAAGTAGTAAGTACTTGAAACAGGAAAGAGAAAAGGGAAGACGTTATACAGCAGTAATGATGGAGTACAACACATAAGCTCTCCAAAGTCTCTGATTACCAGTTACAATGTGATATGGTTAACTTCCAGTAATCAGTAGCTCCTATTGATGTAGCAGGGCAGTGTTAAGGGTCCTTTACATGCTGCAACATCGCTAACGATATATCGTCGGGGTCACGGTGTTTGTGACGCACATCTGGTGTCGTTAGCGACGTCGCAGCGTGTGACAGGCTGGAACAACCTAAAATGATCGCAAAAAACACAAAACTTGTTTGTTTTGGAGAGGTCGTTTAATTTCAAAAAATCGTTGTCAGGTAAGTAGCGATGTTGTTCCTCGTTCCTGTGGCATCACACATCGCTGTGTGTGACACCGCAGGAACGACGAACATCTCCTTACCTCCATCCCACCGGCAATGAGGAAGGAAGGAGGTGGGCAGGATGTTACATCCTGCTCATCTCCGCCCCTCCGCTTCTATTGGTCGGCCGCTTAGTGACGCCGCAGTGACGTCGCTATGACACCGAACGCCATTCCCCCTTGAAGGAGGGAATTGTTCGGCAGTCGCAGCGACGTCGTTGTCAAGGTATGTGCGTGTGACACTGCCGTAGCAATAATGTTCGCTACGGCAGAGATCACCACATATCGCACGTATGACGGGGACGGGTGCTATCGCGCACGGTATCGCTAGCTATAGCTAGTGATGTCGTACCATGTAAAGCACCCTTTAGGCTTTCATATGAGTTCACATGTCCAATAATTATTGGTTAGAATGGAACCTGCAGAGATCCATTGTCAAAAAAGTGCAAACACAACTTTTTTGTCAGTTGGAAAAAATTCATTTCTGCAGGATCTGGTTTTTTTTAACATGGGAATCTATGGAGGACAGATCCATTAACGGATTACTATTTATCTTCCATCTGAAATGGATCCTGTAAGCAAAAAAATAGATCCTTTGTGTTTGTGAAACTTTTTTGCCAATGGATCTCTGCGGGATTCGTTCTAATGGATGATTACAGGACTTATCACTATCTTACCAACTGCCCTAACCTTTTAAGCGGTGACATTGTTTGTATGTTTATATGTTAATTGTGTATCACAAGATGTCTTAAATTAATGTACAATGGTAGTATCACCTAGATGAGACTCAGACACATGCTAAAGGACATTGTGCTAGCTGTTCTGAAGATTTTTACTTGACCAGAACCTATGTAGGACAGTTTCTAGACGTCCTGAACATATCCATAAAGTTGGGAAAGCTACAAAAGAAATGTGACCTGCATTAGCTTACTAGCTTGTGGAAGTATTGATGCATTATCTTTTCTGCTACTCCTTTGCCATTTTGGATGATATGGTAAGGAAAACCAATGAACAAAGGCCCAAGTCCTTTCCTTTTTATAGACTTGATTTAATGACTCCGGCAAAAGGTTTTAGAACTGCTTAGTTCCATACAAAGCCATAATTGGACTTCCTTCTGTATATTAATAACTTTCTGAAGACAAGTTACAATAGACATCTAATGCACCTAAAGCAGATTATCCCAATTCAAGCATCGTTATGTGGAATACTTGAAACAAGGTGTATTGTTTGCCCTTTCCCATGACCTGTATAGAGGATTAAATGGTGAATATCTGATATTTAATGTTTTGTTAGTATTCTTTATCCCAGAAAAAACTGCTTGCACGTGACATCCTAGATCCCCTAGGGTATATTCTGTCATTCATGAACATTGAATTATGTGCAAAACCATGAGGTCTAGTTCAGTTTTAACAGCTGTTGTTGCTCAATAATTCATTATTTTTTTTCCCCTTAGGTGGTACTATATCAAACCTGTACAGCGTCCTCGTAGCTCGATACAAGTTTTTTCCTATTGTCAAAACAAAGGGAATGGCGGCTTTACCAAAGATTGTTCTCTTCACTTCAGAACATGTATGTGACCAATCTTGAACACGCAGCTAGAACTTTATTAAAATGACCCCTAAAAACAACATTTGGATATACCCTAAAACACTGCATATGAAAACCGTAACTTGTCCCACAGAATCAAAAAGTTCTTAAAGCCATGTTGAGTCAAGAATTTCAGCCTAGAGGCCAAGCACCTTAAAATGTACAGAAAATTTAGAAAAACAATCTCAGATGAGACAGGACATGCCATACTGATGTTGCACTGTGCTCTGGTCCTTGAGGTTTTGCAATGCATGTGTGTACTTGGCCTTATGCCTGGAATTAATCCCATTCCTACTCATTTATTCTATTTCTTTTGTAGAGTCACTACTCCTTTCAGAAAGCATCTGCTGTGCTTGGCATTGGAATAGAGAATGTGATAGCTGTTAAGTGTGATGAAAGGTGAGTTTCGTTTCGCTGAATGAATAACGGCTTTGTGTGCGTGTTATTTTTCTACAATAACATTAATCAGTCTTTTTTCTGTAATTTAAAGGCAGTCATAAAGCTGTATGTGTACATATGGCTTTTCTGACAATATGTAGTAAATGGATCCGTCAACAATGGATTCAATGGATTCTTCAACAATGATGGTAAAAAGTTTTTTCTTATCACAACACATTTCAATGATATATTTTTTTCACTTGATAAAGGCACTGCTACTGTGTTGAAACACGGTTTGAATGAAAAAATCTTCTTATCATCATGGTTGAAGAATCCATTTACTGCAGCAGCACAGCCCATCTAACGTGGTTTCATCCAACTAGATCCAATATTTTCTGCAGGACTCATCCACCAGCCATGGGGAAGATGGGAACTGTTTTTCTTCATGCTTGCATAGGAGTTGTGCTTGGTGAGTGTTAACCAAACACTTGCCTACTGTCCCTCCATAACGTATCACTATTGGGCACCATGTTCCCCACATGTAGACTACTTCTTTCTCCGACAATATATAGCTCACACATTTCAAATTCAATTATTTAAACTAGAGGTAATTGTTGAACAATTTATTCCCTTTACAGTGCCTTGCAAAAATATTCATCCCCTTAGCATTTTTCATGTTTTCTAACTTCACAGCCTGGAATTCACTTTTTTTTGTGGGTTTGCATCAGTTCAGGTAAAGAACAGGCCTGTAACTGTGAAAATTTGTTTTTCTTTTTATTGTGTAGCCAACAAAAAATAGGACAAAATAGCTAAAAATGTCAAGGTGCATAATTATTCACCCTACAGTTATTACTTAAAAGAGCCTTCTTTTGCGGCATTTACAGCTGCAAGTCACTTTGGATAAGTCTCTATGAGTTTTCCACAACTTCCTAATGGGATTTTTGCCCATTCCTCAAGGCAAAACTGCTCCAGCTCCTTCAAGTTACATGATTTTCTCAGGTGAACAGCAATCTTCAAGTCTGATCACAGTTTCTCAATTGGATTAAGGTCTGTGCTTTGACAAGGACTCTCTAATACATTTAGGGGTGCTTCACACACAGCGAGATCGCTACTGAGATCGCTGCTGAGTCACAGTTTTTGTGACGCAGCAGTGACCTCATTAGCGATCTCGCTGTGTGACACTGAGCAGCGATCTGGCCCCTGCTGTGGGGCTGTACACACAGCCCTGGTTCGTTTTTTTATTGTTGCTCTCCTGCTGATAAGCACACATCGCTGTGTTTGACAGCGAGAGAGCAACAATCCTGAATGTACAGGGAGCAGGAGCCGGCGTCTGACAGCCTGCGGTAAGCTGTAAGCAAGGTAAACATCGGGTAACCATGGTGGTTACCCGATATTTACCTTCGTTACCAGCCTCCGCAGCTCTCACGCTGCCAGTGCCGGCTCCTGCTCTCTGCACACGCTAAGCTAAGTGGTGTGCGCTGGTAACTAAGGTAAACATCGGGTAACCATACTCGATGTTTACCATAGTTACCAGTGTCCGCAGCTTCCAGACACCGGCTCCGTGCAAGCGCAGCGTCACTTGCACGTCGCTGCTGGCTGGGGGCTGGTCACTGGTCGCTGGTGAGATCTGCCTGTTTGGCAGCTCACCAGCGACCATGTAGCGACGCAGCAGCGATCCTGACCAGGTCAGATCGCTGGTGGGATCGCTGCTGCGTCGCTAGAGTGTGACGGTACCCTTACACGTTTCCCCTTAAACCACTTGAATGTTGCTTTACAGCAGGGGTGGGGAACCTTTTTACTGCTGGGGGCCATTTGGAAATTGCTATCAACCTTCGGGGGCCGCACAAAATTATCAATGTGAAAATGACCCGGCTATACTTGGTCAAACAATTAACTCACCCGTACAGTAGTAGCTGCAGCTGCTTCTCTTTGGTGCGGCTGAGATGTTCGGTGATACTAATCATGTTGCTTCTCACAGCTGCATTTCCAGGTTTTTCTCTGTCTGGAGCGCAGTCAACTCTTTGTGACAATATACATCGTATAAGACGCGGGGACTGCTGTATATAAATCACAGGTGACACACATCACTGGAGGGGCTGGGGGCATATGCATCACATAGGAAACGCTGGGACTGCTGTATATACATCACATAGGTGATGCTGGGACTGATGTATATACATCACATTAGACACTGGGGGCACATACACAACACATGTATATGCTCTCAGCCCATCCTGTGATGTATATGCCCCCCAGCCCCTCCTGTGATGTATATGCCCCCAGCCTCTCCTGTGATGTATATGCCCCCAGCCCCCCTGTGATGTATATGCCCCCAGCCCCCCCTGTGATGTATATGCCCCCAGCACCTCCTGTGATGTATATGCCCCCAGCCCCTCCTGTGATTTATATTCCCCAGCCCCTCCTGTGATGTATATGCCCCCAGCATCTCAAATGTAATGTATATGCCCCCAGCATCTCATATGTAATGTATATGCCCCCAGCATCTCAAATGTAATGTATATGCCCCCAGCATCTCAAATGTAATGTATATGCCCCCAGCATCTCAAATGTAATGTATATGCCCCAGCATCTCAAATTCAATGTATATGCCCCAGCATCTCAAATGTGATGTACATGCTCCATCCCGTTTTGTGATGTATATGCCCCTTACATCTTCAATGTGATTTATATATCACAGGAGGGGCTGAGGCATACACATCACAAGAGACCCTGGGGTCATATACATGATAGGAGGGGATGTGGGCATATACATGACAAAAGGGGCTGAGGGCATATACGTCACAGCAGAAGCTGGGGGCATAGACATCACAAGAGGGGCTGGGGCACAGACATCACTGGGAGACCTAAATTTGGCTGTGGGGCACAGACATCGCTAGGAGGGGCACAGACATCACCGGGGGGCAAAGGCATCACCAGGGGGGGTCAAAGGCATCACCAGGGGTGCAAAGACATCACCGGGGGGGCAAAGGCATCAACAGGGGGGTAAAGGCAACACCGGGGGGGAACAAAGGCATCACCGGGGAAAGGGGCACAGGCATCACCGGGGAAAGGGGCACAGGCATCACCGGGGGAAGTGGCACAGCATTACCGGGGGAAGGGGCACAGGCATCAAAGGGAGGAGACTGGGGGCACAGACAGCACTTGCGGAACACAGACATCACTTGGGAGCATTGGAGGGAACACAACACTGGGGGTGACACACAGCACTCAGAACTGCACACAGTGTCGGAGAGCAGATACACAGCGCCGTGAGTGTGTGCAGGGCACAGGCATCACCAGTGGGCACAGGACATCACTATGGGGGAACAGGACATCACTGGGAGGAGACTGGGGGCACGGACAGCACTTGCGGAGCACAGACATCACTAGGGGCACAGCATTGGAGGGATACAAGAAACTGGGGGTGACACATAGTGCTCAGAGCTGCACACAGCACTGGAGGAGGCACACAGCGTCGGAGAGTGGGCACATAGCACCGGAGAGCAGGCGCTGGGCACAGACATCACTAGGGGAGACACAAGCATCACTAGGGGGGCACAGGGATCACTAGGGGGGGCACAGGCTTCATTAGGGGTGGCACAGACAGGACTGGGCAAACATAGGAATCATTAGCGGGGCACAGACCTCAATGGGGGGCACAGGCATCACTATGGGGGGCAAAGGCATCATTATGGGGGGCACAGGCATCACTGGGGGGAGACTGTGGGGTACAGATAGCACTTGCGGAGCACAGAAATCACAGCACTCCGAGCTGCACACAGCACCGGAGACCGGATACACAGCGCCAGAGAGCAGGCGCAGGGCACACAGTGCCAGAGACCGGGTACACAGTGCCAGAGAGCAGGCACAGGGCACACCGTGCCGGAGACCGAGTATATAGCAAGGGAAAGCGGGCGGACGGGCACACACCGCTGTAAGTAGGAAGCGGTGAAGCTGCTGTGGGCCGGAAGCGCAGAGCGCTAAACCCGCCCACAAAGTAAAGCCAGAGCACTGTGGCACCGGCCAGCGAGAAAGTTCAGTGGTACGCGCAAACAGTGCATGAAGGGATTTAAAGGGACGGCGGCCAGCAAGACTGCGACAGGGGCTCAAGCACCGCCACCCTGGAGAATCTGCCCGGGGGCCGTATGAAAGGTCTTGGTTCGTTCCCCACCCCTGCTTTACAGTATGCTTTGTGTCATTGTCTTGTTGGAAAGTGAACCTCCATCCCAGTATCAAGTCACTGACAAACACAAGCAGTTTTTGCTCAAGAATATCCCTGTATTTTGCAACATCCATTTTCCCCTCGACTCTGACCATTTTCCCTGTTCCTGCTCCTGAAAAACATCTCCACGGCATGATGCTGCTGCCGCCATGTTTCACTATTGGGATTGTGTTCTTTGGATGATGAGCTGTATTAGTTTGGTGTCAGTCATAGCAGTTACCTTGGTCGCCAAAAAGTTCAATTTTTGTCTCATTTTACCATAGCACCTTCCTTCATACATTAGGGAAGTCTCCCACATATCATTTGGCAAAATCAAAATGAGTCTTCCAATTTTTAGCTTTAAGTAAAGTTTTTTTTTTCTATCCACCTTTCCATAAAGGCCAGCTGTATGGAGTATGTGGCTTATTGTGGTCATATGAACAGATACTCCAGTCTCTGATTGAGAACGCTGCAGCTCCTTCCGGTTTACCTTTGGTCTCTGTGCTGCCTCTCTGATTAATGCCCTCCTTGCCTGGTTTAAGAGCTTTGGTGGGTTTCCCTCTCTTGGCTGGTTTCTTGAGGAACCATATTCTTTCTATTTGATGATAATTCATTTGTTGGTGCTCTGGAGAATCTTCAGAGGTTGCAATATTTTTTTAGAACCCAACCCTGACTTCTACTTCTCAACAAGTTTGTCTCTGACTTGTTTGTAGATCTCACTGGTCTTCAAGGTGTAGTATTTAGTATGTAGCAGTTAGTGGTGCCTCTTGCTTAACGATGTTGCAGCCTCTGTGGCCTTTTAGAACTGACAGATCATGGGACACTTGCACTACACATACTGTGGGTGTGCTTACTTTCACTAAGCATGTGAATTATGATTGTAATTGTTTCCACCAGAATTTTTTTAGGGGCTTTATAGCAGAAGGCATGAATACATATGCACATAGTAATTTTTATTTATTTTTTAAATGCCATAAATTAAATTTTTGACTAGATTTTTCTCGTCACTTCCCCAACTGCTGATGCATCACACACAAGTCGGATTACAAAAATGTTTAAACAAAAGTTGTAAAGTAACAAAATAGGTAAAAAGCCAAGGGGGTGAATACTTTTGCAAGGTAATCTATGTGTAATTTCTGATGTATGTTAAACATACTGTACAGTTTATGCTCTAGCCACATACAGCCACTGTATGTATGTTAAACAAACACTGTAGCCACTGAGCCTAATCATAAACTGATTCATGTACTTTGCAGATTACTTTTCAGCAGCCTATTTATATTTTCTGCAGACAGAATTACCACAAAAGGTCAGAAGTATATTATAAAGCTGGAGGCACATATTACAAGATCAAACATAGGTGTTGATCACAGTTCATATCCCTGCACAATGAATTCTGTACTTGTTGACAGAGCATGTTTAGAGTACTTTCCCATAGAAATCATTGATAGACTAAAGCTGGGTTTACACACTGCAACATCGCAAACGACATCGCTGTAACGTCACCGGTTTTGTGACGTTACAGCGACCTCCCCAGCGACATTGCAGTGTGTGAAACCTATCAGCGACCTGGCCCCTGCTGTGAAGTTGTGATCGCTACAAATCGTTCAGGACCATTCCTAGGTCCTTTGTTTCCCGCTGTGCAGCATGCATCGCTACAAAGTTTCAGTGTGTGAAGACTTTGCAGCGACTCCGCGGCTCTGTCTGTGTAGCGTCCTGATTAGCGGTCACCGGTAAAGGATTCACCGGTGACCGCTAATCCCCCGAGTGACTGAAGTGTCCCCCCCTCTCTCATACTCACCGATCCCCGATCCCCAGCGCTGCACGGCGTTCACTCTGCTCCAGCGGCTTTTCCTTTTTTGAAAAAGCCGGCCGCTCATTAAACAATCTCGTATTCCCTGCTTTTCCCCGCCCACCGGCAAATGTGATTGGTTGCAGTGAGACAAGCCCACACGCTGAGTGACAGCTGTGTCACTGCACCCAATCACAGCAGCCGGTGGGCGTGTCTATACTGTGCAGTAAAATAAATAAATAAATAATTAAAAAATCCGGCGTGCGGTTCCCCCTATTTTAATACCAGCCAGATAAAGCCATACGGCTGCAGGCTGGTATTCTCAGGATGGGGAGCCCCACGTTATGGGGAGCCCCCCAGCCTAACAATATCAGCCAATAGCCGCCCAGAATTGCCGCATACATTATATGCGACAGTTCTGGGACTGTACCCGGCTCTTCCCGATTTGCCCTGGTGCGTTGGCAAATCGGGGTAATAAGGAGTTATTGGCAGCCCATAGCTGCCAATAAGTCCTAGATTAATCATGTCAGGCGTCTCCCCGAGATTCCTTCCATGATTAATCTGTAAATTACAGTTAAAAAACACAAACACCCGAAAAATCCTTTATTAGAAATAAAAAACACTAACAAAGTCCCTCATCACCAATTTATTACCCACAACAAAGCCTTCCTTGTCCGGCGTAATCCACGGTCCTCCGACGTCGCATCCAGCTCTGCTGCATGCAGGTGACAGGAGCAGCAGAATACACAGCCGCTCCGGTCACCTGCACGCAGCTAATGAAGAGAGCCGTGTGATCGGCTGAGCTGTCACTGAGGTTACCTGGATCCAGCGGTGGCCGCGGGTAACCTCAGTGACAGCTCAGCTGATCGCGCTACTCACCGCCGCTCCGGTCAGCTCCACGCAGCAAATGAGGTGAGTAACGCGATCAGCTGAGCTGTCACTGAGGTTACCCGCGGCCACCGCTGGATCCACCGCTGGATCCAGGTAACCTCAGTGACAGCTCAGCCGATCACACGGCTCTCTTCATTAGCTGCGTGCAGGTGACCGGAGCGGCTGTGTATTCTGCTGCTCCTGTCACCTGCATGCAGCAGAGCTGGATGCGACGTTGGAGGACCGTGGAGTACGCCGGACAAGGAGGGCTTTGTTGTGGGTAATAAATTGGTGATGAGGGAATGTGTTTGTGTTTTTAATTTCTAATAAAGGATTTTTCGGGTGTGTGTGTTTTTTTACTGTCACTTACAGATTAATCATGGAAGGAATCTCGGGGAGACGCCTGACATGATTAATCTAGGACTTATTGGCAGCTATTGGCTGCCAATAACTCCTTATTACCCCGATTTGCCAACGCACCAGGGCAAATCGGGAAGAGCCGGGTACAGTCCCAGAACTGTCGCATCTAATGTATGCGGCAATTCTGGGCGGCTGCTGACTGATATTGTTAGGCTGGGGGGCTCCCCATAACGTGGGGCTCCCCATCCTGAGAATACCAGCCTGCAGCCGTATGGCTTTATCTGGCTGGTATTAAAATAGGGGGAACCGCACGCCGGATTTTTTAATTATTTATTTATTTATTTTACTGCACAGTATAGACACGCCCACCGGCTGCTGTGATTGGGTGCAGTGACACAGCTGTCACTCAGCGTGTGGGCGTGTCTCACTGCAACCAATCACATTTGCCGGTGGGCGGGGAAAGCAGGGAATACGAGATTGTTTAATGAGCGGCCGGCTTTTTCAAAAAAGGAAAAGCCGCCGGAGCAGTGTGAACGCCGTGCAGCGCCGGTGATCGGGGATCGGTGAGTATGAGAGAGGGGGGGAAATCACCAGCAAATGAGGTGAGTAACGCGATCAGCTGAACTGTCACTGAGGTTACCCGCGGCCACCGCTGGATCCACCGCTGGATCCAGGTAACCTCAGTGACAGCTCAGCCGATCACACGGCTCTCTTCATTAGCTGCGTGCAGGTGACAGGAACGGCTGTGTCTTCTGCTGCTCCTGTCACCTGCATGCAGCAGAGCTGGATGCGATGTTGGAGGACCGTGGATTACGCCGGACAAGGAGGGCTTTGTTGTGGGTAATAAATTGGTAATGAGGGAATGTGTTTGTGTTTTTTATTTCTAATAAAGGATTTTTCGGGTGTGTGTTTTTTAACTGTAATTTACAGATTAATCATGGAAGGTATCTCGGGGTGACGCCTGACATGATTAATCTTGGACTTATTGGCAGCTATGGGCTGCCAATAACTCCTTATTACCCCGATTTGCCAACGCACCAGGGCAAATCGGGAAGAGCCGGGTACAGTCCCAGATCTGTCTCATCTAATGAATGCGGCAATTCTGGGCGTCTGCTGGCTGATATTGTTAGGCTGGGGGGCTCCCCATAACGTGGGGCTCCCCATCCTGAGAATACCAGCCTGCAGCCGTATGGCTTTATCTGGCTGGTATTAAAATAGGGGGGGACCGCACGCCGGATTTTTTAATTATTTATTTATTTACACGGCACACAGAGCCGCACGGCATTAAATGAAGTCGGGTGAAGTTCACCTGCTGTCCCCAACGACCAGCTAGTCGCTCTGCAGGTCCGGATCGCTGTTAGGTCGTTGGCCAGGTCTGCCTGTTTGACCGCTCACCAGAGACTTTGTAGCGATCCCGGCTAGGTTGAGATCACAGGTTGGATCGCTAGAAAGTCTCAGTGTGTAAACCCAGCTTAAAGGTGTCTAAGCTTTATTTGATAGTTTAAAAAAAAACCAGATTAGTCGCTCAGGAAAGAGGTTACTTTCATGATTACTGGTATGCTCTAGAATAAAATAAAATCATATAGCAATATGTTAAAGGGATTATGTAACATGATTTTATTTTTTTTGAATCTTATGTACTTAAGAACTTACAATCATGTGGTTCCATATTGCCCCGCACAGAATTCTTCCGGATCAGAGCTATCACGGACATCTCCTGACAGCGATTACGCAGCTTCCAGGGATAACATTTAAACAGAACAACTGCTTCTATTCTGCACTGTTTTGTTGACTGGGTGTGACAGTCAATGTCATGCTAATTTACAATTGTCTCCTCGCAGCATAACTGCGGAGCACCGGCTATCAATAAACATGAGGTTAGCAGTTCTACACCATCGACAGGCCAGACTGAAAGGAGAAGAGCTGCTCTGTTCTCGTGAATTTGCAGAATCGCTGGCAGAAGTGGTCTGTGATCACTCTGAGCTGGCACTTGGCAAAACAGGCTGGTAGTTATCGACTAACTACCTATCAGTTATTAGCCCTATGAGAAGAAAAGTAAAATAGTCTCGGATAACCCCTTTAAGGTATTCATTGGCTTTTTTCCTAACTCCTCCATCCTTATTCTTTCTTTGACATATGAGGGCTTGTTTTGTTGGACAATCTGTTGTTTTGACTGACTCCATTTGTTTTACCATACTATGTACTGAAAAAATGGGAAAATTCCAAGTAGGATTAAATGGAGTATCATGAAAGAGGAGTGCATCATTTGAGCATCATAATGCTACCTTAGATGGGGCCTTCTAGATGACATAGATGACTGAGATTTAGGTCTTAGGATTGATATGGGTATCTCAAAATGGAACTTCTCATGCCTCGCTCTGAAGCTTCAGGCAATCCTCTATTCCTAGCCCAGCAGTTTTGCATGTTTGTATGTCTGGCATCTGTACATATGACACCTTTTTCACGGTTGCTACATGTGCCCATTATAGCGTATGGAGATGCTCACATGTTTGTGTTGTCAAAAGGGACTATGTGTACGTGTGAACAATACGTGTGTCCGTGTGAACCATACAGAGACATGTAATTTTTTCCCAGCATCACAGATGATAAGGGCCAATATACAGTAGGGCTATGTGTGCACGTTGCGTACTAGCCCTGCAGAAATTTCTGCAGCGATCTGAAGAGCACACGTGCGCTTCAAATCGCTGCAGAAAATGTCCGTAGAGAAAAAAAAAGCCGATTCCATGCGCTCTGTCTGCAGATCCTCCCATAGACAGAGCAGGGGCTGCCGGCAAAGCGCACGGAAGAAGTGACATGTCACTTCTTGAACGCAGCGCTTCGGGCAGCAGCCGAAGCGCTGCGCTCTAAGACGCCACGTGTGCACGGCCCCTGCACAATCTCCATAGACTGTGCAGGGGACGCAGGACGCATGCAGTTATGCTGCGCTACAAAGCAGTAGGAATCTAACCCACTGCTAACCATTGGTACAAATGTAATGGAAAATTGTCTTGCCGAAGTGATAATTTTGTTGCAGCAGGCGGCTGAAACTGCCAGCTCCGGGCAGCAGCATGCCCTACAGAGGGAGATTAGAGCCCTGATGAGGAGGCAACAGGTAGAGCTGGCCAGAGGAGAAATTGAGGGTAAGTGACCCCTTCCCCATTGCAATACCCCCAAAAAGTGAGATGTTGATATGGTGTCGGGCAGCAATAGGCCTCAAGGGTCAAGATTACCAGGCCCTGGTGGAACCTGTGTATTTAGACAGTAGGCCTTGAGTCCTGATAGCCAGAGGGGTAGCAGATGTCCGCAAGGGAAGAGTGCCCGTCCGCGTCCTGAAATGTGGGGAGGAGGAAGCCAAATTGCCCCGGTACGCCACTGTAGCAAAACTGCACACTGTCAGTAACAATACCATCAAAGCAGTGGAACCCTTGATCCCGTCCGATCAGGCGGAAGACAATGGCTCCAAGGGACAGCTGGAGGACTTTGTGCCAAAAATTACATGTGGGCACCAACTCCACCCCCTCACACCAAAAGCATGGGGTTTACCGGGTGGTACAGGAATACCAGTGGATCTTCAGCAAACACCCTCTAGATTTTGGGTAGGTAAAAGGGGTTACACAGGCGACCATCATCCCATTAAAGAGAGATACCGCCCTGCACCCCCAGCACAGTATCAGCGTGCCAAAGAAATGTTACGGGAAATGAAGGAGGCTGGGGTTATCAGAGATAGTTGTAGCCCCTGGGCAGCTCCACTAGTGCTTGTAAAGAAAAAAGATGGCACAATGAGAATGTGTGTTGACTACAGGCAAATTAACCGCATTACACATAAAGATGCTTATCCATTACCCAGAATAGAAGAGTCATTAGCAGCTTTAAAATCAGCTAACTATTTCTCCACCTTGTATCTCACCAGTGGGTATTGGCAGGTTCCCGTGGCAGAGGCAGACAAGGAGAAGACTGCATTCACGACAACAATGGGTCTCTGCGAGTTCAATTGTATGCCGTTCGGGCTCTGCAACGCCCCAGGAACATTTCAGAGATTGATGGAGTGCTGCTTGGGCCATTACAACTTTGAAACCGTGCTATTGTACCTGGATGACGTCATAGTCTATTCCAAGACCTATGAAGACCACCTGAGGAACTTAGCAGAAGTGTTTGAGTCCTTCTCAGAGTATGGCCTGAAGATAAAGCCTTCCAAATGTCACCTCTTGAAGCCAAAAGGTACAGTACCTGGGTCATGTGGTCAGCGCAGAAGGTGTGGCACCTGATCCAGTGAACGTCACACTAATCAAGGACTGGCCAAGACCCACCACGGTAAAGGAGGTGCGGCAGTTCCTTGGGCTGGTGGGCTACTACCGAAGGTTCATTGATGGTTTCACAAAGATAGCAGCGCCTCTTCAAGATCTCCTGGTGGGCCAGCCAGAGAAGGCTAAGAAGCAAAGCCCTCCATTTGAATGGAACAGCCAAATAGAAGCATCCTTTGTCCGGCTGAAAAGGGCTCTCACTGGAGAAGAAATTCTGGCCTACCCTGACTACAGCCAGCCGTTTGTACTGTACACAGATGCCAGCAACGTGGGATTGGGAGCAGTTCTGTCCTAGGTGCAGGGAGGCAGAGAGAAGGTGATAGATTACGCCAGTAGGAAGCTTCGTCCCACAGAAAGGAATCCAGAAAACTACAGTTCCTTCAAGCTGGAGTTCCTCGCTATTGTCTGGGCAGTGACTGAACGCTTCAAGCACTATCTGGCGTCGGCCAAGTTTACCATCTTCACGGACAACAATCCGTTGACTCACCTGGCAACAACTAAGCTAGGTGCACTAGAACAGCGATGGATGGCTCGACTGTCCAACTTTGACTTTACCATCAAGTACCGGGCTGGCAAGAAGAATAACAATGCGGATGCTCTGTCCAGAATGCCTCACTTACTCAAATCTGGAGAAGACATGGATGAACTGGAAGAGATAGAGTTACCAGCCTTCCATGGATAAGGCGTCTCCCAGTGTGAGCATGCTGTAAGAGGAAAGCACTCGAGTCAGCAAGAGGTTTCTATCAACCCATTACTCCACCATAAATGGGAAGAAACCCAGGACCGTGACCCGGCCGTCTGATTAGTTAAAGAAAAGCTGGCACAAGCAGAAACCAATCTTGGTCCCGCTGCTCCACAAGAAGCCCAACAGCTGTGGAAGGAGAGGGGATGACTGTTTCTCTACAAAGGCAAGCTATGCAAGAGATATGTCAACTGGCGAACGAATGAACTCGTCTGGCAGATAGTGGTCCCAGAGAGGGATGCTCCAATGGTACTGGCAGCTTACCATGATAGAGCAGGACAGTTCGGTTGGAAGAAGTTTGAGATCCTACTCCGTGATCGGTTCTACTGGGTGCACATGAGAAAGGCAGTCGAGAAGTGGTGCCGAGACGGTGGTCCATGTAACCTGAGGCGGAAGGATGATACCAGCCAGAGGTCTCCCCTACAGCCAATTGTCATGAAGCAGCCCCTAGAGTTGATGGCCCTGGACCACGTGAAGTTAACACCAAGCCGGTCAGGCTATGTTTGCGCCCTCACCATTGTGGACCATTACTCTCGCTTCCTGGTAGTAGTGCCTGTGAAAGACCAGACAGCCAGAACAGCAGCTCAAGCATTTCAAGCATACTTTTGTCGACCTCACGGTTATCCTGAAAGGGTACTGACTGATCAAGGCCCTGCATTCAAGGCAGAAGTGTTCCAAGAGTTCTGTAAAATGTACGGCTGTAAGAAAATAAGAACAACACCGTACCACCCCCAAACCAATGGATTGTGCGAGAAAATGAACCATGTGGTTATTGATTTGCTCAAGACTCTACCTCTGGAAGAAAGAAACCAATGGCCTGAGAAGTTACCAGATCTAGTGGACTTGTACAATAATATCCCAGTAAACTCGACCAACTGCAGCCCTGCTTACCTGATGCGAGCAAGACCTGGCAAGTTACCTGTAGACTTTGAAATGGGAACTGTGTCACCTGAAGCGGTTCAAGAGATAGAAGATTGGGATACAGAGCGACAACAACAATACCGCTAAGTTCAGGAATGCGTGCAAAAGAACCTGTCCCAAGCCAGAATGAGACAAGAAAAGAACTACAATCAAACAGCCCCAGCAACTCCCTTAGCACCTGGAGAACAGGTTCTCAAGAAAAAGTGGAGAACGCATCAATTAGATGATCAGTGGGAGAATGAACCCTACACCATTATTCCCTCCAATTTTGACAATAGTAAAGTGTGTCTCATAAGCAAAGATGAAGGCAAGACCTATCAAGCAGTTTCTAGAGACCGCCTGAAAGTGTGCCCTGAACGGTGCAAAATCCAAAAGGAAGTAGAAGAAGTACAAGAAAGTCCCCAAATTCAAGAAAAAGAGGAAGAGATGATCCAAAAAATACTTGGAAAATTCACCCAAACATAGACCCAAATAAATAATGCTATAGTGGTACCAGTATTGACATTCCCGCAAATGGTCGAACCAGCAGCAGAAGAGGTCCCAGATCCACCTGAAGACAAGTCGGTCCCAACAATAGATGTCACGCCAGCAGTGGAACAGGAGAATCAACCCCCTGCCAGTGGTGAACCTGTCGTACACTTGGCGAATCTAAGACTCCATAGGCAACCATCATGCATACCTATCAGGGTTAGACCTACCAGTAGCACTGAAGTAGCAGACACTCCAAGTAGTCCGGGACAAACACCAGAGCTATGCAGGTCCCAACGCAGCACTCGGGGACAGCCCCCTTCAAGGTATAGAACATAGAAAATAGAATACCTAACAGAGTGTATATAGTTATTTAAAATGTCTCGTATAAAATGCTTTTTATTTTAGGTGATTAAGTAAATGGACAATTGGGCCACTGGACTATGGGTGGCCAACACTTTAATTGTTTAGCACCAGTGTGCTCAACACCCCAGAAGAAAAACCCGTCCGGTGTGCATACAATGGGGTCATCAATGCTCTGACGCACGCCCAGAGCCTACGTTGGGGGTTTTATCGCGGCGGGTCCCCCATGGAGCAGTGTAATGGACACCTGGCAGGGAGCCACACTGGACTCTTATAATGTTATTTAAGTTTGTAACATTTAAGAAAATGTGCCTCCCACCATGGGATGAAATGTTCAAATGTTATTGTTTTTGTTTCCTCAGTCTGGGAGTACTGGTTTTAACTAAGGGGGAGTGTGGCGCCCCAGGACCTGGTCGCCACAACAGCATTGCCCCTCCAAAGGGTTAATGCTGAGCCTGGAGGTAATTGGGGAAATCATTGGCCAGTAGGTACCAACATCCAACGCAGTTTCTCCCTCAGGCCAGCAGAGGGAGCTCTGAACCTGGAGTTCCAGGGAGCATTCCTCAAGCTTGACCTGAGGGAGGAGTTAGTGTTCAGTCTTTTAGGGAAGTTGGAGAGTGAAGACGCAGAGTAGTGCTGTCCTGTGGACTGGGGCCTGTAGCTGGAATAGCTTGGCCCAGTAAAGCAGGATTGGCAGAGAGGCACAGAAGAGAATTAGACATTGGAGTCTGTGGTTGCCAGAGTGTGAAACCCTTCCCTGGTAGCCGAATCCGAAGGGCAGGAGAGCTGCAAGCCCCTGGCCCATAAGCAACCTGAAGGTACAGCTGCATCACCAGGGCTCGGTGTGGACCCCAGCAGAGAAGCACCAGAGAGGGCCTGCGCAGCCTACCACACAGGGAGAGGGACGTACCACCGGTCCCAGCAGCAAGAGGGCCATTGCTAATTCAGAGTGCAGGGTCCTATGAAAGCAAAGGAAGAACAAGGAGTAGGCCTCATACTCAGCTGGCCAAAAAGAGCACCCCAGTTACTTCCAGGCCGGCCGGAGCCTTCTACCACCTGTAACGGTCTCCCAGGACTAACCGTTTACCCAGTAAAAGAGGAGAAGGTAATGAGACTGTTGTTTGTGTCCGGTCCTTTCAGCGCCCTGTCGGCCCTACACTACACCGCAACTACACCGACACTTACAAGCACCTATAGTTGCCCCGGGGCACGGCTCCACCTGTGGGGAGCAGAACCATCTAAGCTGCCATTCCATCAGCCCTCGAGACCCCATACAGAAGCGGCGGCTTAATAGCCGCAAACCACAGGTGGCGTCACGAATAATATAAATTTTAAGCACCCCCACTGAAGCCATATTAATTGACTCCCGCCAGGGTCACGGAGTCGGGCCCCGCCACCACTGACTATCCCCGGACTAGTCCGGCCCGGCACCGGGTGGCCCATAGCCCTGGGGTGGGCGAGTCAATCCCACAATGTAATTTGTGGCTCAGTGTCTCACATTGTTATAATAAAATGACTCGCCCACCCCATGGCTATGGGACACCCGGTGCCGGGCCGGACTAGTCCGGTGGAAGTCAGTGGTGGCTGGGCCCGGCTCCGTGGCCCTGGTGGGTGTCAGTAAAATATGTGGCTTGCTTAATAATGGTTGTGTTCGTGACGCCACCTGTGGTATGCGGCTAATAGGCCGCCGCTGCTGTATGAGGCCTCCGGGGGATGTTATAGCAGCAATGGTGGTACTGCTCCCCACAGGTGGAGCAATGCCCGGGGCACTGTTGGTGCTTGTGAGTGTCTATGCAGATGAAATAACAGAGGCAACTTCAAGGGTGCAGTTCAAGTTCTTTACTCACACTTCTTGTCACAGCGCTGTAGGGACCCTTGGACTGCTGGGACCACTGTCAGGGATCTCCGCCATTTCTGGGTGATTCTGAGAGTGAAAGCCGGTACCCTTCTCTTAGTGTCTCTTTCTTCTGCTGTCTTCCTTAGCCTTGCCTTTGATAGGATAAACCTGGCTTGGCCTCCACTACAGCCTCCAGGCTGGGGGGTCACCTGTCGGCTGATTACCCCTTTTCTGGAAGTTCTGCTATGGGTTCTGGCCCGGGGAGTCTACAACATTCCCTGGGCCTCGGTTTTTACTGTTTGGAGATGATCTTTGCACTCCTCCAGTCTCTAGGGACCGTCCCCTGTCGCAGCTTGATCCCTCCACCGATGTTCTTGTGGAACAGGCCACCGTAGCTCTAAACTGCCCCGACAGCTAAACAGACTACCCGTGGCCCTGCGACTCCTTCTGTCTTCTACGTGGTGTCACCTGGACCTCTGGGTCCCAGGATCTTCACCAGGAAGCGTCTCTTTTCTTTTTTCTAGCCCCTGACTGACTTGGGGCTTTCCTTTCTTTCCTTTCTCTTCTCCTCCTTGCCTGCCTCCAGCAGGCCTCCTCCTCCCTCCTTTCTCTCGTTCTTCTTCTCCAACTACATGCTGGCTCCTCACTCTCTCACTCCCTGAGGTAGACTGACTACACTAGACCTTCCTCTCTGTGTCTGCTCTCAGATGGCTCCTCCCACCTCCCCAATTGCTCTGTTCTACCCTATAGGAGCAGGGATGGGTCTTATGACCCCCCCCAGCATGCAGCATGGGAGGGTTGTCTGCCACTTTCCCTGGTCCCAGTATGTACCTAACAATGGGTGTAGTGGGGATTTACCAGGGGACCGGAGTTCACTCTCTTCCTCTCCCAGAATGGGGCATCACACCACTGGATGGGGTGCAATGACCTGTGGCGACGGAAGCCTCAGGGGCGCCACACTCCCCCACAGCAAATCCCAGCACGTCCTCGGGCTGAAAAACAACAAAAACATGTGGAAGAACTGCAAAACATTTTTGTTATGAACAATATAAAACAATAAAACATTTCTTCCCTTTATGGGAGGCATAGGTACTTAAACGTTGCAAACTTCTTATAAAGAAACTATGTGTGCACTTCCAGTTCATTGCACGGTTTGGGCACATCCCCCATAATTCTGGTAGGGGCACAACGGGTGCAACTATATACATTTCTTGGCTACAACAAGTCCAGTAGCCTGGCAGTTCGTTTCTTTTCAAACAACAATGGGGCAAATAAAACCAGCCACTAAGTCCAGTGGCCTGGTTACACAGGACACATAAGACATCACATTCACCGGGGACCACATTCCAGTTCCGTGGCCCGGTACACATAAACATGGGGGTGACATCTTCGAAAAGCATGAGGGGCAGTACAGCAGGAAAGGGTGTCATCTTCGAAAAGAACATTAGGGCAGAAACACAAGGGACATCTTCAAAAAGAATGAGGGGCAGACAGGGGCTATATACAGTTCAGCTTCTTTTCTTACTTCTTTACATGTAGGGATTCTTCTCCGGCTCCCCACCTGGCAGCAGGTAGACAGCGGTCAGCACAGTCTGCGTCTGCTGGTCTTGGCGGGCCGCGCCTGGCATGGCGGCGGCCTGTACTTGGCGGGCCGCATCTGCGGCGTGGATTAACGTCGCCGCTGCGGCGGGATCTTGCTTGTCCGAGCGGGGTATCGCTGCTGGGGCCTGAGCTGGACAGGCCGGGCTTGGTGTCGCTGCTGCGGTGTGGATGGGCACCGCTCCGGCGGCGAAATCTTGGCGGGCCGCACCTGGCGTGGCTGCGGCCCGGATCGGCGTCGCCGTGCCGGGCGTCTCTCCTGGGACCGCGGGAATGGCAGCGGGGGTTGGGGCACTCGCGCCGGCAGGGGCAGCATGGTACTCACCCAGATCTAGGCCGGAGATGCTCTGCAGCAGGATCGGCATCGCCGGTGTGGACTCTGGATGGACGTGGGCATCACCCCCACGCAGGCCTCGCTGCAAAGACTTCTGCAGACTCCTCATGGCCAGCACCATCTCCTTCCCCCACACGGCTGTCTCCCATCCGCTCTGCTTCTTCATCCCGTCAGCCATCCTTCCGATCTCAGCCTCCAGCTCAGCGGCGGTCACAGGCCTGATCCAGGTGAGCTCCCCCTGGCCTCCGCTTACAGGAGCCATTTTCTCTCTCTGCTGGTCTGGCATTTAAACTTGTTCTGCCAGCCGGCCAGCTTTTCTAGGCGCCATTTCTTCTTCTTCCGCCTTCTATGGCGGGCACCGCTTCGTGCTCTTTTCTTGGATAAGGGGGCGGGGCTTCTCTTCGCGCCCTTTCTTCTTTCAATCCCCCCTTCTTCCTGCGCTCAGTGGCTTCAATGGCGGCAGTTTTTCACAGTAAACACAGGCTATTTCACGATTCTTCAGGCGCACAGTACCCGGTGTGACCGGGCACGAAATCCTGTTCGTGACGTGGCCCTGGTGGGTGTCAGTAAAATATGTGGCTTGCTTAATAATGGTTGTGTTCGTGACGCCACCTGTGGTATGCGGCTAATAGGCCGCCGCTGCTGTATGAGGCCTCCGGGGGATGTTATAGCAGCAATGGTGGTACTGCTCCCCACAGGTGGAGCAATGCCCAGGGCACAGTTGGTGCTTGTGAGTGTCTATGCAGATGAAATAACAGAGGCAACTTCAAGGGTGCAGTTCAAGTTCTTTACTCATACTTCTTGTCACAGCGCTGTAGGGACCCTTGGACTGCTGGGACCACTGTCACGGACCTCCGCCGTTTCTGGGTGATTCTGAGAGTGAAAGCCGGTACCCTTCTCTTAGTGTCTCTTTCTTCTGCTGTCTTCCTTAGCCTTGCCTTTGATAGGATAAACCTGGCTTGGCCTCCACTACAGCCTCCAGGCTGGGGGGTCACCTGTCGGCTGATTACCCCTTTTCTGGAAGTTCTGCTATGGGTTCTGGCCCGGGGAGTCTACAACATTCCCTGGGCCTCGGTTTTTACTGTTTGGAGATGATCTTTGCACTCCTCCAGTCTCTAGGGACCGTCCCCTGTCGCAGCTTTATCCCTCCACCGATGTTCTTGTGGAACTGGCCACCGTAGCTCTAAACTGCCCCGACAGCTATACAGACTACCCGTGGCCCTGCGACTCCTTCTGTCTTCTACGTGGTGTCACCTGGACCTCTGGGTCCCAGGATCTTCACCAGGAAGCGTCTCTTTTCTTCTTTCTAGCCCCTGACTGACTTGGGGCTTTCCTTTCTTTCCTTTCTCTTCTCCTCCTTGCCTGCCTCCAGCAGGCCTCCTCCTCCCTCCTTTCTCTCGTTCTTCTTCTCCAACTACATGCTGGCTCCTCACTCTCTCACTCCCTGAGGTAGACTGACTACACTAGACCTTCCTCTCTGTGTCTGCTCTCAGATGGCTCCTCCCACCTCCCCAATTGCTCTGTTCTACCCTATAGGAGCAGGGATGGGTCTTATGACCCCCCCCCCAGCATGCAGCATGGGAGGGTTGTCTGCCACTTTCCCTGGTCCCAGTATGTACCTAACAATGGGTGTAGTGTGGATTTACCAGGGGACCGGAGTTCACTCTCTTCCTCTCCCAGAATGGGGCATCACACCACTGGATGGGGTGCAATGACCTGTGGCGATGGAAGCCTCAGGGGCGCCACAAAAACAGCTAATCAAACACAATTTTCTCTGTTCCCACAATGATATCTCTAATGCCTGTCCTGGGCTGAGCGCCTTCCATTTGTTACTCGTGCTGGTTATATTAGATATCATTTGGCTCTAATAACAGCAGTTATATTACATAGCATCTAGCTCTTTAGTTGCAGCCAGAGCTTAGCTGTTAACCATTTAGATGCTGTTGTCATCTTTGACAACAACTGTTAAATTTTGTCACTGCCTCTGCATGCTTCCTCTGCCTCTCATCGCTCCCTCTCTCTCCTATGATGTGACTCTTGGGGAAGCACTGATGGGTTACAATGACATATGGAGGCCATCTTGCGGCCATATTAGTCCTCATTGGAGCTTAGCTGTATACTGAGCTGCAAAGGAGACCAGGCTTTAAACTAATCTATTGCAGATTCAAGTTTCCTACAGAGACTAACAAAGTAAATTAGTAAAAAAAAGTTTATTATAAAAGCCTAAAAAATGTAAATTTTCTTATAAAAAATAAAATAAGCATATTTGACCTTGGTGACTCTTTAAAGATTAATTTATCAAGATATAATTAACACAATTGGTAAATGCTGTAACAAAAAAAATTAATAAATAAAAACACCAGAATTGCAGTGTTTTAGTTACCACAAAAATACAGTTAAAAATAATCAAAAAGGCATATGTACACTAAGAGTAATAATGCAAAGCGACTGTTCACAATGCAAAAAAAAAGAAAAAAAAAAGCCTACACGCAACTCGCACAACAAAAGAAAACAGGTCTAGGAATATAGTGACACAAACTTATGAATTTATTTTTCACCACTTAAAAACCAACCAATGCAATGATAGCTGTAAAAACAAAGCCCAATGAGCAATGACGAAATTGCAAATTTTTAATCTCACTTGGAATTTTTTTGTTATTCAGTACATTGTATTGTAAATTGAATATTCGTCCTGCAAAAATCCAAACACTGATACAGCTATGTTGAGAAGGAAATAAAAAAGTTGTGGCTTTTGGTAGAAAAGAGTAGGAAAAAAAACAAAGTGCATGAATTTAAAATTGTCAATGGATGACTCCTCAATGTCCTCTCATAGTCACAGTTCACTTAAAAACGAAAGAATACTCAGTAATAGATTTTCTCAGACTTTAAATGAAGGATTTATTCTCTTTCCTGGTTAACAGAGGGTTCATCCAAAATTAGATTTGATAAGTCTAAAGGCACCGTCACACGCTGCGATATCGATAACGATATCGCTAGCTAGCGTACCCGCACCTGTCTTTTGTGCGTCATGGGCAAATCGCTGCCCATGGCGCACAAAATCGTTAGGAGCCGTCACACGGACTTACCTGCCTAGCGACGTCGCTGCTGCCAGCGAACCGCCTCCTTTCTAAGGGGGCGGTTCGTGTGGCGTCACAGCAGCGTCACTAAGCAGCCACCCAATAGAAGCGGAGGGGTGGAGATGAGCGGCCGTAACATCCCACCCACCTCCTTCCTACCTCATTGCCGGCAGCTGCAGGTAAGCTGCAGTTCGTCGTTCCCGAGGTGTCATGCGTAGCGATGTGTGCTGCCTCGGGAACGACAAACAACCTGCTTCCTCTACAATCAACGATTTTTTGAAAACGACCGACGTGTCAATGATGGACGATTTGGTGAGTATTTTCTATCGTTAATGGCCGTTCGTTGGTGTCACACGCAACGACGTCGCTAACGATGTCGGATGTGCGTCACGGAATCCGTGACCCTGGCGATATATCGTTAGTCGCTGCGTGTGACGGGACCTTTAGAAACAAGTCTTTTTTTTTCTCTCCTTGTAATCCAATGGCCAGAAAGATTGTGTATCATTCTTCTGAAGAAGCTCGTGGCAGAGAGCTCTCCGTTCCTTCTCCAGAAATCTCCTACTCTCCTTTAAAGTCTAGTGACTTAGTCAGGTCTAGTAAATCTCCACCTGGTTAAAGGGGTTATCTGGTCTGCTAGTGAAAGTCTGCAGTCATTCTCTGTAGCTGGAGATGTCTGAATTCTTACAGCTTGAAGGCTGCACATTCTTTGGTGTTGACCGTGAGAGTGAGCGGTCACATGACCACAAGTATGCTATTTTCAGAAATTCATCATGATAGCACCAGTTGAATTCACTACTACCTTTTTTGCAGGGGTTTGTTTCCTATTCAACCCCTTCACAAACTATGACAAAATGTATGTTACAGGTCATGTTTGTCTATTTAATGTGAGCTTGCGCTGTGAGCCCACATTTCCCCACACATGTTGGCTGATCTGATCAGCCAACATGAGCAGCTAACAGATGTGTTGACTAGTTAAATCCCACTGTCAATCTCTGCCCCGTAAAATAATAATGGGGTGCAGATGGGTGGTCATGACAGCAAGGGGTCATCTGATAAACTGAGTAACTCATGACATAGTTCCTTTGAATACCTGTGATGCGCCCGCAGGGTCTTGGGGAGTACTCATCACCGGGCTGGTGTTGAGGGGTTTGGGTTGTCACAGTGGCCTGGCCCAGCTCCGTGATCCCGCGTGTCAACCAAAATGGTGGGGATGGGATGATGGTGATGATGTGGGGTAGTTGTCTTTTGTGATGCCACCTGTGGTAGGCAGCCAGGAGGGGAGCCGCCACTGCGCAAAGTCTCTCTCTCTCTCTGCTGGGGCAGATGGTGACACAGCTCAGATGTTGCAGCTCTCCACAGGCAGAGCTAGGCACCAAGGAGGATGTTGAGAGTAGTTGTCAACCCCAGTGTGGGAAGCGCAGGGCGCGGGAAGGATCAGACGACACAGCGGTTGCAGTTTAAGGTGTCTACTCACTGAGTTGCTCCTGCTGTTGGACTGCCAGACTCCGCTGTGATGGGCTCCAGACGATTCCGGATAAATCGGGGCCTGGTACCGGAGGGATACTTCGTGAGTCCTTCCTCCCTGTGCTTAGTGTGTGAGTCCCTGCGACTTTAAGCTAAACAAGGATCCGAGTCCTTGGGATGGTTATGTTCCCTGTCCCATATAGCAGACAGCGCAAGTCCGTTGATGGGCATAGCTCCTGGCTCTATATGCTGATTTGCCCCGGGCGCTGTTGTGGGCCAGAAGACTTAAATCCTTTGCCTTGCGGATTCTACTGGCAGGCCATGAAGTGCCCACCAGCCTAGGGCTCCGCACTTTTACCTCTCCCTTCAGCAACCTTATTCTCTTGCATCTCACTTGGTTCCCGGTGGTGTCGAATCTCTCGAGTGCGTTTGTGGCTCCTACTCCCCAGATCAGTCGCCCCACCCACTCGAGCCCCAGAGTTAGTGGGTGGGAGGCCCCAGATGATATGGTGATCATCCTAAATGACCCTACCCTAACCCCGTCCCGGTGAGAGGGCAACTGTCTTATGTGTGGTTGTGGATGTTGTGAACCGGCACCGACTTCCTCCTTACCCGGGATTAGTACCACACATCTGGAGATATAGTACCCTGTGGTGACTGAAGCCTCAAGGGCGGCACACCTGCGCTCAGCCAGCGTTCACAGGAGATTGGCATTTAAGCTATTCAGAGCAATTCTGAAGCATCTTAAAGCTATTTAAGAAACCTACAGTGTCTGTTATGTAGAATAAATCTGGGGAATTTGATGAGAGAAGGGGCCTTTACCCTTTTTCGCTTTTTTTGCATTTAGTACATGAAGTATTCACCACCCTCCTAATAGCATATGGTTGGATATTCATTAGTATTTTTCACTAGTGCTACTTTCATCATATACCATTTGATGCCTGTCTATATAATGCAACAAACTACAGGTTAAACCTCTGTATAAGGAAGTATAGCCTATGTTATGTCTGTGCATGTTTACTCTCCATAAATTAAAAATGAAAAAATTCTTAGAAAGCATGTGCCTTTTAATCTAGGGTCATCTTACTCCTACAGGCCTCTGTTTAAAGGGAACCTATCACATCCCCAAATGCTATTAATCTGATGATATGTTTTAATAAACAGGTTTTCAGTGTTCCAAAGCTGCCCTGTCACTAGAGTGAAAGCCTAGCTACCAGGAGGAAAGGAATTTCATTTTTCCCTGCAGCCTCCATGTTTCAGTCATAGAGGCGTGGCCAGCGCAGCTTCAATCACCACTCAGTACACAGTGAGAGGCAACTGTAACAACTCTCTGAGACTAACTAATACAGTCATATGAAAAAGTTTGGGCACCCCTATTAATTTTAACCTTTTTTCTTTATAACAATTTGGGTTTTTGCAACAGCTATTTCAGTTTCATATATCCAATAACTGATGGACTGAGTAATATTTCTGGATTGAAATGAAGTTTATTGTACCATCACCCATTCCCTGTAGACTGTGAGCCCTCGCGGGCAGGGTCCTCTCTCCTCCTGTACCAGTCTGTTATGTACTGTTAATGATTGTTGTACATATACCCTTTCACTTGTAAAGCGCCATGGAATAAATGGCGCTATAATAATAATAAATAATAATAATAATAATAATTGTACTAACAGAAAATGTGCAATCCGCATTTAAACAAAATTTGACCGCTGCCCTTATCAATTTCTTGATTTGAACACTACTAACTACTTTTAACTGACTTACTAAAGCACTAAATTGGTTTTGTAACCTCATTGAGCTTTGAACTTCATAGGCAGGTGTATCCAATCATGAGAAAAGGTATTTAAGGTGGCCACTTGCAAGTTGTTCTCCTATTTGAATCTCCTATGAAGAGTGGCATCATGGGCTCCACAAAACAACTCTCAAATGATCTGAAAACAAAGATTATTTAACATAGTTGTTCATGGGAAGGATACAACAAGTTGTCTCAGAGATTTAAACTGTCAGTTCCCACTGTGAGGAACATAGTAAGGAAATGGAAGAACACAGGTACAGTTCTTGTTTAGCCCAGAAGTGGCAGGCCAAGAAAAATATCAGAAAGGCAGAGAAGAAGAATGGTGAGAACAGTCAACGACAATCCACAGGCCACCTCCAAAGACCTGCAGCATCATCTTGCTGCAGATGGTGTCACTGTGCATCGGTCAACAATACAGCGCACGTTGCCCAAGGAGAAGCTGTATGGGAGAGTGATGCGAAAGAAGCCGTTTTTGCAAGCACACCACAAACAGAGTCGCCTGAGGTATGCAAAAGCACATTTGAACAAGCCAGTTACATTTTGGAAGAAGGTCCTGTGGACTGATGAAACAAAGATTGAGTTGTTTGGTCATACAAAAAGGCGTTATGCATGTAGGCAAAAAACCACGGCATTCCAAGAAAAGCACTTGCTACCCACAGTAAAATTTGGTGGAGGTTCCATCATGCTTTGGGGCTGTGTGGCCAATGCCGGCACGGGAATCTTGTTAAAGCTAAGGGTCGCGTGGCTTCAACTCAGTATCAGCAGATTCTTGACAATAATGTGCAAGAATCAGTGACGAAGTTAAAGTTACGCAGGGAATGGATATTTCAGCAAGACAATGATCCAAAACACCGCTCCAAATCGACTCAGGCATTCACGCAGAGGAACAATTACAATGTTCTGGAATGGCCATCCCAGTCCCCAGACCTGAATATCATTGAACATCTGTGGGATGATTTGAAGCGTGCTGTCCATGCTCGGCGACCATCAAACTTAACTGAACTGGAATTGTTTTGTAAACAGGAACGGTCAAATATACCTTCATCCAGGATCCAGGAACTCATTAAAAGCTACAGAAAGCGACTAGAGGCTGTTATTTTTGCAAAAGGAGGTTCTACAAAATATTAATGTCACTTTTATGTTGAAGTGCCCATACTTTTGCACCGGTTAAATTTTGTTTAAATGCAGATTGCACATTTTCTGTTAGTACAATAAACCTCATTTCAATCTAGAAATATTACTGAGTCCATCAGTTATTAGATATATCAAACTGAAATAGCTGTTGCAAAAACCCAAATTGTTATAAAGAAAAAAGGTTAACATTAATAGGGGTGCCCAAACTTTTTCATATGACTGTAGCACTGATACAATGTTGAACTGCCTAAGGGTATGTACGCACGTTGCTTTTTACCTGCTTTTTACCTGCTTTTTTGCTGCTTTTTCTTCTGCGCTGTTTAATGCCAAAATGGATGTGTTCTTCTATTCAAGCAAAGTCTATGGAAATTTGGGTTTCTTGTTCACACTATGTTGTTCAAAATGCTGCCTTTTTGTGGCAGAACTTTGGTCAAAAACTCAGCTTTTCAAAGAAGCAACATGTCAATTGTTTTTGCCATTTGGGTTTTGCACTGCAAAGCTGAGTTTTTGACCAAAGTTCTGCCACAAAAAGGCAGCATTTTGAACAACATAGTGTGAACAAGAAACCCAAATTCCCATAGACTTTGCTTGAATAGAAGAACACATCCATTTTGGCATTAAACAGCGCAGAAGAAAAAGCAGCAAAAAAGCAGGTAAAAAGCAGGTAAAAAGCAACGTGCGCACATACCCTTAGCCAGCTGTCAGTCAGAAAGAGGGTGTGGATACAGCCGCTGCTCACTATATACTGAGCAGTGCAGTTACAGAAGCTGTGCTGGAGGTTGATGTATAACTTAATGCTAAAGGCTGCCCTGAAGAATAAGGTTACTTTCCTCCCAGTAGCAAGGCTTTCAGTGCAGCTTTAGAATGCTATTTACCCTGCAGATTAACCCCACATCTGCAGGTTAATAGTGTATGGGGACACGACAAGTTCCATTTAAGATCTGTGCATGAAATGCCACTTTTCACTCCCACTTGTGTTCGCTGTATGACTATGACTTTCCAGGTAAGTGAACTTCTAAATGGTAATCTTTACCTTTTCTATACTTTTAGGGAATGCGTGAAGTTGCATTTTGATTTCGTTATATCGTAAAGGCCGCTTTACACGCTACGACATCGCTAAAGCGATGTTGTTGGGGTCACGGAATTTGTAACGCACATCTGGCCGCGTTAGCGATGTCATTGCGTGTGACAACTATGAGCGATTTTGAATCGTCGCAAAAACGTTCAAAATAGCTAATAGGTGACATGGGGGTCCATTCCCAATTATTATTGCTGCTGCAGGTACAATGTTGTTCATTGTTCCTGAGGCAGCACACATCGCTATGTGTGACACCGCAGGAACGAGGAACCTCACCTTACGTGACGTCGCTAGGCAGGTAAGTAGTGTGATGGGTCCGGGCGATGTTTTGCGCCACGGGCAGCGATTTGCCTGTGACGCACAACCGATGGGGGCTGGAACGCACGCTAGCAATATCGGTAACGATATTGCAGCGTGTAAAGCGGCCTTTAGTGGAAGGTAAAAACAGATTATATAATGTTAGGTAGATTTTTACAAGTTACAACTAAATACTGATATATTTCCATTTAGAAATGTACAAAAAGAAAAATATTAACATAATAAGAAATATTATGTAAACTGTTTTTATGTGCTATATAATTTATTGTGGCTACAAAATGCAACAAAAAGATTTAACGATCATGAAAGGTCCTGTCTATTTAACACAACTTCTAATCCTATTAATGTCATAAGGAATCACTGGTTTCTCCTGCCGTCTCTCAACTTTCTCCATAAAACGGCAATGGAGGGGGGGCAATTTATTTAGAAATAACTTGACAGCTGATAGTTGACATCTCCCTTGTTAAAAAGAGGTGTTCCTAAAGTTTGATACTGTCAGCACTAGGCAAACTATGTAAGGAAAGCACTCCTTTTTAAAAGTATTAAATGATTAAAGTTTCAAAGCATTCTTGTAATACAGTGGCACATAGGATATAACATTATAATTACTGTGTCTTGTCAGGGGCAAGATGATGCCTTCTGATTTGGAGGAGAAGATAATGGCTGAGAAGAAAAAAGTGAGTTCTCTATGTTAAACAGCACTATTAAAATGTTCTTTCGGTATACTCTCAAAAAACCCTTCTAAAGAGGTAGACCTGAATGATGTTATGCTTTAATGGGACATTTCAATGGTAAATAGACATGATCAAATCTTATAAAACTTTAAATTGCATGGTTCAACAATTTTTTTTCCCAAAATTTTAATTTACAGGGAGTCACCAGTACTGCTAAGATTTAAATGTCCCAAAAAGATATGTAATGGTCTAAGGTCTATTTAGACTGTAATGAACCCCTTTCAAATGCCATAATGCAAATCACAGTTTTATAAATGTCAGTGACCTCCCCATATAGATGGATGGTAACCAGCAGCCTATTGAAAGAGGACCTTTCATTCAACTTTCCATGTTGTACTGGACATATGATGTAATAGTGGCTGCAGAGTGGAATCTAATGTGTTTGGTGTGTTCATCTCCTCCCAGGTTATTAGCATAGGTCATTTAGAAGGGAACAAATAGCAAGTGTACTTAAATTGTTGATACCAGCACGCAATGGTGACCAAGTGAGTCACTTTGTGATAAATTCAAGAACCACTTGTTCTTTATGTTTAAGATGAATCTCAATGACATTGGCTGTATGTTTGGGGTCATTGTCCTGCAGCAGAATACATTTTAAGCCAGTCTAACTCCTCCCTGATAATATTACATGATGGATAAGTATCTGACTGTATTTACCACCAATAATGACATCAAGAATTTATTAAAGTTGGAGACTATACATGTAGATGGGGACCAAGGAAACCTCAGAACTGGTAGAAACCATTGCATCCAAGTTGCATCGATCTACTGTTTGGAGACATTTGGCCATAAGTGGTCTTTGCGTCCTAAAATTATTCCTTTGACATACCAGGAGAAATTACTCAACTATCGATAAAAAAACATATGACTTGGTGCTCTGGACTTTGAGTTATAATTTGAAATATTTTGCGATAACATAAGACAGTTTAGTTACCAAATGGCTGGAGATCGACACACTGAGTATCTGCAATAATATTGAAGTGTCATGGAGGTTCTTTGCCAGTTTGTATCTGCATTTTGGCAAATGGAATATGGGATTTGGTCAGTATTAGGGTAAGTTCACACAGTGCGTTTTTCGCGGCGTTTTTGCGCGTTTTTCGGGTGCCTTTTTGCTCAGAAAACTGCATGACTTTGCCTCCCCAGCAAAGTCTATGAGTTTTCATTTTTGCTGTCTGCACACAGCGTTTTTTTTCAGCTGCGTTTTTGTGGTGCCACAAAAACGCAGCATGTCAATTATTCACGCGTTTTTCACTACACTTTTCATCCATTGAGTGCAATGGGATGTTGAAAGACGCAATGAGAAACGCAAATAGGTGCGTTTTGGTGTGTTTCTAAGACCAAAAACGCAGCTATAAACACAGGAGGTGGGTAGTAAAGTGACGTGTACAGGAAGAGGATTCTTTCTGTCAGTAAATACAGAAGCGTGAATCCTCCCGGTACCGTCACTGCCGCTTCCACCTCAAGTCCTGTGCATGTATGCTGCCGTGCGGCGTCATGTACGGGCAGGAGGTGGAAGCGGCTGCGAAATCAAAAGTGAACAGTAGAAAAAAAAATGTCATACTCACCTGTCTGCAGGGTCCCGGTGCCATGCCCGCTCCCAGCTCCTCCTCCCGGTACCGCCGCTCCGGGTGTGTGCAGTCTCCCCGGGTACGTATGCCTGCAGGATGCAGGACCTGGCGATGGATCACCTGATGCAGTCACCTGACACATCAGCTGATCGTAAGTCTCGGGGTGACGCCAGCGGCTGGCCGGCTTAACCTATCAGCAGATGCGTCAGGAGACTTCATCCCTGATTACCGGCAGCTCCTGCAGCGATCGGACGGGATCAGACTCCGCTCCAGGAGCTGCCGGTAATCAGCACATAAGTGAGTATTTTTTTTTTACACCGATGCATCAGCTGATTGTATAAACGGCTTTTATACAATCAGCTGATGTGTGATGTGATTCCGGCCTTGAACCTGACACATCATCTGATCGCTTTGCCTTCCGGCAAACCTATCAGATGATATTGGATCCGGATTGGACATCGTGGGACCCTTGACCCAGGATTACTGCGGAGGGGGTTTCTTTATTTCAATAAAGATGGATTCACTAATTGTGTTGTGTTTTATTTCTAATAAAAATATTTTTCTGTGTTGTGTTTTTTTTTATCTTTACTAGAAATTCATGGTGGCCATGCCTAATATTGGCGGGACACCATGAATTTCGGGCTTAGGGCTAGCTGATAATATACAGCTAGCCCTAACTCCATTATTACCCAGTGAGCCACACGGCATCAGGGCAGCTGGAAGAGTTGGATACAGCGCCAGAAGAATGAAAGCGCCATTTTCTGGGGTGGCTGCAAACTGCAATTCGCAGCGGGGGTGCCCAGAAAGCATGGGCACCCTGCACTGTTGATTCCAATCCCCAGCTGCCTAGTTGCACCCGGCTGGACGTCATTTTTTTTTTTTAATATTTCCTGAAATTCATGAAATAATTAAAAAAAAAGGGCTCCTCTATATTTTTGGTTCCCAGCCAGGTACAAATAGGCAGCTGGGGATTGGGGGCAGCCCGTACCTGCCTGCTGTACCTGGCTAGCATACAAAAATATGGAGAAGCCCACGTCATTTTTTTTTTGGGGGGGGCAAAGAAATCCTGCATACAGTCCTGGAAGGAGGATGTTGAGCCTTGTAGTTCGACAGCTGCTGTCTGCTCTCCTGCATACACCATTGGATGGAGGATGCTGAGTCTTGTAGTTCGACAGCTGCTGTCTGCTCTCCTGCATACACTATTGGATGGAGGATGCTGAGCCTTGTAGGTCTGCTCCCCCTGACTCTCCCTCCAGCATACAGTCCTGGATGGAGCATGCTAAGCCTTGTAGTTCTGCAGCTGCTGTCTGCTCTCCTGCATACACTATTGGATGGAGTATGCTGAGCCTTGTAGTTCTGCAGCTGTCGGCTCTCTTGCATACACTAGTGGAGAATGAAGAACATATTGAAGAAGGAAATGACATCAGACCTTTTTTTTTTTGTTCACTGATAAAAAACGCATAAAGACGCAGTGAGCAAAAACGCAGCAAAACGCAGCAAAAAACGCACCAAATCGCGGCAAAAACGCGTCACGGGTGAGTTTTTGTGCGTTTTTTGCCGCAAAAAACGCATAAAAACGCAGCGTCAAAAAAACGCAGAGTGTGAACCTAGCCTTAACAGTATTCTCAATGTTAAGAATTACAGGCAGATACTTATCTATTAACCCCTTCACGACCGCGGGCCGTAAAATTACGTCCTATTTTAACGTGACTTAACGACCAGGGACGTAATTTTACGGCCTAAACTTCATTTGATTGCCGTGGCCATAGCAACGGCTTTCAAATGATGTCCCCTGCTGTTTCTTACAGCAGGGGACCTTTGCTTGACCCCAGGGGGGGTGGCATCGCCACCCCCTATCGACGATCGATGTGATTGGCTGTTCAAATCTGAACCGCCAACCACATCGATCGCACTAATTTCGGCAAAAATAATGCCCGAATTAGTGCGATCCTGTGAGATCCAGCTATGAGATGCCGCAGCTGCAGCAGCATATCATAGGTGGACCTCAAACATGTCGCCCCCAGCCCCTGCAGCACTGATTGGAGCGATCGTGCTATGACGCGCAATCGCTCCAATCAGTGTGCAGTGGGGCGGTCTGATCTGCCGGTGGCCGCCCTCCCCAGGCCTGTGCTGGCCTGCGAGCCCTCCCCCAACATGGCTGCAGCGTGGAGTGGCTGGTACTTTTGGTACCACGCCACCGCTGCTGCTGCCGCCGCCGCCTCTGATGTCTCCGCCGCTGCAGCTCTAATGGTAAGTATTCCGCTCCCTGCGCGCTCCCGTGAAGGCCCCTGCGCGCTCCCGTGAAGGCCCCTGCGCGCTCCCGTGAAGGCCCCTGCCCGTGCCCCCCCCGATCTGCCCCCCTACGCCCCGATCTGCCCCCTCCGGCATCCCGATCTGCTACCACCGCTGCTGCTGCAAAGTGAGTACTGTGCTCACTTTGCAGCCCGTGCGCGCTCCCGTGGTGCCCCTGCGCGCTGCCGTGATAGCCCCTGCCGTGCCCCCCCCGCGATCTGCTCCCCCCAACCACCCCCCCCCGACATCCCGATCCGCTCCCCCCGCGATCTGACTGCCTCCCCCATTATTTCTATTCTGCTTCTGCAGCTCCCTCTCCGGTCTCCCCCTCTGCTCTCCCCCCCTCCCCCTCTGCTCTCCCCCCCTCCCCCTCTGCTCTCCCCCTCTGCTCTCCCCCCTCCCCCTCTGCTCTCACCCCCCCCCCTCCCCCTCTGCTCTCCCCCGACGTCCTCTTACCTGTCTTCACCGGCCTGATCACATCTGCGTCCATCGCTGGGTCCTTCCTGGGCATTCTGCTGATCTGCCTGCTGCTCCTGTAAAGCTGTCCATCTCTCTGCCATCTATTCCTCTGCAGCTCTTCTGGTCAGTGATCCTCCTGCTAGTCCTGTGGGTACTGTGAGTATAACTTTTTTTTTTTTTCCGTATCCCCTGTCCATTTTTACACCTCATCCGTCCGTGCGTCCCGCCAAGCGCTGATCAGGGATGCAGATAACGGATCGGCATCCCTGCTCAATTTTTGGCGTGACTTTTTTTTCCGTATCCCCGACGCTTTTTGTATCGCATCCGTCCGTGCGTCCCGCCAAGCGCTGATCAGGGATGCAGATAACGGATCGGCATCCATGGTCAATTTTTGGCGTGACTTTTTTCCGTATTCACGACGCTTTTTGTATCGCATCCGTCCGTGCGTCCCGCCGAGCGCTGATCAGGGATGCAGATAACGGATCGGCATCCCTGCTCAATTTTTGGCGTGACTTTTTTTTCCGTATCCCCGACGCTTTTTGTATCGCATCCGTCCGTGCGTCCCCCCAAGCGCTGATCAGGGATGCATATAACGGATCGGCATCCATGGTCAATTTTTGGCGTGACTTTTTTCCGTATTCACGACGCTTTTTGTATCGCATCCGTCCGTGCGTCCCGCCGAGCGCTGATCAGGGATGCAGATAACGGATCGGCATCCCTGCTCAATTTTTGGCGTGACTTTTTTTTCCGTATCCCCGACGCTTTTTGTATCGCATCCGTCCGTGCGTCCCGCCGAGCGCTGATTAGGGATGCAGATAACGGATCGGCATCCCTGCTCAATTTTTGGCGTGACTTTTTTCCGTATTTGCGACGCTTTTTGTATCGCATCCGTCCGTGCGTCCCGCCAAGCGCTGATCAGGGATGCACATAACGTATCTGCATCCATGGTCAATTTTTGGCGTGACTTTTTTTTTTACGTATCCCCGACGCTTTTTTTTATCGCATCCGACCGTGCGTCCTGCAGCGGCCGATCAGTGCACTGCGTTTGAAAAGTCAAATGGCGCTCCTTCTCTTCTGAGCCCCGCCATGCGCTCAAACAATTACTTTCCACCACATATGAGGTATCTGCGTACTCAGGAGAAAATGCACAATACATTTTATGGTGCATTTTTTCCTGTTACCCTTGTGAAAAAAAAAGCTACCTAGTTGAAGCAACCGTTTTGTGGTAAAAAATTGTTTTTTTCTTTTCACGGCTCAACGCTATAAACTTTTGTGAAGCCCCCAGGGGTTCAAAGTGCTCACCAAACATCTAGAAAAATTATTTGAGGTCTCTAGTTTCCAAAATGGGGTCACTTGTGGGGGAGCTCCATTGTTTAGGCACCTCAGGGGGTCTTCAAACCCGACATGGCGTCCGCTAACAGGTGCAGCTAATTTTGCACTCAAAAATTCAAATGGCGCTCCTTGCCTTCCGAGCACTGCTGTGTGTCCAAACATTTGATTTCCACCACATATGAGGTATCTGCGTACTCAGGAGAAAATGCACAATACATTTTATGGTGCATTTTTTCCTGTTACCCTTGTGAAAAAAAAAGCTACCTAGTTGAAGCAACCGTTTTGTGGTAAAAAAAATTTTTTTTCTTTTCACGGCTCAACGCTATAAACTTTTGTGAAGCCCCCAGGGGTTCAAAGTGCTCACCAAACATCTAGAAAAATTATTTGAGGCCTCTAGTTTCCAAAATGGGGTCACTTGTGGGGGAGCTCCATTGTTTAGGCACCTCAGGGGGTCTTCAAACCCGACATGGCGTCCGCTAACAGGTGCAGCTAATTTTGCACTCAAAAATTCAAATGGCGCTCCTTGCCTTCCGAGCACTGCTGTGTGTCCAAACATTTGATTTCCACCACATATGAGGTATCTGCGTACTCAGGAGAAAATGCACAATACATTTTATGGTGCATTTTTTCCTGTTACCCTTGTGAAAAAAAAGCTACCTAGTTGAAGCAACCGTTTTGTGGTAAAAAATTTTTTTTTTCTTTTCACGGCTCAACGCTATAAACTTTTGTGAAGCCCCCAGGGGTTCAAAGTGCTCACCAAACATCTAGAAAAATTATTTGAGGCCTCTAGTTTCCAAAATGGGGTCACTTATGGGGGAGCTCCATTGTTTAGGCACCTCAGGGGGTCTTCAAACCCGACATGGCGTCCGCTAATGAGTGCAGCTAATTTTGCGTTCAAAAATTCAAATGGCGCTCCTTCCCTTCCGAGCTCTGCCGTGCGCCCAAACAATTGATTTTTACCACATATGGGGTATCAGCGTACTCAGGAGAACATGCACAATAAATTGTATTGTGTACTTTCTCTTTTCTCCCTTGTAAAAATGAAAATTTTATGGCTAAAGTAACATTTTTGTGTTAAAAAGTAAAATTTTCATTTTTTCCTTCCACATTGCTTTGGTTCCTGTGAAGCACCTAAAGGGTTAATAATCTTATTGGATGTGGTTTTGAGCAGTGTGAGGGGTGTAGTTTTTAGAATGGGGTCACTTTTGGGTATTTTCTGTCACCTCGGCCTCTCAAAGTCACTTCAAATGTGATGTGGTCCCTAAAAAAATTATTTTGTAAATTTTGTTGGAAAAATGAGAATTTGCTGATGACCTTTGACCCCTTCTAACTTCCTAACGGAAAAAAAATTTGTTTCGAAAATTGCGCTGATGTAAAGTAGACAAGTGGGAAATGTTATTTAGTAACTATTTTGTGTGACATATCTCTCAGATTTATGGGCATAAATTTTCAAAGTTTGAAATTTGCGAAATTTTCAAAATTTTCGCCAAATTTCCTAAATTTTCACAAATAAACGCAAAAAATATCGGCCTAAATTTACCACTGACATGAAGTACAATATGTCACGAAAAAACAATGTCAGAATCGCCAGGATCCGTTGAAGCGTTCCAGAGTTATAACCTGTCAAAGTGACACTGGTCAGAATTGCAAAAAAGGGCCCGGTCATTAGGGTGTTTTAGTGGCCGGGGGTGAAGGGGTTAAGCAATACCATCAGTGAGATGTTTGAATGGCTAAGGCTGGATTCACACATTGGTATGGCATCTAATGTGAGTACATTGGATGTGATATGCTAATGACCCTCAGCTCCCACTCTGCTGCAAGGGTGGTTTGAGTGCCATTCAACTGTTATCTGATCCTGTGATCGAATCACAGCTGCGGAGGATAGGGCGGGAGCTGCGGTGGAGAGTGGGGATTAATCTCCCCATCTCCTCCATTGTCAGCTAATGCAATTATCGCAGTGCACTCGGATGTCATCCGAGTGCAGTCCGATATTTCACTCACCCCCATAGCTTTGTATGGGTGCAAGTGACTCATCTCTCGATGACAATTGCAGCATGCTGCGACTTTTCACTCATCCAGAATCTGGATGAGAAAAAAAGCTGACATCTGCTCTACCTCATTAAATAACATTGGTCTGAGTGCAATGCCTCAAGAATGCTGAATTACACCTTTTCTCACCTCCTCCAACTCTCACTCCTTCAGAAAGGCACGCAAGTAACTACATTTTAAAAACTACACCCCTCAATGAATTTATCTACATGTTCCTTTTTGGAACCACAGATGCTCCACAAAAGGTTTATATTGGGATGTGAAACCAAAAAAATGTTGACATAAAGCAAAGCTTTAGCTCCATTTTTTTTCAAGTTCATGAGGAAAAATAGGTCCATAATAGTCTATAGGTGGTAAAAACCAGATGTGTGAACACACAACAGGGTCACAGGGTAAGAAATGCTATTTGGCTACTGCAGCCCAAATTTGTCTGACATAATTTGGTGTGTGCAACTTGCAGAAACGTATCAGAACAGCAGAAAAGTGACCCCAGTACAGAATGTATACACCTAAGGGAATTCATCTAAGGCCCCCTTCACACGTCCGTGAAAAACACGCACGTGTGTTACGGGCCGTTTTTCGGGTCCGTGTCCCGTTTTTGTGTCCGTTTTTATGGTCCGTGTGGCACCTGTGTGAATTGCGTATGCTAGCCGTGTTTGTGTGTAGAACGTCCGTGTGTGCGTGTGGAATTAACGTGTATGTGTACGTGGAATGTCCGTGTGGAATGTCCGTGTGGAATGTCCGTGTGTGTGATGCACAATGTCGTTTATAAATGTCGGCTGACAGCAGACAGAGTTGCGCGATGAGAATGAACTCGGGTGAACTTCACCCGACTTCATCCTCATACCCCGGCTCTGTCTGTGTCGAGTACTGATTAGCGGTCACCTGTGAAGGATTCACCGGTGACCGCTAATCCCCCGAGTGACTGAAGTTTCCCCCCCTCTCTCATACTCACCGTTCCTCGATCCCCGGCGCGGCGCTGCACGGCATTCACACTGCTGCGGCGGCTTTTACTATTTTGAAAAAGCCGGCCGCTCATTAAACAATCTCCTATTCCCTGCTTTCCCTGCCCACCGGCGCCTATGATTGGTTGCAGTGAGACACGCCCCCACACTGAGTGACAGGTGCCTCACTGCACCCAATCACAGGAGCCGGTGGGCGTGTCTATACTGTGCAGTAAAATAAATAAATAAATAATTAAAAAAAAACGGCGTGCGGTCCCCCCCAATTTTAATGCCAGCCAGATAAAGCCATACGGCTGAAGGCTGGTATTCTCAGGATGGGGAGCTCCACGTTATGGGGAGCCCCCCACCCTAACAATATCAGTCAGCAGCCGCCCAGAATTGCCGCATACATTATATGCGACAGTTCTGGGGCTCTACCCGGCTCTTCCCGATTTGCCCTGGTGCTTTGGCAAATCGGGGTAATAAGGAGTTAATGGCAGCCCATAGCTGCCACTAAATCCTAGATTAATCATGTCAGGCGTCTCCCCGAGATTCCTTTCATGATTAATCTGTAAATTACAGTAAATAAACACACACACACCCGAAAAATCCTTTATTAGAAATAAAAAACACACACATATACCCTGGTTCAACAATTTAATCAGCCCGAAAAAGCCCTCCATGTCCGGCGTCATCCAGGATGGTCCAGCGTCGCATCCAGCTCTGCTGCATGGAGGTGACAAGAGCTGCAGAAGACACCGCCGCTCCGGTCACCTCCACACAGCTAATGAAGACAGCCGCGCGATCAGCTGAGCTGTCACTGAGGTTACCCGCTGTTACTGGATCCAGTGACAGCAGGTAACCTCAGTGACAGCTCAGCTGATCGCGCTTCTCACCTCAGTTGCTGTGTGGAGCTGTCGGGAGCGGCGGTGTCTTCTGCAGCTCCTGTCACCTCCATACAGCAGAGCTGGATGCGACGCTGGACCATCCTGGATGACGCCGGACATGGAGGGCTTTTTGGGGCTGATTAAATTGTTGAACCAGGGTATATGTGTGTGTTTTTTATTTCTAATAAAGGATTTTTCAGGTGTGTGTTTATTTACTGTAATTTACAGATTAATCATGAAAGGAATCTCGGGGAGACGCCTGACATGATTAATCTAGGATTTAGTGGCAGCTATGGGCTGCCATTAACTCCTTATTACCCCGATTTGCCAAAGCACCAGGGCAAATCGGGAAGAGCCGGGTACAGCCCCAGAACTGTCGCATATAATGTATGCGGCAATTCTGGGCGGCTGCTGACTGATATTGTTAGGCTGGGGGCTCCCCATAACGTGGAGCTCCCCATCCTGAGAATACCAGCCTTCAGCCGTATGGCTTTATCTGGCTGGCATTAAAATTGGGGGGACCGCACGCCGGTTTTTTTTTAATTATTTATTTATTTATTTTACTGCACAGTATAGACACGCCCACCGGCTGCTGTTATTGGGTGCAGTGAGGCACCTGTCACTCAGTGTGGGGGCGTGTCTTACTGCAACCAATCATAGGCGCCGGTGGGCGGGGAAAGCAGGGAATAGGAGATTGTTTAATGAGCGGCCGGCTTTTTCAAAATAGTAAAAGCCGCCGCAGCAGTGTGAATGCCGTGCAGCGCCGCGCCGGGGATCGAGGAACGGTAAGTATGAGAGAGGGGGGGAAACTGACCGACAGACTGTGAGAGAGGGACAGAGAGACCGACAGAGAGACTGACCGACGGACTCAGGGAGATTGACCGACATACACAGAAATAGAAAGAATAGCCGACATCACTAGAAATAAAAACACCAAACGGACACGGACTATAGGTAGATGCATACGTGTTTACTAACGTGTGTGCACATACCCATAGACTTTCATTGTGTCCACGTGTGCGTGCTCCGTACAGATAACGGACATGCATCCGTGCATAACGCAAAGACATACGGATCACGGACACGCACACACGGACATAATGAAATAACGCACGTGTGACCACAATCATAGATTAACATTGGTGCACGTTTGGCCGTGTCTCCGGTATATACGGAAACGGACCAAACACACACGTGTATCACGGACGTGTGAAGGAGGCCTAAGGGTGTATTGAGCTTCTTTTTGTAACCCAACAAGTGTTTCACTGATTTCTTTACTATTGGGCTGTGTGAAAAGAAAAAAATTACATTTATTACAATAATAGGTAGATTTAGTTCAAAGTGTTTCATTTTAACCATGGCTAGTAAGAAAATGGAGATAATTTATTGCAAAAATTTTGCCCAAGTGCAGCAATGGCAGAACTCAGAAAATATTTGCCTTTTAGGGTGTAGTTTCCTGAAGTATTTTGGGGGCACCATTGCAAAGCTTCTACAGTAACATTCCCATAAAGAGTATTAGGTGCCAAAAATCAAAAGCTTGCCATTTAGCTAAATTCGTTTACTTGTGGAATTTTTTACATTTTTTATTGCACTTTATGCTACAATTCTGCCTCTTTTTGGTATCTCATGTTTTAACATTAGCTGTTATTAATTCCTTTTGTTTGATTTTGAGAAATCTTTATTGATAGAGCCGGAGCAGTTTTCAGCTTGTCTGTTGGTGTCTCGTGTCGAACCCCAGTAATCTCATAATGATGACGTCCTTTGGATAGCTCATCAATTATTTGATCCTGCAAAAGCCCAGTAAATAGCCTTTCCCCTCTACAGCATAGTTTGGGTATGCTGCAGGGCCAATTGAATTTTGGATCCTGAATTTTACTGAATTATTTTTTTGCAGGAACCAAGTTGCTTTTCCAAGGTCTTTGAGCTAGTAGTGTACCACCCCGAGGGCTCGGCTGCGACCGCCGAGCCGCTCGGATCCATGCTCGTACAGTGGGTGGTGGCTCGAGCCTCTCATGGACCCGGGGCTCACGTCGTTCTGCAAGGGAGTTGGCGCTACACGCAGGGACTTGACGGGGAGTTCCACGGCCAGGGCCGCGGTGGTTTGGTTTGGGATGTAAGTTCGTAACGCCACCCACGGGTTGTGGTGAATAGATGGACACCACCGCTGCCGTTAACTAGGCCTCCTGGGGACGGTGTTGCGCAGCTTGGTGACCCCTCTGTGGGTAGGGGAGTGATGGTCCCAGAGGCCCGGGGGAGGTGCGGAGGCATGGGGGCGGTTGCAGGCATATGCTGGTGCGGTGCGGCACGGTGCGCGGCCCGAAGGCACTGGTGTACTCACTATGACACAATACACTCGAGTCTCTGGTAAGCCAAATGGGCTGATGAACGGGGCCCGCAGCCGGCTGCAGCTTCTTCCAGAATAGGTTGGTGGTTTCTGCCTTTCTCCTGCACCTCTTTGTAAGAATGTTTTGACTCCTATGCCTAAGCAACGGTAGTCCGCTCCCCGACTTGTATATGCCGTAGGAGCCCGTTTGCCCGCAGACGCTGGCCCTTTGGGTCTCTATGCTCTGGCGGTGGCTGTACCCTATATGGTTGGCCTGTCTTCTAACGGGTCTTGTGTGGGATAGGTCCTTAAATCCAGTCCTCAATCAGTTGATTTGACTCTGCCCTGTCGGTTCAGGGCTTTATACTGGGTCTGAGTACCCCTCCAGACGGTTCCCCGGTTCGGTACCGGCGGGCCACCACCCAACCTCGGTCCCTACGGTTCCACCGCCTGTAATCCCAGCTCCTGCAGGCGGCCACCACCGTCTGCCTCCTTGCCTAAGGTGACTGGGCTCTGACCCAGCTACCGGAGTAGTCTGTTGGCAGGCCTGGACACAGGTCTGCCCTTGAACTTGACTTCTCTCTACTCTGCACTACAACTTGTGTGTTTATTTTCCCGTCTCCAGGCCTGTGAACTCCTCGGTGGGCAGAGCCAACCACCTGGCTCCACCCCCCTGTTGTGGACATCAAACCTGGAGGGTGGTGACAAGGGTTTCTTGGTTGGCTGCTGTCACCTACTCGGGGAGGGGGTGGTGTGTGTGTGACTACCTGGGACGACCTGACTAGTCCAGGGCGTCATACTAGCAACACCAGCTATTTTTATTTTTCTTTTGACAGAGAGACTGAGTAGATATGGAACTAATGAAAACTTCAACTCATCCCACAAAAAAACAAAACAAAATATGTTTTAGCTGCTTTGTTTACTGACTTTTGGGAGACAGAATAAACAGCAGTACAGGGCTCTTTTCATTTTTATTTTTTTACACCATTCACCATGTGGTAAAAGTGATAAGACAATTCTTCAGGTGAGTATGATCAGTGATATGTCATGTATACAGCTTTTTATTTCACTTTTGCTTTTTTTTTTTTTCTTGCCATTTGAAGGCTCATTTTGATGGGACTTTATCACTGAAAACATTTTTACTTTGATTACTTTTTACTCCATTTTTGTTGTCAGTGTTATTAATACACTATATATTTAGGGTGCTGTGCTTGCAAGTGTATTTTTTTTCTTCAGTGTTTACTGTAAAATTAAAAAATGGGACAATTTTTCATAAATTGGTTTGCTGATTGTGAATGCAGCTAAATCAGTTAGGTGTACTTTTGTTGTGTACTTGTTTTTAGTTGTGAAACATCTTTCTGTTATTTTTTCATACTTTTCTTCTATTTTTTTAAATATGTTTTATAGGACTTTATCTTTACTCTTTTTTTTTTTTTACTTGGTCCCTCTGTGGAACATTTTGACTCATTACTAGTCTGATTTTTCCCTAGTCTTTTCAGATTTACATTGACATGAGGCCTGTTAGACCCTGCATATGGTAAGGCTTAACAGGCCACCATAGATGGTTAACCTTGAGGCTATTACTTGGCTTGAGGCTGCCATGGCAACCATTAGCTCCTTGCTATTACTGGGTGTTGATGGGGTTAATGAAGAAGCCCAAATAGCCATCTATAGGCAGCTATTTCTATTGACAGTAGCATCAAAGGGTTAAACAGATGCAATTGCTGCTAGATATCAGTTGTAGAAGGATTCCAGCAAGAGTGTACAGTCTAGTATGCAGCTGACACCCATTGATGATGATGAAGTTGGCTTTCCTTGTGAGCTAGTACATGTATGGTGGTTGCGGGAAGGCATTAGCCTCTGCACCATACTGGTATAATGAATATCAGGGTGGGGTGAAAAGAAAAATCAAGTGAAATGATCTTTTGTACTGCACAATAGATAATTGTTATCAGTAGTGCACCATACTGTCTAAAGAGGGGGTCGTGCTTTTGGAAATAATGACCATTCAGGGGATATCTTTCCCTGCGTATTGCCACAACCTGATGTGGCTTTCTCAGGGGCTGAATATTTATACTCAGCCCTTGAGAAATCAGATTGTGGTGAAATGAGTAGGGCAGACTCCCCCATTCCTCTATTAATTATTATGTTGGGGTAGGACAGCAGTTTTCCTTATTCATTTGATATAGATTACTTGCTCTAGACTGGCTTCAATCCTGCCAGATTGTCCCATCAATATGTGCTCTATGGTGACATTAGCATTTTAAGGTCTGATCTTTTTATGTTTTATTGGTTGAACTCTGTGTAGCACCCAGGGAGTCTGTCGGGCACAGGGTGTCTCGTACCTGCGTTACTCGTCACCGGGCTAGTGTGATGATCTGGGATGTCGCGGTGGCCTGCCTGGTTTCAAGCCCCAAGGTGTACACCAATAAGGAGAGAAGATAATGGGGGTAGTAGTAGGATGAAGTGTCGTGACGTCACCTGTGGTATGCGGACAGGGATTTAGCCACCCCTGCTGCTGCTGTCCTCCGGGGCGGATGGTAGTAGCAGCCAGAGATGGTATTGCTCCCTACAGGTGGAGCAGGCCCCGGGGAGGATGATGAGGGGAGTAGTGATGGCGCTTGGCACCAAGGCGCAGGGCGGCGGTGCCGGTAATAAGAGTCCTGACAAAAACCCCTCGATGAATTGCTCAGTCAGCAGGTGGGTCACATCTTTCACCTCCTCCGGGTCTACCTGCTGAACTGCTCTCATTGCCTCCTGAAGATTTAAAGAATAGTCCCGAACACTTTCTTGCACTTTTTGTTTCCATCCATAGAACTCCATTTTTATCTCAGCTGCTGTACGGGTTTCAAAGGTTTCCTTCAGTTTAGCCAAAATGTCCTTTGCCACTCTTTTATCAGTCTCCAGCCAAGATTTAACTTCACGTCAGGCTGCCCCGGTCAATTGACCGACGAGCACACTGGCTTTCTCTCCTTCCGACAGAGGCATACACCTGGAATAAACTGTAAAGTCTATCCTTGAAATCAGCCAGGGGATATGCCTCCCCGGAATACTGGGGGAGCCACGTTGCCCCTGGAAGATATGGCATGGGAAAAGGTAGCACTGGATCTGGTGCTGGTGCCATTGCTGCGGATCCGGCAACAGGGACAATTTGGTCTCTCTGCTCTGTAGACATGTTTGGGCCAGTCTCCAGTTTCCTGTCAACTTCTAGCAGTAGGGCTTGTTTTGGCACTCTTTCTGGGCTCCTCCCATGCTTTGCACACCCTTTGCGAGTACCACGCACGATGACATGCCCCTTCTTTTCCCGTGCAAAATGACTAATGGCGACTGTCCTTTTTAAGCAAAATATTTAACACAGTAGAGTAAGGCACACAGTACCCAAGTTTTTGGCCTAGGCACGGTATCCTGTTCGTGATGCCAAAATGTATTACCCAGAAAGCAGGGGGTTTGTCAGGCACGGGGTGTCTCGTACCTGCGTTACTCATCACCAGGCTGGTGTGGTGATCTGGGATGTCGCGGTGGCCTGCCTGGCTTCATGCCCCGAGGTGTACACCAATAAGGAGGGAAGATGATGGGGTTAATAGTAGGATGAAGTGTCGTGACGCCACCTGTGGTATGTTGGATTTAGCCGCCACTACTGTTGCTGTCCAGGGCGGATGTTAGTGGCAGCCAAAGATGGTATCACTCCCCACAGGTAGAGCGGGTCCCGGGGAGGATGATAAGGGGAGTAGTGATGGCGTTTTGCGCTGAGGTGCGGGGCGGTGGTGCCAGTAATAAGAGTCCGAGTCAGTGGCTGCGGTTCCAGGCGTCTTTACTCACTCTTTGTGCTGTGCAGCTCGCCCGGATAGTACTGGTCACCTGCTGTGATGAGCTCTGTCAACCCCGGGTAAGTTAGGAGAAGCCACCGGTGTTGAAACGAAGAAAGTCCTTTTCTACAGTTGCCCTTCCTGCTGGTGGCTTTCCTAGTGACCGGGGAATTCCCATGCTTTGTGATGGCCAACACCCTGCCTACCCTAGCACAGCTCCCCAGAGAGAAGGCTCCTAAGCTATATGTAAAGTGTGAATGTGGAACACCGGTGATTAACCCTCTCCTTATCTCAAGGTGAATACTGCAACTTGAATGAGCTGAAATACTCTGTGACGACTGAAGTCTCAGGGGCGCCACATCTGCATTCATATTATTTGCTTGATATTTTGGTTAAGATCTTGGTCTTTACTGTTTGGAGCTTGTTTGTATTTTTCACTCCATTAGTGTATTATTCTTAAGCTCTGTATTTTGTACTTACTTGTTGGCTCACCATTGTGTACAGTTTCTATTGTGTTCCTATACCAGTGGACACTACTTTGCCCAGGAGAGCTGGTATATATTTCACATTGTCTATACTCTGTGTTCCTATACTTATCCTTATCCATTTCCAGCATATGGATTTTTCAGGGAGCTTGTCATTCAATTGCTGAATATTTTTAAATGATTTTAATATAAATGTTGTCTTGCCTTTTTGATTACAATAATGATTACATATTTATGATATGTGTATATATATATATATATATATATATATATATATATATATATTGTGAGACTGTGACCGGGGTTATCTATGACGGCCGGTATGTCTCGCCCCGGTTGTGCTCACTCCATGATAGAAAGTAAATCCACTCTAGGGTTAATACTGTTTCCCTACAGGCTGAAGGAAGGGTTAAATGGAAACAGGAACGAGGGCAGGTGTGCCGGGTGTGAGGGAGTGAACAGAACTCCCTGATAGAGATGAGCGAACCGGTCCCGGTTCGGCTCGAGGCGGTTCGCCGAACGGGGGGTCTGGCTCGAGTTCGGCTCGTCGAACGTTCGACGAACCGAACTCGAGCCCATAGGAAACAATGGCAGGCAATCACAAACACAGTAAAACACCTAGAAAACACCCTCAAAGGTGTCCAAAAGGTGACAAACAACTCACAACACAACACAAACACATGGGAAAGTGACAAGGACATGTACTCATGCGAAAACAAAACAGCTGGACAAGGAAAAAGAGGAGGACACACAGATATAGGCATGGCACGCCCTTCTAAAGTCATGTAAAACACCGCAAGGTGACTCCAAGCGGAGTCTCCCTTTTTTCCAAAAATTGGGCCCCACACACCCACCCCTTCAGTGGCAGCAGTTGTGCCCCAGTTGTACACTTCACAGCTAGATTTGCATCAAGCACATTCAAAAATACGCCATTCTTATCCGTCCCCAGGATGACACCGGGGTAGGTAGCAAAGTCTTTCCTGATCCCAGCTCTGTTCATCTTGGCTTCTTTTAAAAACACAGCAAGCAAGGGTTACTCCAAGCGGAGTCTCCCTTTTTTCCAAAAATTGGGCCACACAGACACCCACCCCATCAGTGGCAGCACTTGGGCCCTAGTTGCAAACAGGATGTTTTGATTTGCATCAAGCACATTCAAAAATACGCTATTCTTAGCCGTCCCCAGGATGACACTGGGGTAGGTAGCAAAGTCTTTGCTGACCCATGACTTGTTCATCTTGGCTTCTTTTAAAAACAATGTAAGCAAGGGTTACTCCAAGCGGAGTCTCCCCTTTTTTCCAAAAATTGGGCCCCACACACACCCACCCATTCAGTGGCAGCAGTTGTGCCCCAGTTGTACACTTCACAGCTAGATTTGCATCAAGCACATTCAAAAATACGCCATTCTTATCCGTCCCCAGGATGACACCGGGGTAGGTAGCAAAGTCTTTCCTGATCCCAGCTCTGTTCATCTTGGCTTCTTTTAAAAACACAGCAAGCAAGGGTTACTCCAAGCGGAGTCTCCCTTTTTTCCAAAAATTGGGCCACACAGACACCCACCCCATCAGTGGCAGCACTTCGGCCCTAGTTGCAAACAGGATGTTTTGATTTGCATCAAGCACATTCAAAAATACGCTATTCTTATCCGTCCCCAGGATGACACCGGGGTAGGTAGCAAAGTCTTTCCTGATCCCAGCTCTGTTCATCTTGGCTTCTTTTAAAAACACAGCAAGCAAGGGTTACTCCAAGCGGAGTCTCCCTTTTTTCCAAAAATTGGGCCACACAGACACCCACCCCATCAGTGGCAGCACTTGGGCCCTAGTTGCAAACAGGATGTTTTGATTTGCATCAAGCACATTCAAAAATACGCTATTCTTAGCCGTCCCCAGGATGACACTGGGGTAGGTAGCAAAGTCTTTGCTGACCCATGACTTGTTCATCTTGGCTTCTTTTAAAAACAATGTAAGCAAGGGTTACTCCAAGCGGAGTCTCCCCTTTTTTCCAAAAATTGGGCCCCACACACACCCACCCATTCAGTGGCAGCAGTTGTGCCCCAGTTGTACACTTCACAGCTAGATTTGCATCAAGCACATTCAAAAATACGCCATTCTTATCCGTCCCCAGGATGACACCGGGGTAGGTAGCAAAGTCTTTCCTGATCCCAGCTCTGTTCATCTTGGCTTCTTTTAAAAACACAGCAAGCAAGGGTTACTCCAAGCGGAGTCTCCCTTTTTTCCAAAAATTGGGCCACACAGACACCCACCCCATCAGTGGCAGCACTTGGGCCCTAGTTGCAAACAGGATGTTTTGATTTGCATCAAGCACATTCAAAAATACGCTATTCTTATCCGTCCCCAGGATGACACCGGGGTAGGTAGCAAAGTCTTTCCTGATCCCAGCTCTGTTCATCTTGGCTTCTTTTAAAAACACAGCAAGCAAGGGTTACTCCAAGCGGAGTCTCCCTTTTTTCCAAAAATTGGGCCACACAGACACCCACCCCATCAGTGGCAGCACTTGGGCCCTAGTTGCAAACAGGATGTTTTGATTTGCATCAAGCACATTCAAAAATACGCTATTCTTAGCCGTCCCCAGGATGACACTGGGGTAGGTAGCAAAGTCTTTGCTGACCCATGACTTGTTCATCTTGGCTTCTTTTAAAAACAATGTAAGCAAGGGTTACTCCAAGCGGAGTCTCCCCTTTTTTCCAAAAATTGGGCCCCACACACACCCACCCATTCAGTGGCAGCAGTTGTGCCCCAGTTGTACACTTCACAGCTAGATTTGCATCAAGCACATTCAAAAATACGCCATTCTTATCCGTCCCCAGGATGACACCGGGGTAGGTAGCAAAGTCTTTCCTGATCCCAGCTCTGTTCATCTTGGCTTCTTTTAAAAACACAGCAAGCAAGGGTTACTCCAAGCGGAGTCTCCCTTTTTTCCAAAAATTGGGCCACACAGACACCCACCCCATCAGTGGCAGCACTTCGGCCCTAGTTGCAAACAGGATGTTTTGATTTGCATCAAGCACATTCAAAAATACGCTATTCTTATCCGTCCCCAGGATGACACCGGGGTAGGTAGCAAAGTCTTTCCTGATCCCAGCTCTGTTCATCTTGGCTTCTTTTAAAAACACAGCAAGCAAGGGTTACTCCAAGCGGAGTCTCCCTTTTTTCCAAAAATTGGGCCACACAGACACCCACCCCATCAGTGGCAGCACTTGGGCCCTAGTTGCAAACAGGATGTTTTGATTTGCATCAAGCACATTCAAAAATACGCTATTCTTATCCGTCCCCAGGATGACACCGGGGTAGGTAGCAAAGTCTTTCCTGATCCCAGCTCTGTTCATCTTGGCTTCTTTTAAAAACACAGCAAGCAAGGGTTACTCCAAGCGGAGTCTCCCTTTTTTCCAAAAATTGGGCCACACAGACACCCACCCCATCAGTGGCAGCACTTCGGCCCTAGTTGCAAACAGGATGTTTTGATTTGCATCAAGCACATTCAAAAATACGCTATTCTTATCCGTCCCCAGGATGACACCGGGGTAGGTAGCAAAGTCTTTCCTGATCCCAGCTCTGTTCATCTTGGCTTCTTTTAAAAACACAGCAAGCAAGGGTTACTCCAAGCGGAGTCTCCCTTTTTTCCAAAAATTGGGCCACACAGACACCCACCCCATCAGTGGCAGCACTTCGGCCCTAGTTGCAAACAGGATGTTTTGATTTGCATCAAGCACATTCAAAAATACGCTATTCTTATCCGTCCCCAGGATGACACCGGGGTAGGTAGCAAAGTCTTTCCTGATCCCAGCTCTGTTCATCTTGGCTTCTTTTAAAAACACAGCAAGCAAGGGTTACTCCAAGCGGAGTCTCCCTTTTTTCCAAAAATTGGGCCACACAGACACCCACCCCATCAGTGGCAGCACTTCGGCCCTAGTTGCAAACAGGATGTTTTGATTTGCATCAAGCACATTCAAAAATACGCTATTCTTATCCGTCCCCAGGATGACACCGGGGTAGGTAGCAAAGTCTTTCCTGATCCCAGCTCTGTTCATCTTGGCTTCTTTTAAAAACACAGCAAGCAAGGGTTACTCCAAGCGGAGTCTCCCTTTTTTCCAAAAATTGGGCCACACAGACACCCACCCCATCAGTGGCAGCACTTGGGCCCTAGTTGCAAACAGGATGTTTTGATTTGCATCAAGCACATTCAAAAATACGCTATTCTTATCCGTCCCCAGGATGACACCGGGGTAGGTAGCAAAGTCTTTCCTGATCCCAGCTCTGTTCATCTTGGCTTCTTTTAAAAACACAGCAAGCAAGGGTTACTCCAAGCGGAGTCTCCCTTTTTTCCAAAAATTGGGCCACACAGACACCCACCACATCAGTGGCAGCACTTGGGCCCTAGTTGCAAACAGGATGTTTTGATTTGCATCAAGCACATTCAAAAATACGCTATTCTTAGCCGTCCCCAGGATGACACTGGGGTAGGTAGCAAAGTCTTTGCTGACCCATGACTTGTTCATCTTGGCTTCTTTTAAAAACAATGTAAGCAAGGGTTACTCCAAGCGGAGTCTCCCCTTTTTTCCAAAAATTGGGCCCCACACACACCCACCCATTCAGTGGCAGCAGTTGTGCCCCAGTTGTACACTTCACAGCTAGATTTGCATCAAGCACATTCAAAAATACGCCATTCTTATCCGTCCCCAGGATGACACCGGGGTAGGTAGCAAAGTCTTTCCTGATCCCAGCTCTGTTCATCTTGGCTTCTTTTAAAAACACAGCAAGCAAGGGTTACTCCAAGCGGAGTCTCCCTTTTTTCCAAAAATTGGGCCACACAGACACCCACCACATCAGTGGCAGCACTTGGGCCCTAGTTGCAAACAGGATGTTTTGATTTGCATCAAGCACATTCCAAATCCACAAGCATTTACTCTCCCCAGGATGACACAGGGGTAGTAAATTCCTTCTGGATCCATGACTTGTTCATTTTGATGAACGTCAGTCTGTCCACATTGTCACTGGACAGACGCGTGCGCTTATCTGTCAGCACACACCCAGCAGCACTGAATACACGTTCAGAGACAACGCTGGCAGCTGGACACGACAAAATCTCCAAGGCGTAACTGGAGAGCTCTGGCCATTTTTCTATGTTTGAAGCCCAAAAGGAGCAAGGCTCCAGTTGCACAGTCATGGCATCGATGTTCATTTGGAGATACTCCTGTATCATCCTCTCCAGCCGTTGAGTATGTGTCAGACTTGTTGTCTCTGGTGGCCTTGCAAAAGAGGGTCTAAAAAAATTATGAAAAGATTCCATAAAATTGCTGTTACCGGCACCAGAAAAGGTCCTACTGGTACGGGTAGACTGTTGAAGATGACGAGACCGTCCCATGTTTGTCAAGTTACAACTGGGAGATTCACTCCCTGCACCTGCACGGTTGTTTGGTGGAAAAGCCGAGCTAAGATCTAGTAACAGCTTCTGCTGATACTCCTGCATACGTGCGTCCCTTTCTATGGCTGGAATTATGTCACAAAATTTGGACTTGTACCGGGGATCTAATAGTGTGGCAATCCAGTAGTCATCATCACTTCTAATTTTGACAATACGACTGTCATGTTGGAGGTAGTGCAACAAAAAGGCACTCATGTGTCTTGCGCAGCCATGCGGACCAAGTCCATGCTGTGTTTGTGGCATAGAGGTGCTACCCGTTCTTTCTTCCTCTGACATCTGACCCCAACCTCTTTCAACTGAAATTTGACCAAGGTCTCCCTCATCCGCTGAGTCTTCCATGTCCATGGACAGTTCGTCCTCCATTTCTTCATGTTCTCCTGCACCTTGCTCAACATTTCGCCTGCTACTATGCGCCCTTGTCGATCCCTGTCCCCCATGGTCCCATGCCTGCTGCGTTGGTGATGATGAACGTCTGGACCTTCGTGATGTTGTTGTCCCTTGCGCATATGAATCCTCCTGTAGTTCCTCCCCTTCATGTTGTCCCACCCCCTGACTCCGAATAGTGTTTAGCGTGTGCTCCAGCATGTAAATGACTGGAATCGTCATGCTGATAATGGCATTGTCAGAGCTAAACATATTCGTCGCCATGTCGAAACTGTGCAGAAGGGTGCATAGGTCCTTGATCTGAGACCACTCCATCAGGGTGATCTGCCCCACCTCTGCATCTCGTTGGCCCAGGCTATACGTCATGACGTATTGCACCAGGGCTCTGCGGTGCTGCCACAGTCGCTGTAACATGTGGAGAGTTGAATTCCAGCGTGTCGCCACATCGCATTTCAGGCGATGAACCGGCAGGCCGAAAGACTTCTGGAGCGATGCAAGTCGCTCTGCTGCGGCGCTTGAACGGCGGAAGTGAGCTGACAGTTTTCGTGCCCTGTTCAGAAGGCCATCTAGGCCGGGATAGTGTGTTAAAAATTGCTGCACGACAAGGTTCAACACGTGAGCCATACAAGGTACGTGTGTCACCTTGCCCAGGCGAAGTGCCGCACCCAGGTTTGCAGCATTGTCGCACACGGCCTTACCAGGCTGCAGTTTGAGTGGAGACAACCATTTATTAAACTCGGACCGCAAAGCTGACCACAACTCCTCAGCTGTGTGACTCTTATTACCAAGACATGTCAAGCTAAAGACCGCCTGATGCCGTTGCGCTCTGCTGCCAGCATAGTAATGAGGGGTGCGTGATTCCTTCTGCGCAGTGAGAACGCTGGTGGCCTGACCAGGCAGGCTTGGGGCGGAGGTGGAGGACCCAGATGAGGTGGAGGATGCAGAAGCAGTGGCGGAACTTGGACAGACAGAGGATTGACACACAAGTCGTGGGGACGGCAAGACTTGTGCAGCAGACCCTTCACCATCTATCACCATAGTTACCCAGTGCCCAGTCAGCGACATGTAACGTCCCTGTCCATGCTTACTGGTCCAAGTATCGGTGGTGAAATGCACCCGTTCACACACAGAGTTTCTCAAGGAAGCGGTGATGTTGTGTGCGACATGCTGGTGTAGCGCGGGCACACCTTTCTTAGAGAAGTAGTGGCGACTAGGCATCTGGTACTGGGGCACAGCGACAGACATAAGGTCTCTAAAATCCTGTGTGTCCACTAGGCGGAAAGGCAGCATTTCGGTAGCCAACAGCTTACAGAGGGATAGAGTCAACCTCTTAGCTTTGTCATGGGTCGGAGGAAGTGGCCTTTTATTTGACCACATCTGAGGGACAGAGATCTGGCTGCTGTGTGTAGACGGTGTTGAGTAGGGTGTCCCTGGAAAAATGCAGGTTTGTGAGGAAAGTGCAGGCGGAGACATGATGTTGCCTTCATCCAACGTTGGTGCTATCGATGTCTGAGAGAGCTGTACACACTCACTTGTTTCCCCTTCCAAACCAACTGACGACCTTACAAGCAAACTGCCTGTTGCGGTTACAGTGGTGGAAGTTTTGCGTGGAAAAACAGGTGTGGCAGCTGTCCCCACAGTCCTAGAAGATGAAGAGCGCGCGGATGCAGTGGAAGGGGCGGGCGGTGGATGGTTCGCTCCACTAGGCCGCATTGCAGCACGGTGAGCTTCCCACCGGGACTTATGATATTTAGTCATGTGACGATTCATGGAAGAAGTTGTCAAACTGCTGAGGTTTTGACCTCTACTAACAGAATCATGACAAATGTTACATATCACATGAGTTGGGCGATCTTTTTCGATGTGAAAAAAGGACCAGGCTAGGCAAGGCTTAGAGGCCATGCGACCTGTTGATCCACCACGAATAATGCTCATAGGCAGAGTGGTGGCTGAGGATGCAGTTGTAGACGTGCTACCAGTGCTCCGACTCTGTCCAGGAAGGCGCAAGGTAACTTCGTCGTCGGTTGCATCCTCCTCCACCGCCTCTGTTGACCTCCTCGAGTGCCTGACTGGGGGTTGACAGTAGGTGGGATCTAGAACGTCATCATCAATTGTTGTGTTTGCACTCCCCTCCCCCTCAGACCGAGCCTCTTCTTGCCCTGAACGAATATTTAAGTTGTCATCCCAATCGGGTATCTGCGTCTCATCTTCATCAGTATGTTCCTCATTGTCTATAACCACAGGTGTTACAGTTTGTGACAAAGGGTCAACATTATGCTCAGAAACTTGGTCCTCACGGCCTGAATCTGAGTCACAAAGGTTCTGGGCATCACTGCAGACCATTTCCTGTTCTGTACTCACTGTAGCTTGGGAGCAGACCTCTGATTCCCAGGCTATAGTGTGACTGAACAGCTCTGCAGACTCAGCCATCTCAGTTCCACCATACTGTGCAGGGCTGATGGAGACTTCAGAGCTGGGAGAAAGCAAGTTTGATTGGGATGACAACTCAGAGGACTGGTGTTTTTTGGATGCGGTACTTGAAGTGGCAGAGAGGGCACTTGTTGGACCACTTGAGATCCATTCAAGCATTTTCCTTTTTTGCCCATCATCTACCTTTGTTCCTGTTGTTCGTGTCCGTAACAAAGGGAGCACATCGGATTGTCCACGGTAAGTAGTAGACATCTTACTTTTGCTGGTAGATGGTCTATCTTCAGCAGATGATAATGGAGCTTTGCCACCTTCCCCACGGACAAAACCTTTTTTGCCTTTTACACCACGCCTCTTCCCCTTTCCACCAGCATCTGTCATTTTGCCACTCATGTTGATTGCGACAAGATTGTGGACTGAAAATGTGGTAGTAAAAATTGAGAGGTGGTGAAGATTGCAGTGGTGGTCTAGCTTTATTAACAGCAGAATAATAAAGAATAAATATCCCTGACAATGCAACTTAGTTATAATTAGTTGGAGTGTGCAACGCAGGCAGACGTGCTGCAAATGTCTTTGCACTAGTGGGACTATAGCAAAGTCCAATAGCCACGTATAGGATGCCACTAGGTACACTGAGTGTTTGCTAGTATAATGGCTTGGTTAGAATGAGTTGTAGTGTGCAACGCAGGCAGACGCGCTCTGCAAATGTCTTTGCACTAGTGGGACTATAGCAAAGTCCAATAGCCACGTATAGGATGCCACTAGGTACACTGAGTGTTTGCTAGTATAATGGCTTGGTTAGAATGAGTTGTAGTGTGCAACGCAGGCAGACGCGCTCTGCAAATGTCTTTGCACTAGTGGGACTATAGCAAAGTCCAATAGCCACGTATAGGATGCCACTAGGTACACTGAGTGTTTGCTAGTATAATGGCTTGGTTAGAATGAGTTGTAGTGTGCAACGCAGGCAGACGCGCTCTGCAAATGTCTTTGCACTAGTGGGACTATAGCAAAGTCCAATAGCCACGTATAGGATGCCACTAGGTACACTGAGTGTTTGCTAGTATAATGGCTTGGTTAGAATGAGTTGTAGTGTGCAACGCAGGCAGACGCGCTCTGCAAATGTCTTTGCACTAGTGGGACTATAGCAAAGTCCAATAGCCACGTATAGGATGCCACTAGGTACACTGAGTGTTTGCTAGTATAATGGCTTGGTTAGAATGAGTTGTAGTGTGCAACGCAGGCAGACGCGCTCTGCAAATGTCTTTGCACTAGTGGGACTATAGCAAAGTCCAATAGCCACGTATAGGATGCCACTAGGTACACTGAGTGTTTGCTAGTATAATGGCTTGGTTAGAATGAGTTGTAGTGTGCAACGCAGGCAGACGCGCTCTGCAAATGTCTTTGCACTAGTGGGACTATAGCAAAGTCCAATAGCCACGTATAGGATGCCACTAGGTACACTGAGTGTTTGCTAGTATAATGGCTTGGTTAGAATGAGTTGTAGTGTGCAACGCAGGCAGACGCGCTCTGCAAATGTCTTTGCACTAGTGGGACTATAGCAAAGTCCAATAGCCACGTATAGGATGCCACTAGGTACACTGAGTGTTTGCTAGTATAATGGCTTGGTTAGAATGAGTTGTAGTGTGCAACGCAGGCAGACGCGCTCTGCAAATGTCTTTGCACTAGTGGGACTATAGCAAAGTCCAATAGCCACGTATAGGATGCCACTAGGTACACTGAGTGTTTGCTAGTATAATGGCTTGGTTAGAATGAGTTGTAGTGTGCAACGCAGGCAGACGCGCTCTGCAAATGTCTTTGCACTAGTGGGACTATAGCAAAGTCCAATAGCCACGTATAGGATGCCACTAGGTACACTGAGTGTTTGCTAGTATAATGGCTTGGTTAGAATGAGTTGTAGTGTGCAACGCAGGCAGACGCGCTCTGCAAATGTCTTTGCACTAGTGGGACTATAGCAAAGTCCAATAGCCACGTATAGGATGCCACTAGGTACACTGAGTGTTTGCTAGTATAATGGCTTGGTTAGAATGAGTTGTAGTGTGCAACGCAGGCAGACGCGCTCTGCAAATGTCTTTGCACTAGTGGGACTATAGCAAAGTCCAATAGCCACGTATAGGATGCCACTAGGTACACTGAGTGTTTGCTAGTATAATGGCTTGGTTAGAATGAGTTGTAGTGTGCAACGCAGGCAGACGCGCTCTGCAAATGTCTTTGCACTAGTGGGACTATAGCAAAGTCCAATAGCCACGTATAGGATGCCACTAGGTACACTGAGTGTTTGCTAGTATAATGGCTTGGTTAGAATGAGTTGTAGTGTGCAACGCAGGCAGACGCGCTCTGCAAATGTCTTTGCACTAGTGGGACTATAGCAAAGTCCAATAGCCACGTATAGGATGCCACTAGGTACACTGAGTGTTTGCTAGTATAATGGCTTGGTTAGAATGAGTTGTAGTGTGCAACGCAGGCAGACGCGCTCTGCAAATGTCTTTGCACTAGTGGGACTATAGCAAAGTCCAATAGCCACGTATAGGATGCCACTAGGTACACTGAGTGTTTGCTAGTATAATGGCTTGGTTAGAATGAGTTGTAGTGTGCAACGCAGGCAGACGCGCTCTGCAAATGTCTTTGCACTAGTGGGACTATAGCAAAGTCCAATAGCCACGTATAGGATGCCACTAGGTACACTGAGTGTTTGCTAGTATAATGGCTTGGTTAGAATGAGTTGTAGTGTGCAACGCAGGCAGACGCGCTCTGCAAATGTCTTTGCACTAGTGGGACTATAGCAAAGTCCAATAGCCACGTATAGGATGCCACTAGGTACACTGAGTGTTTGCTAGTATAATGGCTTGGTTAGAATGAGTTGTAGTGTGCAACGCAGGCAGACGCGCTCTGCAAATGTCTTTGCACTAGTGGGACTATAGCAAAGTCCAATAGCCACGTATAGGATGCCACTAGGTACACTGAGTGTTTGCTAGTATAATGGCTTGGTTAGAATGAGTTGTAGTGTGCAACGCAGGCAGACGCGCTCTGCAAATGTCTTTGCACTAGTGGGACTATAGCAAAGTCCAATAGCCACGTATAGGATGCCACTAGGTACACTGAGTGTTTGCTAGTATAATGGCTTGGTTAGAATGAGTTGTAGTGTGCAACGCAGGCAGACGCGCTCTGCAAATGTCTTTGCACTAGTGGGACTATAGCAAAGTCCAATAGCCACGTATAGGATGCCACTAGGTACACTGAGTGTTTGCTAGTATAATGGCTTGGTTAGAATGAGTTGTAGTGTGCAACGCAGGCAGACGCGCTCTGCAAATGTCTTTGCACTAGTGGGACTATAGCAAAGTCCAATAGCCACGTATAGGATGCCACTAGGTACACTGAGTGTTTGCTAGTATAATGGCTTGGTTAGAATGAGTTGTAGTGTGCAATGCAGGCAGACGCGCTCTGCAAATGTCTTTGCACTAGTGGGACTATAGCAAAGTCCAATAGCCACGTATAGGATGCCACTAGGTACACTGAGTGTTTGCTAGTATAATGGCTTGTTTAGAATGAGTTGTAGTGTGCAATGCAGGCAGACGCGCTCTGCAAATGTCTTTGCACTAGTGGGACTATAGCAAAGTCCAATAGCCACGTATAGGATGCCACTAGGTACACTGAGTGTTTGCTAGTATAATGGCTTAGTTATCAGTTGGAGTGTGCAGAGGACAAGAGGGTACAGTGGCAGGATTGTGGTGCTCTGGGTAGAGGAATGGAAGCCTGCCTTTCTATTCCCTCCTAATGGTGAAATGCAGGTAGGAAATCCCTGACCTGGGCTACACAGACGCTGTTGCTGTTTGCAGGACCTGTCACCTATGGCTCTCTGACCCTGCCGGTTGGAGCCCTTAAAAGGACTGCTATAAAGTGCTCTCCCTAAGCTGTCTAACGCTGTGTATGCAGCGCATACAGCTGTATCGGCTATAGGACTCAGGAAGACGGAGCTGCGACAGTGATGTCTGACACCAAAGACGCAGAAGGCAGATAATGGCGTCCGTGAAGAAAATGTCCGGTTTTATAATGCAGGGACATGTGACATGCAGATCCTATCACACATGCCGTTGCTTCTCTGGCTCAAAGTCCACTTAGCTGTGTGTGTGTCTGGGATTGGCTGACATGCTGGCCCGCCCCACAAGACGCGCGCACTTAGGGAAGGAAGACAAGAAAAAAAAAAAAAAAAATGGCGATCGCCATTATAGAAACAGCAGTGATCTGAAGGCGCTGTTCACGCACACTATACACTGAAATGTGATAATAGTTTGATTCACAGAGTGACTTACACTATTACAGCAGAAACCAAGCTATGATTTAGCTGTTTTTTGGCTGCTAGAACCGTTCTCGAACGTTTCTAGAACTACCGAGCTTTTGCAAAAAGCTCGAGTTCTAGTTCGATCTAGAACATGCCCCAAAATCACTCGAGCCGCGAACTGGAGAACCACGAACCACGAACCGCGCTCAACTCTACTCCCTGAGTCCTCTGCTGGAGAGGCACATGTATATTGCTGTGGACTTTTGTTTGGACATTAAAACCGTGTGCTGTGAACCTTAATGCCTGGATCCCGTGTCTTCTGCTGCGCAGCCGACCGTGCTACCTCACATATGGTGGAGAATCGGCGGGCATGACCGCCGGTGAGGTGAAGCATCCATCCCTGGTGACCCAGTAGAACATGTCCTGGGTTCGAGCGGCTATACTACAGCCCAAACCCGGCGACGCCATGGAGGACATACTAAAGCAGCAGCAACAGACTAATGCACAGCTGCAAGAGGCTAATGCACAGCAGCAACAGACCAATGCACACCTGCTCCGGGCGTTGGAACGTCAGCAGCAATCCTTGCAAATGCAGGACAAAAGGCACAAAGAACAGCTGGTTCAGGCCAATACACGTCAGCAGCAAGCCTTGCAATTGCAGGAACAAAGACATCAAGAACAGATTATTCTCCTGGCCAAGTCGATCCGTGCCGGACCGGCAGCAACAACCCCGGGACCGGGTGACGACTGCAGCGTCCGGAAAGCGGTGAGACAAGCGTTGCAAAAGATGAACCCGGGGGATGATGTGGAAGCGTTCCTGGCGGTGTTTGAGCGGGTGGCCGAGCGGGAAAAGCTGCCGACCCCCCAGTGGGCTGAGGTATTGTCGCCCTATCTGACGGGGGAACCCCAAAAAGCATACCTGGACCTCTGTACCGAGGACGCCATTGACTATGTGACCCTGAAAGCCGAAATACTGGCTCGGTTGGGGGTGAATACCTATGTACGGGCTCAGCGGGTAAATCAGTGGTTCTATGAGGAAGCCAAACCCGTACGCTCCCAGGCCTATGACTTGTTGCATCTTGTAAAAAAGTGGTTGCAGCCTGACACTCTGAGCCCGGCGCAAATGGTGGAAAGGGTAGTAGTGGATCGTTTTGTGCGCACTTTACCCGTCACCGTTCAACGGTGGGTAGGACAGGGTGACCCGAGTACCCTGGACCAATTAGTGTCCCTGGTAGAGCGGCATGTGGCTACGCAGGACTTGATACGGGACACTGAGACTTTGCGTACCGCCCGTCGGTCCGGCCCCTCCAAGCCTAGGGCCAAGGACCCACCGCTGACAACAGTGCAGGAGTCCCCTACCGTCCCGTCTGAGGCCGCGGCCGCCATTCCTGAGGTCCGGAAGGTTCTGTACCCTAAACGACAACCCGTCAAGGGGGTTTCCGTCCCCATTAGATGTTGGCGGTGCCAGCGGGTGGGACATATGGAAGCCCAGTGTCCACTCACCACGGAGCACATGGATTGTGGGGTTACCCGGCGGGGTTCAATGTATGCTCAGGTGGTGTGTACCGCTGACCTGATCTCCCCAGAGACGGAGCCCCACTTGTGCCAAATACAGGTGAATGGATGTCCGGTTACAGGATTGTTGGATTCCGGAAGCTTAGTGACCCTTGTGCGATCCACCTTGAGGGCTAAAGTAAAGGCCACAGGACGTACCGTGGGGGTGGTTTGCATACATGGGGACCGCCGAGACTATCCCACGGGGATTGTCACCATCACAGCACATTGCGGTCAGGTGCAACATGAGGTGGGACTTTTTAACACTCTTCCTTATGACGTGATCCTAGGAAGGGATCTGCCCTATTTTTGGACTTTATGGAGGGGACCCCCTAAGTCCCCTCAGATATTGGTCAGTCCGGGACCTGAGCCCTACAATCCTGAAACCGGGACGCCTGCCATAGGGGTCCCCATGATAGGGACAGAGTGTGAACCCGATAGGTCACCCCTAGAGGTCTTGGCAGGAGAGGCTGAGATGGTCGAGCCCATCCCGGAGTTGGAGGCGTCCCCGGATACGTTTGGGACAGCCCAACTCCAGGACCCTACGTTAATACATGCCCGGAGTCGGGTGACAGTAGTTGACGGGGTGGCACAGCTGCCCGGTGCCCAGGTAAGGTACCCCCATTTCGCTCTTAAGCAAGATTTACTCTACCGGGTAGATGAAATACGGGGCGTGGGGGTAAAACAGTTGGTGGTGCCCCAGCCGTATCGCCGGCGGGTCCTCGACTTGGCTCATAAACACCTGATGAGTGGCCACCTAGGGGTCAAGAAAACGCAGGAGCGAATATTGCAAAGGTTCTATTGGCCCGGGGTCTTTGGGGAGGTAAAACGGTTCTGCGAAACCTGCCCGGAGTGTCAGCTTACCGCACCCCTGACCCACTTTCGCAGTCCGTTGGTACCGTTACCCATTATAGAAGTCCCTTTTGAACGGATAGGGATGGATCTGGTGGGGCCCCTCGTAAAGTCCGCTCGAGGGCACCAACACATCCTAGTGATCGTTGACTATGCCACCCGGTATCCCGAGGCGATACCTCTCAGACATACTGCAGGAAAGCTTATAGCTCGGGAGTTGTTTGCTGTGTTCTGCCGGGTGGGGTTGCCCAAGGAGATCCTTACGGATCAGGGGACCCCATTCATGTCTAAAGTGACCAAAGAGCTATGCCGGCTACTCCAGATCAAGCAGTTGCGTACGTCTGTGTATCATCCTCAAACGGACGGTTTAGTCGAGCGTTTCAATAAAACCCTGAAAACCATGCTCAAAAGGGTGATTTCAAAAGACGGGAAAGACTGGGATATGATGCTTCCCTATTTGATGTTTGCCATCCGAGAGGTGCCACAGGCATCCACGGGGTTTTCGCCTTTTGAATTGTTATACGGGCGACATCCCCGGGGATTGTTGGACCTGGCAAAGGAAACATGGGAGCAAGAGCCCACCCCCCACAAAAGTGTGATTGAACACATTTTGGGTATGCAGAACCGCATAAGCGCGGTCATGCCAATTGTGAAGGAGCATTTACAGGAGGCTCAGGCCGCGCAAAGCGGCCGCTACAATAGACAAGCCATCGTGCGGACCTTTAAACCCGGGGATCGGGTGTTGGTATTAATCCCCACGGCGGAGAGTAAATTCCTGGCTCAGTGGCAAGGCCCCTACGAGATAAAGGAAAGAGTAGGGGTGGTCAACTATAAAGTATTGCAGCCCGGTAGGCGGAAACCTGAACAAATATACCATGTCAACCTATTAAAACCTTGGCAGGAACGGGAAAGCCTGATGGCTGTTTTTTCCCCACCTCCCTCCTCTTCGGGTCGTTCACATCCGGCTCCAGCGACCCCCGGAGAGGACGAACCGGAAGTAAGGATTGGAGAAGCCCTCACCAAGACTCAGAGGCGAGAGGCCAGACGGTTGGTTCAGCAGAACCCCGATGTCTTCTCCGAGCTGCCCGGTAGGACCAGTCTGATACGACATGATATTGTCACCGAGCCCCACCTGAAGGTACGCCTGAAGTCATACCGGGTACCGGAGGCTCGACGACAAGCCATATCGGAGGAAGTAAAGACAATGTTACGCCTGGGGGTCATCGAAAAATCCCGGAGTGAATGGGCTAGTCCGATTGTCCTAATACCAAAACCCGATGGCTCCTTAAGGTTCTGCAATGACTTTAGGAGATTGAACGAAATATCCAAGTTCGATCTCTACCCCATGCCCCGGGTGGATGAGCTGATTGATAGGCTGGGACAGGCGCGATATTTTACCATGCTCGACCTGACCAAGGGGTACTGGCAGGTGCCACTGACGGAGTCCGCCAAGGAGAAAACCGCTTTTGTTACGCCGGAGGGTCTCTTCCACTATGTTGTCTTGCCTTTTGGGTTACATGGCGCTCCGGCCACGTTCCAGAGGTTGATGGACTTAGTGCTGGAACCCCACCAGGCGTATGCATCAGCGTACCTGGATGACATCATTATTTACAGCTCCGATTGGCAGACCCACTTGGAACAGGTACAAGCGGTGGTGGACGCGCTTCGAACAGCCGGATTGACAGCCAATCCCAAGAAATGTGCATTGGGACTCACGGAAGCCCGCTACTTGGGCTACGTGATAGGCCAAGGAATGATTAAGCCCCAAATTAACAAGGTGGAGGCGATCTAGAAGTGGCCTAGACCCCTGACCACGAAGCAGGTTAGGGCCTTCCTAGGTATCGTAGGGTACTACAGGAGGTTTGTAAAGGATTTTGCGGGACTATCAGCCCCCTTGACGGACCTTCTCAAAGGCAAGAAGTCCGTCATGGTGCGCTGGACTCCGCAGGCCGAGGACTCCTTCCGGGCCCTGAAGGAGGTCCTGTGCGGACAGCCCGTTCTTGTACACCCTGATTTCCGGAAGGAGTTCATAGTACAGACTGACGCCTCTGAGGTCGGCCTGGGGGCAGTGCTGTCTCAGGTGGTTCAGGGGGAGGAACACCCCGTCACCTTCTTGAGTAGGAAGCTCACCCCTCCCGAGCGGAATTATAGCGTAGTGGAGAATTTGTGCCTGGCGATCAAGTGGGCCTTGGAGTCCCTACGCTATTACCTGCTGGGACGGCAGTTTCGCTTGGTGACGGATCACTCTCCACTGGTCTGGATGAGGTCCGCCAAGGAACGGAATGCCCGGGTTACCCGGTGGTTCCTTTCTCTGCAGAACTTCCGGTTTACGGTTGAACATAGGGGCGGTGGGTTGCAGGGCAACGCCGATGCCTTGTCCCGCGGCCCGTGTTTGATGGCGGGAGTTCAACCCCGCACGCTTGAACTGAGGGGGGGTATGTGAGACTGTGACCGGGGTTATCTATGATGGCCGGTATGTCTCGCCCCGGTTGTGCTCACTCCATGATAGAAAGTAAATCCACTCTAGGGTTAATACTGTTTCCCTACAGGCTGAAGGAAGGGTTAAATGGAAACAGGAACGAGGGCAGGTGTGCCGGGTGTGAGGGAGTGAACAGAACTCCCTGAGTCCTCTGCTGGAGAGGCACATGTATATTGCTGTGGACTTTTGTTTGGACATTAAAACCGTGTGCTGTGAACCTTAATGCCTGGATCCCGTGTCTTCTGCTGCGCAGCCGACCGTGCTACCTCACAATATATATATATATATATATATATATATATATATATATATATATCTATATATTAGCTGTAGTACCCGGGCGTTGCCCAGGATAGTAACTATCTCTCTTCGAGTTTCTGTCTGTCTGTCTGTCTGTCTCTGTCTGTATCAGTTTCTCTGTCTGTCTCTGTATCAGTCTCTCTGTCTGTCTCTCTCTATCTCCCTGTCTTTTTCTCTGTGTCTCTCTTTTTCTGTGTCTGTCTGTGTCTCTCTGTCTCTCTCTATCTGTCTGTCTCGTTCCCCGGGGCTGTCTCTTTCCCCGTCTGTCTCATCCCGGGGCTGTCTCTTTCCCCGTCTGTCTCTTTCCCCGTCTGTCTCTTTCCCCGTCTGTCTCTTTCCCCGTCTGTCTCTTTCCTCGTCTGTCTCTTTCCCCGTCTGTCTCTTTCCCCGTCTGTCTCTTTCCCCTTCTGTCTCTTTCCCCTTCTGTCTCTTTCCCCTTCTGTCTCTTTCCCCTTCTGTCTCTTTTCCCTTCTGTCTCCTTCCAGAGCTGTCTCTTTCCCCGGCTGTCTCTTTCCCCGGTTGTCTCTTTCCCCAGCTGTCTCTTTCCCCGGCTGTCTCCTTGCCCGGGTGTCTCCTTGCTCGGCTGTCTCCTTGCACAGCTGTCTCTTTCCCAGGCTGTCTTTTTGCCAGGCTGTCTGTTTGCCAGGGCTGTCTCTTTCCAGTGCTGTCTCTTTCCCCGTCTGTCTCTTTCCCCATCTGTGTCTTTGCCCGGCTGTCTCTTTGCCTGGCTGTCTCTTTGCCCAGCTGTCTCCTTGCCAAACTGTCTACTTGCCCTTCTGTCTCCTTGCCCGGCTGTCTCCTTGCATGGCTGTCTCTTTGCCCTTCTGTCTCTTTCCCAGGCTGTCTGTTTGCCAGGCTGTCTGTTTGCCAGGCTGTCTCTGTGCCTGGCTGTCTCTTTCCAGGGCTGTCTCTTTCCCTGTTTGTCTCTTTGCCTGGCTGTCTCTTTGCCTGGCTGTCTCCTTGCCCGGCTGTCTCCTTGCCCATCTGTCTCTTTGCCCGTCTGTCTTTGTCCGTCTGTCTCTTTGCCCGTCTCTCTCTTTGCCTGTCTGCCTCTTTCCCCTTCTGTCTTTCCCAGGCTCTTTCCCAGGCTGTCTCTTTGCCCGGCTGTCTCTTTCCAGGGCTGTCTCTTTTCCTGTCTGTCTCTTTGCCCGTCTGTCTCTTTGCCCGTCTGTCTCTTTGCCCATCTGTCTCTTTGCCCGTCTGTCTCTTTGCCCAGCTCTCTCTTTCCAGGGCTGTCTCTTTGCCCGTCTGTCTCTTTGCCCATCTGTCTCTTTGCCCGGCTGTCTCTTTGCCCGGCTGTCTCTTTGCCCGTCTGTCTCTTTGCCCGGCTGTCTCTTTCCAGGGCTGTCTCTTTGCCCGTCTGTCTCTTTGCCCATCTGTCTCTTTGCCCGTCTGTCTCTTTGCCCGGCTGTCTCTTTCCAGGGCTGTCTCTTTGCCCATTTGTCTCTTTGTCTGGCTTTCTCTTTGCCCGTGTGTCTCTTTCCAGGGCTGTCTCTTTGCCCATCTGTGTCTTTCCCCGTCTGTCTCTTTGCCCGTCTGTCTCTGTCTCTATCTCTCTGTCCCTTTCCCTGTCTGTCTGTGTTTCTGTCTGTCTGTCTTTTTCTGTCTCTCTCTATCCGTTTCCCCATCTTATTTCCTCACACATCGGCTTTTATACTAAGTTTATTTTGTTCCTATAGCAACCACTGACAGTTGCTATTAATAGACCGTATCTCCCAGCTCCATTCAAATTAATGGAGGCAGGATTTTGGCGATTAACTGCAAAGCGCGGGGTTAAATTTTCCCGTTCAAACATAGTCTATGACGTTCCCTGAGTCACATGGAGTGTCTGTGCAAAATGTCGTGATTGTAAATGCTATGGTGCGGATTCCTTTAGCGGACATACACACATACGCACACACATACACTCAGCTTTATATATTATATATATATATATATATATATATAGTATATATTTGTGTTGATCCTGTACATTAGTGCATCTTTTCTTTACAATATTCCGTTTATCTACCACTGTGGTATCAAAGATCCCCAGTAGGTGGTGCCCTCTAAATATATGTTTTTCTCATAAAGTCCCACTCCTCTGGTAGTGAGGCACAGTGGGTGGTTGCTTTTACAGTACCTGCTCCTCCATGCCTAAGGAAGAACGGGAGTCGGGAACACTTTTTGACCCAGGTTGGTAGGGGGATTCCAAACTGGGTCTATGTATTTCCTCCACTATGGTGTCTTAATGTTTACTACTCAAAAGAATTAAGGTTGGGGGCCTAGATGTCCCTTATACAGTCTTTCTGGATAGTGGTTCTGGGGCAAACATTATTGATGAACAGTTCATTCTCCTGGGTTAGGGTAAGTTCACACAGTGCGTTTTTCGCGGCATTTTTGCGCAGTTTTCATGTGCGTTTTTGCTCAGAAAACTACATGACTTTGCTTCCCCAGCAAAGTCTATGAGTTTTCATTTTTGCTGTCTGCACACAGCGGTTTTTTTCAGCTGCGTTTTTGTGGTGCCACAAAAACGCAGCATGTCAATTATTCCCGCGTTTTTCACTGCGCTTTTCATCCATTGAGTGCAATGGGATGTTGAAAGACGCAATGAGAAACGCAAATAGGTGCGTTTTGGTGCATTTTAGTGCGTTTCTAAGACCAAAAACGCAGCTATAAACGCAGGAGGTGGGTAGTAAAGTGACGTGTACAGGAAGAGGCTTCCTTCTGTCAGTAAACACAGAAGCGTGAATCCTCCCGGTACCGTCACCGCCGCTTCCACCTCCGGTCCTGTGCATGTATGCTGCCTTGCGGCACCATGTCTGGGCGGGAGGTGGAAGCGGCTGCGAAAACAAAAGTTAACAGTAGAAAAAAAAAAAGTCATACTCACCTGTCTGCAGCCTCCCGGTGCCATACCCGCTCCCATCTCCTCCCGGTACCGCCGCTCCGGGTGTGTGCAGTCTCCCCGGGTACGTATGCCTGCAGGATGCAGGACCTGGTGATGGATCATCTGATGCAGTCACCTGACGCATCAGCTGATCGTAAGTCTTGGGCTGACGCCGGCGCCCGGCCGGTTATCAGCGGATGCGTCAGGAGACTTCATCCCTGATTACCGGCAGCTGCTGCAGCGATCGGACGGGATCAGACTCCTCCAATCGCTCTAGGAGCTGCCGGTAATCAGCACATAAGTGAGTATTTTTTTTTTGCACCGATGCATCAGCTGATTGTATAAACGGCTTTTATACAATCAGCTGATGTGTGATGTGCTTCAGCCCCTAGAACCTGACACATCATCTGATCGCTTTGCCTTCCAGCAAACCGATCAGATGATATTGGATCCGGATTGGACGGCGCGGGACCCTTGACCCAGGATTACTGCGGAGGGGGGTTCTTTATTTCAATAAAGATGGAGTCACTAATTGTGTTGTGTTTTATTTCTAATAAAAATATTTTTCTGTGTGTTGTGGTTTTTTTATCTTTATTAGAAATTCATGGTGGCCATGTCTAATATTGGCGTAACACCATGAATTTCGGGCTTAGGGCCAGCTGATAATATACAGCTAGCCCTAACCCCATTATTACCCAGTGAGCCACCCGGCATCAGGGCAGCTCGAAGAGTTGGATACAGCACCAGAAGATGGCGCTTCTATGAAAGCACCATTTTCTGGGGTGGCTGCGGACTGCAATTCGCAGCGGGGGTGCCCAGAAAGCATGGACACCCTGCACTGTGGCTTCTCTATATTTTTGGTTCCCAGCCGGGTACAAATAGGCAGCTGGGGGTTGGGGGCAGCCCGTACTTGCCTGCTGTACCCGGCTAGCATACAAAAATATGGCGAAGCCCACGTCATTTCTTTTTGTTTGGGGAGGCAAAGAAATCCTGAATACAGTCCTGGATGGAGCATGCTGAGCCTTGTAGTTCTGCAGCTGCTGTCTGCTCTCCTGCATACACTATTGGATGGAGTATGCTGAGCCTTGTAGTTCTGCAGCTGTCTGCTCTCCTGCATACACTAGTGGAGAATGAAGAACATATTGAAGAAGGAAATGACATCAGACCTTTTTTTTTTTGTTCATTGATAAAAAACGCATAAAGACGCAGTGAGCAAAAATGCAGCAAAACGCAGCAAAAAACGCACCAAATCACAGCACAACGCGTGCGTTTTTTGCCGCGTTTATTTGACGCGGGTGCGTTTTTGTGCGGTTTTTGCCGCAAAAAACGTACGAAAACGCAGCGTCACAAAAACGCAGTGTGTGAACCTAGCCTTAGAGGTGAAGGAGTTATCTAATCTGGTACAGATTTTTGCCATTGATTTATCAACTCTCTTTTTTGTTTTTTGTTGAGTGTATACAGGGGATGGAACTTCTTATTGGGGTACTCCATTCTGATTTCATAACCTATTATGGACCTTCCTGCACAAATTGTATTAGGGTTCCCCTTGATCACATTACATAACCCCACTGTTGATTGGAAAACCCAAGACAAAATTAAATGGAGTGCATATTGTAAAGAATATTGTTTAGGAACATGTATTTTGGTGTTTACCTCTAGTCTTCCAGATCCTCTCTCAGATTTTGATGATGTGTTTTCTGAGAAGGGTTGACAGGATTTATTTCCATATAGACCTTATGACTGCACCATAAGGTTGAAGCCAGGGGCAAAATTGCCCAAGTGCAGACTGTATAATTTGTCGGACCCTGAGAAACTAGCTCTTAAGGCGTATATAACTGAAAGTTTAGATGAAGGGCACATCAGGCCATCCTCATCTCTAGTGGCTGCTGGTTTCTTCTTTGTTAAAAAGAACGAGGATGTACTATGGTTGTGCCTGGAATTTCATGAGGTCAGCCAGATAACTGTTTGTAATATGTATTCCCTGGCTCTCATTCCTGACCTATTTAAATGAGATTAGAACTAGACCTTGGGAGGGGGTGGAGGGGGGGCTTAAATTTAATCTGAGTCAGACAGGGGGATGAGTGGAAAGGGGCATTAAATACACTGGAGGGGCACTTCGAAAATCTGGTGATGCCATTTGGACTTACCAACACACCTGCATTATTCCGGCATTTTGTTACTGATGTGTTTTCTCATCTGTTAGGGAAATTTGTGATCAATTACCATGATGACATTCTAATATAGTCACAGGATTTTGGGTCTCATTTGGAACATGTCAGACAACTATTACAAATTTGCAGAGTGAATAATTTGTACGATAAAGTAGAAAAATGTGTGTTCGCCGTTCAAGAACTTCCGTTTTTGAGCTACATTATGTCAGGTTTTCAGATGGATCCCACTAAATTACAATCTATTTTGAAATGGGACCGTCCTGAGAACTTCAACACCCTGCAACGTTTTATAGGTTTTGCTAATTATTACCTGAAATTTATTACGAATTTCTCTGCTGTAGCAAGACCTCTTATTGACTTGACTGAGAAGGGTTGCGGACTTCTCTAGATGGACTCAGGGTGCTTGATATGCTTTTGACTGTCTTAAGAAGTGCTTGTTGTTAGCACTACACTCTGCTCAGATGTCATATTCTGACACTCCGCTCGCCCTATGGTTTCTCTCGTGCGTAGGATCAACACAGTCAGAATCGGGCATCAACCTGCTGTGTGCTCATTCATAGGTAGACTAGCAAGAGTTAATCTTTGATAGTCTGCTTGCTCCTTTAATCACATATTGTGGGGAGATCTGTCATATCTGCTCCCCTCCTTTTTATACTGTTGGAATCATTCTACCCATGCCAGCTGCAGTTTATTCTGTGTTGATCTGTGAGGTGTGGTGACTACTGACTACTCTCTCTGGTGAAAGTTGTGTTTAGTGGAGCTTTTTGCTTGGTGCGGTTGTGGAGTGTACCCCTGTTGTTTTGTGCTTCCTTCCTGCTCTTCTTTTCCTCCACAATCTCTTGCTGTCTTATTCTGTGTGTGCGCGTGCTGTGTGATAAAGGTTTGTTTTTTCTTTTGTCTGTATTTTTCTGTAGTTTCAACACACTCCTGTCCAATCTCTCCCTGGGGGAAGAGGGGGAATTAGATCAGGACTGGTCAGGAGCAGGCCTAGTCACCATTAGGAGTATCCATGAGTATAGGGATAGCATGAGGCCCCCTAGCTTGAGTGACAGCTTATGATCCTCAGTTCCCCACTATCCTAAAATCATTCTGACATGGCTCAGGGGTGTTTGAGCAAAGTGTCATTAGCTCTCGCATCAGATGCTATATGGTAGTGTGAGTGCACCTTAATACTGTATTACAACAGGTTAATTTTTGTGCTATAATATGCAGAATATGGCTCATTGTTATGTGAGAAGTATGCAATGAATGCAGTATGTACAATCTATAACATTTACAAGGTGCTCTGTCTTTTTTAGTTGGAATGTGATTTCTATATATTTCAGAACTGTCAGTCACCGCTATTAAATACCTGTCTGAATAACTTTTATTTTCAGGGACATGTGCCTTTCTATGTCAGCGCCACAGCGGGGACTACAGTGTATGGAGCATTTGATCCCTTTGACAAGATAGCTGACATTTGTGAGAAACATGGGCTCTGGATGCATGTTGATGTAAGGTTCTTGAATTAAAGTTTATTAATTTTTTATATAAATGTAGTTTTTATTGAATTATATAAAGTATCAGTTAAGATAAACCCAATGAATTTGTATACTATAATAAAAAGTATATAATACAATACAAAAAGAAAACATTGAACATCCCTTAAAATTTAGACCCTCTAGCGGCTCCTGACATAACTGCATATCATTGCAGAAATTATAGCCTTGTGAAGCCAAATGACTGCAGGGTCTTAATACATCTTTCTCTTAAACAGTTAAACTTAAAGGTATTAAACCAAAAATTGACAAAAATAGACAGTTGACTGACACACTAGGGATAAAGAAAGGGGGTGGGGGACAAAAGCTGAGTAAAACTTATTAAATTGGGCCCAAAAATGATCCCAGGGAGCCCAGGGATATTCAAAACGTTCAACTGTAGCATTTAGCAGTGCCGTCAAATATATCCAATATTCCATTCTGCAAATGTCATAAGTTCTGGTTAGTATGTCCCGATAGGGCTGAGGATTGGACTTTTTCCAATGTGCTGATAGTAACATGACTTTTTTTTTTATTGTGTCTAATAAACTTATTTCTACTCCCATAGGCCGCATGGGGTGGAGGATTGTTACTGTCAAAAAAGCACAGGACAAAACTGAGCGGAATTGAAAGGTACGGTGTTTTAAGCTGGGCAGTTAGTAAGGTATACATTGGTATACATTTTCATTCATTAACTCCTATAGCACTTGTAAAGGGGGAATATAAATTTTCCTTATGCTACAGAGCCCTGTCAGAGTGGAGCTCAGGGCCAGCGTCAGCAACCGGCACACCCGAGCAAATACCATGGCTATGGGGCGCCGGGGAGGCCTACTCGCAGTGGCAGGAGTGGCATACCCCCAATTGCGGCAGGCCATGCCACTGCTAGTTAGGGGGGGCCGGTGCCTGCGCTGTCAATGGCCTCATCTCGCCGAGGATCACACTTTTAATTGTATCAACATCACAGTTGCCGATACAATTCAAAGCAATGGTAGCTGCCTCTCTCATTATTCTCCCGCTGTGTCTGTCTGCGCTTTGACAGCTCAGCAGTTAGTGCTGAGACGTCGGAGTGACAGAGAAGTGGACACGCTGAGTAGACGAAAGCAGTGGGGCAAGGAGGAGAAGTAAGTATGAGTATTTATTGAATCACGGTGGCCTGATGACTATGATGTGCATTAAATGATATGGGGGCTGTATACTACATGAAGGTGCCTAATGCTATGTGGGTCTGCATTATGCTATATGCAGGCTGTATACTACATGAGGGTGTCTAATGCTATCTGGGTCTGCATTGTGCTATATGGGGGCTTTATATTACATGAAGGTGCCTAATGCCATATGGGGCTGCAGTGTGCTATATGGGGGATGTATACTACATGAGGGTGGATAATGCTATATGGGTCTGCACCGTGCTATATATGGGCTGTATACTACATGAGGGTGGATAATGCTATATGGGTCTGCATTGTGTTATATGGGGGCTGTATACTTCATGAGGGTGCATAATGCTAAATGAGGCTACAGTGTGCTATATGTGGTGTTTTGAACGTTGTTTGTGTGGGTGCTGTTCTGAAGCTCCCTCTGGTGGCCAGGAATGGTAGTGGAGCTGAATCTGAGCCTGTGACTCAGACAGGTGTCGGTGTTAATTGGGAATTGGGGAAGTCCTATTGTAGACAAGTCTGGTCTATATAGGTGAGCACTTTTTGCCCAGCTGATGCCGGTTATAATTCCTTGGTCTCTGTTCCTGGTCTGGAGCTTTGTCCTTCCCTGTATCCCTGAGCAAGACTTCTGCAGATAAGTTTTCAGTTTTTGCCTTGCTTCCTGGTTTACACCTTAGGGTGTTGTTTTTCCTTGTTTTGCCTTGTGTCTGTTTTCTTGCCGGTGAAGTTTTGTTTCAATTGTGTTGAGAGCATGGAGGTTTCCCCTGTGCTGGCTTACCTGCAGGAAAAGGGATTTTATCCCTCTCTGATTTGATTATTTGCTCTTCTGTATTTTTGTGTTCTTTTTTGGTATTTTGTTCTCCAATTATTTACAAGAGTACCTGATATAGTGGGGGTGAGGTCGTATGACCTCCAGTGCCTTTTTTACTATCAGGAGTTTGGTATTTTTTCTATAGGGATTTTGCACTGACCCCAATCAGTTCCTTTCCTTTTCTTTATATCGTTTGTTGGGCCTTGCCTTTGCTAATTTTATTTTTCCTATCTGAGTATTGTTTTCCTATATCACCGTAATCTTTGTATGTGGTTGAGCTACCTACTCCTTTGGGAACTACTCTGAGGTAAGATAGATTTCCTCATTTCATTCTGTGAGGCATAGCTAGTTTCTCAGGCTGTGATGTGGCATCTAGATTTTTAAAGAAGAAAAAAGTCCAGCGCAGTCCTCAGAATGTAGATTTAAATGTAGTAGACATTTATTCATATAAATCCATTAAAAATTGTAGAATACAAAGCGGTCAGCAAAATATAGAAATGTTTACAAGGACCCCATCGAACTACGCGTTTCGACACATAGTCTTAAGTCATGTTCCAACATTTCATTGAACATTGATGATTGGGATGCTCATATGCAGCAGGTCCAGAAAGTTTTTCAGATACTTAGGGAACATTCATTGTTCATTAAGGGATCAAAATGTCAAAATGTCTCTTTGGCGCGCAGAAAATTTCCTTTTTGGGGTACATTTTGTCCCTGGCTTCTATTGAAATGGATCCGGTCAAGGATCAAGCCATTCATGACTGGGTTCAGCCGACCTCTTTGAAAATTCCTTCAAAAATTTCTGGGCTTTGCCAATTTCCATCGTAAACTTATAGGCAATTTCTCTAGTGTGGTTAAGCCTTTGACTGATTTGACCAAAAAGGGAGCGGATGTTGAGAATTGGACTTCAGAAGCAACTATGGCCTTCCAAGAGCTTAAAAATCTGACCTATCTTGAATCTGCCAAGAGACTGAATCCTAGGCAGGCTAGGTGGGCTCTATTTTTTTACACATTTCAATTTTGTGGTCTTTTTTCTTTTGGGCACTATGAATATAAAAGCTGATGGTCTCTCAGGAGTTTCTTTGCTGATTCTCTAAATGTTGCAGCGCCATCTAACATTCTGAATGAAGGTGTGGTCCTCTCTGCTATTTCGCCCGATTTAAGGTTAGCACTTCAGAGATTTCAGGGGGACAAACCTGAGAGATGTCCTGTGAGGAAGCTTTATGTTCTTGATCAATGGAGGACTGTATTGGCTGGTCATCCTGGGATTTTTGGTACTAGGGATCTTGTGAGTAGGTATTTTTGGTGGCCTTATTTGTCTTGGGATGTCAGGAGTTTCGTGCAATCTTGTGGGATTTGTTCCAGATCCAAACCTTCTTGTGCACATTTTAGTGGGTTGTTGTTTCCATTACCTGTGCTTAAGAGTAGAGTTGAGTGCGGTTCGTAGTTCTCCAGTTCGCGGTTCGAGTGATTTTGGGGGGGTGTTCTAGTTAGATCTCGAACTCGAGCTTTTTGGTAAACGTTCGGCAGTTCAAGTTACATTCGAGAACGGTTCTATCAGCAAAAGCAGGGCTTTTTACTGCTACAGTGTGCAGGCAGCCATCGCTGGCAGCCTGCTGTAAGCTGGTAACCAAGATAAAGATCGGGTATCCAAGCAAAGCGCTTTCTTTAGTAACCCGATATTTATCCTAGTTACGTTTGCAGGGAGCCGACACTTCCCCGCTGGGCTCCGCCCCCTCCTGCACTCGGCATGTACACACACACACACACACACACACACACACACACACACTCACCTGTCCCCAGCCATGCAGTCCCCGGCACTGGCATCCTCAGCGCACATGGCCCCGCTAGGCTCCACCCACTTGCACTCTGCACACATTACCCCGCTTGACTCCACCCACCTGGGACTCTGCACACATTATCCCGCTTGGCTCCGCCTACCTGGCACTGCACACATGGCACCGCTTGGCTCTGCCCACCTGGCACTCGGCACACATGGCCCCGCTTGGCTCCGCCCACCTGGCACTCCATACACATGACCCTGCTTGGCTCCGCCCACCTGGCACTCCGTACATATGGCCCCGCTTGGCTCCACCCACCTGGCACTCCACACACATGGCCCTGCTTGGCTCCGCCCACCTCGCACTCCGCACACATGGCCCCGCTCGGCTTACCTGTGGTGATGAAGTCCCGCCCTCCCGACCTCAGCTGTCACTGTCCTCCAGTGCCGCCGCTTGTCACATCTACTCCTCTCGCTGCCTGACCAGAGACTGTCACTAGCGGTGACGTCACAGGCTCTCCCGATACTTGGCTGTAAAGGTCATTGAAATCAGTGACAGGTCTGCTATCAGCAGTGCAGGAGATTAGCCCAGGTAATGTACCTCGCTATGCTCCTGAAAGCAGCACTTGTCATGCCCTGCAGTGACCTGGGCTGACCTATTGATGTTAGCTCAGGTCACTGCATTGCTCTCCCAGCCAATGGGGAACATTCTATTCTTCATTGACTGGGACAGGGACTATGGTATGGATCGTCATGGGAACCCCTCGGCTTACAGCAGACCTGGATTTGTTTTTCTTTCTAATAAATTGGTGAAAGAGGGAATGTGTTGGGGAGTGTTTTTTCAAATAAAAATGTGTTTGTCGTCTATTTTTTTTTATTACTCACTGGGTTATGATGTCGGGTATCTGATAGACGCCTGACATCACAAACCCCAGGGCTTGATGACAGGTGACATTACACATCTGGTATTAACCCCATATATTACCCCATTTGCCACCGTACCAGGGCACGGGATGAGCTGGGGCGAAGCACTAGAATTGGCGCATCTAATGGATGCGCCACTTCTGGGGCGGCTGCGGCATGCTATTTTTAGGCTGGGGAGAGTCCAATAACCATGGACCTCCCTAGTCTGAGAATATCAGACCCCAGCTGTCTGCTTTACCTTGGCTGGTGATCCAATTTTGGGGGGACCCCTGTTACGAGGGGGACTCGGGGAAGCGTGCCAAGATGGTATATGGACAGCTTCCGCCGGTCAAGGTCCACTGTGCGGTGTAAGGGACCGCTGCTATGGTGGGAGAAGAGTGAGCGGGTTGCTGCTAGCGATCGTCTGGAATGTCACAGACGATCTGCGTACACCTGTTCGCCCTAACCCGTGAGGGTTGTATGGCACGGGGCTCACAACTCGGTGTACCTGTTGCACGGGGACGCACAGAGGTGCCTACGCACGTGTGCCAGCGGGAGTCACAGGAATATGGCACGAGGGTAGCACAGAGGTGCCCACGCACGTGTGCTTCAGAAACCAGGTGAGTCCGACAGAGATTCAAGGAGCTCACCTGGGACAGGAACACAGCCTGTTAAACGGAATACTGCCGGAGCAGCAAGGCAGGGGCGAGACCTGCAAAATACAATGACGTCTGTACAGTGGCGTGGCAGCACGCTGCCAGACATCCAAACATAGAAGGATGGTCGCGCGCCGCCATGATGGCAGGAGGGGTTTTTAAGGAGATGTAGCTCCAGCCAAGGGCGGGCGCGAGACGGATGTGACCCAATCATGATCTGTGACGTCCTGGCCCGGCCAGTCAGGATTCAGCACATCACCAGCCTCGTTATCTGGCCGTGTGATACCAGTGAGCGAATCAGAAGACGTCACGTGGGGCACATGCTCAACCTCCTGCCTCTGGGTCATAAAGGCGGGATCTTCGGTTTCACAATGTGCAGAGCTAAGGGAAGTCTTGCTGCTTCCCTGAGCATCTATCCTTTGCACACTGTGCAACCACTCCGACCCTCTGCGATGCCGAGCAGGAGGGCACGTGGCAGGCAAGGGATGGGAGACCACTCCATTCCTTACAAGGAGTAAACCACTAGGTGTCACCCTTCTGCTGCATCTATGAGGAGGAAACTCCTGCAGTCTCCCAGACCTTTGGCACTGCTGAGCAGGAGGGCTTGTGGCAGACAAGTAATGGGGGACCACCTCATTCCTTGTAAGAGGAGAGCCACGAGATGTAACATTACCCCCCCGTCTAGGGCCCCCCTGCCGCCTGTGCTCAAAGGCTGCTACCAAACACGGAGCGTGGACATGATCCTCCAATTCCCAGGTCCTATGCTTCGGTCCACGACCGACCCACTCCACGAGGAAGTACCTCTTGCCCTGAACGATCTTTGTTTTAACCAACCTCGCTACTTCAGGGTTGTCGGACGAGGAGTCGGCCGTCGGCCACCAATCATGCCTGGCCTCTAGAACTCTGGTCCTTTTGGACCTGAAGAGGCCCACGACCTTGGAGGTATGGTCCCAGGAAAGTACATCGTTCCGTAACCTAGGGGAAACGAGGGACTGGCCAGGTGGCACCAGGTCTAGGGGACTGGGTGACCCGGTGGTCCCGAGGTGTTCCTTACATGACCCAGCCCAGGACGAAATTTCCCCTGTTGTCTAGTTGAGTATCGGAGCATGCTGTTTCAACCAGGGGAGTCCTAGTAGGATCTCATCCGTCCCTTCTGGAAGCACCAGAAAGGACACCTGCTCATGGTGGCCTGGTGGTACATCCATCCTGAGAGGGACGGTGATCTGGGTAATGGGTTTGACAAGTAGGGACCCGTTGACTACCTGGACACTGATTGGTTTAGGCAACAGGACCAGGGGAACAGAGTACCTAGTTGCCAGGGAGGCTGAAATGAAATTGCCGTCAGCGCCAGTGTCTAAGCAAGCCAGGGCAGGGAAGACAGTGGTGCCGAACTGCAACTGGGCACTGAGGGTTAATTTAGAAGGAGAGGCAGCGTCTAGGGTTCCTCCTCTGATGGAAACCAGACACTGTCTCTTTTCCGATGGTTTTGAACATCGGGTAGCTACATGTCCCCTCTGCCCACAGGCAAAGCAAACGACCGGCGGCCGAGAGCCTGTGGTAGAGGAGACCACTTTGGAGACTTCCATGGGCTCCACAGAGTCATCAACAGAACTGGCTGGGAGACTGGTCTGGTGGGGAAGGAGAGTCAGAGGCTCTGTAGGCCAGGTAGACGTGGGTGCCGAAGAGACCTCGAGCCTCCGCTCCGCGTGGCGGATGTCTATGCGAGAAGCAAGCCGTATCAAGGCCTCTAAGGTGGTCGGCACATCACGCGTGGCCAGCGCGTCTTTGACGAATCCTGCCAGACCCTCCCAGAACACAGGGACAAGGACTTTATCTGGCCAGTCCAGCTCTGCGGCGAGTGTCCTGAACTGCACCGCAAAGTCCCCGACTGAAGTGGACTTTTGCCGAAGGCGTAGGAGTCGCAGCGCGGAGTCATGGGTGACTTGAGGCCCGAGGAACACCTTTCTCATGGCCTCAAGATAAACTGGAAGGTGATTCACCACCCGATCTCCGCGCTCCCACAACGGCGTGGACCATTTTAGCGCTCTCCCTGTGAGCAGGGACTGGACGAATGCTACTTTCGCCTTCTCAGTAGCATAAAGAGTGGAGGACATCTCCAAGTAGGTGGTAACCTGGTTTATAAAACCACGGCACTCGGAGCTGTCCCCGTTGAAGCGCTCTGGGAGCGCAAGGCGAGGCGACTTTCCGCTCAATTCCACAGCCTGAGTAGCCGCTTGGGTGGCAATTGTCGCTAGAGCAGCCTTATCGGGGGAAGACCGCTCCACAGCTGCCAATCGTGACTCCAACTGCTGCACATAATGCAGCAACTGCTGCTGCTCTTCTGCCATAGCCAGACCTTTGGCGCGACCGTAATGTTACGAGGGGGACCCGGGGAAGCGTGCCAAGATGGTATATGGACAGCTTCCGCCGGTCAAGGTCCACTGTGCGGTGTAAGGGACCGCTGCTATGGTGGGAGAAGAGTGAGCGGGTTGCTGCTAGCGATCGTCTGGAATGTCACAGACGATCTGCGTACACCTGTTCGCCCTAACCCGTGAGGGTTGTATGGCACGGGGCTCACAACTCGGTGTACCTGTTGCACGGGGACGCACAGAGGTGCCTACGCACGTGTGCCAGCGGGAGTCACAGGAATATGGCACGAGGGTAGCACAGAGGTGCCCACGCACGTGTGCTTCAGAAACCAGGTGAGTCCGACAGAGATTCAAGGAGCTCACCTGGGACAGGAACACAGCCTGTTAAACGGAATACTGCCGGAGCAGCAAGGCAGGGGCGAGACCTGCAAAATAAAATGACGTCTGTACAGTGGCGTGGCAGCACGCTGCCAGACATCCAAACATAGAAGGATGGTCGCGCGCCGCCATGATGGCAGGAGGGGTTTTTAAGGAGATGTAGCTCCAGCCAAGGGCGGGCGCGAGACGGATGTGACCCAATCATGATCTGTGACGTCCTGGCCCGGCCAGTCAGGATTCAGCACATCACCAGCCTCGTTATCTGGCCGTGTGATACCAGTGAGCGAATCAGAAGACGTCACGTGGGGCACATGCTCAACCTCCTGCCTCTGGGTCATAAAGGCGGGATCTTCGGTTTCACAATGTGCAGAGCTAAGGGAAGTCTTGCTGCTTCCCTGAGCATCTATCCTTTGCACACTGTGCAACCACTCCGACCCTCTGCGATGCCGAGCAGGAGGGCACGTGGCAGGCAAGGGATGAGAGACCACTCCATTCCTTACAAGGAGTAAACCACTAGGTGTCACCCTTCTGCTGCATCTATGAGGAGGAAACTCCTGCAGTCTCCCAGACCTTTGGCACTGCTGAGCAGGAGGGCTCGTGGCAGACAAGGAATGGGGGACCACCTCATTCCTTGTAAGAGGAGAGCCACGAGATGTAACAGACCCCCACGTGTTTTTTTTTAAAAATTATTTATTTAATTTAACATAACAGCGTGGGGTGCCTTCAGTTTTGCATTACCAGCCAAGGTAAAGCTGCCAGCTGTGGTCTGCAGGCTGCAGCCATCTGCTTTACCCTAGCTGGCTACAAAAATAGGTGGAACCCCACGTCATTTTTTTGGCTAAATACAACGCTAAGCACCCCTTAGTGCCACATGAAAGGCACCAAAGGGTGCAAAATTACAAAATGCAGGCGAGTGGGACATTATGTGTCTTTCTGCCACTATAATGACAGAAAAGACTGATATGAAGTGTACAAGCAAAAGAAAATCTGTGAAAAGCAGTAGAAAATGGCACTGGAGTGAACATGTGACCGCCTCATGTAGGTTGAAGCTATGGATCTGTACCGCCCTGGGGGCTCGGCTGCTCTCCGCCGAGCCGCTCGTATCCGGGCTCGGGTTGTCGGTGGCTCGAGCGCCTCCGGACCGGGGGCCACGTCGCTCTGGAAAGGGGGGGATTTGGTTGTTTGGTTTGGAGTGGACCGGTTTCACGGCCGGAGCCGCGGTTACCGGTAACAGTTCGTGACGCCACCCACGGGTCGTGGTGAGGTGATGGGAACCAACGCTGTGATGAGGGTGCGGGGGCTCGTCCGGGATCGGTGGTGGGCCGCAGCTTGGTGTTGACCCCTCCGTGGGTAGGGGGTTTGTTGGTCCCGGGGCCAGGTGGCAGGAGCGGGGGGTTGCAGGACGCAAGGGTTCGCTTGCGGCGCGGTGCCTGATGGCACTGGTGTACTCACGCTTAAACCACACAGAGTCAATGGTAAACCAAGTTCGGTGTAGATCGGTGCCCGCAGCTCGCTGCGTGTGTCCCCAGTGAGGTTGGTGATGTCACCTTTCTCCTGCACCTTTAAATTTGCTATAGTGAATCCTATGCTTCAGCAACGGTAGTTCGCTCCCCGGCTTTTGGGTACCGGTAGAGCCCTTTTGCCTGCAGGCCATGGCCCTTTGGATCTCTGGCCCTTGGCGGTGATTCTTATCCGGAATCGGTGGGCTGTTGCCGTCTATCGGGACTTTGGGTGGGAATGAACCCCTGAGGTCCAGACCCCAATCAGTAGATTTGTCTGAGCCCGGTTGCTTCTGGGCTAAAACTGGGTCTGAGTACCCTTCCTGGTGCTCCGGTTGACTTGTTAGCTCCCCGGTTCGGGTCCGAATGGTCACCACCCTCTTCTCGATCCCTACGGTTCCGCAGTTCAGTCCCTGACTAGACTCCTGTAGACGGCCACCACCATCTGCCTGCCTGACCGTTCCAAGGGGTCCTAGGCTCCGTCCTAGGCCCCTGACTCTCAGCTCGCCACTTTTACTCCTCTCATTACTCCTCTCTCCACTCGACTCACTTGTCCTTTCCCTGCCTCAGGCCAGCAGACTCCTCGGAGGGCATGCCTATCCGCTTGGCTCCGCCCACCTGGTGTGCCTGGCTAGACCTGAGGGAGGCGGTCAGGACTTGTTGGCTGCTGGTGCCTCACTGGGGTGGGGGTGTGTGTGGTGTTGTGTATTGTTACCTGTGACCCCTGGGGGTGCAGGGCTTCACATATTCTGGGTAAATGTATTTTCCCTCCTTCTGTTTTTTTGCAGTACGCAAACAAACGGAAGGCACACGGATGACATGCGGACCGTATATGGAACAGAAACGGATGCCACACGGATGCACCCATAAAAAAAACGAACCGTTTTTTTGCGGACAACAAAAACGGATCGGTCGTGTGAATGAAGTGTTATTCTGGTCTGCCGTTTATAAATAGCAGTCAGAAATAAGTGAATAGCGCCCCCCAGCGTCATAAAATCTCCGGGGTTTTCAGGGGGTAGCTGAGACCCTGGAGATCATGATTTAGGCTGTTTTTTCCGGTCCCCGCTCACGTGATCACCGGTATACACCGTATACCGATGATCACGTTACAGTATGTGACAGCGTCGGTAAAATATTAATTATCTCCCATCTGGCATGAACAAACAGGCCCCCCGCTGTCGCCAAAGTGCCCCCCCTGACCACCTCCCGGAAATCCAAGATGGCCACGCGCACAGCAGCGTGCCGGCCGCATTCACCCTACTCCTCTGATTTCTGTCGCATGTTTCATGACACATGCGACAGAAAACTCCTCCCCAGGCCCTGCCAGGTCACCCCCTATAACTCCACCGGTGTTCCCCGGTGTCCCACAGTATCTGTGCAGTGTTGATCCCCCGCGGCCCTCTCCTTCACAATAGACGCTGCCGCATGCACAGAGCGGCTGTCAGCTCAACTTCCTCTGTTCGGACACAGTGAGTGGTGGTTATGCAGCTGTAAGCTAAATGGGCGGCACGGTGGCTCAGTAGTTAGCACTGCAGTCTTGCAGCGCTGAGGTCCTGGGTTCAATTCCCACCAAGGACACCATCTGCAAGGAGTTTGTATGTTCTCCCCGTGTTTGCATGGGTTTCCTCCAGGTTCTCCGGTTTCCTCCCACACTCCAAAGACATACAGAGAGGGAATTTAGATTGTGAGCCCCAATGGGGACAGTGTTCCCAATATATGCAAAGCACTATGGAATTATTAGCGCTATATAAATGAATAAATTATTATTATTACTGCAATGCCTTGCTCAAAATTACAGTGTTCCTAATGTATATAAAGCGCTATGGAATTAATAGCGCTATATATATGAATAAATTATTATTATAATTATTACGGCAATGCCCTGCTCATGAGGTAAGGAACATAGTTGATCAGGAGAGCTATACTACATTTCCAAATGGAGGTATTTGATTTTATAGTTGCCCTGCTGAACGACTACCAAACATGAGAGTCCGTTATACGCCACAAGAAAACACATCTAAATAGCGAGCTCTGTTGTTTAGTATTCATTCAGCTGGATAACTGGACTTAAAGGGGTATTCCATCTCCAAGATCCTATCCCCAATATATAGTAGGTGGAATAGCAATAATAGCAGCATATACCAATATTTGGAAATGTAGAATAGTTCTCCTGATTAGGCATGCCCTTACCCCATGAGCAGGGCATTGCAACTTTACGGCATGGACTCTGCTGCTGTGGACCCGGGGAGAGTGGGTGCAGATTTATTGCACCCACATGCCTCACATGGAGGGTCTGCACTCCTAGAAAATGGGGGATACGTTCCCTGAGCATGTCTCCATCATATTCTAGACGGTCCAGAGTCGTCATGGGACCCCCTTAGTTTTTTCCTTACAATAAATTGGTGAAAGAGGGAATGTTTTGGGGAGTGTTTTTTCAAATACATTTTTTTTTGTCTATTTTTTTTGTTAGTACTGACAGTTTGTGATGTCAGGTATCTGATAGACGCCATGACATCACAAACTGCTGGGCTTGATGTCAGGTGACATTACAGCTAGTATCAACCCCATTTATTATCCCGTTTGCCACTGCACCAGGGCACGGGATGAGCTGCGGTGAAGCGCCAGGATTGGCGCATCTAGTGGATGCGCCACTTCTGGGGCGCCTGCGGCCTGCTAATTTTAGGCTGTGAAGGGCCAATAACTATGGACCTTCCCACCCTGAGAATACCAGATCACAGCTGTCTGCTTTACCTTGGCTGGTGATCCAATTTGGGGGGGACCCTACTTTTTTTTGTAATTATTATTATTTATAAAATAATTATAAAAAAAGAGCCTGGGGTGACCTCCACATTGGATCCCCAACCATGGTAAAGCTGCCAGCTGTGGTTTTCAGGCTACAGCCTTCTGCTTTACCCTAGCTGGCTATCAAAAATGAGGGGACCCAATGTCATTTTTTTTTTAAACTATTTTTTTAAATAAAAAAAATTAATGGGCTTCCCTGTATTTTGATTGCCAGCCAAGGTAACGCCAGGCAGATAGGGGTGGCAACCCGTAACTGTCTGCTTTGACTGCGCTGAGAATCAAAAATACCGCAGAGCGCTATGTCATTTTTTTAATGATTTATTTTTACAGCACTGTGATGTCAGGCAATCAAAATACAGGGAAGCCCTTTTTGTTTTTAGTTATTTAAATAAATAATTAAAAAAAATATATATATGGGCTCCCGCTGCATTTTTTGTATTGCTAGCTAAGGGTAATCCAAGCAGCTACTGGCTGCTAACCCCCACTGCTTGGTGTTACCTTCACTGGCAATGGAAAATCCAGGGAAGCATTTTTTTTTTTTTTTGCCAAAAAACTACAAAAAAAATGTCGTGGGCTTCGCCATATTTTTGTATGCTAGCTAGGTACAGCAGGCAGCTACGGGCTGCCCCCAACCTCCAGCTGCCTATTTGTACCCGGCTGGGAACTTAAAATATAGGGAAGCCCCTTTTTTAATTAATTCATTAATTTTATGAAATTAAAAAAAAAAAAAAAAAAAAAAAGACGTGGGCTTCGCCCCATTTTTGTGTCCAGCCGGGTACAACTAGGCAGCTCGGGATTGGAATCTGCAGCATAGGTTAGCCTGAGGTTTGTGGGCGCCTCTCCTGCGAATTGCAATCTGCAGCCGCCCCCGAAAATGGCGCTCTCATAGAAGCGCCATCATCTGGCGCTGTATCCCACTCTTCCAGCAGCCCTGAAGCCGGGTGGCTTGCTGGGTAATCATGAGTTAATACCAGCTTTGTTTTACTAGCCAACATTAAGCCAGAGACTCTTAATGTCAGGCAAGTTTGACCCAGCCATTAAGAATCTCCAATAAAAGGGTTAAAAAAAACACACCACACAGAGAAAAAATACTTTAATAGAAATAAATACACAGACACACTTAGGGACTCCATCTTTATTACCCCCTCTTAACCCTCCACGATCCATGCTCTTCAGCCTTCTTTCTCAACACATGCTGCTCTGCTACATTAGACAGCATGGGAGAAAGGACGCTGTGCTCCGTGCAGAAATTACTCTGAGAGTGACCACAGGCTCCCGGCTGTAAGCGACGGGTTGCCATAGCAACGCTGCTCCAATCACGTGATTCCGGTGCCGCTGCGTGTGGTCTTTTTTTGCCCTTGGCAGAGATTGCTCTCAATAATAGGGTGAGCTCTGCTAATTTGATGTTGCCTTTTTTGCAACTTTTTTTTATTTCATCCTAGGTTTTCTTCAGGACAGGTTGCTGCTTTAGCGTGCCCGCGTGTGGATTCTGTGGTGGAGAGAATACAGCAGATTTGGGCTCAAGTAGTAGACAAATTGTTTCAGTCCCAGGAGAATGCTGAAAGGTTTGCCAACCGACGTAGGACAGTTGGTCCCCGGTTTAAAGTGGGGGACATGGTTTGGTTGTCCTCCGGGAATGTTCCTATGAGAGTTTCCTCTCCTAAATTTAAGCCCAGATTTATAGGGCCCTATAAGATTTCGGAAATTATTATTCCCGTATTGTTTTGTTTGGCTCTTCCTGAGTCGTTTAAAATTCACAATGTTTTTCATAAATATTTGTTAAAGAAACATGTGGAGCCAGTAGTTCCTACGGCGGCGCTCCCGGATCCTGTGTTGCTAGACGGGGATCTGGAGAATGAGGTAGAGAAAATTTTGGATTTGGATTCGTCCTCTTTTGAGTCAGCTTGCATCAGGGGACCTACGGGTTGTATAGCGTCATTTGGGCAAGTAAACAGTTTGACAATGGTTGCGTATCTTGGTAGTTTAGCTTCCTCCTCCACACAGTTCAGCACTCGTACAGGTACCCTTCCCTTGTGTACATCATCTACCTCTCTGGCTGTCAGGATCGTGGGCCAGTGTTCTGAATGAGTGGGCTCTACTACAGCCTGGTAATCCCGTCCTCTGAGACCTACCGCTGCTCTACACCAGATCATCATCTCCCTCCGTGGGGGTATCACAATGGGGTTAGCATCTATCACTCGTACATTACCAATTTCATCGCCAATCTGGTTTACCTGTTGTTTCCACAGGATGACTCCGATCTCTTTTTGTAGGGCTCTCAGTTGTCTGCCCTCAACACCCTCAGCAATCTGGTGAAGCAACAACAACACTTCCCCTAGGCAATTTTCAATGACATTAGTGCCTAAAATCATTTGTGGACTCCTTTCCCTTCATCATTATCTACAACAATCAGTCCTTGTCCCTTCATTTCCTGCCTTCCCACCTTTATGGTTACCTCTTTGACCCCAACCTGGTCTATAGGTTGTCCATTAGCTGCGTAGATGGTAAGGTCAGGGTCCAGTCTCCGGAGATCTTTGTCCGACCAAAACCTACGATAAAGGACATACGGGATTATCATTACCTGGGAACCGCTGTACAATAATGCCAAGGTTGGGATCCCGTCCAGGGAGATGGACAGGACCGGTCGTCCACCCGCATACTGATCACGGCAGTCAACTGGGCCAGCTGTTCCTATTCCTGGGGACTGGCCCTTGGCCCCAGGTTTTCCCCGTTTAAAGGACAGACCCATAGTGGCCTGCTTCCTGGCAATGGCGGCAGATGGGTTGTCCGGACGAGTCATAGCGATCGCTGCTCCTCCCTCGGGATGTGGGACCTCTTCTCCCCCACATCCAGGGGACGTCCTCTGGGCTGTCAGCTTGCAGGAGCCTATGAGGGGTTTTGGATTCTGGTGGAAGTTGCATTGCTTTCAAGATCCGGGCGACTTCCTTGCTGAGCTTTTGCACCTGGGAGGACAGGGTATCTGTGACTCCGGCCGAGGTGATGAGTCCTTTTGCAGCTACAAGGGCCTGCGAAGAGGATTCTGCTCCAACAGTCGGGGTGCTGGTGGACCATGCTGGTTGGATGGGATCCGTGTCAATGGGGGGTTGAAGCGCTTTCACGGCCCTGTCTTTTAGAACGGCAAAGTCCACATCACTGTGTTCCAGGGACCACAGCCTCATCTGTTTTCTATTCTCAGAGGAGTGCAGGCCCTGTAAGAAATGTTCTGTCATCATCCTGTTTCCCTCCTGATCACCGACAGGGTCCACGAGCTTGAGAGCCCGCAGTGCGGCTTGCAGCCTGAGGGCATAGTCTCTTATGCTATCTTGGGGCTTCTGACGGCAGTTATAGAAGCCCATTCTCAGCTCTGTCTCTGTGCAGTTTTCAAAGGCAGCTTTCAATTTGGCAAAAATGGTTTCTACAGATCCCCAGTCATCACTGGTCCAGGCCTCAGCCTCTAATTCTACTACTCCAGTCAGTTGCCCCAGCACCACTGCGGCCCTCTGCTTGCCGGTCATTGCGTACATGTCCAGCAGGGTACTGATCTTCTTTTTAAATGCGGTCAGAGTGTCCGTCTTGCCAGCGTATTGGGGCAGCCAGGTCGCCCCTGGGACGTACAGTAGGGAGATCAGCATAATTGGGGAGATTTCGGCCAGCGCAGCTGCGACCGCCACTGCGTTCACTGCACTGGGGCCAGGCATTGCTTGGGCTGCGTCGCCCTGGCTGGGTGCATTAGTACTCACGGCGTCCATCTTCCCTCTGAGTTCCTTTTTCAGGTCACCTCCTCCTCTCGCGGGGTCAGATTGCTCCCCGGGGATTCTGGGACAACCACTCCTCTTCGTGAGCGGTTACCTTTTTCTTCTGCACGGGCTGCAGCTTTTAAAATTGTGCGCTTTTAACAGCAACAAAATGGCGGCGGTTCAAATTTTTCGATCGGACCACTGAGGCGTACTGTCACCTGTCTAAACGGGTCTAGTGCTTGATTCTGTTCATGACGCCAGAAGTGTGTCGCCCACCCATAGCAGCCACCCTACATGTGCCACAGGGTCTCCACTTGACTATTTCTAGCGACAGGTATGTTGTTTTTTGTTTATATGTATCGTGACGCCACTCACGGTTTGCGGCCAAGGATATGGGTGACCGCCACTGCAGCTTTAACGAGCGTCTGGGGCTGATGGAGTCTGCAGTCTGGTGGTGTGGCCTCCTGTGAATGAGGCTGGCACCAGGGGCTCGGGTGTGTAGAACAACAGGTCCCAGAATAACTCAGTCTCAGTCCAGAAAGTCTTTCAACTTGTTTACTCACTTTTTGATGTTGTGTGAGGTACCCAGGCGATGCTGAGATTAAACCAGGAGAAACCAGGTATCCTTTAGGCCGGTCTAAGGGCAACCATTAACTCGCCTTCCTAGCACTTCTTGTTTCGGATAACCCCTGACTTGAAGTACCGTAGGATTCATCCAGGGAAGTCGCTACTGCCTTTTCTCCCCTTGTTGGCCCGTTTGCCGGCAGCGTGGACCAGGTGAGATGACTTCTGGCTCTGTCTCCATATGGGTCCCCCTGTTGCTGCTGAAGCTCGGACTCTAGTTCATTGGTGAGGTACCTCCAGTCCCCTCACCTGACAGGTTTAGAAGATCAATAAATGGACCGTCTACTCTAGGGACCTTTTCCCCATGTGTGCCTAGTCACCAGCAGTCCCCATACTCGACTGCCTCTCTTCAGGTGTCTTTTTTGACCGACTCTCTGGTAACCATTCTCCCTCGCTAATAGCTACTACTCGTGCAGGGTCTGACTAGCGTGCACGCGCAACGACTTCTCCTAGCAACCACGCTCACTGCCCTCAGACTGGTTTGCTCCACCTCTTTCCTGACAGCCTCTGCAGCTTAGCTTCCAGCCCCTCCACTACACCCTTTGACAAGAATTGAAGGCTAGTCTCTTCCAGAGGCTACCAAGGGTCCCATCTAATGGTGTGGGAGACCTGGTTGCTATGTGTCTGTCTGTACATACCTTATTCTGGCCTTTGGAATCACCTGGAAGCACTGTCCCAGCATTGGTGCAGTACTCAGTGGTGCCTGACCAGGTCAGGGGCACCACACTAACAAATAAGGAATAACGTTTGGAACACCATTCTAAGTCTGAACTGGGTGCAAAAACCTAAAAAAAAAACACTATGGGGAGATAAGGTATGCACACCAGTGACTATGTAAGGGGAATACATGAAATAGCAGAAACTGCTGTGTGAATACTGACTTGAAAAATCCAATAGCTATATGTAAGAGTGAAAATGTGAAAAAATGGACCATGAACATATGAATCAAGAGAAATTTAGCTACTGAATTGATCAATGCAATAGAGCCCCAACACTACGCCAAAGTATTTCTCTACGTTGGGGTCCCTAGCTTGTGTGTGTCCTCTCATGCAGTTAAAAAACTTACCGTGTATGGGAAGCTGAGACCCAGGCTATTTATGTGTATGATATGGATTGGCAATAGGTGTGGTTGGGGAGGGTTCACAAACGAAAAACTACTAACAAATAAGGAATAACGTTTGGAACACCATTCTAAGTCTGAACTGGGTGCAAAAACCTAAAAAAACATCATTATGGGGAGATAAGGTATGCACACCAGTGACTATGTAAGGGGAATACATGAAATAGCAGAAACTGCTGTGTGAATACTGACTTGAAAAATCCAATAGCTATATGTAAGAGTGAAAATGTGAAAAAATGGAATCTGCATTACTGCCATGAACATATGAATCAAGAGAAATTTAGCTACTGAATTGATCAATGCAATATAGCCCCAACACTACGCCAAAGTATTTCTCTACGTTGGGGTCCCTAGCTTGTGTGTGTCCTCTCATGCAGTTAAAAAAATTACCGTGTATGGGAAGCTGAGACCCAGGCTATTTATGCGTATGATATGGATTGGCAATAGGTGTGGTTGGGGAGGGTTCACAAACGAAAAACTACTAACAAATAAGGAATATCATACGCATAAATAGCCTGGGTCTCAGCTTCCCATACACGGTAAGTTTTTTAACTGCATGAGAGGACACACACAAGCTAGGGACCCCAACGTAGAGAAATACTTTGGCGTAGTGTTGGGGCTCTATTGCATTGATCAATTCAGTAGCTAAATTTCTCTTGATTCATATGTTCATGGCAGTAATGCAGATTCCATTTTTTCACATTTTCACTCTTACATATAGCTATTGGATTTTTCAAGTCAGTATTCACACAGCAGTTTCTGCTATTTCATGTATTCCCCTTACATAGTCACTGGTGTGCATACCTTATCTCCCCATAGGGGCACCACACTATCTAGGTCTGCATTGTGCTATGTGGGCTGTATACTACATGAGGGTGCCTAATGCTATCTGGGTCTGCATTGTGCTTTATGCGAGCTGTATACTATATGAAGGTGCCTAATGCTATCTGGGTCTGCATTGTACTATATGGGGGCTTTGTACTACATGAAGGTGCCTAATGCTATCTGGGTCTGCATTGTGCTATATGTGGGCTGTATACTACATGAGGGTGCTTAATGCTATCTGGGTCTGCATTGTGCTATATGGGGGCTGTATACTACATGAGAGTGCGTAATGCTTTATGGGTATGCATTGTGCTATATGCGGGCTGTATACTACATGAGGGTGCATAATGCCATATGGGGCTGCAGTGTGCTATATGCAGGCTGTATACTACGTGAGGGTACATAATGCTATATGGGGCTGCATTGTGCTATATGGGGGCTCTATATTACATGAGGGTGCATAATGCTATATGGGGCTGCATTGTAGTGTATGGGTGCTGTATACTACATGAGGGTGCATAAATCTATATGGGGCCACATTGTGCTATATGGGGCTGCATAGTGCTATATGGGGTTGTATACTACATGAGGGTGCATAATGCTATATGGGGTTGCATTGTGCTATATGGGGATGTATAATGTTATATAGGGGCTGCCTAATGTTATATGGGGGTTGCATAGTGCTATATGGGGCTGCATAGTGCTATATGGCGGCTGCATAATACTATATGGAGGACTATGGGTGCTTCATACCACTATATGGAGGAATATGGGTCCTGCATACTACTATACCTCCAGAGTTGTATGTCCCCTCCCCCCAGTGCTGTATACTCCCCCAGAGCTGTATGTCCCCCCACCCCAGTGCTGCATACACTCCTGAGCTGTATATCCCCCCAACCCAGAGCTATATGTTCCCCAACCCCAGTGCTGTATACCCCCAGTGCTGCATGTCACACCCCACCCCAGAGCGGTTTGTCCCCCTCACCCCAGTGCTGTAAATCCCCATAGCTGTATGCCCTTTCCCCAGAGCTGTATTGTCCCCCCACCCCAGAGCCACTGCCCCCCTCTAGACCTTTATGCCCCCCTCTGGAGCTGTATTATCCCTATTGCTGTATACCCCTTTCCTCAACAATATGTATGCCCTTAGTAATGTGTATGTCCCCAGCCTCTCCTGTGATGTATATAAAGTAGTGTCAGTGTGCTCTATGTGCGGCCATGTCTGACGGCCACCAATCAGCGAGGCACAGACATATGCCCAGGAGGAGCTGGATGGGAGACAAGTGGGGGTGGTGAATGAGGCTGTTGTTGGCTTCCCAATATTAGAAATATCTCTAATGTGTCTGTGTGTGCATGTATGATGTGTTTATCTATGACTGTCAGTGTATATGACTGTGTATAGATTTATGTCCATTTATATGTGTTTTATGAATTTCTCTTTAAATATGTATGTGTACATATGCCTATATGTGTATGTATCTGGTGGAGCTGCTAATTCACACAACAAACTCTATTCTAAAGCCTGCTTTACACGTTGCAATTTCACATACATTATCGTATGCGATTTGCAACGCCCCCATCGTATGTGCAGCACGTTCAATTTGTTGAACGTGCCGCACATACGATTAACCCCCGTCACACATACTTACCTACCATACGACCTCGATGTGGGCGGCGAACGTCCACTTCCTGGAGTGGGAGGGACGTTAGGCGTCACATCGACGTCACGCGGCAGCCGGCCAATAGAAGCGGAGGGGCGGAGCTGAGCGGGACGTAAACATCCCGCCCACCTCCTTCCTTCCGCATTGTGGGTCAGGAGCCGCAGGAGGCAGGTGAGATCTGTTCATCGTTCCCGGGGTGTCACACACTGCGATGTGCGCTACCCCGGGTACGATGAACAATCTGACGTTCAATTCGTCAGGAATGAATGATGTGCATGCGATGAACGGTTTTTCGTTCAATCGCAATTGCACGTCGCTGTCACACGCTACAACATACCTTACGATGCCGGATGTGCGTCACTTACGACGTGACCCCGCCGACACATCGTAAGATATCTTGTAGCGTGTAAAGCGGGCTTTACAGTACCGACTAAGGGATGGTGCCCATACCATCCGCTACCAGTGCGAGCTGGAACATAGAATTGACACACTGCAGTAACAGCTGTTATTGGAGAGTGCTTTGAATCTTGGCTTTAAACACTTAGGTGCCAAGGAAGATACTGCTTGCAGTATTTACGTTATTAAGCCCTTTCCATTTGAAGATTTTGTAAAACCTTTAACAGATAATGCTGTTCAGATCAAGTTGTACCACTATTAGCATAAAGTGGTTGAAACTTGCTTTTACTTTGTCATGCCCCTTACCATTCAGTTAATGGAGGTATTTGAAGAGCCACATGTAAATGGCGCAGCAGTGCGTATGATTAATCACAGCTCCATTTACATGGTGCTCTCTATAGCCGCGGTTCCAGCTGTCAGATCTATAGTGAATGGAACGTCATCCCCTATCCAGAAGGTAGGTAATAACCTCCAAACAATTTAAAAAATATTGAATACTAAAAACCCCGAAGTCCATGGTTTACAAAGAAGCAGATAGTATGGCCAAGATGGGCATGCCAAGTCTCTAGTGAATACAAGTACACAAGTACAAGCAGAATGGCTATAGCAGGTAGCACAACATGGACAGGGAAGTACCTTGGGTACAGCTGGGGCATGGTGACAAGGATAGTAAAGCAAATGGAAACGATGATGCACAGTGGAGACGTAGACCTGACAATTAGGCTATGTTCGCACGTTGCGTTTTTTACCGCGTTTCTGCAGCGTTTTTGGCAGCAGCGTTTTTGTGCCAAAACGCATGTGTTTTTGATTTCCAGCAAAGTCTATGGGAAAAGCAGAAATCCTGTCTGCACTTTGCTTTTTGTTCAGCAGCGTTTAATTTGCATATTTGTGGTCAAAAACCATGCTGAAAAAGAAGCAGCATGTCAGTTGTTTTTGCCATTTCTGCAGCGTTTCCTTAACATTGGAGTCAATGAGAAATGGCAAAAAGCAACCATAAATCACAATTCCTGCGTTTTTCATGCTTTTTACCTGCTTTTCAACTGCGTTTTTGGCTCCAAAAACGCATGCTTTTCTGGCCAAAAATTAATGGGTTCTAATGTTCCTTTACACACACACAATAACCGAAAATTTAAATGTAAAAAATTAATAAACTTTAGCTATTTTTCTGTTAAAATGTGCATAACCACTATTATTACATTAAAAATGATAATTTCCCATATAATTTTATTAAAAGTTAATTTTATACTTTTTTTCTCTTTTTTCATTATTTTTGACTAATTCAACTTTATTTCTCAGTGTCTTGATCTCAAAAACGCATCTGCAGAAACGCAGGTGAAAACGCAGGTAAAAAGCGCTAAAAACGCACTAAAAACGCGGTAAAAACGCATGCGTTTTTAGCGCTAAAAAATTGTCAAAAGCCATTTGGTCAAAAACCAAGGGAAGGAAAACGTGCAGAATAAACTGCAGGTACACCGACGCAACGTGCGAACATAGCCTTAGCTAGCTAGGGAGTCAACCAATAACAAACTAAAAACATTGCCAAGGCACTTACCTTAGTAGGAGAAAGCCTTAAGTACACACTGCCTCTTAGTGATAGGCTGAGAGGCACTTCCAGGAAATGACACACTGGCCCTTTAAGAAAAGGATAGCTGTGCACACACATGCTCTAGGGGCACTATTGGATTCAGGTCAGGTCATTGGCTGGCTATTGTAGTTGAATTACTTTCTATTTCTGCAACCAATTTATAGTTTCCTTGGCACTGTGTTGACATCATAGTCTTACTGAAATGTCCACCCTTAATTCATCTTCATCACCTTGATAAATGGAAGTAGATTTTTACCAAGAATTTCTCGGTACATTTGTCCATTATCCTTCTGTCAATCATGTATACTTTACCAATGCCGTATGCTGAAAAACAGCCCCACACCCACATCATGATCTTCCCACCTCCTAACTTCACTAATATGTTGTTTATGGGGTGATATACAACACCTTTTGTCCTCCACCCATGGTGTGTATTATGGCATCCAAAGAGTTCAATTTTAGTCTCATTTGACCAGACTGTATTCTCCCAGTATTTCACACGTTTGTCTGAATGTTGATGAGTAAACTTGGACATGGCGAGCATGCATACAGGTTAGGGTGGTAAAGTGCTTTACTTAGGGGTACTTTGCACACTACGACATCGCAGGTGCGATGTCGGTGGAGTCAAATCAAAAGTGACGCACATCCGGCGTCACTGTCGATATCGGAGTGTGTAAATCGTTTTTGATATGATTAACGTGCGCAAAAGCTTCGAAATCGTATCATCGGTGTATTGTCGGTCATTTCCATAATTTTGGAAGGACCGATGTTACGATGTTGTTCCTCGTTCCTGTGGCAGCACACATCACTGTGTGTGAAGCCACAGGAGCAAGCAACATCTCCTACCTGAGTCCTGCGGCTCACGCCGGCTATACGGAAGGAAGGAGGTGGGCGAGATGTTTACGTCCCGCTCATCTCCGCCCCTCCGCTTCTATTGGCCGCCTGCCATGTGAGGTCGCTATGACGCCTCACGACCCGCCCCCTTAATAAGTGTTACGGTTGCTGCGAGCACTGGAGACTAAGTCCAGATTTCTTGCTACTGCACATGTGCGAGCGCTGGAGACTAAGTCCAGATTTCTTGCTACTGCACATGTGCGAGCGCTGGAGACTAAGTCCAGATTTCTTGCTACTGCACATGTGCGAGCGCTGGAGACTAAGTCCAATCTTGGAGCCATTGCACATGTGCGGGTGACATCATCGCTGACACGAGGTCACATGTCTCTGACACCTTCTATGCCGATTGGTCGCTGGTCATGTGCTTGTGACGTCTTGCTCGGTGATAGGCCAGCATGACGTCACTCCTGTCGTTCTGGCAGCGGATTGGCTCTGGTGTCCTCCATCTTGGATGAGGCACAGAGTCTATATAAGACCCTGACACACGCCGCATGGTGCTCAGTCCTCTTGGTTCATGCATATGAGTAGACGCTCTGTGCGCGTTCCTCTAGGCATTCCTCTGTCTATGCTAGGTGAGCGCTACCGGCAGGGTAGCGTTCTTATACCTTACAGCTTCGGCTGCTGTCCGTATCCTTACCTCTTAGGGGAGCGGACATAGGCAGGTGCCTGAGGCACATGGTCTGGCTGGGCCTTGTGATTCTACTCGTAGGTGGACGTTGCCGCTAGGGTAACGTTCCTTATACTGCGTCTGGCAGTTGTTCGTATCCTCGCACACTAGGGGAGCGAACAGAGGTAGGAGCTTTGTGCGGCTTACGCTGCTGTTCGTCTCTTTTGCACCACTAGAAGAGCGGACCTAGGCAGGTGCCATATCTAGTGGTTCGTGTCCTCGCACACTAGTGGAGCGAACGCAGGTAGGAGCTTTGTGCGGCTTACGCTGCTGTTCGTCTCTTTTGCACCACTAGAAGAGCGGACCTAGGTAGGTGCCATTTCGCACACATTGCCTTTGTCTCTGTGATTATTAACAGAGATCATTCCACACACCCTCCAAGTAAGGGAGGAATTGCTTTACTTACTTATTATATCCTTCTGTGAGTTAACAGAGGTATTGCACTCTGCCATAGTCTGCAGCAAAGTCTTTGCACGGTGGACCCTGACTGTCTGATACTCCTTTCAGTTATTATCAGACAGCCCCCCGTAACAATAAGGAGGCGGGTCGCCGGCCAGAGCGACGTCGCAGGGCAGGCATTTGGGATCCAAATCATATATATACTAAAGGGAATTCCCTATTTAATCCACCCCTTGCATAAATTAGCATAAACTTTATATTATATATCTTGGATTATCTATATAGGGCATGGGTAGTAGTGTCTTCCATATAGGATCTTGGCTCAACTCTTTTTCAAGAACCTTTAAATATGTATTCTGCATAAATTAATGCATATGCTGTGTAAAAGTGTGGTTCATAAATATTTATGGCTATACTCTTTACAAATATGGGATGTGCTATACCTCTCTGAGAAGGGAAAAAAAAAAAAGCCTCAAAATATGTGCTTTATGTTGTCAGTTTAAGCGCTTTATAAAATTCTGTACATCTAAAAAACAGCCTAGTCGATTTGTAACCATGCTGCTCCTCCTCCTGTATTCCAATGTCTCTAATGTAGGTTGCGCTGCATCATTCTAGTTATAGAACCCTCCTAACATATATTTTGTGCAAGCCCTATGTATTTTTCCTCTGTTTAATGCTGCTCCAAGACTGTTTCTGGAAATTAACAGCTTAAACGCTATTTGCGTAAGTTGCTCTATTTTTGGTATTCACGAAACATCTTAAGTACGTATTTTGCGTAAACTAACGCAGGTGCTGCATGAGCTGTTAGAAATGATTTCCTGCTCCACTGAGCACTCCCTGAATGCAATGCCATGAGGGATCATGCACCACACTGGTAGGCAATATGGTTTTAATAGTTTATTAGCACGTGTATAAATGTCTGTTTATGTGTGATCATTTCCTGTGATACCCACTGCCCCTGATGAAACTAACATAGCGACACGCGTTGGGCCAGGTTCTCCACTTCCATTTTTAGATAGGGAATCACCATGATAGGAACTCTTTGCCTATGAGGCATTGCGGCTGCTGTTTTGACCATTTGGTCATAATGCTGCTTGAAAGAAAGAATGTCTGTCTCAGTATATACCTATTTATAAGATGGTTATTTTTCTGACTCTTTATCTGTATTGTCTTGCATTTTGAACTATATGGTGATTCTGGTACAATATATATTTCTTGGAGAAGATTTTTTTGGATTGGGTTTAATTACCATTGTCCTTGGTGTTTTTTAATATGTCTGCACAGTGTTGTATTTTGTATATGTGGTTTTAATCTTTTTGATACATAAATAAAGAATCGTATTATATTACTTTAAATTTGGAGTGAGTGCCTTTGGTCAAACGCTTTTCTTGTGATTACTATGGTTGGTTTTGCTTGACAGGTGCACCCCCTTATTCCTGATAAATTTACCATATAAATTATGGCTGTGCACTTCTAATTGTTTTTTCTTGTACGGTACAGCAGCTATCACCATAGATCGCAGCTGCGACGGGGGCGGGGACTATCGCGCTCGGCATCGCAAGCATCGGCTTGCGATGTCGTAGTGTGCAAAGTACCCCTTATTGTTTATTTTTTTTAAACAATTGTACTTGCTGATTCCAAGTCTTTCTGTAGCTCTCCACAGATGGTTCTTGGCTCTTGGACAACTCTTCTGATAATTATTTTCACTCCTCCTGGCTGTGGCCGATTTATGATGAAATTATACTCTTCCCACTTCCAGATTATGATTCCAACAGTACTCATTGGAATCTTCAAAAGTTTAGAAATTCTTTTGTAAGTAATGCCATCTGTATGTTTTCTAGTAACAAGGTTGAAAAGGTCTTGAGACAGCTCAATGGTTTTATGCATCATGAGATGTTTCTTTTGTGGCATCTTCGTAATGAGACACCCTTTCTATAGGCCATCAATTCAACCAGATAATATTATTTTTCATTAAGTGTCAGAATTGCTTTCTAATTACTGATATATTTATGCTGGTGCCATCAGGGCTGTGGAGTCGGTAAGCCAAACCTTCGACTCAGACTCCAACTCCTCAATTTCCCTTGCACAGACTCAGACTCTGACTCAGACTCCCCGACTCCGACTCCCACATATATTGCTTATAGTTAAGTGAAAAATGTATTGTAGTACAATGTGAACATCAGACATTTAATTATTTTTATGGTACAATAATCAAGATATTTAGACAGAACATAAAATATATTTATTGGAATACAACTTTAGAACACAAACTGTAATAAATTGTAAATATATAATACACTATGTAATATACAGTAGATTGCATATATATCTTGTATGTGTATATGTGTGTGTGTGTGTGTATATATGTGTATATATATATATATATATATATATATATATATATATATATATATATATATACAGGGCCGTATTTGGCATTCATGCTGCCCTAGGCACTCACTTTAAGTTGTAACGCCCCCTACTGGTAAGGCTGCTTTCACACTTGCGTTGTTTTGCATCCGTCACAATCACTTGTGTGACTTATGCAACGGATGTGTTACAGATAGTGGCACAACTGATGTGACTGATGCTACAAAACAACAATCCGTTGTTTTTTGTTTTTTTTTTTTAACTGTTTTACCAGCGGCTGGCTATTGTGAATGATCAGCTGATCACCTGGCGGCCAGCCGCTGGGCGATCACCTGATTGTTCACAGTAGCCGAGCGATCAGATGATCGTTCTCAAAAGCCAGCTGATCGATCTCAAAATCCAGCCGCCAGGCAATCAGCTGATCGTTCGGCCGCCGAGAGAGAGAAAGAAACATTGATTTCAATTATTAAACACAAGAGCTGAGCATGCGCAGTAGAAAAAAAAAAAAAGGATTTCGACGCTCAAAAAAACGCTACATGCTGCGTTCCTACGTTCGTACATAACTTCACAAGAACAACCATCAGTACATAAATACATCACCAGAACCACAGTCAGTACATGCCTACATCACCAGAACAATCATCAGTATAGAAATACAGCCGCAGAACAACTGTCAGTACATGACTGCATCACCAGAACAATTGTCAGTACAGAAATACAGCCTGAGAACAACCGTCAATACATGACACATCACCGTTATACAGCGATCACTTTCAATGTCAGGTTAGCCCCTATCATATAAACTTGTATACCTTAACAATGGTAAGCAAGCATTGTTGACCTTAGGGAGATCAACATATCCACTGCGGAGACACCATCACGTGTTTCTCAACGCAGTGATTCTAGAGCATTATTAACAATGGTAAGGAGATGATTGAAATTGTTGTTACCAACTATCATCAAACTAGGTACCACAGTACTGATTAGTTGCTAGTAGCTGCACTAGTAAACATTTAAAGAGTAACTTAAAGGTTTGGTCCGAAGGCAAAGTAATTTTCATTCTAAATCCCTATCTATTTAGTGCCAAAATATAATTTTTTTTTAATATACTTGCATTAATAATTTCCTATCCTGTCCCTTGATGACGCTTCATTTCAGGGAGGGGCAGAGGCTGTGGCAGTGACTGCAGCCTCCGCCCCATGATAACGCTTCTTTCGAGTATCCCAGCATGCACCATGCTCTCGGATTCTCAAAAGAAGGGTCATCAAAAAGGTCCATTAATTCTTAGACTGGTGCAGTAATGCGTCCTGAGACCCCCATAGGTGTAGTGCATGGCTCAGGAGACAGAACTCTGACTTTCTACTGAATCCGCGCTGCTCTGTCTGCTCTCCTGCACTTTCCTAATAGGTCTTTGGAGCAATTGTGGACTCGGGACCGGGTTCCCCTCAGATCTGTTCAAAATTAATTACCCTAAGGCTACTTTCACACATCATGTTTTTTCCATCAGGCACAATCCGGAAAAAAACGGGTAAAACGGATCCGGTACCGCATCTGTTTTATCCCCATAGATTTGCATTGTTACCGGATTGTGCCTGATGGCTTTGCGTTGCATCCGCTTTTTTCCGGATGCGGCAAAATTAATTAAAGCGGCGGCCGGAGGCAACGTATCTTGTAACGTTTTTTTGTCCAGCAAAAAAAAACGCATCGGCGCGATATGACGTGTTTTAAAGTGGAAGCCTATGGACGCCGAGTCCGTTTTGTAAACTGAGCATGCTCCAATGTTTTGAAAAAACAGATCCAGCAAAAAAACGGATGCAAAAACGGATCCAACGGATCCGTTTTTTTACGCATCCGGCATAACGGATCCGGTGGATACGGTTTTTACATTTTTTGCCGGATCCGTTGGATCAGGAAAAAAAAGGATTGTGCCTGAATGCAGAAAACTGATGTGTGAAAGTAGCCTAAAACATATAAAATAATTTCTGAAACATTAAGTCGCTCTTTAAGGTGTGTTTACACTGCTGCGGATTATCGGTCTACCTCAACAAACTGTCAATCACCTGATGCAGGAGCAAAATATCTGTCACCCACAAAATGCCGATCACCCGGCACAAATATTCATAATAGAGAACGTCGCCCATAGAAAAATCATACAAGATGTATACAGCCCATACAGAAATTATACCAGGTGTATACAGCCCATACAGAAATCATACCAGGTGTATACAGCCCATACAGAAATCACACCAGGTGTATACAGCTGAATACAGAAATCATACCAGATGTATACAGCCTATACAGAAATCATACCGGGTGTATACAGCCTATACAGAAATCATACCGGGTGTATACAGCCCATACAGAAATCATACCGGGTGTATACAGCCCATACAGAGATGACACCAGCATATACAAGGGTGTGTCCAGTTCACCTCACTGCTTTAGGAGACCACAATCTCACCGTGCAGGGATCCATTTGGAGTCAGCCAGCTCCCTTGGTATCCAGAATTCCATGCAAAAAGTCGATCCAGCACAGTTCCAGTAATTAAAAATAAATATCCTTTATTGAAGAAATATTAAAAATCCATTATGCCATGTTAGGAGGACGCGTTTCGGACTAGTTGTCCTTACTCAGTCTCACTGAGACTGAGTAAGGACAACTAGTCCGAAACGCGTCCTCCTAACATGGCATAATGGATTTTTAATATTTCTTCAATAAAGGATATTTATTTTTAATTACTGGAACTGTGCTGGATCAACTTTTTGCATGGAATTCTGGAAGAGATGACACCAGGTCTGTACAGCTCATACAGAAATCATACCATGTGTATATAGCTCATACAGAAATCACACCAGGTGTATACAGCTGAATACAGAAATCATACCAGATGTATACAGCCCATACAGAAATCATACCAGGTGTATACAACACATACAGAAATCATACCAGGTGTATACAGCTCACGCAGAAATCATACCAGGTGTATACAGCTCACGCAGAAATCATACCAGGTGTATACAGCTCACGCAGAAATCATACCAGGTGTATACAGCCCACACAGAAATCATACCAGGTGCATACAGCCCATACAGAAATCATACCAGGTGTATACAGCCCATACAGAAATCATACCAGGTGTATACAGCTCACACAGAAATCATACCAGGTGTATACAACCCATACAGAAATCACACCAGGTGTATACAGCTCAACTTAACATTTGATAAAAGATTCACTTTTGTTTATGGCATAGGCCACTCCAAAAGTGCACAATGCCCACTCACTGCAAAATAAATAAAATTAGAAGATTTTTTTGTTAGGTTACACTGTTTCTACCTGGCATGATTTTTATATGGGCTGTGTTCCCTAAAAAATGTTTGTACAGTTTAATTGGCATTTGGGGGGTGACAGACGCCTTTAAATATCTTACTTGGCCGCACATTGTCCTGTGAACACATGCTGCCAAGAACAATGCTATTCTATGTGCACAGGACGATCATGGTAAAGATCGTACTGTGCACATGAAAGTGCGGTCACAGGCTCAGAAGCTGTTAAACCACTGACCATCTGCTGGATATAGATCAGCCATCACTTAAAACCTGCATTTAGCAATGTGTTTAGCCATCACCTGCATTTATCCAGCCTCAAAGCTCGGCACCTCACAGGTCCTGGTGCCATGATGACTTCACATCCACAGCTAGTCTCTGCAGACCTCCATCTTCTCTGCTCTTCTGCAGCACATCACGACACAGTGCCCTTAAAAATAACATGTCATTATACAAATAATCAACCATGCTGTTCAGTAAATAAGCCCCCAAAATAAATAACTGTCCCTCACTTTAATCCCTGCACAAAAAAATTACCCCCCCCCCACACACACTGTCTATATTATGGTACATGGCTTCCACACTGCCTCCTTTATAATACCACACCGTCTCCCCTCATGAGTTACACCCACTACACCCTCCTCACTTATGAACTATGATCGCCAAACTGTCTGGACCACATGCTGCCCCCTATTCGAACTGTCTCCCACACATTAGACTCCTCCATACTGAGCCATGTTGCCCTTTCTCCATACTGAGCCCACCCCACGCTGCCCCCTTTTCCATACTGAGCCTACCCCACGCTGCCCCCTTTTCCATACTGAGCCCACCCCATGCTGCCCCCTTTTCCACAGTGATTCCACCCCGCAGGCTGCCCCCTGCCCCATACAGATCACACCCCGTGCTGTGAGCCCACACAGAGCCAACTACATGCACCCCCTTTATCATACAGAGCGCTCCCTCTGCTACTGCCCCCTGCCCCATAGAGATCTCCCTCCATGCACCCCCTTTCCACTACAGCGTTCCCCCTATGGCTGCTGCCCCTGCCCTTTAGAGATCCCCCTCCATGCACCCCCTTTCTTATACAGCGCGCCCCCTATGGCTGCTGCCCCCTGCCCCATAGAGATCCCCCTCCATGCACCCCCTTTCCTATACAGTGGGCCCCCTATGGCTGCTGCCCCTTGCCCCATAGAGATCCCCCTCCATGCACCCCCTTTCCTATACAGCGCACCCCCTATGGCTGCTGCCCCTGCCCCATAGAGATCCCCCTCCATGCACCCCCTTTCCTATATAGAGCGCCCCCTATGGCTGCTGCCCCCTGCCTCATAGAGATCCCCCTCCATGCACCCCCTTTCCTATATAGAGTGCCCCCTATGGCTGCTGCCCCTGTCCCATAGATATCCCCCTCCATGCACCCCCTTTCCTATATAGAGCGCCTCCTATGGCTGCTGCCCCTGCCCCATAGAGATCCCCCTCCATGCACCCCCTTTCCTATATAGAGTGCCCCCTATGGCTGCTGCCCCCTGCCTCATAGAGATCCCCCTCCATGCACCCCCTTTCCTATATAGAGCGCCCCCTATGGCTGCTGCCCTGGCCCCATAGAGATCCCCCTCCATGCACCCCCTTTCCTATATAGAGCGCCTCCTATGGCTGCTGCCCCTGCCCCATAGAGATCCCCCTCCATGCACCCCCTTTCCTATATAGAGCGCCCCCTATGGCTGCTGCCCCCTGCCTCATAGAGATCCCCCTCCATGCATCCCCTTTCCTATATAGAGTGCCCCCTATGGCTGCTGCCCCTGCCCCATAGAGATCCCCCTCCATGCACCCCCTTTCCTATATAGAGCGCCCCCTATGGCTGCTGCCCCCTGCCCCATAGAGATCCCCCTCCATGCACCCCCTTTCCTATATAGAGCGCCCCCTATGACTGCTGCCCCACACAGATTATACCCCATGCACCTCTTTTTCCATAGAGCGCCCCCTATGGCTGCTGCCCCTGTCCCATGCAGATTACACCCCGCCGGCTGCCGCCGCTATCTTCGGCTCTACAGCGCCTACCTCCTGGCTCCAGTGACTTCTCTCCTCAGCTCCTCAGCGGCATTCAGTCTGCAGAGACGCCGGCAGTGGTGAGGTGACTCATCGCGCTGCCCGTGACGTCATCAGTGAGCGCGCCAGGCCAGAGAGCTGATTGCAGCTTGTGACCCTGGAAGTGCCCTCCAGGTATGGAGGATGATTTGTATTAGCGTTTAAGACGCTAATACAAATTAAAAACGGGACCAACTAACACCTGACCCCCCCCGGAGAGACTCCGGTTATGGTAATGAGTCTGGGGAGGGAAATTTAAAAAAAAAATTATTTTTTTTTACTCTCGCCCTTGGCGCCGCCCCCCCCGCAAACCGCCGCCCCAGGCACCGAACCACAGGTGCCTAATGGTAAATACGGCCCTGTGTATATATATATATATATATATATATATATATATATATATATTACATATTTACAATTTATTACAGTTTGTGTTCTAAAGTTGTATTCCAATAAACATATTTTATGTTCTATCTAAATATCTTGATTATTGTATCATACAGATGATTAAATGTCTGATGTTCACATTGCACTACAATACATTTTTCACTTAAATATAAGCAATATACTAAATATTATTATATAGTATGTTTTTGTTGAAAACTGTTTTTTGCCACTTACATAGTTATATATAACACTATGTAATACACTATGTAATACACTATGTAAGTGGCAAAAAACAGTTTTCAACAAAAACATACTAAATAACATTTGTGCAGTCTATGAATTTGTTCTAAGAAATAGAATTGCTTCCATCAGATCCTCCTTCGCAGATGACCTCAAATCTGACCTAATAATGTTAAGGTTAGAGAACAACCTCTCTACACTAGCTTGGGTTGGAGGCAAAGCCGTAACCACATGGGCAACATCTCTAACAATTTCCGGGTTTAAAGGAATTGCCTCATGCACATTCAGTTTTGATGAATGGTTGAATTTTTCTATTTCTTTGAGAGCAAGTGAAAACTTTGACTGAAATCTGGTCAATCTGCTTGCTATAGGAGACGGAATGAAATCTTTTTCCTTGCGGCAACGCTTTGCCTGCTCCATGTCATCCAAATACTTGTCAAAGTTAAACTCCTCATCTGATGAGGATGAAGATATGGCAGCAGTAGCACTGTCAGGACCCAAGTCCACTTCCGCCTGGCAGTCCTGTAGCCGCTCATCCTAACTGCTACCTCACTCAAAGCTTCTTTTCCTTTAGTAAGCTGTTGATCATCAAGCAGTATACGATGACTTGGGTCCACAAAAACATCTGCCAGAAGAATTTTAGTGATTTTAGTTCAAGCAATCGCTCAGTCATTAAATAAGTGCTGCCTCACCAAGTGGCTTGATCAACAATTGCCCCTTTCCCAGCACGTCTCTTCAAGATGGAATCAATTTTAGGGGTTCTGGCAGCAATAACCAATTTCCTCACTTTTCCAATCAGATTTCCAGCATGTCCGCCCAGTTTCACACATCCGGCTTTTTGCCGGTTTGGCGGATGCGGCGCACGCCAGTACAGTACGATACAGTACAGTGGCAGCGCCACAACTTCCGGGTCGCATGACAGCATGTGGCCGGCGTTTGTCGCGCTGCCACTGTACTGTATACACTGTACTGGAGTGCGGCGCATCCGCCAAACCGGCGAAAAGCCGGATGTGTGAAATCCAAGTCCCTCTTGCAGACTATCTCTTATTGCCAGCTGCAGCGTGTGCACAACACAGCGCATGTGATGAATATGAAAGTGTTTTGAAGCAGCTTCAAAAAGATAATCTAATTCTAAAGTATCATTTTGCTGTTCTTCTGTTGTAATATCTGTTTGTTCCTCAGTAAAGCCTGCTTTACACCTTACAATTAAGCATACGATATCGTATGCGATGTGACACGCCCCCAACGTATGTGCGACACGTTCAATTTGTTGACCGTGTCGCACAAACGATTAATTTCCGTCACACGTACTTACCTACCATACGACCTCGAACATCCACTTCCTGGAGTGGGAGGGACATTCGGCGTCACAGCGACTTCACACGGCAGCCGGCCAATAGAAGCGGAGGGGCGGAGATGAGCGGGACGTAAACATCCCGCCCACCTCCTTCCTTCCTCATAGCCGGCGGGAGCCACGGGACGCAGGTAAGCTGCAGTTCATCGTTCCCGGGGTGTCACACACTGCGATGTGTGCTGCCTCGTGAACAATGAACAACCCGACGTTCAATTTTTAGGTTTTGAACGACGTGTATGCAATCAACGTTTATTCATTCAATCGCAATCGCACGTAGGTTTCACACACTACAATATCACTAACGATGCCGGATGTGCGTCACTTACAACGTGACCCCGCCGACACATCATTAGATATATTGTAGCGTGTAAAGCCCGCTTTACATGAACAGCACTGTGGTCTTCCATCTCAAATATACTGAATCCTAAATTTAATTTTCTTCTAGATGTTGTTCATTACTCTCATTCATCAGTTTAATTGTACTTATCATGTTTGAAGCATTGTCCGTTACAATGGCAAGAACCTGTTCTTTTTTGAGTTTGTAATCTTGCAAAACTTTTTCCACTAAGGCCTGGAGAAACTGGCCGGTGTGAGGAGCTTTAGTATCTTTTACTGCCAGTGTCTTGCTAACAATTTCTTTCTTGTCACAAAAATAACGAACATTGTGGGCAAAATAATTCAGTGAAATGCAGTGACTCTGGGCATCCCAGCAAAGGCAATGGGTTGCAAGATAGGACATTCAGACACATCGTTTTGTGAGGATCTGTTTTTGTGCTCAAAACAGATCCTCACAAAGAATGAGCATGTCAGTTTGTGGTGGTTTTCTAATCTGCTTTTGCTATTGAAAGCATTATTTATGAGCTCAAAAACCTTTCAGGTGATGCGGTTTTTTAAAAAGCTGATCTGCTTTTGCAGCTGAAAAATGTGGAAGTTGGAAGTTTCGCCCCCAGCAGTTCGCCCCAGCATTTCGCCCCCAGCATTTCACCCCCAGGTACACTTCGTCCCCGAACATTTCGCCCCCGAACGTTTCGCCCCCAGGATATTTCGCCTCAGCAGTTCGCCCCCGGACGTTTCGCCCCCAGCAGTTCGCCCCCGGATGTTTCGACCCCAGCATTTCATCCCTGGATGTTTTGCCTCTAGCAATTTTGCTCCTGGATCTTTCGCATCCGGGAAAGACCTGCCTGAACTGAACTTTGGCAGGTTCGCTTATAACTAATGATACACCATATGAGTCTAAAATATAGAATTCTGATCAAATTAGTTTTTTTTATTCTAAAAGTTTGTTTTCTAGATAAGTAATTTTACAAACAGACAGGAAAATAGTAGGATTTCATTGCTTACTAAGGAGGTCGTGCCCCCTTGGTAGCAGAACGGATCCTGGCTCCTTGTGATACATTCAAGGCTGCTTGTTCACAGCCCTCTGCAAAGCTCCCTTTCACCCTCCACTCATGTGCTCTGTCCTGGACAAGAGGAGGGCTCCCCCGCCACCTGTGTAAAGCCGTTACAGGACGGAACACATAGGGGGGGCTTTGCAGAGGGCTGTAAACCAGCAGCCCTTTATACATCATAGGGCATATATTGTTAGTTGCATGCTCCTGTGCAGCCACGCTCTCTAGAATCCATCCACAAGTACTGCTACTAAGGCCAGAATCACACTTGCTAGTGCCTCGCGTGTAACTCGCGCGAGTCTCTCATGGTAGAACCCGGTTTGGGCGCACACTCCCCTGACAGGAGCGGGTCGGTTGCATGTATCTCTATGCAGCTCAGACGCTCCTGTATGCATAGTGTGCGGCCATGCCGGGTTCTACCATGAGAGACTCACGCGAGACACTAGCAAGTGTGATTCTGGCCTAAGGAGAAACAACCCACTGAAATCCTGCAGCACATGGAGCTTTAACTTGGATGAGACTTTTCACACAGAAGTGAAGCTGCTGGAAGGTCTCCTTTTGAAATGAATATCATGGGCACAGGTACTATAACATAACTTGTGTTTTTTGTAGAGTTATGCTTTAACTGTATATATCAAAACTGTTAAAACAAGAAACATAAAAAGGTATAGAGGGGAAGGATTAGAGAAAAAGAGAAAAGACAAATTACAGGTTATAATGCTTGAATTATTTTACAGCTAAAAACACTGCTCTCAAAACATACAATATGTGACCATGAACTACAATTCAAAGCTGTAGGCAATGCCTCTCAGATAATCCATCAAGCTTCTATTATTGAAATCTTGCAAGATACGTTTAACCCTTGCTGAAATTGCAGCATACTTTTTGTTTCTTGCAGCGATGGGATTTCCTGCTATTATCTGAATAATATAAAAACTATGGAGCTCTTGCTGATGTTTCAGACAGTTAATGAACCGGTATATATTTTGGAAAAGAGTACCACATGTTTCTCGAAAGCTACGGTGCCATTCTTCGACATCATTATTTGTTCGCTGTTGATCATTCAATGTTCGTTCATACACATTCCAGAGTTGAACTGGAAACAAAGGTGCTTGACGTCCTCTGCGATTCATTCGACCGATATAGCTGTCTTCAAAATAGTTGGCAATAGGTATTGCTTCTTGTGGAAAGTCAGGATCTTCCACCAATTCTTCAAATGATTGCACAACATTCTGTGGTGGTACAAAGGCCAGGGCAGGTATCATGCGTATCCAACGGGCAAATTCATGGTCACCTTGGTATTGCATCTTGAGTCCTTCATTTTGAACTTTACGCCAAACTGACTGTGACAGGTGGAAAAAGCAACTAGTCTTCTCAAGGTTGGGGAATTCACTTTCAAATGCCTGTATTGCAGCTAGTTCAAAATCCAACATCAAGTTGTCTGGCTGCAGTCCAGGCTGCAAGTTCTTCAGCTCTTGCAGCAATCTCTGGTATGTAGAACGGCTCTTGTCTGTAAGCAAGGCGTACACTAGCGGAACAACAAGGCCGCTATGGACTACATGGATTGTGTAAAGTTGCTTAAACAAGGCTGGTGTAGTGAAAAACATGCCATCAGCAAACCACTCTTTACTTTGTGCCAGTAGATGGAGATTGTCTCTTGTTCCAAATATCAACATACGGCTGTGTCCATTTCCTAATTTAAAATTAAAGTATTAGTAGAGGAAATAACAGAAAAAGTGTAACAAGCAGCAGACAGAGAATTTTGGGATGAATTCACAAAAAAAATATCTTAATCAGAAGCCTCTGTTCATAACTCACATTAAAAACTCACATTTTGCTCCAGATTTTCTGATTTCATAATAAAAAAACTGAAGCAAAATCTAGTATGAAGGGGCCAAACAATAGTTTTTTACAACATATATTGTCCAAGTGGAAAATGATATATTTTTGTTTAAAATTAAAATTACTTCCAAACTTGAAATAGGTCACATTTGTAGGTAACTTTAGACCCGTCATCTAGACGGCCGTTCAGCACGGCCGATCGCCGCCATGCTGAATGGCCGTCTAGTTGACAGCCGCATCCAGACGCAGCGTGCGGCTGGACGTCTGAATGAACGACTGGGCGGGCCCCCCGCCTGATTGGGCATTACATTGAGGCGGATGGGCGCGCTAGTCGTCGGGTGGACGGCGCGGACGTTCTTGACGTCCGCCCTGCCTATGCTGTCTCATTGAAAGGATTGTGCAGGACTGAAGAGATACCGCCAGCGACTAAATTCAATTCCGATTTTGCCCGCGATTTTGCAGCGATTTGAAAAACGGAATTGAAATCGCAGCTCTCTCCCCTCTGGAGCGCTCACAGGGAGCGCTATGGCGGGGTTGACAGGGGCATGTATGTAACTCACACATGTCTGGTAGCTGGCGGGCTCCTCTGACCCCGATCGCTGCTTCGTGCGGCTCCGTACTGCTCCCCTCCTCCTACCAGCTTCAGTGTGTCGGCTCGGCGCTCTGCTAGTGCCGTCTGCGGTACGGCTCAGCTCGGCAGCTGAATGGTGGAACTGAGCAGAGAGTGACAGTGCCCTGTGCAGAAGCCCATCTAGGCCGGGATAGTGGGTTAAAAATTGCTGGACAACAAGGTTCAACACGTGAGCCATACAAGGCACGTGTGTCAACTTGCCCCGGCGAAGGGCCGCACCCAGGTTTGCAGCATTGTCGCACATGGCCTTACCTGGCTGCAGGTTCAGTGGAGACAACCATTTACGAATCTCGGACCGCAGAGCTGACCACAACTCATCCGCTGTGTGAATCTTATTTCCAAGACATTTCAAGGTAAAGACTGCCTGATGCCGTTGAGCTCTGCTGCCAGCATAGTAAGGAGGTGTGTGGGATTCTTTGTGCACAGTTACAACGCGGGTGGCCTGATCAGGCAGGCTTGGGGCGGAGGTGCAGGACCCAGATGAGGTTGAGGAGGCAGAAGCAGTGGAGGAACTTCGCCATACAGAGGATTGACGCACAAGTCTTGGGGATGGCAAGACTTGTTCAGCAGACCCTTCTCCATCTATCACGATAGTTACCCAGTGCCCTGTCAGCGACACGTAACGCCCCTGTCCATGTTACTGGTCCAAGTATCGGTGGTGAAATGCACCCGGTCACACACAGAGTTTCTCAAGGAAGCGGTGATGTTGTGTGCGACATGCTGGTGTAGCGCAGGCACACCTTTCTTGGAGAAGTAGTGGCGACTGGGCATCTGGTACTGGGGCACTGCGACGGACATAAGGTCTCGAAAATCCTCTGTGTCCACCAGGCGGAAAGGCAGCATTTCCTTAGCCAAGAGCTTACAGAGGGATAAAGTCAACCTCTTAGCTTTGTCATGGCTCGGAGGAAATGGTCTTTTATTTGTCCACATCTGAGGGACAGAGATCGGGCTGCTGTGGGGAGACCGTGGTGTGTAGGGTGTCCCTGGAAAAATGCAGGTCTGTAAGGAAAGTGCAGGCGGAGACATGATGTTGCCTTCATCCAAAGTTGGTGCTCTCGATGTCTGAGAGAGCTGTACACCAGCACTTGTTTCCCCTTCCAAACCAACTGAAGACCTGCCAAGCAAACTGCCTGTTGTAATTAAAGTGGTGGAAGGTCTGCATGGAAAACCAGGTGTGACAGCTGTCCCCACAGTCATAGAAGATGAAGAGTGCGCGGATGCACTGGAAGGGGCAGCCGGTGGTTGGCCCGCTCCGCTAGGCCGCATTGTAGCACAGTGAGCTTCCCACTGGGACTTATGCTTGTTATTCATGTGACGATTCATGGAAGCAGTTGGCAAACTGGTGAGGTTTTGGCCTCTACTTATAGATTTCTGACAAATTTTACAGATCACATGATTTGGGAGATCCTTTGCAGGTCAAAAAAGTACCAGGCTAGGCAAGGTTTAGAGGCCATGCGACCTGCAGAGCCACCCCGACTTGTGCTCAGAGGCAGAGTGGTGGCTGAGGATGCACTTGTTGACGTGCTTCCAGTACTCCGACTCTGTCCAGGAAGGCGCAAGGTAACTTCGTCGTCAGTTGCATCCTCCTCCACTGCCTCTGGTGACCTCCTCGAGTGCCTGACTGTGGGTTAACAGTATGTGGGATCTATAACTTCATCATCAAGCGTTGTGTTTGCACTCCCCTCGCCCTCAGACCTAACCTCTTCCTGTCCTGACTGAATAGTTAAGTTGTCATCCCAATCTGGTATCTGCGTCTCATCGTCATCAGTATGTTCCTCATTGTCTCCACCAACAGGTGTTACAGTTTGAGAATGAGGGTCTACATTATGCTCAGAAACTTAGTCATCAGGGCCTGAATCTGACTCCCAAAGCTTCTGGGCATCACTGCAGACCATTTTCTGGTCTGTGCTCACTGTAGCTTGGGAGCAGACCTCTGATTCCAAGCCTATAGTGTGACTGAACAGCTCTGCAGACTCAGTCATCTCTGCTACACCATACTCTGCAGGGCGGGTGGAGACTTGAGAGCTGGGAGAAAGCAAGTGCAATTGGGATGACAACTCAGAGGACTGTTGTTTTTTTGATGTTGAAGTTGAGGTGGAGGAGAGGCCACTTGTTGGAACACTTGATATCAATTCAAGCATGTGCTTTTTTTGTGCATCATCTACCTTTGTTACAGTTGTTTTTTTCCGTAATAAAGGTAGCACATCCGATTGTCAATGGAAAGTAGTAGACATCTTACTTTTGCTGGAAGATGGCCTATCTTCAGCAGATGTTAATGTAGCTTTCCCACCTTCCCGACGGACAAATACTTTTTTTCCTTTTCCAACATGCCTGTTCCCCTTTGCACCAGCATCTGTCCTTTTGCCACTCATTTTGTTAGCGACAAGATTGGCCACTTAAAATGTGGTAGCAAAAATTGAGAGGTGGTGTAGATTGCAGAGGTGGTCTAGCTTTATTGACAGCTGAAGAAACAACACTGACTATCCCTGACAGTGCAACTATGGCCCTAAAACTGGCAGCACTGTTTGCTATAAAAATAGCGTAGCAAACATGGGCAGGAGGGTAGAATGCAGAGGTGGTGGATCTTGCTTGGCACCAGTGGGACACTAAGTTACTATGGCAGACACTTTTTGGATGCCGCTAAATTTCAGCACTGTTTTCTATACAAATAGCGTAGCAAAAATGGGCAGGAGGGTACAGTGCCTGGGTTTTGTGGGTCAGTGGACAGGAAAGGAACACTAACAGACACTTTTAGGATGGCAGAAAAAGTGTCAGCCCTTTGGGCAAATAAAATAGTGTGCCAAAAGTGGGTAGGTGGGTACAGTGCCCGGGTTCTCTGACTACCAGGACAGGAAAGGAAGCCTCACTTTCTATCCCTCATAATGATGAAATGCAGCAAGGAATTCCCTGAGCTGAGGTACACAGACACTGTTATCTAAAGCTGTACACAGCGTTATCACGGACCTGCCTAGCAGCTTTGGCCAGGAACGCCTGGAAATCAGCCCTGAAAAGGGCTGAAATAGCCTGCAATCCCTCCCTAATCCCTACAGCGCTGTGTAGCTTGCACTATGTCTATTTTTGCACACAGCAGGATCGGCGGCGGCAGCAGCAGCGTGAGCGCTGACTGGCACCCACACACAGAAGGCAGATAATGGCGGCGTGAGGGAAAATGGCTGTATTTATAAGGCAAGGACATGTGACATTCACAGCCTATGACACATGCCCTTGCTTGTCTGGCAAAAATCCCCTTACCTGTGTGTGTGTCTGTGATTGGCTGACATCCTGGCCTGCCCCACTGCACGCGTGCTTAGAAAAAAAAAATGGTGATCGGCATTCTCTCAGCAGCACAGATCCAAACCGTGTCCCCCCCGCACACTATACGCTGAAATTTGATAATAGTGTGAATCACAGTGACTCACACTATTACAGTGAAAAGCCAGCTAGTAACTAGCTAGGCTTTTTGTTGATTGAACCGTTCTCGAACATAACTCGAGCTGTCGAGCTTTTAGCAAAAAGCTTGTGTTCGAGTTCGATCTCGAGCACCCCCAAAAATCACTCGAACATGATATTGACGAACCTCACACCTCGAACATCGCTCAACTCTACTGAGGACTCAGTGTGCTGCTAGAGCAGGGTTTGGCTTCCGCCCGTACTTAACATGCATCTGTGACGCCCTAGACTAGCCAGGGGTCACAGGTAGTCCCAAACACTACACCTTCCCCTAAAAAGGGTCATAGCAGCCACCCTAAAACCCTGAGTCCCCCCCTCAGGTTCTGATGTTCACACCAGGTGGAGGCGGAGCCAGGCGGTTGGCCCTGACCACCGAGGAGTTCGGATGGCCTGAGGCGGGAAAACACAGCAGATCAGTCTGGAGAGTGAAAGGGAGAGGAAGCAGAGTAGTAGTAAGAGTGACAGTGAGGAGTGACAGACCTGTCAGGGGTTCGGGTCGGAGCCCGGACACCCTGTGGTCAGGAGGCAGACGGTGGTGGCCGCCTGCAGGAGCTGGGATTACGGCCGGTGGAACCGTAAGGACCGGGGTCGGGCGGTGGCCCGCCGGTACTGAACTGGGGAGTCGATTGGAAACCGGAGCACCAGGAGGGACCCAGACGAAGTCCAGAAGCCACTGGACCAAGTCAAATCAACTGATTGCGGCCTGGACCCAAGGTCCTTTCCCACACAAGGCCTGACTGAAGACAACAGCCCCACGATTAGGGATAGAGAGCTACCGCCACAGCTAGAGATCCAAAGAGCCAGCGTCCACAGGCAAATGGGTTCCTCAGCACACACACCGCTGGGGAGCGAACTACTATCGCTGAAGCGTAGGCAGTTACATTCACATAAAAAAGGTGCAGGAGAAAGGCGGAAACAACCAACCCGATGTAAGGGGAGAAGCGCAGCCGGCTGCGGGCACCATCCACCATCTTGTTTGGTTTACCAGAGACTCCAGTGCATCTGTAAGAGTGAGTACACCAGTGCCCTCGGGCCGAGCACCGCACCGCACCGACACTGCCCTGCGCCAGCATCATAGCAAAAACAGCGACACCTCGGGCCCCGGGACCACCACCCCCTACCCACGGAGGGGTTACCACCAAAGCTGCGCAACACCGTCCCCGGGAGCCTAGTCAACGGCAGCGGTGGTGTCCATCTCATTCACCACAGCCCCGTGGGTGGCGTCACGAACTCTAAACAAAACCCAAACAACCACCAACCCCCCCACCCTTTACAGAGAGGCGGCGGGACCCCCGGGTCCGTGAGCATCTCGAGCCACCCACCGACGAGCTCGGATCCGAGCGGCTCGGTACACATCCATAAAGAAAGAGCTCCGCGCTGCTGAAGTCCTATACAAATCCTTTATTGCATTACAAAGTTCCAAAAGTGCCAGACCACCATCACCCACCCACATATATACATATATATACACATACACACACTGTTCGGGCGTACAGTGTGCATATATCTCTAGCTCTGGAGATTGGATCAAAATTAATTCCAATCTTTCGGTATGATTGGCCCGATCTGATCCTATCTTTCCAGTGATCGCCAACACTAGTTGGAATCAGTAGGCCTCACTACATTATATTACCCTCAAAGTTTCCCTTGAAGGCAAAAATCACATAGTATTTTATATCAGCACCTTATAATGTAGCATTTTTCACATTTGTGCAAAAGAAACTTTGCAATAATTATGCATAATGGAATTGTTTTAATACAATGTTAAATGGTTAAGTAGCTTACCAGAGTCATGCAGAAGGAACTGCTGCTGGACACCATCAATACTGATCTCCTGAAACTCCAGGGGGATAACAAGTTGATCAAGGGTTTGAGGTAACCTTGGGATATTGCCAAGTTGCCTTGCTAATCGTATTGTTCTCTTCAATGATGCTTTCCTTGGCAGAAGTGCTACAGCATTAGAATGGGCTCCTGAAATGACGTCTGTGAGAATCTGTTGTGTCTCCTGTGTTGTCCTTGCCCTGGTGACTGCCTCATTAACAAGTCGGATTGCTTCAGGTCTTGCAGCTTGTGCTGCGTGACTGTGAAGATTGACTACTTTCACAACTTCGCCAGATTCTTCATTGGTCCAAACACGTCCCTTGCAAGTCGACCGTTTTTCACATACCCAGATGGAATGGACATCATCAGCGGTTCTTTTGGAAAATAAGTAAATGTGATTCTCATGGACCAACTTCCTCCTTCCACGTTTGGACAGAACTGAATTCATAGCTGTAGAAAGTGAATTGCTGTGGAAGCTGACTGATTTTTTGTGGCAGTACACCTCTCTGTGGAGATTCAGACACTGCTATATTCTGATGTACAGATGGAATAAAAGCTAGTCTAATGTAACTTGCAGGACATCTGACTTGTTACTTGTTACATCTGCAACAAAACTTGGAACAAAGCAGGTCAGTGCTGAGTCAGGTAAAAGTTGAAAATGGTTTTGATTTTAGGCCTCTTGCACACTTTAATTTTAGAGTGGTTTCACACTTGTGTTGGGGCCGCCAGAGGTCAATCCGCTCTGGATCTGACATCCAGCTGACCCCGGGGCAATGCTGGCGGAATGCTGGCATTCCACTTGCATTGCCCATAGAAGTGAACGGCTGGGTTCCGCGATCTGCAGCCGCCCGTTCGCTTTCGTAATGCCGCATTCCGCTATCAGTGTCAGAACAAAAAGAAGAGCATTTTCTTCTTTTCGTTCCGCTGCAGGTTAGCGGAACAGCGGCATTACAGAAGCGAACGGGCGGCCTGAAGTGCATATGTAGCGGAAGTGTGAAAGCACCCTTATGCTGACACTGTTTTAGAACTTCAAAGCACGTGCTTTACTGGCATTTTTGAGAGCGCTTTTGTGAGCGCTCTCGGTAATGACCCATAAGATACAGGCTATTGATGAACGCTAAGTGCTCAAAAATAGCTCCTGTAATAAAATAAAAAGAGCTGGCCGAAACAACACCTCGCTTTTCCAGCCATTGACTTATATATTCAAAATTAGCAATCTTCATAGCGATTTTCCAGTGCTTAGCACTTGGGTAAGTGCCTACTGTGAAAGAGGTCTTAAGGCTAAAACACAAGGTCGAAATTCCCTGCCTAATTTGGGGCCGAAACATCTGGGGGCAAAAAGCTGGATGCGAAATATCCGTGGGCGAACTGCTGTTGGCGAAATGTGCGGGGGCGAAAAATCCTGGGGGTGAACTGCTGGGGGCAAAACATCCGGGGGTGAAACGTCAGGGGGCGAACTGCTGGGGGCAAAACATCCGGGGACGAAACGTCAGAGAGCGAACTGCCGGGGGCGAAACATTTGGGGCCGAACTGCTGGGGGCGAAACATCCGGGGGCGAACTGCTGGGGGCGAAAAATCCGGGGGCGAACTGCTGGGGACGAAAAATCCGGGGGCGAACTGCTGGGGACGAAAAATCCAGGGGCGAACTGCTGGGGCGAAACATTTGGGGGCGAACTGCTGGGGGCGAAACATCCGGGGGCGAAACATCCGGGGGCGAACTGCTGGGGACGAAAAATCCGGGGCGAACTCCTGGGGGCGAAACATCCGGGGACGAAACGTCCGGGGGCGAACTGCTCTGGGGGCGAAACATCCGGGGGCGAACTGCTGGGGGCGAAACATCCGGGGGCGAACTGCTGGGGGCGAAACATCCGGGGGCGAACTGCTGGGGGCAAAACATCCGGGGGCGAAACATCCAGGGGCGAACTGCTGGGGGCGAAACATCCGGGGGCGAACTGCTGGGGGCGAAACATCCGGGGGCGAACTGCTGTTGGCGAAATGTGCGGGGGCGAAAAATCCTGGGGGCGAACTGCTGGGGGCAAAACATCCGGGGGTGAAACGTCCGAGGGCAAACTGCCGGGGGCAAAACATCCGGGGGCGAACTGCTGGGGGCGAAACATCCAGGGGCGAACTGCTGGGAGGAAAACATCCGGGGGCGAAACATTTGGGGGCGAACTGCTGGGGGCGAAACATCCGGGGGCGAAACATTCGGGGGCGAACTGCTGGGGACGAAAAATCCGGGGGCGAACTGCTGGGGGTGAAACATCCGGGGGCGAACTCCTGGGGGCGAAACATCCGGGGACGAAACGTCCGGGGGCGAACTGCTCTGGGGGCGAAAAATCCGGGGGCGAACTGCTGGGGGCGAAACATCCGGGGGCGAACTGCTGGGGATGAAAAATCCGGGGGCGAACTCCTGGGGGCGAAACATCCGGGGACGAAACATCCGGGGGCGAACTTCTGGGGGCGAACTGCTGGGGGCGAAACATCCGGGGGCGAAACATCCGGGGGCAAAATGTGCGGGGGCGAAATGTGTGGGGGTGAAGTGTACCTGGGGGCGAAATGCTGGGGGCGAAATGCTGGGGGCGAACTGCTGGGGGCGAAACTTCCTAGAACCGAAAAATGTATCCTCAAAAAACGCAGCAAAAACGCTGTGTGTGAATGTAGCCTTAGATCAAGAATAGAACAGCCATTTATAGGACATTTCATAACTTTCCCAAATTCCTATGAAAAAATGTTCAGCACATTCTGCATTGCACTACTGTCCCCAATTTATTATATATTTTAGGAGTCAGAGTCGGTGTATTTTATACCGACTCAGACTCCACGACTCCGACTCCACAGCCCTGGGTGCCATGACCAGCTTAACTGTCCCTGCTGAAGAAGAGCATCCACACAGCGTAAGGCTTCCACCAGCACTTACAATGGTGGGGATGGTGTTTTCAGTGTGATGTGCAGTGTTTGTTTTCCACTACACATACTGTAATGTTTTGCATTTAGCCCAAAGAGTTTTACTTTGGTCTCATCTGACCAGACCACCTACTTCCAAAGTCTAGTTCTGTTGTGAAGCCCCACAGGTGTAGTGTCGGTGCATTACCTTCAGGGACTCCACTCGGCTGGATCTTGTCACAGGTAGGAGATCTTCTTCTTGTCGTGACGCCACTCTCAGTATTGCGGCCAGTAGGGACCGCCACTGCAGGTTGAGGGACGCCTGGGGCTGATGGTGAGTGCAGTTAGTTGGAATAGCCTCCTGAGAGTGAGGCAAGCCCCAGGGCCCTGTGTAGGTGCGTAGAACCACAAGGCGCAGAATAACTCCACACAGGCAGAATGTCTTTCAGGGTTTTTACTCACTTCAGGTGACAGGGTGAGTAACCCGGGCGTAGCTGGGATGAACCAGGCTGGAACCAGGTATCCTTCAGGCTGACTTCTGATGGTGACTACCAACTCGCCTTCCTTAGCCCTTGGTGGTTTGGGGTGACCCCGACTTTTAGTCCCTATGGGGGTCACCCAGGGAAGTTGCTGAAGCCTCTCTCCCCTTCGTTTGCCGTTTGCTTGTGGCCTGGACTAGCTCACTCCAGCTGCTTGCCTCCTGTGAGCTATGGGCCCTAACTGTGGCTACGTGGCTGCGGCTTTTGTGGTGTTGTGGTGTGGGCTTTGAGGGCCCCACACCGGCAGGTTTAGCAGGGAAAGGTGGATCTATCCCCGCTCCGGGATCTGCCGCCCGTTTGGGCCTGGTACTCCCTAGCAGTCTCCTTACTTCCCACTCTGTGCTCTCTCTCTAGCTGGAGATGGGTTTCGGGTAGCACTCCTAGGTGACCGTTCTCCCCCGTCGGTAGCCACTGCGCGGACGCTGTCAGACTACAGCAGCCCAGGGGAAGGGGTCAGCTCTCCTCGGAGCTCCCTGGACTCTGCTCTGAACCGGCTCACATCTGGGACCTTCACTGCTGCTCCTGTCAGAGCTTTACTTTCCTGCTCCTCACTCCTCCACACTCTGCTGCAGACTGTTTACTCCTCCTTCTCTTTTCCCTTTTGTGCCTGCCTACGCCACCTAGCAACCAGGCTCTCTTACCACACCCCTTGAGAGGAGATGGAGGCTTTTGGCCCCCTCCACTATTCCAGTGAAGGTGAAGGCTTTTCCCCCTCCTGGGTTCCCCAGGGGTCCTCTCATAGGTACATGTGTGAGACCTGATCACTATGCGCCTGTGTAGTCACACCTCGGTCAGCCTTCTGGATTACCTGTTTGTACTGTCCCCAGCATGGGTGCAGTACTCAGTGGTGCCTGACCAGGTCAGGGGCGCCACATTCCCCCTTAGTTATCACCAGCACGTCCTCGGGCTGCAAGACAACATTTTAAGATGCATAAAACATTAAAACATGTAAAACATTTTTAAAAGCACCAGGTACCATACATCACCACCCTCCACCCACAAGTCCGTTAACCCACCCAAAACCCTCTCACGTTGGCCGCGCCTTCAGCCACTTCTGGCAGGATGTAGAGGCGGCTTTCATGGGCTGGTGGTTTCAGGGTATACCTGGGCTGGTGGATCCGCGCCTTCAGCCTCTTCTGGCAGGATGTAGAGGCGGCCTCCACAGTTGGTGCTGACCAGGTACCCTCTTTGTGGTGGAGAGCCAGGCCCCATAAACAGGCATGCTCTCTGGTTGCAGGTAAGCCAAGGCCCTATATACGGACGGGCTCCCTGGTTGCAGACGAGCCAAGCCCCTAAACAGGCTGACTCTGGTGGTGGTGGTGCCCTCTGGTGTAACTATTTACACTGCGAGAGTTTGTGGCTATAGCCAGTTCATAGCCTTAAGGTTCATTTCTCACATCAGTTTATGTGGGCACATTCTTAAACTTGTAAAACGTTGCAAAACAAACTTTTCAAACTGGTAACTTGCTTTACTTTAACTTATGCAGACTCCTCTTCACCAGGGCTTGGGCCTGTAGGGCTGCGGCACCTGTTGCTTCCTTGACCTCTTTCTTCATCTGTGGTAGTCTCGTCAGTAGGTCCTTTGTCTTTTCTTTCTTTATCGCTGTCTTTCCTGTCTTCTTCTTTAGGACATGGTGCTACATCTAGCGCGTACCAGCCTCTTTCGCCTTGATGCATGGTAAACTGCACTGTGTCTCCCATTCTCAGGTTCCTTCCAGGATGTCCTCTGGGCAAATTAGCTCTGACGTCTCTCCTATTGACAAAAATGCCTTCTTTGATACCAGGTGCAACGATGAACCCGTATCCTGACTTCAGGCTAAAGTCTTCCACAATTCCTCTACAAAGGGGTCCTCTGACCTGTGCTTTGGCTCTTCTCAGGAACCGTTTTTCTTCTAGGTCTCTGGCCGTTATGTCATCTCTTTGCTCTGGGGATGGCGGAGCAGGTGACAACTGGTTTCGGCTACGGCGCCGTGTCTTGCGGGCTTGATTCTGCTGGGTGGCTGCTTCACTGCTGGCAGGCTCCCAGGTGAGGTTGCTGGATAAATCTTCCTCTTCATCCCAGCGAGAATATGGCAACATCTCCGGCTCTGGGCATGGATCCACTGCTGGTGGCTCCTGAGTCAGCTCCTCAGCTTCCTGGCCTCCCCTCCCCCTTAGTTCTTCTGAGCACTCCTTTGGTGGCAGTGCTGGGGATGGACTTTCTTCAGCAGGCCCAGGCAGGGATCTTTTTGGCATGATTGCTGCAGGAGTCGTCTTGGGGGTATGCGGAGGGAGTATGTACTGGTCCACCAACCATTGTGGAAACTTGGCCTCCATGTCAGCCTTCAGCTGCCAGTATGCGGGGTCCTCCCCCAGCGTGGGCTTTCCAGCAGGGACCTCTTTGGACTGGGGAGCGGTGTCTGCTCTGGCCTTGCAGGCCGGGGTAAATGGTGATGCCATCTTATCTTGGCGGGCCGCGCCCGGCATGGCGGCGGCCTGGTCTTGGCGGGCCGCGCCCTGTATGGCGGCGGCCTGGATCGGCGTCGCAGCTGCGATGGGCTCTGTGCAGGCTGGGCTGGGCGTCGCTGCAGCGATCGGAGCTTGGCGGGCCGCACCGGACGTGGCTGCGGCCTGGTTCAGCACCTCACTTGCGGCGCGGACGAGCGTTGCTGCTGCGGTGGGGTCTCGGCGGGCCGGGCCTAGCATGGCGGCGGCCTGGGTCAGCGTCACACCTGCAGCGCGGATGAGGGTCGCGGTGGCAGCCGGTTCTTTACGGGCCGGGCAGGGCATCGTTGCAGGGACCGGGTCTTGGTGGGCCGAGCAGGGCATCGCTGCGGCGGCCTGGGCTTGGCGGGCCGCACCTGGCGTGGCTGCGGCCTGGCTCAGCGTCGCCGCGCCGGGCGCCTCTTCAGGGACCGCGGGCGTGGCAGCAGGGGTCGGGGCATCCGGGCCGGCAGGGGTAATACTGGACTCACCCATCGGTGGCACCATCGGGGTCTGAGTCGTCGCCGCTCGGTCTGGCACTCGTCGCGTGGCTCTCCCTTCATAGGCCTGAACCGCGGCAGCCATCTCCAGAAGTTCCATGCGTTCTTCTCTGATCTGCTCCACGACCCGGGTCTCCAGTCGGTCGCAGAACTGGGCCAGCTCCCGATACCACCAGGCAGCGGAGCCCGGTTCTGGGTTTCTGCGGTCAGACGCCATTTCTTCTGCGCCGTCTTCTGCACGATTTCCCAGCAGTGGACTCGTCGTTGCCTCTAGTAGCAAGCTGTTCAGTTTCCGCTCTGCCTCTTTCAGCAGCTCCTCTCCCAGCAGCAGGCTTCTGGCTCCCTTTCTGTCCCGACGTCTCTGGACGCTTCCGCTCTCTTCACAAGCGAGGTCAGAACTCTGCAGGGGATCTCTGGGTAGCCACACCTCTTCGTGGGCAGTAACTTCTCCCAGCGCGGGCTGCTGTTGTTTTTCAGCGCGCTTTTCATGGTGGCAATATGGCGGCGCTTCCAATTTTTCAAGCGGACCGCCCAGGCACATGGTCACCTGTCTGAACAGGTCTAGTCCTTATCCTGTTCGTGACGCCAGATGTGAAGCCCCACAGGTGTAGTGTCGGTGCATTACCTTCAGGGACTCCACTCGGCTGGATCTTGTCACAGGTAGGAGATCTTCTTCTTGTCGTGACGCCACTCTCAGTATTGCGGCCAGTAGGGACCGCCACTGCAGGTTGAGGGACGCCTGGGGCTGATGGTGAGTGCAGTTAGTTGGAATAGCCTCCTGAGAGTGAGGCAAGCCCCAGGGCCCTGTGTAGGTGCGTAGAACCACAAGGCGCAGAATAACTCCACACAGGCAGAATGTCTTTCAGGGTTTTTACTCACTTCAGGTGACAGGGTGAGTAACCCGGGCGTAGCTGGGATGAACCAGGCTGGAACCAGGTATCCTTCAGGCTGACTTCTGATGGTGACTACCAACTCGCCTTCCTTAGCCCTTGGTGGTTTGGGGTGACCCCGACTTTTAGTCCCTATGGGGGTCACCCAGGGAAGTTGCTGAAGCCTCTCTCCCCTTCGTTTGCCGTTTGCTTGTGGCCTGGACCAGCTCACTCCAGCTGCTTGCCTCCTGTGAGCTATGGGCCCTAACTGTGGCTACGTGGCTGCGGCTTTTGTGGTGTTGTGGTGTGGGCTTTGAGGGCCCCACACCGGCAGGTTTAGCAGGGAAAGGTGGATCTATCCCCGCTCCGGGATCTGCCGCCCGTTTGGGCCTGGTACTCCCTAGCAGTCTCCTTACTTCCCACTCTGTGCTCTCTCTCTAGCTGGAGATGGGTTTCGGGTAGCACTCCTAGGTGACCGTTCTCCCCCGTCGGTAGCCACTGCGCGGACGCTGTCAGACTACAGCAGCCCAGGGGAAGGGGTCAGCTCTCCTCGGAGCTCCCTGGACTCTGCTCTGAACCGGCTCACATCTGGGACCTTCACTGCTGCTCCTGTCAGAGCTTTACTTTCCTGCTCCTCACTCCTCCACACTCTGCTGCAGACTGTTTACTCCTCCTTCTCTTTTCCCTTTTGTGCCTGCCTACGCCACCTAGCAACCAGGCTCTCTTACCACACCCCTTGAGAGGAGATGGAGGCTTTTGGCCCCCTCAACTATTCCAGTGAAGGTGAAGGCTTTTCCCCCTCCTGGGTTCCCCAGGGGTCCTCTCATAGGTACATGTGTGAGACCTGATCACTATGCGCCTGTGTAGTCACACCTCGGTCAGCCTTCTGGATTACCTGTTTGTACTGTCCCCAGCATGGGTGCAGTACTCAGTGGTGCCTGACCAGGTCAGGGGCGCCACACTGTCCCTTGCATGGCGTTTTGAAAACTGCAAACATGACTTCTTATGGATTGCTTTATAAAATGGCTTTCTTCTTGCCTCTTTTCCATAAAGACCAGATTTGTGGAGTATACGACTAAGGGGCACTTTGCACACTACGACATCGCAGGTGCAATGTCGGAGGGGTTATGTCGAAAGTGACGCACTTCCGGCGTCGCACTCGACATCGTAGTGTGTAAATCTTAGATGATACGATTAACAAGCGCAAAATCGTCGTAATCGTATCATCGGTGTAGTGTTGTAACACGTGCCTGGATAAACAGACTCAGGTAGGATGTAATGGACAAACTAAAGGGAAGCCCCTCACCAAGCAGGACCCCAGAACCCTGAAACCCTTTAACCCCTATACAGGGATTTGGAATTACACAAGGCCCTGGAGATCTCTACCCGTGGAAGGCAGCAGTCCGATGAGAGTAGTCGTCAGGCAGGGTCAAACCAGGAACAGCAGAACAGGGACAGAATCGGCAGGCAAAGGCATAAACAGAAAACGTGGCAGTGGTCAGATCCGGGTCGGGCAGCGAGGTACAAAACAGCAGGCAGAAGGGTAGTCAACAACAAGCAAGTCAGCGCACAGGAATCACAAAACAAACAGCACATGAGCCAGAATCAGAACTATCTCTGGCAGAGGCCAGCAGACAGGAGGGGGAATAAGAAGGGTGTGGTGTCTTCCCATTAGCTGTAGCTGAATGATGGTACTTCAGCTGGGAGACACCCGCCACCTACAGTCAGCCAGCGGTACTGCAGATCCCAAGATAACCCAGCCCAGTGGATGATCGGAGCCTGCGCCCACCGGTGCTGCTGGCATCGACTCCTCTCCCATCACCAGCACCATCCACGGCAGGAACACGGCGTCGCCTGGTGATCAGAGCAGAAGTCGCTGGAGCAGACTCCGGCGGTGACGTAACAAGTGCCTGGGAATTCCATAATTACGCGACTGCGACAGGTACGATGTTGTTCGTGCGGCAGCACACATCGCTGTGTATAAAGCCGCAGGAGCGAGGAACATCTCCTACCTGCGTCCTGCAGCTCACGCCGGCTATGCGGAAGGATAGAGGTGGGCGGGATGTTTACATCCCGCTCATCTCCGCCTCTCCGCTTCTATTGGCTGCCTGCCGTGTGACGTTGCTATGACGCCGCACGACCCACCCCCTTAATAAGGAGGCGGGTCGCCGGCCAGATCGACGTCGCAAGGCAGTTGAGTCCATGTGAAGCTGCCGTAGCGATAATGTTCGCTACAGCTGCTATCACAAAATATCGCTGCTGCGACGGGGCGGGGACTGTCGTGCTCGGCATTGCAAGCATCGGCTTGCGATGTCGCTGTGTGCAAAGTGCCCCTTATAGTTGTCCTGTGGACAGATTCTCCCTCCTGAGCTGTGGATCTCTGCCGCTCCTCCATAGTGACCATGGACCTCATCACTTCTCAAATTATTGCTCTCCATGTTTTGCATGTCAGTTTAGGTGGATGACCATGTCTTGGTAGGGTTACAGTGTTGCATTTGTGCCATATGCCTTCTATTTTTGCATGATGGTTGAATAGTGCTCTTTGAGAGGTACGGAGCTTGGGCTATTTTTGTATGACCTAACCCTGCTTTACTCTTTTTCACAACTCTATCCCTGACCTTTCTGGTATGTTCCTTGGTTTTCATGATCGTGCTTGGTCCCTAATGTTCTCAAACAAACCTCTGAGTCCTTCACAGAAAAACTGTAGTTATATTGAGAATAAGCTATACACAGGTGGACATAACTTACTAATTAGGAGACTTTTGGAGGCAACTGGTCACTCGAGATATTTTAGAAGTTTCAGAATACAAAGTGGCTGAATACAAATGTACATAACAATTTTCAAATATATATTTTTAGTATATTTAGAAACTATGTATCATTTTCTTTACAATTCTCAAATGCTTACTAGTTTGTGACGGTATATCACATAAAATAAAAAAATTACATTTCAGTTTGTGGGTGTAACGTGAAAGAATATGCAAAAATGTTCACTGGGTATGAATACTTTTTCAATGCACAATAACTCATGGCTACTTAGCCTAAGTGGAGACTTATTTTTTGCGGGTTGAGTTGAAGTTTTATTGATAACATTTTGCTGTACTTCACATTCTTGGATCACTTTTAATTCTAGGTCCACATTTATTTTGGGCTCTGCATTGATCACTTATGTCGGGGTACACAAAATACTTGATTCAGACAGAATCCCTGCCAGAACTATTCACTGTAATGAGGCAGACTTAGTAATTTTGAACTCTGTCTAGTTTCTCTTCTGGTAATGTCCATCTTTTTAGAGGTGCACAAAAAGCGTGGTTGACTACGCTTTTGTGAATGCTTAACTCCTTCACTCCTGGTGGTTTTCCATTTTTCACCCCCCCCCTTCTTCCTAAAGCCATAGCTTTTTTATATTGCCACCAGGGGCTCGTTTTTTATGGGTTGAGTTGTACTTTTGAATAAAACAATTAGTTTTACCAAATAGTGTACTAGTGGAAAATGGGAAAAAAATTCCAAGTACGGTGAAATTGCAAAAAGGTGCAATTGCATGATTATTTTGGGGATCTTTTATTCACCCTGTTCACTATATGGTAAATATGACATGTCAATATGATGTCTCACATTAGTCCAAGTTTGTAGATACTGAAAATGTATACTTTTACTTTTATCTAAGGGGTGAAAAAAAATTCTCAAGTTTTTCCAAAATAAGAATAGCGTTTTTGTCGCCATTTTCCGAGACCTGTAGAGTTCTCATTTTTTTTAGATCTGGGGATCAGCGATAGCTTATTTTTTGTGTCTTCAGCTGGCGTTTTTAATTATACCATTTTTTGCAGATGCAATGTTTTTTTAGCCTGTTTTTGCATTTGAATATAATGTTGCAGCAACCAAACAACGTAATTTTGACGTTTGGTACATGGCGTGTCTATAAATAAATTGCAATCAGGTTAGTTGATTTTATATTTTGATAGATTGAGCAATTCTGAACCCGGCGATGGCAAATATGTATTAATATGTGTATTTCTTTTATTTTTTTATTGTTTTATTTTCAATGGGGCAAAAAGGAAGTATTTTGAATTTTCTAGCTTTTTTAAATTTTTTTCATATTTTTTAAAACTTTTTTTAACTTTTTTTATTGATTTTACTAGTCCACGTAGGGGACTTTGACTGTGCAGTCTGATCTTTCATGCTGATCAGAGCGATGCTGCAGCATCGTTCTGATCAGCAGAAATGCAGCGTTCCTGTGAGAGCCAACACTCTGTCAGCTCTCCCAGGAAATATGTCATGATAGAGTCAGGGTCATCATCTGACCCCCCCCCGCTACCTTACCAACCCATTGGCGCCCTGTGGTCACGTCACGGGGCTGCTGGTGGCAGCGGGGATCAACGCGATCCCCGTTGCGGCCATTGAAATTGCAATGTCAGATTTTGACAGCGCCATCTAAGTGGTATGGGGTGCGGGTAGATCTCTGATCCACCCACCCCTGTTAGCTGCACATGTCTGCTGAATAAATCAGCAGACATGTGCAGGGATCATCGAGGGCTCGCCACTGGAGCCTGCAGGTACCGGGGAAACACGTATATATACATCCAAGATCGTGAAGAGGTTAAAAAGATGTGACACCACTTGGAAAGTGGCCAGATGGAGTCCAAAGTGATGCAACTGCCCCTCATTATAGTGATTGATTCTGTTGGGGCTTCTGTCTGAATCCTGTTTTGTTTTTTTTTCGTTCAGAGATTTAGAAACCCTTATATAAGTGCTCAGCGCAGAGAATAAGATAAATATGAACTGAGCTTTAATGACATTTTTGGAAAGCAGAATGGACAAATCAACAGTAGTTCAATGACTATATTTTAATATGCCGTTCATTGTGCGGTATAAGTGATAAAGCTAAATACTTTAAATTCTTACAAGCTTTGTTGTGGTATTTTTTTGTCTGTACATTGAAAAGTTATTTTTCCTTTTTATTAGTGAATCATTTTTCCATAATTGTATTTATTGTCATTCGGTTTTTTTTCTTTACAATTTTTTTTTAATTATTTTGATTAGTCCTTTTATAGGCCTTTAGGAGTTTATGGTCACTGGTCTAAAATCCTGCAATATTTTTGCATTACACTAAGAAGGAAACTCATTAGACCCTGCTAATGGCATGAGTCCATGACCTAACAAGTCACTGTATCGGATAGACTCAGATGCCTTTCTTTGACCTCCATCCTCCATGACAAACAGCACAGTGGGGCTGATGGAGTGAAAAATGGAGCCCCCCCTCCAACACCCACTAAAATGCTATGATTTTCTAGTTTACTCTTTAGTTTAAATGCCACGGTCAATAGCAAAGACATTGCCAGCACAGTCTCTAGCTGTTCCTGTAAGAGTATATCTGGAGGTTAGGCTGAGCTCCTGTGGTTTTCACGCCAGGGACAGCTCTTGTGACAGCACAACCACCAGCATGTCCCAATACATTTGCAGCAACTACTTGAAAAATAGGATGTTTCAATACATTTGAGTTGGGAAAGGGTTAAGTTGTATGCTTTATATTAATAAGAAATAAAATGGAAAAAAAAGCAAAAATCCCTCTTCCTCTTAGTGATGTGCCCTTACTTTCTAAGCTTGGAATAACTATTTTAAAAACAACCCTTTACAACCATTACTACTCAGTTTCTTGATGCCGACATGATGGTTTCTCATTTATGCTTTCAGTTAGTGATTGGAAATAGACAAAAAGCAAATATTCATACAATAATTAATTTGGCTGATCTCTTTTTTTCCTCTGCACAGAGCTAATTCAGTGACCTGGAATCCACATAAAATGATGGGTGTCCCTCTTCAGTGTTCAGCAATTCTATTCAGAGAGAAAGTAAGTACACATATTCCTCTTACTCTTGTTGGTAATAAAAGAAGTGTATTTACATTGCAAATAGAATACTTCATTTTGATTCCTAACACATCGTTCTACTGAATGAACTATATCTATATAATTACCGTACACCTTGACCTTCGTAGAGAAATTGTTTTACTGTTAGAAAGCTTTATCCACACACAATCTAGAAGCGCATAAGCCTCACAGTTCTTGGTTTTATTAAAGAAACCATTGGTAAAGTGTCATCATGTTAAAGTGATACATTATCATTATGTTGCCCAATAAATGTATTTATCAATCCATTTAGTTTCTTTATTCCTCCCTTTAGTAAAACTGTAGAGGCGTTATCAAAGAACTTGTCGTTTTCTCTATCCATTGAGGTACAGAGGGTCAAAAAAGTATTAAACACATCTCCAATTTTCTACTTGTATAGAGAGTATCTGTGAACAGCAATTTTCAGCTCTTGCCACAGATTTTCAATGGCATACAGGTCTGGACTGTGACGGGACCATTCAATTCTTTGATCTAAACAATTCTATTGTAGGTCTGGCAGTATGTTTAGTGTCATTCTCATGTTGAAATGTGATATTAAGGCTCACCAGATGAGGTGGATCCTCTAAGACCCAGGTCCAGGTGGTTACACTGACACCAATGCAGAAAGGCACTTGAGCAGCGAGGACTGTGAAAGCTTGATCAAGAACAGCAGGGATCTCAGATTCAGCAGGGCAATTTGAGTGGAACTCAATAAGAATGAATGCAAGCATGAACACAAAGCACAAAAAGCACAGATGATGGAGCACACCTATCATATGACTAGGAGTCTTAATTCCAAGACACAGGTATTTGTTTCAATGGGCTTTAAATAGCTCAAGGTAGATGATTTCATTGATCCACACTCGGCAGCTTGCAAAACCAGATGTCAACACTAACAGAGGGCAGCAAAGTCAGGGGAAGAATCATAGACTGGGATACCTGGGAATGATGTTTAACAGGTGAACAGATGCCCTAGTCTCTAGTCTTTTGCAGCCACTAAAAGGTTTTCCTTCAGGATTGTCCTGCATTTAGTGCCACACATTTTACGATAAACTCTGACCAATTTTCTTGTCCCTGCTGAAGAAAAGCGTCCTCGCAGTATGACGCTGCCATTACCGTGGTTGACAATGTGGATGGTGTTTCCAGGGTTATATGAAATGCTAGTTTTCCAACACACAACACATATTGCATTAAGCTCAAAAAGTTCTACTTTGGTCTCATCTGAATAGGGCACCTTCTTCCACATTCCAGTTATGTCTCCAACATACATGGCTTTTTGTAGACTTCAAATAGGGCTTCTTATATCATGATTCCAAAAATGGCTTTCTTCGTGTTACCCTTTATAAAGGCCAGTTTTGTGCAATATATGACTTTTAGTTTTCCTTTGGACAGATTCTCACATCTGAGGTATGGATCTCTGCAGCTGCTCCAGACGGACAAAGGGCCTCTTGGCTGCTTCTCAGAAAGCTTGGGATGTCAGTTTAGTTGGATGACCATGTCAAACACACCACTGGAGCCTTCACAGAATAGCTGTAGTCATAGTGAAAATAAATTACACACAGGTGGACTCAATTTACTAATTATTTGACTTGTGGAGTCACTAAGGATTTTATTCAGGGATGTATTTCCTTTACACTTCACAAATTGTTGTTACTTTGTGTTGGTATATCACATAAAATCTTAATAAAATACATTTAAGTTTGTGGGTGTAGCACGAAAAATGTGGAAAGGTTCATGGGATATGAATTTTGTTTCAATGCACAATATAGTCTGTTGCTCTTTGCTATATAGTAACAACATGTAGTTGTATAATGGCCAAACAGTGGCCAAAAAAATCACACTTAGTGCCTCTGTCTGATGAATTGTTGCCTATGACAGCATTACAGTATATAGGGAAAAGAACCGGATGTAAACTTTAGGCTATGTGCACAGATGCAACATGAACTTGGTCTTACTTTATAACGTGTTGAATTTTTTCTGTTTCAGGGTCTTCTTCAAGCTTGCAATGAATTGTGTGCCAATTATCTTTTTCAACCAGACAAACAATATGATGTAAGCTATGATACAGGAGACAAGACCATTCAGTGTGGCAGACATGTAGATGTGTTCAAACTTTGGCTTATGTGGAAAGCAAAAGTAAGTTGTTTTAGAATAAAGACTAGTTTGTAAGTCATAAGGGTTCTTAAAGATACAAATATTAGAGAACATTGACATTGTGAGTCTCAGCTAAAACTGTCTCACTTGGGAAAATCTCTCTACGCAATGTACTTGCATGCATGCTGTGGTTCAGATACACCATTTTCAGAAGGATGTTATATGAGAAGTTTTTGTTCCATGTTAGGTCTAGAACATGCTGTATATAAGAGCCCAGACCGCTGTGTAGAACATAAAATTCACTTTATAATACTCACTTAAACCGGTCACTGCGGTGGAAGTGGGTCAAATGGGCGTCTTCATCCTCCGGTTCCGGCGCCTCCTCCTGCGGCCATCTTTGTCTTTTATCTTCTGAAGCCGCGGTGCATGATGCCAGTATTCAGGTCCTGAACAGGCGCACTTTGATCTGCGCTAAGCAGGGAAGATCAAAGTATTGTAGTGCGCATGCGCGGGACCAGCGAGTGTGTATGACGTAGACGCGTCATGCACACAGGCTTCAGAAGGAGGACGGAGATGTCCAAAAGAGGAGGCGCCGGCACCGGAGGACGAAGACGCCTATTTGAGCCACATCCACCGCAGCGACTGGTTTAGATGAGTATTATAAAGTGTTTGTTATGTTCTACACAGCAGTCTGGGCTCTTATATACAGCATGTTAGAATGCTGTATATAAGAGCCCACTGGTGGTGGCTGCAACTTATAGGGCAAAAAACTGGTGACAGGTTCCCTTTAACTCAGTGTTCGTATCAGAACTATAACACCTAAACTCTTGATTGGTTCTGAGCTGAAATCCAGTTATATTGTATCCCTTTGAAATGGGTAAAAAAATAATTTTTATTTTTACTTCATAAAGGGCTCTATTGGCTTTGAAAATCAAATTAACAGATGTCTTGAAAATGCTGAATATCTGTATGAGAAGCTGATATTAAGAGACAACTTTGAACTTGTATTCGTTGATAAAGTAAGTCTCAGGCAATCTCACTTAGCAATATGAGTCTACCGTATAAAGTAATTCTAACTGTGGATATACCTGGAACATTTCAGTTTGCATTTAAGCGTACAGAGCAATTAAACAACACAGTACCTATGTATTTAGACAATATTCTGTCCCATTTCTTCTGCCACAAGTAGGCAGGGATTGTCCATGTACAAGTTGTAGTTCAGTGAGTCACATGCTTTTCAGTAGTAAGAATATGGACAGCTTTTTCTATTTAAATATCTTTTAGGTCCTCCATTATCTTAACGTCTAAAAAATGTGTCTGATTCAACCAGAGAAAAAGTTTTTATGATAAGTTTTTTTTCTATTGGCTAGTCTGTAATACTGTATATAATCAACAGAATGGGATCTGGAAAGATGCCAATCATCTGCTGATGAGCAACAATACATAGATGACATACGTTCACCTAAAAGTGCACACTCATAGCAAGGCTGTTAACATGGAACACATTGGAGTAGGAAAGAAACCCACAATCATATCTATAAAAGCATATGGTCAAAACTTATTTACATTTTAACTACACAATACAAGTGAAGAAAAGAAAAACTTTGGGAAAACAGGAATTTTACTCTTTGACTTACTACATTTATATCACTTTTTGAGAGTGACTAATTAGTGTAGGAGATAAAATCTGCTATGAGGGATGAAATTACACCTTTTGCCTATAAAAAGACTATGGAGAGGAGAGCGGAAATAAGCTGAAGGGAGAAGAGGTGTTATATCATATGCACTAAAATGCAGGCATGTTAAATAACCATGAGAAAGGGCACAATATGCCTGAAATGCTTTGGTTATAATTGACCGAATAATATATGGATTTTTAAGCTACTAATATATTTCTTCTCCTTCATGCAGAAGCTGGAATTTTTTTCTTTAATTTTTTTTCCTACTGACTAGAGGTCCCAGTTGCACAGTTCTTAAAGGCTCCTGTGCAGACTGAAACAAACCTAACCGGATGATTCAAATGACCACTAGGACATTTGCTTCATAAGCAGCCATTGAGAATTACACATACCTCCTAAAGAATCCAGGGGAATGCGCAGAGTAAAATAGGGAAAAACAAAACTAAAAATTTGCCTGGAGAAATACCATACAAACAGGTTGTAGTTCCAAGCAAGGTCCACATAAAAAATATCACCAGCGGGGAATGAAAACCCAGGGAGGCTTTAAATAGTTACATCTGCCGAGTGATAGGACAGACCAAAATAGGAAACAATTGTTGGCTGAAAGGCAATGAATACAAAACATGTAAACACAGAGACAAATAGTTCAGAACCTGGACAGCGAACTAACCTGGCACTGGTAGCATGAAGAGGGAAATGAACTACAACGCAGGAGGGTGGAACACACAAACAAAATGATGAAGCTTCTAAAGCAGAGGTAGAAGCTAAAAAAATAAGGTTACACATAATGCAACATACAAAAATACTGTTATTTCTCATGTATACAAAGGACAGCATATTCTGAAAACTCATCTGAAAGTGCAGTTACACTTTAAAAAAATAGCAACTCTTTTATTTTTTCCTCCTTAAATATAATTATTGATCAGTCTATTCAAAGTTATTGTAGTATTGCAAGGGGTGGTAGTCATGGGTGATAGATTGACTCCAGACACCCGCCTTGCTGCATGAAAGACATGTTTGCTTGGAGTAGATGTTTTGCATTGCCCATCAACCCTTACATTAGTTTTCACTGAATATATTGAGTGAATTACAAAGATTAATAACTTTGCAAAGAATGACCAATAAATTAAAGATTAAGTAAACTTTTATTATTTTTTATTGTCACTTTTAGAAATTAAATAGTTTAAGAAAGTGCTGCTGTGGGTAAAGGCAAAACTTACTTTAACTTCAAACTTTGAGAATAAACTATCTGATAATTGTACATCTGCTTTTTTGTATGAATGAATGTGACACTTTATGGCATGTTTTTTTTTCTTCCAGCCAGAACATACCAATGTTTGTTTTTGGTATATACCCCCTTGTCTGAAGGGAATGCCAAGGGATGAAGAATGGAATACTAGATTACATAAGGTAGAATAAGTCTTTTTTAGATATTTTAAGAAAATAGATAAACAAATGTATAATCTATATATATAATTGCCTTATTCTGTCTGTCTGTCTGTCTGTCTGTCTGTCTGTCTATCTATCTGTCTGTCTGTCTGTCTGTCTGTCATGCTCCGAAATTGTGTCCTTACGGTGACACAAAGCTGATTGGCCGCTGGGCTCGCCATGGCCCCGCCCCCCCACACGGATTGGCCTCTCGCCCCGGCTCTCTGCAGGCCCCGCCCCCCTCACGCAATGCACGCTCGCTCTGGCCCAACTGACACGGAGCTCCGATTCCCAGGTGAGTGTACACACACATCAGATCACACTCACTCTCACACTCACTCTCACACACACCTCACACATCACAACATGCTGGGATATCGCTTGCTTCTACACCGGCTCCGTCAGGATCCAGGCAGCGCCAGACATAACCTTGCGATGCTGGGATCTTGACGGAGGCCGTGAAAGCTGGTAACCATTATAAACATCGGGTAACTAAGGTCCCTTAGTTACCCGATGTGTATCATAGTTACCAGTGTACACCGGCTCACACTCACTCTCACACACACCTCACACACACATCACATCGCATCCACACATCAAGGTCCTGCAGCTGCGGAACATACACACACATAACAGCACACACACACACACACACACACACAAATCAGATCACACTCACACACACCTCACACATCACATCGCATCCACATACTCACAACATCCTGGGATATCGCTTGCTTCTCGGCGGCGATACTGTGCTGTTGTGAGCTTCCAGGACCTGCCGGGGGATCACATGGCCAGAAGCATGTGATATCCCCGGATGTTGTGAGTATCAGCGCGTATGTGCAATATCGTCAGTGTGTGTGTCTTTGTGTGTGAGTGTATGCGATCGGGTGTGTGTGAGTGTATGCGATCGGGTGGGTGTGAGTGTATGCGATCAGGTGGGGGTGTGTGGGTGTGTGTGAGTGTATGCGATCGGGTGTGTGTGAGTGTATGCGATCGGGTGTGTGTGAGTGTATGCGATCGGGTGGGTGTGTGTGGGTGTGTGTGAGTGTATGCGATCGGATCTGTGAGTGTCGGCAGAGGAGCACGGCATGCTGGAGGAGGCTGAGAGGACAGAGGCTGATCCTGGGGAAGGCTGGGATGGGGAGACTGATGCTGGAGACGGAGAGGCTGATGCTGGTGACAGAGAAGCTGATGCTGAGGACAGAGAGGCTGATGCTGGGGACAGAGAAGCTGATGCTGGGGACAGAGAGGCTGATGCTGCGGGAGGCTGATGCTGGGGACAGAGAGGCTGATGCTGGGGACAGAGAGGCTGATGCTGGGGACAGAGAGGCTGATGCTGGGGACAGAGGCTGATGCTGGGGACAGAGAGGCTGATGCTGGGGACAGAGAGGCTGATGCTGGGGACAGAGAGGCTGATGCTGGGGACAGAGGCTGATGCTGGGGACAGAGAGGCTGATGCTGGGGACAGAGAGGCTGATGCTGGGGACAGAGAGGCTGATGCTGGGGACAGAGAGGCTGATGCTGGGGACAGAGAGGCTGATGCTGGGGACAGAGAGGCTGATGCTGGAGACAGAGAGGCTGATGCTGGAGACAGAGAGGCTGATGCTGGAGACAGAGAGGCTGATGCTGGAGACAGAGAGGCTGATGCTGGGGACAGAGAGGCTGATGCTGGGAGGAGAGAGGCTGATGCTGCAGGTAGAGAGGCTGATGCTGGCGCAGCATGGCGGATGGAGCACCTTTGAGAGTGCACAGCATGGCGGATGGAGCACGTTTGGGAGTGCGCAGCATGGCGGATGGAGCACGTTTGGGAGTGTGCAGCATGGCGGATGGAGCACGTTTGGGAGTGCGCAGCATGGCGGATGGAGCACGTTTGGGAGTGCGCAGCATGGCGGATGGAGCACGTTTGGAAATGCGCAGCATGGCGGATGGAGCACGTTTGGGAGTGCGCAGCATGGGGGATGCAGCACGATGGGGAGTGCGGAGTATGGCGGATGGAGCACGTTTGGGAGTGCGCAGCATGGAGAATGCAGCACGATGGGGAGTGCGGAGTATGGCGGATGAAGCACGTTTGGGAGTGCGCAGCATGACGGATGGACCACGTTTGGGAGTGCGCAGCATGGCGGATGGAGCACGTTTGGGAGTGCGCAGCATGGGAGATGGAGCACGATGGGGAGTGCACAGCATGGCGGATGGAGCACGTTTGGGAGTGCGCAGCATGGGGGATGGAGCACGATGGGGAGTGCGCAGCATGGCGGATGGAGCACGTTTGGAAGTGCGCAGCATGGCGGATGGAGCACGTTTGGGAGTGCGCAGCATGGCGAATGGAGCACGTTTGGGAGTGCGCAGGATGGGAGATGGAGCACGATGGGGGGTGCGCAGCATAGGGGATGGAGCACGTTTGGGAGTGCGCAGCATGGCGGATGGAGCACGTTTGGGAGTGCGCAGCATGGGGGATAGAGCACGTTTGGGAGTGCGCAGCATGGCGGATGGAGCACGTTTGGGAGTGCGCAGCATGGGAGATGGAGCACGATGGGGAGTGCGCAGCATGGCGGATGGAGCACGTTTGGGAGTGCGAAGCATGGGGGATGGAGCACGATGGGGAGTGCGCTGCATGGCGGATGGAGCACGTTTGGGAGTGCGCAGCATGGCGGATGGAGCACGTTTGGGAGTGCGCAGGATGGGAGATGGAGCACGATGGGGGGTGCGCAGTATACGGGATGGAGCACGATGGGGAGTGCGCTGCATGGGGGATGGAGCACGATGGGAAGTGCACACCTCCCCCCAACACACACACATACGCGCGCGCGCGCGCACTGCACAACATACCACACCACACACACACACTGGGAACCACAAACAACTGCCCTACACAGACACCCACACACACAGACAACGCTGCACACACAAATATACGCACATACCGCACAACACGCACATTGCACAAAACATACCTCCCCCCAAAACACACCACACACACACAAACTGCGCAACACACACACAACGCTACAGACACACAGCGCTCCACAAACAACACAACACACAACACCGCTCTCACCCCCCATCACACCCAGACAACATCCAGAACATGTACAGCGCCCTACACAAACACTTGGTAACTACACACAACAACATCTATATATATATACTAGAAGGTGGCCCGATTCTACGCATCGGGTATTCTAGAATTTACGTATTGTGTAGTTCATGTATGATTTTTGTTATATATATATATATATATAGATGTTGTTGTCTGTAGTTACCAAGTGTTTGTGTAGGCGCTGTACATGTTCTGGGTGTTGTCTGGGTGTGACGGGGGGTGAGAGCGGTGTTGTATGTGTGTTGCGTGTGTTGCGTTGTTTGTGGAGCGCTGTGTGTCTGTAGCGTTGTCTGTGTGTTGCGCGGTTTGTGTGTGTGTGGTGTGTTTTGGGGGGAGGTATGTTTTGAGCAATGTGTGTGTTGTGCGGTATGTGCGTATATTTGTGTGTGCCGCGGTGTTTGTGTGTTGGGTGTTGTGTGTGTGCAGCGTTGTCTGTGTGTGTGGGTGTCTGTGTAGGGCAGTTGTTTGTGGTTCCCAGTGTGTGTGTGTGTGTGTGGTGTGTTGTGCAGTGCGCGCGCGTGTGTGTGTGTGTGTGTGTGTGTGTGTGTGTGTGTGCATCAGCCTCTCTTCTCTCAGCCTACCTCTCCCAGCCTCCCTCCTCCCAGCCTCCCTCAGCATCAGCCTCCCTCTCCCAGCCTCCCTAGCATCAGCCTCTGCCAGCATCAGCCTCTCTCCTTCCAGCCTCCTCCAGCATCAGCCTCCCTCTCTCAGCCTTCCCCAGGATCAGCCTCTCTCCTCCCAGCCTCCGTCCTCCCAGCCTTCCCCAGCATCAGCTTTCCCCTCCCAGCCTCCCTCAGCATCAGCCTTCCCCAGCATCAGCCTCTCTCCTCCCAGCCTCAGCCTCTCTCCTTCCAGCCTCCCCCAGCATCAGCCTCTCTCCTTCCAGCTTCCCTCAGCATCAGCCTCCCCTTCCCAGCCTTCCCCAGGATCAGCCTCTCTCCTCCCAGCCTCCTTCCTCCCAGCCTCCCTCAGCATCAGCCTTCTGCTCCCAGTCTCCCCCAGCATCAGCCTCCCCATGCATCAGCCTCCACCAGCATCAGCCTCTCTCCTTCCAGCCTCCCCCAGCATCAGCCTCCCCTTCCCAGCCTTCCCCAGGATCAGCCTCTCTCCTCCCAGCCTCCTTCCTCCCAGCCTCCCTCTCCCAGCCTCCCTCAGCATCAGCCTTCCGCTCCCAGTCTCCCCCAGCATCAGCCTCCCCAAGCATCAGCCTCCACCAGCATCAGCCTCTCTCCTTCCAGCCTCCTCCAGCATCAGCCTCCCTCTCCCAGCCTTCCCCAGGATCAGCCTCTCTCCTCCCAGCCTCCGTCCTCCCAGCCTTCCCCAGCATCAGCTTTCCCCTCCCAGCCTCCCTCAGCATCAGCCTTCCCCAGCATCAGCCTCTTTCCTCCCAGCCTCAGCCTCTCTCCTTCCAGCCTCCCCCAGCATCAGCCTCTCTCCTTCCAGCTTCCCTCAGCATCAGCCTCCCCTTCCCAGCCTTCCCCAGGATCAGCCTCTCTCCTCCCAGCCTCCTTCCTCCCAGCCTCCCTCAGCATCAGCCTTCCCCTCCCAGTCTCCCCCAGCATCAGCCTCCCCAAGCATCAGCCTCCACCAGCATTAGCCTCTCTCCTTCCAGCCTCCCCCAGCATCAGCCTCCCCATGCATCAGCCTCTCTCCTTCCAGCCTCTCTCCTTCCAGCCTCCCCCAGCATCAGCCTCCCCTTCCCAGCCTTCCCCAGGATCAGCCTCTCTCCTCCCAGCCTCCTTCCTCCCAGCCTCCCTCTCCCAGCCTCCCTCAGCATCAGCCTTCCGCTCCCAGCCTCCCCAAGCATCAGCCTCCACCAGCATCAGCCTCCCTCGTCCCAGCCTCCCCCTCCCAGCCTCCCCCACCATCAGCCTCTCTCCTCCCAGCCTTCCCCATGATCAGCCTCTCTGCTCCCAGCCTCCTCCAGCACGCCGTGCTCCTCTGCCGACACTCACACACCCGATCGCATCCACTCACACACACCCGATCGTATCCACTCACACACACCCGATCGCATCCACTCACACACACCCGATCGCATCCACTCACACACACCCGATCGCATCCACTCACACACACCCGATCGCATCCACTCACACACACAGACACTGACGATATCGCACATACGCGCTTATACTCACAACATCCGGGGATATCACATGCTTCTGGCCATGTGATCCTCCCGCAGGTCCTGGAAGATCACAACAGCACAGTATCGAGGCCGAGAAGCAAGCGATATCCCAGGATGTTGTGAGTATGTGGATGCGATGTGATGTGTGTGTGTGAGTGAGTGTGATCTGATTTGTGTGTGTGTGTGTGTGTGCTGTTATGTGTGTGTGCTGTTATGTGTCTGTATTTTCCGCCGCTGCAGGACCTTGATGTGTGGATGCGATGTGATGTATGTGTGAGGTGTGTGTGAGAGTGAGTGTGAGCCGGTGTACACTGGTAACTATGATACACATCGGGTAACTAAGGGACCTTAGTTACCCGATGTGTATAATGGTTACCAGCTTTCACGGCCTCCGTGAAGATCCCAGCATCGCAAGGTTATGTGTGGCGCTGCCGGGATCCTGACGGAGCCGGTGTAGAAGCAAGCGATATCCCAGCATGTTGTGATGTGTGAGAGTGAGTGTGAGAGTGAGTGTGATCTGATGTGTGTGTGTGTACTCACCTGGGAATCGGAGCCCCGTGTCAGTTGGGCAAGAGCGAGCGTGGATTGCGTGAGGGGGGCGGGGCCTGCAGAGAGCCGGGGCGAGAGGCCAATCCGTGTGGGGGGGCGGGGCCATGGCGAGCCCAGCGGCCAATCAGCTTTGTGTCACCGTAAGGACACAATTTCGGAGCATGACAGACAGACAGATAGACAGACAGACAGACAGACAGACAGAATAAGGCAATTATATATATAGATATATATATATATCTATATATATATAACAAAAATCATACATGAACTACACAATACGTAAATTCTAGAATACCCGATGCGTAGAATCGGGCCACCTTCTAGTTAAAACATAACTCACTATAGTTAAAGGCAACCTGTCAGATTCCCTGACTGTCTCCAGCTTCTACTATAGTGGTATAAAGGTAGATTTCTCTAGCCCCTTCACCCCCGGACAATTTTTAATTTTTTTTTTTGCTCCCCTTCTTCTGAGAAGATTTTTCCGTCGATCTTGCCTTATGAGGGCTTGTTTTTTGCGAGACGAGTTGTACTTTTAAATTAAACCATAGGTTTTACTATATAGGGTATTGGAAAACTGTAAAATTATCTGCTTTAGGAAAAAAATCTATTTTGATCTTATCTGTCCACAAGACGCTTTCCCAAAAGGGTTTTGGCTTATTCACATACATTTTGGCAAACTGAAGTCTAGCTTTTTTATGTTTCTGTGTCAGCAATAGGCTGCGCTTGGGCCTCCTGCCATAGCGATTAATTTCATTCATATGTCAACAGATAATTCATGCTGACACTCATGTACCCTAAGCCTGCAGAACAGTTTGCATTTCTTTGGAACTTGATTAGGGCAGCTTATCCACCATCACACTATCCTGTGTTGTAACCTATGATCACCTTTTTTCTATTATCCATGTCCAGGGAGATTACCTACAATGCCATGAGTTGGAGCTGTAAACTTCTTGATTATGTTGAGCACCATGAACAGAGAAACATCAAGATCTCTGGAGGCTTGAAATTGTTGATATTTTTCACAATTTTAGTTCTCAAGTTCTCAGAAGGTTCTCCTTTTTCTGTTTTCTATGCTTACTTTGGCACACACAATCAACACATTGCAAAGATTGAGTCACCTTCTTCACTATTTATCTGGTTTCAGGTGTGATTTTCATATTGCCCACACCTGTGACTTGCCATAGGTGTGGGCAATATGAATTGCACGAGGCTGCGCACATCTACTGTAATTGGAATGTGGCCAGAAGTATGCATATCGCAAACTTTCAGTCATTTGAGCAGTGGGGCTCGCTATCAACACCAGAGAACCCCGATATTGTGATGTGAGTATTCACATGTCTGCAGTCAGATAGATTGACTGAACACTTTTGGCCAAACCTAGACAACCCCTTTAATCATATACTATCTGATGATAAATCTATTTTAAAGCACACCTCACATCAACCACTTGATATGTTTTTTTTCTAGGTTGCTGTAAAGATTAAAGCTCAGATGATGGAGGAAGGAACAATAATGGTCAATTATCAGCCAATGAAGGAAAAGCCCAATTTCTTCCGTATGGTTTTTTGTAACCCGGCTTCTAGAAAATCTGATATAGATTTCCTTCTGAGTGAAATTGAAAGGCTTGGCAGTTACTTAGAGTTTTAATGTAGTCCATATTTAGATCCAATGAATATGCCGCTCAATAAATAATATGGTCTGTACAAAAAATCTAATTCTTATATGTGTTGTAATCCACTGAATGCTGTATTTACATCCCTTCATCTGGTCCCTATACCTGTATCACCATACGTTTTTCTTTTGTTCACTATTTATTGGGTTTTAATTAATTCAGATAAAAATCAAATATTTTAGGCCTTGTACTTTATGTTCTTTTTAGTTGTTGAATATGAATTAGTTTAAGGCTCCATACAATAGTATGAAAGGTACATAATGTTGACTAAAATCACAAATTTATCAATAATGGAACATAATCTCCTGCCTGGCATTTTACCCATTGGGAGCACAAGTGCCCAAATGACATATCCAGTGTGCCTTATTCTCAGATTACTACCTATGTTATATGAGGGCGAGATTCTCTTTAAAATTCTTGATTCAGGTTGTTCAGTAGTAGCAAAGAGAGCCAAAACCATAGGAAACCACATTTCTCCCAGCGTCTATTCAGCTGGTCTTCCCATGAAAACTTGGTTGTCAGACAAGAGATTGTATAAATGTGATGCTAGATCCGTAGAACATGTATGCATGCACGTATAACTTGAACTTTTTTGGTCCACAACAGTAGTATACACCAGAACATCAGACACTACATTAATTGCAATACAAAAAATATAGTGTATTTAATACAATGTATACAATATAATCTTAAATACGTGGGATGTACAATACGCCCCTTAAAAAAAGCGCATTTCTGAACATATTACGGACATTATCTCACTGAATACTACTGGTAATATTTCACAGCTTGCCAAACATTTTATTTTATTTCTTTTCACAATCGCTCAACTTCATGATTGAAAGTTTGCAGTATAGAAAGGATCTTTTTATCAAGCTGAGGGGGCAATCACAGGAGAATGCTGCTTACACGGGAGGCATACTGGATATTTCATTTAGGCACTTGTGCTCCCAATGGGTTAATTTCCAGGAAGGAGATTATGTTCCATTATTGATACCTTTGTGATTATGAATAATATTTTTTATAATGGATACACATGCTTATATACAATTAATGGTTCAGATGTGTAGAAAAAAGTTTATAAATATAAAAATATCTTTTCATTCATATACTGTATATTCTTTTCTTATATATAAATTAAGCATAAATTTGTTTTGTGATAAAAAAAATGCATTTATTTCATGAATCATTTTACATTTAATATAAATATTTAATTTATATACAGTAATTTCTAAAGAAAATTTATATTGACTATTTCTCTAAATATTCTGTCACTCTGGTAAAATTTTAACACTTTTTTCTGAGAATTTGTATAACGGGATCTTTTTTTCTGTTATATTTGTAGATTTGTAATTTTGAAGGAATTATAATTGTGATATACATATGCATGTACAAATTTATGTTTTTTGGACCGTAAATAACTTGAGATCTAATGATTGGCATTTGTTTGAGACATTGTTAGATTGAATACACAGAAGCACTATATGAACTATGGCAGTGGAATTACACACTCAATTAACTGACATCATATAAAGGCTCTACGGAAAATGAACAAACTAAGCTTTGATAAAGGGCTCTTCAGTCTGAAATGTGTAGCTGTTCGGGCAACTGCGGTCAATCATTGCGGTACCCCTAGAGCAGTGTTTCTCAACTCCAGTCCTCAAGACCCACCAACAGATCATGTTTTTAGGTTTTCCTCAATATTAGACAGGGAATAATTCCATCACCTGTGCAACATTAAGGAAACCCTAGAAACCTGATTGAGGAAAACCTGAAAACATGATCTGTTGGTGGGTCTTGAGGACTGGAGTTGAGAAACACTGCCCTAGAGGATCTATTTAGTATTCCTAGACAATTTTGATATTTGGATTTCAGCCTAGTAAGTGTTGCAATAAAGCCTAAATTTTAATCCAAGTTTATACTGGAGCTGGATTCCTTATCTTCAGTACATTGCTCACACCAAACAGGGTGTATTCCGTGATCCACATTGGGGAAGTCCACACACAGGTTAGCTGGCTAATTTTTTTTTTTTTTATGCTGCATCAAGTGACCTTTCCTCCTCGTACTGCACCTCAACATCACACACAGTGCTTTCCTCAGAGGTACCACCCACATTACACTTGTTTCCCCCTGCGTCACAACTTTCCAACCTCTCTAAGCTAACAGTGGGGAACCACACATGGTTGAATCTGCTAGGCTGTAAACACATTCTATCCCATTGGCATCAGAGGTCTGCTCCAAAGAGTCACAAACTGGAGAGGAAAAAAAGCATCTGAACCGATGCCCAAAATCTTCATCAGTTCAATCCAGGCCCAGACAAAGTAGGGTCCGAGCAGGATCCAGACTCTCATCAACAGACGTTAACCCTCAAGGATGGTGGTGATGATGATATGACTCAGATACCTGAGGTGCACACGTACTGTAATGTGATGTCAGGTCAGGAAGTGGAGGAGGGTGACTATCAGGGCGAGGAGTGGGACAACAATGAGGATGACAATGTAGTTATTGATCCCACTTGGTGTGAACCCAGAGGCATGCAACCAAGTAACTTAGCAGAGGAGATGGAGGAGGAAGATGAGGTGCTTCCCACACAGACATGGAGTGATTTAACAAGGAAAACCACTTCATTATCAGCCACAACTCTGGCTGTGTCCAGCAATGGTGGCAAGTCTACATTTCGCATGGGTGACAAGGGTTGCCTAGCTTGGGCCTTTTTGGGACTGGAATGAATGACCCAACTCACGTTCTCTCCAAAGTTTGTAAAAAATGACGCAGGAGAGGCAGAAATTTAAATTATTTGTCTACTAAATGCATGAGTCATCACATGACCAACCAACATGCATTAGTCTGGGAATCTTACTGAGCTAAAATTTTGCCTACCAGTAAGGCCCGTTTCACATGTCAGTTAAAAACACTGACGTGTAAAACACGCACATGTCCTTCCATGTTCCGTGATTCACGGCACACGTGGGTTGTCCATGTGCAATCCGTGATCCGTGATCAGTGATCCGTGATTGCATATGGACATTACTCACCTGCCTTCACTACTGCTGTCTATGGTGCTGAAGTCCTAAGCTCTGCAGCGTCCGCCCACCGCTCTCAGCAGCTACTTCCTGGTCAGCTATTCCTGCTCTCATGAATATTCATGAGCCAGGCAGGAGCTGCCAAGAGTGGAGGCTGCAGAGCGAATCGCAGGCAAGGTAAGTTGAAAATATTTAATATGTCAGTGTTTTTCTGGTACGTGTTTCACGGATCACACACGGATCACACCATAGTGTGGTCCGTGGGTCATCAGCAATGCCAGAAAAAAACTGTCTCCGTGCAGAATCATGGCCACGCGTGTACGCTGCACGGAGACACGTTCAATGAAAAATCACTGTGTGAGCAGACCCATTGATTATAATGGGTGTGCGTATGTCAGTGATTCTGGCACGTATAAGAAAAAGCACATACGTACCAGCATCACTGACGTGTGAAGGGGGCCTTAAGTGGTTGATATGCGATGTGCCAATATGGTGGAATTCCACTCTGCACTTGTTGCAGTGACTGTGGCAGCAGCAACAAGCCTTTGATCAGTATGTTCCTGCCGTTGTCTATTACTCATCCACCTCTTGATTTTAAAAATTGATAAGACGGGCCACATCCTGTGTGTTACATGGACCATACCTGACTACTGTGTAAAGACACTATGGGGCAATTGGGGGAGGTGGGTTCCAATTGATGCCACTGTCTTTCTGTCTGCCTGAAATGTTTTTAAATGTTAAGACTTTAAGATGTGTCTCCAAATTGTGTCTTGTTTGTACTAGCAGGGGTGTGGGAGCAACAGGCCCTAATCCTGTGACTTATCCACCTCTTGATTTTAAAAATGGAATTGCTGGGCCACATCCTGTTGTTGAAAGAACCATACCGGACAGCTGTACAAAGACACTATGGGACAATGAGGGAAGGGGGGGGGGGGTAATTGATGCCACTGTCCTGCTGTCTGCATGAGACATTTCTAAATTTCATGATGGGTCTACAAGTTATGTCTTGTCTGTGTCTGTACTGGGAGGGGTGTGGGAGCAGCAGGGCTAATCATGTCCCTCACCACCTCATTATTTCTTATGGCAATAGTCTAGGAAGCTAATGGCTGTGCCACAACAGTGGGGCTCCACAGTAAAACATATTTTGCTGTTTTGGAAGCTGTTTGACCCCCCTAAAGGTGTTTTCTCTGCCTTAGTTTTGATCTCTAATTGAATCCAATGCAGTTTGAAAATGTTCAGCACATCGTTCTGCGAACATTGGGAAGCTCGGTGAAGAACCGAACTTTGAAAGGTTCACTCACCTCTAATCCCTTCCACTCATGGTAACACACAAACAGGTTAACCGACCTGTGACCTGTGCCAAGCTGTCTAGGTAACCCCCCCAGCCATGTATCTAATCCATCATCTGTGATACAACTGTCACACATTGCACAACTACTTGCGTAGGGTCATATTACACCACTGCTCTCATAGAAAGAGATGGCATGGTGTCACACATTACAACATTGCTCCCATACAAATACAAGGTGCAGAGTCAAACATTACACCGCTGCTTCCATTGAAGTGGATGGAGCAGGGCCTTGCATCTAATCCCATCTTGTGATCTACAGTGATCCATCTATCTAATCCCATCATGTGATATTCTGTATTTCTAATCGCAACATCTGACATAGCGAGCAGTACTCTCTAACAATCAGCTCTGCCAGCCATTCTTCGTGTCGCTGTCCACATGCCAGTATCACTTTGCACTCACCATTAATGGCTCTGCACTGTACAAAGGATAAGGGAAGGTGAAGTTTAGTATCAAAAACCCAGAAGGGAGTAGACATCAGACACAAGAGCAGATCCTGTACATATTTACTGCACACGCAATGTGACCTAGCACACTCTAGAGCTTATTACCATATTTCAGCATGTGCTCACCCTATACATTTTTTAATTATATAGCATTAAAAATTTAATTTATTTTTAAATTAAAACATTGTTGCAATTTTTAAGTGTTTTTTTGGGGGGGTTAAGGTCCCTTCCCTTTTAAAGGAGTTGATCATGCACAATCCTGTTGGATTGGATGACTGGCAGGCAATACCAATTCTACCTGCTGATCGTTCCTGGGACCTGGCAGATGTGCCAATACAATGTCACCTGCATTTTTTTACACTGGTCTGATCATAACTAGTGGTGGGTGGACCTGCTGAGACATGAGATCGGTAAGTCAAACCAGGTTTAAAAAAAAACAAAAAACAAAACAGTTTTGGCCCAAAATTGATAATGGATATCCGTCTGCATGGTGTTCCCCATATAAGAGCCTATGGGGACCAGAATCTAGTGCTTTAAAATGGTGGTAGAAGGGATAGTGGGATTATATCAAGCGTTTTATACTTACCGGTCTCTCTTGTGATTGTAGCTCTACTTCCAGTGCCACTCATTAACGTCATGCATATGCATTGCTTCACCCACCTACCGGCAGTCCCGGCGTCTATGATTCGTTGCAGTAAGGCCGAGCTCCCACCCTGTGGGACAGCGTGTCTGACTGCTTGCAATCACACATGCTGTCTGTGTATGTATATTGGTGTAAAAATAAGTATATAAAAAATTCCATAGTGTACCCCCATATTATGATTACTAGCACAGATATAGCATACGGCTACAGTCTCCAGCCCCGAGCTGTATGCTTATCTTGGCTGTGTATACAACAAATAATTTAAAAAAACACATACAGTGCCTACAAGTAGTATTCAACCCCCTGCAGATTTAGCAGGTTTGATAAGATGCAAATAAGTTAGAGCCTGCAAACTTCAAACAAGAGCAGGATTTATTAACAGATGTATAAATCTTACAAACCAACAAGTTATGTTGCTCAGTTAAATTTTAATAAATTTTCAACATAAAAGTGTGGGTCAATTATTATTCAACCCCTAGGTTTAATATTTTGTGGAATAACCCTTGTTTGCAATTACAGCTAATAATCATCTTTTATAAGACCTGATCAGGCCGGCACAGGTCTCTGGAGTTATCTTGGCCCACTCCTCCATGCAGATCTTCTCCCCGTTATCTAGGTTCTTTGGGTGTCTCATGTGGACTTTAATCTTGAGCTCTTTCCACAAGTTTTCAATTGGGTTAAGGTCAGGAGACTGACTAGGCCACTGCAACACCTTGATTTTTTCCCTCTTGAACCAGGCCTTGGTTTTCTTGGCTGTGTGCTTTGGGTCGTTGTCTTGTTGGAAGATGAAATGACGACCCATCTTAAGATCCTTGATGGAGGAGCGCAGGTTCTTGGCCAAAATCTCCAGGTAGGCCGTGCTATCCATCTTCCCATGGATGCGGACCAGATGGCCAGGCCCCTTGGCTGAGAAACAGCCCCACAGCATGATGCTTCCACCACCATGCTTGACTGTAGGGATGGTATTCTTGGGGTCGTATGCAGTGCCATCCAGTCTCCAAACGTCACGTGTATGGTTGGCACAAAAGATCTCGATCTTGGTCTCATCAGACCAGAGAACCTTGAACCAGTCTGTCTCAGAGTCCTCCAAGTGATCATGAGCAAACTGTAGACGAGCCTTGACTTGACGCTTTGAAAGTAAAGGTACCTTACGGGCTCGTCTGGAACGGAGACCATTGTGGTGGAGTACGTTACTTATGGTATTGACTGAAACCAATGTCCCCACTGCCATGAGATCTTCTCGGAGCTCCTTCCTTGTTGTCCTTGGGTTAGCCTTGACTCTTCGGACAAGCCTGGCCTCGACACGGGTGGAAACTTTCAAAGGCTGTCCAGGCCGTGGAAGGCTAACAGTAGTTCCATAAGCCTTCCACTTCCGGATGATGCTCCCAACAGTGGAGACAGGTAGGCCCAACTCCTTGGAAAGGGTTTTGTACCCCTTGCCAGCCTTGTGACCCTCCACAATCTTGTCTCTGATGGCCTTGGAATGCACCTTTGTCTTTCCCATGTTGACCAAGTATGAGTGCTGTTCACAAGTTTGGGGAGGGTCTTAATTAGTCAGAAAAGGCTGGAAAAAGAGATAATTAATCCAAACATGTGAAGCTCATTGTTCTTTGTGCCTGAAATACTTCTTAATACTTTAGGGGAACTAAACAGAATTCTGGTGGTTTGAGGGGTTGAATAATAAATGACCCTCTGAATAAACTTTTCACAATTTAAAAAAAAAAAAAAACAAAAAACGAAATAACATTCTTTTATGCTGCAGTGCATTTCACACTTCCAGGCTGATCTACAGTCCAAATGTCACAATGCCAAGTTAATTCCGAATGTGTAAACCTGCTAAATCTGTAGGGGGTTGAATACTACTTGTAGGCACTGTATGGTCCTCCCCCAATTTTGATACCCAGCCATGATAAAGCCAACAGCCAGAGACTGGTATTCTCAGGCTGGGGAGACCCATGGTTATTGGGCTCTCAAGCCTAGAAATAGCAGCCTCCAGCCACCCAGTATTATTGTATTAATTAGAAATTTACTAGAACTTTTCCCAACTCATTGCAATTGTCTTGGTGCGGTTGCAATCGGGGTAATAAGGGGTTAATGACAGCTCTCAGCTGCCACTAAGCCCTACATCAGTTTTGGGAGGTGCCTATGAGACCCCCCCATTACTAATCTGTAAGTGAAAAGAAACAAAAGCACAAAAAAATACTTAATTTGAAATAAAATACAAAAAAACCCTACTTTCTCCAGTTTATTAACCCTTAAAAACCCAGTTCCAACGTAATCCACATGAGGTCCCAAGATGATGTCAGCTCTGCTACATACTGGTGTGACAGCATGTGGGTGCAGAACATGTCTAAACACTGTGTGCTTTAGGCAGAGAATGGCTGAGCTGCAGAGATGAGCGGTGATGTCACAGCTGGAGGTTCCCACGGTCCTCCGCCTGTGACCATAGGTAAGCTGACCTCAGGTGACTTCATGCTATTTATAGGCTAGGGGGGCCCCAGCCAGAGAATACCAGCCTCCAGATGTCTGCTTTATCATGGCTGGCTATTAGAAAGGTGTGGGGACCATAGGATTTGTTTTTATTACTTATTTAAATAATTTTTAAAAAAAGCTGCATGGGGTCCCTCTTATTTGCATAGACAGCCAAGATAAGCACACATCTGGGGCAACAGCCTGTAGCCATATGCTTTATCCGTGCAAAGCATCATAATATGGGTGGACCCTATGTCAATTGTTTCAATTATTTATTTATCTAATTTTTTTTTACCCAAATATAGACTGACACACAGTGTCTGTGATTGAAAGCAGTCAGACACGCTATCACACAGGGTGGGGTGCTGTCTTACTGCAATGAATCAGAGACACCAGTACTGCCGGTGGGTGGAGGAAGCAGTGCCTATGTATTAAGCTTAATGAATGGCCCCGGAAGTAGAGTTACAGCCACGAGGTAGACCGGTAAGTATAACGTGTCTGCTTTTCCATTTTTTTTTGCTTTACTTTTTTAATTACCCGAGTTACCACATCTGGATCATTATCCAGAGTTCCCTAAGAACTCTAGGCCCAGAGTCAGTGAAGTGAAAAGATACTTTTACAGTCCGGGTCCATCCATCACTAATCAATAACCTAAACGGTTCTCAACAATATACTTTTTTTTTCTTTTTTTAGGCATTTGGGGCTAAAAAGTTTGTGCTGCAGCCATCAACACAAACAATATAAAAATCAAAGTGCAAAATATTTAATAAAACTAACAAAAATTATTTCTAGGCTGGAATCTACGCATTTAAGTAAAACAAAAAAAAAAATAGGTGGACAACTATTCTTTTAAAAACGCTAAAATGCCAAGCAATATATTTATGTAATGAAGACAAATATTTGAAAATATTTGAAAATTATTTTTCTTTTTGCCTTTCAGGGTACACTGTCGATTAATCTTGTTTTTAGGCTGAAGAACCCACTGTATACCATAGAGCAGAGGTCTCAAACTCGACTGGGTGAAAGGGCCGCACATAGAAAAAAAATAATTTGGGGGGCCACATTCTTTTCAGGACAAAGTGACATTTTTATTGGTACCCTATTGTTTTTCTATACAACTGTGGATCATGGTTTTTGAACATTTTTTGTTTGTTTATTATAACAAATGTACAGGTTTTTTTGTTTTCATATATATATATATACTAGCTGTAGTGACCAGGCATTGCCCGGGATAGTAACTGTCTCTCTGTGTCTCTCCCAGTCTCTATCTGTCTATCTCTGTCTGTCTGTCTCTGCGTGTCTGTGTGTCTGTCTCTGTCTGTTTGTATCAGTCTGTCTGTATCAGTCTCTCTGTCTGTCTCTGTATCAGTCTCTCTGTCTGTCTCTCTATCTCTGTGTCTGTCTGTCTCTATCTCTGTGTCTGTCTGTCTCTATCTCTGTCTGTGTCTGTCTTTCTGTCTGTCTCTGTCTGTCAGTCTTTTTCCCCGTCTTTCTCGTTCCAGGTCTGTCTCTTTCCCTGTCTGTCTCATTCCCCATCTGTCTCTTTCCCCATCTCTCTCCTTCCCTATCTGTCTCTTTCCCCATCTGTCTCTTTCCCCATCTGTCTCTTTTCCCGTCTGTCTCGTTCCCGTCTGTCTCGTTTCCGTCTGTCTCGTTCCCATCTGTCTCGTTCCCGTGTGTCTCGTTCCCCGTCTGTCTCGTTCCAGGTCAGTCTCGTTCCAGGTATGTCTCGTTCCAGGTCTGTCTTGTTCCAGGTCTGTCTCTTTCACCATCTGTCTCTTTTCAGGTCTGTCTCATTCCAGGTCTGTCTCACTCCTGTCTCTTGCTCCATCTGTCTCTTGCTCCGTCTGTCTTGTTCCCCATCAGTCTCATTCCCCATCTATCCCATTCCAAGTCTGTCTCGTTCCAGGTCTGTCTCATTCAAGGTCTGTCTCATTCCAGGTCTGTCTCATTCCAGGTCTGTTTCTTTCCCCGTCTGTCTCTTTCCTCATCTGTCTCTTTCCCCGCCTGTCTCTTTTCCGGTCTGTCTCTTTCCAGGTCTGTCTCTTTATACGTCTGTCTCTTTCCCCGTCTGTCTCTTTCCCCGTCTGTCTTTTTCCCTGTCTGTCTCTTTCCCTGTCTCTTTCCCTGTCTGTCTCTTTACCCATCTGTCTCTTTCCCGGTCTGTCTCTTTCTCTTGCCCTGTCTCTTTCCTTGTCTCTGTCTCTTCCCCTGTCTCTTTCCTTGTCTCTGTCTCTTTCCCTGTCTCTTTACTTGTCTTTGTCTCTTTACCTGTCTCTTTCCTTGTCTTTGTCTCTGTCTCTTTCCCTGTCTGTCTCTTTCCCCGTCTGTCTCTTTCCCTGTCTCTGTCTCTATCCCTGTCTCTGTCTCTTTCCCTGTCTCTTTACTTGTCTGTCTCTTTCTCTGTATGCCTGTCTCTTTCCCTGTCTTTCTGTGTCTGTCTCTTTGACTGTGTTTCTCTCTGTCTTTTTTTGTCTCTCTCTATCAGTCTCCCCACCAACATCTTATTACCTCACACATAAGCTTCTTATACTAACAATTTATTTTGTTCCTATAGCAACCAATTCCACCTCCTATTAATAACCTAATAGCTCACAGCTCCATTCACTTTAATGGAGGCAGGTTTTTTGGAGAGTAACAGTAAAGCGCAGGGTTAAATTTTCCCGTCAAAACATAGTCTATGACGTTCCCTGAGTCACATGGGGTTTCTGTGCAAAATGTTGTGATTGTAAATGCGACGGTGTGGATTCCTGTAGCGGACACACACACACACACACACACACACACACACACACACACACACATATACACATACATACACTCAGCTTTATATATTTATATATATACACAGTAAGTGACTAAAGGATTTCACTAAACCACTAACCCATATGATGAGATCCATAGATGTAATTTCCCAGATGCTGGAATTCTCTGTTGAATGGCCCAGATTTTAGATTATGTTCTAGAGCTGTTCCAGAAAGATAACACCTTAATTTAAGTGAAAGGATTATTGTAAAGGTGAGCCACCTTTAGGTTCACATTTTGCATGGAAAATATAGTATACCTGGAATGTCATTTAAATTTTGAAGGACATATATGGCACCCCAGAGCAAGAGCAGCTCTTACAGTATGGTTCTTAATTCTGGCATTTAAAATGCATCCAAAAGAAGTAATCCCTTATTTTGCATATGCATAATTAGGTCAAATTGATATTAGACTGTAACCAAAAATAGTGATGGCTTTTCTATGTAATATGGCAGTGAAGATCTCTATGATCATGTCTGTTTAAATTGACTCGGTACTGTAGTTTTTTTCTCGTGTTGAAAACTGTAGTGCACACACAGTTAGGTATGCACTGGCTTACTAAGTAATTGTTTTCACATTGTGATTGTGTACGTATGCAGCACAATAGGAAAGTAATGCTTTGAAATTATATTATGTTGCATTAAATAGAGACCACACTTGTTCAAACTATATTTTCTCTACCATCTGGCAGTTTTATTGTATCGTAAAAATGACAGAGATAAAAGTGAATTTTTCTTTTTGTACACACTCCAAGTATCTGAAGCTTTAACCTAAAAGTTCAGAATAATACAACATAGCTTTATAGACAATAATCCTTCCTTTTGTGTGTGGGAGATATAGCTGCCCAAATCAAAAAGAATGCACAATACAAAAAAGGTTAAACAAACAATTATGTGTGGTTTTACCTGGTAGTCTCCTGAATGACACTAAAAAGTCTCTTTGGCAAGGACTCAAAATTACTAACATATTTAAGATGAGCAAATTTGTATTTCCCAGGTTTGTCAAATTTTCTCAGCAAGTTTAATCAATCAACCTCAAATTACTCTAACACCTACCTCCAATTAATATGAAAATATGTGTATGGCACTCTGAGGCCTCCTAGGAATATATATAACCCCTTTCAAGCTCCTTAATGCAAACATAGCCTCAAAATACATAGTTTTGGATATATAGATATGAGGCGTTGGTAACCAATGGTGTGGTTAAAAGCATACTGCACTATCAGGATTTGTATGTTTTTTAGTAAAAATGAAAAACATTCCAAAAATTATTCATTTTTGGGGACAGCTGCCTGCCATGTTGATATTTATACCCACTCAGTCTATAGGCAAGAAAAGATGACAATTTATCAAGAGGAGGTTAAATATTTTCTCTTTTTATCAAGACTTAAGCAGGAGATGTCTGGCAGTATAGGACCAGTGCTGGCATCAATGCCAACTGCAGCATCACTGTATGGTTAGAACATAATGGACAGGAGTGGACACCTAAACTCTCTGCTTACCTGAAAAATTGGGCAGTCTGTTTGAGAACTTCAAGAGAGAAGGAAGATTGATGCTCTGGGCTGAAGCGGCGGCTTCTCAGAGAGACCTGGACATTTATCGCTTTCTGGACTATATTTGTGTTTCTGGACTATTTTTATCCTCTGTTTAGTGGATTATTGTATGGACCATTTGATTTGCTTGGAATAAATGTTATTTGCAATGTTCATCCATCTCTCTCTGTTGATTGTGTGATATGGGAGAAGGACCCCGTCACACTCATGAAACAGCCTGGACAGAAATGATGGTACCCCTGGAAATAACGTGACAAAAGGGACATGTTAAGTCAGGGTGTGTCTGTTAATTAACATCACAGGTGTCAGCAATCTTGTAATCAGTCAGTGGTTCTGTATATAGGGCTACAGATACTCACTGTGCTTGTTTGGTGACATGGTGTGCATCACACTCAACATGGACCAGAGGAAGCAAAGGAAAAAGTTGTCTCAGGAGATTAGAAAGAAAATTATAGACAAGCATGTTAAAGGTAAAGGTTATAAAACCATCTCCAAGCATCTTGATGATCCAGTGACTACAGTTGCACATATTATTCAGATGTTTAAGATCAATGGAACTGTAGCCAACCTCCCTGGATGTGGCTGCAGGAAAAAAATTGATGGCAAATCAAAAAGACGGATACAAATGGTAACAAAAGAGCCCAGAAATACTTCTAAAGAGATTAAAGGTGAACTTCAAGCTCAAGGAACATAAGTGTCAGATTGCACCATCCGCCGTTGTTTGAGCCAAAGTGGACTTCATGGGAGACGACCAAGGAGGACACCATTGTTGAAAAAAAAAATCATAAAAAAGCCAAACTGGAATTTGCCAAACTACATGTTGACAAGCCGCAAAGCTTCTGGGAGAATGTCTTATGAACAGATGAGACAAAAATGGAACTTTTTTGGCAAGGTACATCAGCTCTATGTTCACAGATGGAAAAATGAAGCATATCAAGAAAAGAACACTGTCCCTACTGTTAAACATGGAGGAGGTTGTGTTATGTTCTGGGGCTGCTTTTCTGCATCTGGAAAAGGATGTCTTGAATATGTGCAGGTTACAATGAAATCTCCAGACTATCAAGGGATTCTAGAACGAAATGTGCTGCCCAGTGTCAGGAAGCTTGGTTTCAGTCGCAGGTCATGGGTCTTGCAACGGGATAATGACTAGGGATGATCGAATATCAAATATCTGACTTCGCGAATATCCAACGAATAGGTAGCCACTATTTGACTATTCGCGAAAATTCGATGCACAATGTAAGTCTATGGGAAACCCGAATAATTTCACGTTGGACCTAACGGCGAGCTGTGGTGACTGAGGAAAAGGCTGAAATGGATGGGAAAAGGCAGAAACAGTATGGGTACAGCCTGTAGAAGGTGCGTGACTGCATTTCTGGTGTTTTGGAATAATGTGCTCAGAGCAGCACGCGGCTTTTACGTAGTCGCCAGAAAAGCTCTCAAACCAAAGTAAAAGATGGGAAATTGATAAGAAACAGTTTGTAGTACCTAATCACTTTAATAGAAGGTAAAATCAAGCCCCAACCTAAAAAAAAACACTTTAGGATATGTTCCCACGTTTCATTTTTTACATTTTCCTCCCTTTTTTGATTAGAAAGGGCTCTAACTTATACATTATATTGGTGTCTGTCTCACACCTCCTTTTTTCGGACATACTTGACAGCACTTTAAAAGGTCAGCTACAATGTGCCCGTTGGGATGTTGGCCTTGCCCTCCTCCTCCTCCACCAACACCATCGGCTCCAGTGGCCCTCTATTTAAATTCTATTCAAATTTTCAGTAATTTCTGTTTTATGGACAAATGAACGCCATGCTGTGACATCGAAGCTGATGTCGTTGATGATGATTGCATCTGGCCAAAAGCAGGTTGGGAGCAGGAGGCATCATCGCCTGCCTCCTAGACTGCAGTTTGAGAAGCATGCAGCACCGTGGAAGTGGCAGTTGTTTCACTCTGGAACTCAGGCTTTATTCCACTAGCTAACACCGAGGATTTCCAAAAATGCAGTTTCCCCTGGGGAATGGTTCAGACACCATGGAGCACAGCATCAGAAGGTACTCCCAACAGCTTTTTTTAAAAAAACATTGGTAGGATTTGCAACAGTCCATAACATGCCAAAGAGTTAAAAAAATTCCATTTCCCCAGGGGGGAATGGTTCAGACACCGTGGAGCACAGCATCAATAAAGAACAGAAATAGAGACTGCCTGACCAATTGTTATAGACAGTGTAGCCTCAACAGTGATTGTGCTAGTGCATAATGTACAAAGGCTTGAAAAATATTGCCCTGGGTGACTGGGCTGAACAATTAAATCGCAGCAGCATAACAAGTTAGATTAGTCATGCGGTGTCATTAGATGATTAAAGACAAAATAGTCTTGAATGCGAAACAATGGAACTTATTTGAACTTAAGAAATGCAAATTTTGGGGCAACGGTTATTATTGGGTCGTGTTAACAGGCGGCCTGAGATACTCTGGGGCAATCCATCTATGGTTCATTTTGATCATCGTCAAACTGCCTGCACTTTCCGTGGATAGCCGTGTGTGAGTATCTGTTATTGTTGACCCCGCTGAGCTGAAAACACGCTCAGACAAGACACTCGCAGCAGGGCAAGCTAGCACTTCCAAAGCATATAAGGCGAGGTCTGGCCAAGTGTTGAGCTTGGAAACCCAATAGTTAAATGGAACTGTAGACTCTGAAAGAACGCTGCTATGGTCACCTACATAGTCCCTCATCATCTTACTTAAACGTTCCCTCCTTGTCATAGTTGCTCCAACTGGTATCTGATTCGAAGTTGATGGTTTGTGGAAAATGGACCAGTTTTGGCATATTAGTCCCCTGCCTGTGTTGCTCCTACTATGCATAGCCCTCTCTTGTAATCCTATTGCGTGAGATGACATGCTAACCCTGACGCCAGCATCACCTGAGGGTAATCGTTTCATCAACTGGTCCACTACAGCCCTCTTGAATGTTTCCGTAGTACAATCCTGATTTGCTTTGACAAGTAGGGAAGTGAATTTGTCTTTATAGTGTGGGTCAAGGTAGGTACATAACCAGTATTTGTTGTCTGCCAAAATGTGGACTAGCCGACAGTCATGAGAAAGGCAGTATGACATGAACTGTGCCATGTGTGCCACACTCCAAACTGGAAACCTATGTGTTTCACTGATAAGAATACATTCTGTCTCCCTAAACCTCCTCTCCTCCTCAGTCTCTCTCTCCTCCTCCTGCTCATCCTCAGGCCATCCATGCTGGACAGCCCTGAAGTTTGAGTTGTCAATCCCTTGGTTACCAACTTCAAACCATTCCTGTTCTTCATCATCCTCCTCATCCTCAGACCACTGCGCAACCAGCTCTGTCCTCACCTATTGTACCATCACCCATTCCCTGTAGACTGTGAGCCCTCGCGGGCAGGGTCCTCTCTCCTCCTATACCAGTCTGTCTTGTACTGTTAATGATTGTTGTACGTATACCCTCTTTCACTTGTAAAGCTCCATGGAATAAATGGCGCTATAATAATAAATAATAATAATAATAATCCTCATGATGCTGACCAAAGGTGGCCTGAGCCTGTTGGCCGAGGTTCTGCGGATTACTAACAACCATTGTGAAGTCTGGATCCATAGACAACTAACATTGCATTAACACTTTGGTCAGTCAGACCATCCAGAGAGCGTTTCAATAAAAAAATCAGTAGGATAGTAAGCATCATCACTGCTCACAATGTTGGTACAGTAATCAAAATTCTCTAGTACCTGACAAATGTCTGCAATCCATACCCACTCTGCAGTATTTATATCTGGCAGCTGCGTCTGATGGGCATGTTCCAGCTGGAATTGAGATACTGTCCTCTGCTGCTCATGGATCCTGGCCAACATATGATAGGTTGAATTCCATCTTGTAGGGAGGTCACATATTAGTCTGTGACAAGGCAAGTGTAAGCGCTGCTGCAGCACTGCCAGGCCAGCAAAAAAGGTAGATGATTTGTGGAAATGGGCGCTAATACATCGTACCCTTGTAAGTAGGTCTGGTATCTTTTTAGAGAAAGTGCTGAACTACTAAAATTACAATGTGGGCCATACAAGGAACGTATACAAGCTTTCCAAGCTTTAAAGCCGCCACCAGATTACAACCATTATCGCACACTACCATCCCTGGACGGAGGTCCAGCGGTACAAGCCACTCATCTGACTGCTCAGTTATTGCTTTCAAACACTCAGGTGCCGTGTACAATTTGTCACCGATACAGATGAGCTTCAGTAGAGTGTGTTGCCGCTTAGCCGAGGCAGTGCTGCCGAGATCCCAGCTGGATAATGATGTTGACGGTTGGACACCGACGGTTGTTGAGAAGGATGCACAGGAGCCAGAAGAAGAGTAGGAGGAGGAGGAGGGAGTTGTTGCTGTGTAGAAGGCAACTCAAACTGTGATTGAAGTGGGGCCCACTATTCTGGGTGTGGGAATTATATAGGATGTTGCCAGCTCAGACTCTGTACAAGCCGCCACCAGGTTTACCCAGTGTGCCATCAGTGAGATGTAGCATCCCTGTCCACTTCCGCTTGTCCACGTGTCTGTGGCTAAGTGGACCTTCCCTGTTATGGTGTTGGTGAGAGCCCATTTGATGTTTACAGAAACGTGATTGTGGAGCGCGGGGACAGCACAACAAGCAAAATAGTGGTGGCTGGGCACAGAGTACCGATATTCTGCCAATGCCAAAAGGTTGCGGAAAGCCTCTGTTCCCACAAGCCGATACAGCAAGAGCTCAAGGGCTATCAATTGTGCAATGTGTGCATTTATAGTTTGTGCCCTTGGGTGCATAACGGGGTATTTTCGCTTCTCTTCGATAGTCTGTGGTATGGACAACTGAATGAAATGCTGGGACACCAAGCTGGATGTGGTCGATGATGATTGAGATGTGGCCAATATCATGTTGGGAGAAGGAGGCATCAGCGGCACCTTCTTGCACATGAGTTTGGGAAGCAGGCAGCCCAGGGTAAGTGGCAGTGTTTTGAGTCTGGAAATCGTGTTTTTTACCTAGAGCTGTCAACCACTTAGTGGTGTGCATGGCTAACATATGGTTTCTCATGCTGGAGGTGCCCAAGTTGAAAGTATTTATGCCTCTGCTAATCTTCGTCTGACAGATTTGACAAATGGCAACCGTTTGGTTTGAAGGACTCTTGGAAAAAAACTCACACACCATTGCACCACGGACCCTTGGACTCTGTGATGACACATGTGGTGGTGTCATGTGCACAGTTGGTTGACCTCTGGCAGTGGTCAAAACCCTATCTCTTACAGCCTTTTTGCGGACTATGGGTACATGCTCCTCTGCACTGCTGCTCTCGCAATCCATGCCACCCGTCCATGTTGGATCAGTCATCTCATCATCGATCAGGTCGTCTTCACATTCCTGAAGGTCAACATCTTCGGTAATGGAGGTTTTCAGGCTGACCTGAGGGCAACTGTGTCTTATCATCCTCAAACACTTCCACCTAGTTGCCCAGCATGTCACAACATGGCTTTCTTCTGGCCTTGGGTGTTCAAAGATCTGTGCATCACTGCACACCACGGCGTCACGTGCGTTGGTGGTGTTGTGCGGTGAAAGGCAAGAAAGGTTAAAGAGTCCCATAAAGAGTTCCTCAAAGTAACCTGTTTTGGGGTCATATGTTTCCTTAGAATACTGATGTTGTGAGGAAGGAGGACCAGGCTGAGGATTCGATGGCCCAGCCTCTGGGCTACTCAAGTCTTTCTGTGTGGACCCTTGGGATTTGCTTCTCAACAAGTAACTGGAGGTAGATAAAGCAGAAACCTTTTCCTTTGGCTTGGTCACACTGCTTGGGCGACCACCACTGTGACTACCACCTTGTCCATGGCCCTTACCACCTCTTTTTCCCATTTTTTGGGTTTGATTATTTGAAGGTGAACACTGTAACATGACCTTTTGTACAGGCAGTGGGAACAACACTGATGCCAGGTTGGTAAACTTGTGTCAATAGCTTCCCATGATAGCTGTTTCTGTGAGTCTAAAAAACGCAAGGTACCTTTATTGGACAAAGTACCACTTGGAGGAATCGACCAAGATGTTGTGAATGTCTTTCAGCCCTAAAAGAAAACAGGGTTTGACACCACTTTCATTTTAGTATTGGCTGTTGGCACTCAGACTGTGTTTTAGTTGCAGCAGGCCACTATCTAGGTTCTGTAAGATATGAATGAAACACCAGGATGCTACGTTGGTGCTATGAGGGTATTTGGCTTCAGGCAGAAGCAGAGCCACTGACACCGAGTATTAACTAAAATTTTGTAGCATTGACACTGTATTTTAGTAGCAGCAGACCCCTATCTAGGTTCTGTAAGATAAGAATGAAACACGAGGATGCTAGGTTGGTCCTATGATGGCATTTGGCTTCAGGGAGAACTAAAGACCGTGACAATAATTTTTTGGGGTTTTCATTTACACTTACACTAGTTATTTTTAGCAGTAGGGTACCATGGAGTTTAATGTATGAAGCCAACACAAGGACGAAACTCTGCTGGTATGAATTGAGATGGTGGCTGAAAGGCACTAAACTAGACCTGAACCCGTTGTTTTGGAAATTTTGGGACTTTTTTTAGGAATTTGCAATACCTTTCCCTAGTAGAACAGACACAAGGGATGTAGCAGTGCTGGGATTGTTGATTAATTAGTAAAAGATGTCAGGACTGCTTTAAATCTCTCCCTGTCTCTGAAACAGCTCTCTCTATATCAGACACTGCACTAAGGGGGACTTTGCACTTTGCGACATCGCTACATCGAAAGTGACGCACATTCGGCGCCGGTACGGACGACGTCACAACGTGTAAAGCCTAGGAGCACCGATACACGATCGCAAAAGCGTCGAAAATCGGTGATCTGTGTAGTGTCGGTCATTTCCATAATTTCGCTGCAGCGACAGGTACGATGTTGTTCCTCGTTCCTGCGGCAGCACTCATCGCTGTGTATGAAGCCGCAGGAGCGAGGAACATCTCCTTACCTGCGTCCCGCCTGCAATGAGGAAGGAAAGAGGTGGGCGGGATGTTTACGTCACGCTTATCTCCGCCCCTCCGTTTCTATTGGCCGCCTGCCGTGTGACGTCGCTGTGACGCCGCACGACCAGCCCCCTTAGGAAGGAGGCGTGCTGCCGACCAGAGCCACGTCGCAGGGCAGGTAAGTGCGTGTGAAGCTGCCGTAGCGATAATGTTCGCTACGGCAGATATCACAAGATATCGCATCTGCGACGGGGGCGGGGACTATCGCGCTCGGCATCGCTACAATCGGCTAGCGATGTCGCAGCGTGCAAAGTACCCCTAACATACCGTATACAGCACTAATAAGAGGATTTTTTTTTTGTTTTGTTTAAAGATGGATCGCTCTCACATAACAAACCACTGCACTAACACTGGCCCTATAGCTGCGTCTATATTCACTGTTTTGCAGCCTGGCAATTTATGGAACAGCCAGCAGCTACTGACTACTGGCTTCAGCCCTTACAAGGACTATTTAAGAGTTTGCAGCAGGAACGCTCTCAGCTACAAGGCACTGCACCAACACTGGCCCTATAGCCAGTTACTGTGAGAGCATTTATCGTCTGGAAAACAGGCGCCAGGAAGTCAGAAATGAAAATGAAAGTATTGGAGAGGATGCTGTTTTTTTCGCTGCTGTTATGCAGCAGTCTTGAAATTGCCAAACTTTTGAAGCGTGATCACCGAACAATCAAGCATTTCATGGCAAATAGCCAACAGGATCGCAAGACGCGCGTTGGGCAAAAAATGCGCAAAATAACTGCCCATGAATTGAGGAAAATCAAGCATGAAGCTGCCAAGATGCGATTTACCACCAGTTTGGCCATATTTCAGAGTTGCAACGTTACTGGAGTATCAAAAAGCACAAGGTGTGCCATACTCAAGGACATGGCCAAGGTAAGGAAGGCTGAAAAATGACCACCTTTGAACAAGAAACATAAGATAAAACGTCAAGACTGGGCCAAGAAATATCTTAAGACTGATTTTTCAAAGGTTTTATGGACTGATGAAATGAGAGTGACTCTTGATGGGCCAGATGGATGGGCCAGAGGCTGGATCAGTAAAGGGCATAGAGCTCCACTCTGACTCAGACACCAGCAAGGTGGAGGTGGGGCACTGGTATGGGCTGGTATCATCAACGATAAACTTGTGGGACCTTTTCGGGTTGAGGATGGAGAGAAGCTCAACTCCCAGACCTACTGCCAGTTTCTGGAAGACAACTTCTTCAAGAAGTGGTACAGAAAGAAGTTGGTATCGTTCAAGAAAAACATGATTTTCATGCAGGACAATGCTCCATCACATGCATCCAACTACCCCACAGCATGGCTGGCCAGTAAATGTCTAAAAGATGAAAAAATAATGAAATGGCCCCCTTGTTTATCTGATCTGAACCCCATAGAGAAACTGTGGTCCCTCATAAAATGTGGGACCACAATTTATCTACTGGGAGGGAAAACAGTACACGGAACAGTGTCTGGGAGGCTGTGGTAGCTGCTGCACGTAATGTTGATCGTAAACAGATCAAGCAACTGACAGAATCTATGGATGGTAGGCTATTTAGCGTCATCAAAAAGACAGGTGGCTATATTGGTCACTAATTATTTGTGGTTTTGTTTTTGCATGTCAGAAATGTTTATTTCTAAATTTTGTGCAGATATATTGGTTTACCTGGTGAAAATAAACAAGTGAGATGGGAATATATTTGTTTTTTATTAAGTTTACTAATAATTCTGCACAGTAATAGCTACCTGCACAAACAGATATCCTCCAAAGATAGCTAAATCTAAAGACACCCCACTCCAACTTCCAAAAATATTAAGCTGTGATATTTGAGTCTTTTGGGTTGATTGAGAACATAGTTGTTGATCAATAATAAAAATAAAATCCTCTAAAATACAACTTGCCTAATAATTCTGCACATATATATATATAAAAATGTCCCCCTGTCCCTTTATTTGTATATATGTCCCCATTTAGGTATATATGTTCCATCCTGGGCCCCTCTTGCTATATACACCCCCCTCCTGGGCACATTCTAGTATATACGTTCCCTTATTGGTATATCTGTCCTCCTCCTAGTACATATGACCCTTTCCTGGGCCATTCCTGGTGTATATGTCGTCATTCTGGTATATATTTCACATTCTGGGGGCCACCTTGTCAATTATATATATATATATATATATATATATATATATATATATATATATTGCAGTTATTATTATTATTATTATTATTATTATCATTATTTAGCCCTCTCCTGGGCACATGTGGGTACATATGTTTCCAGCCTGTTTTCTGACCCTTCCTGGTGAATATGTCCTCCTCCCGGTATATATGTCCCATCCTGGGGGCCTCCTGGTTTATATATATCCCCTCCTGGGCACATTCGGGGATATATGTTCCCAGCCGGGTCCTGACCTTTCCTGGTGAATATGTCCTCCCGGTACATATATGTCCCATCCTAGGGGCCTCCTGGTATATATATATCCCGCTCCTGGGCAAATGCGGGTATATATGTTCTCAGCCTGGTTTCTGACCATTCCTGGTGAATATGTCCTCTTCCCGGTATATATGTCCCATCCTGGGGGCTTCCTGGCATATTTGTCTGCTGCAAAATAACAACAAATCATATTACTCACCCTCCCCTGCTCCCACATCGCACGGCGTCTTCTCTAAGCAATGATAAGCAATGAGCCGTGATGCATTTCATGTTTTTCAGCAACCTCCCATGCATCTAGCTCAGGTTTGGGGAACCTTTATTCTGCCGGGGGCCATTTGGAAATTTCTATCAATCTTCGGTGGCCGCAAAAAATTATCAGCTTGAAAATTACCCTGATATATTTGGTCAATTAATTAATTAATTAATTAATTAATTAACCCTTACTGTGGTGGCTGGAGCTGCTTCTCTTTGCTGCAGCTGTGATGTTCGGTGATATTGATCATATGGCTTCTCACAACTGCTTTTCCAGGTTTGTCTCGGTCTGGAGCACAGTCAACAGATTGGAAAATCATATACATCATGTAGGAGACACTGAAGGTACATACATGACAGGAAGGACTGGGGGCATATACAGTGTCTACAAGTAGTATTCAACCCCCTGCAGATTTAGCAGGTTTACACATTCGGAATTAACTTGGCATTGTGACATTTGGACTGTAGATCAGCCTGGAAGTGTGAAATGCACTGCAGCAAAAAAGAATGTTATTTCTTTTTTTATTTTTTTTTTAAATTGTGAAAAGTTTATTCAGAGGGTCATTTATTATTCAACCCCTCAAACCACCAGAATTCTGTTTGGTTCCCCTAAAGTATTAAGAAGTATTTCAGGCACAAAGAAGAATGAGCTTCACATGTTTGGATTAATTATCTCTTTTTCCAGCCTTTTCTGACTAATTAAGACCCCCCCCAAACTTGTGAACATCCCTCATACTTGGTCAACATGGGAAAGACAAAGGAGCATTCCAAGGCCATCAAAGACAAGATCGTGGAGGGTCACAAGGCTGGCAAGGGGTACAAAACCCTTTCCAAGGAGTTGGGCCTACCTGTCTCCACTGTTGGGAGCATCATCCGGAAGTGGAAGGCTTATGGAACTACTGTTAGCCTTCCACGGCTTGGACAGCCTTTGAAAGTTTCCACCCGTGCCGAGGCCAGGCTTGTCCGAAGAGTCAAGGCTAACCCAAGGACAACAAGGAAGGAGCTCCGGGAAGATCTCATGGCAGTGGGGACATTGGTTTCAGTCAATACCATAAGTAACGTACTCCACCGCAATGGTCTCCGTTCCAGACGAGCCCGTAAGGTACCTTTACTTTCAAAGCGTCATGTCAAGGCTCGTCTACAGTTTGCTCATGATCACTTGGAGGACTCTGAGACAGACTGGTTCAAGGTTCTCTGGTCTGATGAGACCAAGATCGAGATCTTTGGTGCCAACCACACACGTGACGTTTGGAGACTGGATGGCACTGCATACGACCCCAAGAATACCATCCCTACAGTCATGCATGGTGGTGGCAGCATCATGCTGTGGGGCTGTTTCTCAGCCAAGGGGCCTGGCCATCTGGTCCGCATCCATGGGAAGATGGATAGCACGGCCTACCTGGAGATTTTGGCCAAGAACCTCCGCTCCTCCATCAAGGATCTTAAGATGGGTTGTCATTTCATCTTCCAACAAGACAACGACCCAAAGCACACAGCCAAGAAAACCAAGGCCTGGTTCAAGAGGGAAAAAATCAAGGTGTTGCAGTGGCCTAGTCAGTCTCCTGACCTTAACCCAATTGAAAACTTGTGGAAGGAGCTCAAGATAAAAGTCCACATGAGACACCCAAAGAACCTAGATAACTTGGAGAAGATCTGCATGGAGAAGTGGGCCAAGATAACTCCAGAGACCTGTGCCGGCCTGATCAGGTCTTATAAAAGACGATTATTAGCTGTAATTGCAAACAAGGGTTATTCCACAAAATATTAAACCTAGGGGTTGAATAATAATTGACCCACACTTTTATGTTGAAAATTTATTAAAATTTAACTGAGCAACATAACTTGTTGGTTTGTAAGATTTATGCATCTGTTAATAAATCCTGCTCTTGTTTGAAGTTTGCAGGCTCTAACTTATTTGCATCTTATCAAACCTGCTAAATCTGCAGGGGGTTGAATACTACTTGTAGGCACTGTATATACACATCAGAGGAGGGGCTGGGGAGATATATATACATCACAGAAAGTGTGGGGACATATATATATACACATCACAGGAGGGGCTGGGGACATATATATACATCACAGGAGGGGCTGGGGACATATACACACATCACAGGAGGGCTGGGGACATATACACATCACAGGAGGGCTGGGGACAAATACACACATCACAGTAGAAGGGACTGGGGACATATACACACATCACAGCAGGTGGGACTGGGGGCATATACACATCACAGGGGGCCTGGGGCTCGACAGTACTGCTAGGCATGGACAACAATGTCGGTGACATGGTCAACACTAGAGGGGCACAAACAGGACTGGAGGACATGAGCAGAACTGAAGGATCACAGACAGCACTGGGGGATGTGGCACACAGCACTGGAGGGAGCGTGGCACACAGCACTGGGAAGGTGGCACACAGCACTGGGAGGGTGGCACACAGCACTGGGAGGCAAGCATACAGCACTAGGAGGCAGGCAAAGCAGCGGGAGGCGGGAGGAATTCTCAGCAGGGGGAAGCAGGTACAGTAGGAAGGCAGGAGGCTCACAGCACTGGCAGGCAGAAGGCTCACAGCAGAGAGGCAGGAGGCTCACAGCAGAGAGGCAGGAATCTCACAGCAGGGAGGCATGCACAGTAGGGAGGCATGAGGCTCACAGCAGGGAGGCAGGAGGCTCACAGCAGGGAGGCAGGAAGCTCACAGGAGCAGGAGGCAGACACAGCAGGAAAGCAGGAGGCTTAGAGCAGCAGGGAGGCAGGAGGCTCACAGTAGAGAGGAATGCACAGCAGGGAGGCAGGAGGCTCACAGCAGTGGGAGGCAGGAGGCTCACAGCAGTGGGAAGCAGGGGGCATGTACAGCAGGGAGGCATGCACAGCAGAGAGGCAGGAGGATCACAGCAGTGGGAGGAAGGAGATGCACAGCAGGGAGGCAAGAGCCTCACAGTAGGGAGGCATGCACAGCAGAAGGCGGCAGGTACAGCAGGAAGGCAGGAGGCTCACAGCAGGCAGGCATGCACAGCAATGAGGCTCACAGTAGGGGGAGACAAGGTATAGCAGGGAGGCTTGCACAACAGGGGGGCTTGCACAACAGGGAGGCAGGAGACTCACAGCAGGGGGGGCATGTACAGCAGTGAGGCAGGTAGCTCAGAGCAGGCAGGAGCCTCACCGCAGGGAGGCAGGAGTCACACAGCACATACAGCTGGGAGGCCAGTAAACCTGCCGCTCCTCTTTTTCTGTGGGATGGGAATGCAGCACATCTTATGTTTATGTGGTGCCCCTGAGTACATTAGGGTGCCACAGAGTAGTACATCCTTACCCAGGGTGCAGGGCCTACCCCCCATGGTTCCAGGTTCCAAAGAAATTGGTGTCACTACCATCAGCATTACAAATCCCAATCAACACCTCACATCATGACCTGTCAGAGACACCAGTGGGGTTGGTCCAGCTGGAAAAGGGCCACCTAGGGGTCAGGCAGACTGGTGGGAGGGAAGAAGAGAGGAGAGTAGTGAGAGCCCTCAAGGAGATAGAAGCAGGGGAGGGTGAGCGCTCGGGGAGGTAGACCAAGGTTGGGTCGCAGATGGTGGTACGGGACCAGAGGAGTCGGGGACTGGTGGAAGTGAAATCGAAAGAGGGTGCGACGGACATTGTCTAGGAGGACTGTCGGCACCAGCAAGCCAAAAGAATTGACTGGTATCGAGCACGACGAGGTACAGGACCCTAGGTCAGGAGCCGATTCAACGTCCTGGCAATTAACCTGCAGAGGAAGGATACCTTCAGGGACCTTCCCACAGAGCTCAGAGATTGGGGGCATCAGCACAATGTGGGGGACAGGTTTTTCAAGTCAAAAAGCAGCTCACTGAAGTCCCAAGTGCCAGCCCTCAAGACCACGGCTATACTTTACATAGTGAGCGGAGCCCTAACAGCTTCAAGCCACGGGGCCACAAACAAACAACTAAATTGTGCACGGAGGTAGGCTCCGGCTTATCAAGTGACACTGATGGGAGCAAATACCTGGACGGGTTCCCCGCAGTGACTGTGATGCACAGAGTCTTTGGTTTACCTGCAGTGTGTGTGTCTACTTTATTAACCTCATCCAGCACCACGACTACCACAGTGAATACCCTGATCTCTGCACCCTGCTCTTCAAAACAACCAACACCCCTGAGCCCAGGGCCTTCCCTACTTGTGGAGGGACTAACATCAGGCTGCTTAACTCCATCTGCCCTGCTACTCCTTCCAGTAGCAGCGGTACTCCCATTACCGCAACCCACAGATGGCGTCACGAACTTCTCCCCTGTAAATACCCACCTTTTTCACGGATCAAAGTGTCCGCCAACCCGGGTCCGGGCTCCTCGAGCTACCACTATCCTGGATCCAGGCAGCCCGACCAACACCGGGGCGGTACACTTACCCCGCCCACAAGTACGTACCAGCATGCTGGCAGAGGCCACACATTGTAATTTAAAGGGCTGGCAGCCAACAACCGCTGCTGCTGCCCGAGTACTGAGCTCCCCGGGAATGTGCCCAGGGGCTGCATAAAAAGTAATCGCAGGCCGCATATGGCCTGAGAGACGGAGATTCCCCACCCCTGATCTTGCTGAAGCAAGAGAGGGGCTAAGGTCAGTAAGCGGCTTCAGGCAGGGATCAGCGGCCCCCCCCCGAGCTGGGATCAGCGGGCTGGCGGGCACTCCACCACCCCTCCAGCCCCCCGGCAATCATCTTCAGCTCACAGCGCTTACCTTTCCTCGCTGGCTGCTGCATCCTCGCCACCTCAGCCGATGCTCCTTGCAGGAGTGTAATGAGGTCGCAGAGTGATGACCTCACTACCCTGCTGCACGGCCCAGGGATGACGCGCCAACAACCTACTCTGCTCCAATGACCCTGCCTCAATTCCAGCCATAGCTAATTTGTATGCTCCACCCCCTCGCATGCAAGTTAGTCATGTGTGGTAGTGAAGCGACACTGCGGGGCCCCTCTGCTAATGCTGTGACTGGGGCCTGGTGAAGAGAAGGAACCCGTCCTGTCTTAATAAAGCTAAGTAATTACCCCGGGCCTGGCCGGGTCCCCTCTCTTCATCGGGCTCAGTACACCAGTCACAGTAGTAATGCCCTGATGGCGGCCCTGCAACAAAATATTAAGTTAAGAGTACTATAATTTCTGTCCAGGCCTATTTTATGATTTTTATTTTTTTAAAAATTCTGTGGAGGCAGAAAAGCAATGTCTGACTTTCACTTGTTCTTGTTTTTATTTATAATTACTTTTGTCAGATTCAAGTTATTTCTTTGACCAATGTGTATTTTTCTTTCATTAAACAAAGGGTACCAGTAATTTTGACCACGTGTGTAGATGCATCGTCAGAACAGCCACGTCAGCTAAACTTTTATTGTGTCCTTTCTCAGTCTCAACCCCCTCCCATGAATTCCTTGGTCAACAAATTAGACCAGTGACAAGATTTGGCGCAGTTTCTTATGGAAGCAATATTGTGGCAAGCTCTCAGTGTCATGTTAAAACTAGAATGCATACCTGGGGCCCTGCAGGCCTGCTAGGTTACTTGTTTTCTATGGTAGATTTCTATGGTTGCACGTTCTATAGTTAAAGAGAGTATTCAGTGCGGCCATTACATTTTTCACACCAACGTGGACCAGGTTATCTGCCAAAAGCATGAAAAAAAATATTTGTCAAAATAAATTAGGCCCGGATGAGTGCACACTTTCATGTCAATTATTAAATTGTTCGTACTATCAGTCTGCCTGCCAGTCTGTTGACCGTCATCTACATAATTTTACCATAGCCAGTACTGATAGACCACAGGCCCTCGGATCTACTCTATGTCCATCATCTATATTGTAGTACTACTGCTGCTGCCGGGGCTGCCGCAGCTGAACCTACACTGCTAAGCATCTCCTTTTCCACCTAATTTTAATGCACCACTCCAGTGTTTTGTTTTTTTTCACCACTGGTGTGGTGCTATTATTCTAACGATCCTGTCGCTAGTAATATAGTCACCCACCAAAGTCTTCACCTTTTATCGATGCCACTCTGATCCAACAGTACCATCTTGTGATCACAACTTCTGACTGCTGGAAGTCAGAGGTAATGGTCAAAAGCGCTCAAAATAAGCCTTTGAGAGTAAGAACGAGGCTCTCATAGACTTATATTAAGTTCTAACTTTTGGATCTTCCAGCAAACACTGGAGCACCCAACAGGTCACATCATGCTGAAGATCTTCCAGAGCAGCAATGATAGAAAGGGAAGAGGGTGGCGGGAAAGGATAAGTCAGAAGCCACACCAGCACTGCAGAAAAAAAAATAACAACGCTGGAGTAGTTCTGTAGGCCCCCCTCACACGTCTGTGAAAATCCTGCACGTTTTTCACGGACGTGTCAAAGGTGCGTATTGTGTGCCGTTTTATGGCACAACGTGTGTTCTCCGTGTGTTATCCGAGATAACACACAGAGAACCGGAACTTTCTGCTCACCTGTCCCTGGCTTCGCTGTCCGTGGTGCTGATCTTTGGTCTCCGTTCCTGCAGACGCCCCGCTGATGCTGCTTCCGGCCCGCAGTGGAGTGAATATTCAATGAGCATAATGAGCGGAGGTCGGAAGCAAGTCACAGCAGCGGCAGAGACAGCAGAGCTGGAGAAGGGGAGTATAGAATTTTTTTTTTGTTAACAAACACGTGTATTTTCTCCGGTGCGTGTCACACGGATCACATCCGTGCGGTCCCTGTGCAGGCCGCGTGACATCCGGCACACATTTGCTCCACACGTACACACGGTCCATAGCAAAACACTCCACAGCAAAACACGCACGTGTGCGCAGACCAATTGATTTTAATGGGTATACGTGTGCCCGTGTCTCCGGCATGTGAGGAAATGGACCAAACACGTACCAGAGACACGGACATGTGAAGGGGGCCTTAAAAGGAATCTGTCACCACATTTGCCCTATGTAATCTATTATTATGGACTTACAGGTTACAGAATGCTGAAAAATGTCTTACCTGTCTGTCTCATATCAGATGCCTTGTTGTGGATAAATCATCTTTTATCACTTTATGTAAACAAGCTCTTCCAGGCTATGGGGCGGATGCTGCCTGAAGATAACTCTGCCTCCAGAGATTATTTGTGATAGAAGGAGGTGTTACCAGTGTGACAAAAGTAACGGACACAGAACAGCAGAAATTAAATTTGTCTTCCTGCAAACATTTTTTTGCAGCTCTCTGGGCTCTGCTTCATTGCAACAATATTGCAACCCTGTCTGTCTACAAACTGGAAGCTCAAGCTGAGAGGCACCTGCAGAAGTGTCAGTTATGATCACATACAGTTCTTTAGTGAGAGCGGCCATCATAAATCATATTGGTAACGCCCCTTTAATTTAAAATAATCTCTGGAGGCGGAGTTATCTTCCAGGCAGCATCGTCACATAGCCTGCAACAGCTCATGTACTTAAAGTGATACAAGATTATATAACTACCACAAGGCATCTGATATGAGGCAGACAGGTAGGACTTTTTTCATCATTTTATAACCTGTATGCCCATATTACTAGTTTAGATAGATCAAATGTGGTGACAGCTTCCTTTTAACTCTTTACTTGCAATGGGGCATCCTATTATTTTTCACTAATGTTAGTAAAGGTAAATTGCATGGCCAGGGCCTGATTTTATGCGCAATAAGCGTCCAAATACTTTTGACTATAAAGTAAATCTTTTACAGAAATATCTTTTACCAAAATGTCTTTTATTACTACAATACATGGTGAGCAGGTTTTTTTTTCTATGTAACATTGCCACCTAGTGTTATAACAAATACATGAAAACTAAGTTACACTATGATTACAATTTATATTAAAATTAATTCACAACCGATATTTCTGCTGTAAGCTTTTCTCAGTCCAGAAGATTTGCACATATTCATTTACTGAAGTGAATTTTTCAATTAACATAAGGATTAAATAGATGTTTAAAAGATAATGAGTAGATTTACAAAGATGCTAAATACATTTTATACAGTCGGCATCTTAACTGACTTGATTCATAGTTTTATTTGGTCTTATTAGGATATTTTATTTAATTGCCTATAATTTATAGTGAAAACTAACTAAATGAACAGAAAATGCTTTGAGCAAATCTCATAGTGAACATGGATTACAAATACAACATGGCATACAAACAAAAATGCTGTGTGTGCTGTGGCAAAGCTTAAAAACATCTCTATTTTACTGATACCAAAATATTATTCACTTTAAGTAAATCAAAGTCATTTATCATGGAGTTATTAGGAATAACAATATATTAAATGCGAAAAGTATACTATGATTTTTCCTGTACTAAGGACTAAAGGCTGCTTTACATGGTACGACATCCCTCAAGCGATCTCGTTGGGGTCATGGAATTTGTGACGCACATCTGGCCACTTTAGCAATGTCGTTGCGTGTGACACCTATGAGCGATTTTGAATCGTCACAAGTTCCCAATTATCGTTGCTGCTGCGTGTACGATGTAGTTTGACGTTCCTGCGGCACCACACATCTCTATGTGTGACACCACAGGAGCGAGGAACCTCACCTTACCTGCGGCCACCGGCAATGAGGAAGGAAGGAGATGGGCAGGATGTTACGTCCCGCTCATCTCCGCCCCTCCGCTTCTATTGGGTGCCCGCTTAGTGATGTCGCTGTGACGCCGAACGAACTGCCCCCTTAGAAAGGAGGCGGTTCGCTGGTCACAGCGACGTCGCTAGGCAGGTAAGTAGTGTGACGGGTTTGAGCAATGTTGTGCGCCATAGGCAGCGATTTGCCCGTGTCGCACAACCGATAGGGGCGGGTGCGCACGCTAGCGATATCGGTAACAATATCGCAGCGTGTAAAGTGGCCTTAAGTTGAGACAACCTACCTTGGTCTATGCATGCAGCCAGTGGTGTAACTAGAGTCTGATTGGTACCGGTACAAGACTTGGATCTCGGCACCCACCGAATCTCTCTCCCTTGCATGTTTCTCAAATGTCTGGGCTCTTTCAGTGTTCTAAATCCTATAAAAACATTCTTATTGCCCTCCTACCCCCAATATATTGTAATATCCCCCATCCTGTACTAATATCCCCCATCCTGGGCCCCTTTCAAGTGTTTATGTCCCCATCCTGATATTTATGTGCCTCATCCTGGATCCCTTCCTGGTTTTATATGCACCTATCCTGGTATATATGTCCCACATCCTCGGTCCCTTTCAGGTATATATGTTCCCCAACTTAGTATATATGTCCCCTATCCTGGTTTTATATGTCCCCATCTTAGTATATATGTTCTCCGTTAGGAGCCCATACTGGTATGTGTCCCCCATGCTTGGCCTATCTTTATATATATGTCCCCATACTGGTATAGATGCCGTCCATCCTGGTATATATGTACCCCATCCTTGGCCCATCTTGGTTTATATGTCCCCCCATCCTTGAATATATATCCCTCATCCTGGGCCCATCCTTGTATATATGTCCACTATCCTAGTATAACTTACCCCCATGCCGTTATATATGTCCTGCATTCTAGCATTTATGTCTCCCATCCTGGGCCCCTCCTTGTATATATGTCCCACATTATGGGCCCATCCTGGTATATATGACTTCCATCTTGGTATACATGTTCCCCATCATGGACTCATCTTGGTATATTTGTCCCCCATCCTGAGTCCATCTTTGAATTTATATCCTCTATCTTGGGCCCATTTTGGAACATATGTCCCCTATCCTGCGGCCTTCCTGTTATATATGTCCCCTATCCTAGTATACAGTTGAAACCAGAACTTTACATACACTATCTAAAAAGACACATGCATATTTTTCTCAATATCTGACATGAAATCAGAATATACCTTTCCCATTTTAGGTCAATTAGGATTACCAAAATTATTTGTATTTGCCAAATACCAGAATAAAGAGAAACAGATAATTTTATAAGGCATTTTTATTACTTTCTGCAAAGTCAAAAGTTTATATACAACTGCTGGTGGTTTTCACGCTTCATACTGTGTGACCCAGCGACAGTGAACTGCAGTAACCTAATGAGGTCACCATGGTTCACTGCCACTGGGGGTTGAGCCAGCAGTGGCTGCCGTTTCAACCTATGGGATTCGCTTTCTGAACATTCTTTACAGGCTGGGGCACTGAGTGGGGGAACATTGTGGGACCTCCATATGTATTACTTTGGAAGAACGTCAAGCCTTTTACTTTATTATTTAAATGATGAACGAGGGACTGTGACCTGTCTTTAGTTCATTAATTCTCTCATATTTTTGTCTTTCAGGTTCACTTTTATGGATTACTTTGGATTTGTTAGGTTACATTGAAACTTCAAGGCTGTTGGGGGGTAAAAAAAATATTTATTTGTGTTTTTTCTATTTACACTTGTTGGGTTAATAATATGGGTGTCTGATAGATGGCCACCCATTACTAACACCAGTGCTTGATGCCAGTTGTCAATTCACTGCTGTATCAACTCCTTAAACCTTTACACCAAGTGCCATTATACCAGGGCATTGGGAAGTTCCGGATACAGCACCAAAATTGGTGCATTTAATAGATGTGCCATTCTGGGTCACCTGCGGGCTACTATTTATAGGTTGGGAAGGGCCAAAACACCATAGGCCCGCACCCTACTAATACCAGCCTCCAACTGTCTGCTGTACCTTGGCTGGTTATGAAAAAGGGGGGGACTCCATGTAATTTTTTGGGTTCATATAATTTTATTAAATTGCAATATTGCATAAAATTCAAATTATACATTCCCCTACCCAGGGCTTGTTATAAATGGTAGCATTTAAAACAATAAATAAAACAACAAAAAGAAAACCGTATGCAGACTACTAAAGAAAGAAAGGAAAGAAAGAAAGTAGACTGAGATAGAGATTATAGCTGGGGGGGTGATAAGCAAGTGTTCACTTTATTGTACCAAGTTAAGAGTCATCTACCGGACTGTCCTTCTGAGTGTAGGAGATTCATGGGGAAAAGTGCAAAGCTTGTGATAGGTCGTTACTACGGTCTTGATGTGAATCCACCCACGGTGTCCATATTGCATAGAAGATATCCAAGCTATCCAACCTTGTAGCATCTATGCATTCATACAACATTATCTTATCAAGTCTATCCCTGACCGCCTGGATTGAAAGATGGAGGGTTTTCCATTTAGAGGCTAGGTGGATTTTCGCCGCCATAGTGATGTAGCATAGGAGATGGAAAGATTTATTGGGTAGAAACACTGGTTTATCTCCCAGTAGGAGGGTAGCCGGGCCAAGAGAGATGTTATTACCCAGTCAACATACTGTGAATGAGTTGCTTTATATTATTCCAGAATGCTTGAGCCCTGGGGCAATCCCACAATATTTGTTTTAGGTCTCTCATCATGTTACAACCCCTGTGGCATTGATCCGAGACATGTGGATATATAAGCTTGAGCCTAGCCAGGACATAGTATGTTCTATATAGCAGTTTAACCGCAGTTTCTGTAAGGGAACATTGATGTCTACCCTTGGAGAGTATAGTGCAGAAGTGGTTCCATTTCTCCAGGGAGAATGATAAGTTTAGATCATTTTCCCATTGTGTCGTGATTGTCAACTTTACTGGGTCTGATGGGTTGTTAATGGAAAAGAAGAGCCAGGATATTATTCCTTTTCCAAATGGATTATTGGTGGCAAACGATTCAAAGAAAGTGGGAGGTGTGTTGCTAGTGTCCGAGTTATTGAGGTTCCAAAATGTAATACTTGGATGAGCTTCATAGTTTCTCTGGGGAAGGGGGGTCAGTTCTGGAGTATGTCCTATGCGTCGGTGAAAAGTAAGTATAGCCTTTGATTGGACTGTTGCACTCTCTCCAGGTGTCCGTCAATTGGTGAGTGATTAGGAGAGAATTTAAGGTTTTTCTTTCAGATTTGGAAATATCAGTTCTCCTGATGGCCGTACTGTCTAGTGTAGGATCTAGTGTCAGATTAAAATCTCAGCACCATATGAGGTGTCTACTGGAAAGTTTCCGAGCGGTGGGGGGTAGCTGTTTACCAAGCAGAGATCTGAGCCTTGCAGAGTACCAAAGATAATAACAAAATTCCCATCTGGATCTGAGAATGCATCGTTAATTTGTAAGGGGAGGGAGGGAACTTTTAATCAGGGTAATGACTCCTCTCATCTTTTGAAAATGGGATGCAGAGTAGAACCTTCATGTATGAGGAATGGAAAAACTTAGGACTGGAGGTGGTAGAAAAATGTATCTCTTGTAGACAAATAATGTCCAGTGCATGTTTTGAATCGTCGAGAAATTCTTTCTGGCGTTTTAGTGGGGAGTTGAATCCCCTAACAGTTCAAAGGCAGCTAACTAGACTACTAAAAGGAATGGAAGGCCTCCCATTTGATGAGAGGTTGAAAAAGTTAGATATGTTTAGCTTAGAAAAAAGACATCTCAGAGAAGATCTGATTTATATGGGTAAATACATGTGTGGTCAATATAAAGGACTGGCACATGACTTATTCCTTCCAAAGACAATACTAAGGAACAGGGGTTATTCAGTGTGAGTGGAAGAAAAGTGATTCCGGCAGCTAAATAGGAAAGGGTTCTTTACAGTTAGAGCAGTCAGACTGTGGAATGCCCTACCACAAGAGGTAGTAATGGCAGATACTACAACAGCTTTTAAAAAAGGGCTGGATGATTTCTTCAGTACACATAACATTGATTATGTGACTTAGTGACAAAATGTAGACTTGGTGGAGGAAGGCTGAACTAGATGGACTTAGGTTTTTTTTCAACCTTTGTAACTATGTACAGTAACTATGTAACATTATGGGTTTGGACTTTACACATAATGAGTGTGGTGGGTAGCTGAGAGAGGCTAACGGCGGTGTTGATGCAGATCGATAAGCGGTATGACCAGAACAGACCTGGTTGCAGACTGGAACAGAGCAGAAATCTAGTAGAGGCTTGGGGTGGGGTGGTGGGTACTTGGGAAAGAGGAAGCAGTAGGAAAAAAGTAAAGGTAGAAAAGATAACACATAGAGTAAGAACTATTTTAATCAAATGGGATAAAAGCCCAACATTATTTGGGATGTGGTGGTCCATATTAATAAAGAGACACCAAAACATCACAACCACTGGATTACAAGTAAATCACACAGGAATGAGGGTCGCAATATTCATCAGAGAGATGAGTAAAAATGACCGTCACTTATTAGTAGAGTTGAGCGCGGTTCGCGGTTCTCCAGTTCGCGGTTCGAGTGATTTTGGGGGCTGTTCTAGATCGAACTAGAACTCGAGCTTTTTGCTAAAGCTCGATAGTTCTAGTTACGTTCGAGAACGGTTCTAGCAGCAAAAGCAGGGCTTTTTACAGCTACAGTGTGCAGGGAGCCATCGCTGACAGCCTGCGGTAAGCTGGTAACCACGATAAACATCGGGTATCCAAGCAAAGCGCTTTGGTTAGTAACCCGATATTTATCCTAGTTACGTGTGCAGGAAGCCCACACTTCCCCGCTCAGCTCGCTACGCCCCCCTCCTGCACGCGGCATGTACACACAAACACACACACACACTTACACACACTCACACTCACCTGTCCCCAGCCATGCAGTCCACGACACTGACGTCCTCAGTGCCACGTGGTCCCGCTAGGCTCCACCCACTTCGCACTCCGCCGCCCGCACATATGGCCCCGCTAGGCTCGGCCCACCTGGCACTGTGCACACATGGGCCGCTAGACTCCGCCCACCTGGCACTCTGCACACATTACACCGCTAGGCTCCGCCCACCTGGCACTCTGCCAACATTACCCCGCTAGGCTCCGCCCACCTGGCACTCTGCACACATTACCCCGCTAGGCTCCGCCCACCTGGCACTCTGCCAACATTACCCCGCTAGGCTCCACCCACTTTGCACTCTGCACACATGGTCCCACTAGGCTCCGCCCACCTGGCACTCTGCACACATGGTCCCGCTAGGTTCAACCCACCTGTCACTCTGCACACATGGTCCTGCTAGGCTCCACCCACCTGGCACTCTGCACACATGGTCCCGCTAGGCTCCGCCCACCTGGCACTCTGCACACATTACCCCGCTAGGCTTCGCCCACCTCGCACTCTGCACATATTACCCCGCTAGGCTCCGCCCACCTCGCACTCCGCACACATGGCCCCGCTCGGCTTACCTGCGGTGATGAAGTCCTGCCCTCCCGACCTCAGCGCTGTCACTGTCCTCCATGGCCGCCGCTTGTCACATCACTTTCTCTTGCTTCCGACCCGAGACTGTGGCTAGCGGTGATATCACGGGCCTCTCGCGATACTTGGCTGTGAAGGTCATTGAACTCAGTGACAGATGCTGTCAGCAGTGCAGGCGATCAGCGCAGGTAATGTACCTCGCTGACAGCAGCACTTGTCATCCCCTGCAGTGACCTGGGCTGACACATTGATGTTAGCTCAGGTCACTGCATTGCTCTCCCAGCCAATGGGGAACATCCTGCTCTTCATTGACTGGGACAGTGTGGATCGTCATGGGACTGCCTTGGATTACAGCAGACCTGGATTTGTTTTTCTTTCTAATAAATTGGTTAAAGAGTAAATGTATTGGGCAGTGTTTTTTCAAATAAAAATGTGTTTGTCGTCTATTTTTTTTATTACTGACTGGGTTGGTGATGTCGGGTATCTGATAGACGCGTGACATCACTAACCCCAGGGCTTGATACCAGGTTACATTACACATCTGGTATTAACCCCATATATTACCCCGTTTGCCACCGCACCAGGGCACGGGATGAGCTGGGGCGAAGCACCAGGATTGGCGCATCTAATGGATGCGCCACTTCTGGGGCAGCTGCGGCCTGCTATTTTTAGGCTGGGGAGAGTCCAATAACCATGGACCTCCCTAGTCTGAGAATATCAGACCCCAGCTGTCTGCTTTACCTTGGCTGGTGGTCCAATTTTGGGGGGACCCCCACGTTTTTTTTTTTTAAATTATTTATTTAATTTAAAATAACAGCATGGGGTGCCCTCAGTTTTAAATTACCAGCCAAGGTGAAGCTGCCAGCTGTGGTCTGCAGGCTACAGCCATCTGCTTTACCTTAACTGGCTACAAAAATAGGGGGAACCCCACGTCATTTTTTTTCATTTTTTTGGCTAAATACAAAGCTAAGCACCCCTTAGTGCCACATGAAAGGCACCAAAGGGTGCAAAATTACAAAATGCAGGAGAGTGGGACATTATGTGTCTTTCTGCCATTATAATGATAGAAAAGACTGATATAAAGTGTACAAGCACTAGAAAATCACCAGAGTGCTCTACGCTGTGAAAAGCAGTAGAAAATGGCACTGGAGTGAACATGTGACTGCCTCATGTAGGTTGAAGCTATGGATCTGCACCGCCTTGGGGGCTCGGCTGCTCTCCGCCGAGCCGCTCGGATCCGGGCTCGGGTTGTCGGTGGCTCGAGCGCCTCCGGACCGGGGGCCACGTCGCTCTGGAAAGGGGGGGGTTGGTTGTTTAGTTTGGGGTGGACCGGTTTCACGGCCGGAGCCGCGGTGACTGGTAACAGTTCATGACACCACCCACGGGTCGTGGTGAGGTGATGGGCACCACCACTGCGGTGAGGGTGCGGGGGCTCGTCCGGGATCGCTGGTGGGTCGCAGCTAGGAGTTGACCCCTCCGTTGGGTAGGGAGTTTGTTGGTCCCGGGGCCAGGTGGCAGGAGCGGGGGGTTGCAGGATGCAGGGACTCGCTTGCAGTGTCTGATGGCACTGGTGTACTCACGATTAAACCACACAGAATCAATGGTAAACCAAGTTCGGTGTAGATCGGTGCCCGCAGCCGGCTGCATGTGTCCCCAGTGAGGTTGGTGATGTCGCCTTTCTCCTGCTCCTTTAAATTTGCTATAGTGACTTCTATGCTTCAGCAATGGTAGTCCGCTCCCCGGCTTTTGGGTACCGGAGGAGCCCTTTTGCCCGCAGGCGCTGGCCCTTTGGATCTCTGGCCCTTGGCGGTGGCTCTTATCCAGAATCGGTGGGCTGTTGCCATCTATCGGGACTTTGGGTGGGAATGAACCCCTGAGGTCCAGACCGCAATCAGTAGATTTGTCTGAGCCCGGTTGCTTCTGGGCTAGAACGGGGTCTGAGTACCCTGCCTGGTGCTCCGGTTGACTTGTTAGCTCCCCGGTTCGGGTCCGAAGGGTCACGACCCTCTTCTTAATCCCTACGGTTCCGCAGTTCAGTCCCTGACCGGACTCCTGCAGACGGCCACCACCGTCTGCCTGCCTGACCTTGTCCTTTCCCTGCCTCAGGCCAGCAGACTCCTCGGAGGGCGTGCCTATCCGCCTGGCTCCGCCCACCTGGTGTGCCTTGCTAGACCTGAGGGAGGCGGTCAAGATTTGTTGGCTGCTGGTGCCTCACTGGGGTGGGGGTGTGTGTGGTGTTGTGTGTTGTTACCTGTGACCCCTGGGGGTCCAGGGCATCACAGATCCTGGGTATATTTATGTATTTTCCCTCCTTCAGTTTTTTTGCAGTACGCAAACAAACGGAAGGCACACGGATGACATACGGACCGTATACGGAACAGAAACGGATGCCACACGCATGCACCCGTAAAAAAAATTTAACCATTTTTTACGGACCGCAAAAACGGATCGGTCGTGTGAATGTAGCCTTATTCTGATCTGCCATTTATAAACAGCAGGCAGAAATAAGTGAATAGCGCTCCCCCAGCGTCAGAAAATCTCCGGGGTTTCAGGGGGTAGCTGAGACCCTGGAGATCATGGTTTTTCCAGTCCCCGCTCACGTGATTACCGGTATACACCGTATACCGATGATCACGTTACAGTAAATGACAACGTCAGTAAAAAATTATTTATCTCCCATCTGGCATGAACAAACATGATAAATCTCCTCCCCGGTCCCCTCCGGTCCCAAAGTGTCGCCAAAGTGCCCCCCCTGACCCTCTCGCGGAAATCCAAGATGGCCGCGCGCACAGCAGCGCGCCGGCCGCATTCACCCTACTCCTCTGATTTCTGTCGCATGTGCCATGACACATGCGACAGAAAACTCCTCCCCAGCCCCTGCCAGGTCACCCCCTACAACCCCACCGGTGTTCTCCGGTGTCCCACGGTACCTGTGCAGCGTTGATCCCCCGCGGCCCTCTCCTTCACAATAGACGCTGCTGCATGCACAGAGCGGCTGTCAGCTCAGCTTCCTGTGTTCAGACACAGTGAGTGGTGGTTATGCATCTGTAAGCTAAATGGGCGGCAAGGTGGCTCAGTGGTTAGCACTGCAGTCTTGCAGCCCTGAAGTCCTGGGTTCAATTCCCACCAAGGACACCATCTGCAAGGAGTTTGTATGTTCTCCCTGTGTTTGCGTGGGTTTACTCCGAGTACTCTGGTTTCCCCCCACACTCCAAGGACATACAAATAGGGAATTTAGATTGTGAGCCCCAATGGGGACAGTGTTCCCAATATATGCAAAGCGCTATGGAATTAATAGCGCTAAATAAATGAATAAATTATTATTATTACTGCAATGCCCTGCTCATGAGGTAAGGAACAAAGTTGATCAGGAGAGCTATATACTACATTTCCAAATGAAGGTATTTGATTTTAATTCATGATTTTTATGAAATAATTAGAAAACAAACGACGTAGGCTTTGCCCCATTTTTGTGTCCAGCCGGGTACAACTAGGCAGCTGGGGATTGGAATCCACAGCACAGGTTAGCCCGAAGTTTCTGGGCCCCTCTGCTGCGAATTGCAGTCCGCAGCCGCCCCAGAAAATGGCGCTCTTATAGAAGCGCCATCATCTGGCGCTGTATTCAACTCTTCCAACAGCCCTGGAGCCGGGTGGCTTGTTGGGTAATCATGAGTTAATACTGGCTTTGTTTTACTAGCCAGTATTAAGCCAGAGATTCTTAATGTCAGGCAATTTGACCCGGCCATTAAGAATCTCCAAAAAAGGGTTAAAAAAAACACCACACAGAAAAAAAATACTTTAATAGAGATAAATACACAGACACATTAGAGACTCCATCTTTATTACCCCCTGTCACCCCTCCATGATCCTGCTCTTCTGTCTTCTTTCCCCTTCAACACATGCAACCCTGTCTGCTCCATCAGACAGCACAGCTGCATGGGGGAAGATGGTGTGCTCCGTGCAGAAATCACTCTGTGAGAGTGACCACAGGCTCCCGGCAAGTAAGCGGTGGCACGGGTTGCCATAGCAACGCTGCTCTGATCACGTGATTCCGGTGCAGCTGCGTGCTTGTAGCGGGACGTCCCCGTCACTGCTACCAAGCGCGTTGCTATGGTAAGGGTGATCTCCGTGATTGACCGGCTGTGTCAGCCAGTCAGGAGCCGGCTTCTGCGGACGCTGGTAACTACGGTAAACATCGGGTAACCCAGAAGCCCTTTCCTTGGTTACCCGATATTTACCTTCGTTACCAGCATCCGCCTCTCACACTGTCAGTGCCGGCTCCCTGCACACATAGCCAGACTACACATAGGGTTAAATTAACCTGATGTGTACTCTGGCTAGGAGTGCAGGGAGCCAGTGCTAAGCGGTGTGCGCTGGTAACCAAGATAAATATCAGGTTGGTTACCCGATATTTACCTTAGTTACCAAGCGCAGAATCGCTTCCACGCGTGCTGCTGGCTGGGGGCTGTGGTCACTGGTTGCTGGTGAGAACTGCCTGTGTGACAGCTCACCAGCAACCCGTGTAGCGACGCTCCAGCGATCCCTGCCAGGTCAGGTTGCTGGTGGGTTCGCTGGAGCGTCGCTTAGTGTGACGGTACCTTAAGGGAACAGGGAAGCAGAGCGGGGAGTCGACCGTGTGCTAGAGCATGTCGCTGGTACACGGTGATACACAAATGTGCACCGTGTAACAGAGAGATGCAATGACAGGTCCTACATGACGCGTCATAGTCATGTGACCAGTCTGTAGCCAATGAGATAACAGACACGTGACTGGTCACATGGCTATTTTGACGTCACGATAGGTCCTGCATCACTGCTGGCAGTGCTGGTTACTGGGAGGATTCAGCGATCATCGGATGGAATAGCGGCAGGAGACAGAGTGCAGGAGGGATCGCGGAGACCGGTAAGTGTTATGGCAATGTTTATTAACTGTATGTGTACATTTATAATGTGTTTTTATGTGTTTGTGATTGCCTCCCATTTTTTCCTATGCGGTTCCAGTGGTTCGCCGAACCGGCTCACCGAACTCGAACAAGACCTCCGTTCGGCGAACCGAACTCGAGCCGAACCACGGCTGGTTCGCTCATCTCTACTTATTAGCCAGAGAATGGGAGGACAGTCAACGTTCAGGTGGCCGGTTGGGTTCTTGATCCCAGAGTAGGGTTGTTCGACGTTCATTTCTGGGGGACATCTTGCCATTCATGGACCGGTCTGGATGGTCTTTGAGCTAGGGAGGTGACTTCAGCTGGTCGCAGACCTGCTGCCTCCAGTAGTCTTTTGCCCTCCTCCAGAGTGCAAATGGAGTGGAATACCTCTTAATGTGTAAGCAAGAGGGCAAATGGAAGTCTTTTTATCCATATGTTGCCTCTCCTTGATCTATTCTCAATAGCCTCACATTTCAATGCAAGGGCATCGAGTCCCTCAGCATGGGCTCCAATTTTCTCCTGGTCTTGTTTGAGAGCTCCTGCAATCTCTTCTGTTTTGCTTTCCAGATCTGATGTTCTTTGTCCTATTTCTGGGATTTGCTGGTTAACGGTTCCAAGGCAGCCTTTAGTTCAGCTCTGAAAGTCTCTTGTAGATGAGTGAACAGGATGGTGGTGTTGATCACTGAGTCTCATTTAATTTTTTTAAATTGTTATTTATTTTGTTGGTAAATACAAGGCTAAACACCCTTTAGTGCCACAAGAAAGGCACAAAAGTATGCAAGCTTAGAATATGTAAGGGGTGAGACATTATATAGGTTGAAATTATTTTATCTATTTATCTAGATCAGAGGTCTCAAACACGCGGCCTGCGGGCCGCATATGGCCCCCGATGCTGCTTGTGGCGGCCCGCAGACTTTGTGACAATCGCAGCTCTATGCCAGGGGCCCGGCGCAGGCAGGACTTTACTAACAATTGAATCATTTGCGGTGCCGCGCAGAGGAGCTGTCTGCACTCTATCAATGGCTGCTGCCCGACAATCAGATGCAAGGAAGTGACGTCGCTGTATGACGTCACCTCCTTGCATCTGATTGGTCAGCGGTAGCCATTGGTATAATGCAGGCAGCTCCTCTGCCTGGCACCGCAAATGATTCCATTGTAGTGAAGTTCTGCTGGCGCCGGTCCCTGGGCATAGAGCTGCGATTGTCACAGGCCGCAACAAGCAGGTACGTTCCCACGATCAGGACCCACTGCGTCCTGGACACAGCGGGTCTTGACCTGTGTGGCCACAAGTCTCCTCCATAGGAGATTGAAGCTGCCCGTGCCCACAATCAGGGTTCTGGGTTCTGCGCTCTCCTCGCTGTGTTTTCCCTAGCAAGGGCATGCAACTCTGCAGCATAAATTCACATGCTGCGGCCTCTGCAAGCCGCACCACAGGTCAGCTTTCACTTCTGACCGTACAAGCACAGTGGGCATGGGATTTTTAGATATCCCATCCATTCTGCCTGTACTGTACATTGCAGCGTTTTGGACGGAGCAGAAACATGCTGCATTCCAAATGATGCAAACACTGATCGTGGGGACACAGGGAACGGAGGAAAGGTGAGGACAATTTTTTTTGCATATTACTAAAGGATGGCCACAATACCACAAGGATGAGCACAGTACTGAAGGACGCAATACTGCAGGACACATTACTGCAGGGCACAAGGATTAGCGCACAATGCTGCAGGGCACAATACTAAAAGGATGAGCACAATACTGCAGGAAACAATGCTACAAGGATGGGCACATTACTGGGCACAGTACTACAAGGATGAGCACAATGCTACTGGACACAATGCTACAAGAATGACTACAATACTACTGGGCACAATACTACAAGGATGGGCATAATACTACTGGGCACAATACTACAAGGATGGGCACAATACTACAAGAATGGGTACAATACTACTGGGCACAATACTACAAGGGTTGGCATATTACCACAAGGATGGGCACAATACCACAAGAATGGGCACAATACTACTGGGTACAATGCTACAAGAATGAGCACAATACTACTCGGCACAATACAACAAGGATGGGCACAATACTACAAGGATGGGCACAATACTAAAAGGATGGGCATACTACAACAAGGAGGGTCAAAATACCACAAGAATGAGCTCAATACTAATGGGCACAACATTACAAGGATGGGCACAATACTACTGGGCACAATACTACATGGATGAGCACAATACTACTTGGCACAATACAACAATGATGGGCACAATACAACTGGGCACAATATGACAAAGATGGGCAAAATATTACTGGGCACAATACTACAAGGATGGGCACAATACTACTGGGCACAATATTACAAGGATGGGGACAATGCTACTAGGCACAATATTACAAGGATGGGCACAATACTACTGCGCACAATAATACAAGAATGGGCACAATACTACTGGGCACAATATTCCAAGGATGGGCACAATACTACTGGACACAATACTACAAGGATGGGCATAATACTACTGGACACAATATTACAAGGATGGGCACAATACTACTGGGCACAATATTACAAGAATGAGCACAATACTACTGGGCACAATATTACAAGGATAGGCACAATACTACAAGGATGGGCACAATACTACTGAGCACAATACTACAAGGATGGGCACAATACTACTGGGCATAGTATTACAAGGATGGGCACAATACCACAAGGATGAGCACAATACTACTGAACACAATATTACAAGGATGAGCACAATACTACTGGGCACAATATTACAAGGATGAGCACAATACTACTGGGCACAATACCACAAAGATGGGGGGGCATTACTACAAGGCACACAGATGGGGACATTACTACAAGATGTTAGCTAAGATTACTATATGATGCTGCTAATTTTAAAACAATATTACAAGAATGTGAGAAATTCAAAATAAAGCATGACTTTTTTTAGCGCCATTGAAAATGCTTTTTTATATTATAGACTTAACTAAACAAAAAAGTGCAAGTTTGTTCTAATAAACAAGCAAAAAATGTTCAAAAAAGTGATCTAAAGATGTATAGAAAAAAAACATGGATTCATTAAAAATGTAATTTTGTCCTGAAAATAATGCTGCACCTCTCAATTTTTTTTTCTATATGCGGCCCATACACCCAGCTGAGTTTGAGACCCCTGATATAGATCTTTATATTGTTGCTTTGTTATTATTGCAAAGTCTAAAATATACATAGAGAATTGATTTACTGTATGTAAAAGATTATGCGGTGACCCATTGGGGAGGCGCCAGATGTTGCAGAGGGGCTAGCTGGGATATGTAGTTCCCCTGGCAGCAGATGGTACTGTCACGGTAGCAGAAGTGGGTCGCTGGACCCCTAACTGCTTCCCTCGTGTCCACAACAATTATTAATAGTGGGAGGGGGCACTTATGGAGATGGTATAGGATCCCCCTGGGGCACTCCTATGGAGGTGGTGTCTGGGTGCTGGTGTGGGAGTGCCTGTGATGTTTATGCAGTTACAAGCAGCCAGACACAAGGGTGAACTTCATTATCACTTTACTGAAGGAAAGAGGGTACAGTCTCTCTCTCTTTTAAAGGCAAAAAGGGAGTAGTTCACTGTATAAGGTACATTTAGTATTTTGCCTATGAAAGTAGGCGTCTTCTTCTCATGAAGCAAGCAAGCTCAGGTCTCTCAGTGTGGCTGGAGTACAGTTCTCCTCACTTGCTGTAGGAGGTAATATAATGTACAGTCCAGGTAAAGCTTTGCTGATGAAAGGACCTTCACAGGTTGGCTCCCCGTGGTGACACAATAGGGGTATCAAGCTACTCATACTTTTGGCGCTACCATTCCCTATTGCAGGGGGTAGGGCAGACAGCGTTTGTGGCATAGAATTCACATTGCACTGGTTCTGGTTGGAAGCGCATAGAACACCAGTATGCAGGAGGGCCCATGTTCAGCCTTATCTCTCCTGGCTGTATGAAGCTTCACTCCTTTGTGGATGGGATTATATGAAGGAAAATAAAAATGTCCCCTCAGCATGGACTGACATAGAGATTCTAGGAGCTTCTTCTTTGTGCCCTCACTAGACGTGTTTGAACCAGTTTTCTGGAGTGTCAACACTGAGGTGGAGACTAGAGATGAGCGAACCGGTCGCGGCTAGAGTTCGGTTCACCGAACGGGCGTCTCGTTCGAGTTTGGTTCGCCGAACTGAACTCGAACCGCATAGGAAACAATGGCAGGCAATCACAAACACATAAAAACACCTAGAAAACACCCTCAAAGGTGTCCAAAAGGTGACAAACAACTCACAACACAACACAAACACATGGGAAAGTGACAAGGACATATACTCATGCGAAAACAAAAGAAATAGACAAGGAAAAAGAGGAGGAGACACAGATATAGGCATGGGACGCCCTTCTAAAATCATGTAAAACACCGCAAGGTAAAACCAAGCGGAGTCTCCCTTTTTTTCCAAAAATTGGGCCCCACACACACCCACCCCTTCAGTGGCAGCAGTTGTGCCCCAGTTGTACACTTCACAGCTAGATTTGCATCAAGCACATTCAAAAATACGCCATACTTAACCGTCCCCAGGATAACACCGGGGTAGGTAGCAAAGTCTTTCCTGATCCCAGCTCTGTTCATCTTGGATCATTTTTAAAAACAATGTAAGCAAGGGTTACTCCAAGCGGAGTCTCCCTTTTTTCCAAAAATTGGGCCACACAGACACTCACCCCTTCAGTGGCAGCAGTTGTGCCCCAGTTGTACACTTCACAGCTAGATTTGCATCAAGGACATTCAAAAATACGCCATACTTAACTGTCCCCAGGATGACACCGGGGTAGGTGAATAAAGTCTTTGCTGAACCATGACTTGTTCATCTTGGATCATTTTTAAAAACAATGTAAGCAAGGGTTACTCCAAGCGGAGTCTCCCTTTTTTCCAAAAATTGTGCCACACAGACACCCCATCAGTGGCAGCACTTGAGTACTAGTTGCAAACAGGATGTTTTGATTTGCATCAAGCACATTCCAAATCCACAAGCATTTACTCTCCCCAGGATGACACAGGGGTAGTAAATTCCTTGTGGATCCATGAGTTGTTCATTTTGATGAACGTTAGTCTGTCCACATTGTCACTGGACAGACGCGTGCGCTTATCTGTCAGCACACACCCAGCAGCACTGAAGACACATTCAGAGACAACGCTGGCAGCTGGACACGACAAAATCTCCAAGGCGTAAGTGGAGAGCTCTGGCCATTTTTCAAGATTTGAAGCCCAAAATGAGCAAGGCTCCATTTCCAAAGTCATGGCATCGATGTTCATTTGGAAATACTCCTGTATCATCCTCTCCAGCCATTGACTATGTGTCAGACTTGTTGTCTCTGGTGGCCTTGCAAAGGAGGGTCTAAAAAAATTATGAAAATATTCAATAAAATTGCTGTTACCAGCACCAGATACAGTGCTACTGGTACGGGTAGACTGTTGAAGATGACGAGACCGTCCCATGTTTGTCAAGTTACAACTGGGAGATTCAAGCCCTGCACCTGCATGGTTGTTTGGTGGAAAAGCTGAGCTAAGATCGAGTAACAGCTTCTGCTGATACTCCTGCATACATGCGTCCCTTTCTATGGCTGGAATTATGTCACAAAATTTGGACTTGTACCGGGGATCTAATAGTGTGGCAACCCAGTAGTCATCATCACTTCTAATTTTGACAATACGAAGGTCATGTTGGAGGTAGTGCAGCAAGAAGGCACTCATGTGTCTTGCGCAGCCATGCGGATCAAGTCCACGCTGTGTTTGTGGCATAGAGGTGCTAACCGTTCTTTCTTCCTCTGACATCTCCCCCCAACCTCTTTCAACTGAAATTTGACCAAGGTTTCCCTCATCCGCTGAGTCTTCCATGTCCATGGACAGTTCGTCCTCCATTTCTTCATGTTCTCCTGCCCCTTCCTCAACATTTTGCCTGCTACTATGCGCCCTTGTTGATCCCTGTCCCCCATGGTCCCATGCCTGCCGCGTTGGTGATGATGAACGTCTGGACCTTGGTGATGTTGTTGTGTCTTGCGCATATGAATCCTCCTGTAGTTCCTCCCCTTCCTGTTGTCCCACCCCCTGACTCCGAATAGTGTTTAGCGTGTGCTCCAGCATGTAAATGACTGGAATTGTCATGCTGATAATGGCATTGTCAGCGCTAAACATATTCGTCGCCATGTCGAAACTGTGCAGAAGGGTGCATAGGTCCTTGATCTGAGACCACTCCATAAGGGTGATCTGCCCCACCTCTGCATCTCGTTGGCCCAGGCTATACGTCATGATGTATTGCACCAGGGCTCGGCGGTGCTGCCACAGTCGCTGTAACATGTGGAGAGTCAAATTCCAGCGTGTCGCCACATCGCATTTCAGGCGATGAACCGGCAGGCCGAAAGACTTCTGGAGCGATGCAAGTCGCTCAGCTGCGGCGGTTGAACGGCGGAAGTGAGCAGACAGTTTTCGTGCCCTGGTTAGAAGGCCATCTAGGCCAGGATAGTGTGTTAAAAATTGCTGGACAACAAGGTTCAACACGTGAGCCATACAAGGCACGTGTGTCACCTTGCCCAGGCGAAGGGCCGCACCCAGGTTTGCAGCATTGTCGCACACGGCCTTACCAGGCTGCAGGTTGAGTGGAGACAACCATTTATTAAACTCAGTCTCCAGAGCTGCCCACAACTCCTCAGCTGTGTGACTCCTATTTCCAAGACATGTCAAGCTAAAGACCGCCTGATGCCATTGCGCTCTGCTGCCAGCATAGTAATGAGGGGTGTGTGATTTCTTCTGCGCAGTGAGAACGCTGGTGGCCTGACCAGGCAGGCTTGGGGCGGAGGTGGAGAACCCAGATGAGGTGGAGGAGGCAGAAGCAGTGGCTGAACTTGGACAGACAGAGGATTGACACACATGTCGTGGGGACGGCAAGACTTGTGTAGCAGACCCTTCACCATCTATCACCATAGTTACCCAATGCCCAGTCAGCTACATGTAACGTCCCTGTCCATGCTTACTGGTCCAAGTATCGGTGGTGAAATGCACCCGTTCACACATAGAGTTTCCCAAGAAAGCGGTGATGTTGTGTGCGACATGCTGGTGTAGCACGGGCACACCTTTCTTAGAGAAGTAGTGGCGACTGGGCATCTGGTACTGGGGCACAGCAACAGACATAAGGTCTCTAAAATCCTGTGTGTCCACCAGGCGGAAAGGCAAGAGCTTACAGAGGGATAAAATCAACCTCTTAGCTTTGTCATGGGTCACAGGAAATGGCCTTTTATTTGTCCACATCTGAGGGACAGAGATCTGGCTGCTGTGTGTAGACGGTGTTGAGTAGGGTGTCCCTGGAAAAATGCAGGTTTGTGAGGAAAGTGCAGGCGTAGACATGATGTTGCCTTCATCCAACGTTGGTGCTATTAATGTCTGAGAGAGCTGTACACACGCATTTGTTTCCCCTTCCAAACCAACTGACGACCTACCAAGCAAACTTCCTGTTGCGGTTACAGTGGTGGAAGTTGTGCGTGGAAAACCAGGTGTGACAGCTGTCCCCACAGTCCTAGAAGATGAAAAGCGCGCGGATGCACTGGAAGGGGCAGGCGGTTGATGGTTCGCTCCGCTAGGCCGCATTGCAGCACGGTGAGCTTCCCACTGGGACATATGATATTTATTCATGTGACGATTCATGGAAGAAGTTGTCAAACTGCTGAGGTTTTGCCCTCTACTAACAGAATCACGACAAATTTTACAGATCACATAATTTGGGCGATCTTTTGCTATGTCAAAAAAGGACCAGGCTAGGCAAGGCTTAGAGGGCATGCGACCTGCTGATCCACCCCGACTAGTGCTCAGAGGCACAGTGGTGGCTGAGGATGCAGTTGTAGACGTGCTACCAGTTCTCCGACTCTGTCCAGGAAGGCGCAAGGTAACGTCGTCATCAGTTGCATCCTCCTCCACCGTCTCTGTTGACCTCCTCGAGGGCCTGACTGTGGGTTGACAGTAGGTGTGATCTAGAACTTCCTCATCAATTGTTGTGTTTGCACTCCCCTCACCCTCAGACCGAGCCTCTTCTTGCCCTGACCGAATATTTAAGTTGTTATCCCAATCTGGTATCTGTGTCTCATCGTCATCAGTATGTTCCTCATTGTCTACAACAGGTGTTACAGTTTGTGAAAAAGGGTCAACATTATGCTCAGAAACTTGGTCCTCACGGCCTGAATCAGAGTCACAAAGGTTCTGGGCATCACTGCAGACCATTTCCTGGTCTGTACTCACTGTAGCTTGGGAGCAGACCTCTGATTCCCAGGCTATAGTGTGACTGAATAGCTCTGCAGACTCAGCCATCTCAGTTCCACCATACTGTGCAGGGCGGGTGGAGACTTCAGAGCTGGGAGAAAGCAAGTTTGATTGGGATGACAACTCAGAGGACTGGTGTTTTTTGGATGCGGTAGTTGAGGTGGCGGAGAGGGCACTTGTTGGACCACTTGAGATCCATTCAAGCATTTTCCCTTTTTGGCCATCATCTACCTTTGTTCCAGTTGTTCGTGTCCGTAAAAAAGAGAGCACATCGGATTGTCCACAGTAAGTAGTAGACATCTTACTTTTGCTGGAAGATGGTCTATCTTCAGCAGATGTTAATGGAGCTTTGCCACCTTCCCCACGGACAAACCCTTTTTTTTCTTTTCCAACACGCCTCTTCCCCTTTCCACCAGCATCTGTCATTTTTCCACTCATTTTGATTGCGACAAGATTGTGCACTTAAAATGTGGTAGTAAAAATTGAGAGGTGGTGTAGATTGCAGCGGTGGTCTATCTTTATTAAAAGCAGAATAAACAGCAATAACTATCCCTGACAATGCAACTACGGCCCTTAAACTGGCAGAATAGTTTGCTAGTATAATGGCTTAGTAACAATGAGTTTGAGTGTGCAATGCAGAGGTGATGCACATAGATTTGCACCAGTGGGACACTAATGGAAGTCCAACAGCCACTTTTAGGATGCCACTATTTTTACTCAGTGTTTGCTAGTATAATGGCTTAGTAACAATGAGTTTGAGTGTGCAATGCAGAGGTGATGCACATAGATTTGCACCAGTGGGACACTAATGGAAGTCCAACAGCCACTTTTAGGATGCCACTAAGTTTACTCAGTGTTTGCTAGTATAATGGCTTAGTAACAATGAGTTTGAGTGTGCAATGCAGAGGTGATGCACATAGATTTGCCCCAGTGGGACACTAATGGAAGTCCAACAGCCACTTTTAGGATGCCACTAAGTTTACTCAGTGTTTGCTAGTATTATGGCTTAGTAACAATGAGTTTGAGTGTGCAATGCAGAGGTGATGCACATAGATTTGCACCAGTGGGACACTAATGGAAGTCCAACAGCCACTTTTAGGATGCCACTAAGTTTACTCAGTGTTTGCTAGTATAATGGCTTAGTAACAATGAGTTTGAGTGTGCAATGCAGAGGTGATGCACATAGATTTGCCCCAGTGGGACACTAATGGAAGTCCAACAGCCACTTTTAGGATGCCACTAAGTTTACTCAGTGTTTGCTAGTATAATGGCTTAGTAACAATGAGTTTGAGCGTGCAATGCAGAGGTGATGCACATAGATTTGCACCAGTGGGACACTAATGGAAGTCCAACAGCCACTTTTAGGATGCCACTAAGTTTACTCAGTGTTTGCTAGTATAATGGCTTAGTAACAATGAGTTTGAGTGTGCAATGCAGAGGTGATGCACATAGATTTGCACCAGTGGGACACTAATGGAAGTCCAACAGCCACTTTTAGGATGCCACTAAGTTTACTCAGTGCTTGCTAGTATAATGGCTTAGTAACAATGAGTTTGAGTGTGCAATGCAGAGGTGATGCACATAGATTTGCATAAGTGGGACACTAATGGAAGTCCAACAGCCACTTTTAGGATGCCACTAAGTTTACCCATTGTTTGCTAGTATACTGGCTTAGTAACAATGAGTTTGAGTGTGCAATGAAGAGGTGATGCACATAGATTTGCATAAGTGGGACACTAATGGAAGTCCAACAGCCACTTTTAGGATGCCACTAAGTTTACTCAGTGTTTGCTAGTATAATGGCTTAGTAACAATGAGTTTGAGTGTGCAATGCAGAGGTGATGCACATAGATTTGCACCAGTGGGACACTAATGGAAGTCCAACAGCCACTTTTAGGATGCCACTAAGTTTACTCATTTTTTGCTAGTATAATGGCTTAGTAACAATGAGTTTGAGTGTGCAATGCAGAGGTGATGCACATAGATTTGCACCAGTGGGACACTAATGGAAGTCCAACAACAACTTTTAGGATGCCACTACTTTTTCTCAGTGTTTGCTAGTATAATGGCTTAGTAACAATGAGTTTGAGTGTGCAATGCAGAGGTGATGCACATAGATTTGCACCAGTGTGACACTAATGGAAGTCCAACAGCCACTTTTAGGATGCCACTAAGTTTACTCAGTGTTTGCTAGTATAATGGCTTAGTAAAAATGAGTTTGAGTGTGCAATGCAGAGGTGATGCACATAGATTTGCACCAGTGGGACACTAATGGAAGTCCAACAGCCACTTTTAGGATGCCACTAAGTTTACTCAGTGTTTGCTAGTATAATGGCTTAGTAACAATGAGTTTGAGTGTGCAATGCAGAGGTGATGCACATAGATTTGCACCAGTGGGACACTAATATAAGTCCAACAGCCACTTTTAGGATGCCACTAAGTTTACTCAGTGCTTGCTAGTATAATGGCTTAGTAACAATGAGTTTGAGTGTGCAATGCAGAGGGGATGCACATAGATTTGCACCAGTGGGACACTAATGGAAGTCCAACAGCCACTTTTAGGATGCCACTAAGTTTACTCAGTGTTTGCTAGTATAATGACTTAGTAACAATGAGTTTGAGTGTGCAATGCAGAGGTGATGCACATAGATTTGCACCAGTGGGACACTAATGGAAGTCCAACAGCCACTTTTCGGATGGCACTAAGTTTACTCAGTGTTTGCTAGTATAATGGCTTAGTAACAATGAGTTTGAGTGTGCAATGCAGAGGTGATCCACATAGATTTGCACCAGTAGTCCAACAGCCACTTTTAGGATGCCACTAAGTTTACTCAGTGTTTGCTAGTATAATGGCTTAGTAACAATGAGCTTGAGTGTGCAAAGGGCAGGAGGGTACAGTGGCAGGGTTGTGGGTCTGGGTAGAGGAAAGGAAGCCTGCCTTTCTATCCCTCCTAATGGGGAAATGCAGCGAGGAAATCCCTGACCTTAGCTACACAGACGCTGTCATCTTGTGTAGCTGTTAAAATCTGTTTTCACGGACCTGACTGTCACCTATGGTTCTGACCCTGCCGGTATTAGCCCTTAAAAGGACTAATAGAAACTTCTATCCCTATTCTGTATAGCGCTGTGTATAGAGCGTACACAGCAGTATCGGAGACAGGAGCTACGCCAGCGGTGACTGACACCAAGACGCAGAAGGCAGATAATGGCGTGCTGGAGGAAAATGTCCGTTTTTATAATGCAGGGACATGTGACATGGACATCCTATCACACATGCCGTTGCTTCTCTGGCTAAAAGTCCACTTAGCTGTGTGTATGTCTGGGATTGGCTGACATGCTGGTCCGCCCCACTACACGTGCGCGCTTAGGGAAGGAAGACAAGGAAAAAAAAAAAATGGCGATCGCCATTATCCATACAGCAGTGATCTGAATGCGCTGTTCCCGCACACTATACGCTGAAATTTCATAATATTGTGAGTCACAGAGTGACTTGCACTATTACAGCGGAAAGCCAGCTAGGAATTAGCTTGTCTTTTTGCTGCTAGAACCGTTCTAGAACGTATCTAGAACTATCGAGCTTTAGCAAAAAGCTCGAGTTCTAGTTCGATCTAGAACAGCCCCCAAAATCACTCGAGCCGCGAACTGGAGAACCTCGAACCGCGAACCGCGCTCAACTCTAGTGGAGACTGCTCCCTGCCACTGCCATGGCCACTTGTTATGAGGAGAATGAACAACTAACTTTCATATGCATACATTGACCATTAGTTAGCAGCAAAGTACATTTAACAATCCTCAGTGGACAAACATAATACAGTGCTAATCCTACTGCCTGACTCACAGTGCACAAAGTAATTCTGGCACACTGGAACAGATCTACTGCCACACAACAACTGTTTAACTCAGCAGCAGTAGAATGGGTACCAGGATACCACAATTATGTTAAAATCAGACACCATACAGATGTCACACAGTCTAAGCAAGGGGAAAAACGCACTCGCATAGCAGTTGCATGACATACAGAATTACACTTGTGAGCCGCACGCCCGCGCCCCCACGCCGCCAACCCACGAAGGGGAGTAGGCAGCGGTCCACCGTTGCAGCCAAGTTGTCCCCGTTGGGACCCTCAGCACTTTGTTTTTCCGTTAAATGAATGAACACTAATCAAACCGAAGTTTGCCGTCTGTTTTAAGACAAGTTGTCCCCGGAGGGACCCTATGTATTTTACCGTCTGCATGAGGAACTGCTCATGGACATGGCCGAGAACTGGCAGGCCATCCACGAACTTGTGGGCTTGTAAATAATTTTGTGGGCCGGTTTTCCGTTCCGTGCCACCTCCGGAGAGGCAGATTGGAGGAAGGGCCCGCAGCAGAGGAGGCTGGGGCCCGGCCACCACCAGGACCGGTGGCCATCCTCCGGGGGGTCAGGGGTCCCCCTGGATGTGGGGTCCCCTGAAGTGGCAGCCGGGTGCGAGACACCGTACCCGTTCCCGCTCGGGTAACCTGGACCTGGACTGGGGTAAAGGGGTGCTGCCTGTTTCTTAGGGGCAGCACCAAGGTTTAGGTTATTTGGGTGGGAGAGCGGATGACCACGAACCTGTCCGTGTTAATAAAAAAAATGTTTTGAAGTACCGTATCTCCCGTAAGGGAAGATTTCTAAACATACTTATATTGAATGTTTTTACATGTTAATTTATTTTTTGCAGTTTTAAAAATAAAACCTGTGATGGACGGGCAGCCCGCGGACGGTCTGCATTTTACCAAGGGGGAGTGTGACGCCCTGGACTATTCCGGTAGTCACATACACAACAACATACACAACCCCCCACCCTAGGCAGTTACAACAGTCAGACAAAAACCCTTGTTGCCTCCCTTCAGGGTCTGATGTCCACACCAGGTGGGGCGGAGCCAGGCGGTTGGCCCCACCCACCAAGGAGTTCACAGGCCTGGAGGCAGGAAAAACAGACAGATCAGTTTTGGAGGTGAAAGTGAGAGGAGTAAAACGTCTGCATGTGTCTGGGTAGGAGCCCAGGCACTGACAGCAAGGTTGGCAGACGGTGGTGGCCGTCTGCAGGAGTTGGTGGAACTCTGCAAAGCCGTAAGGACCAGGGTCGGGCGTTGGCCTGCCGGTACCGAACCGTGGAGCGGAGTGCCGCTAAGCACACAGGAAGGGCCATCTTACCCCGACCAGGCTTGGAGCCGCCGTCAATAGTCAAATCCGAGTGTGACAGGAACCCCAGGGGTTCCCCAACAACCAAGTCCCGACAGAAGGCAACAGTCCACACCGTGAGGATATACAGCCACCGTCACAGGCTAGAGATCCAAGGGCCAGCGCCTGCAGGCAACACGGGCTCCTACTGCACCTATACACCAGGGAGCGGACTACCGGTGGGCAACCACAGGAGTCAGAACTTTCTAACAGGTGCAGGGAAAGACAGCCACCATCAGCCGGTTTTCCGTTCCGTGCCACCTCCGGAGAGGCAGATTGGAGGAAGGGCCCGCAGCAGAGGAGGCTGGGGCCCGGCCACCACCAGGACCGGTGGCCATCCTCCGGGGGTCAGGGGTCCCCCTGGACGTGGGGTCCCCTGAAGTGGCAGCCGGGTGCGAGACACCGTACCCGTTCCCGCTCGGGTAACCTGGACCTGGACTGGGGTAAAGGGGTGCTGCCTGTTTCTTAGGGGCAGCACCGAGGTTTAGGTTATTTGGGTGGGAGAGCGGATGATCACGAACCCGTCCGTGTTAATAAAAAAAATGTTTTGAAGTACCGTATCTCCCGTAAGGGAAGATTTCTAAACATACTTATATTGAATGTTTTTACATGTTAATTTATTTTTTGCAGTTTTAAAAATAAAACCTGTGATGGACGGGCAGCCCGCAGACGGTCTGCATTTTACCAAGGGGGAGTTTGACGCCCTGGACTATTCCGGTAGTCACATACACAACAACATACACAACCCCCCACCCTAGGCAGTTACAACAGTCAGACAAAAACCCTTGTTGCCTCCCTTCAGGGTCTGATGTCCACACCAGGTGGGGCGGAGCCAGGCGGTTGGCCCCACCCACCAAGGAGTTCACAGGCCTGGAGGCAGGAAAAACAGACAGATCAGTTTTGGAGGTGAAAGTGAGAGAAGTAAAACGTCTGCATGTGTCTGGGTAGGAGCCCAGGCACTGACAGCAAGGTTGGCAGACGGTGGTGGCCGTCTGCAGGAGTTGGTGGAACTCTGCAAAGCTGTAAGGACCAGGGTCGGGCGTTGGCCTGCCGGTACCGAACCGTGGAGCGGAGTGCCGCTAAGCACACAGGCAGGGCCATCTTACCCCGACCAGGCTTGGAGCCGCCGTCAATAGTCAAATCCGAGAGTGACAGGAACCCCAGGGGTTCCCCAACAACCAAGTCCCGACAGAAGGCAACAGTCCACACCGTGAGGATATACAGCCACTGTCACAGGCTAGAGATCCAAGGGCCAGCGCCTGCAGGCAACACGGGCTCCTACGGCACCTGTACACCAGGGAGCGGACTACCGGTGGGCAACCACAGGAGTCAGAACTTTCTAACAGGTGCAGGGAAAGACAGCCACCATCAGCCGTCCGGGGAGAGCACAACAACACTGCAGCCGGCTTCGGGACCCGTCCATCTGTCTGTTTTGGTTTACCAGAGACTCCGTCATTGATTGTCTGAGCGAGTACACCAGTGCCGTACGGCACCGCGCCGCGCTGTGCCTGCAACCCTGCACCCCAGCAATCCAGCCTCCCCGTTACACCACCGGGCCCCGGGATCACCAACCCCCTACCCACGGAGGGGACAACATCCTAGCTGCTCCCTACCATCTCTCCCGGGATCCCCGTCACCAGCAGCGGTGGTGCCATCATCACCACGTCCCGTGGGTGGCATCACGAACTCTCTCCCAACCAAACCATCCCCTTTTCACTCACAGGTGAGGAGCGCTGCTCGAGTCTCCGGGTCCAGCCCACCCCTCGAGCCACTGAGCAGCAGCAGCAGAAGCCCCAGACCCGAACGTGGCGAGCGCGTCCCCTCCGCCCGCGACACACTTACATGTCACTTCCATCTCACTCAAAGACATTTTCAGGAGTAACAATAGAGCCATATTTTCTATTGAGATTTGAGTGAAGGCCAATAATAATAATTTTATTTTTATAGTGCCAACATATTCCACAGCACTTTATTATTAAAAGGGTGCATGTACAAAGAATAGCATTCATTACAAGGTAACATGTAGTACAATAGTTATAGGAGGATTAAGGGCCCTAAATCCATAAAGAAATGTAGGGACACAATAGGTAAAAAGTCATGTATCTTCTAGCCATCACTATAGTAGATAGGGGTTATGTAATCATGCTGCAAGAGTCTGTCTAAGTACAGTTACCAAGTGCTATTGGGTGCATAGAGAAAGAGAAAAAGATGAGTAGGAGGGACCAAGTTCTGAGGAAAATTTGGAATGCAGAAACAGGAAACAGTTAAATAAGTGAAATGAGGTAATAGGCCTGTGATATACTTTTAAATAACGCTTAAAAATATGGGGACTAGGTACAGGTATTGGAATATCTAGGGTAGTACATTCAAGAAAATTGGTGCAGCACGAGAGATGTCTTGGAGATGAAAGTGGGAGGTTTGGATTATTCAGAATGTTAGACTAAAGCCAGCTTTACACGTTGCAATTAGTTGTACAATCGCATTTGCGATGTGACACGCCCAGGTTGCATACGGGATCTTATGAGATCACACGTAGGTCGTTCATTTGCTGTCACACGTGCGTTAGTAGTCTATGTTACATTGATCAATTTTGTGTGCGATCCTTTAGATCATGTGTTCTGTGACGTATGCATTGGGCACTTTTTTTTTTTTTTATTTATTGACTTGCCAAGCGTGTGTAATGTGTAGGGATGCGTTTTTACTATGTAATCTGCCATTCAGCTCTGCTACATGGCCGCTGACAGCAGACACAGACAGCTATGTAGCAGAGCTGAATGGCAGATGACAGCAGACACAGACAGAGCCACACGATCAGAATGAACTCGGGTGAACTTCACCCGACTTCATGGTCATGCTGCGGCTCTGTCTGTGTCGCGCCCTGATTAGCGGTCACCTGTGAAGGACTCACCGGTGACCGCTAATCTCCTAAGTGACTGAAGTTAGCAGCCCTCTCTCATACTCACCAATCCCCGATCCCCGGCTCTGCACGGCGTTCACACTGCTCCGGCAGCTTTTACTGTTTTGAAAAAGCCGGCCGCCCATTAAACAATCTCGTATTCCCTGCTTTCCCCGCCCACCGGTGCCTATGATTGGTTACAGTGAGAAACGCCCCCACGCTGAGTGACAGGTGTCACACTGCACCCAATCACAGCAGCCGGTGGGCGTGTCTATACTGTGTAGTGAAATAAATAATTAAATAATTTAAAAAAACGGCGTGCGGTCCCCCCCAATTTTAATACCAGCCAGATAAAGCCATACGACTGAAGGCTGGTATTCTCAGGATGGGGAGCTCCACGTTATGGGGAGCCCCCCAGCCTAACAATATCAGCCAACAGCCGCCCAGAATTGCCGCATACATTATATGCGACAGTTCTGGGACATTACCCGGCTCTTCCCGATTTGCCCTGGTGCCTTGGCAAATCGGAGTAATAAGGAGTTATTGGCAGCCCATAGCTGCCAATAAGTCCTAGATTAATCATGTCAGGCATCTCCCGAGATACCTTCCATGATTAATCTGTAAATTATGAGTGAGTGAGTATATGAGAGAGGGGGATAGACTGACATGGACAGAGAGTGAGGGACAGAGATAGTGACCGACTGACAGAGATTAGTGAATGACAGACATTATGAGGCGCTTCAGAACGCAGCTTTTCAGCTGCGCTCTGAAGCGGACCTTTTTTAAGCTGCGGTGCAGAGCGCACACCTGCGCACATAGCATCAGACACCAAAATCGTATGAGGGATGTCACACGTTACAATTGACTAGGTTCGTGCAACAAAACGCTCAATTCTAGACAAAGATACGATGTGTTTGCGATCAACGGTTTTGCGTTCAATCCTGATCGCACGTAGATGTCACACGCAGATACCTCACAAACGATGCCGGATGTGCGTCACTTAAAACTTGACCCCAACGACGGATTGTGAGATATATTGAAGCGTGTAAAGTGGGCTTTAGCTCATTTCTTTCCCAGATGATTTTAATGGAAGCAAAGTATATCCATATTCTGTTCTCTCTCAGTTCATTTGAAGCCTAAGCACAGTGAGAGAAGACTCTTTATATAACGCTGGCATGTCCTATATTTGCTGGCATCCTGATGATTGCCAGCTCCTATGCCCCTGCGTTCTTCTGTCCCCCTGCCAGGCAGGGATACCGACGCCATTGCCTCCTCTGCCGCCCACTTGTGGATGTGGGCTTTCATGTTTTCCATGGCCCTCTACTTTCGCTCATGGCCATTCATGTGTGTCTTGGTCCTTTGTCCTTTTGCACAGCCATTCTCGTGCTGTATGGTCCTCTGCTCACCTGCTTAGCCACCCACGGGTTGCATGGTTCTCTGCACTCCTGTATGGCCATCCTCGTGTTGTGTGGTCCTCTGCTTGCTCGTATGGCCACCCACGTGTTGCGTAGTTCTCTGCTCTCCTGCATTGCCACTCACGTATGGACCCCAGTTCTCCACCACTGCTGCCCACTTGTGTTTCGGTCCCTGAATCCTGCCAATGTCCCTGGCACATGCCACGCAGGATTTCCTGGTCTCCAGCCTAGATTGCACGCATGCTCCACACCTCTTAAAGGGGCATTGTGCACCTTGAAAAGGTGCCCCTAACCTATCGTTGGGAGGCACCAGATATTTAACCTTCCCTCCCTTGTTGGTAGGGGCCTGAGTAACACATTAGGTTCCAAGTCCGGTCCTGTTGTGTTGGTCCAGCTATTGCTCTGGTCTGAATGTATCCAGCACCGGTCCTGCCTATAACTAGTTCAGGGTCTGCTGAAATTCCTGAACCCATCATGCCTTGTCTTCCTGAACCTGTCATGCCTGTGTCCTGGTACAAGCCTGATTTCTTCACTCATGTCCTGCTTGAAGTCTATTGTCCTGCCTGAAGTCTGGTGTCCTGCCTGAAGTTTGGTGTCTTTCCTGAGTCTGTCGTATCCTGCATCCACCATATCCAGAGACTGGCTTATCCAGAGACCGACGTATCCAGGGTCCAGCATACTCTGAATTTGTGCTTGCCAGCTTTGTATTTGTTTTGGCACTTGCCTCATCTGTGTACATGCTCCTGCTTCATCTGTGTCCAACTACCTGCCAGTATCTGATGTCCTATGGGTGTATCTGATGTCCTATGCCAGAACCTGATGTCCCGTGCCAGATGACCTATGCCAGTATCTGATGTACTGTTCCTGTTTCTGATGTCCTGTGCTAGTACCTGTCAGTACCTTCCATCCGTTCCAGTGCCTTCCATCCTGCCAGTTCCGAATGAACTGTGAAAGTACCTGTCAGAACCAGATGACTGTGCTAGTGCCTGCTAGTTCCTGAAGACCTGTGCCAGTACCTGGCCGTGCCTGTGCCTTCCATCCTGCCAGTTCCTGAAGACCTGTGCCAGTACCTGTCAACTGTGCCAGTGCCTGCTGTCCTGCCAGTTTCTCATGTCTGGTGCCAGTACTTGAAGAACTCTGCCAGACAATCTAAGCCAATACCTGCCTTCCTATTTTCAATACCCATCCTGTGTTCCAAACCTTGCCTGTACCTGAGTATCTTTATCAGTCCTGTCTACTTTCTGTGTCAGCCCTATCTGACTCCTAGTCTGTGGCTACACTCCTGTCCTACTGTCACCCAGCTCCAATTAGCTGCCACAGCCCTATACACTGTCGTGGCAGTGGCACCTGGTGTCTACTCCCAGTCAAGTCAAACCTCTCCATTAGAGGCTCTAGTGAATAACTGGTAGGTGCATAGTTAAGCCCCTTCTACATCAGGGTAAGCCCAGGTTCACCCTGTGGTCCAGTAAGCTCACACCCACTCGCAACCACTGTAATGCCATTATGCTTGCACTATCCTATCTTTCCCCAGCAGCAGGGATGCCAACATACTCTCCGCTGCGGATGGACTGTGCACCTCATTCCCTCTCCACGGCCGCCACATGCTCCCCTGCTGCCTACTGCTCCTGGGCTTATTCACGCTACACAGTTCTCCTGAGAGTGCACATATGCTGGCACTTCTTGCATCTTAAAGGCCCCTCGCGCAATTACCCAGAAGTAACTCTCAGCCTATGACTGAGAGGCACTAGGTAGTTAAGGTTTCATCCCTTTATGAAGGTGCCTGCGCAACATTGTCAGTTAGATAGGATCCTGCTTTGCTAGCTAGTTGTCAAGTTCCATGTCTCCACTTTCTGTTACCTGAACCAGTGCAACTCCTATATCCTCTGTACCTGGCTGCACCTTCCATCCTGTCTACATCAGCCTTCCCGGCACTAAAGACTCTGCCTGTCTGTACTTGAGCCTGTCCCTGCCCTAGGGGTCAGCTAACACGGTCCCAGACACTGCCCTGGGAGTGGTACCTGGCGTCTATTAGCAGCCAAGCCCACCCTCACCATCTGAGGCTCTAGCATATTCCCAGTAGGCTCTTCGTTAAGCCCCTCCCACTTCAGGGTTCCCCCTGTGGGACAGTGGGTCCACTCCAACTCAGACCCATGTGCATTACATCTACGAGTGTAACAATTTAGAGTTAGGGACCCATCTGCAATGAGGCCACCTTGTTGTTGCTGGGTCAGTGTACATACCATATGCCATAGTAACAATGTACTGCTATTGATGACCATAGACAAATTCTTTTAGAATACATATTTACAAGACATGATGATTTTCTTTTTAAATGTGTCCTTACGTTTGTAATAAATATAAATACTGAATGAAGCACAGCAAATCAATTTTTGCATTTGACTGAAATTGAATATCATCTATGTATTTCATTCTTTAAGATATGACAGTTAATACTCTGCTTTCCTATGCACATCTATTAGCAGAATAAATTTTCAATTAAAATAGATTTAACACCAGAACAATTTTTGGCTTTTTAACAGATTATTTTTCAAGTGTCTAGAATCAGAAGTACCTAACAGTTCTGTAATTAATGATCAATTATGCATGTTGTTTAAATATCAAGCTATTCACTTTTGACATTTCTCTTATAGACAACTTAATATTTTATGAGTTTTGGAAAAACTCTTTGAATTATTTAGCAATTGGTGATAAGTTCTGTATCTCTGGATGTTGGTTTAAACTTGAGAGTAATAATATTAGTGTTTGTATACTTATATTTTCACTTCATTATTTTATGTAAAATATATCATTTGTCTATAGTATAAGTGATATAGTGTAAATAGTTATAGATTTAAAATGTACTTTGCTACAAACTATCCATGCCAAGTTTTCTTGGGACTTCATCTGCATTTTACATCTTTGTGTGTACACTGACATGACATTTATTAAGATTACTAAAACTGGGGTCAATGGATACACCGCTAGAATCAGTAGTCCACTACTATAGAAATGTATTTATTAACTAAAGAGTAAATTAGTAAAAACTAGTTATTGACTTGGAAGGTCTTCTGCTTATATGATATTACTAGCTGTTCTCAGCCAGCTAATGCTCGGCTCAAGGGTATATAGCTCTTCTCCCCCCTAGGGTATACAGCTCCCCTCCCTGGTATATAGCTCTCCTAAAGGTATACAGCTGTCCTCCTCCCCCAAGGGTATACAGCTGTCCTTCCCCCAAAGGGTATAGAGCTCTCCTCCCAAAGGTAAACAGCTCCCTTCCCCCAAGGGTATACAACTCCCCTCCCCCAAGGGTATACAGCTCCCCTGTCCCAAGGGTATACAGCTATCCTCCCCAAGGGTATACAGCTCCTCTCCCCCCAAGGGTATACAGCTCCCCCCAAGGGTATACAACTCCCCTCCCCCCAAGGGTGTACAGCTATCTTTCCCCCCAAGGGTATACAGCTCACCTCCCTGGTATACAACTCTCCCCCCAAGTGTGCAATGTACACAACAGGATTTGTCTCTGTGCTTACAGGACCTGGGATGATGTCACATGGAGGGGAGGAGTCAAGGATCACATGATCAGCTCCTCCGTGTATGCAGGACTCTGCTGTGCTGGTTGTCATGGTGCTGGATGAGATGAAGTTTATGTGTTGGGTAAGGAGGGATTTAGAGTGTGGATGTAGTAGAGCTACGTGTGTAATATGCGGGGGGCAATGCAGCGTGTGGTAATGGGTGGGGGGTGAAGCCGCATGTGTAATGTGGGGGGGCAGAGCCACGTTTGTAACGTGCATGGGGCGGAGCCGTGTATGGTAATGTCAGGGGCGGAGCCGCGTATGGTGCAGGATTAGCGAGTAACCATGAGTTACCATCACAATGGCTCTTTTATATATATATATATATATATATATATATATATATATATATATATATAGATATTGAGAGTAATCAAAAAGGCAAGAGTGGATCTGCACCGAAGACCAAAACTACCGATTCTTGATTACTTTGGTGGTATGTTCACAGTACCTCACAGTGTTGTGGTGCTCGATCCTCTATACAGTGTTAATTACGCGATGTGTGCTGCAGCTAAATGTGCACAGAGCAGGGAGAAGCACACAATGCTTAGCGCTGGCTCCCTGCTCTCCTAGCTACAGCACACATCGGGTTAATTAACCCGATGTGTCCTGTAGCTACGTGTGCACAGAGCAGGAGCCGGCACTGACAGTGAGAGCGGCGGAGGCTGGTAACAAAGGTAAATATCGGGTAACCAAGGACAGGGCTTCTTGGTTACCTGATGTTTGCTGTGGTTACCAGCCTCCGCAGAAGCCGGCTCCTGCTGCCTGCACATTTAGTTGTTGCTGTCTCGCTGTCACACACAGCGATCTGTGCTTCACAGCGGGACAGCAACAACTAAAAAATGGCCCAGGACATTCAGCAACAACCAACGACCTCACAGCAGGGGCCAGATTGTTGCTGGATGTCACACACAGCGACATCACTAGCAACATCGCTGCTATGTCACAAAAGTTGTTCGTTAGCAGCGATGTTGCTAGCGATGTTGCTTAGTGTGATGGGGCCTTAAGGCAGAAGAGAATAGATAAGAAACGGGTAGGGGGGGGAACACACAAAGGGAAAGAGGGGGAGGGGAGAGGGTGAGACAATGGTGGACAAACAGCCACAAAGCGGAAATGCACCTTCTCAGGGCACCTCTGTCTCACGGCAACAGTAGGGCCCCCCTCAGTCTTGGGGAATCCAAGTACCGTAGTCCGTGGAATATTTAAACTCGATCCAGGAAAACCATGTCTTGTGAAAAGCCTCTTGCCTGTCATGGAAAGACGCCATCAGGTCCTCCATGTACAACAGTTCGTTCTCCCTTTTTGCCCACATTGATAATGTCGGCGAATCGGAGGATCTCCATTTCAGATGGATGCACGTCCTGGCAGCCGTCACCAGGAAGCTTAACAGAGACCCTTTATATGCACAAACAGAGGATTCGGACAATTGGAGTAGGAAGAGTTCCGGACCCAGGGTCTGCGTGTGTCCAGTCACATGCCCAATCACTCCCCGTACCCCCTCCCAAAACCGCTGCAACACCGGGCACTCCCAAATTATGTGCAGGAAGTTTCCTTCCCCAGCACCACATCTCCAACAGCTAGAATCTGCTCCTGGGAACATCCTGTGGAGTTTTGTCGGGACCCTATTAGTGATGAGCGAGTACTAAAAAGCTTGGGTGCTCGAGGCTCGGGCCGAGCATCCCAAGATACTCGTGTACTCGGCCCGAGCACCGAGCCCAATGTTATCCTATGGGAGACCCGAGTATTTTTGTGAAATGACCCCCGGCAGCATGTAGAAACCCTAAAAATGGCACAAAAGTCTCAGAAGAGTGCTCAAATGACATGGCAACAGCATGGGGAAGACCCCTTGAAGCATTTATCACTCAAAAGTCACAGCTGTGAACAATTTTGTCCGCGTTTTACGCCATTTTTACGGACTCACCAGAAAACCTTCAAAAATGACACCAAAATGAATTTTCATGGCGGAAATGTTAAGGGCACATACCCAATAGTGAGATAGAGCTGGTGTATGTTACTTTTTGAGATTAATACATGAAAGATTTTACGTAAAACATTGTGTGGCACTCCGATGTCCAAAACGCACGTTTTGTGCTTTTTACTAGCGATGTCGGTCATTTTTTTTTTCATTCTATCTCCCGTCGGTCGATCTCGCTCTGTCGGTCTCTCTCTGTCTTGTCTGTCCCCCTCTCACAGTCTGTCGGTCATTCTCCCCCCTCTCTCTTACTTACCGTTCCCCGATCACTGCCGCGGCGCTGCACAGCTGTGTTCACTAAACTCCGGTGGCTTTTCCTCTTTTGAAAAAGCCGGAGATTAAACAATCTCGTATTCCCTGCTTTCCTGCTTTTCGGCGCCTATGATTGTTTGCAGTGAGACACGCCCCCACGCTGAGTGACAGGTGTCTCACTGCACCCAAACACAGCAGCCGGTGTGTGTGTGTATACTGTGCAGTGAAATAAATAATTAAATAATTAAAAAAAAAACGGCGTGCGGTCCCCCCAATTTTAATACCAGCCAGATAAAGCCATACGGCTGAAGGCTGGTATTCTCAGGATGGGGAGCTCCACGTTATGGGGAGCCCCCCAGCCTAACAATATCAGTCAGCAGCCGCCCAGAATTGCTGCATACATTAGATGCGACAGTTCTGGGACTGTACCCGGTTCTTCCCGATTTACCCTAGTGCGTTGGCAAATCGGGGTAATAAGGAGTTAATGGCAGCCCATAGCTGCCACTAAATCCTAGATTAATCATGTCAGGCGTCTCCCCGAGATTCCTTCCATGATTAATCTGTAAATTACAGTTAAAAAACACACACACCCGAAAAATCCTTTGTTAGAAATAAAAAATACTAACAAAGTCCCTCATCACCAATTTATTAACCCCGACATACCCTCCATGTCCGGCGTAATCCACGGACCTCCAGCGTCGCGTCCAGCTGTGCTGCATGAAGGTGACAGGAGCTGCAGAATACACCGCCGCTCCGGTCAGCTTCACACAGCAACTGAGGTGAGCATAGCGATCAGCTGAGCTGTCACTGAGGTTACCTGGATCCAGCGGTGGATGCAGCGGTGGCCGCGGGTAACCTCAGTGACAGCTCAGCTGATCGCGCTACTCACCGCCGCTCCGGTCAGCTCCATGCAGCAATTGAGGTGAGTATAGCGATCAGCTGCTGTCACTGAGGTTAATCGCGGCACCGCTGGATCCAGCGGTGGCCGTGAGTTACCTGACTGACAGCAGCTGATCGCGCTACTCACCTCAGTTGCTGTGTGAAGCTGACCGGAGCGGCGGTGTATTCTGCAGCTCCTGTCACCTGAATGTAGCAGAGCTGGATGCGACGCTGGAGGACTGTGGAGTACGCCGGACATGGAGGGTTTGTCGGGGTTAATAAATTGGTGATGAGGGACTTTGTTAGTGTTTTTTATTTCTAATAAAGCATTTTTCGGGTGTGTGTGTTTTTTAACTGTAATTTACAGATTAATTATGGAAGGAATCTCGGGGAGACGCCTGACATGATTAATCTAGGATTTAGTGGCAGCTATGGGCTGCCATTAACTCCTTATTACCCCGATTTGCCAACACACTAGGGTAAATCGGGAAGAGCCGGGTACAGTCCCAGAACTGTCGCATCTAATGTATGTGGCAATTCTGGGCGGCTGCTGACTGATATTGTTAGGGTTGGGGGCTCCCCATAACGTGGGGCTCCCCATCCTGAGAATACCAGCCTTCACCTGTATGGCTTTATCTGGCTGGTATTAAAATTGGGGGGACCGCACGCCGTTTTTTTTAATTATTTATTTATTTATTTTACTGCACAGTATAGACACGCCCACCGGCTGCTGTGATTGGGTGCAGTGAGACACCTGTCACTCAGCGTGGGGGGCGTGTCTCACTGCAACCAATCATAGGCGCCTGTGGGCATGGAAAGCATGGAATATGAGGTGGCTGTGTGCAGAGCACAGCGCGCCCGCCGGTATAAAGGCTCGGTCACGCTGTGCAGGCCGGCCAATCACTGCAATTCCACAACTAACAGGGCTGTGGCATTGCAGTGGTCTGCCAGCCAATCCCTGCATGAGGGCTGGCTCTCAAAAGAGCGCCAACATGCAGGGATGAAGACCACGAGTACAGCACGAGTATCGCGAAATTACTCGGTACCCGCCGAGTAGCCCGAGTACAGTGATACTCGTGCGAGTACTGAGTAGTAACAAGCATACTCGTTCATCACTAGACCCTATACCACCGAGAGATACATTTATAGTTGGCTTCTTGAAGTTTTGAACTAATTGATGTTTTGTGAGTGAGTGACAGCACCTTGTTTCTCTGCGAAGTCGAAAGGGTGAGGCCCATGTCTGACTCCCACTGCAAGAGGAACCTAGGCGAAGGCAGGTCCGCGGAGTTGTATAGCATAGTGTGCGAGATGGCCAGTGAATGTCTAAGAGTCCCCTTCTTCATGCACAGCTTCTCAAAGTCGGTGAAGGGTCTATCAAACTGTTTATGGTCTGGTAGAGAACAGAGAAAGTGTCGGAGCTACAATAAACGCCACAAGCCCAGAGGACCGGTGACCCGGAAGATTGTTGGCCAATGCGGTGGGCTTGGAATCTGTTTCGGGAAATCCAGAGATGAAACACAGGGTCAGAGAGACCCGGCGAGAAATCCGGGGTGCCAACGATCAGAGAAAGGGGAGAAGTTAAAGGCATTAGGGATTTCCGGACCACTTCCTGAGAACAGCAAGATAAAGTAGCGCCAATCGTAGAATGGTATTTTAGTTCTGTGCCCACAGGGGAAATCGCCCAGGGGAGCCCCACCAGTGGCATTTCAGTGAAGCTCTGCTCCACCTGCACCCATGGTTTGGCCTTGGAGTGACTTCACCAGTCCACCACCCTGGCTACGTGAGTGGCAATGTAATATGTCCTGAGGTCCAGAAGACCCAGCCCCCCCAGGCTCTAGGTCTACACAACAGCGACCGCGCCAATCTCGCCAGCTTGTTTGCCCAAAGGAACTTTGTTTGTATGGAGGCAACTTCTTTAAAGAAGGGCTTGGGGATCCCGATGGGCAAGGTCTGGAGGAGGTATAATAGTCTCGGGAAGATGTTCATCTTAAAAATCGCGGACCGTCCAAACCACGTGAATGTGCCTTTTAACCATGTTTTACAATCTTCTTTAATTTTTTGGAAAAGAGGGGTAAAGGTCAACTGGAATAAGGAGCTCACCTCGGCCGACAGTGATCAAGAACTTAATTTCTCCATCTTCAGCATTGCCTGTCACTCTATATTTTAGGCTGCACTTGGATGACGTCTGAGTGCAGTCCAATGTTTCACACACACCCATAGACTAGTATGGGTTTGTAAGCCGTGCACCGGGGTGGGCTCTTTAGGATACAGCGAAGTCACGAATGGGAAATAAACGGCCCCAAAACTAGATTAACTAACAAAAGTACTTTACTACAATTTGGATATGAACACAATCAAACAGGGGAAGACATTCAGGGAAAATTCACAAACACTCAGCGAATAAGCTGAGACCCTTCTGCTATACAGCGTGGCGCCTTTTAACATGAGTCAACTACAATATATACAATATATGTTACCTACAGGCATTACTGGATATTCCAACTGCCAACTACCTTTTAATACCCTTAAACATGAAACAAAAAATGGATGGGTGTGAAATACAAGCCGCCCGCGGTATAGCACAACAGTTTACAAACTTAAAATAAATTTACTCTAACCCCAAATTGACTATTCCCCTGCCCCAATATAAATATAGTGCCCATTAATGGAGGATCCTTTCCAAGATTCACCTTGAATAACCAAACAACTTACTATATACAATGACTGCTTAGCAAAGAGCATAAACACATAAATAAAAAAAACAGATATATTGTTCAATACAAGTTCCCTCCTGGATGAACTCAATTCTGGCCTAAAGTCCATGATAGGTCTTAGCAACATCCAGGTATGAAGTCATTGTGGTCCACAGAGAAGCCTCAATGGCAAATAATTAGATGTTGTAGTTGTAGAAACAATGGTCCCAAATGGTGATTGTGCAGTAAGTGTGGCCTGAAGGGGTTACAATGACTACCTAAACTAACTACAGGCCCTACCTGAGTCTCAAATATTCTGGCGCCAAACTGATGTGAGGTGCGTGCACGGTTACCCACTGCGATGGCGCAGTGGGCCTTACTTATCTTACCGACCCGGGTCTGCTCTGGACAATATGTCTGAAGTACAAAGTCAGATGAGAGGCCTCTACAACAGCTGAGCAGTACTGCTGGTCACTGTGGCTTGTCTCCTTGGCAACGTCCTATCAACTTCACAAAAGCGCAAAAGCGTTCTTTCAGCAATCTTCTCCCATCTGGTAAGGATACGGATACAGTCACAATCAGCTCCACTCTGTCACAGCTCTGATCAAGATGATAGATTTCTAGTCGTAAATATTATCTCTTCCCTCTTCTGCACGTCCTCTGTCTCTGTACTCATTCACTGCCAACTGCCAACCGCTTCCAAGATGGCTGCTGCTCTACTTCCTGTGATGTACTTTTTTTTATCAGCCTATAGCTCCGCCCCCATCTGAGCTACCTATTGCAGTCTTTCATCTGTGCTGAGAAACAGCGTCCTCTTATGGTTGAATAATGACATTTTTGTCCCTTATAAAGTACTAGAAGGTGGCCCAATTCTACGCATCGGGTATTCTAGAATTTTCGTATTGTGTAGTTAATGTATGATTTTTGTTATATATATAGATGTTGTTGTGTGTAGTTGCCAAGTGTTGGTGTAGTGCGCTGTAAATGTTCTGGGTGTTGTCTGGGTGTGGCGGGGGGTGAGAGCGGTGTTGTTTGTGTGTTGTGTTGTTTGTGGAGCGCTGTGTGTCTGCAGCGTTGTGTGTGTGTGGTGCTGTGTGTGTTGCGCGGTTTGTGTGGGTGTGGAGTGCGTGTTTGTGTTTTGGGGGGGAGGTATGTTTTGTGCAGTGTGTGTGTGTTGTGCGGTATGTGCGTATATTCGTGTGTGCCGTGGTGTTTGTGTGTTGGGTGTTGTGTGTGTGCGGCGTTGTCTGTGTGTGTGGGTGTCTGTGTAGGGCGGTGTTTGTGGTTCCCAGTGTGTGTGTGGTGTGTTGTGCAGTGCGTGCGTGGCGGTGTGTGTGTGTTTTGGGGGAGGAGTGCACCCCCCATCGTGCTCCATCCCCCATGCTGCGCACCCCCCATCGTGCTCCATCCCCCATGCTGCGCTCCCCCCATCGTGCTCCATCCCCCATGCTGCGCACCCCCCATTGTGCTCCATCACCCATGCTGCGCACCCCCCATCGTGCTCCATCCCCCATGCTCCGCACCCCCCATCGTGTTTCTTCCCCCCATTCTGGGCACCCCCCCATCGTGCTCTATCCCCCACGCTGCACCCCCCCATCGTGCTCCATCCCCCATGCTGCACTCCCCATCGTGCTCCATCCCCCATGCTATGCACCCCCCATTGTGCTCCATCCCCCATGCTACGCACCCCCCATCGTGCTCCATCCCCCATTCTGCGCACCTTCTATCATGCTCTATCCCCCATGCTGCACCCCCCATCGTGCTCCATCCCCCATGCTGCGCACCCCCCATTGTGTTTCATCCCCCCATTCTGGGCACCCCCCATCGTGCTCCATCCCCCATGCTGCACCCCCCCATCGTGCTCCATCCCCCACGCTGCACCCCCCCATCGTGCTCCACCCCCCATGCTGCACTCCCCATCGTGCTCCATCCCCCATGCTATGCACCCCCTATTGTGCTCCATCCCCCATGCTACGCACCCCCCATCATGCTCCATCCCCCATGCTACGCACCCTCCCATTGTGCTCCATCCCCCATTCTGCGCACCCTCTATCGTGCTCTATCCCCCATGCTGCACCCCCCATCGTGATCCATCCCCCATGCTGTGCACCCCCCATCGTATTTCATCCCCCCATTCTGGGCACCCCCCTTCGTGGTCCAACCCCCATGCTGCACCCCCCATCGTGCTCCATCCCCCATGCTGCACACCCCCCATCGTGTTTCATCCCCCCATTCTGGGCACCCCCCATCGTGATCCACCCCCCATGCAGCACCCCCCATCGTGGTCCACTCCCCATGCTGCCACCCCCCATCGTGCTCCATCCCCCATGCTGCACTCCCCATCGTGCTCCATCCCCCATGCTGCGAACCCCTCAGAGAGGAGTATAATAGGAGGAGTATAATAGGAGGAGTATAATGGGAGGAGTAGTCCTGGGGAAAGAGGAGTATAATGGCAGGAGTAGTCCTGGGGGATGGTGTACAGGTGCCCAACGTGTGCGGGGGGCGTGGCCTAGCGGGCATCGCGTGTGGGGGCGTGGCCTCACAGGCATCGCGTGTGGGGCGTGGCCTAGCGGGCATCGCATGCGGGGGGTGTGTCCTAGCGGGCATAGCATGGGGGCGTGGCCGAGCGGGCATCGTGTGCGGGGGCGTGGCCTAGCGGGCATCGTGTGTGGGGGGCGTGGCCTAGCGGGCATCGCGTGTGGGGGATGTGGCCTAGCGGGCATCGCGTGCGGGGGGCGTGGCCGAGCGGGCATAGTGTTCGAGGGGCGTGGCCTAGAGGGCATCGTGTGCGGGGGCGGGCCTGGCCAAACGGTTAATCCATGCGGGGGGCGGGGCCAGCGGGCATCACGTGTGGGGGGCGTGGCCTAGCGGGCATCGCGTGCGGGGGCGTGGCCTAGCGGGCATCGCGTGCGGGAGGCGTGGCCTAGTGGGCATTGCGTGCTGGGGCGTGGCCTAGCGGGCATCGCGTGCGGGGGGCGCGCCTGGCCAAACGGTTAATCCATGCGGGGGCGGGACCAGCAGGCATCGCGTGCGGGGGGCGTGGCCTAGTGGGCATCGCGTGCGGGGGGCGGGCCTGGCCAAATGGTTAATCCATGCGGGGGGCGGGGCCGAGCCGAGCGGCCAATCCGTGTGGAGGGGCGGGATCAGGCCGAGCCTAGTGGCCAATCCGACGGTTGTCACTGTAAGGACACAATTTTGGAGCAAGACAGACAGACAGACAGACAGAATAAGGCAATTATATATATAGATTATCACATCATTACTGACAGCTGCAGGTTATAAAGTTACATACAATAAATACTGTTCACATTTATGAGACACAAATATGTACGACTAAACTATGCTTGTGAGGTGATACAGGGGCTTGCCATGCACATCTTTAACCAGGTACATATTTCTGGCCATGAACAATGTGAGCTGTTTCACCATCTCACAGGTTCGCGTGATCCGATACATGCTTGTGATCGGAAATGTGATCCGAGACATTCTGTGATTGTTTTCTCATGCCGAATTGGGATGAGAAAAAATCAGAATGAGAAAAAAAAGCTGATCAGAACAGTATAATATTGGAGCAAGGGCAATGTGATAAAACACCGAACAATATTTGTCCGTGTTATAGTTTGGTGTGAGCAGGCCCTTAACCCCTTCACGACCGCGGGCAGTAAAATTACGTCCTATTTTAACGTGACTTAACGACCAGGGACGTAATTTTACGGCCTAAACTTCATTTGATTGCCGTGGCCATAGCAACGGCTTTCAAATGATGTCCCCTGCTGTTTCTTACAGCAGGGGACCTTTGCTTGACCCCAGGGGGGGTTGCATCTCCACCCCCCATAGGCGATCGATGTGATTGGCTGTTCAAATCTGAACCGCCAACCACATCGTTCGCACTAATTTCGGCAAAAATAATGCCCGAATTAGTGCGAGACTGTGAGATCCAGCTATGAGATGCCGTAGCAGCTACAGCAGATCATAGGTGGATCTCAAACATTTCGCCCCCAGCCCCTGCAGCACTGATTGGAGCGATCGTGCTATGACGCGCAATCGCTCCAATCAGTGTGCAGTGGGGCGGTCTGATCTGCGGGTGGCCGCCCTCCCCAGGCCTGTCCTGGTCTGGGGACCCTCCCCCAACATGTCTGCAGCGTGGAGTGGCTGGTACTTTTGGTAACACGCCACCGCTGCTGCCGCCGCAGACGCCGCCTCTGCTGTCACCGCGCCTGCTCCAATGGTAAGTATTGCGCTCCGGCGATGGCCCCTGCGCGCTCCCGTGAAGGCCCCTGTGCGCTCCCGTGAAGGCCCCTGCCCGTGCCCCCCCGATCTGCCCCCCTACGCCCCAATCTGCCCCCGGCATCCCGATCTGCTCCCCACGCGATCTGCCTGCCTCCTCTGTCATCTCTATTCTGCTTCCAAAGTTCCTTCCTTCTGCCTTTGCTTCTCCGCCCCCTCTGCTCTCCCTCTAACCCCCCCATCTGCCCCCCCCTCTCCCCATCCTCTCCCCATCCCCCCCTGCCCCCCCCCGACGTCCTCTTACCTGCCTTCACGGGTCGTCCGAGGTCTTCACTGGCCCGATCACATCTGCCTCCATCGCTGGGTCCTTCTGCTGATCTGTCCAACGTCCTGCCTGCTGCTGGTGTAAAGCTGTCTATCTCACTGCCTTCTTGATCCTCTTGGTACTGTGAGTATAACTTTTTTTTTTTTTCTTGTATCCTGTCCATTTTTACACTTCATCCGTCCGTGCGTCCCGCCAAGCGCTGATCAGGGATGCAGATAACGGATCTGCATCCGTGGTCAGTTTTTGGCGTGACTTTTTTCCGTATTCGCGACGCTTTTTGTATGGCATCCGTCTGTGCGTCCCGCCGAGCGCTGATCAGGGATGCAGATAACGGATCGGCATCCCTGCTCAATTTTTGGCATGACTTTTTTCCGTATTCGCGACGCTTTTTGTATTGCGTCCGTCCGTGCGTCCCGCCGAGCGCTGATCAGGGATGCCGATAACGGATCGGCATCCCTGCTCAATTTTTGGCGTGACCTTTTTTTTTCCGTATCCTCAACGCTTTTTGTATCTCATCTGACCGTGCATTCTGCAGCGGCCGATCAGTGCACCGCATCTGTGCGTTTGAAAAGTTAAATGGCGTTCCTTCTCTTCTGAGCCCCGCCGTGCGCCCAAACAATTACTTTCCACCACATATGAGGTATCTACGTACTCAGGAAAAATTGCACAATATGTTTTATGGTACATTTTTTCCTGGTACCGTTGTAAAAAAAAAAAGCTACCTGGTTGATACAAAAATTTTGTGGTTAAAAAAAAATAATAATTTTCACGGTTCAACGTTATCAACTTCTGTGGAGCCCCTGAGGGTACAAGGGGCTCACCAAACATCTAGATAAATTCCTTGAGGGGTCTAGTTCCGAAATGGGGTAATTTGTGGGGGAGCTCCACTGTTTAGGCACCATAGGGGGTCTCCAAACGTGAGATGGCGTCCGCTAATGATTCCAACCAATTTTGCTGTCAAATGGCGCTCCTTCTCTTCTGAGCCCCGCCATGTGCCCAAACAATTACTTTCCACCACATATGAGGTATCTGCGTACTCAGGAGAAATTGCACAATACGTTTTATGGTGCATTTTTTCCTGATACCCTTGTGGAAAAAAAAGCTACCTGGTTCAAGTGACAGTTTTGTGGTGAAAAAAAAAATTGTATTCATGGCTCAACATTATCAACTTCTGTGGAGCCCCTTGGGGCTCGCTAAACATCTAGATAAACTCCTTGAGGAGTCTAGTTTCCAAAATGGGGTCACTTGTGGGGGAGCTCCACTGTTTAGGCACCATAGGGGGTCTCCAAAACGTGACATGGCGTCCGCTAATGATTCCAACCAATTTTGCTGTCAAATGGCGCTCTTTCTCTTCTGAGCCCCGCCATGCGCCCAAACAATTACTTTCCACCACATATGAGGTATCTGCGTACTCAGGAGAAATTGCACAATACGTTTTATGGTGCATTTTTTCCTGATACCCTTGTGGAAAAAAAAGCTACCTGGTTCAAGTGACAGTTTTGTGGTGAAAAAAAAAATTGTATTCATGGCTCAACATTATCAACTTCTGTGGAGCCCCTTGGGGCTCGCTAAACATCTAGATAAACTCCTTGAGGGGTCTAGTTTCCAAAATGGGGTCACTAGTGGGGGAGCTCCACTGTTTAGGCACCATTGGGGGTCTCCAAAACGTGACATGGCGTCCGCTAATGATTCCAACCAATTTTGCTTTCAAATGGCGCTCCTTCTCTTCTGAGCCCCGCCATGCGCCCAAACAATTACTTTCGACCACATATGAGGTATCTGCGTACTCAGAAAAAATGCACTATAAATTTTATGGTGAATTTTTTGCTGATACCCTTGTGAAAAAAAAATCTACCTAGTTGAAGCAACAGTTTTGTGGTAAAAAAAATGTTTTTCTTTTCACAGCTCAACGTTCTAAACTTCTGTGAAGCCCCCAGGTGTTCAAAGTGCTCAACAAACATCTAGAAAAAATATTTGAGGGCTCTAGTTTCCAAAATGGGGTCACTTGTGGGGGAGCTCCATTGTTTAGGCACCTCAGGGGGTCTTCAAACCCGAAATGACGTCCGCTAATGAGTGCAGCTAATTTTGCACTCAAAAATTCAAATGGCGCTCCTTGCCTTCCGAGCACTGCCATGTGTCCAAACATTTGATTTCCACCACATATGAGGTATCTGCGTACTCAGGAGAAAATGCACAATACATTTTATGGTGCATTTTTTCTTGATACCCTTGTGGAAAAAAAGCTACCTAGTTGAAGCAACAGTTTTGTGGTAAAAAAATTTTTTTTTCTTTTCACAGCTCAACGTTATAAACTTCTGTGAAGCCCCCAGGTGTTCAAAGTGCTCACCAAACATCTAGAAAAATTATTTGAGGGTTCTAGTTTCCAAAATGGGGACACTTGTGGGGGAGCTCCATTGTTTAAGCACCTCAGGGGGTCTTCAAACCCGACATGGCATCCGCTAATGAGTGCAGCTAATTTTGCACTCAAAAATTCAAATGGCGCTCCTTACCTTCCGAGCCTTGCTGTGTGTCCAAACATTTGATTTCCACCACATATGAGGTATCTGCGTACTCAGGAGAAAATGCACAAAACATTTTATGGTGCATTTTTTCCTGATACACTTGTGGAAAAAAAAGCTACCTAGTTGAAGCAACCGTTTTGTGGTAAAAAAAAATAATTTTCTTTTCACAGCTCAACGTTATAAACTTCTGTGCAGCCCCCAGGTGTTCAAAGTGCTCACCAAACATCTATAAAAATTATTTGAGGGCTCTAGTTTCCAAAATGGGGTCACTTGTGGGGGAGCTCCATTGTATAGGCACCTCAGGGGGTCTTCAAACCCGACATGGCGTTTGCTAATGAGTCAGCTAATTTTGCGATCAAAAATTCAAATGGCGCGCCTTCCATTCCGAGCTCCGCTGTGCGCCCAAACAATTGATTTTTACCACATATGGGGTATCAGCGTACTCAGGAGAAAATGCACAATTGTATGGTGCACTTTCTCTTTTCTCCCTTGTGAAAATCAAAATTTTATGGCTAAAGTAACATTTTTGTGTTAAAAAGTAAAATTTTCATTTTTTCCTTCCACATTGCTTTGGTTCCTGTGAAGCACCTAAAGGGTTAATAAACTTTTTGGATGTGGTTTTGAGCAGAGTGAGGGGTGCAGCTTTTAGAATGGGGTCACTTTTGGGTATTTTCTGTCACCTCGGCCTCTCAAAGTCACTTCAAATGTGATGTGGTTCCTAAAAAAAATTATTTTCTAAATTTTGTTGGAAAAATGAGAAATCCCTGATGACCTTTGACCCCTTCTAACTTCCTAACGAAAAAAAAATTTGTTTCGAAAATTGTGCTGATGTAAAGTAGACATGTGGGAAAGTTTATTTAGTAACTATTTTGTGTGACATATCTCTCAGATTTATGGGCATACATTTTCAAAGTTTGAAAATTGCAAAATTTTCAAAATTTTTGCAAAATTTCCTAAATTTTCACAAATAAACGCAAAAATTATCGGTTTAAATTTACCACTGACATGAAGTACAATATGTCACAAAAAAAACAGTCTCAGAATCGCCAGGATCCGTTGAAGCGTTCCAGAGTTATAACTTGTCAAAGTGACACTGGTCAGAATTGCAAAAAATGGCCCGGTCATTAGGGTGTTTTAGTGGCCGGGGGTGAAGGGGTTAAAGAAAGAGTTATTCCCTGAATGACATACTTTTTGAAGAAATTCTGCAATTTTTACAGCACTAATCCATAATTACTCTATTTTAATAAACATGTTTTTCATAATGGGCTTTAAGATACCCATATATTTTTGTTTCGTATTAAAATTCAGGATAGTTTGGTAAATATTTCCTTTTTGTTGTTCTAAAAGGGGACATTACACATTTCAATCAACTATATAAAATTAAGGTTATTAGAAAAAAATATATAAATATGCCAATCAATATATCACCTTTTAACTTACATTTATATACGGCCAGCCTGCAGTTTTTCTTTACTTTTTTGAATGTTGAACTTCCTGTATAATATAATTTTAGAATATTTTTTGCCATTATGAATTACTGTAAGTGTTGGTCTAGGTTCAATGAAATACTACCTTTCTACCCAAAGGAATAGGGCATGGCTACTTTCCCAATCTTTAGTAATATATAATATACAATTCCATTTAGTTCCGCAAGCTGACATTTTTTGCAAGTGATCCAACTTCAGCTAAAAATGTATTACTGTGTTAAAAGGTACATTGAAATAGTTTATAGTATTTGAAATTTATTGTAGCACCGAAACACAAGAGTATATCACACTTGCACAGGTTTTATGGAGGCTTAAGGGTTTAAATAATGGCCTGACCTCTCTGAAATTTTGGTTTGATTATACTGCTGTGTTAAACTTAATACTCCTTTCAGCTTAACACTCCACAATTAGGTTGACTGATATGACAACTACAAATTCTTTTTCTAAAACCTTTAGAGGGGACATATTTATTCCTCTTCTTCTGTGTTCTAAAATGGCTTATTATAAGAAATATATATTCAAGCAAAAGTCGAGCAAACGGCAACTGTTTTCTCTGTGGTACATTTCTTTGTTTTTTTATGTAGATTGTGAATGATTTAAATACTTTTAAGAAAAACATGCTATGATTGAATAAAGACTAATTTAGAACTTTTACTATACAGTGGGTGAAATGAGTATCGAATACGTCACCAATTTTCTAAGTAATTATATTTCTAAAATTTCTTTTGACATGAATTTCTTATCAGATGTTGGTAACAACTACTCCAATCCAAAAAAATCAAACCATAGATGTACATCAAATAAGTTATATGTAATGAGAAATGACAGAGTAAAATGTATTGAGCACATGAAGAAAGAGAGGTGCAAAAAGCCATGGATAGTCATAACACCCGCTGAAATCTATTAATAGTTAAAAAGCAATCCTGCCACTTAGTGATAAATAATATCAGCTCTTTCAAATCATGGTTCATACAAAGGGGTGTTAAAGCCGGGCTTTTGTTTCCTCTCAGGTAGCAGGGACGGACCGGCCGGTTGTGAGAGCACGCTTAAAACACCATGACAGACTCGAGTCTATAGTGAGTCAATTAGCTCTGCCCCTTTATTGAATCTGAAGGTTTCTTTATACCTTTCAAGCTGATTACGCAATATGAGACATGTGATATAGTTACATAACTTTAGATAGATACCAAATATAGTCATTTGGGATATAAGCATGATATCATCACATAAGGAAAGGCCAAAAAGATATGTAATAAAAAGCGTTTCAAGAGATGTAATCAATCAAACCTTGTCAAACAAGCTGAATATGTCAAGATGACCGTATAAACAATTCTAGGCCTTAATGATAGTCATAGCAGATGTGAAATAGAACATCAATTACTCATTCCAAGATTGCATAACAGATTGCATAACGGATTGCATAACTGATCAAATGCCCATATGTGGAATATAATGAATTTATGAACTAACTGAGGAACCAAGACAAAATGGCTTCTCTAACAGGGGTCTCCTAAACAAGGTGCCACACAAGAAGCATCTCATGATGGATAAAACCATTGAGCTGTCTCAAGATCTTTACAATCTTATTGTTGCAAAACATACTGATAGCATTGGTTACAGAAGAAGCTAGAAACAAGCAAAAGTGAGCACTCTTGGGGCCATAATTTGGAAGTGAAAAGACATTATTTCTCCATAAACCGGCCACAACTAGGTGCTCACCATAATATTTCAGACAGTGGAGTGAAAAGAATTATCAAAGGAGTTGTCCAAGAGCCAAGAACCATCTGTGGAGAACTACAGAAATACCTGGAATCAGCAGGTACAATTGTTGAAAAGAAAAAAAATTAGGTAATGCCGAAAACCTCCATAGCTTGTATGCACACTCACCAAAAAAGACTACATTGCAGAACAAAAAGTATTTTCAAGATGAGACCAAATGTAATTCTTTGTATGCCACAATACACACCATGAGGCCAAAAGACGGTGCTTATCACCCCGAAAACCCTATACCAACAATGAAGTTTGGGGGTAATGAGTGTTGTAAGGCTGTTTTTCAACATATGGCACTGGCAAAACTTCATATAATGAAGGAAGGATGAATGAACAAATGTACCATGATATTCTTTATAAATATCTGCTGCCATCTACCAGGATGATAAAGAGGAAACAATGGTGGAAATTTCAGCAAGACAATGGTCCCAAACACACAGCCCAGCAAATTCTCAATTGGTTTCAGAGAAACAAAATAAAGCAGCTAAAATGGCCTAGACAATCACCTGACTTGTATCCAATAGACTATTTTCAGGATTTGGAGAGTGTTTGTGTAGAATAAAGGGCCAAAATCACATCTGAGCAATGCATGTGACTAGCTTCTCCATACAGGAGGTGTTTTGAAGCTGTCATCTCCATCAAAGGCTTCAGTATGAAGTATTTAATATATTTTGGCAAGCGTTTTAAATAACTTTTTCCTGGGTCATTTCTCATTATTAAACATTACTTAATTTATGGACATCTGTGGTTTGATTTCTTTGTCCTGTGTGGTTTGGGGATGGGTTGTTAACAATATCTGGTGACAAAATCATGGCAATATTACCTTTAGAAATATATTTATTTAAAAAGTAGTGGAATGTTCAGTACTTATTTCCTCCACTGCAAATGGGAGAAGACAGGGGTAGAGAGGGGGAAAAATCCTTGTTGACCATAAGAACTTACACTTTGTGGGATTGAGAAACTTACCGAATGACCGAGATGGAACTCAATTCTGATGTACAAACTAGCAACCACTAATCTTTGATGGTCCAAGTATTGATAATGTACAAGGTATGATATTCTAGTAGATGTGATAGCTGCATTATGGGGAAGTCCACTTTGTTTACACAAAAGTAAATTAGCCTACTGTGTGATGCTTCAGCAGTTTGAAAATGTATGCTTTGTTGTTTTCTGTCAATAGACTCTCAAAGTATTTGAATTCATATGAAACCACAAATTTCAGGAAATTGGACTTAAACTCCAGTCTTCACGGATTGATCTGCTGATCTCAAGTTAAGATCTTTCTACCTTAATTTTCAGGAGTGGTATTTAAATCACCCCATAGTGAACAGATTAATAAAGTAGGATTTTGTATTTCTTTCGTATTGTGAGATTCTGACATGATTATAGATAGCCAATTCTAAGCAAATTGAAAAGTAAACAATATTTATGCCTAAGGGTAATTGATAAAGTTTAATAGGCAAAGCAGAAGAGAATAGCAATCTCAGGCTAGGTCCAGACTATGAACACAATCTTGGGCACATTTGCTCAGAAGGTATGCGCTCAACAGTGTGCACAGTCAGGATGGTTGACGAGGCATCCGTTAATCATAGGGGCCAATTGTAAAGATACCTTTTACAGTACAGTTTTAGAACTAGGGCTAGACTTCAGAACATAAGGGACACTCAATTTGTGAAAAATAGGTTCTCTGCATTGAATTTCCAAAGACGGGCAAATTTAAATTTTGCCTGATCTGCTTATCTCTACCTATTGGGGCCCCTATAGACAGGGCAGAAAGTGGAAACAAGGATAAGGATAAGGTCTCCTCACCACATAATTTCATACTCACACCACGTCTCTGCTGTAGTTGCATGTATACATATATATACAGTATATACACAGTATATATATATATATATATATATATATATATATATATATATATATATATGAATATATATATAAAAGAAAAAAAAAAAAAAAATATATATATATATATATATATATATATATATATATATATACACACCAGCTGTAGTACCCGGGCGTTGTCCGGGATGGTAACTGTCTCTCTGTCTCTTCCCCAGTCTCTGTCTGTGTGTCGCTGTCTGTCTGTCTTGCTGTCTGTCTCTTTCCTTGTCTGTCTGTTTCTATCTCTCTGTCTGTATTTGCATCAGTCTATCTGTCTCAATCTTTGTAGCTGTCTGTCTCTCTCTGTCTCTTTGTCTGTCTGTCTCTTTGTCTGGCTGTCTCTTTGTCCGGCTGTCTTTTTGCCCAGCTGTCTCTTTGCCTGGCTGTCTCTTTGCCCGGCTGTCTCTTTGCCTGGCTGTTTCTTTTCAGGGCTGTCTCTTTCCAGGTCTTTCTCTTTGGCCGTCTGTCTCTTTTGCCATCTGTTTCTTTCTTTGCCTGCCTGTCTCTTTGCCTGTCTGTCTCTTTGCCCCTCTGTCTTTTTCCCGCTCTGTTTCTTTCCCGCTCTGTCTCTTTCCAGGGCTGTCTCTTTCCAGGGCTCTCTCTTTCCAGGGCTGTCTCTTTTCAGATCTGTTTCTCTCCAGGTCTGTCTCTCTCCAAGTCTGTCTCTTTCCCGCTCTGTCTCTTTCCCGCTCTGTCTCTTTCCCGCTCTGTCTCTTTCCAGTCTGTCTCTTTCCCGGTCTGTCTCTTTCCCGGTCTGTCTCTTTCCAGGTCTGCCTCTTTGCCCATCTGTCTCTTTGCCCATCTGTCTCTTTGCCCATCTGTCTCTTTGCCCGTCTGTCTCTTTAGGCGTCTGTCTCTTTGGGCATCTGTCTCTTTGCCCGGCTGTCTCTTTCCAGGTCTGTCTCTTTCCCCGTCTTTCTCTTTCCCCGTCTGTCTCTTTCCCCATCTGTCTCTTTCCCCGTCTGTCTCTGTCTGTGTCTCTGTCTTTTTCTGTCTCTCTTTATCCGTCTCACCACCGACATCTTTTTACCTCATACATAAGCTTCGTAGCTTCATAGCATTAAAATATAGCCATCCCTCATCCAAGTGCTGGAATGCTTCAGTGATTACACTCATATTGCTACCATCAAGCAAATGGATAACTATTGGACAGCTATGCTTTTAGAAAATTGATATAAAAGCAAAATGGATTTATTTTTTAAATGGAGTCCAAATTGGCTTTCATTGAGCAGACACCTGCTGACCACATGATGATAGGTAGTAGAGAGTCCCTCTCCACTACCTACAGACAAGTAGGCTCACATTTTATCCTCAAAACCTTAATAAAATATAGAAGTTTATTAGTAAATTTTTTAAAATAATCCCAAAGACACACAAACATTAACAATCCAAGGTCAGGTGACCCATCAATTTTTTTTTTTATGCTAATACAAGGGGACAGAAATGAAAGGAATGACGGGGGAAGGGATACCCTGATAACCCTCAACAGTTCCGGTGTCCCTACCTAACAACGGAGAGTGTGACACCTTAAGCTACCGGGCGCCCCCGTTCCACGTCGACTGTCCCTTTTCCTCACCCTAAATATAGGGAAGATAATTTAAATAGAAGGGAGGGAGAGAGAAAGAAACAGTTCCCAGGAGTACAATAGGGTCTGAATAAATAATAAATAAAAGGTTTTATAAAACCTGACTCAAGGTGATATCAAATACAACTGCAGAGGGTAATACAAAAACAGTAATTTCTGCAAAAATGTTTGAGCTCATATGATAGTGTATTACACCATATGGTGTCATAGAAAAAAAGCCACCATAGTCTCTATGCAATCACAATGAGACCAGATAATTAGCAGACAGTCGACGTGGAACGGGGGTGTGATGCCCCGGACTAGTCGGGTCGTCCCAGTTAGTCACACACAACACCACCCCCTCTCCCGGTTAGGTGACATCAGCCAAACTAAAAACCTTGTCACCACCCTCCAGGTTTGATTTCCACACCAGGAGGGCGGAGCCAGGCAGTTGGCTCCACCCACCGAGGAGTTCACAGGCCTGGAGGTGGGAAAACACAGTCTAGTAGAGTCAAGTTCAGGTTCTAGTGGAGAGCAGTCAAGGTCACGGGCAGTCCTGTGTCCGGGCCCTGATAAGAGACTACCAGGTGGCTGGGTCGGAGCCCAGTCGCCATTGGCAAGGAGGCAGATGGTGGTGGCTGCCTGCAGGAGACCGGGAAGATGACTGGTGGAACCGTAAGGGACCGGGACAGGGTAGTGGCCCGCCGGAACCGAACCGGGGAGCCAACTGGATACCGGAGCACCAGGCAGGGTACTCAGACCCAGTACAAAGCCCTGAACCGACAGGGCCGAGTCGAATCAACTGATTGCGTATTGAACTTAAGAACCTGTCCCACACAAGTCCCGTTAGAAGACAACAGCCCAACCATACAGGGTAAAGCCCCCGCCAAGGCATAGAGACCCAAAGGGCCAGCATCTGCGAGCAAACGGGCTCCTACGGCATATACAAGTCGGGGATTGGACTACCGGTGTCTAGGCAAAGGAGTCAAACATTTACACACAGAGGTGCAGGAGAAAGGCGGAAACCACCAACCTATTCTGGGAGAAGCTGCAGCCGGCTGCGGGCCCCGTTCATCACTCCGTTTGGTTTACCAGAGACTCCAGTGTCTTGTGTCAGAGGGAGTACACCAGTGCCATCAGGCACCGCACCGCACTGCACTGCAACACTTCACCCTGCACCCCGGCCCTCGCCTACTGGGCCCCGGGACCAACACCCCCTCCCCAAGGAGGGGTCAACACCTAGCTGCGCCATTACACCGCTCCCGGGAGCCCCCCATACCTTCATCGCAGCGGTGGTGTCTACAATCACCACAACCCGTGGGTGGCGTCTTGAACTAACATCCAAAACAAAAACAACCACGGCCCCGGCCATGGAACTCATCACTCAACTCCCCGCATGTAGCGCCAACTCCCTTGCAGAGCGATGTGACCCCCTGGTCCATGAGAGGCTCGAGCCACCACCCGCAGTATGAGCATGGAGCCGAGCCCGCGGGGCGGTAGAGGTGCGCCTGGTAACTTAAGGTGTCACCCCCTCCATTGTTAAGTAGGGGCACAGGATTTGTTGAGGGCTATTAGGGTATCCCTTCCCCCCTCATTCCTTTAATTTCTGTCCCCTTGTATTAGTATAAAACAAACATTTTGAGGGGTCACCTGACCTTGGATTGTAAATGTTTGTGTGTCTTTGGGATTATTTTAAAAAATTTACTAATAAACTTCTATATTTTATTAAGGGTTTGAGGACAAATTGTGAGCCTGTATTATACTCTACCTGACAAGTCTATTTTATTTTTGTAACCACTACAGACAAGTAGCTAAGATATGATCATCAGCAGCAATAGTGTATTTTACAGTGGGTACAAAAAGTATTCAAACCACTTTAAATTTTTCACTCTTTGTTTCATTGCAGCCATTTGGTAAATTAAAAAAAGTTCATTTTTTTCTCATTATTGTACACCTCGCACCCCATCTTGTCAGAAAAAAAACAGAAATGTAGAAATTTTTGCAAATTTATTAAACAAGAAAAAATGAAATATCACATGGTCATAAGTATTCAGACCCTTTGCTCAGACACTCATATTTAAGTCACATGCTGTCCATTTCCTTGTGATCCTCCTTGAGATGGTTCTACTCCATTTGAGTCCAGCTGTGTTTAGTTAAACTAATAGGACTTGATTTGAAAAGGAGCACACCTGTCTATATAGACCTCACAGCTCACAATGCATGTCCTGCAATCGGATCACAACTCTGGAGGAGAGAGGGGGATGAATCTCCCTATCTCCACTATTGCCAGCTGGTGCAATTATTGCACTCCACTCCGGTGTCATCTGAGTGCAGTGCGATGTTTCACTTGCACCCATAGACTTGTATGGGAGTGAGTGAATACGTATTGGATCCCATCCGCAGCATGCTGCGACTGTTTTCTCGGTTCGATTAGGGCTGAGAAAATAATCACAGATGGAAATGGCCCCATAGAGTAACATGGGTCTGAGTGGAATGCGATTTTTTAGGAAGAGTTTTCCATAGAGATGATATGTCATAGGACTATCCTGGCCAGTTGTCAGAAGATGGGGTGAGGTCCCTATAGTCATTAGTCATCCCTATGAGTGTAGATATGTATAGGTTATTTTGATAGACCATGATAACTGTGATATAAAAAATGTCAAACTAGTTTCTGAAGCACAGAGTACTTTATTATTTTAGTTTTAGTCCCAAAAAACCCTTTTTAAATCTTAAATAGTTTTTACATTACTTACATTTTTTTATGAAACGGATGCTTGTTAGAGGACATATAGCTAAGAAACATAACAACTATGCAAGGTTATAAAAGACTGTTGCTATGACAACAAATGTCAAGTTTTAATACCATTTTCATCCTAAAATCCTAAGTCAGAGAATTTTCTTTTATTTTTCTTCTGTAAAAACACAAAATTACTTAGCCAGCATTTTTGTGGTTACAGTATAAATAAAATGTGTAATAAACATAATACGTGCCACCTATAACTCAAATACTAATTTAAACACATTTACAGTAAATTAGTATATGGGGATACTCATAATAATCTGCACAATAATAACTAGGGTAAGTACTAAAAAAATATAGGTATCTATTTGTATTGAACACATCACCCAAAAATTCCCATTTATTATGAACTATCAATTTATGGGAGAATACAATAGATTCCTTTAGAAATACATTTCTAAGATGCCATAAAAAGCACAGTTACAGTAAATACATGGTCCTTCTCAAAGCTGATTATATCCAAAGTGATGGGTAATTGTAGATGCTAAGAACACTGAACCAAAACTTGTCACAACAAAAGGAAGGAAATGTAAATATCTCCATATAATGACATTTGTGGGGGGGTTTTCTATAAGGAACAATAACTTTTTAACAAAACTACATTCTATATTGTATATAATGTTGTATAATAAAATGTATTCAGAATGTATTTAATTTGGTTCACATAAATTGGATTGAGTTTTTCTGAGCTTTCTACTGACAACAGACATTTTCACTTGATATACTTCTTTTGACATAATTCTGCTTTAGGTTAATGGATATGGGCTATAAAACCATTGGATCACTTTAGGAAATGAATAAATTAGAACGTGGAAAAGTCACATTTCCATAATAAATACTAGTGACAAGGAAGTTGTATAAAAGGAACTTGCTGTACACGACGTACAAAAGAACAAAGTTCTGAAATAGTACAACTAATTTCTCATTCAATTCTTATATATAATTAGATGAAGTAAAATATCTACATTGCAATTCTTTTTTAGCAGTCTGGAATACACTATAATAAAATCGCAGCTATATGACTGCTATGATTCCAGTTATTTATTTAAAGGGACTCAGGGACTATTCTGATATGCTGCCACTCAGGTCCTCTTTGGTATTTACGTATACCAAAGAGGACCTGAGTGGCAGCATATCACAATAGTACGCTAATCAGTGGAGAGACCATTGACACTGGCAGCCTGTGTGAAATAATGTGAAGAAGGTCACATATGACAGAAACATTTATTGAATATTGATTGTCACACAGAATACTTACGCCTGGATCAGATTTAAACATACCTCAACAGAAATCTGACCCAGGTCTCTTCTACACGGTCCCAGTGTTGGTCCATACTGGTCGACTCACTTGGGTATGTATACAGCTTTTTCTTCAACACTACTCTCAATTGTTTGATTCAGTTGAGATCTGAGGACTGTGGAGGCCAATCCAGTACCTCTACTTTATTCTGATTAAACCATTTCTTCACCAATCTCATTGTATACTTTGGGTCATTTTCCTGCTGGAAAACTGTTGTTCTTCCATAGTACTCAATTGTATGAAGTAACTTATCTTGTATAGCTCAGCATTGAGACCACCTTCAATTGTGGTATAGTATTGAACACCTTTGGCTTTGAAGGAATCCCATATCATAAGGCTAGCTAAACCAAACTTGACAGTTCCTTCAATTTCTCGATATATTGGCCCTTTTCCCTTATTTCTTCCAGACTCATTTTCACCCATCAGAGCCTAATCTATTGACTTTCATCTCATGGCTCCAAATAACTCATTTCTAATCTTCTTCTGTCCTATGTCCAATACATAACAGTTAGTTCTCCTCAGGCCAGGGTGGATGTCTCCCTATTTAAACTTCCCGCAGTCAGTACCTAATTGCCACTTATACACTTGCTGTACTGGTTTGATTGTTTCTCCCCTTGTGATTACTAGTTTTTATCTGTGTTCTAACGTTGACTTTTTTCCCCCCGATGATCCACTGATGATTTTGACTTCTGTTTGGACTTTCTGTTTTTGATGTGTGAGTGCGCACAGAATAGTATGTGAGCTCAATAGAAAATCTTTGACCTAGTACACAGATTGGAGTTCAGACTAGTAGACTTGCTATTGAGCTCATGCACAGCTTTTTGCATGCACCTAGGCAACAAGCTTTATTCATCAGCCTAATTTTTAGAGTAGCTTTTTCATTAATTAGGGCAGAGTCACACTTGCGTATGACTTGCATGAGTGCAATGTGAGAAAATCTCGCATTGTTCTCGGCTCCATGTAAGACGATGCAGCACCTCAGATCTGTGAGTTTTTCCTCAGCCGTAATCGGACTGAGGAAAAAAATCGCAGCATGTTGCGATTGTCTGAGAGAGCCGTATCACTCACACCCATTCAAGTGTATTGGTGTGAGAGAAACATCGGACTGCACTCGAATGTTATCCAAGTGCAGTACGATATACGCACAGGCTGACAATGGAGGAGATGGGGGGATTAACCCCTCCCTCTCCTCCGCAGCACCCGCCCTCAGCTTTGCAGCTGTGACCCAATCGCAAAATCGGGTCACAGTTGCATGACACTCGGCTCACACTCGCAGCAGAGCCTGAGCCGGGGGTCATTAGCATATCGCATCCGTAGCTCTTGCATTGGATGACATACGCTAATGTGAGTGTCAGTGTCAGTGTGAGTCTCAAGACCTGGACCCCACTAATCTGCTACACTCATTAGGTATTATCTTTTTAACAAATAAAAACAAATTAAGTAGTAGATGTTCTATAAATACATATCTTAATGTACTTTGCATACTGAGCTAAGAATATAGTAAGAAATAAATAAAACAATGGAGTTTATAGTATAAAGTTGAATTGATGTGTAAAACCTTCTGGCACATTAAATCAGTGCATCTATGAGAAATTGTATACAATGTTATAATTCTATTATGTATAGATTTCATTTCCAGTTCTATATTCATATATCAATGATTCACACATTTTTACATATCTTAATACCTATGGTGTCTTGAGGCCACTGTTTTATAACAAAAGATAAATGTAGAAAATAAAAATAAGCCTAGCATCCTTCTACTTTTCCTATGATGTACAATTTTGCTGTTTATCACTTTTTATTACTGAGTTTTATTTTGTAATACAAAATTGATAGCTCATATTCTTCATAATAGTTTTTAGTGCAAGAAATGACCTTTAGTTTGTAGATATAGCTATTAGAGTATTTTTATTTGTTACCAAATAATTTAAAAATACATTGTAATGGAAATATCTGCATTAGTGAATCCCTCTAATGCATAGACATATTTTGGAAAAAAAATTATCACATTTATTTACATTTATAAACTATGAAACACACAAAAACCTACTGAACATACAAGAATACAGTTAGGTCCATACTGTATATATTTGGTCACTGAAACAAATTTACTTTTTTTACCTGTTTACTGAAACAGTTATAGTTCTATAGTGGATATAGACATAAAGTCCTGACTTTTGGCTTTCATTTGAGGGTATCCACATTAAAATTTGATGAAGGGTTTAAAAGTTTCAGCTCCTTCACATGTGCCCCCATGGTTTTAAAGGCCCAAAAGTAATTGGACAATTCACTGAAACGCTATTTCATGGGCCGGTGTGGGCAATTCCTTTGTTATTTCATTCTCAATTTAGCACATAAAAGGCCTGGAATTGATCTGAGGTGCAGTGATTGCATTTTGAAATTTTTGCTGAGAAGTAAACATGTGGTCAAAGGAGCTCTCCAAGCAGGTGAAACAAGTCATCCTTCATCTGCAAAGACATAAAAGACCCATCCGAGAAATTGCTACAATATTAGGAGTGGCTGAATCTACAGTTAGGTGCATTCTAAAAAGAAACACAGCACTGGTGACCTCAACAATGCAAAAAGACCTGGACATCCATGGAAAATAACTGTGGTGGATGATCACAGAATAAGAGAAACCCCTTCACAAAATCCAACCAAGGATGGCTTGGGCATGTATGACTGCCAGTGGAACTGGGTTCCTAGTATTTATTGGTGATGTGACACAGGACAGAAGCAGCCGGATTACTTCTGGAGTTTTCAGAGACATACTGTGTACTCAAATCCAGCCAAATGCAGCCAAATTAATTCATAATACAGATGGACAATGACCCAAAACAAAAAACTAAATCAATCCAGGAGTTTCTTAAAGCAAAGAAGTGAAATTATCTTGAATGGCTGAGTTATCACCTGTATCTCAACCCAATAGAGCCACAATTCACTTTGTTACAGACTAAACTTCAGTCAGAAAGGCCCACAAACAAACAGCAACTGAACGCCGCTGCCGTAAAGGCCGGCAGAGCATTAAAAAGGAGGAAACCCAGTGACTGGTGATGTCCATGAGTTCAAGACTTCAATCACTCACTGCCAACAAAGAGTTTTCAACCAAGTATTAGAAATAAACATTTCATTTCCAAATAATTTGTCTAATTAGTTTTGAGCTTCTAAATGAAGAGATTGAGTTTATAAAATGCTTTAGTTCCTTGCATGTTTAGAAAATTATTTTGTTCAACCGACTGAATTAAATCTGAAAGCCTGAACTTCAACTGCATCTGAATTGTTCTGTTCAAAATCCATTGTGGTGATGTAGAGAACAAAAAAGTGTTGTCTTTGTCCAAATATATATGGAGCTAACTGTATATATAAATACATATAAATAAATGTACCATATTTCTCAGACTATAAGATGCACCTGATGATAGATGCACTCAGGTTTTGGCAATAGAAAATAAGAAAAAAATATTAATACTAGAACTCCCCTGGTTATGTAAACATGTGGAGGGGGTATTGTTGGTTGACTTCAGTTGTGCTCCTTACTGGATGCTCTAGAATTAGAAGAGGGGTGCAGTAAATCTTTTTTATGTTTATGTGTCAAGGGTAGGGTCCTCCTTGGTCTGCTGCCATAGCATTTAATTTCATTCAAATGTTGTTTGATAGTTTGCACTGACACTGATGCACCCTGAGCCTGCAGGACAGCTTGAATTTCTTTTTAACCTGACCAGGGATGCCTATCCACCATCTGGACTATCCTGCATTACAACCTTTCATTATTTTTTCTCTGCTGTCTACATACAGGCTGATTAGCTATAGTGCCATGGGTTGTAAACTTCTTGATTACACGGACAAGCAAAAGGGTAACAATGTTTTGAACTTTTGACTATCATGCCCCAAATGTCACCATCCGCTACACCTTTTTGCATGATACTACCTTCATTTTATAGACAATCATCTTTGCTATCTTTGCTGTCTCATATATAAATTTGATTTGCAACTATTTAGGATATAATTAATTATGCAGATTCTTGTTATGTCATTTCATTATTACTGTTTTCCTCCTTAAAATTTTAATTTTATTTTAGATTACTTTGTTAGTATTTTGTTCCACATTTGGCTTAAAAACTGCCAGAAACCCCCCCCTAGAAAAAATGAAGCTATTGGTTGCCATAATAAAAGATATATTTTTTCATTAATAATGTATTACAATCAAAGTTTAATTTACAGCAAGTGTGCTAAATAAAGGGACATGGATCAAACAGCTGCACCACAATATTTGATAAAGTATTAAAACCTATAGACAGGAGTCCATAGTTACACTGCAAACAATTTCAGAAACAATGAATAAGGTGTAAATCTAATATATAAAGCTGAATGTGTGTATGTACTTGTCACGCTCCCCGGTGCCCGTGCCACGCTCCCCGGCTCCCCTGCCATGCTCCCCGGCTCCCCTGCCACGCTCCCCGGCTCCTCTGCCACGCTCCCCGGCTCCTCTGCCACGCTCCCCCGCTCCCGGACCTCGCTTCCCCGCTCCCGTGCCACACTCCCCGGTCCCTTGCTCCTCAGCCTCCATGCTCCCTCACCTGCGTCCTCCAGGCAACCCGGTCCCTGGTCCCGGCACCCGTCTGCTGTCCTGAGCCGACCTGGCACTCCTGCCTCCTGCACACCGCATCCTGCTCTGGCTTCTGGCACCCAGGCCTCGCGCATGCGCATTAGGGCGCGCGCGCGGTCATTGACCTTTTCTTAAAGGACCAGCGTCCTCCAACAGGATATTGAAGATGCAGGTACTGGGTATATAGAGGGTTCCTTTCCAAGTGGGCGGGGCCTGTTCTTCGTGTTTGCTAAGCTAGGAGTCAGGTCTCCCTGTGCTTTGTCCCGTACTTACCTATCTCTCTTCTAGAGTCGCTCCTGTCTCGCCAACCGGTCCTGACGATTCCAGAACCCCGAACGGTGACTGTCCGCCATCTCATCAGTCCCTACCATCTCCGATCCCTGGATCCGTGTGGTGACCGACCTCCTCGCTCCGCTGGTTCCGGACTCTGCCTGACATCATCTCGGCCTCCGAACCTGAGCTCCGTCACCCGGACTACCTTCAGAGACTCCGTGGTCCCAGGGACTTCTTCACTCCACTCCTCTGAACGGACTGTCCTGCTACCCGTAGTGCTCCGGCTACCAGGCACCTTGCCCTCGGTGAGGTGTTCAGCCCAGTGGATCCACCTCCTGGGCCTACCCGTCCTCCTGGTCCTAACAGTACTGTATGTATGTCCGGGATTGGCATCTGCACTGTCGCAGCTACAGCCATGAAATTTTCCACACTCAGACGTCTGGACCCCGAGAGCGTCATAGGCTATGTTGTGAGGCGAAATTTTAACCCCGCGCGTTCCAAATTACCAATCATTTTTGCCCCTATCTACATAATGGGGAAAAAATGAAATGAAAAGTGTATCCGCACCGTCGCATTTACAATCACAACATTTTGCACAGACACCTCATGTGACCCAGGGAACGTCGTAGACTATGTTTTGACAGGAAAATTTAAACCCGCACTTTACAGTTACTCTCCAAAAAACATGCCTTCATTAAAGTAAATGGAGCCTGGAACTATAGGTTATTAGTAGGAGCTGTGATTGGTTGCTATATATTGGTTGTTTTGTTTTTTTGTTTTTTTTTCTCTTTGGTTTTTACTAGTCTTGAGGCTGCCATTCACATGCTTGTAATATTGCATGTTTACTGAACATTTGTTACAGCTCAGTTTCTTTTGGTGTTTTTCGTCTGTTTTCTTGCTTTAGTGCAAGATGGGGGTGCAGCCCTCCTTATACTGAGACTGGGCAATCAATTTGCTTCCTACTTTGCTGTGTATTTAATCTGGGACCCAGCTGACCACTTGTTACCATTCACATTGGAGTTTTGATAGACACAAGTCAGGTATAGAAAATGTTTTTAACTTCAGTTGGTTAGGGACTGTCCCAAAGGGTACACCGTGACGAGGTGGGACAGCTTCTTACCTTTTTGCAAAAATGTATATACTAAGTACCCTGTTATTAAGCACTTGTAATTTATTTATTTATAGTCAGGGTATTTTTCATACAATTTTTCTCTTTGTTTTTTTTCTAATCACAAAATTTTGAACAGACACCTCATGTAACCCAGGGAACGTCGTAGACTATGTTTTGTCAGGAAAATTTAAACCCGCACTTTACAGTTACTCTCCAAAAAACATGCCTTCATTAAAGTAAATGAAGCCTGGAACTACAGGTTATTAGTAGGAGCTGTGATTGGTTGCTATAGGAACAAAAGACATTCATAGTATAAGAAGCTTATATGTGAGGTAATAAGATGTCGGTGGGGAGACGGATAAAGAGAGACAGAGAGAGACAGACAGAGAGAGAGACAGACAGAGAGACAGACAGAAAGACAGACAGCGAGAAAGACAGAGACAGACAGCGAGAAAGACAGAGACAGACAGGGAAAGAGACAGAGTCAAACAGTGAAAGAGACAGATACAGACGGTGAAAAAGACAGACAGAGACAGACGGGGAAAGAGACAGACAGAGAAAGACCTGTCAAGAGACAGATGGGGAAAGAGACAGACAGACATGCAGACAGAGACAGAGACAGGGAAGGAGGAGACAACCAGAGAGACAGACAAAGATAGATGGGGAAAGACACAGACTTTGATAGAGACAAACTGGGAAAGAGACAGACAAATAGAGACAGACAAAGACAGGCAGACAGGGAAAGAGACAGACAGGAAAAGACACAGACAAAGAGACGGGGAGACAGACGGGGAAAGAGACAGACCTGGGAAAGAGACAGACCTGGAAAGAGACAGATGGGGAAAGAAACAGAGAGATAGAGACAGACAAAGAAAGAGACAGACAGAGACAAGCAGATGGGGAAAGAGACAGATGGGGAAAGAAACAGATGGGGAAAGAAACAGATGGGGAAAGAGACAGACAGAGACAGATGGGGAAGGAGACAGATGGGGAAAGAGACAGATGGGGACAGAGGCAGACGAGGACAGAGGCAGAAGAGGACAGAGGCAGACAAGGACAGAGGCAGACGAGGAAAGAGGCAGACGAGGACAGAGGCAGACCTGGAAAGAGACAGACCTGGAAAGAGATAGACCTGGAAAGAGACAGATGGGGAAAAGACAGACAGAGACAGACAGGGAAAGAGACAGACGGGGAAAGAGACAGATCTGGAAAGAGACAGACGGAGCACATTACTTGGCCAATTTAGTTAAATCTGTGTTGAATATCTGTGGTGTTGAAGTATATGTTGTGAAATGCTTCTATTAGCTTAGTTTTTGCTTTTTAATAATTACATTCCTATCTATTGTTATGTGGTTTTTGTGTGCAGAATAAATTTTTGTTAATACATTCTAGTTTGTTAACAGCAGTTATTAACTGTGGCGAAGCCGGGTAGTACAGCTAGTATATATATATATATATATATATATATTTATCTATATATATATATAAATATATATATATATATATATATATATGCTGTATATATATATATATATATATATATATATATATATATATATATATATATACATACACATATACAGTACAGACCAAAAGTTTGTACACACCTTCTCTTTCAGAGAGTTTTCTTCATTTTCCATTCAGTTTGCGTTTAGTTGGACCATCATTTATTTTTCAACAGGACAATGACCCCAAACACACCTCCAGGCTGTGTAAGGGCTATTTGACTAAGAAGGAGAGTGATGGGGTGCTACACCAGATGACCTGGGCTTCACAGTCACCAGACCTGAACCCAATCGAGATGGTTTATTGTGAGCTGGACCGCAGAGTGAAGGCAAAAGGGCCAACAAGTGCTAAGCTGTTCTGTTCTGTTCTGTTACCATCAAAATTTATGTTGGTGCCTGTTCACACACAGCCACCGCCTCCTGTTCCATAGGCATTATTACTTAAGCACCACCTGCCTGGGGCTGTTCCGCCCTTCATCCATGTTTGCTGGTCTGGCACTGTGGGGGCCAGTTCTGACATTGTGCTGGTGAGTGTGGTTCTGCCACACACGCTGGCACCTGGACTGCCCTTTTACTCGTAGTTGTCAGCCCTTGCAGCATGGGAGCGGTTCCGACACTTCTCAGGTAGGTGATGTTCCTATACGGTCCTGCGCATTACATGAGACCTTAGGGTACGTATATAAATTATAAATATAGTGTAGGGACCCCCCTTATAGAGATTTGCCGTGACGGGGCAGGGGGGCTCAAATCATTGATCAATTATTTGCCAAATATCTCATTGAATTGTCACAGTAGGAATGAATTTGTGAATTTTACACTTTTTACTTTCTCATTGTTGCATGCCACTCATAGGCAGTGCTGGCTCCCCTCCTTTTTGCATATATATATATATATACATATATATATATAAATATATATATATATATATATATATATATATATATATATATATGCTGTATATATATATATATATATATATATATATACACATATACAGTACAGACCAAAAGTTTGGACACACCTTCTCTTTCAGAGAGTTTTCTTCATTTTCCATTCAGTTTGCGTTTAGTTGGACTATCATTTATTTTTCAACAGGACAATGACCCCAAACACACCTCCAGGCTGTGTAAGGGCTATTTGACTAAGAAGGAGAGTGATGGGGTGCTACACCAGATGACCTGGGCTTCACAGTCACCAGACCTGAACCCAATCGAGATGGTTTATTGTGAGCTAGACCGCAGAGTGAGGGCAAAAGGGCCAACTTTTGGTCTGTACTGTATATATATATATATATATACTAGAAATAGGCCTGATGCTATTGCATCGGGAGTGCGGTGGAATGAACATCTGTCTATGCTTTGTGGTGCTGACAGGAGCAGTGGACATGTGTCACGCTGTTTGCACTTTCTAATATATCTGTTGTATGTCATCTTTCTGCATTTGTGTATTGTATGTGTTGCGTCATTTGACCTCTTTCACCCCTGTGCATTGTCTCTTCCTTGTTGTGTGCTGTATATTGGTATCTGGTGTTGTGTTTCTTGAGCTGTGTTCACTATGTGGTGTCTCCGCTGTGTACTGTGTGTGTTTACACTATATGGTCTCTTGCAAGCTGTTGTGACTATAATTGGAGTGGTAGATTGCTTTGTGCAGTTTGATGTGTGTGTGATTGTCTGTTCCCAAAGTAGACAAAAAACACAAAGGAAGTGAGAGGATACAATTTCTTAACATGTCAAAAATAATGGCAAAGCTTCTTACTTTTACATAACAGTAACAGAAAGACAATAAATAGAAATGTTATTATATTGTATTTCTATGTATTAGGTACATTGATGTAAATATATTATATATGTATGTACGGGTAAACTATGTATATCTCTATCTTATAATGTGTCCTCAATCTATATATGTCTATATATCTATTATCTATGTTTATCATATGAAGAAATGATATATCTATGTATTTAGCTGTGTGACAGCGGGTGGGGAGGCCCCATGTTGGGAGGTGTAGTTCCTTCCTTTAATTATATAACATGGACATGGTGGGAGGTGTAGTTCCCTCCTGTAATTACTGTATATAACATGGACATGCTGGAAGGTGTAGTTCCCTCTTGTAATTATATAACATGGACTTGCTTTGAGGTCTAGTTCTCTCTTGTAGTTATATAACATGGACATGATGGGAGGTGTAGTTCCCTCCTGTAGCTATATAACATGGACATGCTGGGAGGTGTAGTTCCCTCCTGTAGTTATATAACATGGACATGCTGGGAGGTAGAGTTCCTGTCGTCTGTGTACATGTGTGTATATGGCGCTACACTGTGTGTACATGTTATCTGTTTACATGTGTGAGTATATGGCTGTATGCTGTGTGTGCATGTCGTCTGTGTACATGTGTGTGTATATGGCTGTACGCTGTGTGTACTGTTGTCTGTGTACATGTGTGTGTATATGGCTGTACGCTGTGTGTATGTGCTGTCTGTGTACATGTGTGTGTATATGGCTGTACTCTGTGTGTACCTGTCGTCTGTGTATATATGTGTGTATTTATGGCTGTACATTGTGTATACGTGTCGTCTGTGTACATGTGTGTGTATATATATGGCTGTATGCTGTGTGAACGTTTCATCTGTGTACATATGTGTGTATATGTCTGTATGCTGTGCGCACATGTCGTCTGTGTATATGTGTGTGTATATGGCTATATGCTATGTGTATCTTTTTTCTGTGTATATGTGTGTGTATATGGCTGTATGCTTTGTGCCCATGTCATCTGTGTATATGTGTGTGTATATGGCTGTACGCTTTGTGTACGTGTCATCTGTGTACATGTGTGTTTGTATATATGGCTGTATGCTGTGTGTTGTGAACACATTTGGACTGGGTTCAGGTTTTGGGCTCCCTCTGATGGCCAATGCTGGTAGTGGAGTTGGTTTGCTTGATAGAGGCCAGACAGCTGATGAGGATTGGAAGTCAGGTGGTTCTGACTGGCTTATAAAACTGTGTAGTGTTCTATTGTTCCTGGCCAGCGCTCAATGTTTCCTCCTGTGTTCTAGGACATCCTGAAGCCAGTCTAACCTTTTTTTTCTACCTTGACTCATTTCAGATAAGTTTGGTCTTTGTACCTTGCTGGTTGCTTCCATTTACTTGTTGTTTGCTGTTTAGGTACTAAAGCTTATTTTCTGACTTTTCTTGTGTGGAGTACCTCCTCTATATTAGTGTTTTGCTTGGATCCCAGTAACACCAGAGTACTGATATAGTGGGGGCAGAGTCCGTGTGGACCCAGTATTTTTCCATATCAGGCGTGTTGGTATTTTCTAGGGTTTTGCACGGCTGCAGACAGTGCTCTTTCCTATCTTTTCCTATAAAGATAGTTTTGGCTTCATCTTTGCTGAATCTGTTTTCTTCCTGTGTATTGTACTTTCCTACATCACCGTAATCTTTATATGTGGGGGGCTATCTATATCTATGGGGGACTGCTCCAAGGCAGATTAGCTTTTTTTGTATTTCTCTCTGTAGGAATAATTAGTTCTCCGGCTGTGTTGAGGCGACCAGGTCATCGTAGGCACGTCCCACGACTACGTCTAGTTGTTTGTCAGTGTGAGGTCTGCAGTCCGCTAAGATTCCAACCACTCTGGTGACACTCTGGGATTCCCAGTTTTTGTCCTTCTTTCTGATCCTCCTCGGTCACTGAATCACAACAGCTGTGTGTACGTGTCGTCTGTGTACAAGTGTGTGTATATATTAGAAGACAAAAGGCCACATAATAAGGGTAGGAAAAGGACGACATGCTACACCTTCCTACATGGCACACTCAAAGCATATGAAAACAAGGAGAACAAACAGAGTGTATTGCACAAATAACAAATTTATTGAGGCACAGGACTGACACATTGTGTACAAGTGTGTGTATATATGGCTGTACGCTGTGTGTATGTGTCGCCTGTATACATGTATGTATATAGCTGTACGCTGTGTGTACGTGTCGTTTGTGTATATGGCTGTATGCTGTGTGTATCTGTTTTCTGTGTATATGTGTGTGTATATGGCTGTATGCTGTGTGCACATGTCATCTGTGTATATGTGTGTGCATATGGCTGTACGCTTTGTGTACATGTCATCTGTGTACATGTGTGTTTGTATATATGGCTGTACGCAGTGTGTACGTGTCACCTGTATAAATGTATGTATATAGCTGTACACTGTGTGTACGTGTCATTTGTGTGTATATATGGCTGTATGCTGTATGTACGTGTTGTTTGTGTAAATATGTGTGTATATGGCTGTATGCTGTGTGTACGTGTCGTTTGTGTATATGTGTGTATATATGGCTGTACGCTGTATGTACGTTTCATCGGTGTACATATGTGTGTATATGGCTGTATGCTGTGCACACATGTCGTCTGTGTATATGTGTGTATATGGCTGTATGCTGTGTGTATCTGTTTTCTGTGTATATGTGTGTGTATATGGCTGTATGCTGTGTGCACATGCCATCTGTGTATATGTCTGTGTAAATGGCTGTACGCTTTGTGTACATGTCATCTGTGTACATGTGTGTTTGTATATATGGCTGTACGCTGTGTGTACGTGTCATCTGTATAAATGTATGTATATAGCTGTACACTGTGTGTACGTGTCATTTGTGTGTATATATGGCTGTATGCTGTATGTACGTGTTGTTTGTGTAAATATGTGTGTATATGGCTGTACGCTGTGTGTACGTGTCGTCTGTGTACATGTGTGTCTACATGGCTGTACGCTGTGTGCACGTGTCATCTGTGTACATCTGTGTGTATATGGCTGTACGCTGTATGTAGGTGGCGCCTGTGTATATGTGCGTGTATATGGCTGAACGCTGTGTACATGTCGTCTGTGTATGTGTGTGTATATGGCTGCTGTATGCTGTGTGTATGTCTCGTCTGTGTATATGTGTGTGTATATGGCTGTATGCAGTGTGTACGTGTCGTCTGTGTATGTGTGTGTATATGGATGTATGCTGTGTGTACAGGTTGTCTGTATATATGTGTGTGTATATGACTGTACGCTGTGTGTATGTGTCGTCTGTGTATATGTGTGTGTATATGGCTGTACGCTGTGTATACGTGTCGTCTGTGTATATATGTGTGTGTGTATTCTCTCTCTCTTTCTCCCCCTCCCCCGGAGAAAGCACGGGTCTTTTAAATAAAAAAAGATTTTGGATATCTACCTCTCTCCAGCAATGCTGTCTCCGACTCTGCTGTCTCCCGCTCTTGACCCCTGCTCATTATACTCACTGAATTTTCAGTGCACTGAACAGTTGGAAGCAGGAGCAGTGCTGGGGACTTCAGTGCAGGGGACTGCATCACTGGGGACAGGTGAGTATCCAGGTGTGTGTATGTGTGTGTATGGCTGTACACTGTGTGTAGGTGGCATCTGTGTGTGTGTATATGTGTGTGTATATGGCTGTACGCTGTGTGTAGGTGGCGTCTGTGTGTGTATATATGTGTATATGGCTGTATGTAGGTGGTGTCTGTGTGCATATATGTGTGTATATGGCTGTACGCTGTGTGTAGGTTGCGTCTGTATGTATATAGCTGTACGCTATGTGTAGGTGGTGTCTGTATGTTTATATGGCTGCAAGCTGTGTGAAGGTGGCGTCTGTGTGTGTATATGTGTGTGTGTATGGCTGTACGCTGTGTATAGTTGGCTTCTGTTTGTATATATATGTGTATATGGCTGTATGCTGTGTGTAGGTGGTGTCTGTGTGTATATGTGTGTATATGGCTGTACGCTGTGTGTAGGTTGCGTCTGTATGTATATAGCTTAACTATTCGGTCACGGCAAGAAGAGGTTAGCTCTGAGGACGAGGGGAGTGCAAACACACAGGGTGATGATGAGGTTGTAGATCCCACTTACTGTCAACCCACAGTCAGGCACTCGATGAGGTCAGCAGAGGCGGTGGAGGAGGATGCGACTGATGATGAGGTTAGCTTGCGCCTTCCTGGACAGAGACGGAGTACTGGAAGCACGTCAACAACTGCATCCTCAGCCACAACTCTGCCTCTGAGCACAAGTACACAAGTAGGGGTGGCTCTGCAGGTCGAATGGGCTCTAAGCCTTGCTTAGCCTGGTCCTTTTTTGACATCTTAAAGGATGATCTCCCAACTCATGTAATCTGTAAGATTTGTCGCCAATCTCTAAGTAGAGGCCAAAACTTCACTAGTTTGACAACTTCGTCCATGAACCGTCACATGGATATCAAGCATAAGTCCCAGTGGGAAGATCACTGTGCTACAATGAGGCCTAGCGGAGCGTGCCAACTGCCACCTGCCCCTTCAAGTGCATCTGCACACTCTTCATCCTCTATGACTGTAGGGACAGCAGTCACACATGCTTTGCGATGCAGACCATCTGACTCTTTAACCGCAACAGGCAGTGTGATTGGCAGGTTGTCAGTTGTTTTGGAAGTGGAAACAGCTGCTGGTGTTGAGCTCTCTCAGACATTAAGAGCACCAACTTTGGATGAAGACAACATTATGTCTCCACCTGCACTTTCCTCACAGACCAGCAGTTTTCCAGGGACACCATACTCAACGCCGTCTGAGCACAGCAGCCAGCCCTCGGTCCCTCAGATGTGGAAATAAAAGACCATTTCCTCCTAGCCATGACAAAGCTAAAAGGTTGACTTTCACCCTCTGTAAGCTGTTGGCTACAGAAATGCTGCCTTTCCGCCTGGTGGACACAGTGGATTTTCGAGACCTTATCTCCGTCGCAATGCCCCAAACCAGATGCACAGTCACCACTACTTCTCCGAGAAAGGTGTGCCTGCGCTACACCAGCATGTCACACACAACATCACCGCTTCCTTGAGAAACTCTGTGTGTGACAGGGTGCATTTCACCACAGATACTTGTACCAGTAAGCATGGACAGGGGCATTACATGTCGCTGACTGGGCACTGGGTAACTATGGTGAGAGATGAGGAAGGGTCTGCTGTACAAGTCTTGGTGTCCCCACGAGTTGTGCATCAATCCTCTGTATGTAGAAGTTCCTCCACTGCTTCTGCCTCTTCCACCTCATCTGGGTCCTCCACCTCCGCCCAAAGCCTGTCTGGTCAGGCCACCTGCGTTGTAACTGCGCACAAGGAATCCCGCACACCTCCTTACTATGCTGGCAGCAGAGCTCAATGGCATCAGGTGGTCTTTACGTTGAAATGTCTGGGAAATAAAAGTCCCATTTACCACAACTGGTCAGCTCTGGAGACCGAGTTTCGTAAATGGTTGTCTCCACTCAACCTGCAGCCAGGGAAGGCCATGTGCGACAATGCTGCAAACCTGGGTGCGGCCCTTCGCTGGGGCAAGGTGACACGCGTGCCTTGTATGGCTTATGTGTTGAACCTTGTTGTCCAGCAATTTTTAACCCACTATCCCGGCCCTAGATGGGCTTCTGCACAGGGCACGGTCACTATCTGCTCACTTCCGCCGTTCAAACGTCGCAGCTGACCGACTTACATCGCTACAGAAGTCTTTCGGCCTGCCAGTTCACCGCCTGAAATGCAATGTGTCGACACACTGGAATTCGACTCTCCCCATGTTGCAGCAACTGTGGCAGCACCGCAGAGCCCTGGTGCAATATGTTATGACATATAGCCTGGGCCAACAAGATGCAGAGGTGGGGCAGATCACACTGATCGAGTGGTCTCAGATCAAGGACCTATGCACCCTTCTGCACAGTTTCGACATGGCGACAAAGATGTTTAGCGCTGACAAAGCCATTATCAGCATGACAATTCCAGTCATTTACATGCTGGAGCACATGCTAAACAGTATTCGGAGTCAGGTGGTGGGACAAGAGGAAGGGGAGGAAGTACAGGAGGATTCATATGCGGAAAGGATACCAAGATCTACATGGTCCAGACGTTCAGCATCACCAAGGCGGCAAGCGAGGGACGGTGGGGGAGAGGGATTAACAAGGGCGCATGGTAGCAGCCAAACTGTTGAGGAAGGTGCCAGGATCTCAGGAAGAAATGGAGGACAAACTGGCGATGGGCATGAAAGACTAAGCAGATGAGGGAGACCTTGATCAAATTTCGGTTGTTTGAGGTTGGGGGGAGATGTCAGAGGAAGGAAGCACGGTTATCACCTCACCGACACAAACACAGCAAGGACTTGGTCCACATGGATGCGCAAGACTCATGAGCGCCTTCTTGCTGCACTACCTACAACATGACCCTCCGATTGTCCGAATTAGAAGTATTGCTGACTACTGGGTTGCCACACTCTTAGATCCCCGGTACAAGTCAAAATTTGGTGAAATAATTCCAGCCATAGAAAGGGACGCATGTATGCAGGAGTATCAGCAGAAGCTGGTATGCAATCTTAGCTTGGCTTTTCCACTAAACACCAGTGGTGCACGGAGTGAATCTCACAGTTGTAGCTTGCCAACCATGGGACTGTTGAGTCATCATCAGTCAAACCGTACCAGCAACACCATATCTGGTGGTAACAGCAATTTTATGGAATAGTTTCATGATTTTTTTAGACCTTCTTTTGCAAGGCCAACAGAGACAAGAAGTCTGACACATAGTCAACGGCTGGAGAGGATGATACAGGAGTATCTCCAAGTGAATATAGATACCATGACTGTGCAACTGGAGCCTTGCTCATTTTGGGCTTCCAATCTTGAAAAATGTCCTGAGCTCGCCACTTATGCCTTGGAGATCTTGTCATGTCCTGTAGCCAGCGTTCTCTCGGAACGTGTCTTCAGTGCTGCTGGGTGGGTGCTTTCAGATAAGCGCACGTGTCGGTCCAGTGACAATGGGGACAGACTAATGTTCATCAAAATGAACAAGTCATGGATCCACAAGGACTTTTCTACCCCTGTGTCATCCTGGGGAGAGTAAATGCTTGTGGATTAGGATTGTGCTTCATGCAAATCAACCTGTCAAGTTTGCAACTGGGGGACAACTGATGCCACTTAAGTGGTGTCTGTGGCCCAATTTTTGGAAAAAAAGGAGACTGGTTGGAGTCCCCTTGCTGTGTTTTACTTGATTTTAGAAGGGCATGACATGCCTATATCTGTGTCTCCTCATCCTTTTACTCGTCTAGCTCTTTTGTTTTCCCATGAGTATATGTACTTGTCACGTTTTCCATGTGTTTGTGGTGTCTTGTGAGTTGTATCTCACCTTTTGGACACTTTAGAAGATGTTTTCCATGTGTTTGTATGTGTTTGTGTATGTATGTGTTTGTATGTGTTTGTGTTTGTATGTGTCTGTGTTTGCCTCCCATTGTTTTCAATGGGGTTCGATGATTATGACTAAAGACCCAGCGTCTGAAATGCGTCAATCATAGGAAATTTTATCCTCACCATGTTTTTTATCCAATAGGAATTAAAGATGTTTTTTTAATCTCCAACAATTTTTGTCTGCATGGACGTTTTGTGCTGAAGTACCTTGATTGTCTGCAGCCTCCCTTGTATACTAAGCACCGTCCAGGAGCTTTCATCCAGCTGAATCTGCAACAAACTGGTGACCTGAAAACCCTTTTTTTTTTTCAACACGTGCACATAGACTGAGTCAGAATAAATCATTTAAGCATTTTAATTTGAGTTTTGGAAGTAACAGATTCCAATTAAATGCTATACTGAGTGCTTGAAGCTAGCCCTTGTTTGCATAGAGATCATCAGAAGTGATATGCCAATGACCCTCTATAGCGAGCATCAGCCGAGGGTCATGCAACTGTGATGCGATCTTGCGATTGGGTCACAGCTGCGGAGAAGAGGCAGGGAGCACGTTCTCCCTCTCCTCCACTGTCTGTCTCTGGGTATATCGCACTGCACTCGAATGACATGCGAGTGCAGTGCGATGTCTCACGCGCTCCCATTGACTTTTTTGGGGTGTGTGAACAGAGAATCGCTGCCAAACGCAGCATGCTGCGATTCATTCCACATGCCGCTATGGCATGAGAATTCAAATTCAGATGGACACTGCCCCATAGTTTTGCACTAGAGTGAGAGCAATCTGATGTTTTAGCGGATTACACTCGTCCATGCAAATGGCAAGTGGAACCAAGGCCAAAGGAAGAGACAATTTTTTTTGCAAAAAAATTTGACTTGGTTCAAGTTGTTTGTTATTTGTATTGTTTACAAAATAAGTAAAAAGATTATTTCATAAATTAATAAAGCAACCTTGAAGTTAGTAGCTTTGGTATAGAAGCTGTCTTAAAAAAATACATTTCAGCAATGTATATTTATTATTAAGTTCCTCATATCAATAATTTTGTAGAAGAAACAATTTTTTTACAGATGCAGAAGTGAACAATTATAATGCATCCTACTTGTCAAAAGCATAAAAAGCAAAGAAAAATGAAAAACTAACATTTTCTCCCTTAAATATTAATCCGTAAAAATATAATGCTCATACCTTATACAAAATTTAATGATAAGTATAATATAAATATTAAAAATAAGAAGTTGATGTTTTTCAACAAACATGAAATAAATAGATATTGTCCACTAGAGGGCGGTCATATGCTTTACAACTGCAGAATGAAGAAAAAAAACAAATTGTGTATTACATAAAGCAATGATATATAATTACGGTATATGATTACTTACAATAAAGCAATAGATATACTAAAAATTTGTAATATTTATAAATTACAAATATGACAAATAGTTTACTGTTTACATTGTGTGTGTACATATATATGTGTATATATATATATATATATATATATATATATACATACATACATATGTACTGTATATATATATATATATATATATATATATATATATATAAATATATAGATACATACAGTTGGAGTCAGAAGTCTGCATGCACAATCTAAAAATAAATAGTTGCATGTTTTTCTCACCATCTGAGGGCTCCGCCACACATCCGTGAAACACGTGCGTGTTTGGTCCGTTTCCGTGTATACTGGAGACACGGCCAAACGTGCACCAATGTTACTATATCTCAGCGGTTACAATTGCGTTTTTGGTTATGTCCGTGAGTCCGTCTCCGTGATGCGTTTTGTGGGCCGTGTCAAACGCCAGCATGTCCGTTTTATTCACGCAACACGCAGCACGGACCCAATGAAAGTCAATGGGTCTGTGCGCACGTCCGAGTGACACGGACGCATCTCTGTTTGTTCCCTGTATGTTTTGTGTTTTTTTCATGTGATGTCAGTCTTTTTTCTTTTTATGTTTCGTTCTCTCCCTCAGTCCGTCAGTCGGTCTCTATGTCTGTCTGTCCCTCTAGCTATCTGTCGGTCAGTTCCCCCCCTCTCTCATACTCACCGTTCCCCGATCACCGGCGCTGCACGGCGTTCACACTGTTCCGGCGGCTTTTCCTCTTTTGAAAAAGCCGGCCGCCCATTAATCAATCTCGTATTCCCTGCTTTCCCCGCCCACCGGCGGCTGTGATTGGTTGCAGTGAGACACGCCCACCACGCTGAGTGACAGGTGTCACACTGCACCCAATCACAGCAGCCGGTGGGCGTGTCTATACTGTGCATTAAAATAAATAAATAAATAATTAAAAAAACCGGCGTGCGGTCCCCCCCCATTTTAATACCAGCCAGATAAAGCCATACGGCTGAAGGCTGGTATTCTCAGGATGGGGAGCTCCACGTTATGGGGGGCCCCCCACCCTAACAATATCAGTCAGCAGCCGCCCAGAATTGGCAAATCGGGGTAATAAGGAGTTATTGGCAGCCCATAGCTGCCAATAAGTCCTAGATTAATCATGTCAGGCGTCTATGAGACACCCTCCATGATTAATCTGTAAGTGACAGTAAAAAAAACACACACACACCTGAAAAAATCCTTTATTAGAAATAAAAAACACAAACAAATTCCCTCATTACCAATTTATTAACCCCGACAAACCCTCCTTGTCCGGCGTACTCCACGGACTCCAGCGTCGCATCCAGCTCTGCTGCATGGAGATGACAGGAGCAGCAGAAGACACCGCCGCTCCGGTCACCTCCATGCAGCTAATGAGATGAGTAGCGCGATCAGCTGCTGTCACAGAGGTAACTCGCGGCCACCGCTGGATCCACTTCAGTCACTCGGGGGATTAGCGGTCACCGGTGAATCCTTCACAGGTGACCGCTAATCAGTACACAGCACAAAGACAGAGCCGCAGCATGACAATGAACTCGGGTGAAGTTCACCCGAGTTCATTCTCATCCCGCTACTCTGTCTTCCGACATGTAGTAACGACATTTTGCATCACACACGTACATTTCACACGGACAACACATACACATGTCAGTTATTTCACTCACGCACACACGGACATTCCACACGCACATACGGCTAGCATACGGGATACACACGCAGGCCACACATACCATAAAAACGGACCTAAAAAACGGAAAACGGACCCGAAAAACGGCCCGTTTTACACAGACGTGGTCTTCACGGATGTGTGGCGGAGCCCTGACATGAAGTTAGAATAAGCCTTTCCCATTTTAGGTCAATTAGGATTACCAAAATTATTTATATTTGCTAAATGCCAGAATAATAAGAATGAGGAATTGTGTTAAGACATTTTTTATTACTTTCTGCAATCTCAAAAGTTTATATATATTTTTTTAGTATTTAGTACCATTGACTTTAAACTGTATGTCTTTGGTCAAACACGCCAGGTTTGTAGTTCACCTTGCTCACACTTGCCTTTTCAGATTTGCCCATTAATTTTCAATAGGATCAGATCAGGGTTTTGTTATAGCAACTCCAAAACATTGACTTTGTGATCCTTAAGCCACTTTGTAACCAGTTTGGCAGTATGTTTCGGGTTTGTCCATTTGAAAGACCCATTTCCACCCAAGCTTTAAGTTCCTGGCTGATGTCTTGAGATTTTGCTTCAGTATTGCAACATATTCTTCTTTCCTCATGATGCCATGAATTTTGGGAATTGCAGCAGTCCCTCCTGCAGCAAAACAACCCCAGAACATGATGCTGCCATCCCCATGTTTCACAGTTGGGATGGTGTTCTTAGGCTTCAAAGCTTCTCCCTTTTTCCTCCAAACATAACAATGGCCAACCAGTTCAATTTTAGTCTCATCAGACCACAGGGCGTCTCCAAAAATTATGGTCTTTGTTCCTATGTTGCAAACATTAATCTGTTTTGTTTTTTTTATTTTTTTTGGGTACAATGGCTTCTTTCTGGCAGAGTGGCTTTTCAGCCCATGTTGATACAGTACTCGTTTCACTGTGGATAATGACAGAATCTTACCCTACCAGCATCTTCACAAGGTCTTTTGCTTTTGCTCTTGGGTTGATATGCACATATCTGACCAAAGCACGTTTATCTCTGGTACATAGAACCCTTCTCCTTCTTGAGCGGTATGATGGCTGAACATTCCCTTTTTATTTGAACTTACATATAATTGTTTGTACAGATGAATGAGATGAGGCACCTTCAGGTATCTGGAAATTGTACTCAAGAATGAACCAAACTTGTGCAAGTCCACAATTTTCTTCCTGAGATCTTGACTTACACAAAGAAGCAATGAATTTCGTTTCAGGTGTGCGTTAACCCCTTAACAATAGCGTGCAGTAAAATTACGTCCCAGCGGTCATAGTGTTAATCAAACCCGGGCTGTCGCGGGCAGCTGGGGGGATCCACGTACATGTCAGCTGATTTGTACAGCTGACATGTGTGCCTAGCAGGCACGAGCAGATCTGCGATCTGCCCGTACCTTTAAACCCCTTAAATGGCACTGTCAAAATGTGACAGCGTCATTATAATCATTGTTGCCGTTAATCAGCAGATATGGAAGAGTGATCAGACTGCTGTTCCTCATAGTCCCCTAGAGGTACTAGTAAAATAAAAAAAAAGTTTTGAAAAATGAAAAAAAAACCCCTAAAAGTTCAAATCACCCCCCTTTCACCACATTGAAAATTAAAGAGTTAAAAAAATAAAAAATATATGCACATTTGGTATCGCTGCGTTCAGAAATGCCTGATCTATCAAATTATAAAATCAATTAATCTGTTTGGTAAACGGCATAGCAGCAATTCCAATCGCTAAAATTAAGTTTTTTAGTTGCGGCAAACTTTGCACAAAATGCAATAATAGGTGATCAAAAAGTAGCATCTGCGCAAAACTGATACCATTAAAAAGTCAGCTCGAGATGCAAATAATAAGCCATGACTGATCCCCAGATCCTGAAAAATGAGAATACTATGAGTCGCGAAAAAAGGTCCACTTTTTGTGGAAAAACTTCTGATTTTTTTTTTAACCCCCTAGATGAAAGTAAACCTATACATGTTTGGTGTCTGCAAACGTGTATCGGAAGCATCACATCAACACATTAGTTTTACCAAGTAGTGAACACAGTGAATAAAATATCTAAAAAAAAATATCGCAAAACGTTTTTTGCAATTTTTCCACATTTGGAATTTTTTTTGCTGTTTTCCAGTACACTATGTGGTAAAACTAATAGCTTCATTTAAAAGTACAACTCGTTCCACAAAAAATAAGCCCTCACATGGCTATATTGACAAAAACATAAAAAAGTTACGGCTCTCTGACAAATGGAGAAAAAAAAATGGAAAGCGTAAAATTATCTGGTCGTGAAGGGGTTAAAATACATCCACACATGTGTCTCTAATTAACTCAGATGTTGACAATAAACCTATCAAAAGCTTCCAAAAACATGACATCATCATATGGGCTGTCCCATATTGTTTAAAGGCATAGTACTCTTAAGGGGGCTTTACACGCTGCGACATCGCTAATGCGGAGTCGTTGGGGTCACGGAATTTGTGACGCACTTCAGGCCGCATTAGCGATGTCGTTGCGTGTGACACCAATAAGCGATTTTGCATCGTTGAAAAAACGTGCAAAATCGCTAATCGGCGACATGGGGGTCCATTCTTAAAAATCGTTACTGCAGCAGTAACGAAGTTGTTCCTCGTTCCTGCGGCAGCACACATCGCTGCGTGTGACGCCGCAGGAACGAGGAAGCTCCCCTTACCTGCCTCCCAGCTGCTATGCAGAAGGAAGGAGGTGGGCGGGATGTTACGTCCCGCTCATCTCCGCCCCTCCGCTGCTATTGGGCGGCGGTTCAGTGACGCTTTAGTGACGTCGCTGTGACGCCGCACGGACCGCCCGCTTAGAAAGGAGGCGGTTCGCCGGTCACAGCGACGTCGCCGGACAGGTAAGTATGTGTGACGGCTCTGGGCAATGTTGTGCGGTACGGGCAGCGATTTGCCCGTGTCGCGCAACAGATGGGGGCGGGTACCCACACTAGCGATATCGGGACCGATATCGCAGTGTGTAAAGTAGCCTTTAGTGTATGTGACACGCCAGCATTGGGGCCTGAGGTGACTCGTTACCAGGCAGCGGTTCTGCTTCTGGGACACCGCAGTGGCGAGGCCTGGTTCTGTGACCCCGGCGGTGTCATTTAGGGAATAGGAAGGGGATGATGACAGTTTTTTTGTGATGCCACCTCTGGTGTGCAGCAAGTTAGGTGCCGCCACTGCGGTATGGGGACTTCTGGGGCAGATGCTGACACAACTTGGATGGTGCAGCTCTCCACAGGAAGAGCTGAACCCCAGGGCAGATGGGGGTAGCAGTAGTCTCTGATGGCTGGGACTGTCAAGCAGGAGGCGCAGGAAATAACAGAGCGACACAGGTATGCAGTCTCAAGGTTTTTACTCACTGTAGCAGGTTCCAAAGTAACACGACATATCAGTAACTGACTTTGGAGTGCTGGGGTTTCACTGTGATGGGCTCCAGCCGATCACGGGTGGTTCGGAGATCAAGTCCAGTGCACCTTTCTTAAGTGTCTCTTCCATAGTCATCTTCTTGTGCTTGCTTCTCCCTCCTGCCTTGTGCCCTCGCTCACTGAACCCTGTGCTAGTGCCCGTGGACCCTGTTGGGTGGCATGAAGGTCTATCGTTTGTTCCTTTGGGGTCACCTTCCAGCTAATTCGTGTGCTTGGTGCTCGGTGCTTGCAGTCACCTCAGCCACTGGTGTTACTAGTGGAGTATGTAAGTTCTTCTCCTCTAGCCTAGGGACCAGTCCTCATGTTTTGGCCAAGTCCTTCCATCTGTAGATTATTTGTGGAACAAGCCATGGGAGGTTATGGCACTCCCGTGGTCTCTAGGACCTCTTCTGTCTGTGCCCTGGCCAAGCGGTACCAACTTCAGGCCATGGATCTGCACTCCTCCACTGCTCCATTCCTTTCCTTCTCTCTCCACACTCTACTACTGTGTGTCTGTTCCCACTCATGAGACTCCACCCCCCGGTCTGGCTTCGGGTATAATCACGCCCTATCCATGTCTGATGAGGTGTTGCTGAGTGAGAGTGTTGTGCTTTGTGTGAACCGGTGGTGACCTCCTCCATACCCAGGATGGAATACCACACCTCTGGATGAGGGGCAGTACCTCGGTGGTGACTGGAGCCTCAAGGGCGCCATATATGTAAACCTTTTACTTTACAGAAAATAATAAAAATAAACACTCTCTCTCTCATTATATGGCATTTGGCAAATAAATATTTTTGGTAATCCTAATTTACCTAAAACAGGAAAGGTTTATTCTGGTTTCATGTCAGATAGTGAAAAAAACATGCAGATAGGTCTCTTTAGATAGTGTATGTAAACTTCTGGTTTCAATTGTATATATACAGTATGTATAGCTGGTGGAATAAGTATTGAATACTACACCAATTTTCTGAGTGCATATATTTCTAAAGATGATTTTAAGATAAATCATCTCATCAAATGTTGGTAACAACCAGTTCAATCCACACATGCAAAGAAATCAAAACACAGATATCAATAAATTAAGTTGTATGTAATAATGAGAAATGACTGAACATATGAAGAAAGAGAAATGTTAAAAGCTATGGAAAATCACGACACCAGCTAAAATGTATCAGTGACTAGAAATAAATCTTGTGAAAAGCTTCAGAAAGATCTGGAATCAACAGGTACAATAGTTTCAAAGAAAACTATAACTAATGCACTCACTGATTATGGCCTGCACGCTCACCACACAAAACTCCATTGCAGAACAATAAGCTTGTCCATAAACATTTAAAGTTTGCTCAACAACATTTAGACAAGCCCTTGAAATACTGGGAAAATTTAGTCTGGTTAGATGAGACCAAAATTGAACTCTATGGATGCTATAATACACACCATGTTTGGAGGCCAAAAGACACCATATTGCCCAAAAATACCATACCAACAGTGAAGTTTTGATGTGGGAACATCAGGTTGTGGGGCTTTTTTTTAGCATACTGCACTGGTAGACTTCATATAATTGAAGGAAGGATGAAAGGACAAATGTGCCAAGTCGTTCTTGATAAAAATCTGCTGTCATCTACCAGGATGAGGAAGTTGAAATGAGGATGTACATTTGAGCAAGACAATGATCCCAAACACACAGCCACGGAAATTCTCAATTGTTTTCAGAGAAACAATATAAAGCTCTAATTAATAAACATTACAAAATTTATAGACATCCATGGTTTCATATTTTTGCATTTGTGGATTTGATGGCTTGTTACCAACATTTGGTGAGAAATGAATGTCTTTAGCACCTTTAGAAATATATTTATATAGAAAACTGGTGACCTGACCAATACTTATTGCACCCGCTGTATATACCATACTCAGCATAAATAAGTACATTTCCTTTGAAAAGTAAGATTTTAATCAATACCTCACTGACCAGAGGAACAATTTCCTAAATTATTACATGACTGAGTTTCAGAGAACATTTATTTTGCCCACAACATGAAAATAATGTTAATAGTATATTTTATCACATTGTCTTCAGTTTTAATCAAATAGTTGATGCAAAAATGAATACACCCCACATCAAAGACTACTACATCTAGTATTTTGCATGACCTCCTTGATTTTTAAGTCAGCACCAAGTCTTCTAGACATGGAATGAACAAGTTGGCAAATATGGAAACATCTTTCTTTTTCCAGTCATCAAGGATATTCTTTTAGAGCTTGGATACTAGATGGAGAGTGATATTCAACTTGTTTCTTCAGAATTACCTATAGGTGCTTAATTTGGTTCAGATTTGGAGACATACTTGGCCACTGAATCACTTTCACCCTATTCTTTAGAAATGCAAAATATATGTGTTTTGTATCATTGTCATTTAGGAATAGTGCACGCTAACCAAAGGCCATGGAGTGATGCTAGCTAGGGATGGGCGAACCCGAACTGTACAGTTCGGGGTCCTTACCGAACACATAGTGTTCATGCACACGACCCTGAACACGAGCTTTCTGGGATGTTCGTGTTACAGTTCATGTTAGAATTCGGGTACAGGGGCTGTTAAAAAAAAGCACATTATTAAAAAAACATTATGATCATACTTACAGGTCCCACAATGCATCCTGAAGACTCTGTCTCCCAGCACTTCTGCTTTTGCTTCTGCGTCCATCTGATCATTGCTGTGCCCCCCAGTAAGCACCTCTGGCTAAAAGGACCTGCCGTGACCATGACATCATACCCATGTGACCAGTCACATGTGAATGGTGTATTACCTCATTGGCTACAGACTGGTCATGTGAGTATGACGTCATCAAAGGTCCTGGTGTGCCATGATGCGAGTGTCATCGTATCATGGCGCACAATCTCCCGACGGCAGCAGGTCAGCTGCATGTATTTCCACAGCTGAGGCGCTCTGTCGGGAGAGTGGGGTGAGGCAATGTGAGACGCAAGTGCAATCATCCCCTCACTGTCAGCCTCTACTTCATCGCTCTGTCCAGAGCAATGTAACAGACCTGACATGGCTCTCTGTGCTTCTCCCTACGTATAGACTATGTCTGTGCACAGTGTTGAAGCAGAGTTGACTTTGCTCTTTGCTTCTCACTGTGTATAGACTGTATCTGTGCACAGTGATGAATTTGACAAGGCTGTCCCTGTGGATTATGTCAGACTAAGGATTTGTTTATAATAAAGATGGAGTCTCTAAATGTTTTTTTGCTTTATTTCTAATAAAAAAATTCTGTGTGTTGTCTTTTTTTTTACTGTTTCCCAGAAATTCATGGTGGCCATGTCTATTTTGGCGTCACACCTTTTTTTCGGGATTAGTACCATCTGAGAATACAAAGCTGGTATTAACCCCTTTATTACCCAGCGAGCCACCACCATCACAGCCACTGGATGAGCCGTGTAAAGCGCCTGGAAATTGCACTAAGAAATAATGCACCATTTCCAGGGGCGGCTGCGGGCTGTCGAGAATCTCAGCTCTCAGCTGCCTGGCTTTACCTGACTGGCGATCAAAATACGGCGGAAGCCCACGCATTTTTTTTCAATTATTTTTTTTAAAAAAAAATAATGGGCTTCCCTGTATTTTGATTGCCAGCCAAGGTAACGCCAAGCAGATGGGGGTGGCATCCCGTAGCTGACTGCTTTATCTGCGCTGAGAATGAAAAATACCGTGATCGCTACGTCATTTTTTTTAATGATTTATTTATTTTTACAGTACCGTGATGTCAGGCAATCAAAATACAGGGAAGCCCATTTTTTTTATTTAAATAAATAACTAAAAAAAAATGCGTGGGCTCCCACTGCATTTTTTGTATTGCTAGCTAAGGGTAATCCAAGCAGCTACTTGCTGCTAAACCCTACTGCTTGGTGCTACCTTCACTGGCAATGGAAAATCCAGGGAAGCCTTTTTTTTTTGCCAAAAAACTAAAAAAAAAATGAGTTTGGCTTTGCCATATTTTTGCGTGCTAGCCAGGTACAACAGGCGGATATGGGCTGCCCCTAACCCCCAGCTGCCTATTTGTACCCAGCTGGGAACCAAAAATATAGGGAAGCCTTTTTTTAGTTAGTTCATGAATTTCATGAAATAATTAAAAAAAACAACATGGGCTTCACCCCATTTTTGTGTCCAGCCAGGTACAACTAGGCAGCTGGAGACTAAAATCTGCAGCACAGGTTGGCCCAAGCTTTCTGGGCCCCCTGTTGCTAATTGCATTCCACAGCCGCCCCAGAAAATGGCGTGTTCATAGAAGCGCAATCTTCTGGCGCTGTATCCAACTTTTCCAGAGGTCCTGGTGCCGGATGGCACGCTGGGAAATAATGGGTTAATACCAACTTTGTTTTACAAGCTAGTATTAAGCCAGAGATTCTTAATGTCAGGCAAGTTTGACCTGGCCATTAAGAATCTCCAATAAAGGGTTAGAAAAAAGACACCACAGAGAGAAAAAATACTTTATTAGAAATAAATACACAGCCACTTTATTGGAAATAAATACACAGACACACTCAGGGACTCCATGTTTATTACTCCCTCTCACCCCTCCACGATCCTGGTCTTCTGTCTTCTTTCTTTTTCAACCCATGCAGCTCTGCTATATCAGACAGCACAGGGGAGGAAGAACTCTTCTGCTCCCCTGTGCTGTGTAATCACTCAGTGAGTGAGCAGAAGCTGAGGGTTGGTAAGCGGTGACGTCACCACTGCCACCGTTGCCATAGCAACCTGGCGGGCAGGTTACTATAGCAATGGTGATCTCCGATCACCTGATTCATTATGCCGCTATTCACCTCCTGTGGCAGCAAATCCCTGCATGTGGGCTGACTCTGTAAAGAGTGCCAACATGCAGGGATAGGGAGCTGAGCATGTGCCCGAGCATCTCGCCGGTACACGGCACTCACTGAGTATACCGAGTACTGAGATGATTGGGCGAGCACCGCGTACCGGCGAGATGCACTGACAGGCGTCATAGCCATGTGACCAGTCTGTAGCAAATGAGATAATACAAAATTCACACGTGACTGGTCACATGCTATGATGTCACAGAAGGCCCTTTGGTTACCAGGCGGCACAGCAATGATTGTACTCGGAAGGAGAAGCGGCAGGAGACAGAGTGCAGGACGCTTTGCGGGACCTGTAAGTATACTGACAATGTTTATTATTAACTATATTCTTTATTTTACAGCCCCCACCCTATCCCATAACTGTAAAGTCCAAGTTCAGGGTTCAGACGCAAGTTCGCATTATATCAGAATCCGAACGCGAACTTTTCAAAACGTTCTTGCGAATCTCCAGAACACCGAACATCGGGCGGTTCGCCCATCCCTAATGGTAGCGTCTTCTATTTCAAGACAAAGCAGTACAATTATGAGTTCATGATATTATCAATGAAATGTAGCTCCCTAACACCAGTTACTCTCATGCAGCCGAACAAAAGGACACTACCATCCCCATGAATAACTGTAGGCACCATGATTTTTTTCCATGTACTCCTCACTTTTGTAATACCAAACGGTTTTGAAACTACCGTGTTTCCCCAAAAATAGGACCGTCCCCGAAAATAAGACCTCCCAGGAGTTTTCAGGGAAGCTTTAATATAAGACATCCCCTGAAAATAAGACCTAGCCGTGGTCAATAATGAAGTGTCATGTAGCGGTGAAAGAGTTAAAGACACTGCAGGACACTTCATTATAGGCAGCGGACACCCCCAGAAAAGAGAAGACAGAAGAAAGAAGACCCCCGATCATACTCACCAGACGCCGAACGGGAGCAGGTGAGCACATCAAGGTCCTGCAGCGGACACACACACACACACACACACACATACACACAGTACAGATCACACACACACACACACTTTAGAGCGCATCCACAGACTCACAACATCCGGCGATATCGCTTGCTTCTCGGCAGAGATACTGTGTGTGCAGTGACCTTCCAAAACCTGCCGAGGATCACATGGCCGGAAGTTGTAAGTGTGTGCACGCGCGTGTGTGTGTGTGTGTGTGTGTGAACGTAAGCGATCGGATCTGTGAGTGTATGCGATCTGATGTGTGACTGTGTGAACATAAGCGATCGGATCTGTGAGTGTCGGCAGGAGGCAGAGGAGCACGGCGTGCAGCACAGCTGCTGGGACCGCCCACCGGAGGGCACAGGGAGAAGAGTGTGTGTGTGTGTGTGTGTGTGTGTGTGTATGTGATGTCAGCCAGACACAGGGGAGCACAGCTGCTGGGAGATCACAGGGAGAAGTGATGTGTGTGTGTGTGTGATCTGATGTCAGCCAGACACAGGGGATGCATGCAGCACACCTGCTGGGAGATCACAGGAGGATCTGGGAGCCATACAGATGCCCTGGGCTGGTAAGTATGATGATCCTGGGATGGGGGGGTCTGCTTTTTGTGGGGGTAAGCTTACCCCTAACCATGTCTCCTTGAGAATAAGACACCCCCTGAAAATAAGACCTAGCGCTTTTTTCAGGGCAAAAAAAAATATAAGACAGTGTCTTATTTTCGGAGAAACATCAATATCAGTATCAAAAACATTTACCTTGATATAGCATAGAGTATGGACTAAAAAGTAATGAGACCCTCCTGTTTTAGACCCCTTGATGTGTATTCAAAATATTAAACTGTTGGCTTAACCCATTGATATCAGTGGGTTTGGCCAACATTGTTGTAATGTGTATGGGGGCTTTTAGTGACAAGTGTACAAATTGTAAAATTTATGAACTTTTTTTAATGTATATACAAGGACATGTAAAATTAAAGAAATGACATTAAATATGTTTTGTTAGACTTGTCATAAAAGTTGTATTCCAATTATATATAACTTTCATTAAAAATTTGAGTATTAAAATTGTTTCTTTTCATTTATGCTAGTTACTCACAGATATATGGGTAATCTGCAGGTAAATAGCTTTAAAATGTTGCCCGGCCAACTTACTAAATATGCAGCTATTGGGTGAAAATGAACATTTCCACACAGGTGCCACTGGTTTCAGCCATAATTCTGGTGTAGACAGTGTATACAGTCATCGCTCATAGCACTGCTCACTACGATGACTTCCTGCTCCACCCCTAAGACTTAAAACTATTGGCTCTTGGTAGGAAAAATGTTTGTCTTTTCCCTGTAGCTGAATTTTCCTGATGCCAGGCAGCAGTGAAATGCTATTTACCTGCAGATTATACCTGCATCTGCAGATAAATAGTGATTTCCAAGGTTAGGTTACAGATTTCCTTTAATTCTATTGGTGCATATACAGTAAGGTCCAGAATTATTTGGACAGTGACAGAAGTTTTTTGATCTAAACTGTTTACCAAAACATATTCAAAATACAATTTTAGTCATTATAGGATTAAAGTGCAGACTGTCAGCTTTAATTAGAGAAAATTCACATCCAAATTGGAGTAGGGGTATAGGAATTACATCTCTTTAATATATAGATGCTTCTTTTACAAAGATTCAAAAGTGATTTGACAACTATCTCAAAAGCTATTTAATGGGCCGCATGTGCTATTTCTTCTGGAATCCATTATCAATTAGGCAGGTAAATGTTCTGGAGCTGATTCCAGGTGGGGCATTGGCTTTGGCAAAATAAAGAAGAAATTCATCAGAGAGATAGGATAAATGTTAGTATTGGCCAAATCAACTGTTTTTTTGGAAACTGTGCCCCCCCAAAAAAAGTGTACTAGTAATTTAAGGAACTTAAAAATGCTTGAAACTCCATAGAAGACAACAGTGGTAGATGGTCACAGATTCTTTCTCATGGTGAAGAAAACCCATTCACAACATTCACCCAAGAGACGAACACTCTCAAGGAAGTAGGTGTTACAGTATTTAAGTCTACCATAAAGAGAAGACTTCATGAGATCAAATACAGAAGGTTTACCACAAGGTGCAAACCATTAATAAACCTTAAAAATAAAGACCAGATTAGACTGCAAAAAAAATGTGATGCTCCAGAGTTGTGGGGTACTCGGTCCTGGGCGCGTGGTGCGCAGGGGGAACTGTCGTGGTCGCGGCAAATGCCCATTTCCGTGACCCTGGGGGTCAGTCCGATAAAAGGGGTGAAAAATGGTACAATAAAAGAAAATAAATAAAAGAGTTTTTCGACTACACCACTTGCGGTGTGAGGCCAGGTTATGGGAGCCGCCGCATGGGGGAATGATTTCCTGTGGGGATTTCATTTGAAACCCCTTTTATCCTCCCAAAATCTAATGGGTGTTTACTGAAAACTTGTTCATACTCTTACACCACCCGATAGTCTCCCTGTTTTTGGTACGAAGGAGTGGAATCAGTCCCCACATGCAGTTCCTGGCACCAATCTTCTGAGTGTTCAGTGGTACAACTACCTTCTACTGGCTCTGATGGGGTTAAGGGTTCCACTGCCTGAATAGCGTGTTCATTGACAGTGAATAGTTTGGCAATGATGGCATACCAGGGTAATTTAGCTTCTTCCTCCCCCAAATTTAACACTCTGACAGGTACTTTTCCCCTACGTACATCAACCACCCGCCGGGCTGTCAGGATCGTGGACCAGCTCTGTGAGTACATGGGTTCCACCATGGCCTGGTAATCCCGCCCTCCAAAGCTCACTGCTGCCGGACACCATATCATCATTTCACTTTTTGGGGATAGCATGATAGGGACTGATTCTGTCACTCGTACATTGCCAATCTTCCCACCAGATAGGTTTACCTGCTGCCTCAGCAAGAGGGCTCAGATCTCTTTCTACAGGGCCCAGTTCTGGCAATTTGTTGGAGCAAAAACAACACTTCCCCTAAACAATTTTCAATGAGATTTGTACCTAAAATCATCTGTGTATTTTTCTCATTGATATCAGTTTCAACCACAATCAATCCTTGACTGTTTAGCTCTACCCTCCACACTTTTATGGTTACCTCTTTAAACCCTATTTGAGTCACTGGTAACCCATTTACGGCATAAATGCTGAGGCCGGAGTCTGGACGGGTGAGCTCAGCATCTGCCCAGAATCTCTTGTACAGTAAATATGGGAAAGTTGTTACCTGTGAACCAGTGTCTAACGATGCAGATGTGGGAATGCCGTCAAGGGTGATGGACAGAATTGGTCGTCCTCCCACATATCTGTAAAGCCGATCATGTGGGCCTGGTTTTCCTACTCCTGGGTATTGGCCCCTGGCCCCAGGGATTGCGGGTTTAAAGGACACACTTTGGCAAGATGCCCCACCTTGTTACACCGACGGCAGATGGGTCGTCCAGACAAATCATAACGGTCACTGTACCTTCCTCGAGTTGATTGGGTCTTCCTCCCTCGCATCCAGGGAACATCCTCAGGGCAGTCTCCCAGCTGGATATTTTCCAATGGCTTGGATTCCGGGGTAAGTTGCATGGCCCTGAGGATCTCGGCTACATCCTTGCTTAGTTGTTGCACCTGGGAACGTAGATCATCAGGGGCACCAGGTGTCGCAGCCTGTCCATTTGTCTTTGCCAGGGTTAAAGAAACATGCTCCACTCCTGGGAATGGAATGCTGCCTTGCTGCAATTGAAGAGCAGAGTCTGTAGTTGTTGGGGGCTGTAATGCTTTTATAGCCTGGTCTTTTAAGACAACAAAATCCTCATCAGCATGTTCAAGAGCCCACAGGCGCAGCTGCTTATGGTCCTCAGAGGATTTCAGGCCCTGCAGGAACTGTTCCTTTAACATACGGTTCTTTTCTCTGGCACTGATTGATAGGATTTATATGTTTTATTGTCCGTAATGCTGCCTCGAGTCTTAGAGCAGTCTTTTATATTGTCTTGTGGCCTCTGCCTGCAATTATAAAACTCCATTATCAGCTCTGCCTCTGTGCGGGTTTCAAAAGCAGCTTTTAGCTTCTCAAAGATGGTAGTCACTGAGTCTCGGTCTGTATCTGCCCAAGTCTCTACTTCCAGCTCTGCTACACCTTTTAACTGACCCAGCATGACAGAGGCTTTTTGCTTGCCTGTCATTGCAGACATGTCCAATTTTAAACCCAACCAGGGCATCTGGTTTACAGTCATACTGGGGCAACCATGCCGCTCCTGGAACATATGTCAGAGGGATTAGCATGATCGGTGCCACTGCGCCAGGGGCTGCCGCTCCCGTGGCTTAGAGCTTCTGGGGGAGCCCCTCTGTTTTGGTCTTGGACCTATTGTAGGCAGTCTGGACTATTTAAGGGGTTCAATCCCCAATCCTCTCTTTGCTGATGATGCTTCAGGCTCTTTGGTTGGTGAGGGACCCAGAAGATCCCCTCACCTGAGAGATTTAACAGTTGACCATAAAGTGTCCTGCTGTTCTAGGGTCTGCACCCCGCCTCGTGCTGAGTCCTGTGAGCATAGGTTCCAGACTTCCACAGGTGCCCCGCGGTTCCTGGAGTATTACACTTCCACAGGTAACCCACGGTTCCTGGAGTCCTGGTTCCTTACTCCACAGTCCCTCACTCCTGTTACAGCGTTCCATTGTTACTTCAGATCTTTACACTTTTCCTTCTTTACTTCACTCCTCACTATCCTCCTCTCCTCACTCAACTCTCTTCTTTCTCTCCTTCTCAACTCTGACTATTCCTCACACCAACTTTCCAACTGACCACTGGCCCCTCCCCTTGCTGGGTCTGTCCCTACAGATTGGGTAGCAACTATCCAATCAGTGCCCATCCCTTTTACCTGTAGATAGGCAGTCTCCCAGTCTGAAATTGGGGTTTTGTATGTGGCCTGAGGGTGCTGGTGTTGACTGGCATGGATATTCCGGGGTGTGGGTGTCCACAGTTTGCATTTTGTGGCACCAGATACCTCAGGGGTGCTACAAATATCTAAAAAAAATCTAGTATAGTTCTGGAAAAGCATTCTTTGGACAGATGAGACTAAAATCAACCTTTACCAGCATTATGGGAAAAAAAAAAAAAGGAAAAGGTTTGCAACGGCTCATGTTCCACAGAAAACCACATTCTCTGTAACACATGGTGGAGGCAGTGCGATGGCACGGGCAGGCATAGCTTTTAATGGCTTTCAATGGCACAGGGTCACTAGTATTTATTGGTGATGTGAGCGAAGACAAAAGCAGACATTACCAAGGTGTGAGAACGAGTGCACAGCTAATCCAGTAATAATTCAAATGACGGGTGCAACATTGTGTATGACAAGGAAAATGGGAAAGGAAAGCTCATACACATAAGATGTGCACAGCAGACAATGAAAGTTGATTAGATAACAAATATAACTTGATTGATTACAACTAGAGATGAGCGATGTTCGAAGTTTGCCAATTTCATGCTCGAGTGATTTTTGGGGGTGCTCGCGATCGAACTCGAGCTTTTTGCTAAAAGCTCGACAGTTCGAGTTACGTTCGAGAATGGTTCAATCAGCATAAACGTGGCTTTTCACAGTAAGGCTATGTGCATATGTTGCTATCTGCATGCGTCCTGCGTCCCCAGCACAATCCCTCTCCCTTTCCTACTCACCGATCACGGGCGTCTAGCTGCATGCTGTCACAAATCTGCAGTGTCTTTTCCTCTTTAGAAAATGGCTGCCACTTCATTAGTCAATTAGTTATTCCGTGCTTTCCCCGCCCACTGGCGCCCATGATTGGTTGTCATAGCTTTGTCACTGCAACCAATCACAGCCGCCAGCGGGCGGGTCTATATCATGCAGTAAAATAAATAAATAAATAATAAAAAAAAATTAAAAAATGCGATTCCCCCCATATTTGATACCAGCCAGGATAAAGCCACACGGCTGGAGGCTGGTATTGTCAGGATGGAGAGCAGCACGTTATCGGGAGCCCACCACCCTAACAATATCATCCAGCAGCCGGCCGGAATAGCCGCATCCATTAGATGCGACTGTCCCGGGGGACTCTACCCAGCTCATCCCAATTTGTCCTGGTGCGGTGGCAATCGAGGTGATAAAGAGTTAATCATGCCAGGCGTCTCCCCGAGATACCGTCCATGATTAAACTTAAAGTGAAAGTAAATAAACACACACAACGAAAAATACTTTATTTGGAATAAACGACAAAAAAATCACCCTCTTTCACCCCTTTATTAACCCACAAATACCCATCCAGGTCCGACGTAATCCACACGACACTGTCAGCTCTGCTACAGAACACAAGTGCTCTGATCAGCTCTACGTAGCAATGAAGTGAATCGCGTGGTCAGCAGAGACTTCAGCAATGCAGAAGTCAAGATTACAAAATCCGCCTATCTTTATCATTAGCAGCAATAGACTAGTGGTTAGAGCGCTCGCTTTAGAAACATGAGGTTGCGAGTTCTATTCTCGGTAATAAATGTTTTTGTTTTTTTTAATTTTAATCATATTTATAATATATTTATATTTATAATTTAATTATGAGGGGAGGAGCCGGACATCAGCTGTAAGCTCTCTCTCTCTCTCTCCTTTCTTTCTCTCTCTCTCTTTCTCTCCTTTCTCTCTCTCCTTTCTCTCTCTCCTTTCTTTCTCTTTTTTCTCTTCTTTCTCTTCTTTTTCTTCTTTCTCCTCTTTCTCCTCTTTCTCTTCTTTCTCTCTTTTTCTCTCTCTCTTCCTTCTCTCTTTCTTTTCTTTCTCCTCTTTCTCTTCTTTCTCTCTTTTTCGCTCTCTCTTCTTTCTCTCTTTCTCTCTCTCTCTCCTTCCTCTCTCTCCTTTCTCTCTCTCCTTTCTTTCTCTCCTTTATCTCTCTCCTTTCTCTCTCTCTCTCTCCTTTCTTTCTCTCCTTTCTCTCCCTCTCCTGTCTCTTCTTTCTTTTCTTTCTCCTCTCTCTCGTCTTTCTCTTCTCTCTCTTCTTTCTCTCTCTCTCTTCCTTCTCTCTTTCTCTTCTTTCTCCTCTCTTTTTTCTCTCTTTTTCTCTTTCTCTCTCTTCTTTCTCTCTTTTTCTCTCTCTCTTCTTTCTCTCTCTCTTCCTTCTCTCCTTCTCTCTATCTTCCTTTCGCTTTCTCCTTTCTTTCTCTCCTTTCTCTCTCTCTCCTTTCTCTCTCTCCCTTCTTTCTCTTCTTTCTCTTCTTTCCCCTCTGTCTCTCTCTTCTTTCTCTCTCTCTTCTTTCTCTCTTTCTCTCTCTCTCTTCCTTCTCTCTTTCTCTTCTTTCTCCTCTTTCTCTTCTTTCTCTCTTTATCTCTCTCTTCTTTCTCTCTTTTTCTCTTTCTTTCCCTTCTTTCTCTCTTTCTCTCTTCTTTCTCTCTCTCTCTTTCTCTCTCTTCTTTCTCTCTCTTCTTTCTCTCTCTCTTTCTCAGACCTGGCGATGATCAGCTGATGCGGTCACCTGACACTATACGTCGAGCGGTGAGGCCGGCTTTTTACCGCCCGGCTGGCTAAACTATCAGCTGATGCTGTCGGACAGGAGTCTGCACTGAAGTGTGTAGTTTGTTTTTGCACTGATGCATCAGTTTATTGTATAAAAGCCGTTTATACAATCAGCTGCTGTGTCATGTGATTCAGGCCCTTGAACCTGACACATCATCTGATCGCTTTTCCTTCCAGCAAACCGATCAGAAGATATTGGATCCGGATTGGATGGCGTGGGACCCTTGACCCAGGATTACTGCGGAGGGGGGTTCTTTATTTCAATAAAGATGGAGTCACTAATTGTGTTGTGATTTATTTATAATAAAAAATTTTTTTCTGTGTTGTGGTTCTTTTTATCGGTACTAGAAATTCATGGTGGCCATGTCTAATATTGGCGTGACACCATGAATTTCGTCCGTAGGGCCAGTTGATAATATACAGCTAGCCCTAATTCCATTATTGCCCAGCGAGCCACCCGGCTTTAGGGCAGCTAGAATAGTTGGATACAGCGCCAGAAGACGGCGCTTCTATGAAAGCGCCATTTTCTGGGGCAGCTGCGGACTGCAATTCGCAGCATGGGTGCCCAGAAAGCTTGGGCACCCTAAACTGCAGATTCCAATCCCTAGCTGCCTAGTTGTACCTGGCTGGGCACAAAAATTGGGCGAAGCCCACGTCATGTTTTTTTAATTATTCCATGAAATTCATGAAATAATTAAAAAAAAAGGGATTCCCTATATTTTTGGTTCCCAACCGGGTACAAATAGGCAGCTGGGGGTTTGGAGCAGTCCGTAGCTGCCTGCTGTACCTGGCTACCATACAAAAACATGGCGAAGCCCGCATAATTTTTTGGGGAGGCAAAAAACTCCTGCATACAGTCCTGGATGGAGTATGCTGAGCCTTGTAGTTCTGCAGCTGCTGTCTGTCTGTATGGAGGAGAGCAGACAGCAGCTGCAGAACAGCAAGGCTCAGCGTGCTCCATTCACTAGTGTATGCAGGAGAGCAGACAGCAGCTGCAGAACTACAAGGCTCAGCATACTCCATCCAGGACTGTGTGCAGGAGATTTTTGCCCACCATAAAAATGACGTGGGCTTTGCCATATTTTTGTATGCTAGCCAGGTACAGCAGTCACCAACGAGCTGCCCCCAACCCCCAGCTGCCTATTTGTACTTGACTGGGAACCAAAAATATAGGGAAGCCAGTTTTTTTAATTATTTCACGAATTTCATGAAATAATTAAAAAACAAATGACGTGAGCTTCGCCCCATTTTTGTGTCCAGCCAGATACAACTAGGCAGGTGGGGATTGGAATCCGCAGCACAGGTTAGCCCGAGCTTTCTGGGCCCCTCTGCTGAAAATTGCAATCCGCAGCCGCCCCAGAAAATGGCGCTTTCATAGGAGCGCCATCATCTGGCGCTGTATCCAACTCTTCCAGCTGCCCTGATGCCGGTGGCTCGCTCGGTAATTATGAGTTAATACTAGCTTTGTTTTACTAGCTAGTATTAAGTCAGAGATTCTCAATGTCAGGCAAGTTTGACCCAGCCATTAAGAATCTCCAATAAAGGGTTAAAAAAAAAAGACATCACACAGAGAAAAAATACTTTAATAGAAATAAAGACGCATACACACTTAGAGACTCTATGTTTATTACTCCCTCTTATCCCTCCACGATCCATGGTCTTCTATCTTCTTTCACCTTCATCCCATGCAGCTCTGCTACATCAGCAGCGCTGCATGAGAGGAAGACGCTGCTGTTCCCCATGCAGGCTTTTCACTCCGTGAGTGATCAGTGCTGCTGGCTGTACGCGTCACCACTAACAAGCGCGTTGCTATAGTAACGGTGATCTCCGTTATTGACCGGGTGTGGCAACTGGTGAATAACGGAATGGGTAAGCAGATCGGGGAGTCGACCGTGTGCCAGAGCATGTCGCCGGTACACAGAGATACACAAACGATCACCGCGTATTGGAGAGATGTACTAACAGGTCCTAGCATGACGTCAAAGCCATGTGATTAGTCTGTAGCCAATGAGATAATAGACACGTGACTGGTCACATGGCTATTTTGACATCACGATAGGTCCTATGCTGGTGCTGGTTACCGGGAGGACACAGCGATTATCGGAAGGAAAAGAGGCGGGGGACAGAGTGCATGACGCATCACGGGGACAGGTAAGTGTTTTGGCAATGTTTATTAACTGTATGTGTACATTTATAATGTGTTTTTATATATTTGTGATTGCCTCCCATTGGTTTCAATGAGGTTCGAGAGGTTCGTTGAACAGCTCGCCGAACCGAACTCAAAAGCGGCCTCTGTTCGACGAACCGAACTGAACTTGAGCCTCTAGAGGGTGGCTCATCTCTAATTACAACACACCAGACAATTAAAAACATTTAAAATAATGGATACAACAATAAAGGCAGCCCCACAACAATAATATGTCTGTATATCAAATAATTATATCAGGCCATACCCATGCACTAGTAGAAATATAAATTGATAGACCCTAAAGATATGATCATAAAATTGCGCAAATGGGTCTCAAGGGTTCCTGGATATAGGTTCCAAAATATACTGGTCAAAAAAAAAAAGGGAACACTTAAACAACAAAATGGTATTTTAGTGTTCCCTTTATTTTTTTGAGCAGTATATATACCGTATTTTTCGGACTATAAGACGCACCGGACTATAAGACGCACCCTTGTTTTAGAGGAGGAAAAAATAGAAAAAAATAAAATTAAAGTAAAAGAATGTGGTCTTGACACACTGTTATTTTACTGCTGACAGTGTTACTGAGGTAATAATATCCCCAAATTCTGTCCTCATATCCTCCATTCTGGGTACCTTCCAGGTATATATGGCCCCCATCGTGGAATATGTATGTTCCCCATCATTATGTGTGTGATCCTCCAATCTGGATTGTGTGTGTGTGTGTATATAGTTATAGTGTGTGTGTATATAATGTGTGTGTGTCTGTGTGTATATAGTTATATAGTGTGTGTGCGTGTGTGTATGTGTGTGTAAAGATAGATTTTATATATATATATATATATATATATATATATATATATATATATATATAATGTGTGTATATGATCCAACCCCATCCAGGTGTACAGTAATGCCTTTATATATTATTTATTGCCTTACTTTTACTGTTGTGCTGCTCACCATGCTTCAGTTTGGTCCTGGTTTTACAAACAAAGTCTCACATATCTTGAGGACCTGCAGTGATGTAATGAAGAGGCAGGCTCTGTGCTGTTCTGTGCTGCTCTGGCCCACCCCTCTGCATTACATCACTGTAGGTCCTTGTCAGCTACGGGAGACTGTTCCTAGTTAGTGATGAGCGAGTACTAAAAAGCTCGGGTGCTCGAAGCTCGGGCTGAGCCTCCCAAGATACTCGTGTACTCGGCCCGAGCAACGAGCCCAATGTTATCCTATGGGAGACCCGAGTATTTTTGTGAAATGACCCCCCGGCAGCATGGAGAAACCCTAAAAATGTCACAAAAGTCTCAGAAGAGTGCTCAAATGACATGGCAACAGCATGGGGAAGACCCCTTGAAGCATTTATCACTGAAAAGTCACAGCTGTGAACAATTTTGTCCGCGTTTTACGCCATTTTTACGGACTCACCGGAAAACCTTCCAAAATGACCCCAAAATGATTTTTCATGGCGGAAATGTTAAGGGCACATACCCAATAGTGAGATAGAGCTGGTGTATGTTACTTTTTGAGATTAATACATGAAAGATTTTACGTGAAAACATTGTGTGGCACTCCGATGTCCCTGAGAAGAGACGTACATGAAGGCCTCTTGAGTCTAATGTGCCCATTTTGAGGAAGTGAGTCTTTGTAGTATTTTCCTTTGCCAGGGCAGTCCAAAATTGTGAGGTTCACCAATGCCCCTGCATACAGACGTGCATGATGGCCTGTAAACCTGAAGTGCCCATTGTAAGGAAGTGGGTCTATTGTAGTATAGCCCTTAGGCAGGGCAGCCAAAAATTGGGAGGCTCCACGTTGTCCCTGGATAGAGACGTGCATGATGGCCTGTAAACCTGAAGTGCCCATTGTAAGGAAGTGGGTCTATTGTAGTATAGCCCTTAGGCAGGGCAGCCAAAAATTGGGAGGCTCCACGTTGTCCCTGGATAGAGACGTGCATGAGGGCCTGTAAACCTGAAGTGCCCATTGGAAGGAAGTGGGTGTATTATAGTATAGCCCTTAGGCAGGGCAGCCAAAAATTGGGAGGCTCCACATTGTCCCTGGATAGAGACGTGCATGATGGCCTGTAAACCTGAAGTGCCCATTGTAAGGAAGTGGGTCTATTGTAGTATAGCTCTTAGGCAGGGCAGCCAAAAATTGGGAGGCTCCACGTTGTCCCTGGGTAGAGACGTGCATGAGGGCCTCAAAACATTGTTCCCATTGCAAAGGAGCGGGTCTCCTGTCGTTGTAATGTCCATTCTGCAAAGAATGGGCGAAAAAATTTACCACCGGGGGTATACCTGAAACAAAGGCCTAAGTATTGCAATTTGTAACGGTCATCATCATGGTGGCGCATGAGGAGAAGGAGGAGCAGTCCAGCGATTATCCAAAGTCCAGAAGTGTGTACCCATGGGTGAGTGGAGGTACATGGCAAACTTTAAATTCCGCTCTCATTTGCTGGTGGTGTGGTGAAGTCTGGCCCAATCCAACCCTTGTTCATCTTGATCAGAGTCAGCCTGTCAGCATTTTCAGTTGACAGGCGGGTGCGTTTATCTGTAATGATTCCACCTGCGGCACTAAAAACACGCTCTGACAAAACGCTAGCAGCAGGGCAGGCCAGGACTTCCAAGGCGTAGAGAGCCAATTCATGCCACGTGTCCAGCTTGGATACCCAATAATTGTAAGGCACAGAGGAATGTCGGAGTACAGTTGTTCGATCTGCAAGGTACTCCTTCAGCATCTGGGCAAACTTAGGATTTCTTGTGGCACTACCCCGCACCTCAGGGGCTGTGGTACGTGAGGGGCTGAGAAAACTGTCCCACATCTTAAAGACTGTTCCCCTACCTCTGGCGGATTGGACTTGTGCCTCTCTCGGCTGTACGCCTCGGTTGTCCACTGATTCATGACCTATGCCGCTAGCGTTTTGTGAGGGGAATGCTTTGCCTACTTCCGTGACTATGGCCTTCCGGAACTGCTGCATTTTGGTTGACCTCTCCTCCACGGGAATAAGAGACAAAAAGTTCTCCTTGTAGCGTGGGTCTAACAGTGTTACCAACCAGTAATGATTGTCGGCCAAGATGTTCTTAACGCGAGGGTCACGAGACAGGCAGCTTACCATAAAGTCAGCCATGTGCGCCAGACTCTTAACAGCCAGGACTTCAGTAGCCTGACCAACAAGATGACTGAACATGCTGTCCTTCTCCTCCTCCTCCTCCTCCTCCTCATCTACCCTGTCCTCTGGCCAGCCACGCTGAACCGAGGATATGACTGGTGTGCATGTCATATCCTCAATTTGGCCGGAGAGTTGCTCCATGTCTTCATCCTCCTCCTCGTCATAGTCCTCCACTGCACGTTGTGATGAGACGAGGCTGGGCTGTGTGTTATCATCACCCACACCCACTACTGTTTCTTGCTGCAACTCATTGCGCTCCGCCTGCAATGCATCATGTTTGTTTTTCAGCAGAGACCGTTTTAGAAGGCAGAGTAGCGGTATGGTGACGCTAATAATGGCGTCATCACCACTCACCATCTTGGTGGAGTCCTCAAAGTTTTGGAGGATGGTACATAGGTCTGACATCCATCTCCACTCCTCAGGTGTTATGTGTGGAGTTTGACCCATTTCCCGACGGCTTAGGTGATGCAGGTACTCAACAACTGCCCTCTTCTGCTCACATATCCTGACCAACATGTGCAGAGTTGAATTCCAACGCGTGGGGACATCACACACCAGTCTGTGAGCCGGAAGATGCAAACTGCGCTGAAAGCCGGCAAGGCCGGCTGAAGCAGTAGGTGACTTTCGAAAATGTGCAGACAGGCGGCGAACTTTTACCAGCAGATCAGACAGCTCTGGGTATGACTTTAGAAACCGCTGAACCACGAGGTTGAGAACATGGGCCACGCATGGAACATGTGTCAGCTGGCCTCGCCTCAGAGCCGCCACCAGGTTCCGGCCATTGTCACACACGACCTTTCCTGGCTTTAGGTTCAGAGGTGTGAGCCAGTGATCTGCCTGCTGTTTCAGAGCTGTCCACAGCTCTTCTGCATTGTGGGGTTTGTCACCTATGCAGATTAGCTTCAGCACAGCCTGTTGCCGCTTCGCCGAGGCAGTGCTGCAGTGCTTCCAGCTTGTGACTGGTGTGGAGGGTACAGTGGATGAGGATGCGCAGGAGGAGGAGGAGGCTGAAGAGCATGACATTCCGGAGCTGTAGAGTGTGGGTGAAACCCTGACTGAGGTAGGGCCTGCAAACCTTGGTGTGGGAAGGACGTGTTCCGTCCCTCGCTCAGACTGGGTCCCAGCTTCCACAATATTAACCCAGTGTGCCATCAACGAGATGTAGCGGCCTTGCCCACAAGCACTTGTCCACGTGTCTGTGGTTAGGTGGACCTTGGGTGAAACAGCGTTGTTCAGGGCACGTGTGATGTTTTGTGACACGTGGTTATGCAACGCGGGGACGGCACACCGGGAGAAATAGTGGCGGCTGGGGACCGAGTAACGTGGGACAGCTGCCGCCATCAGGTCACGGAATGCTTCTGTCTCCACCAGCCTAAAAGGCAACATTTCCAGCGCAAGCAGTCGCGAAATGTTAGCATTTAGAACTGTGGCATGTGGGGTGTTGGCAGTGTATTTGCGCCTGCGTTCAAAGGTTTGCTGAATGGATAACTGAACGCTGCGCTGGGACAAGGACGTGCTTGATGATGGTGTTCTTTCTGCGTAGGCAACTGCAGGTGCAGGAGTGGAGGAGGCTTGTTCGCAGGCAGCATGGACAGGGGATTGGCTCGCATGCACAACCAGCGAAGACGTAGCAGTGACATCAGCAAGCACTGCTCCTCGACTCTGTTTTACTTCCCACAAAGTCGGGTGCTTGGCTGACATGTGCCTGATCATGCTGGTGGTGGTCAGGCTGCTAGTTTTGGTACCCCTGCTGATGCTGGCACGGCAGGTGTTGCAAATGGCCTTTTTTGAATCATCTGGATCCAACTTAAAAAACTGCCAGACTCGGGAAGACCTAACATTTGTACAGGCACCTTGTGTCGTCGTGTTGTTCCGGGGAACGGTTGCCTGACTTCTGCCTGGGGCCACCACCCTGCTTCTTACTGCCTGTTGTGATGCTACGCCTCCCTCCCCCTGTGCACTGCTGTCCTCGCTCTGCATATCCTCCTGCCAGGTTGGGTCAGTTACTGGATCATCCACCACGTCGTCTTCCTCTTCCGCACCCTGCTCCTCCTCCTGACTTCCTGACAATTGTGTCTCATCATCGTCCACCCCTTGTTGAGACACGTTGCCAACTTCGTGAGAATGTGGCTGCTCAAATATTTGGCCATCTGTACAGACGATCTCCTCATGACCCACTTCAATATGAGCTGGCGAGAGGCCAGAATGTGTGAATGGAAACGTGAACAGCTCTTCCGAGTGTCCAAGTGTGGGATGATTAATGTCCGAGGAGGACGTGTACTCAGCCTGGTGGTAGGAAGGAGGATCAGGTTCAGAAATGTGCGGTGCAGTATCACGGCTACTGACACTTGACCGTGTGGAAGACAGAGTGTTTGTGGTGGTGCCAATCTGACTGGAAGCATTATCTGCTATCCAACTAACAACCTGTTGACACTGGTCTTGGTTCAAGAGCGGTGTACTGCTGCGGTCCCCAAGAATTTGGGACAGGACGTGCGAGCGACTAGATGTGGCCCTTTGTTGTGGCGAAATTAGAGCTTGCCCACGACCTCGGCCTCTGCCTGCACCACCATCACGTCCACTTCCTTGTTCCTTGCCAATGCCCTTGTGCATTTTGCAATGCTGTGCACTGCTGACGTGTATATTCACTACTTGTGCGTTATATCAAAGTTTGTGGAAATTGCACACAAGTGCACCTGTACGCTGCCACCAACAGGCACACACGTGCGGTTTTAAAAACCAAGCACGGACGCAAGAAGAACCTAACAGGTTTTTTTGGGGAGCGACAATTACAGACAAGTCAGACACTATCTGGACTGTTTTACACTGTGTACACCAGCCCCAGATATGATGAAGGCTGGTATACGGTCACCACTAGGAATGGCTATATATACCCTGCCTGCCTGCCTGCCTGTATACTGGTACAATAGTCCTGACAAGGACTCTTCTGGTCACTAGCCTGTATTCAGACCTGGCTATACCCTGCCTGTATATAGCAACAATAGTCCTGAGAAGGACTCTGCTACTGTACTCCGACCTGGCTATACCCTGCCTGCCTGTATACAACTAGAATAGTCCTGAGAAGGACTTTTGGTCACACTGTTTGCAGCCCTGCAACTGAAAAAGCTATAAAGGGCCGCAAAGCTTTCCCTGAATCAGCGACACTCTCCCTGCACTGACTGTCTGGATAGCTGTGAGCAGAGCACAGCGCGCCGGCCGGTATAAAGGCTCGGTCCCGCTGTGCAGGCCGGCCAATCACTGCAATTCCACAACTAACAGGGCTGTGGCATTGCAGTGGTCTGCCAGCCAATCCCTGCATGAGGGCTGGCTCTCAAAAGAGCGCCAACATGCAGAAATGAAGACCACGAGTACAGCACGAGTATCGCGAGATTACTCGGTCCCCGCCGAGCAGCCCGAGTACAGCGATACTCGTGCGAGTACCGAGTAGTTACAAGCATGCTCGCTCATCACTATTCCTAGTGTAAAGGCAGCAGGAGCAAAGTGAAAGTAATTTGAGCCCTCAGCACAGAGACTGCGGCTGTGCTGTGAAGGTACGCCTGCTCTGGCCCGGACACTGTAGTGATCTGCACTTCCCCCCGGCCATACATGAGTGCAGCGGCACCCTGCTCCTGCCTCCTACACAGCGGACACACAGTCTCCCCAGCCGCTGCTGGAAGCCGGGGGCTGGAGAACCCACGTGTGACCGCTGTTTACATTACACAAGTATTCATTAGCTGCTCCTCACACGCGCTGACTGCAGAGAGGTGGGCGGGGAGCAGCTAATGAATATTCACTGACTTTAAGCAGCGGGCACACGTGGTTTCTCCAGCAGCCGGCATCCTGCAGCAGCGACCCTCCCTGCCTACTGTGATCCCACTGCATAGCGCTGACTCCCCCACAGCTCCCTACCCCGCAGCTTCAGACCATAAGACGCACCCCACACTTTCCTCCCAAATTTGGAGGAAAAAAAGTGCGTCTTATGGTCCGAAAAATACGGTATATATATATATATATATATATATATATATATATAATATATAATATGGACAATGCATAATTTTAAATACTTTTAACTGTGTTGTAATCAATAAAGTTATATCAGTGATCTAATCAACTTTCATTGTCTGGTATGCATGTCTTATGTGTATGCGCTTTCTATTTTTTACAAAAACAAACATGAATTCTGAAGTGTACAGGGCTATACTTTCACCTCAGATTCAACCAAAAACAGCAAGGTTGATTGAATGGTACTTCACATACAGATGGACAATAGTTTTAATAGAGTTTAAAGTATACTTAAGTCCATTGAGTTCAACATATGACCTAATATAACATGTTGATCCAGAGGAAGGCAAAAAAAAACCCCATGGAACAAACAGTAAGTACCACATTAGGGGAAAAAAATCCTTCCCGTTTCCACAAACGGCAAACTGATTTGTCCCCTGGATCAACGCCCAATCACAGAATCTAGTGCACATATCCAGTGATATATTTTTCAAGAAAGGCATCCAGGCCTCTCTAAAATTTTAGTAGTAAATCAACCATTACAACGTTATGGGACAGAGCGTTTCTTAGTCTCACTGCTCTTCCAGTAAAGAATCTGCTCTGTACTATCCCATCATATATTTCAGCATTGTATTAAGTTTGCTCCTTAGCCTTAGTTTTTCCAAACTGAATAACCCCAAGTTTAATAACCTGTCTTGGTATTGTATTCCACCCATTCCTTGGTTGCTCTTCTCTACACCCGCTCTAGTTCAGGTATGTCATTCTTATACACCGGAGACCAAAATTGTACACAGTATTCTAAGCTTGGTCACACTGGTGACTTGAATATGGGTAAAACCAGAGGTCTCAAACACACGGCCCGCGGGCCACATGCGGCCCCTCAGGCTGCTTCATGCGGCCCCCAGGCCCGTGTCCCTGTTCACTATCGCGGCCGGTGCAGGGGCCGCAGCCACTGTCTGCACTTTATGTCAGATGAATGTTTTGCCGGCGCTGCGCTCTTGCGCCGGCAACACAATCATCTGACATGAATCGCTGACAGTGACACTGCACCTGCCGCGATAGTGAACAATGGCATGGGCCTGGGGGCCGCACGAAGCAGATATGAGGCAACCGAGGGAACGAGGGACAGGTAAGAAAAATGGTGGGGTTTTTTTGTGTGTATGTGAAGGACGCCCATTAACCCCTTAGCAACCTATGACGTACTGGTTACGTCATTGCTCCCTGGTACTTAAAGACCCATGACGTACCCAGTACGTTATGGCGAGATCGCGGCCCCCGAGCCTGGTGGCTGCGATCGCTTTGCAAATACCTTAGATTCGGGGAGGAGGGGACCTCTGCCTGACCTCAGGAAGGGTGGTGTTTCCTCCCCGGACCTACGGAGGCTGTGATTGGCTGACGAACGCCGCTCAGCCAATCATAGCCACTGTAATGTTTCAGCCATTGAAAATGGCCGATCTCTCCAATCACTGTGGATCTGGGGCCGGAGACCGCTCTCCTCAGCTTCACTCCGGCGTCTGTGGAAGGTGAGGGGAGCGATCGGTAAGTTAAAGCCACTCCCCTCATTACTACAGGATGGGGACAAAGTGCGCACATTACTATGGGATGGGGATAAGGCTGGGGACATTACTATAGGATTGAGACATTATTATAGGATGGGGACATTACAAGGATGGGCACAATACTATTGGATGGGGACATTGTTACTATAGAATGGGGACAAGGCTGGGGACATTACTATAGGATGGGGACAAGGTGAGTACATTACTATAGGATGGGGACTAGGATGGGTACAGTACTACAGGATAGGGACATTACTATAGGATGGGGACAAGGTTGGCACATTACTATAGGATGGGCACATTACTATAGAATGGGGATATAACTATAGGATGGGACAGTATTATAGGATGGGGACATTGCTACAAGGGGACAAGGATGGGGAACATTACTATAAGATGGGGAACAAGGATGGACACATTACTATAGATTGGGGACATTACTATAGGATGGGGTAAGGATGAACACATTAGTACAGGATGGGCACATTACGATAAGATGAGGACAAGGCTAGGGACATTACTATAGGATGGGGATAAGGATGGGGCACATTACTATGACATGGGGACAAGGATTAGGCACATTACTACAAGATGGGGACAAGAATGGGGAACATGACTTTAGGATGGGGACAAGGATGAGCACATTACTGTGGGATGGGGACTAGGATGGGTCACAATACTACAAGAGGACAAGGATGAGCACATTACAACAAGATGGGGAACATTACTAAAAGATGTTTGTCAAAATTTCTATATAGTGCCAATTGTAAGACTATTAGTTACAAGAAAGGAATAAAATGTAAAAAAAATAATTTTTTTTATACATTTCAACAAAGAATGTGCACGTTTGCTATAATAAACAAGTGAAAATGTTCAAAACCAGTGATCCAAAGGTGTGTAAAAAAAAATTATATTATATATGGTACCAATAAAAATGTCACTTTGTCCTGCAAATAATACGGCCCCCAAAATGATTTTTTTTTCCTCTGTGCGGCCCATACACCCAGCCAAGTTTGAGACCCCTGGGTAAAACTATATTCTTCTCATGATAATCTATGCTTCTTTACATTACATTAGTTTATTAGCTTTAGCAGCAGGTGCCCGAGACTGGTTAGTAAAGTTGAGTTTGCTGTCCACCCATGCACCCAAGTCTTTTTCAGTGACAGTTTTACCCAATGTTTTACAATTAAATGCATATTTATACATTTGATTTCCTTGGCCCAGGTGTATGACCTTACATTTATCCACATTAATTTACAAATGCCATTTCTCAGCCCAAGCCTCCAGCTTACACAATCCCTCTGCAATATTTCATTATCCTCCTCTGTATTAATTACCTTGCATAGTTTAGTATAATCTGCAAATATTGAAGTTCTACTCTCAATGCCCCCTACAAAGTTATTAATAAATATATTAAAAAGAAGAAGGCCCAATACTGATCCTTGTGTTACCCCACTGTTAACTGTCTCCCAGTTCGAGTGTATTCCATTAATAACAACCCTTTGTTTCTTGTCACTGAGCCAGTTCCTAACCCTATTGATCTCATTTTATGTAACAACCTTCTGTGTGGCACTGTATCAAATGCCTTTGAAAACTCCATGTAGACAATATCCCCTGCATTTCACCTGAAATCTAAAACTTGTCTCCTCATAGCTGATCAAATTACTTTCACAGAACTGATCCCTCATAAATCAATGTTGATACTGGGTCATGACATTATTCTTCTTGAGAAACTCCAAGATGGAATCTTCTAGGAAACTCTCAAAGGATTTTACCCCCAGTAAAGTTTAAATGTACCTGCCTATAATTACCAGGCTCAGATTTTTTCCCATTTTGAATATTGGCACCACATTTGCTATGTGACAGTCATGCAGTACAGTTCCTATTATTATGGAACCTTTGAAGATTAAAAACAATGGTCTGTCTATCACTGTACTTAATTCCTGCAGTACTCAAGGATGTGTGCTACCTGATCCTGGAGATTTATCTACTTTTGTGATTTTGAGGCGCCATGTTACTTGCTGCTGGGTTAAACAGGGGACATTTAATGAGGAATTTATGGTATCCCTGATCATGTCATCTGTCATGGGATTTTGTTGTATAAATATTGTAGAAAAAAGGGAGTTTAGAAGATTGACCTTTCCTTCATCCTCTTCTACTATTGCACCCAGACTATTTTTGAGGGGGATAACACTATAGTTTTCGAGTTTCTTATTGTTTAAGTAATTGAAGAATAATTTTGGATTATTTTTGCTTTCTCTGGCAATGAGTCTCTCTATCTCAATCTTTGCTGCCTTGATTTGTTTTTTACAGATTTTATTTAATTTTCTAGAATTATTTAATTCCTCCTCAATAGCCTTTTGCTTTAATTCTCTAATTGCTTTCTTTTTGTTATTTACAACTCTATTTAGCCATAGTGGTTCCCTCCTATTTCTAGATCATTTATTCCCATATGGTATATATTGTGCACTGGTCCTTTTCAGGATGCTTGTAAAAATGTCCCTTTTGCTTTGTGTACTTTTATTTCTCAGGAAATTGTCCCAGTTTGTGGCATTAAGTTCATTTCTTATACTTTGGAAATTCACCTTCCTGAAATTTAGTGTCCTTGTAGCCCCTCTACTATACATCTTATTAAAAGATACATGAAAACTTATTAATTTGTGATCACTATTACTGAAGTGACCCTCAACCCATATATTTGATATACAGTCCAGCCTATTGGTAATATTGGGTCTAGTAGTGTCCCCCTTCTTGTTGTGTCGTGAACCCCTTGTGAAAGGTAAGTGTCCCTCAATGTTGTAAAAAACTTGATTCCTTTGCTTGACCTGCAGGTTTCTGCTCCCAGTTTATATCAGGATAGTTGAAGTCCCCAAAGATAGTGATTTCCCTCTGATTTTCTGCCTCATCTATTTGCCTTATGAGGATATTTTCTTCTGCTTCCTTTATATTTGGAGTCTTGCAACAAACTCCTATTAGTATTTATTATTATTTCTCCTTCCCCTTATCTCCACCTATAGGTACTCTACATTTTCATTAGCCTCACACATTTTCAGGTAGGATGGGTTTAGGGGCAATTTTACATATAAATGCACACCTCCCTCTTGCTTATTTATACGGTCATTCCTGAACAGACTATATCCCTGTAAATTAATTTCCCAGTCATAGCTTTCATCCAGCCATGTCTCGGTTATCCCCACCATATCATATTTTTTTCCAACAATATTAAATCTAGTTTCTGTCATCTTGTTGGTGAGGCTTCTGTCATTAGAGTTCATGCACTTTATGTTTTTATTTATGGTTCTATTCTTGCTTAATGTGTTGACTGTCCTCCCCTCTCCCCCCATGCCACCCACAACTCCTTTACTTATGCCCAGATCACTATCTGCACTGTCTTCTCCTCCTGTACAGTAATTGCTCTCCTCCCAGTCCCTAGTTTAAACACTTCTTCACCCCTCTAGCCATTTTTTTCAACAGCACATCTACACCCTCTCATTGAGGTGCAGACCACCCCAAAACTAACTGTGAAAGCAACCCAGGCGTGTTTAAGTGAAATATTCTACAATGACAGAGTCAATCTCCAGGTCTCAACAATTTTGGGCATGCATTTCACATGCTGAATACAAACCTTAAGGTAGAAAGACCCACAAACAAGCAACAACTGAGGTCAGCTGCGGTAAAGACCTGGAAAGCATCATGTTTGGTGATGTCTATTGCTTCCAGACTTCAAGCAGTCATTGCCTGCAAATGATTCTATACAAAATATTGAAAAAGAAATTTGTCCAATTACTCTTGAGCACCTGAAATGAGGAGACTGTAGAAAAATGGTTGTAACTCCTAAATGTTTCACGGGATATGTTTGTTCAACCTCTTAAATTAAACCTGAAAGTCTCTACTTCAATTGCATCTTAGATTTTTAATTTTAAATATAAAATAGTGTTACACGGAGTTTTAATCACAAAGATTAGGTCATTGTCCAAATATTTCTGGACCTAACTGTACTGATATCAAAATGTAAAAGCAGAAACATCTTCATGTTTATTTCCTGTAGCACTAACCTTTCATGACACTATCAGATTTTTCATCCTTTTCCCATTGAAGTAATTTTATAGCTATATTTATAGCTTAGATTCCGTAGTTGTGCCAAGCGCTAGCTTGCTAACATCAAGTGACTCATACTGACAAGTGAAGTACAGTATTTCATATTTCTACTTTTGATATTTTTATTGCTATAAGACAAATGTCAAATACGTCTTTGATGTCTAATATTGGAGCTCAGGAAAGCGCATAACAAACATGTATTTCATTGTACTTGACTACTTCATCTTTAGCTTTACCCTCAGAGAAACATTCAAAAACTGGTTGAAAATAAATCCTATCATTCATCATCATCAATTTTAGTTCTGTTCATACTTACACCAAGAAAAGAGAAGAAACGATCATACGCCCATAGTTTTATGAATTTACAAATTTATTTAATTAATAGGGTACACATGAAAAAAGGTGGAACAGATAAAGTGCAGGACTTGAAAAAAGCCCCAAACAGATCGCAGATCCCTCATATAAAGAAACCATACATCCATAGGAACAAAACCAACATCAACATGTATATATCATGGGTGTCCACTAGATGTCATAAAGGAGACAGAGATGCGGCCAGATATATGTATATAACAACGCCGTATCAAGACACCATGCACAGGTAACTGCACATATGGCATAAAATAATTACCTATATAATTTGTTGGCAGGTCTGTTCACTGAATGCAGGAGGAGGGAGCCGCAACCCACCCGACGGCCGTTTCCGCAACTCAAGGTTGCCTTCGTCAGGGGGCGTGGTTACATGGGCCACCATGTGGGGTTTTTGACTTGATGTGTAACCAATCAGATGTACGCGCCTCTATGACGCATGCAGTAGTGTAGCGTGTCATACCGCCCTGCGCCGACAGCCGCGTCACCGACCACGTGGCCACGAGTGTAAACACACGTGACCACCCGCTCAGAACAGACGCGGCCGGCGGCCAGACAGCGGATCGTCACACCACGCATGCGTGCCGGCGCACACCAAGGCCGGGAGAATAGAGGGACGGATCTGAGCATGACATCGCCCGGGTGATTAGCCCAGCGGTCAGATCACATTCCCCACTATTTGCAACGGCCATATTATATAGGATCAAAACCGGGACTCATAACATAACTACCATAAATAGCCAAGTCGATAAGACCACGTTGAAGACTATCCCCAAGCATTTTTTGACCTATCATGGTTCTGATAGTACCCAGTTTAGGGTTCTAGGAATTGACCAGATCGACCTTGGTATCAGGGGTGGTGAGGTTGGCAGAAGGTTGGCTCAGTTGGAGGCCAGATGGATATACAGGTTGAACACTGTGTATCCCTCTGGCCTCAATGAGAACCTTAGTTTTGCGTCCTTTCTGTGATTAGTTCTATACTATATGCGTAGATGTACCCTGTGCAGATTGTTTGATTTTAAATTTTTAAGTGTGTGGTTTACATGTTTTTAATTGTCCTTCTTGTTCTTCTTCACAGTAGCATTGGGCCTTTGTCGGGTTTTGGTTGTGAAATCCTGGACTCCTCTTATATTTGTGACGTATCATCTATCAACTCGTGGTGTTGGCGTTTGCAACAAGTTTCTTTTTGTACCTAATCCTAATCCCCAACCCTTTCCCCCCCCCCCATCTCTTTGCCTTTTCTGTGTGGATATAATGTCTATATGTCTATTTGTGGCTATATCAAGTAATAATGTGTATAATCAATAAACAACTTTATATATTGTTCCTCACTATATCCAACATTTTATGTTTGTTCCCGTTTCCTACACATGGGTGGCCTTATATGGATTATACCATGTGAATTACGTATACATATGATAAATTACATATTGTATTTTTTGGTTATAGGTAATCGGTGTGTATATATATAATCATGTGGTATGATATGTTGTGTATTTCTATTCCATATATTTGCACCTTCTGTGATACCTTTTTCAGATATATATATATGTATATAAAGGTGATATTCTTTGATATCCTAGTGGCTCAATGGGGGCATATATTTATATATATATATATATATATATATAGTCTATTCCTCTATACCCTTTTATCAACTATACCCATGAGTTGTAGTTATGTTATGAGTCCCGGTTTTGATCCTATATAATATGGCCGTTGCAAATAGTGGGGAATGTGATCTGACCGCTGGGCTAATCACCCGGGCGATGTCATGCTCAGATCCGTCCCTCTATTCTCCCGGCCTTGGTGTGCGCCGGCACGCATGCGTGGTGTGACGATCCGCTGTCTGGCCGCCGGCCGCGTCTGTTCTGAGCGGGTGGTCACGTGTGTTTACACTCGTGGCCACGTGGTCGGTGACGCGGCTGTCGGCGCAGGGCGGTATGACACGCTACACTACTGCATGCGTCATAGAGGCGCGTACATCTGATTGGTTATACATCAAGTCAAAAACCCCACATGGTGGCCCATGTAACCACGCCCCCTGATGAAGGCAACCTTGAGTTGCGGAAACGGCCGTCGGGTGGGTTGCGGCTCCCTCCTCCTGCATTCAGTGAACAGACCTGCCAACAAATTATATAGGTAATTATTTTATGCCATATGTGCAGTTACCTGTGCATGGTGTCTTGATACGGCGTTGTTATATACATATATCTGGCCGCATCTCTGTCTCCTTTATGACATCTAGTTGACACCCATGATATATACATGTTGATGTTGGTTTTGTTCCTATGGATGTATGGTTTCTTTATATGAGGGATCTGCGATCTGTTTGGGGCTTTTTTCAAGTCCTGCACTTTATCTGTTCCACCTTTTTTCATGTGTACCCTATTAATTAAATAAATTTGTAAATTCATAAAACTATGGGCGTATGATCGTTTCTTCTCTTTTCTTGGTGTTCATATTACAGCGATTAGCCCTTAAACAGTCCTTTTCTGCACAAACGGTGTCTTTATGTCTTGCAGACATACACTTATACACACTATCATGGGCTAAAATATTGTATATCAACCATGTGTGGATGTATGTTGCTAATTACGTGTTTGGTCTCCTTTTCTGTGTTCAGCACAGGCAGTTCAGCAACAAGAATGGACTATAAAGCCTTTGAGACAACTTGGCTTAATCAGGTTGACCGTGTCTTTGGTGGAACGGGATCGATTATACAGCAGGACTCTGCACAGGGTCTTGACGCAGTTTTTTCAGATATACAGCGGTTATCCATCAAACGGACGCGGTTATGGTGGAACCGTGTATTATTGGAGCAGTATGTGGCTCGTAAGCTCATTCCCAGAGGTCTACGCATTAGGGTTACACCCACCTTCCAGGTGGATGATGAGAGCTTTATTGAGAAATGGGAGTCAGCCTGCAATCTATGTTCTTTCACATTAATGAATCTTTTGATTGACTTTGATAATGCATCTCTGAGTAAGCTTGATCAGACCCTTGATGTGAAATTGTGTGAGTTTAGAGCCAAGTGCTCATCAGATCAACTAAAGGAATATGAGGATCGACTGGCCAAAAAAATTGAAGGCTGTGTTAAAAACATTCATCATACTCAGATGGCTAAGATTACTCGTGATCAGTCTGATTTCAGCACGAAGTCTGTATATATATGGAAACGAGCAAGTGACCCTTCAGGTGCACCGGAAAGATCAAATTCCATGTCTTCGACCAGCTCTCTTGGGGGTTTCTCGGATGCATCCTCATCTTCTTTGAACACAAGATCCGGGGCACGTTATGGTGGAGCGGCCTCTGGAGGGTCTGCAGCCAGGCATTATCAACCAGGATATAAAAGGGAGAACAAGGTATTGAACCTCAGTACACATAAATTATCTATCACGGACCTGGGATTGTTGGAAAGGGGTCTCTCCTTTTCTCCAACCTCAGGTTTCGACCTGTTCTCCACCATTAAAGATCTACACATTTTTGCGAGATCTATTCTTTTCAAAAAATATTTTTTTGATGATGCCATGCATACCTTATTTCCCACAGAGGAAGAACAGGATGCGTTGAGAACACTCCATGAGCTGTCAATCGAACACAACCTTCCGATTGGTGGTAAGATTCCTCCCTCGATAGCCCGCCGTTCCAAAAAATTCCCCCCCTTATCTGCATGCACAAACGTGGAGATGTTTGTGCGGGTAGTATCGCAGGAATTGGAAAGTATTTCCCCGAGGATTATCAAGGATAATCTCACTAAACCTGAGAGGGAGAGATTGAGGGAGTTAACTTCTTTATCTGATGTAGTGCTGAAGCCGGCAGATAAGGGGGGTAATGTCGTCGTCTGGCCAACCTCTCTATATGAGAGGGAGGCCTTTAGGCAGCTCAACAATACTGTATGTTACAGGAAATTAACATTCAATCCGTTGTCATCATTTACCATACAGTTAAATAAAATCTTAATTAGGGCTAAAGACGACGGCATCATCTCCAGTGAACTGGCTTCAGTGCTACAGGTGGCTGAACCTACTATAGCCACACTTTATTTACTCCCCAAAATTCACAAAAATTGTGATACCCCTCCGGGGAGACCGATTATCTCCGGACGGGGCAATTTTCTGGAAAATGTGAATAAATGGGTTGATTCAGTATTACAACCTCTTGTGGGAAGTCTACCATCATATATCAAAGATACGGGCGATTTTTTGAGGAAGGTAGATGGTCTCCTTGCGGGTGAAGATACGTTGCTGGTTACAGGAGATGTGGAGTCCCTGTATACCAGCATCGTACACAGTGACGGACTGCGGGCTGCCAAGTTCTTCTTGGACACCACGTCTAATCCACCGGACTTCAATGAGTTGGTGCTGCGTCTCCTGGAGTTCTCCTTGACTCATAATTTTTTTATTTTTAAAGGGTCCTTCTACCTACAGCTACAGGGCACGGCGATGGGGGCATCTTTTGCCCCCTCGTATGCCAACTTATTTCTGGGGCTGTGGGAGAGGGACCTTCCCCTGTCAGATCGGGAGTCGTTGATGGACCGCGTCCTCTTTTGGGCGCGGTACATCGACGATATTTTCCTTATCTGGCAGGGTTCTTTAGTTGAGTTACATCAATTTATGTCTGTGTTGAACTCCAGTGGACGCAACATCTTTATCACATACCAGTGGTCGCACCAGCAGGTAGAATTCCTAGATGTCCTTGTTAGAAAGGACGCTGATTTCGTTTTGCAGACAGATCTATATCGCAAACCGACCTCCACGAATGTCTTACTTCATGCGTCCTCTGCACACCCTCAGTATATGATTAGGTCAGTTCCCACTGGCCAATTCCTTCGGCTACGTAGAATTTGCTCTACTAATGCTGATTTTGAAAGACAGTCTTTGGACCTGATGGAGCGATTCAGGGAGAGGGGTTACAGCAGACGCATGATAAAGAGAGCGTATCTCCGCGCAAAATATTCGTGCAGGGACCAACTGCTGTATTCTGACTCTACACCTGGACCCTCTAATCAGGTCCGGTTTATCACGAATTATAGTTCTGGCTTTGAATTGGTAAGATCTAGCTTGGAACACGCCTGGCCGATATTGATGGCTGATCCAACATTGAAAAAGGTCCTACCCAGTAAACCTCAAATCACTGTTAGGAGAGGCAAGAATTTTCGGGATTTGTTGGTGCATAGCCATTACGCTGCAACCAACAAAGATAAGACCTTTTTGGGCAGTGTGGTACACAACAATCGTAGTGGCTGTTCTCCTTGTGGCGGATGTGTCGCCTGCCCCAACATATGCCACGGAAATACCTTCTCTGACTCTTCAGGTAATAGAAACTTTTCCATCAAGAAGTCTATTACTTGTACATCTCGGGCTGTTATCTACTATGCAACATGTACATGCCCGAAGATATATGTAGGGTTGACTACTCGTCAGTTGAAGGTCAGAGTACGCGAGCATGTGTTGGGGATCGAGGCGGCACCTAGCCAAGTCGATAAGACCACGTTGAAGACTATCCCCAAGCATTTTTTGACCTATCATGGTTCTGATAGTACCCAGTTTAGGGTTCTAGGAATTGACCAGATCGACCTTGGTATCAGGGGTGGTGAGGTTGGCAGAAGGTTGGCTCAGTTGGAGGCCAGATGGATATACAGGTTGAACACTGTGTATCCCTCTGGCCTCAATGAGAACCTTAGTTTTGCGTCCTTTCTGTGATTAGTTCTATACTATATGCGTAGATGTACCCTGTGCAGATTGTTTGATTTTAAATTTTTAAGTGTGTGGTTTACATGTTTTTAATTGTCCTTCTTGTTCTTCTTCACAGTAGCATTGGGCCTTTGTCGGGTTTTGGTTGTGAAATCCTGGACTCCTCTTATATTTGTGACGTATCATCTATCAACTCGTGGTGTTGGCGTTTGCAACAAGTTTCTTTTTGTACCTAATCCTAATCCCCAACCCTTTCCCCCCCCCCCATCTCTTTGCCTTTTCTGTGTGGATATAATGTCTATATGTCTATTTGTGGCTATATCAAGTAATAATGTGTATAATCAATAAACAACTTTATATATTGTTCCTCACTATATCCAACATTTTATGTTTGTTCCCGATTCCTACACATGGGTGGCCTTATATGGATTATACCATGTGAATTACGTATACATATGATACAAGTAAAATATATCTTTGTACCGTGTTAGCCAGTAGAGATAAAAAAAATTGTTTAAAAGAACTGAGAGTCCTCAGTGGTTGATACCTTTTAATGGCTAACTGAAAAGATGGTAATAATTGCAAGCTTTCGAGACCTGAGTAGTCTCGAAAGCTTGCAATTATTACCATCTTTTCAGTTAGCCATTAAAAGGTATCAACCACTGAGGACTCTCAGTTCTTGTATACATATGATAAATTACATATTGTATTTTTTGGTTATAGGTAATCGGTGTGTATATATATAATCATGTGGTATGATATGTTGTGTATTTCTATTCCATATATTTGCACCTTCTGTGATACCTTTTTCAGATATATATATATATGTATATAAAGGTGATATTCTTTGATATCCTAGTGGCTCAATGGGGGCATATATTTATATATATATATATATATATATATATATATATATATATATATATATATATATAGTCTATTCCTCTATACCCTTTTATCAACTATACCCATGAGTTGTAGTTATGTTATGAGTCCCGGTTTTGATCCTATATAATATGGCCGTTGCAAATAGTGGGGAATGTGATCTGACCGCTGGGCTAATCACCCGGGCGATGTCATGCTCAGATCCGTCCCTCTATTCTCCCGGCCTTGGTGTGCGCCGGCACGCATGCGTGGTGTGACGATCCGCTGTCTGGCCGCCGGCCGCGTCTGTTCTGAGCGGGTGGTCACGTGTGTTTACACTCGTGGCCACGTGGTCGGTGACGCGGCTGTCGGCGCAGGGCGGTATGACACGCTACACTACTGCATGCGTCATAGAGGCGCGTACATCTGATTGGTTATACATCAAGTCAAAAACCCCACATGGTGGCCCATGTAACCACGCCCCCTGACGAAGGCAACCTTGAGTTGCGGAAACGGCCGTCGGGTGGGTTGCGGCTCCCTCCTCCTGCATTCAGTGAACAGACCTGCCAACAAATTATATAGGTAATTATTTTATGCCATATGTGCAGTTACCTGTGCATGGTGTCTTGATACGGCGTTGTTATATACATATATCTGGCCGCATCTCTGTCTCCTTTATGACATCTAGTGGACACCCATGATATATACATGTTGATGTTGGTTTTGTTCCTATGGATGTATGGTTTCTTTATATGAGGGATCTGCGATCTGTTTGGGGCTTTTTTCAAGTCCTGCACTTTATCTGTTCCACCTTTTTTCATGTGTACCCTATTAATTAAATAAATTTGTAAATTCATAAAACTATGGGCGTATGATCGTTTCTTCTCTTTTCTTGGTGTTCATATTACAGCGATTAGCCCTTAAACAGTCCTTTTCTGCACAAACGGTGTCTTTATGTCTTGCAGACATACACTTATACGCACTATCATGGGCTAAAATATTGTATATCAACCATGTGTGGATGTATGTTGCTAATTACGTGTTTCTGTTCATACTTGCAGTTTGGACCTACTTTGATGAGCCCCTATTAGATAGTATACAGTAACGGTTAACTACTCTATATTGGTCTTTCAAACAGTGGAAATTGTAATAATTCAAGGATCGGTAAATATGAACTGTTACAAAATTAGTCCAACACATCATCTTTAGCTGACCTTACAGATAAAAAGCTAAAATTAATATTTTAATGATTTTCCCATAATAAATTGATCTCTTTGTAAATCTTAAATGAACATCCATGGTATGTACGTAGCTTAATGTGGCTACAAAAATATAAAACATGCTTTAACGTTACAAGCTACCTAAAATTTTGCAATACATTTATATTTGCTCCTTTCTTAAACCTCAATCACACAAATTTGGAGCTGAATATAACATGTAAAATTACAAAACAGCAAATTCAGACTTTGCAGGATTTGTTTGTAGTCTGTAATCAGAGCCACTTTTGTTATGTGCTGAGATGAGCATTTAATCTTAGGCTTCATTCTTAAGCTGGTGTCACACACAGCGACAACAACGTCGCTGCTACGTCACCATTTTCTGTGACGTTGCAGCGACGTCCCGTCGCTGTCGCTGTGTGTGACATCCAGCAATGACCTGGCCCCTGCTGTGAGGTCGCCGGTCGTTGCTGAATGTCCAGCTTCATTTTTTGGTCGTCACTCTCCCGCTGTGACACACACATCGCTGTGTGTGACAGCGAGAGAGCAACGAAATGAAGCGAGCAGGGAGCAGGAGCCGGCGTCTGGCAGCTGCGGTAAGCTGTAACCAGCGTAAACATCGGGTAACCAAGGGAAGGCTTTTCCCTGGTTACCCGATATTTACCTTCGTTACCAGCCTCCGCCCTTGCTGCCAGTGCCGGCTCCTGCTCTGTGCACATGTGGCTGCAGTACACATCGGGTAATTAACCCGATGTGTACTGTAGCAAGGAGAGAAAGGAGCCAGCGCTAAGCAGTGTGCGCGGCTCCCTGCTCTCTGCACTGTGACATGTAGCTGCAGTACACATCGGGTTAATTAACCCGATGTGTACTGTACCTAGGAGAGCAAGGAGCCAGCGCTAAGCGCGGCTCCCTGCTCTCTGCACATGTAGCACAGCGACGTTATGATCGCTGCTTCTGCTGTGTTTGACAGCTAAGCAGCGATCATAACAGCGACTTACAAGGTTGCTGTTACGTCACAGAAAATGGTGACGTAACCGCGACGTCGTTGTCGCTGTCGCTTAGTGTGAACCCAGCTTTAGGTGTCTTTTAGGCTATGTGTCCACGTTGCTTTTTACCTTCTTTTTACCTGCTTATTCAACTGCAGCGTTTAATGCCAAAATGGATGTGTTCTGCTTTTCAAGCAAAGTCTATGGGAATTTGGGTTTCTTGTGCACACTATGCTGTTCAAAAAGGTGCCTTTTGTGGCAGAAATGTGGGCAAAAACTCAGCTTTGCAGTTCAAAACTCAAATGGCAAAAACAATTGACATGTCAATTGTTTTTACCATTTGAGTTTTGAACTGCAAAGCTGAGTTTTTGCCCAAATTTCTGCCACAAAAAGGCACTTTTTTGAACAGCATAGTGTGCACAAGAAACCCAAATTCCCATAGACTTTGCTTGAAAAGCAGAACGCATCCATTTTGGCATTAAACGCTGCAGTTGAAAAAGCAGGTAAAAAGCAGGTAAAAAGCAACGTGGACACATAGCCTTAAGGGCTGAGTAAGGGCGGCGTCACACGGGATGATCTATCGGGCATCGCCCGAGCGATCGTACCTGCCCCCATCGTTTGTGTGTCACGGGCAATTAGTTTCCCGTGGCACACAAAGTCGTTAACCCCCTGTCACGCACACTTACCTCCTGGACGACGTCGCTGTGGGCGGCAAACATCCTCTTCCTGAAGGGGGAGAGACGTTCAGCGTCACAGCGACGTCACACAGCGGCCGGCAAATAGAAGCGGAGGGGCGGAGATGAGCGGGACGTAACATCCCGCCCACTTCCTTCCTTCCGCATTGCCGGCGGGACGCATGTAAGCTGTGTTCGTTATTCCCGGGGTGTCACACGGAGCGATGTGTGCTGCTTCGGGAACGATGAACAACCGGAGCACAGAAGGAGGAACGGCATTTTAAAAATAAACGACGTGTCAACAAGCAACGATAAGGTGAGTATTTCCGCTCGTTCACAGTCGTTCATAGCTGTTACACGCTACGATATGTCTAACGATGCTGGATGTGCGTCAAGGAATCCGTGACCCCGACGACATGTCGCCCGATATATCGTAGCATGTGACGCCCTTATGCAATCTCAGCCTAAAACTGCACTGGTAAAGCATGGAGCAGGATGGGGCGTATATCCCAGACAAAAGCAATCACCAAACATATTTAGGGAATGAAGTGAGAGAGCTTCATGGTTTTCTGCATACTTTAGACCATTTTCATTGTACTAATTTTGTTTTTTTAAGTTAATTTGAATTAATTTGTTAATAATGTGTTTATTTAACACAAGAAGAAGTATGCCTGTGTCTGGGTAAATTAAACATTGACAAATCCCCTGGGTCAGATTTAATTCATCCACGAATATTGAGGGAATTGAGCTCAGTAATTGACAGAACGCTGTATCTTATCTTCTTAGACTCGCTTGTAACAGGGTTGGTGCCTCAGGATTGGAGAATTGCTGATGTGGTACTAATACTTAAGAAAGGTAAGAGGGTGGATCCAGGCAACTACCATCCAGTAAGCCTAACATCAGTGATATGCAAAGTTTTTGATGGCATTTTAAGGGATGACATGCAAAAATATATTGCAGAAAATAATATAATAACTGACAGACAGCATGGATTCATGAAAGATAAGTCGTGTCTAACCAACATGTTGGGGTTCTATGAGGAGGTAAGTGCAAATCTGGATATTGGTGATGCAGCTGATGTGATTTATTTGGACTTTGCAATGGCATTTGATACTGTACCACATAATAAATGTACCACATATATTATCAAATGCCTTTATACTGAATCTCCAGAATCAGGGACTAGGGTAAACTATATTCAAGGAAAGGAATTGGGTAAGGTATTGGTGAAAAGATAGGAAACAAAGAGTAGTGATAAATGGTACATTCTCTAAATGGGCTATAGTCAGCAGAGGGGTACCGCAGGGATCTGTGCTTGGACCGATTTTGTTTAATCTCTTTATTAATGACCTTGTAAATGGGATTGATAGTAAAGTGTCAGTCTTTGCTGATGACACCAAACTATGTATGTTGAAAAAAAAATCAGAAGTTTGTCAAAAAAGAATTATGCTTTTGTCACCATTTTACGAGACCCATTGTGTTCTCATTTTTCAGGATTTGTGTTGGTGTGAGGACTTATTTTTTGCGTTTGAGCTATTGTTTTATTTATTCCATTTTTTGGGTAGATACGATTTTTTGATCACCTGTTATTGCATTTTAATGCAATGTTGTGACCAAAAAACCCATAATTTTAGCATTTTGATTTTTTTTTCTTCATACGTCCTTTACCGATCAGAATATTTGAATTTATATTTTGTTATATCGGGCATTTCTGAACGTAGCGATACCAAATATGTGTATTTTTTGTTATTGTTTTATTTTCAATGGAGCAAAAAAGGGGTGATTTGAATGTTTAGATTTTTTTCTTTTTCATATTTTTTGTTTTAAAAAGTTAAACTTTTTATTGATTTTGCTAGTCTACTTAATTTACTTTTTACCTGTACTATCACTTCTGTTGATCAATGATGCTCCAGCAACAGCGATAACAGACACATAAAAGGTTAGCTGAGACAAGTTCAACAAGTGGCGTTCCAGCTATCACAGTGAAAGGTTTGAAATAAACAATATGGACAATTATTATCAACTACTCTGTAGCCAGGCACCGCACTCCTCCTCTAGACCACTAAGAGAAATTATTTCTAAAAGAACGATACACCTCCGGGTCCAGCTCTTGCTCAACCGGGCAACGTTTATCTTTTTACTTCCCGACTTTCTGCTATTTTCAAGCTTTTTCCATGACCCTGCCTAAATCAACACACAGGAGTTCCGGGGATGGGGGGGAGGTGGGCTAGTCCAACTACACAGAAATTGGAGGGAAGCATTGTCCTTTAAAGTTACAGTGCAATTTACTTCTTTGTAGGGGCCAATCCTCTATACATTCTCCAGCAGAATCTCTCCATAGTCCCTTCACTTCACTCTTTCCAGGTAGAGGGAAGCAGACATAGCGTCTGGGTCTTATATAGACCCAATGAAGCTATCTAGTCGACCAATCACAGTAATGCATGTAGTCAAGGTGGCTATTGCATTACCATGATTGGCATACAATCCCTGCATGCTTACTGGCAGCTATAAAGCTGGGAAACGTGTGGGGCGAAGACTCAAACATGGCGCTCGAGCAACAGAATGCTTGATCGAGTATCGAGGGTCTCGAGAATGCTAATGCTTGCTGGCTGCTGGCAGTGTTTTATCCGGCTGGTCTCCCCAAGATCAGTGATTGTTTTGTCTTGTTGGTCTACTAAACATTGCTCCCACCTGGCCAGAATCCTAATCCACACTGATGAGGGGCAATACCCCGAAACAGCTGTCTGTGGATGGATACCTGGCCTTGGTATTTCCCTTGTCATATCTTTAAACTTGTCAAAAAGGGCCAATTAATATGGTGGTTATGGTGGTCTCCTAAAAAGAGCCACCCCTTGTCTGGGTCCTTCCCGGAGGGATATCTGGCTGGTTTCTGTGTTGAGACTCCTAACAGAGGCTCCATGGAATTTTTTGATTCGATCAAGTACAAAGCAGTGTGTCACGCTCCCCGGGTCCCCTGCCTCGCTCCCCGGCTCCCCTGCCACGCTCTCCGGCTCCCCTGCCTCGCTCCCCGGCTCCCCTGCCTCGCTCCCCGGCTCCCCTGCCACGCTACCCGGCTTTCCTGCCTCGCTCCCCGGCTTCTCTGTCAGGCGTCCCCCGCTCCACAGCCTCCAGGCCCCATCACCTGCGGTCCCCAGGCGGCCCGGTCCCCGCTCCCGGCGCCCGTCGGCAGCTTTGCTCCAGCCCGGCTCTCCTGCCTCCTGTTCACCACTCCCTGCCCTTGCTTCTGGAACCCGGGCCTCGCGCATGCGCATTAGGGCGCGCGCGCGGTCATTGACCCTTTCTTAAAGGGCCAGTGTCCTCCAACAGGATATTGAAGGATCAGGTACTGGGTATATAGGGGGATCCTTTCCAAGTGGGCGGGGCCTGTTCTTCGTGTTTTCTAAGCTAGGAGTCAGGTCTCCTTGTGTCTTGTGATATACTCACCTATCTCTCTCGTAGAGCCGCTCCTGCCTCGCCAACCGGTCCTGACGATACCCGAACGGTGACGGCCTGCCATCCCGTCAGTTCCTACCAACTCCGATCCCTGTGGTGACCCGCCTTCTCGCTCCATTGGTTCCGGACTCTGCCTGACGTCATCTCGGCCTCCGAACCTGAGCTCCGTCACCCGGACTACCATCAGAGACCCCGTGGTCCCAGGGACTTCTTCACTCCACTCCTCTGAATGGACTGTCCTGCTAGTGCTCCGGCTACCGGGCACCTTGCCCTCGGTGAGGTGTTCAGCCCAGTGGATCCACCTCCTGGGTCTGCCCGTCCACCTGGCCCTAACAGTAAGAACAGGCCATGGATCCCGCCGAAGCACTAGCGGCCCAGCTGGGCACCCTGCAGCAGGAACTCGTACGACAGCGCGAGACCCAGACCCGCATGCTGGCCTTCATGTCCTCTGTGGATACCCGCCTGCACACGCTGCAAGCATCTTCCACGTCCCTGGCATCTCAGGTTGCTACTGCACAGTCCACGGCCACGGTTCCTGTGGCGGCTACCTCGGAAGCTTCTAAACTCCGCTTGGCCTCTCCACCCCGAAATGCCGGAGATCCCAAGACCTGCAGAGGATTCTTAAACCAGTGCTCCCTCCATTTCAAGCTGCTTCCGCACTTGTTTGCCAAGGTGGCGTTTGTGATGTCCCATCTAGAGGGTGAGGCACTGGCCTGGATGAACCCCTTGTGGGAAAAGGAGGACCCTGTGACCACTAACATCCAGGACTTCCTGCAGGCATTTAGAATCACCTTTGACGAACCCGGACGTGCCGCTGCATCCGCCTCATCAATCCTCAGGCTACGTCAGGGAACCATGACGGTAGGGCAGTATGCCATCCGCTTCCGCACTTTGGCCTCAGAATTGTGATGGAACAATGAAGCCCTCACCGCCGCCTTCTGGGAAGGACTCTCCAGCCATATTAAGGACGAGCTGGCAGGCCGCGATGTTCCTTCCACCCTGGATGCCCTGATCGCACTAGCCACCCGCGTGGACCTCAAATTCCATGAACGATCCAAAGAGGTGTCCCGTGAGAGACGTCCGATACGGCATTCCTCTCCTCCGCAGAAGCCCGCCGTACTTCAGTCAGCGTCGTCTGATGTCTCTGTCCACGAGCCCATGCAGATTGACCGTTTGCGGCAGTCCGAACAACGCCGAGCAGAACGGCTCGCCAAGGGCCTCTGCTTCTACTGCGGAGAGGGCACACACCTTCTACGCTCCTGTCCAGAGAGGCCGGGAAACTCCAAAGCCTAGGGTTGGTAGGAGAGGCCACCCTAGGTGCTGGGACTCTCTCAGACCCGGTTACGTGGACTGTTCAAGTGACAACGGGAGAGACGCGGTTCACGGCCGAGGCGTACCTCGATTCCGGGGCAGCAGGCAATTTCATCCAGCAGGCCACGGTGGACAAGTACCAGGTGCCTGTTACTCCACTCGACAAACCCCTCGTGATTGCCTCTGTAGATGGGAGACCCCTCTCTGACACCATCTCGTGGATCACCAAGCCGGTGGAACTACGTATCGGTGCCCTGCACACCGAGAACATCGCTCTCTACGTCCTCCCACACATGTCCCATCAAATCCTGCTGGGACTCCCCTGGTTACGGACACACGAACCGTCAGTCAGCTGGTGTACTGGTGAAATCACCCGATGGGGCTCCTCTTGCCACGAGAACTGTCTGAAGACTATACAGCCCATTCGACGACCTCCGGTTCCGGAGTCCCTACCGGGACTGCCCTCGGCCTATTGGTCCTTCGCGGACGTCTTTGATAAAAAGGAGTCAGAGGTACGTCCGCCACATCGTCCTTATGACTGTGCCATCGACCTACTCCCGGGAACTACACCACCTTGAGGATGGATATATCTGCTGTCTCCTGCTGAAACAAGGGTCATGTCTGCCTACATCACGGAGAACCTGGCAAGGGGATTCATTCGGAGATCCTCCTCTCCTGCGGGAGCAGGCTTCTTCTTCGTTAAGAAGAAAGAGGGCGACCTACGCCCATGCATTGACTACCGGGGATTGAACCAGATCACCGTGAAAAATATATACCCCCTGCCGCTCATCCCCGAATTGTTTGATCGGCTTAGAGGAGCTCGTGTGTTTACCAAGTTGGATCTTCGGGGTGCCTACAACCTGGTCCGCATCCGCTCTGGGGACGAATGGAAGACCGCATTCAATACTCACGATGGGCACTATGAATACTGTGTGATGCCCTTCGGCCTCTGTAACGCACCAGCAGTGTTCCAGGAATTGGTGAACGACGTGTTCCGGGACCTTCTCTACGTCTGTGTGGTGGTGTATCTGGATGATATCCTGGTCTTCTCTCCGGACCTCCAGACCCACAGAGAGAACGTGCAGCTGGTACTACAAAGACTGAGAGAGAATCGTCTGTACGCCAAGTACGAGAAGTGTGTCTTCGAGCAGTCTTCTCTTCCCTTCCTGGGTTACGTAATCTCCGATACCGGTCTGCAGATGGACCCGGAGAAGGTCTTTTCCATTCTCAACTGGCCCCCTCCTTCCGGATTGAAGGCAATCCAACGCTTTCTGGGATTCGCAAACTATTACCGTCAGTTCATCCCTCACTTCTCTGCTCTGACTGCACCTCTCTCCGCCTTGACCAAGAAGGGGGCTAATCCAAAGGACTGGTCACCTGCGGCCGACGCCGCGTTTGGCTCCCTGAAACAGGCATTTGCTTCTTCCCCTGTGCTCCACCGTCCTGAGTTAAACCGACAGTTCACCTTGAAGGTGGATGCCTCCTCCATGGGAGCCGGAGTAGTGCTCATGCAGAAGTCCTCCTCCGGGAAGATGGTTACTTGCGGTTTCTTCTCCAAGAGCTTCTCAGCGCCTGAACGCAACTACACCATCGGTGACCGAGAGCTATTGGCAGTCAAACTGGCTCTGGAGGAATGGCGCTACCTTCTGGAGGGAGCAGTGTACCCCGTGATCATTTACACGGACCACAAGAACCTGGAATACCTGCGGTCCGCTCAGCGACTGAACCAACGGCAAGCCAGGTGGTCCTTGTTCTTTGCCAGGTTCGATTTTCAGCTCCATTTTCGACCCACGGACAAGAATGTACGAGCAGATGCCTTGTCCAGGTCATTCATGCCCATGGAGCAGGAGCAGGAGACATCCCAGCCCATCATCTGCCCTAGTAAGATCATTCCGGTGGCTCCTGTCACCCTGGCCCAGATACCGCCCGGGAAGACCTACGTCTCTGAGACTGACAGGCAAAAAGTGTTGCACTGGGGCCATGCCTCGAAAATAGCCGGCCATGCTGGTCAGAAGAAAACATGGAGTACAATTGTACGTCACTACTGGTGGCCATCCCTTCGCACGGACGTCGCTTCTTTTGTCTCAGCCTGCTCCTCTTGTGCCAGGAACAAGACGCCCAAACACCTGCCATATGGTCGTCTTCTGCCTCTGCCTATACCCTCCGTTCCGTGGCAACACATTGCAATGGACTTTATTACGGACTTGCCCCTGTCCTCCGGACACACAGTCATATGGGTCGTGGTGGATCGGTTCTCCAAAATGGCTCATTTCGTCCCTATGGCTGGACTGCCCTCTGCCCAGGAACTCGCTGACGCTTACATACAGCACATCTTCCGGTTGCATGGCTTTCCCTCACACATTGTGTCCGACAGAGGAACTCAGTTTACCTCCCGCTTCTGGAGGGCCCTCTGCAAACATCTGGGAGTGACTCTGGACTTTTCTTCAGCCTACCATCCTCAGTTGAATGGCCAAGTGGAACGAGTCAATCAGATCTTGACCTCCTTCTTACGTCACTACGTTAACGCCCATCACGACGACTGGTCCACGCTTCTTCCTTGGGCTGAATTCTCCCATAACCACCACGTCAGTGAGTCCTCCTCCAGCTCTCCCTTCCATGTAATTTACGGACTTCAGCCTTCCGTCCCATTACCTGTATCCTCTTCCTCGGATGTCCCTGCTGCTGATGCTGTAGTCCGTGACTTTACAACAATTTGGGACTCTGTCAAGACGTCCCTTGGACGTGCTTCCCTGCGGATGAAGAGACACGCAGACAAAAGGCGTCTGGATCCTCCGTGTTTCTCTCCAGGAGATCTGGTCTGGCTTGCTTCCAAGTACGTCCGATTGAAGCTACCATCATACAAGCTGGGTCCTCGCTACATTGGGCCGTTTAAAGTCCTCAGCAAAATAATTGAGGTCTCCTACAAGCTGCAGCTCCCGGCCACGATGAGGATACCCAACTCCTTCCACGTCTCCCTGCTCAAGCCGGTTGTCCTTGGTCCCTTCTCCGCTGCTGCCAGTTCTGCTCCTCCTCCTATTGCTGATGATGACATCTATGCGGTAAGGGATATCGTGGCCATGAAAACCGTACGGGGCCGACAGTTCTTCCTGGTGGACTGGGCAGGGTATGGTCCTGAGGATAGGTCCTGGGAACCCTGGGTGAATGTGGGTACTCCTCTGATACGTGCCTTCCTGTCCCGGTTGCGGGGAGGGGGGCGTGGGGGAGGGGGTACTGTCACGCTCCCCGGGTCCCCTGCCTCGCTCCCCGGCTCCCCTGCCACGCTCTCTGGCTCCCCTGCCTCGCTCCCCGGCTCCCCTGCCTTGCTCCCCGGCTCCCCTGCCACGCTCCCCGGCTTCCCTGCCTCACTCCCCGGCTCCTCTGTCAGGCGTCCCCCGCTCCACAGCCTCCAGGCCCCATCACCTGTGGTCCCCAGGCGGCCCGGTCCCCGCTCCCGGCGCCCGTCGGCAGCTTTGCTCCAGCCCGGCTCTCCTGCCTCCTGTTCCCGCTCCCTGCCCTGGCTTCTGGCACCCGGGCCTCGTGCATGCGCATTAGGGCGCGCGCGCGGTCATTGACCCTTTCTTAAAGGGCCAGTGTCTTCCAACAGGATATTGAAGGATCAGGTACTGGGTATATAGGGGGATCCTTTCCAAGTGGGCGGGGCCTGTTCTTCGTGTTTTCTAAGCTAGGAGTCAGGTCTCCTTGTGTCTTGTGATATACTCACCTATCTCTCTCGTAGAGCCGCTCCTGCCTCGCCAACCGGTCCTGACGATACCCGAACCCCGAACGGTGACGGCCTGCCATCCCGTCAGTTCCTACCATCTCCGATCCCTGTGGTGACCTGCCTTCTCACTCCATTGGTTCCGGACTCTGCCTGACGTCATCTCGGCCTCCGAACCTGAGCTCCGTCACCCGGACTACCATCAGAGACCCCGTGGTCCCAGGGACTTCTTCACTCCACTCCTCTGAACGCACTTTCCTGCTAGTGCTCCGGCTACCGGGCACCTTGCCCTCGGTGAGGTGTTCAGCCCAGTGGATCCACCTCCTGGGTCTGCCCGTCCACCTGGCCCTAACACAGTGTCAAGCATATTCCCCCATCACTAGTTCATACCTTTTAATAGTTAACTGAAAAGATGGGAACAAATAGTAATCTGTCAAGACTACGTAGGTCTTTTATCATCATAAGTCATAGTGATAGTGATCAGTCATAAAATATTAGAATCCGAATAAAAGAAGATTAGAAGAATTGCACTTTGATCTTTGAAAACCTATCGTACATTTGTGATCATTAGTAGTTAATTTCTCCAATATTTCTAAATAAACCTAATTGAATTAATCATATTTTTATCTGTACCATCAATTTGAATTAATTCTGTTGACTTTAATATTCTCAGTGGCCTTTACTGACATTCTCTTAGTGGTGCAAAGGATTATTTTTGACAATTAAATGATGCTTATAGCAACCTCTTTTAATATAAAACATTTAGAACTACTATGCTTTATGTTTGTAATAGGAAAACCAGAGCATCTGACTCATATTTCAAACCATCATAGAGCACTTTTCAAGCTTGATCTATAGTGAACCTTTAGGTTTCATGACATTGTCATCTAATCTGGCTGGTAGTAGATGGCTTTAATTGACTGTGACATGTGCAGCGCTTTTGTTTTATAGAAATAAACTGCAGCTGGAACCTCACGGGCTACTGTCATATCAGGACTCCACATCTGTCATGTCTGATTGTTGACAGAATATAACAAAATGAGCAAACACTCGTGATACAGCGTCTGCAGATTTTACTGAACTTAGTTAACCTGAAAATGTCTGTTACAATAGCATACTACATATGCTTCTAGTTAGAAAAACTGTTGTTAGAAGGCTGGTTACATATGTTCTTAAAAGGGAAACATTGATGAATTGCATTATATTGCAGGGAATTAATGTTATATGTAAGGAAATAGGTGTTATACCTTAAGCATAATGATAGACTTAATAATTTGGTTAATTTAGTTAATTTAACTTCATAATGAATTCACAGAAAACATTTAACGAAGGGTAAGTCATATACATGAGATAACTGGTTTGATGCTAAGGAAATTTGCAGAAATGTTCTAGGCCCAGCAGATCTAAACAAATTGAGTTTACCTTTGCGCAAATTGCCAAAATGGCCTCCATCATGTTACATAATGCAGAAGAGTTTATCAGCCAGAAGACTCACATAACCTCAGTCGCAGCCGGTTGAGTTCCTTGCAATGGCTGGTAGCTATCACATCACATGGCAGAGCACAACCAATCAGGAGGGACTATAATAGCCTGTTTAAAACCAAATCAGGGAATGCAGCAGCCATTTTTTCACAACTTACACCTTGGCCAAAACAATACTAATAGAAAATGTCAAAAATACACAGGATAACGTTTGATAGTACAGCAGTGAGGATTAGTGTGGAAGGAAACGAGACAAATGTCAGAAACATTTTTTGGGCCATTGGAGACTTTGGAGTACTTTAATGCTTGGAAAGATTTGGCAAGCCCAGTGAATTCGAATTAAAAAAAGTGCCTATCTCTAGTAACTAATAACTATTACAACTAGTGTTGGACAGACCTGGACTGTAAAAGTCCGATCCGCTCGCTTTAAAAGGTGCTGAACCCGGCACCAGAATTTTGGGTGTTTGATCCTGATCCGTCACTTGAGAAATGAAAAAAAATAAAGAAAAAATAAAGAAAATAAGAATGAAGCAAGTGCTTCATACTTACCGAGGCTCCGGCATGGCTGTACACTGCAATCACGGGGCTGTCACACTGCTCCTGCCGCCTCCATGGACCACTTATCATTGCTCATACATATGCACTGCTTTCCCTGCTTTCTCCGCCCACTGGCCATCTTGGCCGTCCTGGTATCTGTGATTAGTTGCAGTCAGACCTGCCCCCAGTCTGTGTACCAGCGTCTGCCTGCATCGAATGACAGGCACTGCCTGTGGTCAGAATCATGTTTCTTGAAGCAGGAGGCTCAGGATGAGCAGATGAGGACACATCATCACGAGTGCAGAGATCTGCTCATCCCTCTCCCCCCCATCTAGGCCTTACCCCCAGACCACCGCTACTATTACTCCATGCCCACATGGACTTAGAAAAAGAATGTTTATTCTGCATTTTGAACATGCCCCCATCACGTGACAAATTATGTCATACCTGGAAGAAGCCCCTACATTCTAGCATATACCTTTATTTTTAGTGCACAATCTAGACGCACGCAGCCCCAGAAGTGAATGCGTGACCTGGAAGTAGTGGCCCGCCATGACACAGAGTTTCGGTGAGTACATTGCGTGCGCTCCTATCCCCCCATCCCTTCCACAAGCATTTTTAATTGCCGGATTCTAGTTCGCATAGACTTAAAAGGGTATCGGATTCCGGGCCGGAACTGGATTTTAAAGAAAAATTAGCAGGGACGTGCCTGTCCCGGCTTTCTGTGAGTCCGCCCATCTCTAATCACAATATTATTTCTAATAAAAGCCACAGCAGTTAGGAGTCACTGTATGGTATGCTATGGCCAATGTGAAATGAAGTGAAATGTCTAATACACTGTTATTCTGCAGCATTGCAGTACATTGTACAAATAATCAGAAGATTTAATTTTCGAGTCCCTCAGTAGAACTGAAATTAATCTATAAAATAGTTTAATGAAACACAAAAAATATGGAAGATTAAAAGCTGCCATCATACCCTTATACATTGCATTAACCCTATGTTACAAATCCCCCCTAAAATAAGAAAAACGGTGACGTTGTTTAAAGAAAAACATAATTAAAATGTTTCTGAACCTTAAAACATTACCCAGGAAACTGAGGCTTAACTTGCCATAAAATTCCGCACCCAAAGCTTCATAAATTGTAAAAAAAAATGTATTTCTCTCAATATTCAGCAAGAAATGATTAGTTGCAGTTGTTCTTTCCATTTTCTTACAAAATGATAAAAGTCTTTCAATAACTTATGTGTATATCCAAAGTGGTAGCTAAAGGTTACAACTCTATCATTTTTAAAGTGGGTACTGCTTAACATTAAAATATATGGTGCTATAGATATATCATAAAGTAAAATGCTACTCTATATATAGGAAACACAGGAAATTATGTACATCTCCAAACATTCCCAATAAAACTCAATATTTATGATAACACATGAAGAAAACATACCATGTGATTAAAAATAATAAAAATATACACAATACCACATAAAATAATGTGGGTGGATAGTAGCATTGACCTTTAGTAAAGTGCTCTCTATAATACATGTGAAATTACACAACTCCCTAAGGCTGAATATGACAAATAAATAATACAAGGTAAAAATGATCGCAGATAGCTCAAATACAAGGTGTCAAATGCATAAAGTGCAATACAATAATGAGACACTGTCACAAGGCAAAAAATAGAATGAATAAATGTGGAAAAAATGAATTATTCTGTTATTCAGTAACTAATATGAAAGTCTAATGTAAGGGAGTAAAGAAATATTGAAACATATATTTCACATTGCAGGAATTTTCAAAACAAGAGGGAGAATAAGTTAAGGGGAACCTATCATGAAATAAAACTCTATTAGCCTGCAGATATGGGGTATATTTGCTGGTTATTTTTGAAGCTACCTGACCACAGAGAGCCCCTGCTGCCAGGAGGAAACTAACTTTATTGCTCCTGGCAGCCATATGCTTTCAGGCATAGGGTAACGGATGACATGGCTTCAGTCATTGCTCAGTACACAGTGAGTGGCGGCTGTAACCACACCTTTGGAACTGACAGATAGCTCAGAATTAGAGGCCACCTCTACAACTAAAAGCTCTAGGCTGCCAAGAGACCTGAAGGTAATTTCCCCTCAGCAGTGGGTTTCTCAGTGCGGGAAGCTTCAAAACACTATTAATCTGCAGGTTAATACCATTTTTTAGATGATAGTTTCACTTTTAAGAGAGTGCACTGCTCCACTGTTGGGCCTTGTGGGTGTTGTTGCAATAATGTAGTATATCATTACTGTCATCATTTCTCTGTCACCGACTTTTTTGATATGCTCTTAAAAATCTGAAAATTAGGTTTATTGTTTTGTCTTAATTGAATGATATGGTATTACGTCAAATGCTGTTTTATACTGTACATGGACAAAACAGACTTCATTATCTTTCCTCCTCCTCACTCAACACCTCCATCGGACCTATTCATCAATGTCAATTGCTGCTTACTTTCCCTAGTCCCACGTGCTCGCTGCCTGGGAGTAACTCTAGACTTTGATCTCTCTTTTAAGCCACACATTTAAGGTCTCTTCACCTCCTGCCACCTCCAACTCAAAAATATTTCCTGGATTCGTACATTCCTTCCCAAGAAGCAGAAAAAAAACTAGTGCATGCCCTTATTATCTCCTGTCTGGACTATTGCAATCTCCTGCTCTATGGCCTTCCTTCTAACAGTCTTGCACCCCTACAATCTATTCTAAACTATACTGCCCGACTAATCCACCTGTCCGCTCACTACTCACCGACTTCTCCTCTCTGCCAATCCCTTCACTGCCTTCCCATTGCTCAACGACTCCTGTTCAAAACACTAACCATGACCTACAAAGCCATTAACAACCTGTACCCTCCCTACATCTGTGACTTAGTCTCCCAGTACTTACCCTCACGTAACCTTCAATCCTCACAAGATCTCCTTCTCTACTCCCCTCTCTTCTCCTCTTCAAACCATCAAATCCAAGATTTCTCTCCTGCATCCCACATACTCTGGAATGTTCTTCCACAACATATCAGATTCTCGCCTACCTTGACAAGCTTCAAAAGGAACCGGAAGACTCACCTCTTCCAACAAGCATCCAACCTGCAGTAACCCTCAGTCTGATATAGCGCCGCATGACCATCTCTACCCTCACCTACTGTATTCTCACTTATCCCTTGTAGACTTTGAGCCCTCGCGAGCAGGGTCCTCTCTACTAATGTACCAGTCTGTGCCTTGTTTGTTTATGATTATTGTACTTGTCCCTACTATTTATACCACTTTCCACATGTAAGGCGCCATGGAATAAAAGACGTAATAATAATAATAATAATAATAATTGCTTAGATACTTAGCTCAGAGAAACAAAGTTCTTCCTATCATAAATGTTTAAAGGGAATTGTGTTGCAGTGACTTACAGTGTATATTGTTTTTTACATTCTCTACATTGTTTAGGTTTCATGACACATAAACCATACAAGTGTTATATAGATACTTTCTCTAGCTCATGAGCCAAATAGCATTAGTTTGCTTCCATGTACTCCTAAATGGCAATTGAAAACACGGAGGTTTGCATACTTTCTCTCTATGTACTATTACTCAAGCACTAAGGTACATATTTAGATTGTTGAGCCATAACTACATTTTCAGGGTGCATATGTACTGATTATGTACTATAACCTCACATTCAATACCTGATGATATTGAATTGGCAGCCATACATGTTGGCCATTGTAGATCACTGCACTTTCTTGACTTATTCTTTCCTCTAATTTTAGCAAAACAATGCGGTGACAACTCATATTTTTCTTGACTCATCTAAAGGGTACTTTACACACTGCGACCTCGTTAGCGATCTCGTTAGCGATGTGAAATTCTACATCGCAAGTGCGATCTTTCGAGATCGCACATGCGTAAAATAACCTATGTGCGATCTCAAAAGATTGCACATGCGATGTAGAATTTCACATCGCTAACGAGATCGCTAGCGAGGTCGCAGCGTGTAAAGTACCCTTAAGGTAGACTTTTATTAGTCCTTGGATATCACATTATTACTTGGTATTTTGCATATTTCTTTGTTTTGTTTGTTAGCTTGTGACACTGTCTCATTATTATGTTGCACTTTATGCACTTGAAATTGCATTTGTTTTATTTACAGTTTTTTCTTTGTGTTTATATATGTCACATATACTGCCTTGGAATATTCTGTGATAGTACATGTATTATATTTATTCTATGGTGAGGACCTTATCTTAGGTCAGGGTTAGTATCTGCCCACATTGTTTTTAGTAGTTTTCTTCTTTTGTTTGTTTTTAATCTTGTGAGATGTATATTATATTCATGTGATATAAAAAGGATTGAGCATACAATTTACAGAAGTAGATGGACACTAATCAATATGATTAGCGATTGCTGCTGGGGTGTAGTAAAGCTTAACCATAAATGTATCAGACTGAAACAAAAAAAGGGTGCACAATACTGAATAATCATAATTTTTATTGATAAGCTCTAAAACATTCTCCAATAATGAAAACATTTTAAAACACCACATGTACTAAGAAATACATAAAATAAATGTGATCTCTTTAACAGAGCCCGCCAAAATAAAGGTAATATTTTTAGAGTCAATAGTAAAAAGATAGGAATAAAGATATATAAACCTTGTGGACACACAATGCACCAAATTAACCTTCCTAATTGGACAATAATACATATGTTGCTACAAAAATAATTAAAAAAATTTAGGGGCAGAAGCAGTCTCAGTGCCACACATATCGCCACAAAAGTGGCTTTCTCCAGGGCAAGAATAAGGCAGATACGAGTGGGGCTGGGACTATTTCTGCCCCATTCACCAGCCGCTTGTGCTATTTCCACAGCTTGTCTTGGTTATTGTGCAGGTTATTGTTTGTTTTATTGTTTTTTTCTAATTCCTTTGGCTCTATCTTCAGTTAGAGCCATGTGTTCCTAGTGCTATTCAGTCTTACAAACTACACAATTGTCACAGTATCTATGGCATGAATCTTACTATATCGCGTTTTGGGTTTTATTTCAGACTTCATTGCTAATTGGGGCGTATGGCACGGTTTACCTGATCCAGCGCAGTGATTTCTAGGGTTTGGTGTGTTCTCATACTACATTTGCTGTCACTGTTCAGCATCGTAGTTTTTTTCTATTTTCTATTGTGTATCATGCTATTATTAATTTTTCCAGCTGTTATTTTGGTGATGTCATTGTTGCATTTTTATATATAGAGAGTGTTCAGACCATTAGCAGTCTATACATGTTTTTTTATGTTTTTAATTTGTGTCTGGTACAGTTTTTGTATTTTTTGACTGCTGTAATAAAATTTGGTATATGCACTACTTACATGGTGAGCTCTCATTTTTGGCACAACTTTTTCCTGCAAGTCTCATGTTTTTTGTGCCGAGGTGATCCCTGGGGTGAAATGGGTGCCCTCCATAATTTTCTAGTGTGGGAAGTATATAGAGACACAATATGGGGGGAGAGGGTAAGGGGAGGAAGGTACAGTGTATGTGGCCACAGTATACAGAAAGAGGATGAGAAAGGAGAATATATATATGGCCACACTGTATGGCGAGAGTCGGTGGGGAGGGGGGGATGTATTTAGACACAATATGGGAAGAAAGAAGGAATGTATACAGACAGCATGGGGAGAGAAGGTGAAGGGGGAATATATACAGACATAGTATGAGAAGCTGAGAAGCAGGGGGGAATGCATATGAATACAGTATGGAGACTAAACAGGGGAAAGAAATTTTGAGGACACAATATGGGGAATTTTAGTACTGTATGTGAGCGAGGGAGTAATTTAGAGTACATGGTATGGGGAGAAAGCTGGCAGAATGGGTGCAGACACAATATGGGGAATGAGGTGAATGAGTGGGGAGGTAGTGAAGAAACAGTATGAGATGAAATAAATGTGAGGGGCACAAAATAGAGACTGGGTAGTGGGGAGGTTTGGAGAGGGGGCAGCATGGGAAGAGGGACAGTGTGAGGCCATAGTGAGAAGGGGTGTGTGATGAGGGGGCACAGAATAAAGATTGGGCAATATAGTGGGGACACAGTGTAGAGGACAGTGTGAAGAGGGTTCTCAGTATAGAAAGGAGTTGGCAGTGTGGAGGGCATGCACTGCACATTTAGAGGGACAGTGTGTGCGCCTCATATTTTGTGCAGAGAACAGAGTAAGGGATAATTATTTATTCAGGAGCACAACATAGGGCACATATTTTTATATAGGAGTATTACAATAATTCTGCTATTTTTAAGGGTATCGTGCCAAGATGTACTGCTGAAAACCAGAGAAGATGGAAGTCTGCAGAGATGAGCTGTGAATGTGAAAATTCATCATGGTGTTTGACCAAGATAAAGAAAAGAAAAAGAATGACTCAAATCAGAGACAACGTCATCTATAAGGTACCTGGATGTAAATGATTATTTATGATATTGACTATTTCTCATCAGTACTGTGGTTCCTGTTTAATCCGCAGTCTGATAACTGATAACTCCCAGTATCTGTTCTTGTTAAGGATGCACTGGAGGTTGTAGGCTCATGCAATACAAATGTTTATGGGAGTAACCTGACATTACAATTGATGTACTGATGGTGGTTCTGGTGATGCTTTTCTATATTGATGAAGGATTTAAAGCTGTGTATCTGTCATAATGGAGTTATATGGATGTATTTTTTTTGTACTGCTGGTGGTTATGGTGAGGAATTTCTGTAATTCCCGTAGTTTTGATAATGAATTTCTGTACTGCCGATGGTTTTGGCGAAGAATTTCTGTACTGCTGGTGGCACTTGTGGGGAATTTCTGGTGGTTCAGTTTTGTAATTTCTGTACTGCTGGTGGTTTTTGGTGGTGAATTTCTGTACTGCTGAGGGTTCTGATGATGAATTTCTTTTCTGCTGGTAGTTGTGCTTTTTTGTTTTTGTAATGCTGGGGTTGTAGTTATGTATTTCAGTACCTCTGATGGCTCTGGTGATTGTATGCCTGTGGTGTGATTAGTTTTTATCCTGTATACAAGTAAGAATTCATAACTTGTAAGACTGTGTTATTCGTTTCTATATTAAATAGGTTGTTCATTACTTTAACATTGATGACCTATCCTTAGGATAGGTCATCAATGTCTGATTGAACGGGGTCTGGCCTTCCAGCCAATCAGCTGTTCCAGGTACTGGCAGCAGCAGGTAGCCAGAAATGCTCAAATCCGGATCAGCTCCGTTTCCTGATAATGGCTGTGGCTGGGTACTGCACATCCACTCCTATTCAAGTCAATAAGGCTGATGTGCAGTACCCAGCATACTTGTGCTCACATGACCATTCACTCTTGCCTCCTGCATAGGAGAATTCTAAGTGTACAGAGCATGCGTTGTGAGAATTCAGAAGTCTGCAGTCACTTAGAGTGACTGAAGACTTTCACTATAAACCTGGACAACCCCTTTAATTAGAAAATTAAGCAGTGTTGCCCAATCCTAGCAGCTCAGTCAGGATTCAGCTCTGCATTCTGGTTCCTGCAGTCATCACATTGACGCTCGACTCACATGTAATGTTCATATTTAGTCATGTGACAAATAGCTCCTCTTTCTACTTCTCTGTTTTTTATTGAACATTGAGAGAAGTAGGAAGAGAAACCCATCTGTATGTAATTCATTTTGCAAATAATGAGCAGTCACATGATGACTACCCAAACTGGGTGGGGGGGCGCCAAACATATTTCTTGTCACAGAAAGCCTAGATACACCTCTGAGTAAAGATTAAAAAGGCAAGGTTTTTTATTAGCATTTTTTGATCAAATAATACAATAATAAAAGTCATGTTTATTTATATACAGATGTGCCAAAATATTTCGCACCACTTTACAATTTAGAAGGGACATGTACAGACAATATGAGACATTACAGAGTAACAGATAACAATTATTTGCTAAACATCTCATTTTGTATTATAGTACAGTTGGAATTAATATGTCAATTTACACTTTTAATTGTTGCATGCCATTTTCAAGCAGTGCTGGCTCTCCCTCTTTTTTTGCTACTTATTGGTTTGGTGGCTGACCCCCACCATGCCAAGCACGCCTGCTTTTGGTTTGCATATTCCTTTTGCGTCTATCAAAATTAACTTTGGTGCCTGTTCACACTCAGCCACCTCACCCTTTTCCACCGGCATTGTTAATTAAGCGCCATTTAATTGGGTCTGCTCCACTTTCATTCATGGCTGCTGGTTAGGCACTGTGAGGGCCAGTTCTGACATTGTCCTGGTGTGTGTGGCATCTGCTGCACATGCTGGGACCTGGGCTGCCTTTATTCACAGCTGCCTGTCTTTGCAACATGGAAGCGGTTCTGAAATGTTACAGGTACAGTACATGTGTTACTTCAATATGGTTCTGCTTTTAATGTAATTAGGAGGTCGCATGGTACAATGAAAATATAAAATATAGAGTAGGACTCCCCTATTGAGATTTGCCGTGACATGGCAGAGGTCGCTCAAAAAATTGATTGCTAAAAATCTCATTTTGCATTATAGTACAGTTAGAATAATTCGTGAATTTACACTTTTTATTTTTTGCATGCCATTCTCAAACAGTGCTGGCTCTCCCTCTTTTAGGCTTTGTGCCCACGTTGCTTTTTTGCTGCTTTTTCAACGGCAGCGTTTAATGCCAAAATGGATGTGTTCTGCTTTTGAAGCAAAGTCTATGGGAATTTGGGTTTGTTGTGCGCACTATGCTGTTCAAAATGCTGCCTTTTTGTGGCAGAAATTTGGGCAAAAACTCTGCTTTTCAAAGAAGCAACCTGTCAATTGTTTTTGCCATTTGGGTTTTGCACTGCAAAGCAGAGTTTTTGCCCAAATTTCTGCCACAAAAAGGCAGCATTTTGAACAGCATAGTGCGCACAACAAACCCAAATTCCCATAGACTTTGCTTCAAAAGCAGAACACATCCATTTTGGCATTAAATGCTGCAGTTGAAAAAGCAGCTAAAAAGCAGGTAAAAAGCAACGTGGGCACAAAGCCTTATTGTCAGTCTAAATCTGCCTGAAGCCCACAGTGTGTGCACATTTTCTATGCCTGCACACTGTGGTCTTCAGAATTTAGTAGAGCTGGAATCGTCGTGGACCCTCATGTAGATTACACAGGAACTGGGTCTTTGGGGTTAATAAAGGGGTGAACGAGGATGGGGTTTTCTTGTATTCTGTTTCAAATAAAGAATTTTTTTCAGTGTTTGTGTTTATTTCTTTTCACTTTACAGATTAGTAATGGGGGGTTTCATGGACATCTCCCATTACTAATCTGTGTGTTTTCTAAATGTAAATTAGTAAAAAAATATATATAACTCATCCAAGGATAACAAACCCTTATAAGCTTTTTCAACTAAAAAAAATAAAATGATATTGCTCTTGAAGTACTGTAGTGAAAAAAAAATAAAAAGGTTCCAAATATCTGCATCCTGAGGGACCTAAGGATTTTTTTTACTCAAAATATAAACATAGAATACTACGTTATCCTACATTCACAATAACATGCATTTTACTTCATTGGCAGATTTGGGTCGCTAATAGTAGCGTGTCACGACTCCAGCAGTAAATTCGATTCTAGGAGTCCATTCTACTTTTACACTCATATATTACCTGTCTCTCATTCTCTATATCCTGGGAGACATATTCTTTATACATTTATGGATTATTGATAATGTGGCTGTATTTACTTGCATTCAGATGTCAATTGAAGTTAAAGGAGAAGACAGGAGGGGAAACTGGTGGACCTCCATTCACCCACTAGGTGAGAATTCCACATATTTGCATGTTAATAGCAATTTTTCCTACCAACCTGTGTTCTAATAATAATAACTAGGAAAAAGTAGTTTTCAGCTACATTATGAGTACTTTTTAGATATGACATGTGAATTTACCGATTATGTTCGTCATTGGAAAAACTTCAATTTCTAGCAAGTCCTGAAGGACTGCAGCTGGACGTTACTTTTCCCCATAGATATAAAATGATAAACAGCAATTTATAAATGTATATATTTTAATTACCCATTTAGTTTATTTACATTAATTAGCCATTTAAAAGTCCTCAGAGCACTTTCAATAGAAGAATCTTTGGCCCTTGCCTTTGGCTGTGGAACCTCCTAGGAAGAAGCTGCAATTTGTTTCCCACTAACTGATTGGTGTGGAATGGGCCCCAGCAATGATGTAAAGAAGATGAGGTTGGGTATGGATGATATTGGGAAGCATGCTACCAGTGGTAAAATAATGAAATTCTGTGCCGAAGCAAAGGCTTCAGTTGCACTACCCAGTCCACTTCTCACAATTAGTCCAATGGCTCCACCCAAACAAGCCAGAATCATAACATAAGGAGTAAATATTCTTACTGTTTTTGCAAATAAAATGTACATCTACATATAATCTGCACACACCTCCTCTAACAACATAACGTTAACATGCTGTATACGCTAAAAATCATCAAATAATTTATACACACAACTCTGAACACATATATAGTACATGCACACTTTGCACATGTACACATATTCAAGATACACACACTACATTCCTATACACACTCTTAAAACACGTGTATAGACATACAATGTAACATCTGCCTACACTCAAGATATTTGCTTACACACATTATGCATGCATTTCATTTTAAATAAAAATAGTGGAATGTGACATGCCCACGGGGTCTCTGGGGTGAGGGCTACCCATCGCCAGGGCAGTTTGGTGATGTCACAGCGGCCTGGCCTGGTTCCGTGACCCCGTTGTTGTCAATTAAAGATAAGGAGATGGAGATAATGGGATTTGTTGTTAGTTATTATTCGTGACGCCACCTGTGGTATGTGGCCAGGTATTAGCCGCCGCTGCGGGATGCCTTCTTTGGGGCGGATGATAATGCAGCTCGGATGGTATAGCTCTCCACAAGCAGAGCTTAGGCCCTGGGGAGGATGTGAGGAGTAGTAGTCCACTCTAATGAAAGAGCACGGGGCGCGGGAAGGATCAGATGACACCGCGGGTGCAGTTTAAGTTTTTTACTCACTGAGATGTCACCGCCTTTGGACTGCCAGACTCTGCCGTCATGGGCTCCAGCCGATCCCGGAAAGTTCGAAGGTCAGAACCGGTGTTTCGTTCAGTGAGTCCTTCCTCCCTGCGCCATGTTGTTTAAGTCCCTGTGTCTTGAAGCTACGATGGGACACGAGTCCTTTGGAGTTTGTTCACTTCCCCCGTCCTGTGTAGCAAGCAGCACGAGTCTGTAGATAGAGCCCCCCTATGGTCACGACACCTGGCTCTATATGCTGCTTTGCCCTTGGAGCTGTGTGTGGGCTAGAAGACTTGAAATCCTCTGCCCGGCGGATTCTGCTGGCGGGCCTTGCAGTGCCCCGCCTAGGGCTCCGCAACCTAAGGTGGGTGCCAGCCCTGAGTTAGCTATCAGCTCTCCCCCCAGAGACTGTTTGTAAGTGTGTGTGTGTCGCCTTGCTCCCTACATTAGTGATGGCCACCCTACAATGTTTCTACCCTAGCCCAGTCCCAGTGAGAGGGCATCTAATTGCGTGTGTTTTGTTGGATTGTGGTGGTTTTACCGGCGATAACCGCCTCGTATATATACACTACAGTTCAAACGTTTGGGGTCACACAGACAATTTTGTCTTTTCCATGAAAAATTATACTTTTATTTATCAAATGAGTTGCATAATGAATAGAAAATATAGTCCAGACATTAACTAGGTTAGAAATAATGATTTTTACTTGAAATAATAATTTTCTCCTTCAAACTTTGCTTTTGTCAAAGAATGCTCCCTTTTCAGCTATTACAGCTTTGCAGACCTTTGGCATTCTAGCTGTTAATTTGATTGATGAAGTAATCTGAAGATATTTCACCCCGTGCATCCAGAAGCTGCTCCCACAAGGGCACTTTCTGCGTACCATACGGTCAAGCTGCTCCCACAACAGCTCAATAGGGTTGAGATCTGTTGACCATCAAATTACCTCCACCATGTCTGACAGATGGCGTCAGGCACTCTTCCAGCATCTTTTCAGTTGTTCTACGTCTCACAAATGTTCTTCTGTGTGATCCAAACATCTCAAACTTAGATTCATCTGTCTATAACACTATTTTCCAATCTTCCTCTGTCCATTGTCTGTGTTCTTTTGCCCATATTAATCCTTTCCTTTTATTAGCCAGTCTCAGATATGGCTTTTTCTTTGCCACTCTGACCTGAAGGCCAGTATCCAGGAGTAACCTCTTCACTGTAGACGGTGACACTGGCGTTTTGCTGGTACTATTTAATGAAGCTGCCAGTTGAGGACCTGTGAGGTGTCGATTTCTCAAATTAGAGACTCTAATGTACTTGTATTGCTGCTCAGTTGTGCAGTGGGGCCTCCTATTTCTCTTTCTACTCTGGTTAGAGCCTGTTTGTGCTCTCCTCTGAAGGGAGTAGTACACACCGTTGTAGGAAATCTTCAGTTTCTTGGCAATTTTTCGCATGGAATATCCTTCATTTCTAAGAACAAGAATAGATTGTCGAATTTCACATGAAAGTTCTCTTTTTCTGGCCATTTTGAGAGTTTAATGGAACCAACAAATGTAATGCTACAGATTCTCAACTAGCGCAAAGGAAGTTTTATAGCTTTTCTAATAAGCAAAACTGTTTTCAGCTGTGCTAACAAACATGCACAAAGGTTTTCAAGGGATTTCTAAACATTCATTAGCCTTCTAACACAGTTAGCAAACACAATGTACAATTAGAACACTGGAGAGGTGGTTGTTGTAAATGGGCCTCTATACACCTATGAAGACATTGCATTAAAAACAGATGTTTGAAGCAAGAATAGTCATTTACCACATTAAGGCTTGAAACACACATCCGTGAAACACGTGCGTGTTTGGTCCGTTTCCGTGTATACTGGAGACACGGCCAAACGTTCACCAATGTTACTATATCTCTGCGGTTACAATTGCGTTTTTGGTTATGTCCGTGAGTCCGTCTCCGTGATGCATTTTTTGGTCCGTGTCTCACGCCAGCATGTCCGTTTTATTCACGCAACACGCAGCACGGACCCAATGAAAGTCAATGGGTCTGTGCGCACGTCCGAGTGACACAGACGCATCTCTGTTTGTTCCCTGTATGTTTTGTGCTTTTTTCATGTGATGTCAGTCTTTTTTCTTTTTATGTTTCGTTCTCTCCCTCAGTCCGTCGGTCGGTCTCTATGTCTGTCTGTCCCTCTAGCTGTCTGTCGGTCAGTTCCCCCCTCTCTCATACTTACCATTCCCCGATCTCCGGCGCGGCGCTGCACGGCTGTTATAAAAACTCCGGCGGCTTTTCCTCTTTTGAAAAAGCCGGCCGCCCATTAATCAATCTCGTATTCCCTGCTGTACCCGCCCACTGGCGGCTGTGATTGGTTGCAGTGAGACACGCCCACCACGCTGAGTGACAGGTGTCACACTGCACCCAATCACAGCAGCCGGTGGGCGTGTCTATACTGTGCAGTAAAATAAATAAATAAATAATTAAAAAAACCGGCGTGCGGTCCCCCCCATTTTAATACCAGCCAGAAAAAGCCATACGGCTGAAGGCTGGTATTCTCAGGATGGGGAGCTCCACGTTATGGGGGGCCCCTCACCCTAACAATATCAGTCAGCAGCCGCCCAGAATTGCCGCATACATTATATGCGACAGTTCTGGGGCTGTACCCGGCTCTTCCCGATTTACCCTGGTGCGTTGGCAAATCGGGGTAATAAGGAGTTATTGGCAGCCCATAGGTGCCAATAAGTCCTAGATTAATCATGTCAGGCTTCTCCCCGAGATTCCTTCCATGATTAATCTGTAAATTACAGTAAATAAACACACACACCCGAAAAATCATTTATTAGAAATAAAAAACACAAACAAATTCCCTCATTACCAATTTATTAACCCCGACAAACCCTCCATGTCCGGCGTACTCCACGGACCTCCAGCGTCGCGTCCAGCTCTGCTGCATGCAGGTGACAGGAGCAGCAGAATACACCGCCGCTCCGGTCACCTCCACGCAGCTAATGAGATGAGTAGCGCGATCAGCTGCTGTCACTGAGGTTACCCGCGGCCACCGCTGGATCCAGCGGTGGCAGCGAGTTACCTGACTGACAGCAGCTGATCGCGCTTTTGAACTGCAGTGTATGTATATGTATATGTATATATATATATATATATATATATATATATATATAAAAATATATATTCTACAAATATATATACTGTATATATATATATAAAAATATATATTCTACATATACTGTGTGCGTATATATATATATATATATATATATATATGTATATATATGAATCTTACGTGCGTTTATAGAGATCCGCTTATCTCAAATTTTGACACAATGTCCCCTAGAGCCCGGCAAGTGTTTCGGTATGCTCATCGCGATCCACGCATGTGTGTAACCATGGAAAATTTCAACTGTTCAAGGTAGACTAACAACCACCTGGGTCATTGCGATTTACGTATGTGCGCAACCGCAGAAAATTTCAACTGCACTCATTGCGATCCACGCATGTCTGTAACTGCGGAAAATTTCAACTGTTCGCGGTAGACCAAGAACTGCGCTATTTGCTGGGTCATCATGATTCACGCATGCTCGCAACCGTGGAAAATTTCAACTGTTCACGGTAGACTAACGACCGCCTGGGTCATAGCAATTCACGCGTGCGCGCAACCGCAGAAAATTCAAACTGCCCTCATTGCGATTGCGATCCACGCAAGCGCATAACCGCGGAAACATTTCAACTGTTCACGGTAGACTAAGGGGTACTTTTCACGCTGCGACATCGCAAGCCGATGTCGAGCGCGACAGTCCCCGCCGCGTCGCAACAGCAATATCGTGTGATTGCTGCCGTAGCGAAAATTATCGCTATGGCAGCTTCACATGCACTCACCTGTCCTGCGACGTTGCTCTGGCCGGCGATCTGCCTCCTTCCTAAGGGGGCAGGTCGTGAGGCGTCACAGCGACGTCACACGGCTGGCGGCCAATAGAAGTGGAGGGGCGGAGATGAGCAGGATATAAACATCCCGCCCACCTCCGTCCTTACGCATTGCAGCCGGGACGCAGGTAGGAGATGTTCCTCGCTCCTGTGGCTTCACACACAGCGATGTGCGGCCGCAGGAATGACGAACAACATCATACCTGTCGCTGCACCGGCATTATGGAAATGTCGGACCCTACACCGATGATACGATAACGACGCTTTTGCGCTCTTTAATCGTATCAAAAAGGATTTGCACACTACGATATCGACTGCGACGCCGGATGTGCGTCACTTTTGATTTGACCCCACCGACAGCAAAGTCCGCCTAACAACCACGTTATATGCTGGGTCATCGCAATTCACGCATGCGCGCAATCGCGGAAAATTTCAACTGTTCACAGCAGACTAACAACCGCGCTCTATGGTTGGAACCAAGACGAAACAACGCCAACAGTATAGAGATGCAAAATGACGGTCATTTTCTCACTCACTCAATTGACAGATGATTGTCCAAAACATGACCGTCCCATCACAGATTTTGTTTCTGTCACTGTAATGGAAAAAATGTTATATGCTGGGAGCAAGGCGACCATCCCATCACAGAGATTTTGTTTCTGTGACTGGAATGGAAAAAAAAGGTGAAGATGTATTCATTCCTAAAATTCCCATTATTCCATTCGATATGCCGTTTCAATTCAAGAGAATGCCATTCCCTGTTTGATTGGCGTTTACAATTACTATCAACAAAGCTCAGGGTCAATCTTTAGAATTGTGTGGTTTATATTCACATACGGATTTCTTCAGGCATGGACATTTGTATGTTGCATGCTCTAGGATTGGCAAACCAAACAATCTTTTTATCTGCTCAGCCAATGGTAAAACCAAAAATATTGTATACCCACAAGTGTTGACAAATTAAATTCTTGCTGGAAACATATCTTCTGTTTCATTTCTTATCCGTTAAATGAGAATGTGCCACAGCGAAGCGTGGCAGGGTACACCTAGCGCATATATCTATATATATATAGTACAGACCAAAAGTTTGGACACACCTTCTTATCTCTAGAACAACTGTTAAGAGGAGACTTTGTGCAGCAGGCCTTCATGGTAAAATAGCTGCTAGGAAACCACTGCCAAGGACAGGCAAAAAGCAGAAGAGACTTGTTTGGGCTTAAGAACACAAGGAATGGACATTAGACCAGTGGAAATCTGTGCTTTGGTCTGATGAGTCCAAATTTGAGATCTTTGGATCCAACCACCGTGTCTTTGTAGAAAAGGTGAACGGATGGACTCTACATGCCTGGTTCCCACCATGAAGCATGGAGGAGGAGGTTTGATGGTGTGGTGGTGCTTTGCTGGTGACACTGTTGGGGATTTATTCAAAATTGAAGGCATACTGAACCAGCATGGCTACCACAGCATCTTGCAGCGGTGTGCTATTCCATCCGGTTTTCGTTTAGTTGGACCATCATTTATTTTTCAACAGGACAATGACCCCAAACACACCTCCAGGCTGTGTAAGGACTATTTAACTAAGAAGGAGAGTGATGGGGTGCTATGCCAGATGACCTGGTGTCCACGGTCACCAGACCTGAACCCAATCGAGATGGTTTGGGGTGAGCTGGACCACAGAGTGAAGGCAAAAGGGTCAACAAGTGCTAAGCATCTCTGCTAACTCCTTCAAGACTGTTGGAAGACCATTTCCGGTGACTACCTCTTGAAGCTCATCAAGAGAATGCCAAGAGTGTGCAAAGCAGTAATCAAAGCAAAAGGTGGCTACTTTGAAGAACGTAGAATATAAGACATATTTTCAGTTGTTTCACACTTTTTTTAAGTATTTCATTCCACATGTTTTAATTCATAGTTTTGATGCCTGCAATGTGAATCTACAATTCTTAGGGGCACTTTGCACACTACGACATCGCAAGCCGATGCTGCGATGCCGAGCACGATAGTGCCGCTCCCGTCGCAACTGCGATATCCTTGTGATAGCTGCCGTAGCGAACATTATCGCTACGGCAGCTTCACATGGACTCACTTGTCCTGCGACCGTCGCTCTGGCCGGCAACCCGCCTCCTTATTAAGGGGGCGGGTCGTGCGGCGTCACTGCGACGTCACACGGCAGGCGGCCAATAGGAGCGGAGGGGCGGAGATGAGCGGGATGTAAACATCCCGCCCACCTCCTTCCTTCTGCATATCCTACGGAAGCCGCAGTGACGCCGGTAGGAGATGTTCCTCGGTCCTGCGGCTTCACACACAGCGATGTGTGCTGCCGGAACAACATCGGACCATCGCGTCAGCGTAATCATTACGCCGACGCTGCACCGATGATACGATTACGACGCTTTTGCGCTCGTTAATCGTATCATCGAGCCTTTACACACTACGATGTCGCATGTGATGCCGGAAGTACGGCATTTTCAATTTGACCCCACCGACATCGCACCTGCGATGTCGTAGTGTGCAAAGCCCGCCTTAGAGTCATGAAAATAAAGAAAACTCTTTGAATGAGAAGGTGTGTCCAAATTTTTGGTCTGTACTGTGTATATATATTTTATATATATATATATATATATATATATATATATATATATATATATACACAGTACAGACCAAAAATTTGGTATATACCATATCTCTCTCTATAAGTTTGCATATTTTCTAAAAGAAGCCAGCTGCAAAATTATAAAAATGTCAGCCACCACATTACACACGCAAAGGAGCGCTTTTGTGCAGTTTTGAATTGAAGAGAAATGTTTTTTAATCAATGCATACAAAATAATTTATGTGATCTGCAATGATCAGAGCCTGGGGTGCTCAACACTGCTTGAAAATAAAGTTTAGGCGGTGCAGACTTCATATTGTATATATCTCATGTACCTCTTTTTCTATACATCAATTTGTACATATTGACCCAAACAAAATACACCAAAATAATCAGCTATCAAAGTATTATTTTGAATTACAGATTTACTGTTGTCTAGATCAGGTACAGGATGTGATTGGATGTGACTGTTTATTTTACTCTGTAGTAGAAGAAAAATAAAGATGGCCTTAAATTTGACAGTACTTGATTGGTGAGAGATGGGATGACATGAAGACACGTTCCTGGTTCACCCATTCCAAATGTCACTGGATGTTGTACAAGGGAAAGATGACAATAATAACATAATGTCTGATATTTCCCCTGATGCCACCTTACAAAGACATGGAATCAGGTAGTAATATTGTTCTGCTGTCCATATTCAAACGAATAAATAAAGCAGCAAGAAGAGGGATGAAATCTTCTCCAAAACTTAAGCATTTCATTTACTTACAGCAAATAGAGGACAGCAGTTAAAACCTGCTCAGGCCAAGAAACTAATTCACTAGCAGAATGCAGCAAGACCCCCAAAGAGGTGGAGGCATCACAGGTGCAAGAGAAGCAAATCACTCACACACTTCCAATTCATGGGGGGGGCGATTGCTGGATGATAAAATTGCACACAAGTGGCTTGTATAGGGCGTCGTTCACACATGTCGGTGCATAGTAACTGGTTAGCAGCCTATTAGTTACGCCCATATTAGGGCGTAACTAATAGGCTTTACGTTTATGTTATTAGGGTTTACGTTATGTTAGGCAAATATATTAGACATATATTTGCCTAAAATAACGTAAGCATTACAAATTCAATTAAATTGAAGATAAAATTAATATAAGAATAAAAGGAAGCAGTCCAAACGTGGTGCATATGTCATGATAAAATTCACAATTTATTATGTTCACATGAAAAAGACTCACATGGTAAAAAATTCTTTTTAGCCTTTAAATTTCTGCTGAAGTTAGAAAAGCCCATCAAGTCATTTCTGAAAATGTGAACTTTAAATTTGCAGGATCAGCTTTTGTAAGCAAAGGGATTTTAAAACACATTACTAAATCTTTTTATATCATTGATTGTACTCCCTCAACCTGCGGTCTTACGTTTCTCTGATTTTTATAGTACGTATACTGGAATGTTTATTTTGTATTATTCTACATATATTTTATTTCATGACACCTAGAAATCACTTTTCGTTCTCAAGAATTTCAAAATGTGTGTTTTATATTTCAATGTCAGGTGTACTTAACATTTATTTTATGTCCAGAATTGTATGGTAAATTGTACTTTAATTCCTCATTATGGTTTGAAGGGTTTGAGATTGGTTATATAGTTTAACGTATAGAAATCTGTTTTTATTCTGTCCTCATTTATTGCATATTTATATTATCTAAAAATGCATTTAGCTACTGTATAAAATCATTCTCTTTTCCATATTCTTTTGTAACCTTAGTTTGTGATGTAGACTTTCCATTTTACTGTGGTTGCCCACACTTGAACCTCTCTCTAGGCATTGCATGTTCATTCTAAAATAAAGTGCCCAAATTGTGTAAAGTTTATTCAGTTGGTAAAATTAAGCCTTTTGGAGGTGAGTGGGGCTGATGATGTTACACATATAGATACCTGCAAGAAGGTTTGCATCATTAGCAGGTATTATGCATGTACCCTAATTATTATGCATCAGTAGACCTACCCGGTAGCATGTTGTTTTGTGTAGTCGTGCTTGCTTCCCCACAATACCATACAGTTGTGACACCTATAGGATTATCATTTGTTGAACAATGGTAGTCAGTCAGAGATCAGCTTTCCCAAATGGCAGTGTTCCTGTCATGATCCAGGACTGGGATTCTCCGCTCCAGAGTTTCCCAGAGCCGGCCTGGTCATGTCAGGGGTTAACTGCCTTCAACCTCCTTCTGGTTTCAGGAGACACTATTTCTGGTCGCTGCACCTGCATTCCTGTGCTGGTTATAGTTTTGCTCTACAGACTGACTTGTTCTTGTGAGATTTCCTGTTTCATCTAACTCCTTGTTACTGTGCCCTGACCTGTACCCTTCCCCACTCGTCCGTCTGTCCCAGCCCCTGACTCCCCGCTCCTGTCTGCTGTTTGTGTTCCCCTCTGCTTACCTGATCTCCCGGCATCCAACTCGGTTCTGTTTTCTAACTTGATTTTGATCCTCCCTTTGCAGTGACTCGACTTTCCTGGCTTAGACTCTGACTATTTGACTACTCTATTGCCCCCTGGTGGTTCGCCTGTTAACTGTCTGCTGAAGTTACTCTGCTGTACTTCAGCTGTCTTTCTGTTACAGTGTTACTTTGTCTCTCCTTCACTACTCTGCTGCCACCTAGTGGGGAATACGCTATATTACAGCTTACCAACCCTTTGTACAGCATGACAGTTCCCATTTGGTTATGGTTTACATCTACAAGTTCCACGGGTTAGTGAGAATAAATCAATCATATTGAACATCACCGGAAGTCAATCTCTCTTGCTGGACATGATTGCTGTATTTGCTAATTCATCTTTGCATAGCCAAACTCACTTCCCTACAATGTTTGTCTCTATTTCTTCTGCCACACTATTGAAATTCAGATACATTTCTTCACCAGAAATTAAATATCTAGGGAAAATTTGTCAGACCCTGTAAATTTGAATTTCAAAAGATCCGCTCATCTCTAATTACATTAATCACCTACAGACACAATTGATATTCGAGATCTGTTATAAATTCAATCAGCATCCTTTTATACATCTCAAATATGTTTTTAGCTTTATTGCTAATACTAATAACAACCCTTCTTATTGTAACTTGTTTGCACTTGCTTTAGAATTTTTGTAAGCTTACTACCAAATAAATTAATATGTTTGATTGTAAGTATCTTGTAATTGTATATTTTAGAATCTCTTATATTGATAAGCAAAAGGGTAACAATGTTTTGAACTTTTGCATTTTAGGCTCTATAGCTCCCTATCCGCTATAGTTTTGAGCATGAGGCTACCTTCATGTTATAGACAATCGTCTTAGTTATCTCATACATAAATTCGACTTGCAACTATTTAGCATATGATTAGTTATGCAGATATACTGCACTGTTACTGTTTTCTTTCTAAAAATCTAAATTCAAATTTTTATTATTTTGTCAGTATTGGAAGATTCATTTTTGGCTTTCAAAACTGTCTGAGTGAGATCATTGTCTCGATTATATTCAAGCATGTTTCAACAAAATCTAATCACAGTTCTCTTCTACATGTTCCCAATGTTCGTAAACTCACTTGTAAACTCACTTTACTTCTTTACTCACTTTAACTCTACTTACAAGTGTTCAGTTGGGCTGTGGTCTGGGGATTGCGGGGGTCAATTCAGCACATCTACTTCATTGTTATTAAACCATTTCTTTTCAAATCTCGACATATCTTTTGAGTCACTGTCCTGCTGGAACATTGTTATTGTTACATTTATAAAACTACTCACAAGGTGGTAAAAGTAATACGCTATTAAACTGCAACAGACCCTTCCGGTTCCTGTACAGACTAAAGATCCAAAACTTGCACTCCCTAGTGGTTCCTACCAGGGTTGGAATAGTCTTGACCACAGATGAAATGATGGCAACTCTAGCCTATGCTGTCTGACCAGCCATTTCATGTTCTTCTTAAGGAACTGGTGAGCAGAGCAGAGTTCAAATTATCTACAAAAGGGAAGGTCTGCTGAAGTAGAAAGTGATCCAAGAGTGAGTAAGACAAACCACAAAATACCAGAGAGGATGAATATTGCTAAAAAATATGCCGCCTACTTACTGACAACAAACATAAAATAGGTGCAGAGTGGTAAGCATAAACAGCAGAGAGAGGTATCCTGTCTCGTCTTCCACTGACTGGCCCAAACTAACGCCATTATGGCTGGACTTCAAAATGAGAATATCACCTGCAGGAAATACCAAAAGAAGGACGGTAATTAAAGCCACACCCAAAAGGTGATTGGGCAGGCAAACAAATACATTAATACACCTGATAATGTAATGTAACTAAAAAAAAGATACGAGAACCTAAACACCCAAAGGAAAGCTGTATCTGCTGTGGTCTGCCACATAGAGAAGCCGACAAAAAAACACAGTCTCAAGTGTTCGAATACAGATGCATGTTATCTTTTTCAAACCCATGGTACTTGAGTGTACAAAGTAACTCATCTTGTAGGATACTCACATATAGCTCAATATTGAGGCCACTATTGATCCTGTCCAAGTATCCAAAGCCTTTGGGTGTGAAACAAACCCATATTATTAAGCTTCCTACACTGAACATGACGGTTCCTTAAAATGCTAAATCCATTAGCATTTTTTCCCCTTGTTTTTTGCAGACTCAATTGCATTCAACAGAGCCTAGTCTATTAACTTTTGTTTATTTCTCCAAATTACCCGTATCCAATTTTCTACTGTCTACTGTTCATACTTTTTTAGAAACTTGAGTTGACGCTTTTTCTGATGACATCGAAGTTGAGGTGTCTTCACCTTTTTTTCACCATTCCAGACTTGTGTAACATGCATTGCTTGGTGCTTGCATTGACATTTGTTATCTCACTATTACAAAACATGCAAGCCATCTCCACTGATATGTTTGTTGAGCCAGAACTGGCAGACCTTGTGATGATCCAACTTGTTGACTCCAATATTTTGCCTGGACGTCCACCTCTTGGCTTTTCAATGGATGGATGGACTTCATTTTGTATTCTTCCAACTGTCAAGGCACTCAAATGATGCAATTTGCCAATTTTCTTGCCTGAGAGACCGCTATCGATGAGCTGGATCATGCTGTTTCTCTTTTATTGCGAAATCTTCTTAATGCTGCTCCTCAATTCAAACCATGGATATTTTGCTTGGGAGTCAACCTAGTAAAGCACTGAGCTATTAGGGAATGTGAGAACAGATTATAATTTATAGTATACAGAAATAAATAGATTTTTCAAACAGTAACAATACAGTAACATGACAAGAATCTGCATGACTAATCCTATGCTAAATAGTACCAAGTGAAATGTATGTATGAAATAGCCAAGATGATTGTCTATAAAATGAAGGTAGTCTCATGCTCAAAGCTCTAGTTGATGGTTAGATATAGAGCCTGAAACTCAAAAGGTCAAAATATTGTTACCCTTTTGCTCATCAGTGTATTTGTTACAGTACTGCACCACATCCAGTTTTTTTTTGCAACCATGAATCCCTCTCTGTGTGCTGTTTAAAAGGAGACAGCAAATAAATATTTTACTATCTAATTTTCAACTGAAAATTAGAGATAAAGCCAGCACAGGAAAAACTGATGAAAAATGCAGGATACAAGTGGATACAATGGTGAGAAACACAGTTATTCCTCATATAAACATGACAGCTGTTTCTAAAAAGTTGCTTGAAAATATAATTGCCATTTAATAGACATTTTCCATTACAGTATGTTGTCCATATCTTAAAGTGGTTTAGAAACTAGAAAGGTTTGAGGATTAGTAAGTTAGAGTTAAAGAAATGTACTGTATAAAACAATAGAGTAAACTAGTTACAAAAGCGATAAAAGAGTCTTTGCCAATGCAGCAGCAGATGAATAAAGGAGCGCCCATCGGCAGTACCCACTTTTGGCCTCAGAGGGATGTAAAATGGGGATGTCTATAAAGAACAACATGTTTAACTATACCTTGCTATGAACTAAAATTCTACCATGAGTTTCATAGAAGCACACAATAGAGTTATAGTTGGTTAGCAATGTAGTACTTAAAGCCTGTAAACTGGCATTGATATACATATTTTTAAATATCAAAGATATTTCTCAATAATTGTAGATATGGAATAATATAATTTAATCATCCGATAAACACAAACATTGGATTTTTATGTGTTACCTAATCATTTTTAATCTGAAGAAATATAAGCTTTCAGTTTAATGAGGTCTGACTTTATGCCAACAATCTCACATCTCTGATAAATGGAAGAAACTTAGAACTGCATGTCTCATTACTCATAAAGTTTAAATAACGTTCATTCTATTTTTGATATATAAACCATAGCGATTACATGTCTTAATATAATATCTATTATATTTGTGAAATGTTGAAAACCTTACAATGTTTCCTAGATTTCATGAAGGACAAATACATGGGCGTATAAATATAATTCATAGTTTTACCATGTAATTACCAAAATGTTACACTAATTTGAGTATCAATTTCAGAAGATATATTGTCTGGCATTCAAAAACATTAGAAAATACATTAATAATATTAAAACCTTAACTCAGTCATCTAAATTTAATCTTCTAGGTGAACCAAAAATTGCAACAAATCTCCAGCGTCTATGCAGAGCAAGATGTGACCTGAACCTAAGCCTTAGGCTCTGTGTGCACTTGCCGGTTTTTGCCACGGATTTCCTGCGGTTTTGCTGCATGTTTTGCTGCATATTATGTTCATAACATCTCTGCAGAGATTCACCAGCAAAACCTATGGGACAAAAAATGCTGTGCGCACTATGCGGATTTTGATAGCTGCATGTTTTGCTGCGGGATTCCCGCAGCAAAAACAATTGCATGTCACTTCTTTTCCGCACGTGGATTTCACTCCATTGACTGCCATGTAATCATGAAATCCCACAGGGAATAACGCAGGCAGCAAATTCTGTGCGGTTCATTGCATTTTCCTGCGTTATTCCCTCCGGTATTTCGCTGTTTACCTGCGGTAATGTTCATCACTGCCCTGCGGTTTGCAGGGAAGTGATGTCATTATGACAGGAAGAGGAAGCAGAGCAGAGAGTAAACACACACATCACAGACATAGAACACACACCACATCACACTCACACAGACATTTAGATTACACATAGAAAGCAAACGGACATATAGAAAAAATAAAACATGTGTGCTCCGCTGTATTTTTACCGTCCAGCCGAGGTAAGCACACAGCGGCGGCCCGGTATTCTCAGGCTGGGGAGGGCGAGGGGCAGGGTTAAAATGCACCCCCCCCTCCTGCAGCCGAGAATATCAGCCCGCAGCTGCCCCGGGACTGTCGCATCCATTATGCGGCAGTCCCGGAGTGTCCCCGACTCTTCCTGTTGCCGTGATGAGGTGGCAATCAGGATAATATAAGGAGTTAATGGTGGCGGATCGCCGCCACTAAGTCCAGGCTTGATCATGGCAGCGTCTATGAGACAGACCTTGCGGTGTTTTACATGATTTTAGAAGGGCATGCCATGCCTATATCTGTGTCTCGTCCTCTTTTTCCTTGTCCAGCTCTTTTGTTTTCACATGAGTATATGTCCTTGTCTCTTTCCCATGTGTTTGTGTTGTGTTGTGAGTTGTTTGTCACCTTTTGGACACCTTTGAGGGTGTTTTCTAGGTGTTTTTATGTGTTTGTGATTGCCTTCCATTGTTTATTATGCAGTTCGGGAGCTCCGTTCGGCGAACCGACCTCGAGCCGAACCGCGACCGGTTCGCTCATCTCTATTGTCCAGCAATTTTTAACACACTATCCCGGCCTAGATGGCCTTCTGACCAGGGCACGAAAACTGTCTGCTCACTTCCGCCGTTCAACCGCCGCAGCTGAGCGACTTGCATCGCTCCAGAAGTCTTTCGGCCTGCCGGTTCATCGCCTGAAATGCGATGTGCCGACACGCTGGAATTCGACTCTCCACATGTTACAGCGACTGTGGCAGCACCACCGAGCCCTGGTGCAATACGTCATGACATATAGCCTGGGCCAACGAGATGCAGAGGTGGGGCAGATCACCCTGATGGAGTGGTCTCAGATCAAGGACCTATGCACCCTTCTGCACAGTTTCGACATGGCGACGAATATGTTTAGCACTGACAATGCCATTATCAGCATGACAATTCCAGTCATTTACATGCTGGAGCACACGCTAAACACTATTCGGAGTCAGGGGGTGAGACAACAGGAAGGGGAGAAACTACAGGAAGATTCATATGCGCAAGACACAACAACATCACCAAGGTCCAGACCTTCATCATCACCAACGCGGCAGGCATGGGACCATGGGGGACAGGGATCAACAAGGGCGCATGGTAGCAGGCGAAATTTTGAGGAAGGTGCAGGAGAACATGAAGAAATGGAGGACGAACTGTCCATGGACATGGAAGACTCAGCGGATGAGGGAGACCTTGGTCAAAATTCAGACACTAACCCCTTCAGTGGCAGCACTTGTGCCCTAGTTGTACACTTCACAGGTAGATTTGCATCAAGCACATTCAAAAATACGCCATACTGATGATGGGGTGGAGAACGACGACCTTGAAGAAATTGAGCTAACCGCCTTCCATCGGCCCCGAGACGAGAAGCCCTGCGTCAACCAACAGGTGAACCTTGACCCGCTGCCCGGTCAGGGGTGGCAGGAAGCCCAGGATCAGGAACCTGCGGTCCAGCTGGTTAAAGCCATGATAGCGCAGGGCTCCTCCCGAATGGATCCCGCAGCCCCCTCAGAAGCCTAACGGTTGTGGAAAGAGAGAAACCGGCTGCACCTGCATCAGCTCCACTAACCACTAGGATGCAAAGCAGCAGATACAGTACCGACAGATCCAGGAATATGTGGAAAGGAATCTGCGGCAGAGTCGAGAAAAACAAGGGCAGCGCTTTAACAAGTGGGCCCCGGCTGCCCCCTTTGAACCCGGGGATGTGGTACTAAAATGAAAGAGAAGGACGCATAAGCTCGATGATCAGTGGGAGAGGACCCCATATGTCGTGCAACCCACTGGATGGGAGAATGAGAAGACTTATTTGATCAGTCATGACCAGGGGAAGACCACGACTACCATTTCTAGAGACCACCTGAAGAGATGCCCAGATCCCCTAAGGCTGGTAGATGGGACTCCGGCTTCCATGCCGAGCGGGGAAAAGAAGGAGGTGATTCATACCATAATGGGCGACTGTACAGCGGACTGGCTTATGAAGAATGGCGTGGTGATTGTTCCCGTGATTACGTTCCCACAACCCGTGGAAGAAAGAGAGACGGAGACACCCACCAGCGAGCCAGCCGAACCAGTGCCCAGGGATGCACCTATACTACGCCCCCATAGGTCTCTACCTGCCATACCTGACACAAGGGAAGAGGGGCCAGTTATCCCTTCTGTCCCACTACCTCCCACTGATGACACTGGGCCCAGAAGGTCCACACGACCTAACCTAGGTAGGCCCCTGCTTAGGTACAGGGAAACTGCTATTTAGGGGTGCGATGTATTGATTGTGTAAATATCTGAATAAATGAGCAATAATCACCCGAGTCTTTCACCTGATTAAGAAAAAAAAAACAAAACAGTCCCCGTTGGGACCAACAGTTTATTTTGTGGTAGCCCGTTGGCTGCTGAAGTCCCAGTCCCTGTTGGGACTGATGTTGTCCCCATTTACCCCCCAAAGACAAGGCTGAGAACTCACAAGCCACCCAAAAACTATTGGGTTTGTAAATAAGTGCCCAACTGCCCCTTCCCGCAATTGACAGTTCCCGGAGAGGCTGGTTGGAGGAAGGACCCACAGCAGAGCAGGCTGGGGTCCGGTCACCATCAGGACCGGTGACCATCCTCCGGGTCAGGGGTCCCTTTGGACGTGGGGCCTCTGAAGGACTGCCGGGTGCGTATCCCCATACCCGTTCCCACTTGGGTGGCCTGGGAGGCGTCTATGAGACATAGGTCCTTGATCTGAGACCACTCCATCAGGGTGATCTGCCCCACCTCTGCATCTCGTCGGCCCAGGCTATACGTCATGACGTATTGCACCAGGGCTCGGCGGTGCTGCCACAGTCGCTGTAACATGTGGAGAGTCGAATTCCAGCCAGTCACCACATCGCATTTCAGGCGATGAACCGGCAGGCCGAAAGACTTCTGGAGAGATACAAGTCGCTTAGCTGCGGCGGTTGAACGGCGGAAGTGAGCAGACAGTTTTCATGCCCTGGTCAGAAGGCCATCTAGGCCGGGATAGTGTGTTAAGAATTGCTGGACAACAAGGTTCAACACGTGACCCATACAAGGCACGTGTGTCACCTTGCCCAGGCGAAGGGCCGCACCCAGGTTTGCAGCATTGTCGCACACGGCCTTACCAGGCTGCAGGTTGAGTGGAGACAACCATTTATTAAACTCGGACCGCAGAGCTGACCACAACTCCTCAGCTGTGTGACTCCTATTCCCAAGACATGTCAAGCTAAAGACCGCCTGATGCCGTTGCGCTCTGCTGCCAGCATAGTAATTAGGCGTGCATGATTCCTTCTGCGCAGTGAGAACGCTGGTGGCCTGACCAGGCAGGCTTGGGGCGGAGGTGGAGGACCCAGATGAGGTGGAGGAGGCAGAAGCAGTGGCGGAACTTGGACAAACAGAGGATTGACACACAAGTCGTGGGGACGGCAAGACTTGTGCAGCAGACTCTTCACCATCTATCACCATAGTTACCCAGTGCCCAGTCAGCGACATGTAACGTCACTGTCCATGCTTACTGGTCCAAGTATCGGTGGTGAAATGCACCCGTTCACACACAGAGTTTATCAAGGAAGCGGTGATGTTGTGTGCGACATGCTGGTGTAGCACGGGCACACCTTTCTTAGAGAAGTAGTGGCGACTAGGCATTTGGTACTGGGGCACAGCGACAGACATAAGGTCTCTAAAATCCTGTGTGTCCACTAGGCGGAAAGGCAGCATTTCGGTAGCCAAGAGCTTACAGAGGGATAGAGTCAACCTCTTAACTTTGTCATGGGTCGCAGGAAATGGCCTTTTATTTGACCACATCTGAGGCACAGAGATCTGGCTGCTGTGTGTAGACGGTGTTGAGTAGGGTGTCCCTGGAAAAATGCAGGTTTGTGAGGAAAGTGCAGGCGGAGACATGATGTTGCCTTCATCCAACGTTAGTGCTATCGATGTCTGAGAGAGCTGTACACACTCACTTGTTTCCCCTTCCAAACCAACTGACGACCTACCAAGCAAACTGCCTGTTCCGGTTACAGTGGTGGAAGTTGTGCGTGGAAAACCAGGTGTGACAGCTGTCCCCACAGTCCTAGAAGATGAAGAGCGCGCGGATGCACTGGAAGGGGCAGGCCGTGGATGGTTCGCTCCACTAGGCCGCATTGCAGCACGGTGTGCTTCCCACCGGGACCTATGATATTTATTCATGTGACGATTCATGGAAGAAGTTGTCAAACTGCTGAGGTTTTGACCTCTACTAACAGAATCATGACAAATTTTACACATCACATAATTTGGGCAATCTTTTTCTATGTCAAAAAAGGACCAGGCAAGGCAAGGCTTAGAGGGCATGCGACCTGCTGAGCCCCCCCGACTAGTGCTCAGAGGCAGAGTGGTGGCTGATGATGCAGTTGTAGACGTGCTACCAGTGCTCTGACTCTGTCCAGGAAGGCGCAAGGTAACTTCGTCGTCGGTTGCATCCTCCTCCACCGCCTCTGTTGACCTCCTCGAGTGCCTGACTGGGGGTTGACAGTAGGTGGGATCTAGAACTTCATCATCAATTGTTGTGTTTGCACTCCCCTCCTCCTCAGACCGAGCCTCTTCTTGCCTTGACCGAATATTTAAGTTGTCATCCCAATCTGGTATCTGCGTCTCATCGTCATCAGTATGTTCCTCATTGTCTATAACCACAGGTGTTACAGTTTGTGACAAAGGGTCAACATTATGCTCAGAAACTTGGTCCTCACGGCCTGAATCAGAGTCACAAAGGTTCTGAGCATCACTGCAGATCATTTCCTGGTCTGTACTCACTGTAGCTTGGGAGCAAACTTCTGATTCCCAGGCTATAGTGTGACTGAACATCTCTGCAGACTCAGCCATCTCAGTTCCACCATACTGTGCAGGGCTGATGGAGACTTCAGAGCTGGGAGAAAGCAAGTTTGATTGGGATGACAACTCAGAGGACTGGTGTTTTTTGGATGCGGTACTTGAAGTGGCTGAGAGGGCACTTGTTGGACCACTTGAGATCCATTCAAGCATTTTCCTTTTTTGGCCATCATCTACCTTTGTTCCTGTTGTTCGTCTCTGTAAAAAAAGGAGCACATCGGATTGTCCACGGTAAATAGTAGACATCTTACGTTTGCTGGTAGATGGTCTATCTTCAGCAGATGATAATGGAGCTTTGCCACCTTCCCCACGGACAAACCCTTTTTTTCCTTTTCCACCACGCCTCTTCCCCTTTCCACCAGCATCTGTCATTTTGCCACTCATGTTGATTGCGACAAGATTGTGCACTGAAAATGTGGTAGTAAAAATTGAGAGGTGGTGTTGATTGCAGCGGTGGTCTAGCTTTATTAACAGCAGAATAATAAAGAATAAATATCCCTGACAATGCAACTACGGCCCTTAAACTGGCAGCATAAATTGCTAGTATAATGGCTTAGTTATAATTAGTTTGAGTGTGCAATGCAGCCAGACGTGCTGCAAATATCTTTACACTACTGGGACTATACAGAAGTCCAATAGCCACGTTTAGGATGCCACTAGGTTCACTCAGTGTTTGCTAGTATAATGGCTTAGTTATAATGAGTTGGAGTGTGCAATGCAGGCAGACGTGCTGCAAATATCTGTGCACTACTGGGACTATACAGAAGTCTAATAGCCACGTTTAGGATGTCACTAGGTTCACTCAGTGTTTGCTAGTATAATGGCTTAGTTATAATGAGTTTGAGTGTGCAATGCAGGCAGACGTGCTGCAAATATCTGTGCACTACTGGGACTATACAGAAGTCCAACAGCCACGATTAGGATGCCACTAAGTTCACTTAGTGTTTGCTAGTATAATGGCTTAGTTATAATGAGTTGGAGTGTGCAATGCAGGCAGACGTGCTGCAAATATCTGTGCACTACTGGGACTATACAGAAATCCAACAGCCACGTTTAGGATGCCACAAGGTTCACTCAGTGTTTGCTAGTATAATGGCTTAGTTATAATGAGTTGGAGTGTGCAATGCAGGCAGACGTGCTGCAAATATCTTTGCACTACTGGGACTATACAGAAGTCCAATAGCCACGTTTAGGATGCCACTAGGTTCACTCAGTGTTTGCTAGTATAATGGCTTATTTATAATGAGTTGGAGTGTGCAATGCAGGCAGACGTGCTGCAAATATTTGTGCACTACTGGGACTATACAGAAGTCCAATAGCCACGTTTAGGGTGCCACTAAGTTCACTCAGTGTTTGCTAGTATAATGGCTTAGTTATAATGAGTTGGAGTGTGCAATGCAGGCAGACGTGCTGCAAATATCTGTGCACTACTGGGACTATACAGAAGTCCAATAGCCACGTTTAGGATGCCACTAAGTTCACTCAGTGTTTGCTAGTATAATGGCTTAGTTATAATGAGTTGGAGTGTGCAATGCAGGCAGACGTGCTGCAAATATCTGTGCACTACTGAGACTATACAGAAGTCCAATAGCCTTGTTTAGGATGCCACTAGGTTCACTCAGTGTTTGCTATTATAATGGCTTAGTTATAATGAGTTGGAGTGTGCAATGCAGGCAGAGGTGCTGCAAATATCTTTGCACTAGTGGGACTATACAGAAGTCCAATAGCCACGTTTAGGATGCCACTAGGTTCACTCAGTGTTTGCTAGTATAATGGCTTAGATAAAATGAGTTGGAGTGTGCAATGCAGGCAGACGTGCTGCAAATATCTTTGCACTAGTGGGACTATACAGAAGTCCAATAGCCACGTTTAGTATGCCACTAGGTTACTCAGTGTTTGCTAGTATAATGGCTTCGTTATAATGAGTTGGAGTGTGCAATGCAGGCAGACGTGCTGCAAATATCTGTGCACTACTGGGACTATACAGAAGTCCAATAGCCACGTTTAGGATGCCACTAAGTTCACTCAGTGTTTGCTAGTATAATGGCTTAGTTATAATGAGTTGGAGTGTGCAATGCAGGCAGACGTGCTGCAAATATCTGTGCACTACTGGGACTATACAGAAGTCCAATAGCCACGTTTAGGATGCCACTAGGTTCACTCAGTGTTTGCTAGTATAATGGCTTAGTAACAATGAGTTTGAGTGTGCAAAGGGCAGGAGGGTACAGTGGCAGGGTTGTGGGTCTCTGGGTAGAGGAAAGGAAGCCTGCCTTTCTATTCCTCCTAATGGGGAAATGCAGCGAGGAAATCCCTGACCTTAGCTACACAGACGCTGTCATCTTCTGTAGCTGTTAAACTCTATATTCAGGACCTGTCACCTATGGCTCTGACCCTGCCGGTATGAGCCCTTAAAAGGACTGATAGAAAGTGCTATCCCTAAGCTGTCCAGCGCTGTGTATGGAGCATATACAGCTGTATCGGCGATAGGAGCTGCGCCAGTGATGTCTGACACCAAGGACGCAGAAGAGATAATGGCGTCCGGACGGGCAGATACACGTTTTTATAATGCAGGGACATGTGACATGGACATCCTATCACACATGCCGTTGCTTCTCTGGCTAAAAGTCCACTTAGCTGTGTGTGTGTCTGGGATTGGCTGACATGCTGGCCCTCCCCTCTACACGCGCGCGCTTAGGGAAGGAAGACAAGGAAAAAAAAAAATGCGCTGTTCCCGCACACTATACACTGAAATGTCATAATAGTGTGAGTCACAGAGTGACTTACACTATTACAGCGGAAAGCCAGCTAGGAATTAGCTGGTTTTTTTTGCTGCTAGAACCGTTCTCGAACGTATCTAGAACTATCGAGCTTTTGCAAAAAAGCTCGAGTTCTAGTTCGACCTAGAACAGCCCCCAAAATCACTCGAGCCGCGAACTGGAGAACCACGAACCACGAACCGCGCTCAACTCTACTGGACAACAAGGTTCAACACATGAGCCATACAAGGCACGTGTGTCACCTTGCCAAGGCGAAGGGCCGCACCCAGGTTTGCAGCATTGTCGCACATGGCCTGACCAGGCTGCAGGTTGAGTGGAGACAACCATTTATTAAACTCAGTCTCCAGAGCTGCCCACAACTCAGCCGCTGTGTGACTCCTATTTCCAAGACATGTCAAGCTAAGGACCGCCTGATGCCGTTGCGCTCTGCTGCCAGTATAGTAATGAGGGGTGCGTGATTCCTTCTGCGCAGTGAGAACGCTGGTGGCCTAACCAGGCAGGCTTGGGGCGGAGGTGGAGGACCCAGATGAGGTGGAGAAGGCAGAAGCAGTGGTGGAACTTGGACAGACAGAGGATTGACCCACAAGTCGTGGGGACGGCAAGACTTGTGCAGCAGACCCTTCACCATCTATCACCATAGTTACCCAATGCCCAGTCAGCGACATGTAACGTCCCTGTCCATGCTTACTGGTCCAAGTATTGGTGGTGAAATGCACACGTTCACACAGAGTTTCTCAAGGAAGCGGTGATGTTGTGTGTGACATCCTGGTGTAGCGCGGGCACACCTTTCTTAGAGAAGTAGTGGCGACTGGGCATCTGGTACTGGGGCACAGCGACAGACATAAGGTCTCTAAAATCCTGTGTGTCCACCAGGCGGAAAGGAAGCATTTCGGTAGCCAAGAGCTTACAGAGGGATAAAGTCAACCTCTTAGCTTTGTCATGGGTCGCAGGAAATGGCCTTTTATTTGTCCACATCTGAGGGACAGAGATCTGGCTGCTGTGTGTAGACGGTGTTGAGTAGGGTGTCCCTGGAAAAATGCAGGCTTGTGAGGAAAGTGCAGGCGTAGCCATGATGTTGCCTTCATCCAACGTTGGTGCTATCGATGTCTGAGAGAGCTGTACACACGCACTTGTTTCCCCTTCCAAACCAACTGACGACCTACCAAGCAAACTGCCTGTTGCGGTTACAGTGGTGGAAGTTGTGCGTGGAAAACCAGGTGTGACAGCTGTCCCCACAGTCCTAGAAGATGAAGAGCATGTGGATGCACTGGAAGGGGCAGGCCGTGGATAGTTCGCTCCGCTAGGCCGCATTGCAGCACGGTGAGCTTCCCACTGGAACATGATATTTATTCATGTGACGATTCATGGAAGAAGTTGTCAAACTGCTGAGGTTTTGCCCTCTACTAACAGAATCACGACAAATTTTACAGATCACATAATTTGGGCGATCTTTTGCTATGTCAAAAAAGGACCAGGCTAGGAAAGGCTTAGAGGGCATGCGACCTGCTGATCCACCCCGACTAGTGCTCAGAGGCACAGTGGTGGCTGAGGATGCAGTTGTAGACGTGCTACCAGTACTCCGACTCTGTCCAGGAAGGCGCAAGGTAACTTCGTCGTCAGTTGCATCCTCCTCCACCGTCTCTGTTGACCTCCTCGAGGGCCTGACTGTGGGTTGACAGTAGGTGGGATCTAGAACTTCCTCATCAATTGTTGTGTTTGCACTCCCCTCACCCTCAGACTGAGCCTCTTCTTGCCCTGACCGAATATTTAAATTGTCATCCCAATCTGGTATCTGCGTCTAATTGTCATCAGTATGTTCCTCATTGTCTATAACAACAGGTGTTACAGTTTGTGAAAAAGGGTCAACATTATGCTCAGAAACTTGGTCCTCACGGCCTGAATCAGAGTCACAAAGGTTCTGGGCATCACTGCAGACCATTTCCTGGTCTGTACTCACTGTAGCATGGGAGCAGACCTCTGATTCCCAGACTATAGTGTGACTGAACAGCTCTGCAGACTCAGCCATCTCAGTTCCAAAATACTGTGCAGGGCGGATGGAGACTTCAGAGCTGGGAGAAAGCAAGTTTGATTGGGATGACAACTCAGAGGACTGGTGTTTTTTGGATTCGGTAGTTGAGGTGGCGGAGAGGGCACTTGTTGGACCACTTGAGATCCATATAAGCATTTTCCTTTTTTGGCCATCATCTACCTTTGTTCCAGTTGTTTGTGTCCGTAAAAAAAGGAGCACATCGGATTGTCCACGGTAAGTAGTAGACATCTTACTTTTGCTGGAAGATGGTCTATCTTCAGCAGATGTTAATGGAGCATTGCCACCTTCCCCACGGAAACATCCCGCCCACCTCCTTCCTTCCGCATAGACGCCGGCGGCAGGTAAGCTGATGTTCCTCGCTCCTGCGGCTTCATACACAGTGATGTGTGCAGCCGCAGGAGCGAGGAACTACATCGTACCTGTCGCAGCAGCATAATTATGAAAAAGTCGGAGCCTGCAACGATGATATGATAACGACGCTTTTGCGCTCGTTAATCGTATCATCTAGCATTTACACACTACGATGTCGAAAGTGACGCCAGAAGTGCGTCACTTTCGATTTTACCCCACCGACATCGCACGTGCGATGTTGCAACGTGCAAAGCCACCCTAAGGGAGGCAATCAGGTCTTTGTGGTTGACTGGTGGTACCTTTCTAGTGTGGGGGTGTATGTGGTGAGTGTTGTGACCTGTAACCCCTGGGGTCCATGGCGTCACAAGAGCACAACACGTAGCCTCAGAACTACAGTGCAGACCAAAAGTTTGGACACACCTTCTCATCTCTAGAACAACTGTTAAGAGGAGACTTTGTGCAGCAGGCCTTCATGGTAAAATAGCTGCTAGGAAACCACTGCTAAAGACAGGCAAAAAGCAGAAGAGACTTGTTTGGGTTTAAGAACACAAGGAATGGACATTAGACCAGTGGAAATCTGTGCTTTGGTCTGATGAGTCCAAATTTGAGATCTTTGCATCCAACCACCGTGTCTTTGTAGAAAAGGTGAACGGATGGACTCTACATGGCTGATTCCCACCGTGAAGCATGGAGGAGGAGGTGTGATGGTGTGGCGGTGCTTTGCTGGTGACACTGTTGGTGATTTATTCAAAATTGAAGGCATACAGAACCAGCATGACTACCACAGCATCTTGCAGCGGTGTGCTATTCCATCCGGTTTGCATTTAGTTGGACCACCATTTATTTTTCAACAGGACAATGACCCCAAACACACCTCCAGTCTGTGTAAGGGCTTTTTGACTAAAGCCTGCTTTACACGTTGCAATTTCGCATACGATATAGTATGCGATTTGCAACGCCCCCATCGTATGTGTGGCACGTTCAATTTTTTGAACGTGCCGCACAAACGATTAACCCCCGTCACACGTACTTACCTGTCCATACGACCTCGATGTGGGCGGCGAATGTCTACTTCCTGGAATGGGAGGGACGTTCAGCGTCACATCGACGTCACGTGGCAGCCGGCTAATAGAAGCGAAGGGGCGGAGATGAGCGGGATGTAAACATCCCGCCCACCTCTTTCCTTCCGCATTGCCGGCTGGAGCCGCTGGAGGCAGGTAAGATCTGTTCAATGTTCCCGGGGTGTGACACACTGCGATGTGTGCTGCCTCGGGAACAATGAACAACCCGACGTGCAATTTGTCAGGATTCAACGACGTGTATGCGATGAACGTTTTAACGTTCAATCGCACGTACCTGTCGCACAATACAATGTACCTTACGATGCCGGATGTGCGTCACTTACGATGTGACCCCGCCGACACATCGTAAGATATATTGTAGTGTGTAAAGCAGGCTTAAGAAGGAGAGTGATCTGGTGCTACGCCAGATGACCTGGCTTCCACAGTCACCAGACCTGAACTCAATTGAGATGGTTTGGGGTGAGCTGGACCGTAGAGTGAAGGCAAAAGGGCCATCAAGTGCTAAGCATCTCTGGGAACTCCTTCAAGACTGTTGGAAGACCATTTCCAGCAACTACCTCTTGAAGCTCATCAAGAGAATGCCAAGAGCGTGCAAAGTAGTAATGAAAGCAAAAGGTGGCTACTTTGAAGAACCTAGAGTATAAGACATATTTTCAGTTATTTCACACTTTTTAAGTATTTCATTCCACATGTTTTAATTCATAGGGGTACTTTGCACACTACGACATTGCAGGTGTCGCTGTCGACATCGCAGTATGTGAATCCTTTTACATACGATTAACGAGCGCAAAAGCGTCATTATCGTATGATCGGTGTAGGGTCCGACATTTCCATAATTTCGCAGCAGCGACGGTACGATGTTGTTCCTCGTTCCAGCAGGCAGCACACATCGCTGTGTATGAAGCTGTAGGAGCGAGGAACATCCCCTTACCTGCGTCCCGGCTGCAATGAGGAAGGAAGGAGGTGGATGTTTACGTCCCGCTCATCTCCACCCCCCTGTTTCTATTGGCCGCCTGCCGTGTGACGTCGCTGTGACGCCGCATGACCCGCCCCCTTAGGAAGGAGGTGGTTCGCCGGCCAGAGGAACGTCGCAGAGCAGGTAAGTGCATGTGAAGCTGCCATAGCGATAATGTTCGCTACGGCAGCAATCAGAAGATATCGCTGCTGTGACGGGGGTGGGGACTATCGCGCTCGGCATCGCAGCATCGGCTTGCGATGTTGTAGTTTGCAAAGTACCCCATAGTTTTGATGCCTTCAATGTGAATCTACAATTTTCAGACAAGAGTCCTGTAAATAAAGAAAACTCTTTGAATGAGTAGGTGTGTCCAAACTTTTGGTCTAATACTGTAGGTCCCAGTTAGCAGGATAGAGTACCCTGAGAAACAATAACAGCAGAACCATATACGTGTGATCATGTCTGTCGTGAAAGTGGAAGAATTATTAAACCATTTACAGTTATTTTGACAAGAGTTCTCCAAAGTCTTGTGTATATTACATCTACAATGGTGGCCAGCTGCGGGGTAGTTAACACTGCCATGAAGAGTACAGTATGTGTTGCATAAGCCACCCAAAGCGCTCTCCAAGCACTGGCTTTCTCTTGTGAAGGTGTGCGGGTCCCTCATGGCCCGGCATCCTCACCTTCCTTCAACGCCACAGCCAGCATAATTACCAATCAATCTCAGCATTCTCCACTAACATTAATCATCAGCAGACTACATTGCCTGCTAGTAAAATAAAGAATAGATCTTAAAGTTTGCCTCATGACAATTGATAGTCGAGTAGTTCAATGCTCGGTATTCAGTACTCAAAATGATGAGCGTACACTTCAATGCTCGAGTGCTTGTTACTCGAGTCAAGCGGGTCAGACATTCAGATGGGCTGAACTCGAGAAACAACCATTATGTAAAGGGGGCTTTACACGCAGCGACATCGCTAGCGATGTCGCTCTTGAAAGCACCCGACCCTGTCGTTTGTGCGTCATGGGCAAATCGTTGCCCGTGGCGCACAATATCGCTAGTACCCGTCACACTACTTACCTTCCTAGCGATGTCGCTGTGGGCGGCGAACAGCCTCCTTTCTAGGGGGGGCGGTTCGTGCGGTGTCACAGCGACATCACACGGCAGGTGTCCACTAGAAGCGGAGCGGCAGAGAGCAGCTGCATGAAAGTCACGCCCACCTCGTTGCTGGCTGGATACAGGTACGTTGCTGTTCGTCGTTCCTGGGGTGTCACACGTAGCAATGTTTGCTGCCTCAGGAACGATTAACAACCTGTGTCCTGAACCAGTAACGATTTTATGGAAATGAACGACGTGTCAACGATCAAAGATAAGGTGAGTATTTTTGATCGTTAGCGGTCGCTCGTTCGTGTAACACGCAACGACGTCGCTAACAAGGCCGGATGTGCGTCACGAATTCCGTGACCTCCAATGACATCTCGTTAGCGATGTCGTTGCATGTAACGGGGCCTTAAGTCCATGATTGGCTAGTTTGGCTCTCCGTCCACGGACAGCCAGCCATAATCATACCATATCGGGGGACAGAGGACAGGGTGTTTTTTTTTGTACACACTACATCCAAAAACGTTGTTTTAACCCTCAGTGAGAGACACTCTGAGGAACCAAGATCTGGCAGTATGCAATTTTTATTTTCATTGCCATGTACTGTATGTCAGGCAGCATTGATTCATCAGCATATCAATTGTGCTGAATTGCATGAAAAACAATAGTACTGAAGTGTTAGAAAATTTCTGTTGTTGAAAAGTCTGCACTTCCTGAAATTGGTCTTGTAAATGGCAATCTTCCATGGTGCTTAAAATGGAATTTTTCTGCACAGGTACAAGCAAATATATACACAGCAAAATTATAGACACATAGTAAGAATATGTCTGTGTTAAAAGATGTATAAACCAAAACATGACTGACCGACAACGTGATAAGTAATGCTTTAGTCTTTTTTTGGTAGTGAGTAGAGATGAGCGAATCTCTAGAGCAGTCATGGCGAACCTTTTACAGGCCGAGTGCCCAAACTGTAGCCCTAAACCCAATTTTTTTTCCGAAGTGCCAACTAATCCTATTATATAAAGAATTGATTTTAATCTTACCTTTGCAGTCTTCTCTTCTCTTCAGCAGGGGGCATCACGCTCATGCATGCTTACCACACATTGAAGCTTAGCCACTGCCCTTTCCAGACACAGCAGTTGGATTGATCTTTCTGGAAAAAAAATTGCAGCATATTAGACAGAGATTTTAGCCTGGAATGCAATCAGATTTCACCCTGTAATCCACATCTACATTTCAAAGTCTGAACAACTTGAAATCCCATAAAGACGTACGAGTTGCTCCCCTCCCCATTATTGTGTAGTTATGTCCCCCTTCCTCGGCCACTTCCTGGTAAACATGTCCCCCATCCTGATATATATTTCCTACATTCTGGTATATTTGTCCCCATCACGGCCCCATCCTGTTAAATGTCCTCCATCCTGGTAAATGTTACCCAATTCTGGCATGTTCCCCCATGCTGGTAAATGTACCCCATCCTGACATATTGCCCATCCTTGTAAATGTATCTCTACACCGGCATGTACCCCATTCCTGGTAAATGTTCCCAATCCTGGTTAATTTACCCCTTCCTGGTAAATGTACCCTATCGTGGCATGTTTCCTCCATCCTGGCATGCATGTTTTCCCCATCCTGGCATGCATGTTTCCTCCATCCTGGCATGCATGTTTCCTCCATCCTGGCATGCATGTTTCCTCCATCCTGGCATGTATGTTTTCACCATCCTGGCATGCATGTTTCCTCCATCCTGCCATGCATGTTTTCACCATCCTGGCATGCATGTTTCCACCATCCTGGCATGCATGTTTTCACCATCCTGGCATGCATGTTTTCCCCATCCTGGCATGTATGTTTCCTCCATCCTGCCATGCATGTTTCCCCATCCTGGCATGTATGTTTCCTCCATCCTGGTATGCATGTTTCCTCCATCCTGGCATGCATGTTTCCTCCATCCTGGCATGCATGTTTCCTCCATCCTGGCATGCATGTTTTCCCCATCCTGGCATGCATGTTTCCTCCATCCTGCCATGCATGTTTCCTCCATCCTGCCATGCATGTTTTCCCATCCTGGCATGCATGTTTTTCTCCATCCTGGCATGCATGTTTTCCTCCATCCTGCCATGCATGTTTCCTCCATCCCGGCATGCATGTATCCTCCATCCTGGCATGCATGTTTCCTCCATCCTGGCATGCATGTTCCCCCCCCCCATCCTGGCATGGAGGTTTCCTCCATCCTGGCATGCATGTTTTCCTCCATCCTGGCATGCATGTTTTCCCATCCTGGCATGCATGTTTCCCAACCATCCTGGCATGCATGTCCCCCCCAATGCTGCCATGTGCATTCCCCCACCCCCACCCCACACTGCCATATGCGTTCCCCCACGCTGCCATGTGCGTTCCCCCACCCCCACGCTGCCATGTGCATTCCCCCACCCCCACGCTGCCATGTGCGTTCCCCCTCTCCCACCCCACGCTGCCATGTGCATTCCCCCACCCCCACCCCACGCTGCCATGTGTGTTCCCCCTCTCCCACCCCACGCTGCCATGTGTGTTCCCCCACCCCCACCCCACGCTGCCATGTGCGTTCCCCCACCCCCACGCTGCCATGTGCGTTCCCCCACCCCCACCCCACGCTGCCATGTGCGTTCCCCCACCCCCACCCCACGCTGCCATGTGCGTTCCCCCACCCCCCGCTGCCATGTGCGTTCCTCCTCTCCCACCCCCCGCTGCCATGTGCATTCCCCCTCTCCCACCCCCCGCTGCCATGTGCGTTCCCCCTCTCCCACCCCCCGCTGCCATGTGCATTCCCCCTCTCCCACCCCCCCTGGTGGCATGTGCGTTCCCCCTCTCCCACCCCCCGCTGGCATGTGCGTTCCCCCTCTCCCACCCCCCGCTGGCATGTGTGTTCCCCCTCTCCCACCCCCTGCTGCCATGTGCGTTCCCCCTCTCCCACCCCCCGCTGCCATGTGCGTTCCCCCTCTCCCACCCACTGCTGCCATGTGCGTTCCCCCTCTCCAACCCCCCGCTGCCATGTGCGTTCCCCCTCTCCCATCCCCCGCTGCCATGTGCGTTCCCCCTCTCCCACCCCCCGCTGCCATGTGCGTTCCCCCTCTCCCACCCCCGCTGTCATGTGCGTTCCCCCTCTCCCACCCCCCACTGCCATGTGCGTTCTCCCTCTCCCACCCCCCGCTGCCATGTGCGTTCCCCCTCCCCCACCCCCGCTGCCATGTGCGTTCCCCCTCTCCCACCCCCCGCTGCCATGTGCGTTCCCCCTCTCCCACCCCCCGCTGCCATGTGCGTTTCCCCTCTCCAACCCCCCGCTGCCATGTGCGTTCCCCCTCTCCCACCCCCGCTGTCATGTGCGTTCCCCCTCTCCCACCCCCCGCTGCCATGTGCATTCCCCCTCTCCCACCCCCCGCTGCCATGTGCGTTCCCCCTCTCCCACCCCACGCTGCCATGTGCGTTCCCCCTCTCCCACCCCACGCTGCCATGTGCGTTCCCCCACCCCCCGCTGCCATGTGCGTTCCTCCACCCCATGCTGGCGCTGCCGCACACGAGTTATAAAAAAAAAAAAAAAGCAACACACAACTCACCTTCCTGCACACGCTCCCCCGCAGCGCGCTGCTGGGTCCTCAGTTCCCACGCGGCCAGCAGACGGCGCTGGCGCTGCTCTCTGACGCTCCTCCGTCTCCTAGGCAACACAATGCAGCCTGGGGAAGGAGGAGTGTCAGAGAGAAGGAGAAATGTCTCCTCCGCTCCAACACAGATTTGATCTGCCGGCGCGACTGCACTAGCAGACCAAAGCTGCAGGATCAGGCGACAGCACGCGTGCCAGCAGAATGGGCTCAGCGTGCCCCTGGTGGCACGCATGCCATAGGTTCGCCATCACTGCTCTAGAGGCTCGAGTTTGACTCGGTTCGTCGAATGGAGGCCACGTTCGAGTTAGTTTCGGTGAGCCGTTCAACAAACCTCTCAAACCCCATTGAAAACAACACATAAAAACACATTATGAATATACACATACAGTTAATAAACATTGCCATAACACTTACCTGTCCCCGCGATCTGTCCTGCACTCCGTCTCCAGCCGCTTTTCCTTCTTGCTAATCGCCTTGTCCTCCCGGTAACCAACACTGATGATGGGACCTATCGTGACATCAAAATAGCATGTGACCAGTCACGTGTCTATTATCTCATTGGCTACAGACTGGTTACATGGCTTTGACGTCACGCTAGGACCTGTCAGTGCATCTCTCCAGTACGCAGTGATCGTTTGTGTATGTGCTCTGGCACATGGTCGACTCCCAGTTCTGCTTCCCCGTTCCGTTATTCACCAGCTGCCACAGCCGGTTAATAACGGAGATCACCGTTGCTATAATCACGTGATTGGAGCACCGTTGCTATAGCAACACGCCTGTGAGGGGTGATGTCACCGCTTACAGCCAGCAGCACTGATCACTCACGGAGTGAATTCTGCACGGGGAACAGCAGCGTCTTTCTCCCATGCAGTGCTGCTGATGTAGCAGAGCTGTATGGGTTGAAGGAGAAAGAAGACAGAAGACCATGGATCGTGGAGGGATAAGAGGGAGTAATAAACATTGAGTCTCTAACTGTGTGTGTATTTATTTCTATTAAAGTATTTTTTCTCTGTGTGGTCTCTTTTTTTAACCCTTTATTGGAGATTCTAATGGCTGGGTCAAACTTGCCTGACATTAAGAATCTCTGGCTTAATACTAGCTAGTAAAACAAAGCTAGTATTAACTCATTATCACCCAGCGAGCCACCGGCATCAGGGCAGCTGGAAGAGTTGGATACAGCGCCAGATGATGGCGCTTCTATGAAAGCGCCATTTTCTGGGGCGGCTGCGGACTGCAATTCGCAGCAGGGGTGCCCAAAAAACTTGGGCTAACCTGTGCTGTGGATTCCAATCCCCAGCTGCCTGGATGTACCCGGCTGGACACAAAAATGGGGCAAAGCCCACGTCGTGTTTTTTTTTTTAATTATTTCATGAAATTCATGAAATAATTAAAAAAAGGGCTTCCCTATATTTGTAGTTCCCAGCCGGGTACAAATAGCCAGCAGGGGTTTGGGGGCAGCCGTACCTGTATGCTGTACCTGGCTAGCATACAAAAACATGGCGAAGTTCATGTCATTTTTTTTGTAGTTTTTTGGCAAAAAAAAAATAAAAAATGCTTCCCTGGATTTTCCATTGCCAGTGAAGGTAACACCAAGCAGTGGGGGTTAGCAGCCAGAACCTGCTTGGATTACCCTTAGCTAGCAATACAAAAAATGCAGCGGGAGCCCATATATTTGTTTTAATTATTTACTTAAATAACTAAAAAAAAGGGCTTCCCTGTATTTTGATTGCCTGATATCACAGTGCTGTAAAAATAAATCTTTAAAAAAAATCACGTAGCGCTCCGCGGTATTTTTAATTCTCAGCACAGATAAAGCAGACAGCTACGGGTTGCCACCCCCCTCTGCCTGGCACTACCTTGGCTGGCAATCAAAATACAGGGAAGCCCATTATTTTTTTTTATTTAAAAAAATAGATAAAAAAAAATGATGTGGGGTCCCACCATTTTTGATAGCCAGCTAGGGTTAAGCCTGAAAACCACAGCTGGCAGCTTTACCGTGGTTGGTGATCCAATGTGGAGGTCACCCGAAGCTCTTTTTTTATAATTATTTTATAAATATTAATAATTGCAAAAAAAAGTAGAGTTCCTCCCCAAATTGGATCACCAGCCAAGGTAAAGCGGACAGCTGTGGTCTGGTATTCTCAGGGTGGGAAGGTTCATATTTATTGGCCCTTCACAGCCTAAAAATAGCAGGCCGCAGGCGCCCCATAAGTGGCGCATCCACTAGATGCGCCAATCCTGGCGCTTCACCCCAGCTCATCCCGTGCCCTGGTGCGGTGGCAAACGGGGTAAAAAATGGGGTTGATACTAGCTGTAAGGTCACCTGACATCAAGCCCAGCAGTTTGTGATGTAATGGTGTCTATCAGATACCCGACATCACAAACTGTCAGTACTAACAAAACAAATAGACAACAAAAAATGTATTTGAAAAAACACTCCCTAAAACATTCCCTCTTTCACTAATTTATTGTAAGAAAAAAAAAAGGGGGTTCCACGATGACTCTGGACCGTCTAGAATATGGAGGGACATGCTCAGGGAACGTATCCCCCATTTTCTAGGAGTGCAGACCCTCCATGGGAGGAGTGTGAGTGCAATGAATCTGCAAGCACTCTCCCCGGGTCCACAGCAGCAGAGTCCATGTCGTAACTGTTGCTACCAAAGCTGCAATGCCCTGCTCATGAGGTAAGGGCATGCCTAATCAGGAGAACTATTCTACATTTCCAAATATTGGTATTTGCTGATATTATTGCTATTCCACCTACTATATATTGGGGATAGGATCTTGGAGATGGAATACCCCTTTAAGTCCAGTTATCCAGCTGAATGAATACTAAACAACAGAGCTCGCTATTTAGACATGTTTTTTTGTGACGTATAACGGACTCTCATGTTTGGTAGTCGTTCAGCAGGGCAACTATAAAATCAAATACCTCCATTTGGAAATGTAGTATAGCTCTCCTGATCAACTATGTTCCTTACCTCATGAGCAGGGCATTGCAGTAGCTTACAGATGCATGGTTACCACCACTCACTGTGTCTGAACACAGGAATCTGAGCTGACAGCTGCTCTGTGCATGCAGCAGCATCTATTGTGAAGGAGCGGGCCGCGGGGAATCAACGCTGCACAGGTACAGTGGAACACCGGGGAACACCGGTGGGGTTATAGGGGGTGACCTGGCAGGGCCTGGGGAGGGGTTTTCTGTCGCATGTGTCATGGCACATGCAACAGAAATCAGAGGAGTAGAGTCAATGCAGCCGGCGCGCTGCTGTGCGCGGCCATCTTGGATTTCCGGGAGTGGGTCCGGGGGGCACTTTGGAGACACCGGGGGAATGAAGGGGACCAGGGAGGAGATTTATCTCCCATCTGACATGTTTGTTCATGCCAGATGGGAGATAAATAATTTTTCACCGGCGCTGTCATTTACTGTAACGTGATCATCGGTATACAGTATATACCGGTGATCACGTAAGCGGGGATCGGAAAAACCGGCCTGAATCATGATCTCCAAGGTCTCAGCTAGCCACTGAAACTCCAGAGATTTTCTGACGCTGGGGGGCGCTATTCACTTTTTTCTGCCTGCTGTTTATAAACGGCAGATCAGAATAAGGCTACATTCACACGACTGATCTGTTTTTGCAGTCCGCAAAAAACGGTCCGTTTTTTTCACGGGTGCATCTTTGTGGCATCCGTTTCCGTTCCGTATACGGTCTGTATGTCATCCATTTGTCATCCGTGTGCCTTCCATTTTTTTTGCGTACTGCAAAAAACTGAAGGGAGGAAAATACATAAATTTACCCAGGATCCATACCTTCAACCTACATGAGGCGGTCACATGTTCACTCCAGTGCCATTTTCTACTGTTTTCGTAGAGCGCTCTGGTGATTGTCCTGTGCTTGTACACTTCATATCAGTCTTTTTTGTCATTATAATGGCAGAAAGACACATAATGTCCCACTCTCCTGCATTTTGTAAGTTTGCACACTTTAGTGCCTTTCATGTGGCACTAAAGGGTTCTTAGCCTTGTATTTACCAAAAAATAAATACATTTAAAAAAAATGACGTGGGGTTCCCCCTATTTTTGTAGCCAGCTAGGGTAAAGCAGACGGCTGCAACCTGCAGACCACAGCTGGCAGCTTCACCTTGGCTGGTAATCCAAAACTGAGGGCAACCCACGCTGTTATTTTAAATTAAATAAATAATTAAAAAAAAAAAAAAAACACGTGGGGGTCCCCCCAAAATTGGATCACCAGCCAAGGTAAAGCGGACAGCTGGGGTCTGATATTCTCAGACTAGGGAGGTCCATGGTTATTGGACTCTGCCCAGCCTAAAAATAGCAGGCCGCAGCCGCCCCAGAAGTGGCGCATCCATTAGATGCGCCAATCCTGGTGCTTCGCTCCAGCTCATCCCTTTGCCCTGGTGTGGGGTTAATACCAGATGTGTAATGTCACCTGGCATCAAGCCCTGGGGTTCTTGATGTCAGGCGTCTATCAGATACCCGACATCACCAATCCAGTCACTAATAAAAAAAAAAAATAGACGACAAACACATTTTTATTTGAAAAAACACTCCCCAACACATTCCCTCTTTCACCAATTTATTAGAAAGAAAAACAAATCCAGGTCTGCTGTAATCCGAGGGGTTCCCATGACGATCCATACCATAGTCCCTGTCCCAGTCAATGAAGAACAGAATGTTCCCCATTAGCTGGGAGAGCAATGCAGTGACCTGAGCTAACATCAATAGGTCAGCCCAGGTCACTGCAGGGTATGACAAGTGCTGCTGTCAGCAAGGTACATTACCTGCAGTGACGATCTCCTGCACTGCTGATAGCAGAGCTGTCACTGACTTCAATGACCGCCGCCTTCACAACTAAGTATTGGGGGAGCCTATGACGTCACCGCTAGTTACAGTCTCGGGCCGGCAGCGAGAGGAGATGTGACAAGCGGCGGCCATGGAAGACAGTGACAGCGCTGACATCGGGAGGGCAGGACTTCATCACCGCAGGTAAGCCGAGCAGGGTAATGTGTGCGGATTACGAGGTGGGTGGAGCTGAGCGGGGTAATTTTTGCGGAGTGTGAGGTGGGTGGAGCCGAGTGGGGTAATGTGTGCGGAGTGCGAGGTGGGGGGAGGCGAGTGGGGTAATGTGTGTGGAGTGCGAGGTGGGTGTAGCCGAGCGGGGCCATGTGTGCAGAGTGCGAAGTGGGTGGAGATGAGCGGGGTAATGTGTGTGGAGTGCGGGGTGGGTGGAGCCGAGTGGGGCCATGTGTGCGGAGTGCAAGGTGGGTGGGGCCGAGCGGGGCAATGTGTGTGAGTGCGAGGTGTGTGGAGCTGAGTGGCGTAATGTGTGCAGAGTGCGAGGTGGGTGGCGTCGAGCGAGGTAATGTGTGTGCAGGCAGCAGAATGCGAAGTGGGTGGAGCTGAGTGTGGTAATGTGTGCGGAGTGCAAGGTGGGTGTAGCCGAGCGGGGCCATGTGTGCAGAGTGCGAGGTGGGTGGAGCCAAGCAGGGCCATGTGTGCAGAGTGCGAGGTGGGTGCAGCCGAGTGGGGTAATGTGTGCGGAGTGCGAGGTGGGCGGAGCTGAGCGGGCTAATGTGTGCGGAGTGCGAGGTGGGGTAATGTGTGTGGAGTGTGAGGTGGGTGGAGCCGAGTGGGGTAATGTGTGTGGAGTGCGAGGTGGGTGGACCTGAGCGAGGAAATGTGTGCGGACTGCGAGGTTGGTGGAGCCGAGCGGGGGCCATGTGTGTGGATTGCGAGGTGGGTGGAGCCGAGCGGGGTAATGTGTGCGGAGTACAAGGTGGGTGGAGCCAAGTGGGGTAATGTGTGCGGAGTGCGAGGTGGACGGAGCCTAGCGGGGTAATGTGTGTGGAGTGCGAAGTGGGTGGAGCCGAGTGGGGTAATGTGTGGAGTGCGAGGTGGGTGGAGCCGAGCGGGGTAATGTGTGCGGAGTGCGAGGTGGGTGGAGCCTAGCGGGGTAATGTGTGCGGAGTACAAGGTGGGTGGAGCCGAGTGAGGTAATGTGTGCGGAGTGCAAGGTGGGTGGAGCCAAGTGGGGTAATGTGTTCGGAGTGTGAGGTGGGTGGAGCCGAGCGGGGTAATGTGTTCAGAGTGCGAGGTGGGTGGAGCTGAGCGAGGTAATAAGTGCAGAGTGCGAGGTGGATGGAGCCGAGCGGGGTAATGTGTGCGGAGTGCGAGGTTGGTGGAGCCGAGCAGAGTCATGTGTGCGGGCGGCAGAATGCGAGGTGGGTGGAGCCGAGCGGGGCCATGTGGCGCTGAGGACATCAGTGCCGGGGACTGCATGGCTGGGAACAGGTGAGTGTGAGTGTGCATGTGTGTGTACATGCCGAGTGCAGGAGGGGGCGGAGCCGAGCGGGGAAGTGTTGGCTCCCTGAACACATAACCAGGGTAAATATCGGGTTACTAAGCAAAGAGCTTTGTTTGGATACCTGATATTTACCTTGGTTACCAGCTTACCGCAGACTGCCAGCGATGGCTCCTTGCACACTGTAGCTGTAAAAAGCCACGCTTATGGTGATCGAACCGTTCTCGAACGTAAATCGAACTGTCCAGCTTTTAGCAAAAAGCTCGAGTTCGATCTCGAGCACCCCCCAAAATCACTCGAAAATGAAATTGGCGAACCTCGAACATCGCTCATCTCGAGTAGTGAGCAGTTTTGTTATATGGAATTAAAAAGAATCTTGTGAATACCTAAGGTGATGTCCATCGCTATTTTGCTAGGATACAATAACATTTCTGCTCTTGTTGTGCACTTATGTGGTTTCAACAGAGATTTCTAGATTTAAGATTAGATACTGTTTGACAAAAACAAAATCTATCAATTTTTCACCCAAACTGTGCCAGTTAAAAATATATACTATATATATTCTTTCTGAGTTCTGATGCAAGTATATAGTACATTTAGATTGAATGCAGTATTTTGCTTTTGTAATATCTAAGAAATAAACTTAGAAATATATGATATTGTTACCAACCTATGCAATATCACAACAAAAATTCAAAACTGTGCTCTGGATTTTACCACATACATTACTAGAGACACGTATAATATTGTATAATTGTGCCTTCGACCTAGTGTTCTCCCAGTGAGCTAAAAGTTAGAATCTGCTATACAAGCATGCCTAAATATTGATACCTGTCTCAAAGTATTATTGCTCATAGAACAAAATCTAAGCACAAAGCAATCTAAAGGGTGCTTTACACACTGCAACATCTCTAGCTATTGCTAGCGATGCCGTGCGCGATAGCACATGCCCCCCTCGCTCGTGCGACATTTGGTGATCGCTACCGTAGCGAACATCATCGCTACAGCAGCGTCACACGAACACAAGGGCCGCCACTAGGAATTTCAGGGCCCCATACTGGCAAAATTTTCGGGCCCCCTTGGGACACCGCCCAGGCTCCACCCCAGCTCCGCCTCCACCCCTCAAACCTTCCACACTCTCACTGCCACTCTTGGAAAAACGTGTGTGTGTGTATATATATGTATATTTTATATATACAGTATATATATATATATATATATATATACATACATATATACACTGTATATTGCAATTATTATTTATCCCCCTCCTGGACACATGTGGGTATATATGTTGCCAGCTTGGTTTCTGCCCCTCGTGGTGAATATGTCCTCCTTCCAGTATATATGTCCCATCCCGGGGGCTTTCTGGTATATGTGTGTGTGTATATATATATATCTATATGTTAACAGATTGGTAAATCATATACATCATGTAGCAGATGCTGAAGGCACGTGCATCACAGGAGGGACTGGGGGCATATATATACACATCACAGGAGGGGCTGGGGGAATATATATACATCACAGGAGGGGCTAGGGACATATATATACATCACAGGAGGGGCTGTGGACATATACACACATCACAGGAGGGGCTGTGGACATTTACACACATCAAAGGAGGGGCTGTGGACATTTACACACATCACAGGAGGGGCTGTGGACATATACACACACATCACAGGAGGGGCTGTGGACATATACACACATCACAGCAGGAGGGGCTGGGGACATGTATATACATCACAGGAGGGGCTGGGGACATATACACACATCACAGCAGGAGGGACTGGGGGCATATACACATCACAGGAGGGGCTGGGGCTCGGACAGTACACTGGCGGTGGCATGGACAACACTAGAGGGGCACAAACAGGACTGGAGGACATGAACAGGACTGAGAGAGCACAGACAGCATTGGGTGTGGCACACAGCACTAGAGGGAGGGTGGCTCACAGCAGCGGGAGGCAGGAGGCTCACAGCAGCGGGAGGCCGGAGGCTCACAGGAGAGAGGCTGGAGGTTCACAGGAGAGAGGCCGGAGGCTCACAGAAGAGAGGCAGGAGGCACACAGGAGAGAGGCAGGAGGCTCACAGGAGAGAGGCAGGAGGCTCACAGGAGAGGGGCAGAAGGCTCACAGGAGAGGGGCAGAAGGCTCACAGGAGAAGGGCATGAGGCTCACAGGAGAGGGGCAGGAGTCTCACAGGAGAGGGGCAGTAGGCTCAGAGGAGAGAGGCAGGAAACTCACAGCAGAAAGGCAGGAGGCTCACAGGAGAGAGGCAGGAGGCTCACAGGAGAGAGGCAGGAGGCTTACAGCAGAGGGGCAGGAGGCTCACAGCAGAGGGGCAGGAGGCTCACAGCAGAGGGGCAGAAGGCTCACAGCAGAGTGGCAGGAGGCTCACAGCAGAGTGGCAGTAGGCTCACAGCAGAGTGGCAGGAGGATCACATCAGGAATGCTAGAGGCTCACAGCAGGGAGGCATGAGACCATTGGCCGGAGGTTTCCCACCCCTCATCTAGCTGAAGCAAGACAGGGGCAGGGGTCTCCCTGCGGTCGGGGGGGCTTGTGGCCGGCGGGTCTGTGGTCAGCGGGCTTGCGGTCGGCGGGTCTGCAGTCAGCGGGCTTGTAGTTAGCGGGCATGTGGTCGGCGGGTCTGCGGTCGGCGGGTCTGCGGTCAGTGGGCTTGCGGGTCTGTGGTCGGCGGACCTGAGGTCAGCGGACCTGTGGTTGGCAGGCTTGTGGTCGGCGGGACCTGTGGTCGGCGGGCCTGCAGTCGGCGGGTCTGTGGGCAGCCCCAGGCAGAGCTTAGCAGGTTCCCTTCAGGCTGGGATCAGCGAACGGGCCTCCCCACCACCTCACCCCCCCCGATGATTGTTTTCAGCTTACAGCGCTTACCTGTCCAGACCGGATGCCATGTCCTCGCCACCTCTGCGTTCTCCGCAGCACTGTGATGAGGCGCAGAGTGATGACCTCATCACAGTGCTGTGTGATGACGCGCCGCCTCCCTGCTTTGCTCGCTTCCGGCCAGATGGCTAATTTGCATGCGATGTCCTAAGGCGGGCTTTGCACACTACGACATCGCAGGTGCGATGTCGGTGGGGTCAAATTGAAAGTGACGCACATCCGGCATCGCATGCGACATCGTAGTGTGTAAAGCCTAGATGATACGATTAACGAGCGCAAAAGCGTCGTAATCGTATCATCGGTGCAGCGTCGGCGTAATCCATAATTACGCTGACGCGACGGTCCGATGTTGTTCCTCGCTCCTGCAGCAGCACACATCACTGTGTGTGAAGTCGCAGGAGCGAGGAACATCTCCAACCGGCGTCACCGCGGCTTCGTAGGATATGCGGAAGGAAGGAGGTGGGCGGGATGTTTACATCCTGCTCATCTACGCCCCTCCGCCGCTATTGGCCGCCTGCTGTGTGACGTCGCTATGACGCCGCATGACCCGCCCCCTTAGGAAGGAGGCGGGTCGCCGGCCAGAGCAACGGTCGCAGGGCAGGTGAGTGCATGTGAAGCTGGCGTAGCAATAATGTTCGCTACGCCAGCTATCACACGATATCGTACAACCTACATAGAAACTCCATAATCATTATCCATGTAATCCTAATTGATTTAAATACCAAGCAATACTTTCTTTATAGAAATCTTTAGAAAATTTATTTATATATAATTTTGTAAAAAGTTTTTCCAGAGACACAAAAAGAGTGCAACACAAAGTGCAAATGTGCTTAAAAACATATACATAGCCAGTCAGGGACGTGTGTCAGTACAGAACAGGCTGAAATAGGTACATGGCACAGCCCACAGAGACAACACAACTGCAGTGTGTCAATATATCAGTCTCACATAGCACAGTTATCAGCACAGTGAATTGCAATAAGCAACAATCAATCAGAATGTCATATCATAAGAGTACACTGCAAACTTGTAAAAAACACATAACAATATCAGGATCAAAGTGTATACTGTCCTGTAGGCATGAGTCAGCACTCAAATGATTGCAATGCAAGGCTGTCCTGTGAGCATGAACCAATGCTCAGATATATGCAATGCAAGAGGAAAAATAACCTCTCAGCAAGGAGGATGGAATAAGTCCAAAGTATATATGAAGGTACTATGACCCACCAGAAACACTCCTGTGTTCAAGCCTGACACACCACCCTGCACCTCAACGCGTTTCGCTTATCGCTTCATTGGGAGGTGCAGAGGTGACATCCAGGGCTGCTTATATCCAAAATGAACATTTTTTACCATCCTATTGTAGCGCGCCCCGGAGATCCGATGCCCATCCTCCACTGTGTCCGGTGTTCAGAAAGCGGTAGTGCGCATGCGCACAATCCGACAACCATTAGATCACCAGACACAGAGGGTCTCATGTTCAAGAAATATTTTTTGAAGAAAGATATGGGATCATACCCAGATCTATTAGCAGAGGACATGGAAGCAGTGAGAGCATTGGAATCGTTACTGGCTGAACAGGAGGATACGACTATGTCTACTTTTCCTGCATCTATTAAAAAGAGATCCACTGTATTTCCTCCCTTGTCGGCCTGCCCGGTGATTGAGTTATTCACTAAATTGGTGACTCAAGAATTTAGGCGCTTACCATGTAAGCGCACACACGACAACCTGAGCCAAAAACAACGGTTGGCATTAAAAGAGCTTAAAAATATGGACGACGTCGTAATTAAGCAGGCCGACAAAGGAGGTAATGTGGTTCTCTGGTCAAAGGAGCAATATGAAATAGAGGCGTTTCGTCAACTGAATTATGTCTCCTGCTACACGAAACTTGATGGGAATCCATTAAGGAAATATCAGGGTGAATTATACGATCTGTTATTCCTTGCCTTTGAGAGGAACATTATACCCAAATCTGTCTTTGAAGGCCTCCTGACTGAACACCCGGTCATTCCAACGATATACTTTCTGCCGAAAGTGCACAAGAATGTTGATTGCCCACCTGGCAGGCCAATTGTGTCCGGTAATAACAGTCTATGTGAGCCTGCTTGCAGGTTCCTGGACTATTATTTACAACACCTTGTTACTACTCTCCCGTCGTACATTCGGGACTCCACAGAGCTCTTGAAACATCTGGAGGGCATCATATTCGAGTCTGACATCATTATGGTCACTGCTGACGTTGAGTCACTATATACTTCTATAGCTCATGAGGATGGCATTGCTGCTGTTGATTTTTTCCTGCGATCCACTGAGTTGGATGTGCAGCTGATTGATCTCCTCCTGCTTTTACTTAAATTTATTTTATCTCATAATTTCTTTTTATTTAAGGACCGTTTCTATCTCCAAGAGAGAGGAGTTGCGATGGGGGCGTCTTGTGCGCCCTCATACGCAAACCTCTTTCTTGGACTATGGGAACGGTCCATATCCTTTCCAGCATCTGAGATGGGCGCAGTTCACATGTGGCTGCGTTTCATCGACGATATTTTTTTGATTTGGCAGGGGGAGATCAATCAGTTGGATATTTTCATGCAGCGACAAAATGATAATATAAATAACATCAAGCTTACTTATGTCTTCAGCAGTGAAAAAATCGAATACCTGGATGTACGAATTTTGAAGGGACGGACGGAACATTGTGCACAGATATTTTTTGTAAAACCACAGCTGTAAATTCACTTTTGAGTGCCAGATCATCACATCCGAAAAAGGTGATTAATTCCATTCCTACAGGGCAATTTTTGCGGGCCCGATGGGTATGTTCTGATAATGTCTTATTTGAGCAAAAATCTGAGGATCTAAAAAGAAGATTTAGGGCACGGCATTATCGGGAAAAACCTATACAGGAGGGATATGCCAGAGCAAGGGATACTCCACGTGATGCCCTGTTAAAAACTCACCCTAAAAAGAATGATGATGCCGTTCGTTTCATCACTCCCTATCATGGACAATGGAGGGAGATGTTCTCCATTATTAAAAAATATTGGTCAGTGCTTCTCACTGACAACGATTTGTCTCTTATACTTACCTCTGGCTTATAACCAGAGTTGATATATAGTAGGAGTCAATTATGAAGAGAAAACCAAAAGAAAAAGAAAAACTCCTAAAAAAAATGACTTTATTATGATTAAATATTAAAATCTATAAGTATAAAAACAAAATTGCTTATACATGCTCGTTATATTAACTAGTTTTGTTTAAGTGGGTGTAGAACGGTGATAGATCCGATTTGTGAGGATAGTGCTAGTTATTTACTATTCTCAAGGTAGGGACAACTATAGTAGTTGCACTTCTTACTCCAGTAGCTTTTGTAAGGAGATTGGGGATGAGATATCTATCCCTCCCTTTCACCTACCTACCAGCGGAGGTGCACCATAAGTTGTTGGGTACCCCCCGCTCCACGTCGTCTCTCCCTAATTTCTCCCTGCAGCTCGTCAGTTGCAACCAGGAGACCCACCACCAAAGAAAATTAGAACATGACAGCCGGTACCATGGGACCTGCAGTACTTTGAATGCAGCCATCTATTACATATCGGACGATTGACCCCATTATGGGCCACTGACGTCATACTGTTCTTACCGGCACTTTTGAATTTATAAGAAACAAACCTCGGATCATTTATTCCCCTGATGAACCCCTAAGGAAAAAATAGGGGGGAAACGCGTCGGGATTACGGGATAGATTACTGGATGGTCTCGGCAGATAAGTTATCCCTGCTGGGAGTTTACATCCGTATATATATAAAAAAGGAATTTTTTCTTTGATCTGAGATCTATGTGATATCTATAAGAGGCTGTAAAATACTTATGTACGCCTGAATTATTAACTGTGACTAATTGCACTATCTAATTTTCTTTGGTGGTGGGTCTCCCGGTTGCAACTGACGAGTTGCAGGGAGAAATTAGGGAGAGACGACGTGGAGCGGGGGGTACCCAACAACTTATGGTGCACCTCCGCTGGTAGGTAGGTGAAAGGGAGGGATAGATATCTCATCCCCAATCTCCTTACAAAAGCTACTGGAGTAAGAAGTGCAACTACTATAGTTGTCCCTACCTTGAGAATAGTAAATAACTAGCACTATCCTCACAAATTGGATCTATCACCCTTCTACACCCACTTAAACAAAACTAGTTAATATAACGAGCATGTATAAGCAATTTTGTTTTTATACTTATAGATTTTAATATTTAATCATAATAAAGTCATTTTTTTAGGAGTTTTTCTTTTTCTTTTGGTTTTCTCTACTTACCTCTGGACCTGCAGTAACGCCAAAAAGATCCAAAACATTAAAAGATCAAATTGTGAAAAGTCATTATATTCCAGTAGTCAGGAACACTTTCGGGACAAACAGGGGTCCCAGATGGGGGTCACGCTCCTGTGGGGACTGTGGGGCTTGCCCACAGATGGATCGAACAGGTGAATTTTGGGATTCCTCTAGAAAGAATACCTATAGAATTGTACATTCTATAAACTGTCGATCCACTGGGATTATTTATTGGGCAATATGCCCCTGCGGCCTCATTTATGTTGGCCTGACTATCCGGGAGTTCCGGCTACGCATCCTGGAACACATTCGTGATATCAGGAATGCGGCTAAAGTCACAAAACCGGAAGAAATTTTGCTTCTAAAAAACATCCCTAAACATTTTAGGGAATGTCATGACTGCAATGGGCGGTTGCTCAGATTCAGAGGCATTGATAAAGTTTATCTTGGTGCAAGAGGGGGCGATCTCAGAAATGCCATATTTAAGAAAGAGGCCAAATGGATCATAACTCTGGATACAGTAAAACCGCAGGGGCTGAATGATATGATTAGCTATAAGCCCTTTTTGACCTAATTGCCTTTGCTCATGGTCTGTAATTGTTTGGTGGAGGCATTGGTTTGTGGTGTGCGTACCAATTGCCGTTTTATATTCTGACATTCTTTTTTTATTTCTCTTTTCTATTTTTATTTTTCTCTTATGAATAATATATACTTTTTAGATATGGCTGCTTGTATCTACATATAATGGAGACATCAGAACAGGAAGATATGTATGGACCGATTGCATTATCAAGATCTGGACAAATCACAACTTAACAGACTCTATGGACGTTACTATATGGATACCGTTCAACTTGATATATATATATATATATATATATATATATATATATATTGTTGTAACTGTTTACTATGCTCGATTCTAATTTGCCCTGTTGCATGCCCTCATCAAATATGATGGCTATGGACTCCATCCTGTGCGCGCACGGGGCTCTGATCACTCCTCCCCTCTGTGTCTGGTGATCTAATGGTTGTCGGATTGTGCGCATGCGCACTCCCGCTTCCTGAACGCCGGACACAGTGGAGGATGGGCATCGGATATCTGGGGTGCACCACAATAGGATGGTAAGAAATGTTCATTTTGGATATAAGCAGCCCTGGATGTCACCTCTGCACCTCCCGATGAAGCGATAAGCGAAACGCGTTGAGGTGCAGGGTGGTGTGTCAGGCTTGAACACGGGAGTGTTCCTGGTGAGTCATAGTACCTTCATATATACTTTGGACTTATTCCATCCTCCTTGCTGAGAGGTTATTTTTCCTCTTGCATTGCATATATCTGAGCATTGGTTCATGCTCACAGGACAGCCTTGCATTGCAATCATTTGAGTGCTGACTCATGCCTACAGGACAGTATACACTTTGATCCTGATATTGTTATGTGTTTTTTACAAGTTTGCAGTGTACTCTTATGATATGACATTCTGATTGATTGTTACTTATTGCAATTCACTGTGCTGATTACTGTACTATGTGAGACTGATATATTGACACACTGCAGTTGTGTTGTCTCTGTGGGCTGTGCCATGTACCTATTTCAGCCTGTTCTGTACTGACACACTTCCCTGACTGGCTATGTATATGTTTTTAAGCACATTTGCACTTTGTGTTGCACTCTTTTTGTGTCTCTGGAAAAACTTTTTACAAAATTATATATAAATAAATTTTCTAAAGATTTCTATAAAGAAAGTATTGCTTGGTATTTAATTCAATTAGGATTACATGGATAATGATTATGGAGTTTCTATGTAGATTGTTTTATTGCTAATGGGGAATCTCCATGCTACATATGCTACTATGGACCTAGTTATTCAATTTTTCTTCATCACACGATATCGTACCTGCGACGAGGGCGGGGACTATCGCGAGCGACATTGCAGCACCGGCTTGCAATGTCGCAACGTGCAAAGCCGCCCTAAAAGGGCTTTGCCTGCAATTTAGCCGTGTGTGCAGTGGCAGAAACGACACGGCCGGGCCCCTCTGCTGCGCCTGTGACTGGGGCCCGGTGAAGAGAAGGGGCCCGTCCTGCCTGGGGCTTAACAAACACAAGTAATTACCCCGGGCCTAACCGGGCCCCCTCTCTTCACCGGGCCCGGTACACCAGGCACAGTAGTAATGCCCTGATGGCGGCCCTGCACGAACATACCTTGCCAGTGATGTTGCTGTGACCGCCGAACAATCCCTCTCTCAAGGGGGAATGCGTTCAGCGTCATAGCGACGTCACTGCGGTGTCACAAAGCGGCCAGCCAATAGAAGCGGAGGGGCAAAGATGAGCGGGACATAACATCCCGCCCACCTCCTTCCTTACACATTGTCGGTGGACGTAGGTAAGGAGATGTTCCTCGTTCCTGTGGTGTCACACATAGCGATGTGTGATGCCGCAGGAACGACGAACAACATCGTACCTGTGGCAGCAGCAATATTAAGGAAAGGAGCGACGTGTCAACCATCACCGTTTTTGAACGATTTTGCGATTGTTGATCGTCGCTCCTTGGTGTCACACGCTGCGATGTCGCTACCAGTGCCGGATGTGCATCACTAATGACGTGACCCCGACTATATATCGGTAGCAATGTCGCAGCGTGTAAAGCACCCTTTAGGCTTTGTTCACACTAGGAAAAGGATTTTTCTCAAGAAATTTCTTGAGTCTGAAAGATTAGCGCACTTGCGGTCAAACAAACGCACCAATACCGCACCAAAATCTGCATGCGTTTTTACCGCAGTTTTGTGCGTTTTTGATGCGGTTTTGGTGCATTTTTTCCGCGGTTTTTTACCATTATCTATGGCAGGTACCTGCAGAAAAGAAGTGACATGCTCATTCTTTTTCTCAAGAAATTCTGCAGAAAGAATGTTCTTAAGAAAAAACGCAGTGTGCCCACAGCTATTTTTTTTTTCATAGGTTTTTCTGGGGAAGGACTACAGAAAGGTTATGAACATTTTCTCAAGAAATTTCTGCAGCAAAAATGCAAAAAAAAAAACGCGGGTAAAAACGCAGTTTGTGAAGAAGGTCTTAATGCCCATATATAAGGACAAGTCTAAATGTAGTATATATACAATGGGGGAAATAAGCATTTGATCCCTTGCTGATTTTGTAGGTTTGCTCACTGACAAAGACATGAACAGTCTATAAATTTTAAGGGTAGGTTAATTTTAACATTGAGAGATAGAAAACCAAAAATAAAATCCAGAAAATCACATTGTGTAAATTATATACATTTATTTGCATTTTGCAGAGAGAAATAGTATATGTATTAAAAGTATTTAATCCCCTACCATATATTAAGAGTTCTGGCTCCTACAGACCAGGTAGACGCTCTTAACCCTTTCACGACCGGCCGATTTTTCGCTTTCCGTTTTTTTTTTTCGCCATTCTTTTTCTGAGAGACGTAACTTTTTTATTTTTCAGTCAATATGGTCATGTGAGGGCTCATTTTTTGCGGAACGAGCTGTACTTTTAAATGAAACCATCAGTTTTACCATATTGTGTACTAGAAAATGGCAAAAAAATTCCAAATGCTGAAAAATTGCAAAAAAAGTGCGATAGCACTATGGTTTTTGAGATATTTTATTCACTGTGTTCACTATATGGTAAAACTGATGTGTGGGTGTGATGCCTCAGGTCAGTGCGAGTTCGTAGACACCAAACATGTATAGGTTTACTTTTATATAAGGGGTTAAAAAAAAATCGGAAGTTTGTCCGAAAAAAGTGGCGCACGTTTTACGCCATATTCCGTGACCCGTAGCGTTCTCATTTTTCGGGATCTTAGGCTCAATGACGGCTTATTTTTTGCGTCTCGAGCTGACGTTTTTAACGGTACCATTTTTGCGCAGATGCTACGTTTTGATCGCCTCTTATTGCATTTTGCGCAAAAGTTGTGGCGACAAAAAAACGTCGTTTTGGCGTTTGGAATTTTTTTGCCGCTACGCCGTTTACTGATCAGATTAATTGATTTTATATTTTGATAGATCGGGCGTTTCTGAACGCGGCGATACCAAATGTGTGTATATTTTTTATTTTTTTAACCCTTTAATTTTCAATGGGGCGAATGGGGGGTGATTTGAACTTTTAGGTTTTTTTGTTTTTTTTTAATTTTTTAAAACTTATTTTTTTACTTTTTTTTTTTATTTTACTAGTCCCCCTAGGGGGCTATTGCGATCAGCATTCCGATCGCTCTGCAGTATCTGCTGATCACAGCTGGAAGGCTGTAAACAGCAGATACGCTGTCTTTCTCTTTTGCTGTGCCCCGGGCACAGCGAAAGTGAAACCAATTCATGTGTAGTACAGGAGTCATCACATGACCCTGTACTACCATGACAACTATCGGGAGTCACGTGATCGCGTCACGTGACTTCCGGTTTCGGCGGTAAGTAAAAACTTTACCGCGATTGCGCTTATAATGGCGCTGTCATGTATTGACAGCGCCATATAAGGGGTTAATCGGCACGAGCAGATAACGATTCTGCTCGTGCCTAGCAGGCACACATCTCAGCTGTGAAAATCAGCTGAGATGTGTGCCGATCGCGGCATGCTGCCGCCGGAGGACCGCGGGCAGTAAGATTATGTCATTTAGGACGTAATTTTACGGCCCGCGGTCGTTAAGGGGTTAATCAACTTGTTACCTGCATTAAAGACAGCTGTCTTAATTTGTCATCTGTATAAAAGACTCCTGTCTACAGACTCAATCAATCAGTCATACTCTAATCTCTACAACATGGGCAAGACCAAAGAGCTTTCTAAAGATGTCAGGGACAAGATCATAGACCTGTGTAAGGCTGGAATGGGCTACAAAACCATAAATAAGATGGTGGGTGAGAAAGAGACAACTGTTAGTGCAATAGTATGAAAGGGGAAGAAATACAAAATGAGTATCAATCGACATCGATCTAGGGCTTCATTCATAATCTCACCTCGTGGGGCATCCAGGATCAGGAGGAAGATGAGAGATTAGCCTAAATCAACATGGGGGGACTTGTTAATGCTCTCAAGGCAGCTGGGACCACAGTCACCAAGAAAAACATTGCCAACACATTACGCCGTAATGGATTAAAATCCTTCAGTGCCAACAAAGTCCCACTGTTCAAGAAGGCACATGTGTAGGCCCATCTGAAGTTTTCCAATGAACACTTGGATGTTTCTGAGAGGGATAGGGAGAATGTGCTGTAGTCAGATGAGATAAAAATTGAGCTCTTTGGCATTAACTCAACTTGCCATGATTGGAGGAAGAGAAATGCTGCCTATGACCCAAAGAACACCATCCCCACTGTCAAGCATGGAGGTGGAAACATTATGTTTTGGGGGTGTTTCTCTGCTATTGGCTCAGGTCTACTTCATTGCATCAATAGGACAATGGATAGAGCCATGTACCATAAAATCCTGAGTGACAACCTCCTTCCCTCTGCCAGGACATGAAAAATGTGTAGAGGCTGGGTCTTTCAGCATGACAATAACCCAAAACATACAGCCAAGACAAGAAAAGAGTGGCTTATAAAGGTCATGGAGTGGTCTAGCCAGTCTCCAGACCTTAATACCATAGAATATTTATGGAGGGAGCTGAAGCTCCAAGTTGCCAAGCGACGGCCTCAAAATCTTAATGATTTAGAGATGATTTTCAAAGAGGAGTGGACCAAAATTCCTCCAGACATGTGCGCAAACCTCATCATCATCTACAAAAAACATCTGACTGCTGTGCTTGCCAACAAGGGTTTTCCACCAAAGTATTAAGTCTTGTTTCCAAGATGGATCAAATATTTATTTCTCTCTGAAAAATTCAAAAATATTTATATAATTTAGACAATGTGATTTTCTGGATTTTATTTTTTGATATTCTTTCTCTCACTGTTAAAATTAACCAATAAATATATTAAATAATAAAAAAACGTATTATTTAAAAGCATTAAAAGCTGTATTTTCCATCAGTAAAAAGGAAATAGCTGCAGAAGCTTTATGTAGCCCTAAACAGTTTGCTCAACCATAAGAATTGGTAGCATTTTCTTTCATAGCTTCATCTTTAGAATAATTTAAGATAGCAGATTATACTGTCAGTTTCAAAGAAGCGAATGTTTATATATTGTAGCAAAGAGCCTATAAGTCATATAGTAAAAATGCTATGTGCTAACTGCTAATCCTTATGGCACACTATTCACCTTTGATAGGCACTGAGGAATGCTTTTTCATCTTAATATACAACATGCTCAATGAAATATAGTGCTTAGAAAATTCCTAAATAGATTGATTGAGGACATATTGCAGGCAATAGTTTTATCAGCATGTTCTAGAAAGAGACCTTACTAAGAATGAAAATAATAGAAATGAATTAATTGTGAAAGTTTTCATAGATTAAAGATACATTTTTACAACTAAAATAATGAAAATGAATGTTTTTGTTCAAATACAGTATATGAATATGATGAAAGGTAGAGATTAATGCTTTACAATTTAGAGACGCAAGACAGTGGTAGTGTGTTATACTTGTTATCTGTTAAAGAATGTTTTACATGTAAATTAATTAGAAAAATGTGTCACTAAATAAATGGTTTATAGTTTATTAGTCAACAATTTGAGCTTTTGTGATTTATACTTTTGTTTTAAAGGGTTATTCCCAATATTTCTAGTTATCCCTAATCCCAGTGATCCCAAGAACAGGTGTGAAAAAACAAGAAACTCATGGCCGATATCACTGGATAGCACAGACACTGTCCAGCCAGGGAGACTGGTATGGTTGAGACCTGAAATGCCGCCGTCCCAGTCACAATGAATATGTGATAGAAAAAAGCAGATCTTTTAAAACTTAAATTTGCTCGCTTTACTACATTTTCCTCTTAAAAAAAAAAGTGTATAAATGCCTGGAAAAAAAAGTGTATAACACTCTAAATTCCAATTGGAGTCTAGTGAACCAGCTTTCAGCTGTGTTATGCAACCACTGCCTTTTTAATATTCAAATGACCTAAACCTATCTAGCTAGGGGAAATTGGATGGTAAGTGGCGATGTTTGTATTCTACTTATATTGTGTAAATGGTCCAAAAATTATCCTTTTTGGTGATCAGATGCATATATTGATGTTGTTCATATGTAGGCAATGCAAACAGAAGAACTCAAGGCATTTACACACAGTTGAGAAATATTCTTGTTTTTTAGGAGCTTTAAGAAGTTAAGCTGTGATAGCTTTTTTTGTTAAAGAAAGTATCTATTTAAAAGAGAAAGAAAACAGGCACTGTTTTGAACATAAATTTATTATTTATTAACTATAAGAAAAATATTGGCTTGCTAATCACAAAATGATTAGATAAATACAAAGGCATCTAGTTTAAGTTGACCAAAAATGACCCATGTTTTTCTGGAAAAAAACAGATGAAATGTTTTTAATATGAAAAAGATATTATTTCTCAACAAGGAGTGAAAAAATATCAATTTTGGGGGGTTCGCAACTGGTTTGCTAATTACAATATAATTAGGCAATTACAAAGGCTTTTCTTTGACAAGCCGTCCAAAAATCATCCATTTTTAAGGAAATCAAAACAGGAGCAGTCTAAGTTAGTCTAAGTTTGACAATAAAAAAGGCATTTGAGAAAATATTTTAAAGGTGAAAAAAACGTTGTGCCTTTATATTGAAGGATGTTACCAGAACATCTAGGTCGGTTTCCAAAAGCAAGCAACTGCAATTATCAGCAGTATTCGTGTGGGGTGTGTGAGCACATCAACTAATATAGCAATAAAGCAGCCTTAATAATATTTTATAAAATGCTTACACTTTGGTAGGTAAAAAACTGAGTGTACATTTCAGGATTATGGATATTTCCCTTAACAAATGTGGCTTACAAATCTGAAAATACAGGAATAACACTTTGAGTAACACACAAGCTTTGAATCAAGAATTTGGATTTTATTGCAAGATTAGCAAAGATGGCTGTAATACTGACCCTCCTTGTTTGCACAGTGTGAAGAGAAAATTAAATTATTAACCACTTAACGACTGCAGTTGGTAATATTACATCCTAGCGGTCATACTGTTAATCCCTGTGGGCTGCCGGAAGCAGCCTGCGGCAATCAGTGCACATGTCAGCTGATTTGTACAGCTGACATGTGTGTCTGCCAGACACAAGTGGAATCACGTTCCAGCTGTGCCTTTAACCCCTTAAATGGAGCTGTCATATGTGACAGCACCATTATAATCGCAATCGCGCTAAAACTTTACTTACAGGCCTACACTGGAAGTCATGTGATCTGACCAGGTGGATCCGGTGGTTGTCATGGTAGCACAGGGTCATGTGATGACTCCTGTAGCTCACATGGCTCAGGTCCTGTAAGAAACAGCAGAATACTGGCTGCTACAAGAGATGATCATTTCTCCCGGCCTGAGCGGTGCTGCTCTAATCGGGAGAAACGAATGAGCAATCAGACTACTGATCCTTATAGCCCCCTAGGGGTACTAGTAAAATCTAAAAAAGATTAAAAAAAGTTTTGAAAAATTTAAAAAAAAATAAAAAAACCTAAAAGTTCAAAAGACCCCTCTTTTACCCCATTGAAAATTAAAGGTTTTAAAAAATAAAAAAACATACAGTACACACATTTGCTATTGCCGCATTCAGAAATGCACAATCAAAATATAAAATCAATTAATCTGAATGGTAAACAGCGTAGTGGCAAAAAAAACTCCAAACGCCAAAATTACGTTTTTTGTTAGCCACAAATTATGCACAAAATGTAAACGTAGCATCTGCGCAAAAATTATACCGTTAAAAATGTCAGCCATCACTGAGCCATAGATCCCAAAAAATGAGAATGCTACGGGTCACGGAAAATGGTGCAAAACGTACTCCACTTTTTTCAGACAAACTTCTGATTTTTTTTTTACCCCTTAGATAAAAGTAAACAAATTCATGTTTGGTGTCTGCGAACTCGCACCGACCTGAGGCATCAAACCAATACATCAGTTTTACCAAATAGTGAACACAGTGAATAAAATATATCAAAAACAATACTGCAATCGCACTTTTTTTGCAATTTTTCCACATTTGGATTGTTTTGTCATTTTCAAGTATACTATATGGTAAAACTCATGGTTTCATTTAAAAGTACAGCTCGTTCCACAAATAACAAACCCTCACATGATCATATTAACTGAAAAATAAAAAAGTTACATCTCTTGGAAGGAGAAAGGCGGAAAAAAGTAAAAAATGGAAAACGCAAAATCGGCCGGTCATGAAGGGGTTAAAGAGATTGACACTACTTTAAACATTAATGGCCCATCCATTGTCTGAGGTCAAAAACCCTGCACCCATGCCAATCAGATGGTCTTGGTGCCAGCCACGGTAGCAAGTGGACTGAAATACTCAGTTCCATCCTCTGATAGCGGCCACAGCTGAGTACTGCATAACTTCCTCCTTTTGATTTGAATAGCCTGTTGCCGCCGCCGGCTTGGAGAGCGGCTGATCAGCAGAGGTGAGAGGTGTTGGACCCTGGCTGATTATACATTGATGACTTATGCTACAGATAAGAAACAAAAGAAGTCGTTCTGGTGGAGCGCTGATAAGGAAAAGGCACGAAAGATTTTTTAAAAAATTATCAAAACCTTTTATTAGTCATACCTTATATGCCACAATGCATTTCGACAACCAGTATGTTGTCTTCCTCAGGTGAAATGCATTGTGGCATATAATGGATAACTAATAAAAGGTTTGGATAATTTAAAAAAAAAAATCCTTTGGTCCCTTTTCCTTATCAGCGCTCAACCAGACTGACTTCTTTTGTTTCTTGTATACATTCCCCTTGTGATGCTCGGCAGGAGCTGCTTTGAGGAAGGAGATTGCTTACTTGATTTGGAAATCCATCTGCTGGACACCGGGTGTAACAAAACAGAGACCACAGAATCTGTGGTGACGCAGCCCTGTGTGTGATCATATGATTCTGGATGATCGTTTTCCAGCAGCAGAGCTTGAGAGAGGACGACAGAAATCTCTCCATGTTAATCAGCCCAACACAACCCGTTAAGGTGAGCAGCGGGTTTTAATCCTTTAGCATCAATTGCCTCATATGTGCTCCTCATTGCACTCCTTTTTTGTTCTTTTTCCTTGCCTATCCTACAGATACGCAATCAATGTTAAAGTAGTAGCCAACCTCATTCAGATGCGGTTAGTGCAGTTTATTACAGATCAATAAATTCAGTCATACTTAAGGGTGCTTTACACGAGATGACGGATTGTGCGATGCATCGTGTCGGGGCACGGTTTTCGTGATGCACATCCGGTATCGTACACGACGTCATCTCGTGTGAAACCTCTGAGCGACACAGTATCGCTCACAAATCGTGAGTCGTGTACTTGTCACTCAGTTTCATAATATCGTTTATTTTTCCTGCAGCAGGTTGTTAATCGTTCCCGTGGCAGCACCCGGCGCTCCGTGTGACACCACGGGAACGATGAACACATCGTGGCTCCCGCCGGCAGTGTGGAAGGAAAGAGGTGGGCGGGATGTTTACGTCCCGCTCATCTCCGCCCCTCCGCTTCTATTGGCCGGCCGCTGTGTGACGTCACTGTGACGCCGAACGTCCCTCCCCATTCAGGAAGTGGACGTTCGCCGCCCACAGCGAGGTTGCTCAGCAGGTAAGTGCATGTGACGGGGGTTTCATGACTTTGTGCGATACGAGCAGTGATTTGCCCGTGACGCACAAACGACGGGGCCGGGTATGATCGATTGTGAAATTGCACAATCGGTTGTCCCGTGTAAAGCACGCTTTAGTGACTATACAGCTGCAGCAGTATATTCACTGCCAGAATATTTTTTGAATCTTTGTATTAGTCTTCATAGACTGATATTATCACTACCATTTTCCATCTAGGATATATTAGCACTGAAGTAATACACCACACTTGCATTGGACCTTTTTCTTTGCCTATGCTGTGTGCTCTGAACTTCTATCTCTACAGTACACATACCTCCCAACTTTTAAAGAAGGAAAAGAGGGACAAAGTTTGCCGCGCGCGTAGCGCGCCGCGGCAAATTTTTAGGCCACGCCCCCTAACCACACCCATTTCACAGTCACGACCATATCCACTCCCCATCCACACCCATTCAGCACAAACACGCAGGCAGCCGGCGGGCCTCCAGCACGGACACGCAGGCAGCCAGCGGGCCTCCAGCACGGACACGCAGGCAGCCGGCGGGCCTCCAGCACGGACACGCAGGCAGCCACAGTGAGGCGGCCGGTCGCCTTCACAGACAGGCGGCCGGCCGCCTTCACAGACAGGCGGCGGGCCGCCCGCACAGAGAGGCGGCCAGCCGCCCGCAGAGAGAGGCGGCCGGCCGCCCGCACAATGAGGCGGCGGGCCGCCCGCACAGACAGGCGGCAGGGGGGCGCCCGCACAGACAGGCGGCAGGGGGGCGCCCGCACAGACAGGCGGCAGGGGGGCGCCCGCACAGACAGGCGGCAGGGGGGCGCCCGCACAGACAGGCGGCGGGGGGGCGCCCGCACAGACAGGCGGCAGGGGGGCGCCCGCACAGACAGGCGGCAGGGGGGCGCCCGCACAGACAGGCGGCAGGGGGCCGCCCGCACAGACAGGCGGCAGGGGGGCGCCCGCACAGACAGGCGGCAGGGGGGCGCCCGCACAGACAGGCGGCAGGGGGGCGCCCGCACAGACAGGCGGCAGGGGGTGAGGGGGGAGGGAGGGAAATCAGCGCTGGGGAGATTAGTTTACTGTACCAGCAGCAGCACAGGCAGCGCTCCTCTCTATGCCACGTCTACTAGGATGGTAGGAGGGAAAAGCAGGGAGGCGGAGAGAGAGTGGGTGGGCGGAGCCCGGGAGCCGGCCGTCCCGCCCGTGGCAACGGGACAAACAACGTAAAGCGTGAAAGTCCCGCTGTATCCGGGACGGTTGGGAGGTATGCAGCATGTTAGAATGTGTACATAAGATCCCGCTGGTGGTGGCCGCAGCTTATAGGCCCCAAATCTGGTGACAGGTTCCCTTTAAAGTGAACCTGTCAGGTGCAATATGCACTCAGAGCCAGGAGCAGTTCTGGGTGTATATTGCTAATCCCTGCCTAACCGTCCCTGTATACACTAGCATAGATAAAGAGATCAAGAACAAATATTTTTAAAGATCTTATATCTTATGCTAATGAGCGCGGGGACTAGTCACAAGGGCGTTACTTCACTTGGCTAGTCGGCTCGCATAGCATGTTAGCATGTTATTACGCCCCTGTGTGAGTACTAACACGCTATATGAGCCGACTAGCCAAGTGAAGTAACGCCCTTGGGACTAGTCCCCGCGCTAATTAGCATAAGATATAAGCTCTTTAAAAATACTTTTTCTATAGATGCCTTTATCTATGCTGGTGTATACAGGGACAGTTAGGGAGGGATTAGCAATATACACCCAGAACTGCTCCTGGCTCTGAGTGCAGATTGCACCTGATAGGTTCCCTTTAAAGGGAACCTGTCACCAGAAATTTAGCAAAAAAAATAAAAGATTCCCCTCTGCAGCTCCTGGGATGAATTCTGGAAAGGTTCCTGTTGCTATTGTGCCCCCTTTGAGACCTAAAATAATACTTTATGAAGTCTTACCTTTTTGTATGCAAATCTGTTTTTATGGTCACGGGGGCGGGCTGCCTGGCGTCCGTTATTCCCCCTCCTGCCGTTGTACGCCGTCCCCCATTGCTCATTTCCATACATGAGGACGCCTTCCTCATGTAACTGTCCTCCTGAAGTTTTGTGCATGCCCAGTGCCACTCTCGCCGGACTGAGCACTGTGCAAAGTGTGAACGCTTTTGAGGTGATTGCGCAGGCGCGAGATTATGGGCGGCGCTGTGATTGTCATCAGCAGCGTCATCCAAGTACCTTCCCATAATCTCGTGCCCGCGCTTCTCACTCTGCCTCCACCGTTATGCGCAAGCACTGGCCATATGAACCACGTTACCTATTACCATGGGCGCGAGATTATGGGCGGCGCTGTGATTGTCATCAGCAGAGTCATCCAAGTACCCGCCCATAATCTCGTGCAAGCAGTAATAGGTAACATGGTTCATATGGCCAGCACTTGCGCATAACGGTGGAGTCAGAGGGAAAAGTGCGGGCACGAGATTATGGGCGGGTACTTGGTTAACGCTGCTGATGACAATCACAGCGCCGCCCATAATCTCGTGCCTGCGCAATCACCTGAAAAAGCGTTCACATGCGCAAAACTTCGGGAGGACAGTTACATGAGGAAGGCGTCCTTGTGTATGTAAATGAGCAATGGGGGACTGCGTAAAGCGGCAGGAGGGGGAATAACGGACGCCAGACAGCCCGCCCCCGTGACCATAAAAACACATTTGCATACAAAAAGGTAAGACTTCATAAAGTATTTTTGTAGGTCTCAAAGGGGGCACAATAACAACAGGACCCTTTCTAGAAGCAGCCCAGGAGCTGCAGAGGGGAATCTTTTATTTTTATTGTGAAATTTCTGCTGACATGTTCCCTTTAACTGGTAGGGGAGCCAGGATAAAGCAGAGCTGAAGCTGTTGGGAAGCTAGGACCCAGCAGCTCTGCTCCACAGGCAGGAGACCACTGATCGGTAAGCTAATAGAAGCCTGCAGATGTCACTCTGCATAGGTTATTGCCACTGCTATCTGCAGGAGATAAGTGCTGGTTGCACGGTCTCCTCAGCGTCCTGACTCCCCGCGTGTCTGCAGCAGTGAGAAGCCGCACACGGGGAATCAGAGAACAGCTGCAGACAAACGCAGGCTCCAGGACTGGGGGGGTCGGCTCTGGTGCAGGGGGGGGGGCTCTGCTGCAGGGGGGGGTCGCTCTGCTGCAGGGGGGTCGCTCTGCTGCAGGGGGTGATTCATACCTCAGCAGCAGTCACAGGAGTAGGTGCGCGCTCGGCTCTGTAATGAATAGTAGAAGGGAGAAACAGCGAGGCGGGGCTACAGTGGGTGGGTGGAGCCGTGACAAACAGCCTCACGGGCGGGACCCGGGATCAAAGGCTCAGAAGAGGGACTGTCCCGCTGTATCCGGGACGGTTGGGAGGTATGAGTACATAGTACAAGCATGAAATGGTGTTCCTGATAAGTCCCAATTTTAAATACTGGCAATGATACTCCCCTGACAAGACCTTTGCTGCAGACGATTATGGGGAAGCCCTTTGGACTTCCCCTGGTTCCATTACCATGATCACATGAGTCTTCAGCAGTGTGGAAAATGTCATCAGGCATTTGTATTTATTTTTGCCTTTGGAAAATGCAACATGTAGGAGCAGGTGGTGTGTATATTTGAAGGGCTAAAACAGGTCATGAGCTGGCCAGGAAGGGAAGAGAAATGAGCAGTTAATTGCTCCATAGAAATGAATGAACTAGAAGGAGGTGGCTACGATCTCCAGAGATACCCTTTACCAGCAGTATAACTACTGTGCACACTTGGCTAGGTTCTGGTAGTCAATATTGTTGGCAATAAGCTGCACACTATTTAAGATAACATTCTAATAGCAGACAAAACACAGCATATATAAATTCAAGTCAGGTGCAAACTTGCTTATTTTCATGCTTTTTAAAGGGAAATCTGTCAGTATGATAAACCCTCCTAAGTGGACTATGTGGGCATGCAGGTCATAGGAAACTGAATAAAATGATATCTTGATATCTGCAACTTCATGTATTATTCCAGAGAAATCCTTTTTTTTATATGTGAATGATCTGTTGCAGGCTATGGACTGGACACTGTCTGAGAATCTGCCTTTAGAGCTTATTTTTTTTTAAAAGTGGTGTTACCAGTGTGAGACATGTAACCAACACAGAACAATATGAAACCAGTCACAGACAAATAGGGACAACAATGATTCCTCAGTATAATCATAATTATTTATACGTTCTGTCCCTTCATGGAAAGTTATCATGCAGAATATACTCCAAATACATATTAATCAATGTGTCTAAAACATGCAAGCAGACTTATTCAATTAAATAAAAATAATTTTTATTAATTACAAAAAACACAATAAAATGTGATAGTATCCAAATCTCATATATTGTGACACAAAGAGGTAATGGTAGTGTGATGCCCTGGCCTATCAGGTCGTCATAGGGTATTGTGCAATCTGCCCTCCCGCACAGTACCACCCTCCTTGGTTAGCGGATCCCAGTCCTCCGGACAGACCAGACCCGGCCGCATCACCGGGCTCGTCCTCAGAGGCGGAGCACCCGGACCCTGCAACCCCGGCTGCGGAGCAGTCGGTTAATCTGTCTACACCAATGGGAGTGGAACCAAAATGTCTGCCCGTTCCACTGCCGTGCAGCATCCCGACGGCTGTTGGGGCCGCCAGAGATCAAAATAAGCCAGAGCCAGATAGGGAGCTGAAGCCGGACGCTGATGCGCCCTACTGGGAATGACAGCAGTACCAATTACAATCTGAAATTGCAACCTGAGACCGGCGACGATGGGAGCTTGCAGCCCGTGACAGAGAAGAGAAGGAGCAGAAAAGAAGCGCTGCTTCCCGAGAAAAAGGGCCGCGGTGCCGTTGCCTTGTGGAGCGGTTTGACCCTTGTCGAGCAGGCCTCGCAGCGGGGGGTGCATGTGTCTCAACGGGATGTGGCGCAGTGCCTCCCGTGGGGCTACCTGGAGCGGGGCCTTCAGCCTGAGGAAATGGTTGCCTATACCCGGAGGTAACCAAGCATATGATGTTTGAGGAAGGGTATGTGTTGGCGTCAGTAGCGCATAGCCGCAATGAAACCTGGCTACAGGACCCGACAATCTATTATTAAATGTTAAATGCTACAGTACTAACAGTTGCGATGCCATAGAATGTTAGGTATCGGTGTTTCGTTTGTTATTTTTCATATAGAAAAGGTTAGTGAATCAACCAGTTTTTGATGAAAAGAGTGAAAGTTACCTGATTCTAAAAATTTGCCAAAGTGTGTACCCAGGTACATGGACTCTTAAAAATGTTAGATATTTTAAGTAAAAATGGACCACGGTCACAGGACTGGCGTGATCAACACAAACTTGTGTCTTGTATAATAGTTGCACCTCCTGTGCCAGCCAGAGTCGTCAAAATCACAAAACTCAAGACCTTAACCCGGTCACGGACACTTTAGGTTTCCAGGGGGAACAAGTTGTTTGGGTGGTGGGTTATTGGGATCCGGGTTGTTGGGACTGGACTGTCGCAGGAAGGGGCTGCAACGGAGTAGGTTGAGCCTCCGTTACCAGTAAAACCGGTAGCGTCCCACTGGTGGACGACGAACTCTAAAGTAGAATTTTAGTAATATTAAGTGCCTTACCTCCCCTGTGTGGGATGGACCCGTTAAATAAAAATATGTTAATTTATGTTCCCTTTTTTCCACAGTTAAAGCAAAACAAATTAAACCTCTGTCATCCTGTAGCTCGTGGACGAGATACGTTTAACCAAGAACCAAGGGGGAATGTGACGCCCTGGCCTATCAGGTCGTCACAGGGTATTGTGCAATCTGCCCTCCCACACAGTATCCACCCTCCTTGGATAATGGATCCCAGTCCTCCAGTGTTGTTAACAGCTAGTCCAATTAAAATCCTAGGAACACTTCCCACTTGAACCTACCAGACACACCATTGGGGGGCCTGAGGGGAATAGGGCCGCCCACATGGGGGGTTGGTGAGGAGAAAGTGAGGACAGTGACAGTTGAGAGTTGAGAGTGAAGGAGAGACGAGGTGAAGTGGCTCTCGTGAGGAGAGGCCATGGAGGAGAGCTCCTGTATACTAGGTAGCAGATGTTGGTCTGGGCCTGGTTGGAGCTGGAACCCGGTTGCAGGGGATAGTGTCAAGGGGCATGAGGAGCCAAGGAGGGCAGCCGGCGGCCTTGAGCTATCACCAGGCAGGGGCCAGGGCACGACGGGGTACGTGGACCCTAGACTGGAGAGTAGCTTAATGCGTTCCAGCAATTTACCCGATGGGGTGAAGACTTCAAGTGTCATCCCCAACCCGCTCCAAAATTGGGGTACTAGCGCAACGATGGGATATGACTTTCCCACTACAGTCCAAAGAAATCCTAAGCGTGAACCCGGAGAGCAAGCTCATCTCGTTAGCCACACTGGGGAGTGGCACCTAGAGAGTTTCATACCAATGGGTCCAATCAAGTCTAAGGTGCCAGGGATAGCCACAGACCAACAACAACACCAGGGGCATGGTTCCAGGTGTGCTACCAGCAGACTACGGTGGTGCTCAGAACTTTGGTTTACAAGCTGTCGGTGTGGTTATTCTCAGACTTAGTAAGTACATTGGAAACACCCTGCACCTATCCCACAATGGCACCTAAACACCATCCAACACCAACAGACCCCGGGGCACAACCCCCAACCCACGGAGGGGTTAAACACCTTGCTGCTACACCACCGCCACCGGGCTTCCCTACCAACAGCAGCAGTGGAACACCATCTTACCACGCATCGTGAGTGGCATCACGAACTTTCCAAAATCCCCCTATACATATTTTTCCGTTTACTTGAGTGGCCGCGCGACCCCCCCCCAAGTCCGGAGACCCCTCGAGCCACCGCGGGTCCGGATCCGAGCGGCGGGAGCGGCCCGGTTGCCCACCCGGGGGCGGTACAGTAGGACTATATCAGACCTACCCACAGCATGGTAGACAGGGTGAACCTCAAATGAACCCCGTGTATTCAATATATACTGCATATCTAATAAGTGAGTAATTATACTCCATACTATCACCCATACACAGAGTAATTCCACCAGGGTATGTGAGTGTCCAACGACAGATCAAGTATAAAGCTTACCCATGGTGAGAAGGTGGAGGTGTACACTGTTGGCCAGAAATCTCTCCGTGCCCCGCTGTAAAAGCTAACGCGACACGTGTGTTCGGTACCCCAGGACCTTGGTGTCTTTCCTTCCCACTTCTGGCCGACAGTGAAACCTCAAAACATATGCAAAGAAAAATAGGATTGTAGTCATGGAATCAGAAAACAATCCTAAAGAATGGTATATGGCATAAAGAAACAGCAAGAATTAATAAATGAGTAGCACTGATGACAGGTGCCAGAAAGGAATCCCAACGCACGTTTCACCAGACTTCAACACTGGTAAATAGTGAGTGGCACAATGGTGGTTTTTAAATTGTAATGGACTAGTGAGAAGGGATTCCCCGCATGGCCATGTGGGAGGGATATCAACTTTCTATCTGAGCAGTGTTCCATGATGGTGATCACTGTGCAGAAAGGAGGCTGCGCCAGCGTGCGATCCACAGTGGAACGCACAGAACAGAAAGAACGAGGGGAGCATGGCATACAATATTTCCCTTATGGTGACACAATTTGGGGACCCAAGCCAATTGCATTTGTATAAACACTCTGAAAAATGTCCTTGGGAATAGAAAAGGATTTTCGTACAAGGAATGGGTAAACATAGGACTTTCCTCCTTTTTACTCCTTATTTGTTTTTGGGTCTTTTATAAATGTTCTTTATTTCCATATTTGTATTGTTGGCCTAAAGAGCCTAAGTGTCTTTGAAAATACTAAGTAGTTACATGTACAGTTGAAACCAGAAGTTTACATACACTATCTAAAAAGACACATATGCATGTTTTTCTCACTATCTGACAAGAAATCAGAATAAACCTTTCCTACTTTAGGTCAATTAGGATTACCAAAATTATTTATTATTATTGATCAAAAAACAGTGTTTACTAAGTACTCTATGTTTATTTATATGCATTATGCTTTTATTTAGTTACAGTTAGAGTACAGTATATGTCCATATTTATATCTTTGTTTTTTATATTTTGATACACAGCTTGGGACTGCAGCCATGGGCTTTCTTTGCACTGATATCAGATTACTGGGACCCTGCGCCAATTGTTTTATTTATTCATTTATGTTTATACCACAATACTGAATCGCAGACAATTGCACTGCTTTCCCCGCCCACCGGCCGTCCTGGCGCCTGTGATTGATTGCAATCAGCTGCCACGCTGCCACTCAGGGTAGGCGTCTAACTGCAATCAAATACACGCACCGGAGGGTGAAGAAAGCAGTGAATATTCAATGAGGGATATTTGTTGGCTCTGGAAGGGAAAGTGTGTCCTGGAAGCAGCTTGCCGCCTTGATGACTCTTCGGTGAGTACATCACACTTGCTCCTACCCCCTATCTCCTTCTACCAACATTTTTAATCGCTGTTTTCTGGTTCCCATAAACTTATATGGGTAACAGATTCTGGACCGGATCCAGGTTTTTTTTAAATTCAGCAGGGACCTGCCGGTCTTGGTTTTCTGTGAGTCCAACCAGCTCTACTTGCTAGTCTATGATCTATGCAACGCCAGAACCATAGTGTAGGCCTGCTTGAGGGATATAATGGCATCTTCTGCTTCTGGGATACTTGCTTTTTGATTCAGCCTTTTTTGGGTCAAGGCTGAGATGGGAAAAGCCGGGGATGAGAACCACGAAATGAACTGCCTATAATAGTTGGTGAACCCAAGGAAATGTTGGATCGCTTTCAGACCGTTAGTACAAGGCCACTTCAATACTGCTGACAGCTTGTCTGATCCATCCTCAGTCCGGTATCTGAGATGATGAAATGCAGGGACGACTTCATAAGAACATTTGACTGTTTTTAAATAAAGTACAGGTATGTTTACAATATCCTGACCGACATCATCTCAAATCAATATTTTTGTTGATTTTTTTTTGTAATGTATTCAAGGCGGGTTCTCTAAATCTAAAAATGCTTTAATTAGATAACTTGCTTCCACAAATATGTTACAATATATATATATACTTTACAATGAGAGGCTATTGTAAATTTGCAGCTTTCATTAAACTATCATTTGCTGGTAATTTCATTATTTCCATAGATATTAACATCAAAGTAAGAATCACTTGACCCCTAACGTCAACAGGTATATTGAATATTTTTCAAGTGTTTCTTCTTTAATTAAGATTTGTCATTACTTGACTGCAATCTGAAGTACATAATTCTAAGGAAAATCTGCCAAACGTGTTCTGTTCATTCGCGTGTCAACACTGTTAATTTACATAGGTATCTTACTGTCACAACCAAGCAAAATCGACAATGATTAGTTACCTGTGGATTTTTACTTTCAGTAAATTGAATTCTGTAATGAAATTTATTCCCATTGTGAATTGTAAATATATGGTAATGCCATGCAGATTGTAACAAAACCATTTTCATTATTTGACTTTGTTGTGTTTCATTTTCTTGAAAGCACTTGCAAGTGGATAAACTTCCATTTCTGAGGGAGCGTTCAATACAAAAGGTTATAAAATTGTCAATGTAAATTTTTTATAATTAATATGTATGAAAAGTCATATATACCTTTGTTTTTGCCCCTTTTTGAGGCTTACTTGTAACTTGTGGCCCAAAAAACATGACGTTTTGCCGCATTTTTGTTAATGTGTTTTTTTAAAGGAGAAACAAAACATGATAGGATAGGATAATTGATAGATTGCTAGAATAGATAGATAGAGAATAGATAGATAATAAATAATAGGTAGATGAATAATAGATAACAGAGATAGATAACAGAAAGAACTTCTAGAATAGATAGAAAGAAATAACAGAAAAGCCCTATAGAGGGATAGCTAGCTTGATCAGCTGTTTTTTTTAAAAATTTTTGTTAAAAAAAAATGACGTGGGGTCAACCCTATTTTTCAGATCCAGCACAGGAACAGCAGCAGCTGCAGGGTGCAACCCTCTGCTGTCTGCTGTGTCTTGGCTGGTTATGAAAACTTGAGGGGATCCCACGCTTTTTTAAAAATTATTTGATTTATTAAAAAAAAAAAAAATGACGTGGGGTCCCCCCCCAATTTTTTAAAACCCGCCAAGGTACAGCAGACAACTGGTAGCTGACATTATTAGGGTGTGAAGTGCCATTGTTATTTGTCCCTTTCCAGCCAAACAATAGCAGCCCACAGCCACCCCAGAAGTGGCACATCCATAAGATGCGCAAATTCTGGCACTGGGCCTGACTCTTCCCATTGCCCTGGTGCGATGGCTATCGGGCTAATAAGGAGTTAATAACAGAACATAGCTGCTACTAAGCCCTATCTTTGTGATGGCAGGTGTCTATTAGACACCTCCCCTCTCTAATCTGAAAGTCAAAGTAAATAAACATAAGCACCCAAAAAATCCTTTATTTGACATAAAAGACAAAATATCACCCTCTTTCACAACTTTATTAATCCCACAAACACCCCTCCAGGTCCAACGTAATCCACACAAGGTCCCACAATGTTTCTAGCTCTGCTACATCTGTCAATCACAGTGAGTGGCTATAGAGCACGATCGCTCACTGTGAGCTACACGAGGCAACTGAAGTGAGTCACGCGATAAGTGGTTACGTCATTCAGGCTACCCGCGGCCACAGCTGGAGTCATCCATCTGTGACAACAAATCACCTGAGTGACTAAAGTGACCCGCGCGATCAGCGGGACATTACTCAGGTGGTTTGCTGTCACAGGTGGAGGCCATAGCCATGCTGTGGCCGCAGCTAACCTGATTGATGTCACCGCTGAGCGCATGGCTCACTTCAGTTGCGACCTAACTTCACAGCGGGCTGTCCTGTTCTATGGCTCTTGCTGTGAGCTTCAGATATGTAGCAGTGCTGGAAGCGTCGTGGGACCTCATGTGGATTACATAGGACCTGGAAGGTTGTGTTGGGGTTAATAAAGTGGTGAAAGAGGGGGATTTTTTGTCCTAAATTCCAAATAAAGCATTATTTTGGCGTTTGTGTTTATTTCATTTCACTTACTGATTAGTGATGGAGGGTGTCTAGGGTAGACGCCAGCCATTACTAATCTAGGACTTAAGGGTGCTTTACAAGCTGCAACATCGCTAACGATATATCGTCGGGGTCACGTCGTTAGTGATGCACATCCGGCGCCATTAGCGACATCGCAGCATGTGACACCATTGACCGACGATCAACGAGCGCAAAAACTTGAAAAATCGTTTTCGTTGACACGTTGTTCATTTCCTTAATATTGTTGCTGCTGCAGGTACGATGTTGTTCGTCGTTCCTGTGGCAGCACACATCGCTATGTGTGACACCGCAGGAACGACGAACATCTCCTTACCTGCATCCACCGGCAATGAGGAAGGAAGGAGGTGGGTGGCATGTTCCGGCCGCTCATCTCCACCCCTCCTCTGCTATTGGACGGCTGCCTTGTGACGTCGCTGTGACGCTGCACGAACTGCCCCCTTAGAAAGGAGGCGGATCGCGCGCCAGAGCGATGTCGCAGGGAAGGTAAGTCAGTGTGATGTGTGTTAGCGATGTTGTGCACCACAGGCAGCGATTTGCCCGTGACGCACAACCTACCGGGGCAGGTACACTCGCAAGCAATATCGGTACCGATATCGCAGCATGTAAAGTACCCTTTAGTGGCAGCTATGTGCTGCGATTAACTCCTTAATGCCCCACTAATATTGCCACTGCAACAGGGCAGTCGTGAAGAGCCGGGTAAAGTCCCAGGACAGTCGCATCTAATGGATGCGGCAATTCCGGGTGGCTGCTGGCGGATACTTTTAAGCTGGGGGGCTCCCAATAACGTGGGGCTCCCCAGCCTGAGAATACCAGTCCTCAGCTGTGAGGCTTTATCTTGACTGTGTACCAAAATTGAAGGGGACCACACATCAGTTTTTTTTAAATTATTTATTTATTTATTGTACTGTATGATATAGACCCGCACACCGGCGGCTGTGATTGGTTGCAGTCAGACAGCTGTCACTCAGCATGGGAGTGCGTCTGCCTGCAGCCAATCACAGCCGCCGATAGGCGGGGGAAGCAGTACATATAAAATTAAGTAAATGAGCAGCATGGGAAGTGTGTGACTGTCTGCAGGAGCAGTATGACAGCTGCGCCGCTGATTCTGTAAGTATGAAGCGCTTGCTCCTACTCCTTTGTGCCAGATTCTGGTCCCCATTGACTCTATGGGAACTGGCATCTAGCCAGATACCGGGATCATTCCCCCTCAAACCTCGAGTCAGCGGAGGATTGAACTGCCAGCCCTCCGAAACGTATGAACAAGACGCAAAAAGAATTAACATGCTGCATCTTCAAAAATGCAGCCAAGATGCAGCCAAAAAAAAATGCACTGTGTGGACAGCAAAATAAAAATCTCATAGACTTTGCTGGGAGATGGAAACACATGCATTTAGGGGCATCATTGTGATGTCAAAAATGTACCAAAAACATAGTAAAAGATGCCACATGTGAACATAGCCTAAGGTTATGTTCACACTGTGCATCTTTTGTAACTATAAAGATTCAGCTTTTTTATCCCCAAAATAGGCACCCGCAGCAAAAACGCATCAAAAAACACATGCATTTTTACCACGTTTTGCCCAATGCATTTTTGAAGTCAAATCTATTGACTGGAAGGGCTTAAAAACGCTGGTAAAACGCAAAAAGAATTGACATGTAGCATCTTCAAAAACGCAGCCAAGATGCAGACAAAAAAAGATTCCCAATGTGGACAGCATAGCAATTCTAAAATTCCTTGTCCACCCTGTAAGCTAACTATATACCTTATCAGACATCATCTCGTGTACCAATGGAATTTTGCTTCGTTTGAAGGAGTCATCCAACCATTAACATTTTACACTAAAAATAAAAAGGAGCTTAGACAAACTTTTATTCCATTACTTTCATATTACTCTGAAATGCATTTTAAAAAAAAATTTTCAATGCACATTTGTCAATGATTGGCCTCTACAAAGGCCATTACTACTGCAGGATTTATTATATCAAATAGTGGACTGAAGGTCGACAATTGAATGAGCACAATTCATCCAAAATTATTAAAATTCATTTTTGTTAGAAATAGTCATTTATAGTGAACTTCATGACCCTTCATGACTGCTTGCTGTACCGGTACATCCTATTTTTATGTGACTTAACGACCAGGGACGTAATGGTATGGCCTAAAATCCATTTGATTACTGTAGCAATAGCAACAGCTTTTGAATGATGCCCCCTGCTGTTTCTTACACCAGGGGACCTTTGTTTGACTCCAGGGAGTGTGGCATCACCACCCCCATCCAAGATCGTTGTGATTGACGGTTCAAATCTAAACCGCCAATCACAGAGGTCACACTGTTTTCGGCTAAAACAATGCCCCAAAAAGTGCAGTCCAGTAAAATCCAGCTATGATCCATGATGCAGGACCACCTTATCTTTGGCAGGAGGCCAGCAAACACAGCGCCCCCCTGCAGCTTGGAGTGGAGCGATCGTGCTATGAAGCGCAATCACTCCACCTTCGTCAACCTCACAAACACTGAACTGCTTATCCACAGATGACGAGGGTAGAATTTAAGCAAAAATTTTGCAACGATACTTCAGATGAGTATATGCCATCTGCTTGCAACCAGAGCTTGATGAACTGAATAATATAACCAACAGATGTCCTGGGAAGATGTTAGTATTTAAGCACAAGGGGAATACTGATAATCAGCAGCTGGATGGAAGGAGGGTTCCACTGGGTCCTAAGGGAAAAAGATGAAAACACAGCAGGAAAGCAGCCTAGTAAAATGAGTACTAACAGGAGGAACAATAGATAGTCAGGGAACATTTTGAGCAGCCAAAAGCTGTGACCATCTATTGCCAGAAAACAAATGACTGTCTGTCACCCGTGACATACTCATGACATATATAAGGCTGAGTGGCAAAAATAGGGAAAAGCACTGAGATAGAGATAAAGTGCAGAAATGGATAAATAATACAAACGAGTAAGAGTGAAATGACCATAGACATTGCAGAAATGTCAAAATATGAGATATCAGTGTGGTGAAAAAAAAATTCAAAAATAGCAATGAAATACCATATGTGAAAAAAATAAAATAAAATAGAAGTCAAAATAATACAGTAAAAACTGTGAAAATAAATGTAAAAATAAAGATGGAATAAGATACTTTAAAGAAACTTATGAAATAAAAGAAAAAAATACACCTTAAAAAAAAATTCAAACCCCGTGAACTTTTTTAAAACTTTTAACAATACACCCACAAACGTAAATTTAATTTAGTAGGATTTTATGTGATACCAATACAAAGTTGCAAGTTTTTGTGAAGAATAAAGGAAATTATATATGGTTTGTTTTTTTTAAATATTTAAAAAAATATACAGTCAGGGCCAGAAATATTTGGACAGTGACACAAGTTTTGTTATTTTAGCTGTTTACAAAAACATGTTCAGAAATACAATTATATATATAATATGGGCTGAAAGTGCACACTCCCAGCTGCAATATGAGAGTTTTCACATCCAAATTGGAGAAAGGGTTTAGGAATCATAGCTCTGTAATGCATAGCCTCCTCTTTTTCAAGAGACCAAAAGTAATTGGACAAGGGACTCTAAGGGCTGTAATTAACTCTGAAGGCGTCTCCCTCATTAACCTGTAATCAATGAAGTAGTTAAAAGGTCTGGGGTTGATTACATGTGTGTGGTTTTACATTTGGAAGCTGTTGCTGTGACCAGACAACATGCGGTCTAAGGAACTCTCAATTGAGGTGAAGCAGAACATCCTGAGGCTGAAAAAAAAAAAAAATCCATCAGAGAGATAGCAGACATGCTTGGAGTAGCAAAATCAACAGTCGGGTACATTCTGAGAAAAAAGGAATTGACTGGTGAGCTTGAGAACTCAAAAAGGCCTGGGCGTCCACGGATGACAACAGTGGTGGATGATCGCCGCATACTTTCTTTGGGGAAGAAGAACCCGTTCACAACATCAACTGAAGTCCAGAACACTCTCAGTGAAGTAGGTGTATCTGTCTCTAAGTCAACAGTAAAGAGAAGACTCCATGAAAGTAAATACAAAGGGTTCACATCTAGATGCAAACCATTCATCAATTCCAAAAATAGACAGGCCAGAGTTAAATTTGCTGAAAAACACCTCATGAAGCCAGCTCAGTTCTGGAAAAGTATTCTATGGACAGATGAGACAAAGATCAACCTGTACCAGAATGATGGGAAGAAAAAAGTTTGGAGAAGAAAGGGAACGGCACATGATCCAAGGCACACCAGCGTTTGGTGATGTCCATGGGTTCCAGACTTAAGGCAGTGATTGCCTCCAAAGGATTCGCAACAAAATATTGAAAATAAAAATATTTTGTTTGGGTTTGGCTTATTTGTCCAATTACTTTTGACCTCCTAAAATGTGGAGTGTTTCTAAAGAAATGTGTACAATTCCTACAATTTCTATCAGATATTTTTGTTCAAACCTTGAAATTAAACATTACAATCTGCACTTGAATTCTGTTGTAGAGGTTTCATTTCAAATCCAATGTGGTGGCATGCAGAGCCCAACTCGCGAAAATTGTGTCACTGTCCAAATATTTCTGGACCTAACTGTAAATCTGAAAAGAGTGATCTGCATTTGTGTTCAGCCCCCTGAGTCAGTACTTTGTATGACCACCTTTCGCTGTAATTACTGCTGCACATCTCTTGGTGTACTTCTCTTCCAGCTTTGCACATCTAGAAGCTTACATTTTTGCCCATTCTTCTTTGCTCAGTGAGATTAGATGGAGAGGATCTGTGAACAGCAATTTTCAAGTGTTACCAAAGATTTTCATTAGGATTTAGGTCTGGACTGTGACTGGGCCATTCAAACACATGAATATGCTGAGATGTAAACCATTCCATTGTAGCTCTGGCAGTATGTTTATGTGGCGTCCCTGAGGCTCAGTCGCCACAGGTATTGTACGGGTATTGCATCTGATTTAATATGCAATACTAATCCCAGGTAAGAAAGAGGTTAACCACTGGTTTTCCCTTACACAAGACACACTCACAGCTTAGCAGCCAGTCACAAGAACTGAGCTAAAGGTGGTCACCATAACAATGGGTTTTTCCCATCCACTAGTGAGTCATCAAGAAGGCAGCATGAGGGAAGTGAGAGAACACACAGTTTTTACCTCAGAACAGTATGAGATACAGAAGAAGTAGGGTTGCTGAGGGGTGTGCTGCATAGCTCTCCTCAGAGGGACCGACTGGGCAGACTGGAAGAAGCAGGAGACGACCAGTGGAGCTGGTGAGACAGAGGAGAAACTATAGCCGACGGGAGAACCTAACAGCCCCTTTGGGAGCGGCACAGTCAGGGTGCAGAACCCTAGGGTGGCATACACTGCACATTGCGCTATCAGAATCTGCAGGGAAGGGGGATTTCATGTCCCATTGCCCCCACAAAGGTCCCGGGGCACAGCAGCATATAGAGTCAGGAGTCAAGACCATGGTCGGCCCACAATTGATTTGCACTGCCTGGAACGAGACGGGAACTAAACCCAAGGACACTGGGGTCCCCAAGTAGCTCCACGCCACGGGGATCCAAACTATAAGCGCAAGTAAGGAAGGTCTCAAACTCCACAACACCGGTGGTGGCCTCTGAATCATCCGGGATCGACTGGGGCCCATCTGTTACGTCACCACCGGAATCCGCTTCATTGACTTCTACTCCGATCGCCAGACGATGCTGTGTTCCTGCCGTGGATAGTGCTGGTGATGGGAGAGGAGTCGATGCCAGCAGCGCCGGTGGGCGCAGGCTCTGCTCATCCACTGGTCTGGGTTTCCTGGGGATCTGCAGTGCCACTGGCTGACTGTAGGTGGCGGGTGTCTCGCAGCTGAAGTACCATCATTCAGCTACAGCCTATGTGAAGACACCACACGCTTTTTAATGCCCCTCCTGTCTGCTGACCCCTGCCAGAGATAGTTCTGAAAATTCTAGTTCCTGTTTCGTCCTATTCTGTGATTTCGTGTGCTGATTACCACTTGTTTCCTGACTAACCTCCTGCCTGCTGTTTTTGTACCTCGCTGCCCGATTCGGTTTTGACCTCTGCTTGTTTCTGATTACGTCTTTGCCTGCCGATTCTGTCCCTGTTCTGCAATTCCTGGTTTGACCTTGCCTGACTACTACTCTCTCGGAGTGCAACCTGCCACAGGTAGTGATCACCTTGGGTCCTATGTAATTCCAAATCCCTGAATAGGGGTTAAAGGGTTTCAGGGTTCTAGGGGTTCTGCTTTTTGAGTGGCTTCCCTCTAGCCTGTCCATTACAGCTGGTCTGAGTCTGGGGATACAGGCAGGCATAACACCATCACGCCGGAAATCGGCACTCAAAGTGTGATGACCTGACACAGTGAGTAAAAGAACTTTGTCCACAGTCCTTGTGTTGTCCCGTCATTGCCGGTGCCATTTTCCTGTGCTCCGGCGCCTATGGCCGCTACCCCTCCCCACCATCGTCCTCCCCGGGGCCGAGCTCTACCTTTGGGGAGCTGGATCATCTGAGCTGCGCTACCATCCACCGCGGAGAAGAGAAACATCTGGCAGCGGTAGCCCTGAGGCCTCGTGGGCGCATCAACTTGGCGCTGCGAACAGGGTTTTGTGTCTGCAACTGCAGGTACTGCGTGCTTAATGGTCTATACGTTTAGGGACTGGACAGAACATGTTTTCTAAAATAAACAACTACTATCATTGACTGTCCAGTGCGGGGAAAGGAGGGGGTGTGCCATCGTGGGCGGAGCCAAGACAAGCGCATGAAGGAGAGCCCCACTGCTGGAAACCAGGGCGAGAAACAAGGACATATTAATTAAGGAGGCTTATACCCTGAGTGACTTCAAAAAGAGACTGGACACCTTGTTCCGTGTGTACCCCTGATGGAGGACTAGACAACCAGCAGGAGATGACCGGTGGAGATGGTGAGACAGAGGAGAAATACTGTAGCCGACGGAAGAGCCTAACAGCCCCTTCGGGACGGCACAGTCAGGGTGCAGAACCCTTGGATTGCGTACACTGCACATTGCGCTATCAGAATCTGCAGGGAAGGGGGATTTCATGTCCCATTGCCCACCACAAAGGTCCCGGGGCACAGCAGCATATAAAGTCAGGAGTCAAGACCACGGTTGGCCCACAATTGATTTGCGCTGCCTGCGAATAGGACAGAAACTAAATTCAAGGACACTGGGGTCCACAAGCAGCTCCACCCCACGGGGATCCACACTACAAGCGTAAGGAAGGAAGGTCTCACTCCACAGCACTGGTGGTGGCCTCTGAATCATCCTGGATTGGCTTGGGCCCATCCCGGTGAAAACCAGCACTCCAAGGGTGATGACCTGACACAGTGAGTAAAAGAACTTTGCCTGCAGTCTTGGTGTTGTTCCGTCATTGCCGGTGCCAGCACCCCGCGCTCTGGTGCCTAAGGCCGCTACCCCCCACCATCGTCTTCCTTGGGGCCAAGCTCTACCTGTGTAGAGCCAGACCATCTGAGCTGCGCTACCATCCACTCTGGAGGAGAGCAACATCTTGCAGTGGCGGCTGATTGTTGGTCGCATACCACGGGTGGTGCTGCAAAGCAAACCCCCATCATCCCCTACACCGATCACCTTGCACCCTTTTTATTGACACCAACAGGGCCACAGAGCCAGGTCAGGCCAGTCACAGCAACCCCATACATCACTGGCCCGGTGACGAGTAGCCCGTGAGTGCGTCATTTACAGTGATTATCCTACTGAAAGCTGGAAACTACGTACCAGTCTCAAGTCTTTCACAGCCTCTAACAGGTTATACTCTAGCATTACCCTGCATTTAGCTCCATCCATCCTTCCGATAAGCATCCCCACAGTACGATGTTGCCACCACCATATTTAACAGTGGGGATTGTGTTTTCATAGTGATATTCAGTGATCGTTTTCACCACACAACGTGTTTTGCATTTAGCCGAAAACGTTCTACTTTTGTCTCATCTGACCAGAACATCTTCTTTCACATTACAGCTGTGTCGTGGCTTGTTGAAAACTGGAAGCAAGACTTCTTATTGCTTGTTTTCAAAAAACGCTTTCTTGTTGTCGTTTCTCTCACCTGAGCTTTGAATTTCTGCAGTTCCTCCAGAGTAACCATGGGAATCTTGGCAGCTTCTCTAATTAGTATTCACCTTGCTTGGAGACTGTTGGCAGGTTTGCAGTTTTGCCATACTCTTTAAATTTTTGAATGATGGATTGAACAATGTTTTGAGTGTTCAGCGTGGAGTGCTCTTCTCCACTAGAGATGGCCAAACCTAAGGCTCGGTTTTTGAACCGAACACCAGCCTAAAAAATCAAGGTTCAGGTTCGGAGTATGGATGCGTAACATGCAAACTTCTGTCCCACAAGCAACGCTTTGCTCAGATATGCTTGGTGCTCAATCCTGTGCTAGCCACTTGCAGTGTTTGAACGGCTTGCACTACGGGTAATATTAGCACGATTAGATGTAGTGTGCAACCCAAAAAAAGTTTTGAAAACGTCCTCCCATTCTCCCCCGGAAGTGATCTGCTTATGGCTGGTTTTATGTGGGTGGAGACCCAAACTGCCAATCAGTGGCTTGATCTGGTGTTTGGATCAAGCTCGAATCAGTGTAGACTCGGCTTGTTTGGTTCCGGCAAACTGAACTTCCATAGAATCGCTCATCTCTATTCTCCACAACGTTATTCCTGACCTGTCTGATGTGTTCTTTGGGTTTCATGATACTGTTTGATCCCTAATGTTCTCAAACAAACCTCTGAAGCTTTGACAAAACCTGCTGTAGTTATACTGAGAATTAATTACACACTGGTGGACTCAATTTACTAATTAAGTGACTTATAGATGCAATTGGTCACTATGGATTTTATTTAAGGGTATCAGACTAAAAAGCTCTGAATAGTCTTGAGCCCAGCAATATCATAGAATTGGATATAATAGGAGGCTTAATATAGATATCAATAGGAGAAATGCGCTATGCAGCAGAGTCTATGAATATAGCATATCTGGGTAAGTTAGAATATTCGATGTAGAGATGATCAGCATAGTTGATTAATGTGGCAGAAGCCAGTTCTGCTACATTACTGGGCATGACAGGTTTCTCAAAGTAGAGTTGACAAGCACAGTTGAGTGATGTAGAAGAGCCTAGGAATGTAGCATTGCTGGGTATGTCAAGTGGTCCATAATAGTGAGCACAAGAGAAAAATCATCAGTTGTGACAACAAGGCCATAGAGCATGAACTGAATAGAGCACATCAGGTTATCATGGCAAATTCACAGCAGAAAATTAGAGAGAGACGGATGGAGCAGGAGGAGAGTGGAGAGCCAGGACAGGTGAGTAACAGATTGTAGATGTAGATTGATTTTTTTTTTAATATATAACTTTCTTTCTCTGACACATTGCTTCAAATTAATGCCCATATATTAAAATCAGACTCTATTGTATAGTTGCATTTAACATTTTTAAAATAATCAATGACCCTGCAAACCGTAACCATCTTTGTTTGCTAGATTTGAAAATAAAATATGTCTTTTCTAGCCTTCATTCTGCTTTAGCATGCTATGCAGGAATAGGCTTAACTCTGCCAAGTGATGAGCCTTTGCACTTAGGCCAAGTCTTTCTAAAATTATATTTGTAATAAGTAGGCTCTATTAAGTCAGCGTTTTGGCTGAAACTCAATGGTACTAAGAACATTTCTGTAATCTCCCTTTTAGGCAATTCACTGGCAGGTTTTTATAAAGATGGTGATTATAAGAATTTTCGCTTAGCGACTAGGAAGATTTCCAGAACTTAGAAGGTTTACAGGATTTTCTATTTACCATTGTGAAGAAAAAAACATCTTATTCCTCATAAACAAAATTAATGGTTGTCCAATTAGGAACTCTTCCTACCTACAATATTTGATCATTTCCTTTTAATATTTAATAGAGCCTGTACATTTTGTCAATTCCACAGCCCCAAAAAATAGCAAGAATTCGCATGATACATTATGAATTGCAACACATCAAAATGAGAGATGTGTAGTCCCCAATTAAGAAGAACACATGCAGAGAAAATATTAATGATAAAAAGATTAAATATTTAAAGAGGTAGCATAACATTAGAAAAAACATAGAAAACTCCTGAAAGGAGACACAATTATACCCTGGAGAAAAACCTAAGTAAATAGGGAATTAGGCTGCAGTGTCTACTAAACATGAGGATGTAATACCATAGAAATCAATAATATAAAGTAGGTATCCCCATTGTGACTTCCATACAGGGACCATTAGGCAGGGATTAGCAATATGCACCTAGAACTGCTCGTAGTTCTGTCGTATATTTGTAGCACCCCACAGGACCTGCAGGGCTACTCGTCACCGGGCCAGTGGTGTTTGGGGTTGCTATGAATGGCCTGACCCGGCTCTGTAGCCCTGTCAGTTACATAAAGAGGGTGCAAGGTAGTAGGGGATTGGGTTTGCTTTGCAGCGCCACCAGTGGTGCGCGGCCAGAGATCAGCCGCCGCTGCAAGGTGTCACTCTTCTCTGAAGCTGATATTACCACAGCTCAGATAGTCCAGCTCCCCACAGGTGGAGCAAGCCCCAGGGAGGACAGTGGCGATGGGGGAAGGGCCATTGGTGCCGAAGCGCAGGGCGGTGGCAAATCAGAGTCTCACACAAGGGCTGCGGTTGCAGGTGTTTCACTCACAGTTAGTGTGCTGCGCCCACAGAGTGAGTACCGGTCATCGCCGTGATGGGCCCTAGCCGATCCCGGATGAATCAGGAGTCACCGCCGGTCTTGTGAAAGCATGTGAGACCTTCCTCCTTGTGCCTTGTAGTGTGGATCCCCGTGGCGTGAAGCTACTTGGGGACCCCAGTGTCCTTGGCTTTAGTTGCCATCCCGTACGCAGGCAGCACAAAACTTGTTATGGACTTGTAAAAGGTACGTATGGCTGTGATTTTGGCACACCAGTGTGCTATCCTTGATAATACTTAAATAACAGGAACTTTATGCTCACCTGTCTCTGATGCTGCTGTCCGTGGTGCTGATGTCTTCTGCTCTGCGGTTTCCAGCCCTGCAGACTCCCCGCTGCTGCTTCTTTCATTTTTTTTCTCACTTTATGGCATGCTTTTAAAAAAGATTTAAACTTTTTAACATGAACATTTTGTAAAGTATATTTTGCATACTGTCAAGCCAGCCAGTATGGACCCACTGGGTCACGGACCGGGCTCATTCTGGAGGTGCCTAAGAAATGGTGAAGACCAGCCTATGGCCTGCGTGCAGCAGAGGAAGGTGTTTCAGTTTGGAGTATAGCAGGCACAGATCTACCACATCCTCACCCTGAAGGAGCTACACCACCAGCAGCACCACCACGGCCATGTCCCCTATTACAGGTTCTCCTCATTCTTTGCACACAATCAAGTTCAAACTAATAAATGGCCTGTATATAGAGAATGATTATAGCAAAGGTTGTATACTGTTTTGTACCACTACACAAAGCCGCAGGATGCAATGCAGTATGAGGTTTCAGATATGTTCACACAGCAAAGCATGCTGGAAATTTTTTTTTTTGTTAAATTGAGTTAATAGATTATACTACCTGTACACTGCTGTTTTATACTGCTACGCAAAGCTGTAGAATGCAATGCATTATAAGGTTTCATAGATATTCACACAGCAAGCCACGCTGGAAAACACTCTGTTTTTGCTATATTGAGCTAATAGATTACACTGCCTGTAAGCTCCTGTTTTGCACAGCTACACAAAGTTGCAGGATGCAGCGTTGTGCTTGATTTAGAATTACATGCACCTATCCTTATCCCTCACTCCTGCAGTATCCTATCCCCACAAAGAATTTGATTTCTTTCCTAACTGCACCTATCACTGTCCCTCATTGCAACAGTGTTCTCACCCTTGTCTAGTCAATGCAAAATGGCATCGCGGCCCGCAATCCGGACTTTATACAGGACGAGTTACAGGGTGTGCCGGCCAATCACAGCCATGCCAATACTTGAGAAAGCTGCAATGACTCTGAAAGTGCCTACAGCCTAAAAGCTTGCTACCTGGCTGCTCTGCAAACTTTGAACAAGCTTTGTTCGAGTGACAGTCAATAGAGGTTAACTCCGGCACACTATTAATTTCCCATAGAAAGAAGGAACGCAGTAATTGGATAAAAAATCCTTTTCTTTTATTTTGTTAGTGTCACACGTGAAAAAGTACTGTACAATTGTCCGCCGGGTGTCGACGTCTCGGCTAACAAGCCTTCATCAGGTCGGACAGACTTAACCTTAAACTGGAATCATAATCAGGTGTGTATGTAAGTAGCTGTGAGATCCCATACAGAGACTGCCTATATAGGGTCCCTGGGAATGCTGGCATATAGGATCACGTCCTATAAGGGTACATTGGACGGTGGGAAGGAGTCTTGGCAGTCATGTGTGTCTCTTGTTTGAAGTGGCCAGAGATGTTATAATCGTAGGAGTGTCAGGAAGAAAGCTCCTTCAGAAGGACACCAGGGCCCAGGGTTCAGGCTTGGAATCAAGACAAGGGCTCGGCTGTTATTGTAGCTGTGGTTTTTATGGTGTAGCTAGGATGAAGGTTCGCTGGATAGAAGACATACTGTGGATATGTATAAAGCGTGTGGAACTTGGGTCCAGGGTTCACGCTCCAGGGCCCGTACCAGGAATCGGGATGCTACGCCTATTGACTTCTGTATAAAAGCCTGGGAAGAGGTTCGTTGGGCATGGAGAAAGTCAGAGGCAGCAAGAACCTGTGGTGCCGCAGAGCCAAATCGCGTGTCCTGTGGCAAACCCTGTGTTTGGGGTTCAACGCTGGACACTCATCCCTAATCAACTCTACTCACTGTGTTTGGAGAAAAAAGAGGGATGGGTAAAGCTTCAAGAACACTGTGCCAACCTGTGAAACTTGGGGCTGGAAACAACATACTTTGAGGGTGCTTTTCTGCAAAGGGGACCTTAACTGCACCAAATTGAAGGGAGAATGCATGGGGTCAAGAATTGCAAGATTTGGCCAACAACCTCCTTCCCTCAGTAAGAGAATTAAACATGGGTTGTGGCTGGGTCTTCAAGCATGACAAAGACCTAAAACACAGCCAGGGCAACTAAGGAGTGGCTCCATAAAAAGCTTTTCAAGGTCCCAGAGTGGCCTAGCTAGTCTTCAGACCTGAACCCAATAGAAAATCTTTTGAGGGAGCTGAGTCTCAGTATTGCCAAGTGACAACCCGAAAACCTGAAAGATCTAAACAAGATCTGTATGGAGGAGTGCACCAAAATACCTACTGCAGTGTGTGCAAATTTGGTCAAGAATTACAGGAAACATCTGACCTCTGAATTTGAAAAGAAAGCTTTCTGTATCAAATATTAGGTTCTGTTGTTCTGTTGTAGCAAATACTTATTTTATACAATAAAATGCTAATTAATTAGTTAAAAATCATACAATGGGATTTTCTAGATTTTTTGGGGGGGTTCTGTTTGTGTACCTACAATAAATATTACAGACCTTTCCATTCTTTGTAGGTGGGAAAGTTTGCAAAATTGCCAGTGTATAATATAGTTACATTCCTCACTGTTCCTGTGTATGTGTTTTAGGTAGTAACATTTTCTTTGTATAGATTTTTATCATACCCTACTTTGTGTAGGCATCTTTTTCTTGCTGCTTTGCTCAAAAGAAATTGGCATATAAATTTTACGGTCCACTTTTAACTGATACATTGTAGCAGTAAAAATTAGGGGCTTAAGAAACATTTTAGTAGAAAAAAAATGTAATTCTTCAATTCGCAGCACAATATCATAAAAAGGTCAAGATTAGAGATGAGCGATGTTCGAATCCAACTGTTCGCCAATTTCAAATTCGAGTGGTTTTGGGCAGTGTTCGAGTCGTTCGACGAACTTGAACGATTTACTTCATGTTCAACCGTTCGACTCACAGTTCGATAACGGTTCGATTACCAAAAGCGTGGCTTTTAACAGTAAGGCTATGTGCGCACATTGTGTATTTGCATGCCTCCTGCATCCCCAGCACAATCCCCCTCGCTTTCCCACTAACCGATCACGGGCGTGGCGCTGCACGGCTGTCACAAAGCTGCAGCGGCTTTTCCTCTTTTGCAAATGGCTGCCGCTCATTATTCAATCTGGTATTCCCTGCTTTCCCCGGCCACCCGCGCCCATGATTGGTTCCAGTCAGACACGCCCCCACACTGAGTGACAGCTGTCTCACTGCAACCAATCACAGTGGAGGCTGGTATTGTCAGGATGGGGAGCGCCACGTTATGGGGAGCCCCCCAGCCTAACAATATCAGCCAGCAACCGCCTGGAATTGCCGCATCCATTAGATGCGACAGTCCCGGGACTCTACCCGGCTGATCCCGAATTGCCCTGGTGCGGTGGCAATCGGGGTAATAGGGTTAGGTTAATCATGGCAGGCGTCTCCCCGAGATACCTTCCATGATTAACCTGTAAGTGAAAGTAAATAAACGCACACAATGAAAAATCCTTTATTTGAAATAAAAGACCAAAAAACCCCTCTTTTACCACTTTATTAATCCCCAAACAGACATCCAGGTCCGAATTAATCCACATGACGCATTCAGCTCTGCTACATGAAGCTGACAGGGAGTGCCGTAGAACCATGAGCGCTCTGTGTCAGCTCCACGCAGCAACTGAAGTGAGCAGCGCTGCACCGGAGACTTCACTGAGGTAGTGCCTGCGTGTCTCTCTCCCTCTTCTCTCTTCTCTTCTCTCTCTCTTCTCTCTCTCTTCTCTCTCTCTTCTCTCCTCTCTCTCCTCTCTCTCCTCTCTCTCCTCTCTCTCCTCTCTCTCCTCTCTCTCCTCTCTCTCCTCTCTCTCCTCTTTCTCCTCTCTCTCGCTCTCTCTCGCTCTCTCCTATCTCTTTCACTCTCTCTCCTCTCTCCTCTCTCTCCTCTCTCTCTATTCTCTCTATATTCTCTCTTCTCTATCTCCTCTCTCTTCTCTCTTTCGCTTCTCTCTCTCCTCTATCTCTTCTCTCTCATGCTTCTCTCTCCCTTCTCTCTCTCTCTTCTCTCTCTTTCTCCTCTCTCTCCTCTCTCTCTCTCCTCTCTCTCGCTTCTCTCTCTCCCCTCTCTCTCTCCCCTCTCTCTCTCCCCTCTCTCTCCCCTCTCTCTCCCCTCTCTCTCCCCTCTCTCTCCCCTCTCTCTCCCCTCTCTCTCCCCTCTCTCTCTCAGACCTGGTGATGAGCAGCTGATGCGGTCACCTGACGGAATCAGTTGACACTATAAGTCGAGAGGTGAGGCCGGCTTTTTACCGCCCGGCCGGCTAAACTATCAGCTGATGCTGTCGGACAGGAGTCTGCACAGAAGTGTGTAGATTTTTTTTTTTTTTTGCACTGATGCATCAGCTGATTGTATAAAAGCCTTCCAGCAAACCGATCAGATGATATTTGGGTCCGGATTGGACGACGCGGGACCCTTAACCCAGGATTACTGCGGAGGGGGGTTCTTTATTTCAATAAAGATGGAGTCACTAATTGTGTTGTGTTTTATTTCTAATAAAAATATTTTTCTGCGTGTTGTGTTTTATTTTATCTGTACTAGACATTCATGGTGGCCATGTCTAATATTGGCGTGACACCATGAATTTCGGGCTTAGGCCAGTTTATAATATACAGCAAGCCCTAACCCCATAATTACCCAGCGACCCACCCGTCACCAGGACAGCTGGAAGAATTGGATACACCGCCAGCAGATGGCGCTTCTATGAAAGCACCATTTCTGAGGCGCCTGCGGACTGCAATTTTCAGCAGGGGTGCCCAGAAAGCTTGGGCATCCTGCACTGAAGATTGCAATCCCCAGCTGCATAGTTGTAGCTGGCTGGACACAAAAATTGGGCGAAGCCCACGTCATTTTGTTTTAAAATAATTTCATTAAACTCATGAAATAATTTAAAAAAAAGGGCCTCCCTATATTTTTTGTTCCCAGCCGGGTACAAATAGGCATCTGGGGGTTGGGGGCAGCCCTTAGCTGCCTGCTGTACCTGGCTAGCATACAAGAATATGGCGAAGCCCACATAATTTTTGGGGAGGGGGCAAAAAACTCCTGCATACAGTCCTGGATGGAGTATACTGAGCCTTATAGTTCTGCAGCTGCTGTCTGTCTGTATGGAGGAGAGCAGACAGCAGCTGCAGAACTACAAGGCTCAGCATCCTCCATTCAGGGCTGTATGCTGGAGGGGGAGGTTGGGGGAGCAGAACTGCAAGGCTCAGCATACCTCATCCACTAGTTTCAAAGAAGTCGATCCAGCATGGTGCATTTAATTAAAAATAAATGTCCTTTATTTAAAAACCATTAAAAAGTCCATTATGCCATGCTAGGAGGACGCGTTTCAGACGGGTTGTCCTTACTCAGTCTCAGCACATCTCACAATGAGTCCAGACTAAAAACATATGGCACAGGAGTCTAGAGATGAGCGAACTGGCCGTGGTTCGGCTCGAGTTCGGTTCGTCGAACGGAGGTCTCGTTCGAGTTCAGTTCGGCGAACGTTCGACGAACCGAACTCGAACCAATAGGATATAATGGGAGGCAATCACAAACACATAAAAACGCATTATAAATGTACACATACAGTTAATAAACATTGCCATAACACTTACCGGTCCCCGCGATCCCTCCTGCACTCTGTCTCCTGCCGCTATTCCATCCGATGATCGCTGAATCCTCCCGGTGACCAGTACTGCCAGCAGTGATGCAGGACCTATCGTGACGTCAAAATAGGCATGTGACCAGTCACGTGGCTATTATCTCATTGGCCACAGACTGGTCACATGACTATGACGCGTCATGTAGGACCTGTCATTGCACTCTCCGGTACACGGTGCACATTCGTGTATCGCCGTGTATTGGCGACATGCTCTAGCACACAGTCGACTCCCCATTCCGTTAGGGACCGGCTGACACAGCCGGTCATTAACGGAGATCACCGTTGCCATAGCAACGCAGTTAGCGGTGACGTCACCGTTAACCGCGGCTCCGGGAATCACATGATCGGAGCCCTGTTGCTATGGTAACGCGTCTGTCACCGCCAGCAGCCAGCAGCACTGATCTCTCATGGAGTGAAGGCTGCACGCTGCTTCCCGTGCAGCCTTCACGGAGTCTTCCCCCATGCAGCAGTGATGGAGCAGAGCTGCATTTGTTGAACGAGAAAGACAGAAGACCATGGATCATGGAGGGCTGACAGGGGGTAATAAAGATGGAGTCTCTAATGTGTCTGTGTATTTATTTCTATTAAAGTATTTTTTCTCTGTGTGGTGTTTTTTTTTAACCCTTTATTGGAGATTCTTAATGGCCGGGTCAAACGTGCCTGACATTAAGAATCTCTGGCTTAATACTGGCTAGTAAAACAAAGCCAGTATTAACTCATGATTACCCAACAAGCCACCCGGCTCCAGGGCTGTTGGAAGAGTTGGATACAGCGCCAGATGATGGCGCTTCTATGAGAGCGCCATTTTCTGTGGCGGCTGCGGACTGCAATTCGCAGCAGAGGCGCCCAGAAACCTCGGGCTAACCTGTGCTGCTGATTCCAATCCCCAGCTGCCTAGTTGTACCTGGCTGGACACAAAAATGGGGCGAAGCCCACGTCATTTGTTTTTTAATTATTTCATGAAATAAGTAAAATAATTAAAAAAAACGGGCTTCCCTATATTTTTGGTTCCCAGCCGGGTACAAATAGGCAACTGGGGGTTGGAGGCAGCCCGTGGCTGCCTGCTGTACCTGGCTAGCATACAAAAATATGGCGAAGCCCACGTCATTTTTTTGGTGGGAAAAAAACTTCTGCATACAGTCCTGGATGGAGTATGCTGAGCCTTGTAGTTCTGCAGCTGCTGTCTGCTCTTCTCCATACAGACAGCAGCTGCAGAACTACAAAGTTCAGCATACTCCATCCAGGACTGTATGCAGAAGTTTTTTGCCCCCTGAAAAAATTATGTATAGAAGCGCCATCTTCTGGCGCTGTATCCAATTCTTCCAGCACCTGCCTGCTATACCTGGCTAGCATACAAAAATATGGCGAAGCTCACGTCCTTTTTTGTAGTTTTTTGGCAAAAAAAATAAAAAATGCTTCCCTGGATTTTCCATTGCCAGTGAAGGTAACACCAAGCAGTGGGGGTTAGCAGCTAGTAGCTGTTTGGACTACCTTTAGCTAGCAATACAAAAAATGCAGTGGGAGCCCATATATATTTTTTTTAATTATTTATTTAAATAACTAAAAAAAAAATGGGCTTCCCTGTATTTTGATTGCTGGACATCACAGTGCTGTAAAAATAAATCTTTAAAAAAAATGACGTAGCACTCCGCGGTATTTTTGATTCTCAGCGTAGATAAAGCAGACAGCTATGGCTATAGCCATCTGCCTGCCGTTACCTTGGTTGGCAATCAAAATACAGGGAAGCCTATTAATTTTTTCTATTTAAAAAATAATTAAAAAAAAAATGACGTTGGGTCCCCCCATTTTTGATAGCCAGCTAGGGTAAAGCAGACGGCTGTAGCCTGAAAACCACAGCTGGCAGCTTTACCGTGGTTGGGGATCCAATGTGGAGGTCCCCCCAGGCTCTTTTTTTATAATTATTTTATAAATATTAATAATTACAGGGTGGGAAGGTCCATAGTTATTGGGCCTTCACAGCCTAAAAATAGCAGGCCGCAGGCACCCCAGACGTGCCGCATCCACTAGATGCGCCAATCCTGGCGCTTCACCCCAGCTCATCCCGTGCCCTGGTTCAGTGGCAAACGGGGTAATAAATTGGGTTGATATTAGCTGTAAAGTCACCTGAGATCAAGCCCAGCAGTTTGTGATGTCATGGCGTCTATTAGATACCCAACATCATAAACTGTCAGTACTAACAAAACAAAACAAAAAAAAAAATCGACAAAAGAAATTTATTTGAAAAAACAGTCCCCAAAACATTTCCTCTTTCACCAATTTATTATAAGAAAAAAAAAAAAAGGGGTCCCACGACGACTCTGGACCGTCTAGAATATGGGGGGAGACACTCAGGGAATGTATCCCCCATTTTCTAGGAGTGCAGACCCTCCATGTGAGGAGTGTGGGTGCAATGAATCTGCACTCACTCTCCCCGGGTCCACAGCAGCAGAGTCCATGTCGTAATGGTTGCTACCAAAGCTGCAATGCCCTGCTCATGAGGTAATGGCATGTCTAATCAGGAGAACTATTCTACATTTCCAAATATTGGTATTTGCTGATATTATTGCTATTCCACCTACTATATATTGGGTATAGGATCTTGGAGATGGAATACCCCTTTAAGTCAAGTTATCCAGCTGAATGAATACTTAACAACAGAGCTCGCTATTTAGATGTGTTTTCTTGTGGCGTATAACGGACTCTCATGTTTGGTAGTCGTTCAGCAGGGAAACTATAAACGCAAATCCCTTCCATTTGGAAATGTAGTATATATCTCTCCTGATCAATTATGTTCCTTACCTCATGAGCAGGGCATTGCAGTAATAATAATAATTTATTCATTTATATAGCGTTATTAATTCCATAGCGCTGTATGTCTTTGGAGTGTGGGAGGAAACCGGAGTACCCGGAGGAAACCCACGCAAACACGGGGAGAACATACAAACTCCTTGCAGATGGTGCCCTTGGTGAGAATTGAACCCAGGACCTCAGCGCTGCAAGACTGCAGTGCTAACCACTGAGCCACCGTGCCGCCCATTTAGCTTACAGATGCATAACCACCACTCACTGTGTCTGAACACAGGAAGCTGAGCTGACAGCCGCTCTGTGCATGCGGCAGCGTCTATTGTGAAGGAGAGGGCCGTGGGGGGATCAACGCTGCACAGGTACCGTAGGACACTGGGGAACACCGGTGGGGTTATAGGGGGTGACCTGGCAGGGCCTGGGGAGGAGTTTTCTGTCGCATGTGTCATGGCACATGCGACAGAAATCAGAGGAGTAGGGTGAATGCGGCCAGTGCGCTGTTGTGCGCGTGGCCATCTTGGATTTCTGGGAGGGCATCAGGGGGGGCACTTTGGTGACACCAGGGGACCGGAGGGGACCGGAGGGGACCGGGGAGGAGATTTATCATGTTTGATTATGCCAGATGGGAGATAAATAATTTTTTACCGACGCTGTCATTTACTGTAACGTGATCATCGGTATATGGTGTATACCTGTGATCACGTGAGCGGGGACCGGAAAAACCGTCCTGAATCATGATCTCAAGGGTCTCAGCTAGCCCTAAAACCCCGGAGATTTTCTGATGCTGGGGGGCGTTATTCACTTATTTCTGCCTGCCGTTTATAAACGGCAGATCAGAATAAGGCTACATTCACACGACCGATCCATTTTTGTGGTCTGCAAAAAACAGTCCCTTTTTTTTCACGGGTGCATCCGTGTGGCATCTGTTTCCGTTCCGTAGACGGTCCGTATGTCATCTGTTTGTCATCCGTGTGCCTTCCGTTTTTTTTGTGTACTGCAAAAAAACTGAAGGAGGGAAAATACATAAATTTACCCAGGATCCTTAGCTTCAACCTACATGAGGCGGTCACATGTTCACTCCAGTGCCATTTTCTACTGCTTTTCACAGTGTAGAGCGCTCTGGTGATTTTCCTGTGCTTGTACACTTCATATCAGTCTTTTCTGTCATTATAATGGCAGAAAGACACATAATGTCCCACTCTCCTGCATTTTGTAATTTTGCACCCTTTGGTGCCTTTCATGTGGCACTAAGGGGTGCTTAGCTTTGTATTCAGCCAAAAAATGAAAAAAAAAAAATGACGTAGGGTTCCCCCTATTTTTGTAGCCAGCTAGGGTAAAGCAGACGGCTGCAGCCTGCAGACCACAGCTGGCAGCCTCACCTTGGCTGGTAATCCAAAACTGAGGGCACCCCACGCTGTTGTTTTAAATTAAATAAATAATTTAAAAAAAAAAACACGTAGTGGTTCCCCCAAAATTGGATCACCAGCCAAGGTAAAGCAGACAGCTGGGGTCTGATATTCTCAGACTAGTGAGGTCCATGGTTATTGGACTCTCCCCAGCCTAAAAATAGCAGGCAGCAGCCGCCCCAGAAGTGGCGCATCCATTAGATGCGCCAATCCTGGCGCTTCGCCCCAGCTCATCCCGTGCCCTGGTGCGGTGGCAAACGGAGTAATATATGGGGTTAATACCAGATGTGTAATGTCACCTGGCACTAAGCCCTGGGGTTAGTGATGTCACGCGTCTATCAGATACCCGACATCACCAACCCAGTCAGTAATAAAAAAAAATAGACGACAAACACATTTTTATTTGAAAAAACACTCCCCAATACATTCCCTTTTTAACCAATTTATTAGAAAGAAAAACAAATCCAGGTCTGGTGTAATCCAAGAGGTTGCCATGACGATCCACACTGTCCCAGTCAATGAAGAGCAGGATGTTCCCCATTGGCTGGGAGAGCAGTGCAGTGACCTGAGCTAACATCAATGGGTCAGCCCAGGTCACTGCAGGGGATGACAAGTGCTGCTGTCAGCGAGGTACGGTACCTGCGCTGGTCTCCTGCACTGCTGACAGCACCTGTCACTGAGTTCAATGACCGCCGCCTTCACAGCCAAGTATCGCGAGAGGCCCGTGACGTCACCGCTAGCCAGTCTCGGATCGGAAGCGAGGGAAGGTGATGTGACAAGCGGCGGCCATGGAGGACAGTGACAGCGCTGAGGTCGGGAATTCATCACCGCAGGTAAGCCGAGCGGGACCATGTGTGCAGAGTGCCAGGAGGACGTCAGTGTCGTGGACTGCATGGCTGGGGACGTGTGAGTGTGTGTGTACATGCCGCGTGCAGGAGGGGGCAGAGTGAGCTTAGCGGGGAAGTGTGGGCTTCCTGCACGTAACTAGGATAAACATCGGGTTACTAACCAAAGCGCTTTGCTTGGATACCCGATGTTTATCTTGGTTACCAGCTTCTGGCAGGCTGCCAGCGATGGCTCCTGCACACTGTAGCTGTAAAAAGCCCTGCTTTTTGCTGCTAGAACCGTTCTCGAACGTATCTAGAACTATCGAGCTTTAGCAAAAAGCTCGAGTTCTAGTTCGATCTAGAACAGCCCCCAAAATCACTCGAGCCGCGAACTGGAGAACCTCGAACCACGAACCGCGCTCAACTCTGCACAGGACATGATGTCAGCAATCAGTACAAAATTTACATATGCAGGAAAAAAAAAAATCCAATTAATTCATTATTATATGTGCAACCAAACAAGGAAACATACAAATAAATTCTCAATAGAAATACATTAGGTCATTTCTTATATTTAGTCTCATAGGAATCCTCGTTTCCATTTCAAAAATCCATTTTATCTCTTTATATTGTAACATTTTTTTTATATCACCTCCTCTCCTAGGTAGCAAAAGTTTTTCAATGCCACTCACCTGCAAACTACCTAGATCACCACCGTGGACACTGAGAAAATGCTGGGAGGCTCCTGAGGGACTCCTGGTTGATTTATTTAAGACATCGTACACATGTTCCGATATTCTTTTTCTCAGTGTCCTAGTGGTGTGACATTGCAGTCGACATTTGGTGCAAGAAATTACATACACAACATTTGTAGAACTACAATTTATCATTGTTCTGATGTCAAACTGTTTACCATTGGTATATGATGAGACATTCTTTGTATTGATGGCATATTTACACAAACCGCAGGTTTTTCCACCACATTTATATGAGCCGTTTACTGAAAGCCAGTTCGACTTATCCGTTTTTTGGTTGTATTATTATGATCACTGGGGGACAATATTGCACCCAGTGTAACATTTTTCTTTGAAACAAATTTAACACCTCCCTCCAATATGTGGTTCAGAATTTCATCCGCTGTCAGAACCGGTAAGAATTTTCTCACAATGTGTATTATGTCATAATAATTCTTACTAAATTTAACCCCTTAACGACCTTGGACGTACTGAGTACGTCATGGTGACATGGTGCTAAAGGACCCATGACGTACTCAGTACGTCCTGGCGAAATCGCGGTCCCGGAGCCCCGGGGAGTGAAATTTATTTACTTAAACGGTGGATTCGGGAAGGAGGGGACCTCTGCCTGACCTCAGGAGGGGTGGTGCCTCCTCCCCGAACCTACAGAGGCTGTGATTGGCTGACGAACGCCGCTCAGCCAATTACAGCCACTGTAATGTTCCAGCCATTGAAAATGGCTGGAACATTGAAATTCAGCCCTGATCAGTGCTGCTGTAGCACTGGCCATTGGCTGGAGCTGGGTGATCGATGCTTCACCCGCCCCCAGCTCTGATTGGAGAGACCGGTCTTGTGACCGCTCTCTCCAATCAATGTGGATCTGCGGCCTGTGACCGTCCCTGGAAGCCGAGGAGAGCGGTAAGTTGTTGTCCCCGCCGCCCGCCCCTGTCCCCAATCGCCCCGCCGCCCGCCCCTGTCCCCGATCGCCCCGCCGCTGCTCCCGCTTCACCGCTGTCCTTGCCGCTGCTCCCGCTTCACCGCCGCTGTCTCCGATCGCCCCGCCGCTGCTCCCGCTTCACCGCTGCTGTCTCCGATCGCCCCGCCGCTGCTCCCGCTTCACCGCCGCTGTCTCCGATCGCCCCGCCGCTGCTCCCGCTTCACCGCTGTCCCCGCCGCTGTCTCCGATCGCCCCACCGCTGCTGCCGCTGTCTCCGATCGCCCCGCCGCTGCTGCCGCTTCACTGCTGTCCCCGCCGCCATGCTCCCGATGCACCGCTGTCCCCGCCGCCATGCTCCCGATGCACCGCTGTCTCCGCCGCCATGCTCCCGCTCCACCGCTGTCTCCGCCGCCATGCTCCCGCTGCACCGCTGTCTCCGCCGCCGCTCCTGATCCACCGCCGTCCCCGCCGCCATGCTCCCGCTGCACCGCTGTCTCCGCCGCCGCTCCCGATCCACCGCCGTCCCCGCCGCCATGCTCCCGCTGCACCGCCGTCCCCGCCGCCATGCTCCCGCTGCACCACCGTCCCCGCCGCCATGCTCCCGCTGCACCGCCGTCCCCGCCGCCATGCTCCCGCTGCACCGCTGTCTCCGCCGCCGCTCCCGATCCACCGCCGTCCCCGCCGCCATGCTCCCGCTGCACCGCTGTCTCCACCGCCGCTCCCGATCCACCGCCGTCCCCGCCGCCATGCTCCCGCTGCACCGCTGTCTCCGCCGCCGCTCCCGATCCACCGCCGTCCCCGCCGCCATGCTCCCGATCCACCGCCGAACCCCGCCGCCGCTCCCGATCCACCGCCGTCCCCGCCGCCATGCTCGCCACTGTCCCCGCCGCTGTCGCACCCACCTTTTTCAGCCGCTGCTGCCCCCGATCGGCGGCGGCCGCCGCCTCCTTCATCGGCTGCCCCTTCTCCATCGCCACACCACCTATCCCTCCATGTGCTGCAAGCCACCCTCCCCCCACGTGGGGGGAGGGTGGCTGGCTTGCAGCACATGTGGGGGGAGGGTGGCTGGCTTGCAGCACATGTGGGGGGAGGGCGGCTGGCTTGCAGCACATGTGGGGGGAGGGTGGCTGGCTTGCAGCACATGTGGGGGGAGGGTGGCTGGCTGGCTTGCAGCACATGTGGGGGGAGGGTGGCTGGCTGGCTTGCAGCACATGTGGGGGGAGGGTGGCTGGCTTGCAGCACATGTGCTGCAAGCCACCCTCCCCCTACATGTGCTGCAAGCCAGCCACCCTCCCCCTACATGTGCTGCAAGCCCCCCTCCCTCCCCCTACATGTGCTGCAAGCCCCCCTCCCTCCCCCTACATGTGCTGCAAGCCCCCCTCCCTCCCCCTACATGTGCTGCAAGCCCCCCTCCCTCCCCCTACATGTGCTGCAAGCCCCCCTCCCTCCCCCTACATGTGCTGCAAGCCCCCCTCCCTCCCCCTACATGTGCTGCAAGCCCCCCTCCCTTCCCCTACATGTGCTGCAAGCCCCCCTCCCTTCCCCTACATGTGCTGCAAGCCCCCCTCCCTCCCCCTACATGTGCTGCAAGCCCCCCTCCCTTCCCCTACATGTGCCATCTCTCTCTCCCATCAGACTCTGCCCCCCTCCCCGATCTGCTGCCTGCTCTCTCCCATTTTCCATCTACTGCCCCCTCTCACCCTCCTCGATCTGTTGCCTCCTTCATCTGCTGCCTCTTCTGTCTGCTGTGATCCTGCTGCCTAGATCCATCCTGTAAGGTAGGTATCCCCATCTCACCCCCCCCATCCTCTGCCGCTCCTCCATCCGCTGCGCCATTTCCCATCATCCATCCGCTGCGCCCTTTCCCATCCTCTGCCGCTCCTCCATCCGCTGCGCCATTTCCCATCTTCCATCCGCTGCGCCCTTTCTCATCTGCCGCCCCGCCCTCTCGCATCGCATTATCCAGTGCAGTTGCTCGCTTCCAGACTGCAGTGGATGATGCGATGCGAGACTCGTGCATTGCTCTCACGTTTGGCACTGGTCTTGGCAGGCGCTCATTTTTTTTTTTTCTACTGATGTCTGTATTTTTTATTTCGCCAAACTAATTTTTTTTGTATGGGGGGGGGGGGGTCTAGTTTCCAAAATGGGATCACATGTGGGGGAGCTCCATTGTTTAGGCACCTCAGGGGGTCTCCAAATGAAACATGGCGTCTGCTAATAATTCCAATCAATTTTACTGTGAAATGGCGCTCCTTCTCTTCTGAGCCCCGCCGTACGCCCAAACAATTGATTTCCACCACATATGAGGTATCGTCGTACTCAGGAGAAATTGCACAATACATTTTATGGTGCATTTTTTCCTGATACCCTTGTGGAAAAAAAGCTACCTGTTTGAAAAAACAATTTTGTGGTAAAAAAAATAAAATATTTTCACGGCTCAACATTACAAACGTTTGGGAAGCCTCCAGGGGTTCAAAGTGCTCCCTAAACAGCTAGATAAATTCCATGAGGGGTCTAGTTTCCAAAATGGGGTCAATTGTGGGGGAGCTCCATTGTTTAGGCACTTCAGGGGGTCTCCAAACGCAACATAGCGTCCGCTAATAATTCCAACCAATTTTGCTGTGAAATGGCGCTCCTTGCCTTCCGAGTCCTGCCGTGCGCCCAAACATTTGATTTCCACCACATATGGGGTATCTGCGTACTCAGGAGAAAATGCACAATACATTTTATGGTGCATTTTTTCCTGATACCCTTGTGATAAAAAAAGCTACCTGGTTGAAGCAACAGTTTTGTGGTAAAAAAAATTTTTTTTCTTTTCACGGCTCAACGTTATAAACTTCTGTGAAGCCCCCAGGGGTTCAAAGTGCACATAAAACATCTAGAAAAAATATTTGAGGGCTCTAGTTTCCAAAATGGGGTCACTTATGGGGGAGCTCCATTGTTTAGGCACCTCGGGGAGTCTTCAAACCCGACATGGCGTCCGCTAATGAGTGCAGCTAATTTTGCACTCAAAAATTCAAATGGCGCTCCTTGCCTTCCGAGTCCTGCTGTGTGCCCAAACATTTGATTTCCACCACATATGGGGTATCTGCGTACTCAGGAGAAAATGCACGATACATTTTATGATGCATTTTTCCTGATACCCTTGTGAAAATACTAATTTTTATGGCTAAAGTAACATTTTTGTGTTAAAAAAGTAAAATTTTCATTTTTTCGTCTACATTGCTTTGGTTGCTGTGAAGCTCCTAAAGGGTTAATAAACTTCTTGGATGTGGTTTTGAGCAGAGTGAGGGGTGCAGATTTTAGAATTGGGTCACTTTTGGGTATTTTCTGTCGCCTAGGTTTCTCAAATCACTCCAAATGTGATGTGGTACCTAAAAAATTTTTTTTGTAAATTTTGTTGGAAAAATGAGAAATTGGTGATGAACTTTGAACCCTTCTAACTTCCTAACGGAATTTTTTTTTTTTCAAAAATTGCGCTGGTGTAAAGTAGACATGTGGGAAATGTTATTTAGTAACTTTTTTGTGTGACATATCTCTCAGATTTATGGGCATAAAATTTCAAATTTTGAAAATTGCAAAATTTTCAAAATTTTCGCCAAATTTCCGAAATTTTCACAAATAAACGCAAAACATATCTGCCTAAATTTACCACTGACATGAAGTACAATATGTCACGAAAAAACAGTCTCAGAATCGCCAGGATCCGTTGAAGTGTTCCAGAGTTATAACCTGTCAAAGTGACACTGGTCAAAATTGCAAAAAATGGCCGGGTCTTTAAGGTGAAAACAGGCTGGGGGCTGAAGGGGTTAAAAGAGAAAACTGGTTGCACATTGTGAGAATTTTCCCTCCTACTCTGCTTTAAGTATTGCTCTCTAGTTTTGGAGTACACTTTTATTTTGGATTTTTCAAGGTTTTTTTGGGAGTAACCCCTAGCAACAAATCTCCTGTCTATTTCCTTATATTCCTGCTCTAAATCCGACATTTTTGTACAGCAACGTTTGGCCCTTACATATTCCCCAGTGGGGATGTTTTCCACTACAAACCTAGGGTGACAGCTAGTTGCATGCAGGATAGAATTTCCTGCTGAGGGTTTACGGAATAATTTACAGTCAACAGTCCCATTTGTTTCATTACCCATCAAAATCATATACAAAAAATGAATTTCCACTGGATTGCTCTGATGTGTAAACCCTAGATTATAAGGATTGTTGTTAATGAATGAAATAAAATTTTCCATTTTTTTATCTCCATTTTTCCATACAATCAATATATCGTCAATAAATCTGAGGAAAATTAATATATTCGGGCTGAAAGGATTTTTTAAATTAAAAATAAATTCCTCCTCCCACCAAAACATATAAATATTCGCCAGAGACGGTGAAAAACTTGAACCCATTGAACAACCCTGTGTCTGTAAATAAAATTCCCCCAAAAAAGTTAAATAATTATTTTTTAACAGAAAAAAGGTTACATCCAAAATGTACTGCTGCAAATCCTGGGAAAAAAATCAGAATATTTTTCCATTTGGTTTTTTAGTGCCAATATGGCCAGGTAGTGCGGTGTGGACGTATATAATGTACATACATCACATGTTAACGAACAATTATCTTCCCGCCATTCTATTCCATTTAAAATATTAAGCACATGTTTACTGTCCTGAACAAAACTCGGAGAGGCTTTAGCCAAAAATTGGAGATGTTTATCCAGCCACTCCGAGAGATGTTCAGTGACAGACCCTATGCCCGAAATAATAGGGTGAAAACTTGGTGGAAATTGATCTTTGTGGGATTTAGGAAGAGCATGCAGGAGGGGTGTCATTGGGGATGAAGGGTTAAAATAATCCTTCTGTTTTTGATTGATCAAACCCAGTGAAACTCCATCTTCCAAAAGGCTCTCCAAATTTTTCCTAATCTCATTTATGGGATTATGAGGCAATTTCTTATAAATATTGCTATCCTCCAACATTCCCTGTACCTCCTTTTCATATAATCCCACATCCAAGATTACAATAGATCCCCCCTTATCAGAATTTTTGATTATTATGTTGTTGTTATTTTTTAAGGTTTTTATAGCTTTTCTTTCCCCTGATGTTAAATTATGGGACACTATATTATTTACTTTATCAAGTTTAGTGAGTTCCTTTTCTACAAGATTCTGAAAATCCTCCATTTGTTGACAACGGGTCTGGGTGGGATAAAAGGATGGATTGGGTACTCTACTGTATACATATCTATTTTCTATATCACCAGTTATAACATTATTTCCCAAATCCCGCAGATTTTGCAGCGCCATCTGTTCCTGGAAGGAAATCATTGGAAAATGATCCAAATGGATCCCTGCATGGTGAAATGATGGTCTCCTAAAACAAAGGTGAGCTGGACACACCCTTGTATATTCATCCACTAGTGTATGCAGGAGAGCAGGCAGCAGCTGCAGAACTACAAGGCTCAGCATTCTGCATCCAGGACTGTATACTGTAAGAAGAGACAGGGGGAGCAGAACTACAAGGCTCAGCATGCTCCATTCACTAGTGTATGCAGGAGAGCAGACAGCAGCTGCAGAACTACAAGGATCAGCATACTCCATCCAGGACTGTATGCAGGAGTTTTTTGCCCACCAAAAAAATGACGTGGGCTTCGCCATATTTTTGCATGCTAGCCAGGTACAGCAGGCAGGTATGGCTGCCCCCAGCTGCCTATTTGTACCCGGCTGAGAACTAAAAATATAGGGAAGCCCTTTTTTTAATTATTTCATGAATTTCATGAAATAATTAAAAAATAAAAATGACATGGGCTTTGCCCCATTTTTGTGTCCAGCCAGGTACAACTAGGCACCTGGGCATTGCAATCCGCAGCACAGGTTGGCCCTAGATTTCTGGTCCCCTCTGTGATGAATTGCAGTCCGCAGCCGCCCCAGAAAATGTTGCGTTCATAGAAGCGTCATCATTTGGCGCTGTATCCAACTCTTCCAGCAGCCCTGATGTCGGGTGGCTTTCTGGGTAATAAAGGGTTAATACTAGATTTGTTTTACTAGCTAGTATTAAGCCAGAGATTCTTAATGTTAGGCAAGTTTGACCCGGCCATTAAGAATCTCCAATAAAGGGTTAAAAAAAAGACACCACACAAAGAAAAAATACTTTAATAGAAATAAATACACAGACACACTTAGAGACTCCATGTTTATCACTTCCTCTCACCCCTCCACGATTCTGGTCTTCTGTCTCCTTTCTCCTTTAACCCATGCAGCTCTGCTACATCAGACAGCACTGCATGGGAGGAAGACGCTGCTGCTCCCGTGCAGTCTAATCACTCTGTGAGTAAGCAGAGGCTGCGGGTTGTAAGTGGTGATGTCACCGCTGCCACCGTTGCAATAAATCTGACAGGCATGTTACTATAGCAACGGTGATCTCCACCAGTGCTTTTATTCACCGGCTGTGGCATCCAGTCCCTGAATGTGGGTTGACTCTTTAAAGAGCATCGACATGCAGGAACGGGGAGCCAAGCATGTGCCCAAGCATCTCGCACATGCTATGACGACGTCACGGAAGGTCCTATCAGTGCTGGTTACCGGGAGGGCGCAGCAATGATCGGAAGGAAAAGCGGCGGGAGACAGAATCTGAAGGACGCATCGCAGGGATCTGTGACGGAGCTAATTTTCACCTTAATGACCAGACCAAATTTTGCAATTCTGACCAGTGTCATTTCATGAGGTTATAACTCTAGAACGCTTCAACGGATCCCGGTGATTCTGAGAATGTTTTTTCGTCACATATTGGACTTCATGTTAGTACCAAACTTAGGACAATATTTTTTGTGTTTATTTATGAAAAAAATTGAATATTGGCAAAACTTTTGAAAATGTAGCAATTTTCAACTTTTGAATTTTTATACCGTTAAACCAGAGATTTCTGTGACACAAAATAGTTAATAAATAACATTTCCCACATGTCTACTTTACATCAGCACAATTTTGGAAACAAAATTTTTTTTTGTTAGGAAGTTAGAGGGGTTCAAAGTTTATCAGCAATTTCTCATTTTTACATCAAAATTTACAAAACCAGTTTTTTAGGGACCACATCACATTTGAAGTGACTTCAATAGGCCTAGATGACAGAAAATACCCAAAAGTGACACCATTCTAAAAACTGCACCCCCCAAAGTACTCAAAACCACATTCAATTAGTGTATTAACCCTTCAGGTGCTTCACATGAACAAAAGCAATGTGGAATGAAAAAAAGCAAAAATTAAATTTTACCTAAAAATGTTTCTCTAACCCAAATTTATTCACTTTTAGAAGAAATAACACAACAAAATGGACCCCAAAACTTGTTCCCCACTTTCTTATGAGCGCGCCGATACCCCACATGTGGTCAGAAACCTCTGTTTGGACAAATGGGAGGGCTCGGAACAGAAGGAGCAATATTTGAATTTTGGAAAGCAAATTTGGCTGAAATAGATTGCGGGCACCATGTTGCATTTACAGGTCCGCTAAGGTACCTAAACAGAAGAAACCCCTCACAAGTGACACCATTTTAGAAACTAGACCCCTCAAGGCTTCTATCTAGGGGTATAGGGAGCATTTTAGATCCACAGGTACTTCACAGATTTTGTTAACGTTACGTTGTCATATTGAAAATTTTAATAATTTTCTCAAAAATGTTGCTTTAGCATCAATTTTCTCACTTTTTCAAGAGGTAATTCCAAAAATTTGACCTCAAGGTTTGTTAACCACTTTTTTATGAGCGCGCCGATACCTCACATGTGGTCTGAAACCTTTGTTTGGACAAATGGGAGGGCTTGGAACGAAAGGAGCAATATTTGAATTTTAGAAAGGAAATTTGCCTGAAAAAGATTGCGGGCACCATGTCACATTTGGAGGTCCCCTAAGGTACCTAAACAGCAGAAACCCCGCACAAGTGACCCCATTTTGGAAACTAGGCCCCTCAAGGAATTTATCTAGATGTTTGGTGAGTACCCTGAACCCTCAGGTGCTTCACAGAATTTTATAACGTTGAGCCATGAAAAAAAAAAAAAAAAATTTTACCACAAAATTGTTATTTCAACCAGGTAGCTTTTTTTTTTACAAGAGTAAAAGGAAAAAATTCAGCATAACATTTATTGTGCAATTTCTCCTGAGTTTGGCGATACCTTATATGTGGTGGAAATCAACTGTTTGGGCGCATGGCAGGGCTCGGAAGGGAAGGAGTGCCATTTGACTGCAAAATTGGCTGGAATCAATAGCGGACGCCAGGTTGCATTTGGAGAGCCCCTGAGGTGCCTAAACAGTGGCGGTCCCCCACAAGTGACTTCATTCTGGAAACAAGACACCTCAAGGCTTTTATCTAGGTGTATAGTGAGCAGTTTGAATCCACGAGTACTTCACAGAATTTGATAAGCTTAGGTTGCCATATTGAAAATTTTCATTTTTTTCACAAAACTGTTGCTTTAGCATCAAATTTCTCACTTTTTCAAGAGACAACAACAAACCGTGGACCCCACAGGTTGTTATCCAATGTCTTATGAGCACAGGGATACCCCACATGTGGCCAAAAACCTCTGTTTGGATAAATGGGAGGGCTTGGAATGGAAGGAGTACCATTTGAATTCTGGAAAAGTTGAAATAAATTGCGCGCACCATGTCACATTAGCAGGGCCCCTTGGGTACCTATACGTCAGAAAACCCCCACAAGTGACCCCATTTTGGAAACTGGATTTTATTCAGGAGTATAGTAAGCATTTTGAATCCACAGGTACTTCACAAAAATGTTGCTGTAGCAACAAATGTCTCACTTTTAGGCTATGTGGCCATGATCCAGCGACACGGCGTCCAGTACACAGTGTCAGCCGTCTGCAGAGATGTGAGTGTTGTCCACGGGAGAACGCAGCTGCCCATGCCCACGATTTGGGTTCAGGCCGCTGTGGAGCTCTATGCTACCTGCAGAGAACACTTATCTCCGCAGCATAAATTGACATGCTGAGGCTCGGGAAGCTGCGCCACAGGTCGGTTTATGCTGCGGAGAAAAGAAGCACAGTGGGCATGAGATTTCTAAAAATCCTTCCACTGTGCTTCTACAGCACAACGCAGCGTCATGGACACAGGGAAAACACTCTGCGCCCAAAACGCTGCAAACCCTGATTGTGGGCACACAGCGTAAAATGCTACAATGGATGAATGGATAGATGTCAAACATATATAACGTCCCACCCCCTGCATATTCTAAGCTGGCGCCCTTTAGTGCCTTTCATGTGGCACTAAAGGGTGCCTAGCCTTGTATTTAGCCCCCCAAAAAATTAATAATTAAAATAAACGACGTGGGGTCCCCCCTATTTTTGATAGCCAGCTAGGGTAAAGCAGACAGCTGTAGCCTGCAAACCACAGCTGACAGCTTCACCTTGTCTGGTGATCAATTTGGAGGGCTCCCCAGGCGTTTTTTTAAAAAAAAAAAAACGTGGGGTCCCCCCAAATTAGATCACCAGCCAAGGTGAAGCGGACAGCTGGGGTCTGGTATTCTCAGGGTGGGAAGAGCCATGGTTATTGGACTCTTCCCAGCCTAAAAATAGCAGGCCGCAGCCGCCCCAGAAGTGGCGCATCCATTAGATGCGCCAATCCTGGCGCTTCGCCCCAGCTCATCCCGCGCCCTGGTGCGGTGGCAGACGGGGTAATATATGGGGTTGATACCAGCTGTAATGTCACCTGGCATCAAGCCCTGGGGTTAGTGATGTCACGGCATCTGAACAGATACCCGACATCACTAACCCAGTCAGTAATAGAAAAAAAAAAGACAAAAAAAATTTATTTGAAAAAACACTCCCCGAAACATTCCTCTTTTACCAATTTATTGAAAATAAAGAAATTCCGGTCGCTGTAATCCATTTTGGAGGAGGTCCCACGCCGACTCTGGATCTTCTAGAATATGGGGGGCACGTTCAGGGAACGTATCCCCCATTTTCTGGAAGAGCAAGCTCTCCATGAGCAGTGTGGGTGCAGTAATCTGAGAATACTGCACTCACACTGCCCCGGTCCAACCTAGGGCAGAGTGACCTGCAGTAACCTCATTCCAGAATATGAGGGGCACGCTCACAGAACGTACCCCCCATTTTCTGGAACAGCAGTCTCTCCATGTGAGGAGTGTGACTGCAGATTACCGCACTCACCCTCCCCCGGTCCACAGTGGAGTAGCCTATGCAGTTGCGACGTCAGCAGGATCCCTGCTTGCAGGGATCCAGCTGACAGCCGCTGTCTGCGCATGCGCCGCCAGCATTGAAGAAGAAGGAGGCGGCGTGATCGCGGGACGGAGCGGCAGACAGGTAACGTATAACCGGGGGCTTGGGGGGGGAGGTGACGGGGGGTGACCTAGCGGGACCTGGGGACACCTTTCTGTCGCATGTGACGTGTCACATGCGGCAGAAAGAGCAGAATGAATGCGGCCGCGCGCTGTGCGCCGCCATCTTCCGGAGGGGGGAGGGGGGTGGTGGCTCTGGAGAACCGGAGGGGGCTCCGGTGACCAGAGGGCACCAGTGGACCGGAGGAGGGGTCAGGGGGAGGACATTTCCCTCCGATCTGAAATGTTTGATCATTTCAGATCGGAGGGAAATGACTGCAGAGCCGGCGCCGGCGGCAGTTTTCTGTGCGCTTCGGCGCCATTTTGGATGTCCGGTGGGGGTAGGGGTGGGGGTGGGGGGACTCTCCGGTACCGGGGGCTTTGGGGGCACTAGGGGGTTAGATTTCTTTCTCATCTGACATGTTTGATCATGTCAGATGAAAAAGAAATCAGTTTTACCGGCCATTTCTTTTTTTTTCATGTGTTCGTCGGTATACAGTGTATACCGCCGATCACATGATCGGGGTCCAAAAAAAACACCCCGATTCATAATCTGGGGGGTCTCAGCTACCCCCGGTAGCTGAAACCCCCGAGATTTTCGGTCGCTGGGGGGCGCTACAGGGTTTTTTCGGGCCGCCGCTTTAAAGCGGCGGAACAGAATAAGTACCCTGTTTTGCCGCCGCTTTAAGTCGTACGGCCGTCGTTATGAGGTTAAGTATAATGGCAATGTTTATTAACTGTATGTTTACATGTATAATGTGTTTGTATGTGTTTGTGTTTGCCTGCCATTGTTTTCAATGGGGTTCGAAGGTATTCGTCGAACGTTCGCCGAACACACCTGCCGTTCGACGAACCAAACTGAACTCGAACACTTGGGGGGGTCGCTCATCTCTAGTCAACATATGACTGTACAAAAATGAGAGACAGGGGTTCCTATGCTGTCCCTCGCGCTGTGTGTCCCAAGGCTTTCCAGAACCTTAGGTTTACTCCTAATGATAGAGTTGTTTGAGTTCTGTGCCTGGCTAAGCTCCTGACCAGAACTGATCTTATTCCACCCTCTCACCAGGGAAAGAAGGGGCAGGAGAGATGGAAACACAGATAAAGACAGACGGGGAAAATCAAAACTCTGACACACTGCAAACATCCAAGAACTAAAAATGAGAGACTCAGGAGAAAAGCAAGAGCAGGAAGGTAGCAAAAAAAGACAACAAGGGTTAACTTCACAACCACACACATCAACAAGTACTATAACAACCAGTTAGTGTGGATCACAACACCTCAACAGAGCAGCTTAAATAAACTATAGCTGGCACTAATGGAAGTGTCCAGCCAGCACATATAGGAGGGGGGCAGATGTATTTAGCTCCCCCTCAACATGTTATCAAAGATTACTCAAAAGCAGACCAGCAAAGATTAATTCTTGAAAGCCTGCCTTTGAACTATCAATCTATTGGTCGATGCTCGAGTCAGTCTGTGTTGATTGCAGACCTCAAAGGAGTTATCAGGAAGAGTGTCAGAATCAGTAGTCAGAACAGATCCCGCCACCACCATGAAAGTTGGTGAAGTTAGTAAAAACCTCCTTGTTTATGCGGTGTGAAAACAATCGTCAGTAAATCACATGTTGGTTCAAAATGGTCACTATACCCCTAGATCAGTTCCATGCAGAATGTAATTTCCAAAATTAGGTCGCTTATGGGGAGTTTCTAAAGATCTGGCATCTCTGGAAGTCTAAAATTGCAGTATGGCATCCAAAATCTATTCTAGATAAAATTGCACGACAAAACTCAAACAGCGCTCCTTCATTTCTGAACCCTGCTGCATTCCCAACAGTAGTTTAAGATAGGTCCGGGTATATCATTGGATCAATCTGTCTAGCTGCACAAGGGGCCCAAGAGTTAAGGTAGTCCATTTCCACCTCCAAAACAGGTTGAATAATGAGATATTGGAGTAAAAAGGGCCCCTATAATATTTTGCTCCGGGGCCCTTTTCTGTCTGTGTACTCCAGGGTTTGAGACAAAGTATAGGGAATCAGGGTATGCAGGAAAAATGTAACAACAAATTTTCAGCTCCACATACAACTCTTTTGAAAGTGAAAATTTTGGGCTAAAGCAACATGTTGATAAAAAATGTTTTTTAATTTCATTTTTTCCTTCCATTTTCTGTTAGTTCTTGTTAAGCACGTAAGAGTTTATCACGCTTACTAAATGTACTGTTGAATACCTTAAATAGTGCAGTTTCTTAAAATTAGGTTTTGTTTGTGGTTTTTCAAAACTGAAGAAGTCCCTAAAAAAATAGGGTTTGCAAATATTTAAAAAAAATGGAAAATTCTGCAAAACTTTTAACTATTTATTATTATTATTATTAATAATAATAATAATAATAATACAATAATTTCAAAGTAGTCAATTTGTTATTTTATATTTTGTTACTATGATTATATATGTTTTTAACCCCTCAATGCTCCCTCAATGAATACGTATAAATCAACGACAGTTTAAAACAACAATCGGTAATAAGTAAATAGCACCCCGCGGCTGAAAATTCCACTGCTAAACAAGGAAGCCGCGGATACACCATCACATGTTTCTCAACGCTGTCAGGTAACTAGCCAGGTCTTTCACCGGGAAGGAAAAACCACGGGAAGGGCAGTCTCCAGTCAAGGAAACCACCTACAGTTAGGTCCAGAAATATTTGGACAGTGACACAAGTTTTGTTATTTTAGCTGTTTACAAAAACATGTTCAGAAATACAATTATATATATAATATGGGCAGAAAGTGCACACTCCCAGCTGCAATATGAGAGTTTTCACATCCAAATCGGAGAAAGGGTTTAGGAATCATAGCTCTGTAATGCATAGCCTCCTCTTTTTCAAGGGACCAAAAGTAATTGGACAAGGGACTATAAGGGCTGCAATTAACTCTGAAGGCGTCTCCCTCGTTAACCTGTAATCAATGAAGTAGTTAAAAGGTCTGGGGTTGATTACAGGTGTGTGGTTTTGCATTTGGAAGCTGTTGCTGTGACCAGACAACATGCGGTCTAAGGAACTCTCAATTGAGGTGAAGCAGAACATCCTGAGGCTGAAAAAAAAGAAAAAATCCATCAGAGAGATAGCAGACATGCTTGGAGTAGCAAAATCAACAGTCGGGTACATTCTGAGAAAAAAGGAATTGACTGGTGAACTTGGGAACTCAAAAAGGCCTGGGCGTCCACGGATGACAACAGTGGTGGATGATCGCCGCATACTTTCTTTGGTGAAGAAGAACCCGTTCACAACATCAACTGAAGTCCAGAACACTCTCAGTGAAGTAGGTGTATCTGTCTCTAAGTCAACAGTAAAGAGAAGACTCCATGAAAGTAAATACAAAGGGTTCACATCTAGATGCAAACCATTCATCAATTCCAAAAATAGACAGGCCAGAGTTAAATTTGCTGAAAAACACCTCATGAAGCCAGCTCAGTTCTGGAAAAGTATTCTATGGACAGATGAGACAAAGATCAACCTGTACCAGAATGATGGGAAGAAAAAAGTTTGGAGAAGAAAGGGAACGACACATGATCCAAGGCACACCACATCCTCTGTAAAACATGGTGGAGGCAACGTGATGGCATGGACATGCATGGCTTTCAATGGCACTGGGTCACTTGTGTTTATTGATGACATAAAAGCAGACAAGAGTAGCCGGATGAATTCTGAAGTGTACCGGGATATACTTTCAGCCCAGATTCAGCCAAATGCCGCAAAGTTGATCGGACGGCGCTTCATAGTACAGATGGACAATGACCCCAAGCATACAGCCAAAGCTACCCAGGAGTTCATGAGTGCAAAAAAGTGGAACATTCTGCAATGGCCAAGTCAATCACCAGATCTTAACCCGATTGAGCATGCATTTCACTTGCTCAAATCCAGACTTAAGACGGAAAGACCCACAAACAAGCAAGACCTGAAGGCTGCGGCTGTAAAGGCCTGGCAAAGCATTAAGAAGGAGGAAACCCAGCGTTTGGTGATGTCCATGGGTTCCAGACTTAAGGCAGTGATTGCCTCCAAAGGATTCGCAACAAAATATTGAAAATAAAAATATTTTGTTTGGGTTTGGTTTATTTGTCCAATTACTTTTGACCTCCTAAAATGTGGAGTGTTTGTAAAGAAATGTGTACAATTCCTACAATTTCTATCAGATATTTTTGTTCAAACCTTCAAATTAAATGTTACAATCTGCACTTGAATTCTGTTGTAGAGGTTTCATTTCAAATCCAATGTGGTGGCATGCAGAGCCCAACTCGCGAAAATTGTGTCACTGTCCAAATATTTCTGGACCTAACTGTATGTCAAAACATGGTATCCATCCACAGACAGCTGTTTCGGAGTATTTGCCCCTCATCAGTGGGGAGTAGGAAACTGACTAGTGGGAGCAATGCCTAGTAGAAGACTATATAGGTAAGGATGGTTGACCTTAGGGAGATCAACATTCAGCACCGCAGAGCACCATCACGTGTTTTCTCAACGCAGTTATTCTAGAGCAATGCCCCCTGGGAAATATGCAAAACAAGGAAGCCACGGAGACACCATCACATGTTTCTCATCGCTGGCAGGTAACTAGCCAGGTCATATTTCCCAGGGGGCATTGCTCTAGAATCACTGCATTGAGAAAACACTAGCCAGTTTCTTACTCCACATTGATGAGGGGCAAATACCCCGAAACAGCTGTCTGTGGATGGATACCATGTTTTGGCATAGGTGGTTTCCTTGACTGGAGACTGCCCTTCCTGTGGTTTTTCCTTCCTGGTGAAAGACTTGGCTCCCTTTTTTCCAAAAATTGGGCCACACAGACACCCCTTCAGTGGCAGCACTTGTGCCCCTGTTGTACACTTCACAGGTAGATTTACATCAAGCCCATTCAAAAATACGCCAGCCTTATCTGTCCCCAGGATGACACAGGGATAGGAAGCAAAGTCTTTGCTGAACCATGACTTGTTCATCTTGGCTCGTTTTTAAAAACACAGCAGGGGGACTCCAAGCAGAGTCGCCCTTTTTTCCAAAAATTGGGCCACACAGACACCCCTTTAGTGGCAGCACTTGTGCCACAGTTGCAAACTTGACAGGTACATTTTCATCAAGCACATTCCAAATCCACAAGCCTTTACTCTCCCCAGGATGACACAGGGGTAGTAAAGTCCTTGCGGATCCATGACTTGTTCATCTTGATGAAGGATAGTCTGTCCACATTGTCACTGGACAGACGCGTGCGCTTACCTGTCAGCACACGGCCAGCATCACTGAAGACACGTTCTGAGACAACGCTGGCAGCTGGACATGACAAGATCTCCAAGGTGTAAGTGGCGAGCTCAGGCCATTTTTCAAGATTTGAAGCCCAAAATGAGTAAGGCTCCAGTTACAAAGTCATGGCATCGATGTTCATTTGGCGATACTCCTGTATCATCCTCTGGAGTCGTTGACCATGTGTCAGACTTCTTGTCTCTTTCGGCCTTGCAAAGGATGGTCTAAAAAATTATGAAACGATTCAATAAAATTGCTGTTACCAGACGGTGCTGCTGGTACGGGTAGACTGTTGATGATGAGACCGTTCCATGTTTGTCAAGTTACAACTGGGAGATTCACTCTGTGCACCACTGGTGTTTGGTGGAAAAGCCATGCAAGCTAATATTGAGTAACAGCTTCTGCTGATACTCCTGCATATCTGCGTCCCTTTCTATGGCTGGAATTATTTCACAAAATTTGGACTTGTACCAGGGATCTAATAGTGTGGCAAGCCAGTACTCATCATCACTTCTAATTTTGACAATCCGAGGGTCATGTTGTAGGAAGTGCAGCAAGAAGGCGCTCATGTGTCTTGCGCATCCATGCAGACCAAGTCCTTGCTGTGTTTGTGGCATACAGGTGCTAACCGTTCTTTCTTCCTCTGACATCTTCCCCCAACCTCTTTCAAATGAAATGTGACCAAGGTCTCCCTCATCTGCTGAGTCTTCCATGTCCATGGACAGTTCGTCCTCCATTTCTTCATGTTCTCCTGCACCTTCCTCAACATTTTGCCTGCTACCAGGCGCCCTTGGTAATCTCTCTGCCCTATGGTCCCATGCCTGCCGTTTTGCTGATGATGAACGTCTAGACCTTGGTGATGTTGTTATCCCTTGCACATATGAATCCTCATGTACTTCCTCCCCTTTTGTTGAACCACCCCCTGACTGACTCCATATAGTGTTTAGCGTGTGGTCCAGCATAAAAATGACTGGAATTGTCATGCTGATATTGGCATTGTCAGCGCTAAACATATTCGTCGCCATGTCGAAACTGTGCAGAAGGGGGCATAGGTCCTTCATCTGAGACCACTCCATCAGGGTGATCTGCCCTACCTCTGCATCTCGTTGGCCCAGGTTATACGTTATAATGTATTGCACCAGTGCTCGGCGATGCTGCCACAGTCGCTGTAACATGTGGAGAGTCGAAATCCAGGGTGTCGGCACATTGCATTTCCGTCGATGAACCGGCAGGCTGAAAGACTTTTGGAGCGATGCAAGTCGCTCAGCTGCTGGACAACAAGGTTCAACACGTGAGCCATACAAGGCACGTGTGTCACCTTGCCCAGGCGAAAGGCCGCACCCAGGTTTGCAGCATTGCCGCACATGGCCTTACCTGGCTGCATGTTGAGTGGAGACAACCATTTATGAAACTCGGACCGCAGAGCTGACCACCACTCATCTGCTGTGTGACTCTTATTTCCAAGACATTTCAAGCTAAAGACCGCCTGATGCCGTTGCACTCTGCTGCCAGTATAGTAAGGAGGTGTGAGTAATTCCTTGTGCGCAGGTACAACGCTTTTGGCCTGACCAGGCAGGCTTGGGGCGGAGGTGGAGGACCCAGATGAGGTTGAGGAGGCAGAAGCATTGGAGGAACTTATACATACAGATGATTGACGCACAAGTCATGGGGATGGCAAGACTTGTTCAGCAGACCCTTCTCCATCTGTCATCATAGTTACTCAGTGTCCAGTCAGCGACATGTATAGTGTGACTGAACAGCTCTGCAGACTCAGCCATCTCTGTTACACCATACTGTGCAGGGCGGGTGGAGACTTGAGAGCTGGCAGAAAACAAGTGTGATTGGGATGACAACTCAGAGGACTGTTTTTTTTTATGTGGTAGTTGAGGTATAGAGGAGGGCACTTGTTGGAGCACATGAGATCCATTCAAGCATGTTCATTTTTTGAGCGTCATCTACCTTTCTTATAGTTGTTCGGGTCCGTTAAAAAGGGAGCCCAACGGATTGTCCACGGAAAGTAGTAGACATCTTACTTTTGCTGGAAGATGGCTTATCTTCAGCAGATGTTAATGTAGCTTTGCCACCTTCCCCACGGACACAAACTTTTTTTCCTTTTCCAACATGCCTGTTCCCCTTTCCACCAGCATCTGTCCTTTTGCCACTCATTTTGTTAGCAATAAGATTAGCTACTTAAAATGTGGTAGAAAAAATTGAGAGGTGGTGAAGATTGCAGAGGTGGTCTAGCTTTATTGACAGCTGAAGAACCAACACTGACTATGCTTGACAATGCAACTATGGCCCTAAAACTGGCAGCACTGTTTGCTATTAGAATAGCGTAGCAAAATGTGCATGAGGGTTGAATGCAGAGGTGCTGGGACTTGCTTGGCACCAGTGGGAAACAAAATTAGTATAGCAGACACTTTGTGGATGCCACTAATTTTCAGCACGGTTTGCTATAAAAATAGCGTAGCAAAATGTGCATGAGGGTTGAATGCAGAGGTGCTGGAAATTGCTTGGCACAAGTGGGACACTAAATTAGTATAGCAGCCACTTTTTGGATGCCACTAAGTTTCAGCACTGTTTGCTATAAAAATAGCGTGGCAAAATTGGGCAGGTGGGTACAGTGGCCAGGTTCTCTGGGTCAGTGGACAGGAAAGGAAGCCTCACTTTCTATTCCTCCTAATGGTGAAATGCAGCAAGGAATTCCCTGAGCTTAGGTACACAGACGCTGTTATCTGAAGCTGTATACAGCGTTTCCACGGACCAGCCTGTCACCTATGGCTCTGAGCCCCAGGAAATCAGCCCTGAAAAGGGCTGAAATAAACTTGTGTCCCTAATCTGTAGAGCGCTGTGTATAGCGTACACAGCCGGAGCGGCGACAGGAGCTGTATGAGCGGTGACTGTCACCTACACACAGAAAGTAGATAATGGCGCCGTGTGTGAAAATGGCTGCATTTATAATGCAAGGACTTGTGACATTCACAGCCTATGACACATGCCCTTGCTTGTCTGGCAAAAAAGACCACTTAGCTGTGTGTGTGTCTGTGATTGGCTGACATGCTGGCCCGCCCCACTGCACGCGCGCTTAGGGAAAAATAAAAAAGTATCCCAGCAGCACTGATCTAAATGTGCCCCCCCCCGCACACTATATGCTGAAATTTGATAATAGTGTGTATCACAGAGTGACTCACACTATTACAGTGAAAAGCCAGCTAGTAACTAGCTAGGCTTTTTGCTGATCAAACCGTTCTCGAACGTAACTCGAGCTGTCGAGCTTTTAGCAAAAAGCTTGCGTTCGAGTTTGATCTCGAGCACCCCCAAAATCACTCGCACATGAAATTGGTGAACCTCGAACATCGCTCAACTCTACTCTAGAATCACTGCGTTGAGAAAACACGTGATGGTGCTCCGCGGTGCTGGATGTTAATCTTTCGAAGGTCAACCATCCTTACCTATATAGAAAATTCCACTGCTGACATCTTTATATTACATTTGACATCTATGAGCATTGCCCCTGATCGATTTTGGAACCAATTGGGTCCAATTAACCCCTAAATACCCCTGTTAATCTGGACAGCGATATCTAAGAGGTTTAAAAAAGGTTTAAAAACCCCCTTTGACAGGATTGGCCCTCTATGATCATGATTGTGGCGCTAATCATTGCCATGGTTCCCTAAGGACATCTGATGACCCCAGGGTATGGTGGCCTGTTTGATCTTGCTATAAGCAGGGTCTAAGGCACAGTCAGTGAATCACTGATATGTCTCATGTACTGCAGTACAAAAGTACTTCAATACATAAGACCAGTGATCAAACTAAAAAACTTTCATGTTGTATATCCTAAAACAGTACCCAGAGTGCGACTAATGAAAAAGTAAGGAAAAAACTAAACTAAATATGTAAAAAAATACATGAAAAAAGTGCTCACAAATCACAAAAACCCGGTTTGACACTAAAAACACAGTCTTTGCATTAAAAAAATAAGCAAAAAAGTACACATAATTGGTATTGCCACATCCAGAATGATCCAAACTATAAACTGTTATGTTATTTATTCCATAAGGCTAACACTATTAAAAAAACTGTAAAAATGTTGTTTTTTCATCATATTGACACACGAAAAAAATAATAAAAAGTGATCAAAAACTCATGTAAAAATAGTCGGTATAAATGAAAACAGCAAATAGTCCTAAAAAAACAAGTCCTAACATGGTTCATTCGGTAAAAAAATATATGAGTTAAAGCTCTTAGAATATAGTGATACAAAATATTATTTTTAGTGTGTAAATTTAGCAAAGCATAAAAAAAGCAATACAAATCTGGTATCGCTGTAACTGTACTGAATAAATTGGTCTTATCACTTTGACTGCATGATGAACTACTCAAAAAAATCAAATTAATACCTGAATTGCTGGTTTTTATTTACTTATTGCATCTAATAAATCTGAATAAAAAGCACTAAAAAATACTGATTATCCCAAAAGGGTACCAAAATAACTTCAACTTGTGGCACAAAAAATGAGCTCTCATACAGGTCTGTTTGCCCCCCAAAAAAGTTACAATTCTCCGAATATTACAACAGAAAAATTATTAATGATTAGTGATGAGCGAGTATGCTTGTCACTACTCGGTACTCGCACGAGTATCACTGTACTCGGGCTACTCGGCGGGTACTGAGTAATTTCGCGATACTCGTGCTGTACTCGTGGTCTTCATCCCTGCATGTTGGCGCTCTTTTGAGAGCCAGCCCTCATGCAGGGATTGGCTGGCAGACCACTGCAATGCCACAGCCCTGTTAGTTGTGGAATTGCAGTGATTGGCCGGCCCGCACAGCGTGACCAAGCCTTTATACCGGCGGGCGCGCTGTGCTCTGCACACAGCCATCTCCCATTCCCTGCTTTCCCCGCCCACAGGCACCTATGATTGGTTGCAGTGAGACACGCCCCCACGCTGAGTGACAGGTGTCTCACTGCACCCAATCACAGCAGCCGGTGGGCGTGTCTATACTGTGCAGTAAAATAAATAAATAATTTTAAAAAACCTGCGTGCGGTCCCCCCAATTTTAATACCAGCCAGATAAAGCCATACAGCTGAAGGCTGGTATTCTCAGGATGGGGAGCCCCCCAGCCTAACAATATCAGTCAGCAGCCGCCCAGAATTGCCGCATACATTATATGCGACAGTTCTGGGACTGTACCCAGCTCTTCCCGATTTACCCTAGTGCGTTGGCAAATCGGGGTAATAAGGAGTTAATGGCAGCCTATAGCTGCCAATAAGTCCTAGATTAATCATGTCAGGCGTCTCCCCGAGAAACCTTCCATGATTAATCTGTAAATTACAGTTAAAAAACACACACACACGAAAAATCCTTTATTAGAAATAAAAAACAATAACAAAGTCCCTCATCACCAATTTATTAACCCCGACAAAGCCCTCCATGTCCGGCGTAATCCACGGACCTCCAGCGTCGCATCCAGCTCTGCTGCATGCAGGTGACAGGAGCTGCAGAATACACCGCCGCTCCTGTCAGCTTCACACAGCAACTGAGGTGAGTAGCGCAATCAGCTGCTGTCAGTCAGGTAACTCACGGCCACCGCTGGATCCAGCGGTGGCCGCGATTAACCTCAGTGACAGCTCAGCTGATCGCTATACTCACCTCAGTTACTGCGTGGAGCTGACCGTAGCGGCGGTGAGTAGCGCGATCAGCTGAGCTGTCACTGAGGTTACCCGCGGCCACCGCTGCATCCACCGCTGGATCCAGGTAACCTCAGTGACAGCTCAGCTGATCGCGATACTCACCTCAGTTGCTGCGTGGAGCTGACCGGTGCGGCGGTGAGTAGCGCGATTAGCTGAGCTGTCACTGAGGTTACCCGCGGCCACCGCTGCATCAACCGCTGGATCCAGGTAACCTCTGTGACAGCTCAGCTGATCGCACGGCTGTCTTCAGTTGCTGTGTGAAGCTGACAGGAGCGGCGGTGTATTCTGCAGCTCCTGTCACCTTCATGCAGCACAGCTGGACGCGACGCTGGAGGACTGTGGATTACGCCGGACATGGAGGGTTTGTCGGGGTTAATAAATTGATGATGAGGGACTTTGTTGGTGTTTTTTATTTCTAATAAAGGATTTTTTGTGTGTGTGTTTTTTAACTGTAATTTACAGATTAATCATGGAAGGAATCTCGGGGAAACGCCTGACATGATTAATCTAGGACTTATTGGCAGCTATGGGCTGCCATTAACTCCTTATTACCCCGATTTGCCAACGCACTAGGGTAAATCGGGAAGAGCCGGGTACTGTCCCAGAACTGTCGCATCCAATGTATACGGCAATTCTGGGCGGCTGCTGACTGATATTGTTAGGCTGAGGGGCTCCCCATAACGTGGAGCTCCCCATCCTGAGAATACCAGCCTTCAGCCGTATGGCTTTATCTGGCTGGTATTAAAATTGGGGGGACAGCACGCCGTTTTAGTAAATTATTTAATTATTTATTTCACTGCACAGTATAGACACGCCCACCGGCTGCTGTGATTGGGTGCAGTGAGACACCTGTCACTCAGCGTGGGGGCGTGTCTCACTGCAACCAATCATAGGCGCCGAAAAGCAGGAAAGCAGGGAATACGAGATTGTTTAATGAGTGGCCGGCTTTTTCAAAAAGAGGAAAAGCCGCCGGAGTTTAGTGAACAGCTGTGCAGTGCCGCGGCAGTGATCGGGGAGCGGTAAGTAAGAGAGACGGGGGAGAATGACCGACAGACTGTGAGAGGGGGACAGGCAAGACAGAGAGAGACCGACAGAGCGAGACCGACCGACGGGCGATAGAATGAAAGAAAAAATGACCGACATCGCTAGTAAAAAGCACAAAATGTGCGTTTTGGACATCGGAGTGCCACACAATGTTTTTACGTAAAATCTTTCATGTAATAATCTCAAAAAGTAACATACACCAGCTCTATCTCACTATTGGGTATGTGCCCTTAACATTTGCGCCATGAAAATTCATTTTGGTGTCATTTTGGAAGGTTTTCTGGTGAGTCCGTAAAAATGGCGTAAAACTCGGACAAAATTGTTCACAGCTGTGACTTTTGAGTGATAAATGCTTCAAGGGGTCTTCCCCATGCTGTTGCCATGTCATTTTAGCACTCTTAGACTTTTGTGACATTTTTAGGGTTTCTACATGCTGCCGGGGGTCATTTCAGAAAAATACTCGGGTATCCCATAGGATAACATTGGGCTCGGTGCTCGGGCCGAGTACACGAGTATCTCGGGATGCTCGGCCTGAGCCTCGAGCACCGAGCTTTTTGGTACTCGCTCATCACTATTAATGATTTAAAATAATTTTTACTGTGTGATAATAATAAAGCAAACAAAAAAATAATATAAATGTGGTATCGGTGTAATTGCACTGAACCGAAGATTAAAGTCATTTTGATGCTAATATCACTTGGTAAACCACGCAAATATTAAAATAGACAGCCGTACAGGAATAGTTCCTATCTGATCATTCTACCTCTCAAAAATCAGAATAAGACTTGGTTCACATTTCTCCTGTGCTCTCTGCTGATTGCTTACATTGAGGTTTCCATGTAAATGTGATTCAGACAACCCCCCCCAACTGAACCACTAACTATAATGAAGCATATACAGTCACATTAATTCCATGTGGTCTCTGTTCTGGTAGTTTTCCATCATTTTAGGTGTTTTTTTAGCGCAACAGTGTGGACGACCACAGTTCTGTGCACGCCTAAAACAGATGGTACGACAGAAAAAAAACTAAACAAAGTCCAAAGTGTCTCCATCTGCCTCATTTTAGTGAGCAGTTCCATATGGTGTTTTGTCTGAATCACATTTTTGGGGGATTTCCACAAAAAGTCCAACATAACTGCTCAGTAGAATGTAATAGCAGCCTTATACTGAAAGTGATCAGAAAAATGTTCTGTAACCTGTTAATAATAAAAATCCAGACTTAGTCACACAAAAAAACAGCACCCACTCAGGTCCATCATTTGTAACTGGAAACATAGGGGTTCCCATGTTGTTGGTAAAACAAAGACTCTGGAAAAACGATGGCTCTCACTCCCTCAAATAAAATCTAGTGGAGTCTGCACTCCTAAATCCAAATTCCCCCATCCTTCTGAGCCCCACTGTCCCTAAACCACTGTAACTGACCATGTGTGTGGCATTATTGCAGTGGGGAGAGTGCACTTAACAATTTATGGGGTGCATGTCACCAGAAGCACAAGATGGGCACAAGGTATGGGCACTAGACTGGTATATTTGTAATTCTCCAGAAAAAAAGGGATGGCAGTGATGTTACAATATATACACTGAAACCGTAGATTAATTCAGTGAGAGGTGCAATTTGTACAATGGGGTCACTTTGAGGGGACTTCTGTATTTTTGGAACTTTAGGGGATCTGCAAATGCAACACAGTGTCCACATTTGCATACCAAAAATTAAACAGCACTTATTGCTTTCCAAATTTTACATGTGCCCAAACATTATTTTTTTAGCACATATGAACTATCACTGTGTATGGGACAATATGCATAAGAAGTTATGGGGTCAATTTTCTCTCATTAGTTTTTACTCCTATATACTTTTTAGTATTTTAGTGGGGAAAAAAATGTGATTTTTTTTTTTGTTTCCCCATCCAAATATTATAAAGTTTTGTAATTCACCTGTAGGATAAAAATGCTCCATACAACCCTAGATTAATTTATTATGCATTCTAGTTTCCAAATTTGGGTCACTTTTGGAGGTATCTGCTATTTTGGCATGTTAGGGGCTCTGAAAATGCACCATGGATTTCACAATCTATTCCAGATAAATTTAGCCTCCAAAGATCAAATGGCACTATTTCCTTTCCAAGGCCTGCCATGTGCCCAAACAGCAATGCTTAACCATAGATGAGGTATCATCGCATTCGGGAGAAATTGCCTAACAAACTATAAGGTTTGCTTTCTCTTATTATTCATTGTGAAGATGTAAAATTTGGGGCTTAACAACATTATAGCATCAAAAACAATTTCGTTTTCATGTCCATATTTTAAAAAGTTCTGTGAAGCACTAAGAGGTGCAAAATGCTGAACATACCATTAGATGAATTGCTTTATGGATCTAGTTTTAAAAAAAGTGGTCATTTGTTGGGGATTTTTGCTATTTAGGTACCTTACGGGCTCTGCAATTGCATCATGGTGCCCGCAATCTATTCCAGACAAATTTGTGTTCCACAATTCAAACGCTGCTCCTTCCTTTCTGAGCCCTGGTGCTTGTCCAACCAGAGGATTATGACCATATGTAGGGTATCAGTGTGTTAAGAAGAAACTTGGTAAAAAAACTGCATGGTCAATTTTTTTGTTTCATCCCTTGTACAAGTGGAAACATTTGGGCTAAAGCAACATTGTAGAGGAGAAAATATTTTTTCCATTCTATTTTGCATTAAGTCCTGTGTAGCACGTGAAAGGTTAAAACATTTTAAAACAACAGTTTGGAAGTATGGCGTGGTTTTTAAAATGCTATCACATTTGGAGAGTTTCCAATATATAGGCCCCTCAAATTCCATTTCAATCTGAATAGGTCCCTAAAGAAAAAGTTTTTGTAGGTTTACTGCTACTAAATTTTTAACCCTTCTAACATTCTAACAAAATAAAATGACAGAAAAATAATGCAGATATAAAGTAGCCATAGGGGAAATGATGTTTATTCATTATTTTGTACAGCATGACTAACTGGTTTACTGATATAAAAATTGAAAGTTTGAAAATAGTGAAATTTTACATTTTTGGGCCAAACTTCCTATATTTTCATCAAATAAACAGAAAAATATTGACCAAAATTTACCACTAAGATAAAATAAAATTTTCCCCGAAAAAATGATATCAGAATCCCTGGGATTCATTGCAGCATTTTAGTGTTATTACTAGAGTTGAGCGCGGTTCTAGGTTCGTGGTTCTCCAGTTCGCGGCTCGAGTGATTTTGGGGGCTGTTCTAGATCGAACTAGAACTCGAGCTTTTTTGCAAAAGCTCGATAGTTCTAGATACGTTCGAGAACGGTTCTAGCAGCAAAAAAACAGCTTTTTACAGCTACAGTGTGCAGGAGCCATCGCTGGCAGCCTCCCACAAGCTGGTAACCAAGATAAACATCGGGTATCCAAGCAAAGCGCTTTGGTTAGTAACCCGATGTTTATCCTAGTTACATGCAAGAAGCCCACACTTCCCCGCTCAGCTCGTTCTGCCCCCTCCTGCCCGCGGCATGTACACACACACACACACACACACACACACACACGGTCCCGCTCGGCTTACCTGCGGTGATGAAGTCCTGCCATCCCGACCTCAGCGCTGTCACTATCCTCCATGGCTGCCGCTTGTCACATCACCTCTCGCTTCCGACCCGAGACTGACTAGCGGTGACGTCACGGGCCTCTCGCGATACTTGGCTGTGAAGGTCATTGACCTCAGTGACAGGTGCTGTCAGTGTGCTGGAGATCAGCGCAGGTAATGTGCCTTGCTGACAGCAGCACTTGTCATCCCCTGCAGTGACCTGGGCTGACCCATTGATGTTAGCTCAGGTCACTGCATTGCTCTCCCAGCCAATGGGGAACATTCTGCTCTTCATTGAGTGGCACAGTGTGGATCGTCATGGCAACCCCTTGGATTACACCAGACCTGGATTTGATTTTCTTTCTAATAAATTGGTGAAAGAGGGAATGTTTTGGGGAGTGTTTTTTCAAATAAAAATATGTTTGTCGTCTATTTTTTTTTATTACTGACTGGGTTGGTGATGTCGGGTATCTGATAGACGCCTGACCTCACCAACCCCAGGGCTTGATGCCAGGTGACATTACACATCTGGTATTAACCCCATATATTACCCCGTTTGCCACTGCACCAGGGCGCGGGATGAGCTGGGGCGAAGCACCAGGATTGGCGCATCTAATGGATGCGCCACTTCTGGGGCGGCTGCGGCCTGCTATTTTTAGGCTGGGGAGAGTCCAATAACCATGGACCTCCCTAGTCTGAGAATATCAGACCCCAGCTGTCTGCTTTACCTTGGCTGGTGATCCAATTTTGGGGGGACCTGTTACGGTTGCTGCGAGCACTGGAGACTATGCCCAGATTTCTTGCTACTGCACATGTGCGAGCGCTGGAGACTAAGTCCAGATTTCTTGCTACTGCACATGTGCGAGCGCTGGAGACTAAGTCCAGATTTCTTGCTACTGCACATGTGCGAGTACCGGAGACTAAGTCCTATCTTGGAGCCATTGCACATGTGCGGGTGACATCATCGCTGACACGAGGTCACATGTCTCTGACACCTTCTATGCCGATTGGTCGCTGGTCATGTGCTTGTGACGCCTTGCTCGGTGATAGGCCAGCATGACGTCACTCCTGTCGTTCTGGCAGCGGATTGGCTCTGGTGTCCTCCATCTTGGATGAGGCACAGAGTCTATATAAGACCCTGACACACGCCGCATGGCGCTCAGTCCTCTTGGTTCATGCATAAGAGTAGACGCTCTGTGCGCGTTCCTCTAGGCATTCCTCTGTCTATGCTAGGTGAGCGCTACCGGCAGGGTAGCGTTCTTATACCTTACAGCTTCGGCTGCTGTCCATATCCTTACCTCTTAGGGGAGCGGACATAGGCAGGTGCCTGAGGCACATGGTCTGGCTGGGCCTTGTGATTCGACTCGTAGGTGGACGTTGCCGCTAGGGTAACGTTCCTTATACTGCGTCTGGCAGTTGTTCGTATCCTCGCACACTAGGGGAGCGAACAGAGGTAGGAGCTTTGTGCGGCTTACGCTGCTGTTCGTCTCTTTTGCACCACTAGAAGAGCGGACCTAGGCAGGTGCCATATCTAGTGGTTCGTGTTCGTGTCCTCGCACACTAGTGGAGCGAACGCAGGTAGGAGCTTTGTGCGGCTTACGCTGCTGTTCGTCTCTTTTGCACCACTAGAAGAGCGGACCTAGGTAGGTGCCATTTCGCACACATTGCCTTTGTCTCTGTGATTATTAACAGAGATCATTCCACACACCCTCCAAGTAAGGGAGGAATTGCTTTACTTACTTATTATATCCTTCTGTGAGTTAACAGAGGTATTGCACTCTGCCATAGTCTGCAGCAAAGTCTTTGCACGGTGGACCCTGACTGTCTGATACTCCTTTAGGTTATTATCAGACAGCCCCCCGTAACAGGACCCCTACGTGGTTTTTTTTGTAAATTATTTATTTAATTTAAAATAACAGCGTGGGGTGCCCTTAGTTTTGGATTACCAGCCAAGGTGAAGCTGCCAGCTGTGGTCTGCAGGCTGCAGCTGTCTGCTTTACCCTAGCTGGCTACAAAAATAGAGGGAACCCCACGTCATTTTTTTTTTTTTCATTTTTTTGGCTAAATACAAGGCTAAGCACCCCTTAGTGCCACATGAAAGGCACCAAAGGGTGCAAAATTACAAAATGCAGGAGAGTGGGACATTATGTGTCTTTCTGCCATTATAATGACAGAAAAGACTGATATGAAGTGCACAAGCACAAGAAAATCACCAGAGCGCTCTACGCTGTGAAAAGCAGTAGAAAATGGCACTGGAGTGAACATGTGACCGCCTCATGTAGGATGAAGCTATGGATCCTGGGTAAATTTATGCATTTACCCTCCTTCAGTTTTTTTGCAGTACACAAAAAAAACGGAAGGCACACGGATGACAAACAGATGACATACGGACAGTCTACGGAATGGAAACGGATGCCACACGGATGCACCCGTGAAAAAAAACGGACTGTTTTTTGAACACCGCAAAAATGGATCGGTCGTGTTAATGTAGCCTTATTCTGATCTGCCATTTATAAGCAGCAGGCAGAAATAAGTGAATAACTCCCCCCGGCGTCAGAAAATCTCCGGGGTTTCAGGGCTAGCTGAGACCCTGGAGATCATGATTCAGGATGGTTTTTCCGGTCCCGGCTCACGTGATCACAGGTATACACCGTACACCGATGATCACGTTACAGTAAATGACAGCGCCGGTAAAAAATTATTTATCTCCCATCTGGCATGAACAAACACTTCTTCTCCACCTTTTCTCCACCTTTTCTCCACCTTTTCGCCACCTTTTCGCCACCTTTTCGCCACCTTTTCGCCACCTTTTCTCTACTTTTTCTCCGTTCTTTTTCTATGGTCGGTCTACCCATTAGCTCTGCCATGCATAGTGTAGCTCTACACCTACTGCACATGTTACTTTATGATTGACATCTCTTTCGTACCAGAGCTGTCTAAGCCTACTCTGACCCCATATTTGTCATTACTAGAGATGAGCGAACCGGTCCCGGTTCGGCTCGAGGTCGGTTCGCCGAACGGAGGTCCCGTTCGAGTTCGGCTCGTCGAACGTTCGACGAGCCGAACTCGAGCCAATAGGAAACAATGGCAGGCAATCACAAACACAGAAAAACACCTAGAAAACACCCTCAAAGGTGTCCAAAAGGTCACAAACAACTCACAACACATGGGAAAGTGACAAGGACATATACTCATGTGAAAACAAAAGAGCTGGACAAGGAAAAAGAGGAGGAGACACAGATATATGAGTATATGCAAGGAAACATCGATTCCATTATTGTGCAACTTGAGCCCTGCTCATTTTAGGCTTCCAATCTTGATAAATTGCCTGAGCTCGCCACGTACGCCTTGGGGATCTTGTCGTGTCCTGCAGCCAGCGTTCTCTCGGAACCCGTCTTCAGTGCTGCTGGGGGTCTGCTGGCAGATAAGCACACATGTCTGTCCACTGACAATGTGGACATGGCTCTCAGAGGACTTTTCTTCCCCTGGGTCAGCCAGGGGACGGGAAAGGCACGCGTATTTTTGAGAGTGCTTCATGCAAAGCATCTTTTTCTTTTTCAAAAGGGGGCTCAACCGATGCCAGTCAAGTGGGGTGTGTGTGGCCCAGTTAGTGGCAACGAGGGAGACTGTGGTTGGAGTCCCCTCGCTGTGTTTCTAAAAGAACCAAGATGAACAAGTCATGGCTCTGAGGACTTTTCTTCCCCTGGGTCAGCCAGGGGACGGGAAAGGCACGCGTATTTTTGAGAGTGCTTCATGCAAAGCATCTTTTTTATTTTCAAAAGGGGGCTCAACCGATGCCAGTCAAGTGGGGTGTGTGTGGCCCAGTTAGTGGAAACGAGGGAGACTGTGGTTGGAGTCCCCTCGCTGTGTCTCTAAAAGAACCAAGATGAACAAGTCATGGCTCTCAGAGGACTTTTCTTCCCCTGGGTCAGCCAGGGGACGGGAAAGGCACGCGTATTTTTGAGAGTGCTTCATGCAAAGCATCTTTTTCTTTTTCAAAAGGGGGCTCAACCGATGCCAGTCAAGTGGGGTGTGTGTGGCCCAGTTAGTGGCAACGAGGGAGACTGTGGTTGGAGTCCCCTCGCTGTGTTTCTAAAAGAACCAAGATGAACAAGTCATGGCTCTGAGGACTTTTCTTCCCCTGGGTCAGCAAGGGGACGGGAAAGGCACGCGTATTTTTGAGAGTGCTTCATGCAAAGCATCTTTTTCATTTTCAAAAGGGGCATCAACTGATGTCAGTCAAGTGGGGTGTGTGTGGCCCAGTTAGTGGAAACGAGGGAGACTGTGGTTGGAGTCCCCTCGCTGTGTCTCTAAAAGAACCAAGATGAACAAGTCATGGCTCTCAGAGGACTTTTCTTCCCCTGGGTCAGCCAGGGGACGGGAAAGGCACGCGTATTTTTGAGAGTGCTTCATGCAAAGCATCTTTTTCTTTTTCAAAAGGGGGCTCAACCGATGCCAGTCAAGTGGGGTGTGTGTGGCCCAGTTAGTGGCAACGAGGGAGACTGTGGTTGGAGTCCCCTCGCTGTGTTTCTAAAAGAACCAAGATGAACAAGTCATGGCTCTGAGGACTTTTCTTCCCCTGGGTCAGCCAGGGGACGGGAAAGGCACGCGTATTTTTGAGAGTGCTTCATGCAAAGCATCTTTTTCTTTTTCAAAAGGGGGCTCAACCGATGCCAGTCAAGTGGGGTGTGTGTGGCCCAGTTAGTGGAAACGAGGGAGACTGTGGTTGGAGTCCCCTCGCTGTGTCTCTAAAAGAACCAAGATGAACAAGTCATGGCTCTCAGAGGACTTTTCTTCCCCTGGGTCAGCCAGGGGACGGGAAAGGCACGCGTATTTTTGAGAGTGCTTCATGCAAAGCATCTTTTTCTTTTTCAAAAGGGGGCTCAACCGATGCCAGTCAAGTGGGGTGTGTGTGGCCCAGTTAGTGGCAACGAGGGAGACTGTGGTTGGAGTCCCCTCGCTGTGTTTCTAAAAGAACCAAAATGAACAAATCATGGCTCTCAGATGACTTTTCTTCCCCTGGGTCAGCCAGGGGACGGGAAAGGCACGCGTATTTTTGAGAGTGCTTCATGCAAAGCATCTTTTTCTTTTTCAAAAGGGGGCTCAACCGATGCCAGTCAAGTGGGGTGTGTGTGGCCCAGTTAGTGGAAACGAGGGAGACTGTGGTTGGAGTCCCCTCGCTGTGTCTCTAAAAGAACCAAGATGAACAAGTCATGGCTCTCAGAGGACTTTTCTTCCCCTGGGTCAGCCAGGGGACGGGAAAGGCACGCGTATTTTTGAGAGTGCTTCATGCAAAGCATCTTTTTCTTTTTCAAAAGGGGGCTCAACCGATGCCAGTCAAGTGGGGTGTGTGTGGCCCAGTTAGTGGCAACGAGGGAGACTGTGGTTGGAGTCCCCTCGCTGTGTTTCTAAAAGAACCAAGATGAACAAGTCATGGCTCTGAGGACTTTTCTTCCCCTGGGTCAGCCAGGGGACGGGAAAGGCACGCGTATTTTTTAGAGTGCTTCATGCAAAGCATCTTTTTCTTTTTCAAAAGGGGGCTCAACCGATGCCAGTCAAGTGGGGTGTGTGTGGCCCAGTTAGTGGAAACGAGGGAGACTGTGGTTGGAGTCCCCTCGCTGTGTTTTACATGCTTTTAGAAAGGCATGACATGGCTTGGAGGTTGACTTTCATCATCTGCAAACTGTTGGCTACCAAAATGCTGCCTTTCCAACAACTGTGGTTATAGACAATGAGGAACATACTGATGAAGATGAGACGCAGATACCCGATTGGGATGACAACTTAAATATTCGGTCAGGGCAAGAAGAGGCTCGGTTTGAGGGGGAGGGGAGTGCAAACACAACAATTGATGATGAAGTTCTAGATCCCACCTACTGTCAACCCACAGTCAGACACTCGAGGAGGTCAACAGAGGCGGTGGAGGAGGATGCAACCGACGTCGAAGTAACCTTGCGCCTTCCTGGACACAGTCGGAGCACTGGTAGCACGTCTACAACTGCATCCTCAGCCACCACTCTGCCTATGAGCATTATTCGGGGTGGATCAACAGGTCGCATGGCCTCTAAGCCTTGCCTAGCCTAGTCCTTTTTTGACATAAAAAAAGATCGACCAAATTATGTGATCTGTAACATTTGGCATGGTTATCTTACTAGAGGTCAAAACCTCAGCAGTTTGACAACTTCTTCCATGAATCGTCACATGAATAAATATCATATGGCCTGGTGGGAAGCTCACCGTGCTGCAATGCGGCCTAGCGGAGCCAACCATCCACTGCCTGCCCCTTCCAGTGCATCCGCGCGCTCGTCATCTTCTAGGACTGTGGGGACAGCTGTCACACCTGTTTTTCCACCCACAACTTCCACCACTGTAACCGCAACAGGCAGTTTGCTTGGTAGGTCGTCAGTTGGTTTGGAAGGGGAAACAAGTGATTGTGTACAGCTCTCTCAAACATCGATAGCACCAACGTTGGATGAAGGCAACATCATGTCTCCGCCTGCACTTTCCTCACAAACCTGCATTTTTCCAGGGACACCCTACTCAACACCGTCTACACACAGCAGCCAGATCTCTGTCCCTCAGATGTGGTTAAATAAAAGGCCACTTCCTGCGACCCATGACAAAGCTAAGAGGTTGACTCTATCCCTCTGTAAGCTGTTGGCTACCGAAATGCTGCCTTTCCGCCTAGTGGACACACAGGATTTTAGAGACCTTATGTCTGTCGCTGTGCCCCAGTACCAGATGCCTAGTCGCCACTACTTCTCTAAGAAAGGTGTGCCCGCGCTACACCAGCATGTCACACACAACATCACCGCTTCCTTGAGAAACTCTGTGTGTGAACGGGTGCATTTCACCACAGATACTTGGACCAGTAAGCATGGACAGGGACGTTACATGTCGCTGACTGGCCACTGGGTAACTATGGTGATAGATGGTGAAGGGTCTGCTGCACAAGTCTTGCCGTCCCCACGACTTGTGTGTCAATCCTCTGTCTGTCCAAGTTCCGCCACTGCTTCTGCATCCTCCACCTCATCTGGGTCCTCCACCTCCGCCCCAAGCCTGCCTGGTCAGGCCACCAGCGTTCTCACTGCGCAGAAGGAATCACGCACCCCTCATTACTATGCTGGCAGCAGAGCGCAACGGCATCAGGCGGTCTTTAGCTTGACATGTCTTGGGAATAAGAGTCACACAGCTGAGGAGTTGTGGTCAGCTCTGCGGTCCGAGTTTAATAAATGGTTGTCTCCACTCAACCTGCAGCCTGGTAAGGCCGTGTGCGACAATGCTGCAAACCTGGGTGCGGCCCTTCGCCTGGGCAAGGTGACACACGTACCTTGTGAGGCTCACGTGTTGAACCTTGTCGTCCAGCAATTTTTAACACACTATCCCGGCCTAGATGGCCTTCTGAACAGGGCATGAAAACTGTCTGCTCACTTCCGCCGTTCAAGCGCCGCAGCTGAGCGACTTGCATCGCTCCAGAAGTCTTTCGGCCTGCCGGTTCATCGCCTGAAATGCGATGTGGCGACACGCTGGAATTCAACTCTCCACATGTTACAGCGACTGTGGCAGCACCGCAGTGCCCTGGTGCAATACGTCATGACGTATAGCCTGGGCCAACGAGATGCAGAGGTGGGGCAGATCACCCTGATGGATTGGTCTCAGATCAAGGACCTAGGCACCCTTCTGCACAGTTTCGACATGGCGACGAATATGTTTAGCGCTGACAATGGCATTATCAGCATGACGATTCCAGTCATTTACATGCTGGAGCACACGCAAAACACTATTCGGAGTCAGGGGGTGGGACAACAGGAAGGGGAGTAACTACAGGAGGATTCATATGCGCAAGACACAACAACATCACCAAGGTCCAGACGTTCATCATCACCAACGCGGCAGGCATGGGACCATGGGGGACAGGGATCAACAAGGGCGCATGGTAGCAGGCGAAATGTTGAGCAAGGTGCAGGAGAACATGAAGAAATGGAGGACGAACTGTCCATGGACAAGGAAGACTCAGCGGATGAGGGAGACCTTGGTCAAATTTCAGTTGAAAGAGGTTGGGGGGAGATGTCAGAGGAAGAAAGAACGGTTAGCACCTCTATGCCACAAACACAGCGTGGACATGGTCTGCATGGCTGCGCAAGACACATGAGTGCATTCTTGTTGCACTACCTCCAACATGACCCTCGTATTGTCAAAATTAGAAGTGATGATGACTACTGGCTTGCCACACTATTAGATCCCCGGTACAAGTCCAAATTTTGTGACATAATTCCAGCCATAGAAAGGGACGCACTTATGCAGGAGTATCAGCAGAAGCTGTTACTCGATCTTAGATCCGCTTTTCCACCAAACAACCGTGCAGGTGCAGTGAGTGAATCTCCCAGTTGTAACTTGACAAACATGGGACGGTCTCGTCATCTTCAACAGTCTACTCGTACCAGTAGGACCGTATCTGGTGCTGGTAACAGCAATTTTATGGAATCTTTTCATAATTTTTTTAGACCCTCCTTTGCAAGGCCACCAGAGACAACAAGTCTGACACATAGTCAACGGCTGGAGAGGATGATACAGGAGTATCTACAAATGAACATCGATACCATGACTTTGCAAATAGAGCCTTGCTCATTTTGGGCTTCAAATCTAGAAAAATGGCCAGAGCTATCCAGTTACGCCTTGGAGATTTTGTCGTGTACAGCTGCCAGCGTTGTCTCTGAACGTGTCTTCAGTGCTGCTGGGTGTGTGCTGACAGATAAGCGCACGCGTCTGTCCAGTGACAATGTGGACAGACTGACGTTCATCAAAATGAACAAGTCATGGATCCAGAAGGAATTTACAACCCCTGTGTCATCCTGGGGAGAGTAAATGCTTGTGGATTTGGAATGTGCTTGATGCAAATCTAGCTGTGAAGTGCACAACTATGGCACAACTGCTGCCACTGAATGGGTGGGTGTGTGTGGGGCACAATTTTTGGAAAAAAGGGAGGCTCCGCTTTGAGTAACCCTTGCTTACATTGTTTTTAAAAGGAGCCAAGATGACCAAGTCATGGTTCAGCAAAGACTTTATCTACCTACCCCGGTGTCATGCTGGGGACGGTTAATTATGGCGTATTTTTGAATGTGCTTGATGCAAATCAAAACATCCTGTTTGCAACTAGGGCACAAGTGCTGCCACTGATGGGGTGTCTGTGTGCCCAATGTTGGGAAAAAAGGTAGACTCCGCTTGGAGTAACCCTTGCTTGATGTGTTTTTTAAAAATGATACAAGATGAACAGATCTGAAGGCAAGATGAAGGCAACATCATGTCTCCGCCTGCACTTTTCTCACAAACCTGCATTTTTCCAGGGACACCCTACTCAACACCGTCTACAGACAGCAGCCAGATCTCTTTCCCTCAGATGTGGTCAAATAAAAGGCCACTTACTGCGACCCATGACAAAGCTAAGTGGTTGACTCTATCCCTCTGTAAGCTGTTGGCTACCGAAATGCTGCCTTTACGCGTAGTGGACACACAGGATTTTACAGACCTTATGTCTGTCGCTGTGCCCCAGTACCACATGCCCAATCACCACTGCTTCTCCAAGAAAAGCATGCCCGCGCTACACCAGCATGTCGCACACAACATCACCACTTCCTTGAGAAAATCTGTGTGCGACAGGGTGCATTTCAACACAGATACTTGGACCAGTAAGCATAGACAGGGTCATTACATGTCACTGACTGGGCACTGGCAAACTATGGTGAGAGATGGAGAAGGGTCTGCTGTACAAGTCTTGCTGTCCCCACGAGTTGTTTCAATCCTTGTTCTGTATGTAGAAGTTAATACACTGCTTCTGCCTCTTCAACCTCGTGTGGGTCCTCTACCTTGGCGCAAACCCTGTGTGGTCAGGCCACCCTTCCTTGCAACTGCGCACAAGGACTACCACACACCTCCTTACTATGCTGGCAGCAGAGCTCAATGCCATCAGGCGGTCAAAGCTTTACTTTGAAATGTATGGGAAATGTGAGTCACACCGCTATTACAGAGAATAGTAGTCAGGCAGGGTCAAAACATTAATTGAGGAACAGGAACAGAATGGGACGGCCAGGAAAGAATCAGAAAACAAGCAGAATTGAAATGCGTATCGGCCAACAAGGTACATAAACAGCAAGCAGGAAAAGTAGTCAGGTAACAAGCACACAAAATCATAAAACTGAACTGGGGGTAAAATTAACCAGAGGTTCATAGCTATGTCTGGCAGTGGTCTGCAGACAGGATGGGCATAAAAAAGGGTGTGGTGTCTTCCCATTGGTTGTAGCTGAATGATGGTATTTCATCTGTGAGATACCCACCAGCTACATTCAGCCAGAGATTCTGCATCTGTCAAGGTAATGCAGCCCAGTGGGTGAGCATAACCTGCGTCCACCTGCGCCGCTGGCATCGACTACTCTCCCATCATCAGCACTATTCATGAAAGGAACACGTTGTCACCTGGCGACCGGAGTACAAATTGACGGAGCGGACTCCGTTGGTGACTTAACAGCCGTGTGCGGCAATGATGCAAACCTGGCTGCGGGCCATCCTCAGGGCAATGTGACACACGTGCCTTGTATGGCTCACGTGTTGAACCGAATTCTCCAGCAATTTTTAAAACACCATCACGGCCTACAAGGCCTTGTGCAGCGTGCACGCTCGCTATGTGCTCACTTCCATCGTGCGCACACAGCAGCTCAACAACTTTCATCACTCCGGAAGTCTTAGGGTCTGGCAGTTAAACGCCGGAAATGCGATGTTCCGACACGCAGGAATTGGAATCTGCACATATTGCAGCGTGTGTGGCAGCACTGCAGAGCCCTGCTGAAATACGGTATGACATATATCCTGGGATAACTTGATCAAGAGGTGGTGCAGATCACGCTGCTGGAGTGGTGTCAGATCAAGGACCTATGCACCCTGCTACACAGTTCACAAATGTCGACGAAGATGTTTAGCACTGGCTATGTCATTCTCAGCGTGACAATTCTGGTCATCTACATGATGGAGCACACTGTAATTATTATTCGGAGTCAGGTGTTGGGACAAGAGGAAGGGGAGGAAGTACAGGAGGAGTCATATGCGGAAGGGATAACAAGATCTACGAGGTCCAGATGGTCAGTGGCACCTATGCGGCAGTCATAGTGAGGTAGAGGGATTAACAAGGGCGCATAGTATCAGCAAAAAGTGTTGATGAAAGTGCAGGAGCCCATGAAGAAATGGAGGACGAACTGGCGATGGGCATGGAAGACTCAGCAGATGAGTGAGAGCTTGCTCACATTTCGGTTGTGCGAGGTTGTGGGGAGAGGGCAGAGGAAGGAGGCACGATTCTCACCTCTCTGCCACCAACACACCAAGGACTTGGTTGTCCTGGATGCACAAGACACATGAGCGCCTTCTTGCTGCACTACCTACATGACCCTCGGATTGTATGAATTTGAAGTAATCCTGAATACTGGGTTGCCACACTGTTAGATCCCCGGTACAAGACAAAATTTGGCGAACTAATTCCTGCCATAGAAATGTACGCACGTATACAGGAGTATCTGCAGAATGTGGTACGCAATCTTAGATCTACTTTTCCACTAAACACCAGTGCTGCACAGAGTGAATCTCAACGCTTTGTCATGGATAGGAGGAAATGGTCTTTTACTTGTCCACATCGGAGGGACCGAGGGATGGCTGCTGTGCTGAGATGGCGTTGAGTACGGTGTCCCTGCACAGTTGCACTTTTGGTCATATCCCAAAATGAGTTGAAAAAGGACAGATGCTGTTGGAAAGGGGAACAGGTGTGTTGGAAAGGGGAAAAAAGTTTTGGTCCGTGGATTTGGTGGTTAAGCAACTGTAACATTTGCTGAAGAAACACCATCTGTTACAGTGGGACTGGCAGATTTGGAAAAAGTGGTATATAATCTGTGACCGCTATATAACGAAAATTAATAAGAAAAGAAAGAGAAAGGTATATATCCCCATCAGCAGTCAGTGTCCACCGTGCTCCCAGTTGGAAAAGGAGAGGTTGGCAACTGGAAGGTTTGGTGGAGGATACAGAGCTGTGTGGCTATGAAACTAATAGTAGCCTGAACCGAGTTAGACGCCATTCGGATCTGGAGACTGTGAGCCCTGTTAGCGTCACAGGGTCCACATGCCCACCCAGCCCAGGAACTCACTGTTAACAACACAGGGGCCATTGAGTACGCTGACCGTGTGCGTAGGGGCCACACCTGTGGACAGCAGGCGCATCAGCAGCAGCAGGCCTGTTAATGCCACTGGGCTGCACAAGCAGGACTGGTAGGACAGGAGCTGGTCTTAACCGTTCTGCGTTACCAACTGTGGTGGTGGCCTGCATCCACCACCCTATCCCTGCCTACCTCTGGCCTAAAGCCGCAATGGGTTCAACACATGGAGGTGTGCCCTTTCGGAGCATAATAGAAGACTGCGCACCTCCTTGTTGGCTCCAGCCCCTTTTATAACCTGGGTCCGCCCCAAACCAGGGTGAACCACAATGCACCTCCTGGAGACAAAAGTAGAGTGACACGTCATGAGTGGCATAACTAGCGTCCTATTTGGAAACGCAACTTCAATGATGACCTCATGGCTGCCATGACCCAAACACCTCACCAGTCATCGTCTGACCATCAATAATGCGGTGAAAAGTCATAGGTGTGGGCCTCTGCAAGCCATTTGGGAGGACACCTGATGCCCTGTGGTCTATATGGGACCCCCACAACAGGGCCAGGGCCAAAGAGTTCATTACCGGACCTAGTCTCAGATGCAGGAAGTGCCTGAGCATGCTCAGTAGCATGAAATACAGTCTCTGAAAAAAGACTATCAGCTTTAGCATGGTGTCTAGGCACAAAACAGGACTTAGACCCGGCACGGAATGCAAGCACCTGTGCAAAGAGGCTTTTCACACTTAGTGTGGGAGCATGCGCTGTATCCCGAAAAGAAGACTTAGCGTCAGGAATAACACAGTCAGGCTGAGCATACTCACTACGCGAAACACTGTAATTATGCTGCAGCTGGGGTACATCGGCACACGCATGCGCACTAGCTGCCTCTCCACACTTAGACGTGGAGGGGAAATTGCTCTTGGAGATGCTGTCTATGAACAAAAGGAAAAGCTAAAGGAAGCCTGACTTTCTATCCCTCCGAATTATGAAATGCAGCAATGAATTCCATGAGTTTGCTATAACATTAGCGTAGCAAAATGTGCATGAGGGTGTGATGTAGAGGTGCTAGAAATAGCTTGTCACCAGTGGGGCACTAATGGAATACAACAGCCAGTTCTATGATGCCACAAAATGGCAGTATTTTGTGCTATCATTATAGCTTATTAAAAACAGAGCACGAGGTTGTCATGCAGAGGTGCTGCACATAGATTTGCAGTAGTGTGAATAGACAAAAGTACAATAGCCACGTTTAGGATGCCAATAGGTACACTGAGTGTTTGCTAGTATAATGGCTGAGTTTAAAAAAGTTTGAGTGTGCAATGCAGGCAGACATGCTGCAAATATCGTTCCAATAGTGTGAATAGACAAAAGTACAATAGCCACGTTTAGGATGCCAATAGGTACACTGAGTGTTTGCTAGTATAATGGCTGAGTTTAAAAAAGTTTGAGTGTGCAATGCAGGCAGACGTGCTGCAAATATGTTTACAATAGTGTGAATAGACAAAAGTACAATAGCCACGTTTAGGATGCCACTAGGTACACTGAGTGTTTGCTAGTATAATGGCTGAGTTTAAAAAAGTTTGAGTGTGCAATGCAGGCAGACGTGCTGCAAATATGTTTACAATAGTGTGAATAGACAAAAGTACAATAGCCACGTTTAGGATGCCACTAGGTACACTAAGTGTTTGCTAGTATAATGGCTGACTTTAAAAAAGTTTGAGTGTGCAATGCAGGCAGACGTGCTCTGCAAATGTCTTTGCACTAGTGGGACTATAGCAAAGTCCAATAGCCACGTTTAGGATGCCACTAGGTACACTGACTGTTTGCTAGTATAATGGCTTAGTTAAAAAGAGTTGGAGTCTGCAATGCAGGCAGACGTGCTATGCAAATGTTTTTGCACTAGTGGGACTATAGCAAAGTCCAATAGCCACGTTTAGGATGCCACTAGGTACACTGAGTGTTTGCTAGTATAATGGCTTAGTTTAAAAAAGTTGGAGTGTGCAATGCAGGCAGACGTGCTCTGCAAATGTCTTTGCACTAGTGGGACTATAGCAAAGTCCAATAGCCACGTATAGGATGCCACTAGGTACACTGAGTGTTTGCTAGTAAAATTGCTTAGTTTAAAAAAGTTGGAGTGTGCAATGCAGGCAGACGTGCTCTGCAAATGTCTTTGCACTAGTGGGACTATAGCAAAGTCCAATAGCCACGTTTAGGATGCCACTAGGTACACTGAGTGTTTGCTAGTATAATGGCTTAGTTATAATGAGTTGGAGTGTGCAGAGGACAAGAGGGTACAGTGGCAGGATTGTGGTGCTCTGGGTAGAGGAATGGAAGCCTGCCTTTCTATTCCCTCCTAATGGTGAAATGCAGGGAGGAAATCCCTGACCTTGGCTACACAGACGCTGTTGCTGTTTGCAGGACCTGTCACCTATGGCTCTCTGACCCTGCCGGTTTGAGCCCTTAAAAGGACTGCTATAAAGTGCTCTCCCTAAGCTGTCTAACGCTGTGTATGCAGCGCATACAGCTGTATCGGCGATAGGACTCAGGAGGAGGACGGAGCTGCGACAGTGATGTCTGACACCAAAGACGCAGAAGGCAGATAATGGCGTCCTGGAAGAAATTGTCCGTTTTTATAATGCAGGGACATGTGACATGGACATCCTATCACACATGCCGTTGCTTCTCTGGCTCAAAGTCCACTTAGCTGTGTGTGTGTCTGGGATTGGCTGACATGCTGGCCCGCCCCACTACACGCGCGCGCTTAGGGAAGGAAGACAAGAAAAAAAAAAAAAAATGGCGATCGCCATTATAGAAACAGCAGTGATCTGAAGGCGCTGTTCACGCACACTATACACTGAAATGTCATAATAGTGTGATTCACAGAGTGACTTACACTATTACAGCAGAAACCAAGCTATGATTTAGCTGGTTTTTTGCTGCTAGAACCGTTCTCGAACGTTTCTAGAACTATCGAGCTTTTGCAAAAAGCTCGAGTTCTAGTTCGATCTAGAACAGGCCCCAAAATCACTCGAGCCTAGAACTGGAGAACCACGAACCACGAACCGCGCTCAACTCTAGTCATTACTATATTGTCCTTGTACTGTATTATGACATTTGTATCATGTGTTTCATTTCTTGCTGTGTTGCAGGTTTTTTGCTGCATCCCAATTGTACCTCTACATTGTTCAAGTTTATGTTATTGTTCTCTCACTCTTATGTGATACTGATTATTGTCATTTTTCAGGATTACATGCAGATAAGTCCAATCTGACGAAGGCTCAGGCTGAAACGTCATTTGTAACTTGTTTTGGACAAAAACATATATGCTTATGAAAATTTTTTTTTCTTAATACGGACCAATAAAGAGTGATTTTGCATTACTATCCGTTGTGACTTACTGACTTAGTCTGGGATATTTAGAGTGCCGAGGTTACTCACTAATTTTATCTATTATTACCTCTATACCAGTGAGCAGAGCTTCCTCTACAGTAGTTCTCCTGATTAGGCATGCCCTTACCTCATGAGCAGGGCATTGCAGCTTTGGTAGCAACCATTATGACATGGACTCTGCTGCTGTGGACCCGGGGAGAGTGAGTGCAGATTCATTGCACCCACACTCCTCACATGAAGGGTCCGCACTCCTAGAAAATGGGGGATACGTTCCCTGAGTGTCTCCCCTTCATATTCTAGACAGTCCAGAGTCGTCGTGGGACCCCTTTATTTTTTTCTTACAATAAATTGGTGAAAGAGGAAATGTTTTGACGACTTTTTTTTCAAATAAATTTCTTTTGTCGATTTTTTTTTGTTAGTACTGACAGTTTATGATGTTGGGTATCTAATAGACGCCATGACATCACAAACTGCTGGGCTTGATCTCAGGTGACTTTACAGCTAGTATCAACCCGATTTATTACCCCGTTTGCCACTGCACCAGGGCACGGGATGAGCTGGGGTGAAGCGCCAGGATTGGCGCATCTAGTGGATGCGCCACATCTGGGGTGCCTGCGGCCTGCTATTTTTAGGCTGTGAAGGCCCAATAACTATGGACCTTCCCACCCTGAGAATACCAGACCACAGCTGTCCGCTTTACCTTGGCTGGTGATCTAATTTGGGGGGGACCCTACTTTTTTTGTGTAGTTATTAATATTTATAAAATAATTATAAAAAAAGAGCCTGGGGGGACCTCCACATTGGATCCCCAACCACGGTAAAGCTGCCAGCTGTGGTTTTCAGGCTACAGCCGTCTGCTTTACCCTAGCTGGCTATCAAAAATGGGGGGACCCAACGTCATTTTTTTTTTAACTATTTTTTAAATAGAAAAAATTAATGGGCTTCCCTGTATTTTGATTGCCAACCAAGGTAACGGCAGGCAGATGGGGGTGGCAACCCATAGCTGTCTGCTTTATCTGCGCTGAGAATCAAAAATACCGCGGAGCACTACGTCATTTTTTTTAAAGATTTATTTTTACAGCACTGTGATGTCCAGCAATCAAAATACAGGGAAGCCCATTTTGTTTTTAGTTATTTAAATAAATAATTAAAAAAAATATATATGGGCTCCCGCTGCATTTTTTGTATTGCTAGCTAAGGGTAATCCAAGCAGCTACTGGCTGCTAACCCCCACTGCTTGGTGTTACCTTCACTGGCAATGGAAAATCCAGGGAAGCATTTTTTATTTTTTTGCCAAAAAACTGCAAAAAAAGGACGTGAGCTTCGCCATATTTTTGTATGCTAGCCAGGTATAGCAGGCAGGTGCTGGAAGAGTTGGATACAGCGCCAGAAGATGGCGCTTCTATGAAAATGCCATTTTCTGAGGCGACTGCAATTCGCAGCAGTGGGGCCCAGAAAGCTCAGGCCAACCTGTGCTGCGGATTCTTATTTATGGGGCACCTCATCCTCACTACAATCCTCACTAGTGTAGTAGTAGTGACGATTGTAGTGAGGATGAGGTGCCCCAGCCCATCACTTGATGAGCTGGGGCACCTCATCCTCAGTACAATCCTCACTATTGTAGTAGTAGTGACGATTGTAGTGAGGATGAGGTGCCCCAGCCCATCACTTGATGAGCTGGGGCACCTCATCCTCACTACAATCCTCACTAGTGTAGTAGTAGTGACGATTGTAGTGAGGATGAGGTGCCCCAGCCCATCACTTGATGGGCTGGGGCACCTCATCCTCACTACAATCCTCACTACAATCGGGAAGCAGCGTGCAGCCTTCACTCCGTGAGTGATCAGTGCTGCTAGCGGTGACAGCGGTAACGCTGACAGACGCGTTACCATAGCAATGGTGCTCCCGGAGACGCGGTTAGCGTTGACGTCACCGCTAACTGCGTTGCTATGGCAACGGTGATCTCCGTTAATGACCGGCTGTGTCAGCCGGTCCCTAACGGAACGGGGAGTCGGCCGTGTGCTAGAGCATATCGCCGGTACACGGCGATACACAAATGTGCACCGTGTACCGGAGAGATGCACTCGCAGGTCCTACATGACGCGTCATAGTCATGTGACCAGTCTGTAGCCAATGAGATAATAGCCACGTGACTGGTCACATGGCTATTTTGACGTCACGATAGGTCCTGGTTCTCTGCTGGCAGTGCCGGTCACCGGGAGGATTCAGCGATCATCGGATGGAATAGCGGCAGGAGACAGAGTGCAGGAGGGATCGCGGGGACCGGTAAGTGTTATGGCAATGTTTATTTACTGTATGTGTACATTTATAATGCATTTTTATGTGTTTGTGATTGCCTCCCATTATAGCCTATTGGTTCGAGTTCGGTTTGTCGAACGTTCAACGAACCGAACTCGAATGGGAGCTCAGTTCGGCGAACCGACCTCGAGCCGAACCGCGACCGGTTCGCTCATCTCTAGTTATTACCCCATAAAATGACACTGGCTAGATTCCCAAAATTTGGCCTGATCATTAAGTTCAAAATTGGCTTGGTCACTAAGGTGTTAAGCTTAAAAGATGAAAAATTCTAAAACTGCCATTCTTTCAAAATTTTCATCAGATTACAAACATGTTTACAACTAAATGCAAATCATATCAACGTCAATTAAACAGTTACATAAAGTATAATGTATCTTGGTAAAAAACAAACTTATAATCACTGGGATATTAAGAAGCATTTTTGAGATATTACCACATAAAGTTAAACATATCAGATTAGAATATTTTTACCTAGTGTATGTCACACACTGTGAATCTGTATGCAAAAATGTATCACTTTGTGCCTATTAATATATATAATATGAATATGACTGTAATTCAATACAGTGCCCCAATCTGCTCTGTGTAACCACAAAGGGGTTATACATTAAGGTACGTTGGTTCACAACAACTGTGAAGAGCAGTGACAACAGATCAGATGTAGTCAGTGGCAAAATAAATATTTACATGGAGTAACTTACTGCTGATATTCCATCTGACCTCTCCCCATCCTCTCAGCAAAGTTGTGCTCTTTTCTGCTGGGTCCAGACCTTTACAACACAACATCCAGGCATAGTTCAGCTCTGCAAAATTTCTGTTTAGATGTTTCCTGTTCCTAGCTTCTTAAAAGATTATCCCTCCGGTAAAAAAACTATTTTACACATATAGGCCTCCTCAATAATGACACACACTGTAAAAGTAAATGCAAAAGTGTGTTACTTGGTGCTCATGCATATATAGTCATGGCCAAAAGTATTTTTCACCCTTGGAATTAGCTCAAGAAAATGAAGTATTTATCTTTGAAACTTTTTGCAATTACACATGTTTTGTCATACACTGGTTTATTTCCTTTCTGTATACTGGAACAACTAAAAAACCTGGAAAATTGGTAAAAAATTCACACCAATAATCAAAGATAGGCAGGACAAAATTGTTGACACCATTCCAAAATTCTGGGTAAACAACGTTGTTTCAAGCATGTAATGCTCATTTAAACTCACCTGTGGCAAATCACAGGTGTGGCCAATATAAAACCTTTACCCTTTTAACAAGATAAAAAGGTGAGAAGTTGACACAATCCTCTCATTGTGTGTCTGTGTGTGCCACACTAAGGCTAGAGTCACACTTGCGATTGACATATGCGAGTCTCGCATCGGCATCACCCAGTAGGGACGCACATTCTCCAGACAGGAGCGTCTCAGCTGCATAGATATACCTGCTCCTGTAAGAAGAGTGTGGCTATGCCGGGTGATGCCGATGTCAGACTCACGTGAGTCACTCGCGAGTGTGACTCCGGCCTAAGCTTGGAGAACAGAAAGAGGAGTAGAGAACTGTATGGGGCTTTGAGAAACAAAATTGTTGAAAAGTATTAACTATCTCAATGTTACAAGTCCATCTTCAGAGATCTTGATTTTCCTTTTTGTACAATGCACAACATAATCAAGATGTTTACTACCTATAGAACTGGAGCTAATCTCCTTGGATGTGGATGGCAGAGAAAATATGATGAAAGATTGCAATGCAGGATAGATGAGGGATAAGCAGCCCTAATCAAATTCCAAAGAAATTCAACCTGTCCTGCAGGCTCAGGGTGCATCAGTTTCAGCACAAACTATCTGCTGACACTTAAATAAAATGAGACGCTATGTCAGGAGACCCAGGAGGACCCCACTGCTGACACAGAAACATATAAAGCTATACTGCTGTTTGCCAAAATGTACGTAAACCAAAATCCTTGTGGGAAAGCATTTGTGAACAGGTGAGACCAAGATAGAGCTTAGGTCCTCCAGCAAGACAATAACCCAAAATTTACAACAAGATGCAGCCTAGAATTGTTGGAAACAAAGCGCTGAAGAATTCTGAAGTGGCCATTAATGGGTCCGGATCTAAACTAAGTATAACTGAGTAATGCAGGTGTAGGTTTCTAACGGGCAGTTGCCGTAAGACTAGTCTATCCGTTTCTCACTTAGTGTGGTGGCTTATTTTTTATTAGAGCAGTGGGTAGTACATCAGGGCCAAAATTAGGGACAGTCTGTAACTACAAGACCGTAACTTCTTGGCTAAGAGAAAAACGCAGGAAGTTTGCTATATTGTTTGCATTATTTTTAAAATATGAATTGTCATCCTCTTTATAGTGCACTTTATGTTGCTAACTCAGTACTTAGTTAATAAATGACAGCTGGTATATTGTACCACACGTTCCCTGTGATGCTGGCTTAATGCAGCAGTTTACAAGACACTAAGGCAACTGAGTGATGCAGGCAGTGTAATTATATCATCGCTGTGACGCTTGCATCATTTAACAGGAACCCAACAAGAAAAGGCCATTTCTGCTTTTGGAATGTTTCATATTTACATTGAAAAACTGCTGCTGGGTTTGATTAAATATACAAATCTTTTATTTTTCATTAAAATTCCATATGCATGCCAGGGAAAAGCGGTAACAAATGGTGCATTTCAACCATTAAATTATCTTCGTCATATCCTAGTCATATGACTAAGGCCATTTAATGGTCGAAACGAGTCATTTGTTACCGCTTTTTCCTAACAAGCATATGAAAGTTTAATGGGGATTAAATAAAGGAATCATATTTTTTTACAAAAAAAATCGATCAGTGTTTTTTCTAATTTCATATTCCCTTCCTAAAGCTGGCAAGTTTTTACTCTGCAAATTTCAAGACTGCTGAGCGTATATATCCAACTGGTATTGGCAAGCATATTTTAAAAACTAATTTCATATTTCCGGCAATTTCCACCATTTGTACTAAAAAGTGACTATACATTTGTCACCCTTCTTGGTGTGCTCAATTTGCCTCTCACTGTCTCCTTCACGCAGATCATTATTCTGTCTCTGCGGCATTCAAGTTGCCCACCACAATATCATGGGGAGTGTAATGGTAAGCCTCAAAAAATGCCTCTATGGACTAAAGTGCCCATTCAGAAAGATGCAGTGGCCAGAAATGTACACTACTATTTCATTTATTTTCTATGAGGCTTGTGAAAAAAGCTCAACGCCAGACAAAATATTCATATTTAGCATGCAGCGGCACTGCAAAAAGCCATCATCAACTTTGCTAGGGTTTTTGATAATGGGCACACAGGACAATTGGGCGAAGTATAGCAACACAGATTATTCATAATATAATCTATCACTTACACATAAAATAAGATGCTGTGGCCCTTTGTTTTAGCTATTGGAAGGTGTCCCTTATTGTTGCTCCATAATTTATCATCCTCGTCTCCATTACCCAATTTCCCATTGAATGCATCAAGACGATATTTGGAAATGTAACCTTTCCAATAGGGGAAGAGGATGACCATTGAACAACAAATACTGGATCCTCAATTGATAGCATACCTACTGCCCACACATGAAACCTCTTCTTAGTGGCAGCAGGGAAAAACAACTGCGGCATCTAAGCTGCTATGCAAAGGAAGGGAGCGCCTTCTATCACTATCAGTATTTTACTGCAAAGTTATTGTTACGGGGGAGTCGGCAGATTAGGACCAGAGAGTATATATCCTTATCACCAGTCGGGGCCCACCGTGCTCCAGATGACAAAGGAGCTGCTGGCACCTGAGGGTTAGGTGGAGACTATAGAGCGGGATGGCTCTGAGATAATGCCATGTCAGACCGGATGACAACCCAGTTAGCGTTTCGGTGGAATTGGCACAATCCTGACCACATGTGCAGAGAACACGTCAGGCTGGATGGTGACCAGGTATCGTTGACCGAGAAGACCGCTACGACAGCGCCCTGTCGGCTACGTGTGTCAGACATGACAGGCCGAGCGGTCCTCCGATTAGCGTTTCTGGTCACTACGCGAATGATCACATGTGTAGAGGACACGTTAGGCCAAGAGATCACACCAGTAGCATTGACTGGGAAGCCAAGGAGGATAAAAGATTCACACACCTAATCCAGGAACACCCTGTTAACTCCACAGGGGTCCTGGGGTACGCTGTCCGTGCATGTAGGAGGCACAACCGAAAGAATGGTGCAGCAGGTGCGTTGTCCGTGTGCCTAGGGGGCACAATCGGACAGGAGGCGCAGCAGCCGCAGCCCAGTTAACTCCACTGGGCTGCACAAGCAGGACTCGACGGTAGGAGGTGGAAGCCCGGTGCCTGACCCTAACATTCTGAGCCACGGGTGTCTTGGCGTGACAAGCACCGGACACCTAAACCTACCTACCACTTCCAAACTCAGGCTTATGCCGCAATAAGGCTCTAACATGTAGGTGTGCTCTGTCTGAGCAAATGTGAAGATTGCGCCCCTCCATATTGTCTCCAGCCCCTTTTATAACCTGGGTCTGCCCCAAACCCAGGGTGGACCACAATGGCACCTCCAGTGTCCAATGGCAGAGTGCCATGTCATCAGCGATGTCACCCGCGGCCTATCCGGAACTGCTACATCATTGATGACCTCATGGCAGCCACGCCCCAAACACTTCACCAGTCATCATCTGACGACCAATGGTGAGGTGTCGTGTCATAGGGGTGGGCCTCTGCGAGCCAATCCGGAGTGGCCACATCATCAGGACACCTGATGTGTGTCGGCCTATCAGAGCCTGCCACCTCCCGGACATGCCCAGTGAGGTCCTTACCGGGCCTAGCCTCTGATGCACGAAGTGCCTGAACATGCTCAGTAGCCTGAACAACAGTCTCGGAAATCAGACTATCTGCCTGAGCATGCTCAGTAGGCACAACACAGGACTTAGACACAGCATGATGTCCAAGTACCTGTGCAAAGAGGCTTTTCGCTCTAAGTGTAGGAGCATGCTCAGTAGCCTGAATCGAGGATTTAGCCTCAGAAATGGCACTATCAGTCTGAGCATGCTCACTAGGCTTAACACTGGACTTAGGCTCTGGCTGGTGTAAATCGGGGCGCGTATGCGCACTAGCCGCCTCTCCACACTTAGACGTGGAGGAAGAAGCAGCCAGCTGGATGACCCGAGGAACGGCCAAAAATGGCAGCCGGCGCCTGGGCGCAACGGGAACCGCAGCAGGCTGCTTGCGGCTATAGCGGCGCCGATTCATAACAGTTATTATGGGGTGCTGATGTCATGACATGGTAATAATAGGTCTCAATGGCTTTTGGGTTTGTTAACTGCATAATACAGTCACAGTGCAACAATTTCAATTCCTCTTGTAATGCTAGTAGAAAGCAATAATAAAATAAAAAATAAAATATACCATTGAAAGCAGAAGTTTACATACAATACCTAAAAAGGCACAAATGCATGTTTTTCTCCCTATGTGACATCAAGTCAGAATAAACCTTTGCTGTTTTAGGTCAATTAGGATTACCAAAATTATTTATATTTGCCAAATGCCAGAATAATGAGAATGTTTTGAGGCATTTTTATTACTTTCGGATGTAATGTCTTTGGAAGCTTCTGATACGTTTATTGGCAACATCTGAGTTAATTAAACACACACCTGTGGATGTATTTTAATGCTCACCTGAATCACACTGCCCTTTGTGTAGCATCATGGGAAAGTCAAAAGAAATGAGCCAAGATCTCAAACAGAGAATTATGGATCTGCACATATCTATTTCATCCTTGGGTGCAATTTACAGATACCAAGATGCCTTGTTCATCTGTACAATCAATTATATAAACCCAAAGAAAAAGTGGTAGGACTCCAATTCATTAAAATCACAATTTTTATTAATGCAATTAAAATAATTCACAACAAGCATCCTCAGTTTTAGGTCAGTTGTACCGTATACATTGGATCAATAAACATAATTATATAATGCACTAGTATATATGGTATAAATCACCACCTATATTAAATGTACTCAATTATATTAAATTACTAAGGTTTCACAATTTGACACAATATATGAACTAGTGCAATGATATATTCGGTTACAATTGAAAGAATAGTTATGGTTAACCACAGTAAGACTAACTGCCCACGGGATAAGGTGCTCACAGTGGAAGAATACACCACAGTTTAAGTGTTCAATAGTATTTATGTACTAGCAACCATTATCACTATTAAGAAGCAGTAGATCATATGATGCAATAAAAGGTTAACCAATACTGACCAATGTAAGTGACGGTACCACAGCAACATACGTCCCCTGATGAAGAGGTGAAACGCGCGTAGGGACTGTGTTGCTGTGGTACCGCACGTCATTTTTTTTTAATTATTTATTTATTTTACTGCACGATATAGACCCGCCCACCTGCGGCTGTGATTGGTTGCAGTGAGACAGCTATCACTCAGCGTGGGGGCGTGTCTGACTGCAACCAATCGTAGGCGCCGATGGGTAGGGAAATCAGGGAATATGAGATTGAATAATGAGCGGCCGGCATTTTCAAAAGAGGAAAAGCCGCCGGAGCAGTGTGAACGCCGTGCAGTGCTGCGCCGGTGATCGGGGAACGGTGAGTATGAGAGACGGGGGGTCTGACCGATGGACAGAGAGAGGGACAGACAGAGAGCGACTGACTGACAGAGAGAGAGAGAAAGAGACAGACAGAGCGACCAACTGACAGAGAAAGAGACCGACTGACCGACAGACAGAGGGAGATTCACCGACATCCACAGACAGAGATTGACCGACATTGACAGAGAGAGACTGAAAAGACTTGCGTTTAAAGCATGCGGAACGCAACAAAAATGCAGTCCAAGTGCATTTTGGTTGCGTTGTGACCGACATCATTGATTTCAATGGGTGGAGAACGCAGCTACAATGCACAAAAGAAGTGACATGCTGCTTTTTTTTCCGCAGCGATTTTGGGCATCCAAAACGCTGCATTTACAAACGCAGCGTGTGCATTGATTTTTCGGCTTTCTCATAGACTTTGCTGGGGAAGCTGATTGCATGCAGTTATGCTGTAGTTTAAAATGCAGCGTTTCCGCGGGAAAAAACTCAACGTGCGCACAAAGCCTTACGATTGGACTCCAGATTGAAACCAGTCAAAGAGGGAGCAGGAGAAAAGGTGGAAGGACAGTTTAAGATGGCCATGATGTTCTAGTAGTTTTGAGGCATAGGAGAGAAGGGATGTGGGCTGTAGATAGACACAGAAGATTTGTGTCAAGGGAGGACATTTTGTGGATAGGTGTGGTCAAGGCATGTTGAATGCATGAAAGCAAGACACCAGTTGTTAGTGATAGGCTGAAGAGGTTCAAGGGCACAAAGTGGTGAGATTTGATCTGGAGAATAAAGAGGATTGTTTATTTTCTCTCATGGTGGAGAAGCTGGATTTGGAAGGAGAGAGCTAAATGGTCATGTGGAGGGGCATCAGATATTCTAAATGACATAGGAGGGTAATTAGGACGATATTTCTGCAGAATGCTGTCACAAAGAAAAAATACCAGTGTTTAAGGAGATTCTCACATACTTTATCATGGCTAGAGTTAGAATCGCATACAAATCTGACCATATCCCAATCATTATTGGATTTCTTTTGGGCACAAGGAGATCAAGTAATTTTATTTTTCTAGCGCTAGATTTAGGTTGCTTAATACATCTGGTACTGTAGCCACATTCTTTAAACCGGTTGGTCAAATTGATTTCCTGCTAATCGTAGCTTGAATCATCTGGGTAGCTCCTGTGGCCCTCCATGAACTGTTCCATGGGTATGTTCTTCAACAAATGGAGGATGGATATATGAGAAATGAAGAAGATTATTGGCAGAGATCTCGTTCCTGTGTATATCTGTCTGTAAAAATCTAAACTTGTCCTCCTGAATGGAAATTTCAAGAAAATCCACAGTTAGTGTAATCCACTCTCTGCTCTGCTCTGAACATGTTTCAATGGCTGTAATACTGTGTCCATATCTCATAAGAGGTTTATTTATATATTATTCACCTGTTGTTAAGTTCTACATTATCCCTATTGGCTTTATGTATATTAAATGTTTGCCCATATTCCCACAAACCACCCATGATGAACCATTGGTGAACGAATTTTGGGTGTGTGGTGGGTGAGTTCACTGTTATGTTTTTGTTAATTATATACTTCTGTCTGTGACTTAATGTGGGTTTATATTTAAATATATTTTTCAGGATATTTGCCTTTGGCAATTTCATGTATAGATGTATACAGTAAATAAATATAAACACTTGATATATCACAGAATATAGAGTTATACGAATTGTATTTTACAAGGATCACTTTTTAACTTTCCCACTATCCGTAAAATTTATTTTGTCCTTTTACTTTTTTTGTTATGTTTATTTCTTTTTGGGACATTTTGAATTGCTTAAATCAGGGTTCCCCAACTCCAGTCCTCGAGGGCCACCAACAGTGCATGTTTTCAGGATTTCCTTAGCATTGCACTGCTGTTGGAACCAGCACCTGGGCAGGTAATTACATTAACACCTGTGCAATACTAAGGAAATCCCAAAAACCTGCACTGTTGGTGGGCCTTGAGGACTGGAGTTGGGGACCTCTGGCTTAAATTACAACTCCTGTTATGTGCATGAACCAAAAAACAGTACATGAATACATCATCAGAAACACCAACAGTAAATAAATACAGCACAGAACCACCAACAGTACCAAAATACAGTAGAATGGCCATCATCAATACAGAAATGCATAACTAGAAACACCAACATTACAGAAATGCATAACCAAAATCATCATCAGTATAAAACTACAACATCAGAACCATCATCAGTAAATTAATATATCTCCGGGACCGCCATCAGTGTATGAATTAATTACTGGAATCACTATTAGTGCACATGCACATCACCAGAACCACCATCATTACAGAATTACATCAATATAATTACAATTAGTACAGAAATGCATCACTAAAATTTCCTACAGTACATGAATAAATAAAAAGAACCACAATCAGGAGATGAATACATCATTAATAGAGATGAGCGAATATTGAAATATTCAAGTTCGGATTATTCAGAGCAAATCACTTTTATTGTTTGTGTATTTGTCATGACTCATTATGAATAACACACCAAATGCAAGTGAATGGGAAACTTGAATCATTTTCAGGAGGACTTTGGAAGTCAATCTGGAAGGGCTGTAAAAAAGCTGAAATGGATGAAAAATTGTTGGAACTGAATGGGAACTACATGATGAAGATGCCTGGATTAATTTCTGACTCACATTTGGTTTCTGGAAATAATATTGTCAGAGTTTTATGGGGATTAAAGCAGGACTGTTAGACTTACCAAGATTCCCCATGGCTGTCACACTACTTCCTGGTGTGCTCATTAGATCTTATACATATGCACTGCTTCCCCTGCCCACCCTCTCTGCTGGAATCTGTGATTGGCTGCAGAGTGCCGACATGCTGGAGTCTCTGATTGGCTGCCCTCACAGTAGCTGTGTGGGTCCCCTAATGGAGTGTACCCAGCACAGGTAATGTCAATGGCTATAGGCTGCAGTCCCCAGCTGTGCTCGTTATCTTGGCTGTGTATTAAAATAACAAAGACCCCATGTGGCTTTACTAAATTATTTAAATAAATATATATTTTTTAAAATAAGCATGTGGTCCGTCCAATTTTAATACCCAGCCATGATAGAGCCGACAGATGGGAGCTGGTATTCTCAGGCTGCGGAGGCCCATAATTATTGGGCCCTTAGACTAAAAATATCAGCCCACATCCCTCCAGAATTGTTCCATCCATTAGATGCAACAATCCTGATGCTTTACCCTACTCATACCGATTGCCCTGGTGGGGTGGCAATCAAGGTAATATAAGGGGTTAATTAAAGCTCACAGCTGCCATTAAGCCCTTGATTTGTAATAGGGAGGGTCTATGAGATCCCCATTACTAACCTTGTAGGCAAAACAAATCACAGAAACCTCAAAAAATCCTTTATTTTAAATAAAAGAAACACACCCTCTTTAACAAATTTATTAACCCCCAAAACACCTCTGCATGTCCAATGTAATCCACACGAGGTCCCCTTATGATTTCATGTCTGCTACATCCAGTCTGCAGTTACTGATAACATGACCAATCACTGCAGACTCTGGGAAATACTGCCGGCAGCTGGGAGATGTGGCGGTGAGAAGAGGTGTTGTCAGTCAAGTAGGTGGAGGTCACACTACGGGCTTCCCACTGCTTTCAAGCCCACTCCATACACTCACTTGCACCCAACATGTTCAGTGCATGTTGTGAAGATGCTAAAGATGTTGAAGGTTTGTGATTTTTGGATTAGTTTTCCAGAAAAAAATAAAAAAATCAAGGTGGCAGTCCTACTAAAAATTTGATTCAATGGCAACACTTCTGTCAGGAGGAGTGGTCAAAAGTTTCAGTTAATTAATCTGAGAAGCTTTTGGAAGGGTAACTAAATTGTTTGACCCATGTTAAGCAATTTACAGGCAATACTACCAAATACTAACTATGGGTGTATTACGTACTAAGCCACTAAGAATTTGATTAAAGAAATAAAAGCTGAAATAAATCATTGTCTCTAGTGTTATCCTGACATTTCAGTCTTGAACTATACAATAGTTTAGCTCATGACTGACCTAAGAGTAGGAATGAGTAAAGAATTAAATGTCAGAAGAAGTGATGAAAAACTGAGTTTTAATAAAATTGGCTAGGGTTCAAAATCATGCTTTCAACATATTTGTTAAAAAAATAGATGCCAACCCCTTAAATAGTTAAATGTAAACACATCATATGTTAATTTATTGGCCCTTCCAGCATAATTGAGGGGAGAATGTAATATCCCAACAATAGCTTTAAAAAAGCAATAGAAGCATTTGTATTACAAAGACCATAGACTAACACATGTATTGTAAACCATAATAATATTTGTATTAACTCTCATCATATTAATTCTTCATGGTGCACTAAGTCCCTATGTATTGTCATGTCAGTTACCACGTGCACTTAGTTATCATGAAGTACTAAACTGCACACATTTTTAATGTCCAGTTTGACTAATGGAAAGCATAACAGGAATAATTTCAACATTGCTGAATAAGCTAAATATTACTTTAAATTAATTTAAAACCCATTATGTGTCAAGCTTTCCATTCACATTTACATAATCACATTATGTTGCACTAATTAAATTTCCTTCTTGCCAATACACAATATCAATGTAATGTGTTATAATATTTATACAAACAATTCATAATAGCTTAGGATTTTAAGTAATTGATTGTAATAGAGTGAAGGATTTCTTTTCTTGTTAAAGACAAATTTAATTATTTGCAAACTGCTACATACTGGAGCTTAATTTATTCTTTTTATAGAAATATATTATCCGTATGACAATCTTTTATGGAAAAAAAAACAATACACAAAATAGAGGATGGATGAGGCATCAGTGGCAAATTAGTACTCTCTGGCTTTCCTATTCTGAAATCATTGTCACATGATAGAAATTATAGTCCTTAAGCATCATTGAAGAAACATGAATGTTTGCGTGTTATATGTTGCATAAACAGAATATGCCACTCAGGGGCGTTCATAAAAATCATGGCGCACCATGGTATAACACAACTTTACAGCCTTTACAAAGTAATTTTGTTCCTATTGAAGCCCCTTAGTGTTTCCTCACATTAAGATATCAATTTGATAACCTCATGAAAAAAACTCATAAAACATGATGCCGAGAAAAGTGCCTCCAAAAACAGTGTGAAACCCCCAAAGTGATTAACTCCCCAGATCCCTCCACAAGCACAGTTTGATGACCCCCACAGTGACTATAACACAGTATGAAGGCCCTAACACATTCCTCCCACACAGTATGCAGCCCCCACAGCTCTCCACACAATATGAAGGCCTTCCACACATTATAATGGCCCTACATGTAGTTTAATTGCCCTTCATAAAGTGTAATAGTCCTACATACAGTATACTGAACCCCACACAACTCTCCACACAGTATAATGGTCTCCACATAGCCCTCCACACTGTATAATGGCACCCCACAGCCCACTACACAGTATATTCATCACAACACTGTATAATAACCTTCACACAGTATAATGGCCTCTTACACAGGCCTCCACACAGTATAATACTCCCCCCACACAATATAATGATCTCCACACTGTATAATGGCCATACACCTGCACAATAGCCTTCAGATTATACACAGGCCTATATGCTGCTTAATGGCGCATACATACTGTATAATGCCCCTCCACACAGTATAATGCCCCCTCACAAAGTATTATGGAAACCATACAATATATTGGCCCTAACATTGTATAGTTCCTTTCAGGTCTCAAAAAGTCTAATGATCCACACCCTGTATAAGAAGCCACCAAACACAATATGCTGGCCCCTACGCAATATAATGGCCTCCACAAAGTAAAAAGGCCTCCACACAGCACCCGCGATACCCCCTGAGTAATGAGAGTACTCAAACATCCTAATACTCACGCATCACTAGTCATTTGGAATAACAAGACAGAAGGAAAAGAAAATTACTACATGTTAGGGCAACTCATGGTTTGTAGCTTGTTTCCATGGAGACATGTACCTTTGAATATATTGAATAAACACAAATCAATATATTTTTTTCTGTTAAGGATATTAGCAAAGTTGCTGAAGATCATTTATAACGCTTTGTAACAAGAAAAAAATTGAATGTGAAGGTCGATCTCTCCGTTTAAAGGTTATTTATGGAGATCTTTTTATTATGTACTGACTTCCAATTTAAAATCAGACTTAAAAACAGCAAAACTGAAATATATAAATGCATGCATGGATCAAGGCTTTGAAATTAAAAATCAAAAGCGCAAAATGCACTTCACAAAGTTTGAGATTTTCTAGAATATTTTACAACTGTCTTAGAACTGTTAGCTGAAAAGTCACTTGTATTTTAACATCAGACTGTGAAACTCGAATATATAGAATACTGGATAAAAAGTCAAGATTAAAATTGGCTTTTCAAAATGATTCTGCACACGACACATACTGTGCATATTCCCAAATTCTATCAATGCACACATTTTCTTAAAATTGCCCATTATTATATTCAGGTTTAACCACTGCACCACAGAGTATGGTTTTCCTCTTCCTGAAGAGTCAATTTTTTTCAATCCTGCCCTGTGTTACTTTATGATGTAATAACTCTGGAACACTTCAACAGGTTCAAGTGATTCTGAGACTGTTTCTTCATGACATATTGTTCTTCATGTTAATGGTAAATTTAGGACAATATATTTTATTTGTGAAAATATTAGAATTTTTTGCAATTTTCAATTTGAATGCCCCTAAATTCAAGAGATATGGGACACAAATTAGTTAAAACACAACATTTACCACATGTCTACTTCGCATCAGCATCATTTCTGAAACATATTTTTTATTGCAAAGTTAGAAGGATTCAAAGTTTATCACCAATTTCTAATTTTTCCAGCAAAATTTACAAAACCAATTTTTTAGGGACCACATCACATTTGAATTGACTTTGAGAGGCCTACGTGACAGAAAAATACTAGGGATGAGCGAAAGTATTCGCCTTTATTCGGTATCCGCTATCCAACGGCTAATATGGTATTTGCTTCGATACTTTCATTTTCATTTCTGATTTTCTGGCGCCTGTTTTCCTGCCAATGAACACATCTGATGTTGCTTGCCCTCACAGTAACGCCACAGCCATTTTTGTTGTGGTGTTACTGTGATTGGCTTGGCCGCACAGCGTCATAGGGGCTATATAAGCCTGCGACCATTTTGTGAACATGCAGCCATAGTAAACGGCAGTGTAGATACACTGTACTGTATGTGGGAGACCGTTCTTAGATCCAACTAATAAATAGTCCTTGTAAGGGCTGAACACAGTGTCCAGTAGCTGCTAGATGCTCCATCAATCGCTTTTTTGACAAACAGAATGCAGGTCTTTCGGTCTCTCTCTCTCTGTCTGTCTGTATCTCCCTCTCCCCTCCTCCCTCATATTCACCAATCCCCGGCGCGGCGCTGCACGGCTGTGACACTGCTCCGGCGGCTTCTCATCATGCCGGCCGTTCATTATTCTATCTCAAGTTCCCTGCTTCCCCCGCCCACCGGCGCCTATGATTGGTTGCATTCAGATGCGCCCCCACGCTGAGTGACAGCTGTCTCACTGCAACCAATCACAGCTGCCGGTGGACAGGTCTATGTAGTGCAGTAAAATAAATAATTTAAAAAAAATGGCGTGCTGTCACCCAAATTTTGATACCAGTCAAGATAAAGCCACGCGGCTGAAGGCTGGTATTCTCAGGATAGGGAGCCCCCAAGCCTAAAAATATCAGCCAGCAGCCGCTTGGAATTGCCGCATCCATTAGATGCGACAGTCCCGGGACTCTACCCGGCTCATCCCGAATTGCCCTGGTGCGGTGGCAATCGGGGTTATAAGGAGTTAATGGCAGCCCATAGCAGCCACTAAGTCCTAGGTTAGTCATGGCAGTCGTCTATGAGACACTCCCAATGATTAACCTGTAAGTGAAAGTAAATAAACACATACACCACTTTATTAAAATCCCCAAATACTCCTCCAGGTCCGGTGTAATTTTCACGAGGTCCCGCGATGCATCCAGCTCTGCTACATGAAGCTGACAGGAGCGGCCGTGGAACACTGCCACTCTCTGTCAGCTCCACTCAATACCTGAAGTGAGCCATGCAATCAGTGGTGACGTCACTCAGGTGACCCGCGGCCACCGCTCTCAGGTAAAGGACTGCAGTTGGCCATGGGTCACTTGTGTAACAGCATCGCTGATGGCACGGCTCACTTCAGTCATTCAGGGGATTTGCGGTCACTGGTGAGTCCTTCACCTGTGATTGCAAATCAGGCTGCGGTGCAGGCGGAGTTCATTCTGATCACGCGGCTTTGTCTCGCAGCCAGCCATGCTCTATTCTCTGCTTGCTGTCAGTGAGTGGAAACATTTCCCATCATCTCTACTTGTTGTCAGTGAGTGGAAACATTCCCCATCATCTCTGCTTGCTGTCATTGAATGGAAACATTCCCCAACACGTCTGCTTGCTCTCAGTGAGCGGAAACATTCCCCATAATCTCTGCTTGCTGTCATTAAATGGAAACATTGCCCAACACGTCAGCTTTCTGTCATTGAATGGAAACATTCCCCACCATCTCTGTTTGCTGTCAGTGAATGGAAACATTCCCCATCATCTCTGCTTGCTGTCAGGTAGTCGAAACATTCCCCATCATCTTTGTTTGTTGTCATTGAATGGAAACATTCCCCATCATCTCTGCTTGCTGTCATTGAATGGAAATATTCCCCAACACGTCTGCTTGCTGTCAGTGAATGGAAACATTCCCCATCATGTCTGCTTGCTGTCAGTGAGTAGAAACATTCCCGATCAGTGTTTTGGATGCATTTTTGATAGTGCGGTCCCACTCAGCCTAATACATCCCCATACAACATGGCTGGCTGCGAGACACTGCCGCACGATTAAAATGAACTCGGATGAACTTCACCCGACTTCATTGTCACCGCGCAGCTCTGTCTGTGTGCTGCGGCCTGATTTGCGATCACAGGTGAAGGACTCACCAGTGACCGTAAATCCCCTGAGTGACTGAAGTGAGCCATGCAATCAGCAGTGTCATCACTCAGGTGACCCGTGGCCAGCTGCAGTCCTCCACCTGAGAGCTGTGGCTGAGGGTAACCTGAGTGACATCACCGCTGGTTGCGCGGCCCACTTCAGTTGCTGCATGGGGCTGAAAGAGAATGTCGGTGTTCCACAGCCGCTCCTGTCAGGTTCATGTAGTAGAGCTGGATGCGTCGCGGGACCTCGTGAGAATTACGCCGGACCTGGAGGGGTATTTGGGGATATTAATAAAGTGGTGAAAGAGGGTGGGGTTTTCTTGTCTTTTATTCCAAATAAGGATATTTTGGGTGTATGTGTTTATTTACTTTCACTTACAGGTTCATCATTAGGGTGTCTCATAGATGCCTGCCATGATTAACCTAGGACTTAGTGGCTGCTATGGGCTGCCATTAACTCCTTCTTACCCCAATTGCCTCCGAACCAGGGCAATTCGGGATGTGCCGGGTAGAGTCCCGGGACTGTCGCATCTAATGGATGCGGCAATTCCAGGCGGCTGTTGGCTGATATTTTTAGGTTGGGGGCTCCCCATAATGTGGGGTTCCCCATCCTGAGAATACCAGCCTTCAGTCATGTGGCTTTATCTTGGCTGGTATCAAAATTTGGGGGACCACACGCCATTTTTTTTTAATTATTTATTTATTTATTTTACTGCACTACATAGACCTGCTCACCGGCAGCTGTGATTGGTTGCAGTGAGACAGCTGTCACTCAGCATGGGGGCGTGTCTGAATGCAACCAATCATAGGTGCTGGTGGGTGGGGGCTGAAGGGAATATGAGATGGAATAATGAGAGGCTGGCATTTTAAAAAGCTGGAGAAGCCGCTGAGAAGTCTGCCGTGCAGCACCGTGTTGGTGATCGGTATGTGATCGGTGAGTATGAGAGAGGGGGGGAGAGGGATAGACCAACAGACAGAGAGAGCCTGAAAGACCTGCTTTTTGTTTGTCAAAAAAGCGATTACGTTATTTTCAGAGTTGTTCTGGCGACTACGTAAACGCCATCTGCTGCTCTGAGCACGTTATTCAAAGACCCCAGAAATGTAGTAATGCACCTTCTACAGGCTGTGCCCATAGTGTTTCTGCCTTTTCCCATCCATTTCAGCCTGTTCCTCAGTCACCAGAGCTCGCCGTTAGGTCCAACGTGAAATCATTCGAGTTTCCCATAGACTTACATTGCGCATCGAATATTCGCGAATAGTCGAATAATGCCGACCTATTGTCTGATATTCGTTGAAGTGGATATTTTGGTATTCGATCATCGCTAAAAAAATACCTAAAAGTGACACCATTCTAAAAAAACGCACCCCTCAACTAATTAAAGTTTATTAATCCTTCAGGTGCTAAACAGGAACTAAAGCAATGTGGAAGTAAAAAATGAAAATAGTTTTCTCACAAAATGTTAATTTAGCTACAAATACTACATAGTCACTAATGTAACAAGAAAAATGCACCTTGCTATTTATTGTACAATTTCTCATGACTATGCAGATATCCAAAATGAGGTAGAAAACTATTGATTGAATGCACGGCAGAGCTTGAAAGGAAAAGAGAGCCATGTGATTTTCCGAATGCAAAATTGGCTGGAATAGTTAGTGAATGCCATGTCGCATTTGGAGAGCCTCTGAGGTGCATAATCAGTGTAAAACCAGCACAAGTCTGTTTTGGAAACTATGAGTATGCTGATAGGGTGGCTTTACACGCTGCGATATCCGGCCCGATATTGCTAGCATGAGACCCGCCCCCATCATTTGTGGGCGACGGGCATATCGCTGCCCGTCGCGCACAAAATCGCACACCCCCGTCACACGTAGTTACCTGCCGTTTAACGTCGCTGTGACCAGCGAACCGCCTCCTTTCTAAGGGAGCGGTCCGTTCGGTGTCACAGCGACGTCACTAAGTGGCCGCCCAATGAAAGCGGAGGGGCGGAGATGAGTGGGCCGATCATCCCGCCCACCTCCTTCCTTCCGTATTGTGGCCGGAGGCAGGTAAGGAGATGATCCTCGTTCCTGCGGTGTCACACGTAGCGATGTGTGCTGCCGCAGGGACAAGGATCAACTTCGCCCCAGCGACAGCAGCGATAACTGGCAGCGGACCCCCATGTCAACGAGGAGCGATTTTGGACATTTTTGCAACGATCCAAAATCGCTCCTAGGAGTCACACGCTACGACATCGCTACAGCGGCCGGTTGTGCGTCACAAAATCCGTGACCCCAACGAGATCGCTGTAGCGAAATCGTAGCGTGTAAAGCCCGCTATACCTAATATGTGGTAGAAAACTACAGGAGAACGGCAGGCTTGGAAAGTTTGGAAATGCCAAGTTTGGAGAGCCCCTCATGTGCCTAAACAGTTTAAATTCCCAACAAGTGTCACCATTTTAGAAACTAGACAACTTAAGAAAATTATCTAGATATGTGGTGAACACCTTGATCCCCCAGAGGCTTAACAGAATTTTAGGACTTTGAACTGTGAAAATAAAAAAAAATCACACTTTTTCTTTCAAAATGTTGTTTTAGCTCCAAATGTTATATTTTTACAAGGTGGTATAGATCAGGAACTGAATAAATGTGGAACTATTTCCGCGCTGCTGTAGGAATGACACAAATCCAAAAATACTGAAGTATAGGTGGTTTCATTCTATGAGTTTCAAATTGTGTCTTTACGTCTTCATCAGGAAAATCAACCAATTCAACGAAGCCTTTGTTGGTGATAAAAGCTTCCAAATTCGTCTTGTAAGAAGAAATTAATCGCATGCATTGCTGAGTAGTGATGGGCGATCCCCCCAATGTTTGGGATCGGGAGCCTCACCCGATAATTTTGTAAAGATCGAGATCGGAATCGAGATAACACAAACTTGCAACCGATCACCAAACTCGAGCTTTACAGTTATGGGACTGTAGAGCCCAAAAAAGGGGGTACTCGGTCCCGGGCAGTAACAAATGGGAATGTCACTCTAGTGGCCATTGCCCAATCCCGTGCCCTGGACCCCTTTTGTTAATTGGACGTATTTACAGGGGAGATAAGAGTTTTTGTTATGTGACGCCACCTGCGGGTTGCGGTTAAGGATGGAGAACCTCCGCGGCTTAATGTGGGTACTCCCAGGGCTGGTGGTAGTGGCAGCTGTGATGGCAGGCCCTCTACAGGTAAGGCTGTGCCTGGAAGATGTAATGGGGGAATAACAGAGACCACACCAGTTTGTCTTTAACAGTCTCTACTCACTGTGGACCTAGGGGTTGCTGGTTCAGGTCCCTTGGAGGACCAGTGCCAATGTAGTGACCCAAGTTGCTCTGTCCCCGACACTTTTAGTTGATTAGGTCCCAGTAGCATGCAGGGTTTAGGGGCCCTGACTGTCCCTTTTCGGGTACAGTCTCCTTCTCCGTGCGGTGGGCAGTGCGGACCTTGTGGGGAGGTAAGTGTCCGAACCCCGATCCTAGTTTACTTCTGATGCCCCCAGATTATTTGGATCGATGAAGTCCATGAAGGTGTCCTCACCGGGCAGGTATTTGCCAAACAGTCTAAAAGTTGTGCTTGACCAAGGGCCCTGTGCCCTGTGCCCTGTGCGTGCTCCAGTCCCAGTGGTATCTCCGGTACCTGTCCTGGCAACCTCTCTCCTGTGCCCCCAGGGTCACCATTACACAGAGCCAGCTCACGCACATCCGCACACCTCTCCTGTGTGCTACTCGAATTTCTCCTCACTACTGACTGACTAAGACCTCCCACCAGGCTGGCTAAACCTAGGGACTTGTTCCCATGGCGACCATCCCATTACATGGTTAACCCTCTATGCTCAGTGTGGAGTGGTGAACTAGGATTTTGGTCATGTTTTGATGGAATCGGCACTGGTACTCCAGGTACCAGGGGGTAGATCCTGCATCCCCAAGAGGATACAGTTCCCTGTAGGGCCCTGCGGGTCTCAGAGATGCTACATTCCCCCTTGATTAAACAGAGCACATCCTCGGGCTGTAAGCAAGTTAGTTTTATTAGAGCCGTAATTAAAAGGTTAATGCTTAACATTTAACACTCCTCTACTCGGTGGAGGCACTTTTCTTAAACGTTACTATGAGCATCCCCCCATCAACCCACCACCCAAAAAGGTTCTGGCTCCCCAAAACCGTTCGAAGAGGCAGGTCACCGGTCCCTTTGGGGACCAGGTCTGGGCCATCTCTATCCCAGACCTTTCATCCAACCTTCCTCTCCTTGGTGGCGGGATCAATGTGCTTATGGTGCAAATGGGATTAATCTGGAAGGCATACTGGGTGCAACTATTTACATTAACACAAGTTCATGTTGGCTTCTGCCAGTCCTGCAGCCATGGTCCATATTTAACTTTAACTTTTAGTGAATCAGGTTACCTTTCCAGAAATTATTCAAAGTTTTCAAAATATTCTTAGATTATTATGCAGATTTTTAGCAATTTATTGTAACAACACAAACATAAAACAACATTATAACTGCTGGGGTAGCCTGGTTCCGCTACCACAGCGTGGAGGATCTTGGACATGGTGGGGAAGTAGGAGGAGCTGGCTGGGAAGGATCCCGGATCTTCTGCACATCAAGGGCATACTAGCCCCTCTCTCCATGATGCCAGGTGTACGTGACCACATCACCCAGGTGCAGGTCACAATCTGGATGTCCCTGTGCAAGGTGGTTTGTCACATCCCTGTGGGACACAAAGATGCCAGCATGTATTCCGGGCTCCTTTATAAATTCCCACCCTTTATGCTGGTCGAATTTATCAGCGGTGCCCTCGTACTAGACCCCACGGGCACTGTTGACTATTTGCCATGAAAGGCTTGATCGTTCGGTGATCATGCTTCAAAAGTTTGGCAATTTCAAGACTGTTACATCCCTCTGCAAGACATCTCACAATTTTGGACTTTTCAGAGCACGTCAAATCTGTCTTCTGACCCATTTTGCCAAAGGAAAGGAAGTTGCCTAATAATTAGGCACACCTTATATAGGGTGTTGATGTCATTACACCACACCCCTCCTCATTACAGAGATGCACATCACCTGATTTACTTAATCAAGCCTATACAGCTTGGAGTAGGACAACATGTATAAAAATTATCATGTGATCAAAACACTCATTTGCCTAATAATTCTGCACACAGTGTATATGGTGCACACTAGCACCTGTGATACTTTTATCTATTGGGGGTTTCGCTGCACCCTGTTAGTGCATTAGTTTTCTTGGCCTGAGCAGTTCACCACTGCTTTATACGGCTGTGAGTATTCTAAATTGTGGAGGATATTTAGTCCTCTTTTTGCTATTTTGCTATTTTTCACGCTAGGTACAGAGCAGTACCAAATTGACGACTAAAGGGAAGGAAAGAGAAACCCTGTATCTAGGAAGGTGGAGATGGTGATCCCTGACCAACTCTACCACTGGCTCCCGGCTTCCCTCACCACCCTGGCTTGGTTCTGCACCTATGCGCCAGCCTGGATACCTAACCCTGGCTAACCTTGAAATAATCCCTAGGTAGGTAACGGATGGGATTAGCACCTAGTCAAACCCACTAAGCTCTAAAGAGCCCACAGGGAATATGGACAGGGGGAGTGAATTAATAATTTATCTCCAGATGACTCAGGGAGAGGAACTGCAAAAGCATCAAAGTTTTTCCAGATGAATCCAAGATGACCACATACACTGAAAGCTTGTTAAGCATATTAGACCTATCACCAGCACAGACTAGAAAGGAATGAAGGTTTTTAAGGACAACAAGGGAAGTGCTTAATGAAAACAGCTGAAAGAGTGAGAAACTCAGCAGGGTTCTAAACAGAAAGGGATAAAACCCAACTAAAGGACATACATAAGATACCTTATACACCAAGCAGGAATGATAGAAGGTCATGGAGCACTTTGCACAGCCAAACTCAGCAACCTTCTATAGCTGGACACCACAGAACTGTTTATCACCCATAACACACCCGTGACAGTAGCCCACGTTCTACAAGTGGTCTCCGGACACTCAGTACAAGACTTATCCGGAGGGGCAGCTTGAAATGAACGAACCAACCTTGTGGAATTCACATCCGATACTGGGACCCACATCCTCTATTGAAGAAAATGACAAAGAAAACAAGAATCAACAATCTTAGCTATTTGAAACTCTAAATTGCCAACAACCATGATTGGGGCCAGTGGCAAGGGAGACATCTCCAAGGGTACCACATACTTCTTGAGCAGAGACATGTGGAACACATTGTAGATACTAAGAGCTTGAGATAACTCCAGACGAAACTTCACTAGGTTAATGGCGGCAATTACCTTATAGGGTCCAATAAATCTAGTTCCCAGCTTACAGAAAGAAACCTTCAATTTAATATTCCTGGTAGAAAACCACAAATAGTGATTCCCACTTAGGTCCGAACCTAGCAAGTGTTTTTGTAAGCCATACATTTGTCTCTGTTTTGCATCAGCTTCAAATTACTCTGAACCCCTTGCCATACAGAAGAGATTGATGAATTAAAACTTTCCTTCTCAGGAACTCTCAAGCCCCTCTACCAATAAAGGTACCAAATTTTGAATGAAAACCGAATGCACCAAGGAAAGGTGACTTGCCAGTAGACTTCTGATGATGATTGTTTATACTAAATTCAGCCAACAGTAAGTAAGATGGCCAATCCTCCCGGTTCTAGGAGACAAAAAGCTTGAGGTAAGTTTAAGCATTTTGATTTGTGCGCTCGGTCTGACCATTCAACTGAGGGTGGAAGGCAAAGAAAAAGCCAATTGCATCCTGTTGAGCACAAAATGCTTTCCAAAACTTGGAAACAAACTGGCTTACCCGATCTGAGACCACATTGGGAGGAACCCTGTAAAGCTTCACAATCCCATTGATGAACACCTCAGCAAGAGTCTTGGCATTCGGAAGTGTTGGTACCACGATGAAATGTACCCTCTTTCTGAACCTATCCACAACCACAAAGACAACAGTTGTACCTGTAGACAAAGATAGGTCAGTAATGAAATCCATGGATAAATGTGTCCAGGGTCTAGTAGGGATTGCCAATGGCAGCAGAGATTCCAATGGATGAGTATGCGTTACCTTGGATGTGCGCAAATACTGCAAGCAGACACATAGTCAACCTGTAACCCCTGCCTGGATCAACAGACTCAGATGGGATGTAATGGACAGGCTAGAGGGAAGCCACTAACTAAGCAGGACCCCCAGAACCCTGAAACCCTTTCACCCCTATACAGGGATTTGGAATTACACAGGGCCCTGGAAATCACTACTTGTGGAAGGCTGCAGTCCGAGAGAGTAGTCATCAGGCAGGGTAAAACCAGGAATAGCAGAACAGGGCCAGACTCGGCAGACAAGGACGTAATCAGAAAACGTAGCAGAGGTCAAATCCGGATCGGGCAGCGAGGTACAAAAACAGCAAGCAGAAAGGTAGTCAGAAAACACGCAGAAGTCAGCACACAGGAATCAAAAAACAGAATAAAGTGGACCAGGAGCCAGGAAATCAGAACTATCTCTGGCAGAGGTCAGCAGACAGGAGGGGAACTAAGAAGGGTGTGGTGTCTTCCCATTGGCTGTAGCTGAATGCTGGCAACTTCAGCTGGAAGACACACGCCACCCACAGTCAACGAGTGGTACTGCAGATCCCAAGATAACCCAGCCCAGTGGATGATCAGAGCCTGCGCCCACTGGTGCCGCTGGCATCGACTCCTCTCCCATCACCAGCACCATCCACGGAAGGAACACGGCGTCGCCTGGCAATCGGAGCAGAAGTCGCTGGAGCGGACGCCAGTAGTGATGTAACACAACCACATCTTGATGCAACTTTGGCTAGCAAAAATGATGAGAAAGGAGGTCAGAGATATCTTTACTACCTTAGTAAATAGGTGGCATAAACAAACTCCCTGGAGGTCAAGAGGCTGTGGTACCCCTGAGCCTCCAACACCTCACCATCCAGGTCTGGGCACAAGGCCGAGATGACCATTTCCTCTTGCAAAATGGGGAAAGGGTTCACATAATCACTACCAACAGGGAAGCATCTACCGTGATGTTTTTAACCCCTGGATGGTAAGTAACAGTAAAATTAAACCTGGTACAAAAAAAAGACCATCCAGCCTGCCTGGAGTGAAACATTTGTCAGACTTGAAGTATGAGACGTTTTTATGGTATGTGATTACAGTAATGGGATGGACTGTCCCTTTCAACCAATGATGCCATTCCTCGAAGTTCTCTATTGCCAACATCATAGTTTCTCTCAGCTCAAGACTAGAGATGAGCGAACCGGTCGTGATTCGGCTCGAGCTTGGTTCGCCGAACGGAGGCCCCATTCGAGTTCGGTTCGATGAACCACTCGAACCCCATAAGAAACAATGGGAGGCAATCACAAACACATAAAAACACATTATAAATGTACACAAACAGTAAATAAACATTGCCATAACACTTACCGGTGCCCGCAATCTGTCCTGCACTCTGTCTCCCGCTGCTTTTCCATCGGTAATCGCTGCGTCTTCCCGGTAACTAGTGATGAAGGACCTATCGTGACGTCAAAATAGCCATGTGACCAGCTTCGTGTCTATTATCTCATTGGCTACAGACTGGTCACATGGCTAGACGTCATGTCCTGTCCTAGATCCTGTCACAGCATCTCTCCAGTACGCGGTGATCGTTTGTGTATCTCCGTGTACTGGCGAGATGCTCTGGCACACGGATGACTCCCCGTTCCTGCATGGGGCGCTCTTTACAGAGTCAGCCCACATTCAAGGACTGGCTGTCACAGTCGGTGAATAGCGGCACCGGGAATCACGTGATCGGAGCACCGTTGCTATGGCAATCTGGCTGTGAAGTCACCGCTAACAGCCAGCAGCCTGTGGTCACTCTCACTGAGTGATTTCTGCACGTGGCAGCAGCTTCTTTCTCCCATGCAGTGAAGCCTGATGTATCAGAGCTGCATGGGCTGAAGGAGATAGAAGACAGAAGACCATGGATCGTGGAGGGGTGAGCGGGAGTAATACACATGGAGTCTCTAAGTGTGTCTGTGTATTTATTTCTATTAAAGTATTTTTTCTCTGTGTGGTGTCTTTTTTTTAACCCTTTATTGGAGATTCTTAATGGCCGGGTCAAAATTGCCTGACATTAAGAATCTCCGGCTTAATACTAGCTAGTAAAACAAAGCTAGTATTAACCTATTATTACCCAGCAAGCCACCCGGCTTCAGGGCTGCTGGAAGAGTTGGATACAGCGCCAGATGCTGGCGCTTCTATGAGAGCACCATTTTCTGGGGTGGCTGCGGACTGCAATTCGCAGCAGAGGCGCCCAGAAACCTCGGGCTAACCTGTGCTGCGGATTCCAATCCCCAGCTGCCTAGTTGTACCGGCTGGAGACATAAATGGGGCGAAGCTTACGTCGGGGTTTTTTTTAAATTATTTCATGAAATTCATGAAATAACAAAAAAAAGGGCTTCCATATATTTTTAGTTCCCAGCTAGTACAAATAGGCAGCTGGGGGTTGGGGGCAGCCCGTACCTGCCTGCTGTACCTGGCTAGCATACAAAAATATGACGAAGCTCACGTCATTTTTTTTTTTTTTTTTTTTTTTTTTTTAGTTTTTTGGGAAAACAAAATAAAAAATGCTTCCCTGGATTTTCCATTGCCAGTGAAGGTAACACCAAGCAGTGGCGGTTAGCAGCCCGTAGCTGCTTGGATTACCCTTATCTAGCAATACAAAAAATGCAGTGGGAGCCCATATATATATATATATTTTATTTATTTATTTAAATAACTAAAAAAAATTGGGCCTCCCTGTATTTTGATTGCCTGACATGACAGTACTGTAAAAATAAATCATTAAAAAAAATGACATAGCGCTCCGCGGTATTTTTGATTCTCAGCGCAGATAAAGCAGACAGCTACGGGTTGCCACCCCTATCTGCCTGGCGTTACCTTGGCTGGCAATCAAAATACAGGGAAGCCCATTACCTTTTTTATTTAAAAAATAGTTAAAAAAAAAATGACGTGGGGTCCCCCCATTTTTGATAGCCAGCTAGGGTAAAAGAGACTGCTGTAGCTTGAAAACCACAGCTGGCACCTTTACCGTGGTTGGTGATCCAATATGAAGGTCACCCCAGGCTCTTTTTTATAATTATTTTAGAAATAATAATAATTACAAAAATAGTAGGGTCCCCCCCAAATTGGATCACCAGCCAAGGTAAAGCAGACAGATGTGGTCTGGTATTCTCAGGGTGGGAAGGTCCATAGTTATTGGCACTTCACAGCCTAAAAATAGCAGGCCGCAGGTGCCCCAGAAGTGGCTCATCCACTAGATGCGCAAATCCTGCGCATCACCCCAGCTCATCCCGTGCCCTGGTGCGGTGGCAAACGGGGTAATAAATGGGGTTGATACTAGCTGTAAGGTCACCTGACACCAAGCCCAGCAGATTGTGATGTCATGGCGTCTATCAGATAGCCGACATCACAAACTGTCAGTACCAACAAAAAAATAGACAAAAAAAAATATATTTGAAAAAACAGTCTCCAAAACATTCCCTCTTTCACCAATTTATTGCAAGGAAAAAAAATAGGGGGGGTCACACGATGACTCTCGACCGTCTAGAATATGGGGGGACACGCTCAGGGAACGTATCCCCCATTTTCTAGGAGTGCAGACCCTCCATGTGAGGAGCGTGGGTGCAATGAATCTACACTCACTCTCTCCGGGTCTACAGCAGCAGAGTCCATGTCGTAAGTGTTGCTACCAAAGCTGCAATGCCCTGCTCATGAGGTAAGGGCATGCCTAATAAGGAGAACTGTTCTACATTTCCAAATATTGGTATTTGCTGATATTATTGCTATTCCACCTACTATATATTGGGGATAGGATCTTGAAGATGGAATACCCCTTTAAGTCCAGTCATCCAGCTGAATGAATGCTAAACAACAGAGCTCGCTCTTTAGATGTGTTTACTTGTGGCTGTGAGACTGTGACCGGGGTTATCTATGACGGCCGGTATGTCTCGCCCAGGTTGTGCTCACTCCATGATAGAAAGTAAATCCACTATAGGGTTAATGCTGTTTCCCTACAGGCTTAAGGAAGGGTTAAAAGGAAACAGGAACGAGGGCAGGTGTGCCGGATGTGGGGAGTGATCACAACTCCCTGGGTTCTCTGCTGGAGAGACATGTATATTGCTGTGGACGTTTGTTTGGAGATTAAACACCGTGTGCTGTGAACCTTACTGCCTGGATCCCGTGTCTTCTGCTGCGCAGCCGACCGTGCTACCTCACATATGGTGGAGAATCGGCGGGCATGCCAGCCGGTGAGGTGTACCTTCCTTTTCTGGTAACCCGGTAGCACATGTCCTGGATTCAAGCAGCTATACTACGGCCCAAACCCAGTGACGCCATGGAGGACATACTAAAGCAGTTGGCTCAAGCTACTGCACAGCAACAACAGGTGAATACCCACCTGCTCCGGACGTTGGAGCAACAGCAGCGACAAGCTGATGCACAGCAGCAACAAGTTGATGCACAGCGGCAACAAGCTGATGCACAGCGGCAACAACACCAGCAATCCTTGATATTGCAGGAAAAAAGGCACCAAGAACAGATGGTTCTCCTGGCCAAGTCAATCCGTGCCGGACCGGCAGCAACAACCCCGGGACCGGGTGACGACAGCAGCGTCCGGAAAGCGGTGAGACAAGCGTTACAAAAGATGACCCCGGGGGATGATGTGGAAGCGTTCCTGGCAGTGTTTGAGCGGGTGGCCGAGCGGGAAAAGCTGCCGACCCCCCAGTGGGCTGAGGTATTGTCACCCTATCTGACGGGGGAACCCCAAAAAGCGTACCTGGACCTCTGTACCGAGGACGCCATTGACTATGTGACCCTGAAAGCCGAAATACTGGCTCGGTTGGGGGTGAATACTTATGTACGGGCTCAGCGGGTAAATCAGTGGTTCTATGAGGAAGCCAAACCCGTACGCTCCCAGGCCTATGACTTATTACATCTTGTAAAAAAGTGGTTGCAGCCTGACACTCTGAGCCCGGCGCAAATGGTGGAAAGGGTAGTAGTGGATCGTTTTGTGCGCACTTTACCCGTCACCGTTCAACGGTGGGTAGGACAGGGTGACCCGAGTACCCTGGACCAATTAGTGTCCCTGGTAGAGCGGCATGTGGCTACGCAGGACTTGATACGGGACACTGAGACTTTGCGTACCGCCCGTCGGTCCGGCCCCTCCAAGCCTAGGGCCAAGGACCCACCGCTGACAACGGTACAGGAGTCCGCTACCGTCCCGGCTGAGGCCGCGCCCGCTGTTCCTGAGGTCCGGAAGGCTCTGTACCCTAAACGACAACTTGTCAAGGGGGTTTCCTTCCCTATTAGATGTTGGAGGTGCCAGCGGGTGGGACATATGGAAGCCCAGTGTCCACTGACCACGGAGCCCATGGATTGTGGGGTTACCCGGCGGGGTTCAATGTATGCTCAGGTGGTGTGTACCGCTGACCTGGTTCCCCCAGAGACTGAGCCACACTTGTGCCAAATACAGGTGAATGGATGTCCGGTTACAGGATTGTTGGATTCCGGAAGCTTAGTGACCCTTGTGCGAGCCACCTTGAGGGCTAAAGTAAAGGCCACAGGACGTACCGTGGGGGTGGTTTGCATACATGGGGACCGCCGAGACTATCCCACGGGGATGGTTACCATCACAGCACCTTGCGGTCAGGTGCAACATGAAGTGGGACTTCTGAACACTCTTCCTTATGACGTGATCCTAGGAAGGGATCTGCCCTATTTTTGGACTTTATGGAGGGGACCCCCTAAGTCCCCTCAGGTATTGGTCAGTCCGGGACCTGAACCCTACAATCCTGAATCTGGGACGCCTGCCGTAGGGGTCACCATGATAGGGACAGAGTGTGAACCCAATAGGTCACCCCTAGAGGTATTGGCAGGAGAGGCTGAAATGGTCGAGCCCATCCCGGAGTTGGAGGCATCCCCGGATACGTTTGGGACAGCCCAACTCCAGGACCCTACATTAATACATGCCCGGAATCGGGTGATAGTAATTGACGGGGTGGCACAGCTGCCCGGTGCCCAGGTAAGGTACCCCCATTTCGCTCTCAAGCAGGATTTACTCTACAGGGTAGATGAAATACGGGGCGTGGGGTAGAGCAGTTGGTGGTGCCCCAGCCGTATCGCCGGCGGGTCCTCGACTTGGCTCATAAACACCTGATGAGTGGTCACCTAGGGGTCAAGAAAACGCAGGAGCGAATATTGCAAAGGTTTTATTGGCCCGGGGTCTTTGGAGAGGTAAAACGGTTCTGCGAAACCTGCCCGGAGTGTCAGCTTACCGCACCCCTGGCCCACTTTCGCAGTCCGTTGGTACCATTACCCATTATAGAAGTCCCTTTTGAACGGATAGGAATGGATCTGGTGGGGCCCCTCGTAAAGTCTGCTCGAGGGCACCAACACATCCTAGTGATCGTTGACTATGCCACCCGGTATCCAGAGGCGATACCTCTCAGACATACTGCAGCAAAGCTTATAGCTCGGGAGTTGTTTGCTGTGTTCTGCCGGGTGGGGTTGCCCAAGGAGATCCTTACGGATCAGGGGACCCCATTCATGTCTAAAGTGACCAAAGAGCTGTGCCGGCTACTCCAGATCAAGCAGTTGCGTACGTCTGTGTATCATCCTCAGACGGATGGGTTAGTGGAACGATTCAATAAAACCCTGAAAACCATGCTAAAAAGGGTGATCTCCAAAGACGGGAAAGACTGGGATATGATGCTTCCCTATTTGATGTTTGCCATCCGTGAGGTGCCACAGGCATCCACGGGGTTTTCGCCTTTTGAGTTGTTATACGGGCGACATCCCCGAGGATTGTTGGACCTGGCAAAGGAAACATGGGAGCAAGAGCCCACCCCCCATAAAAGTGTGATTGAACACATTTTAGGAATGCAGAACCGCATAAGCGCGGTCATGCCAATTGTAAAGGAGCATTTACAGGAGGCTCAGGCCGCGCAAAGCGGCCGCTACAATAGACAAGCCACCGTGCGGACCTTTAAACCCGGGGATCGGGTGTTGGTATTAATCCCCACGGCGGAGAGTAAATTCCTGGCTCAGTGGCAAGGCCCCTACGAGATAAAGGAAAGAGTCGGGGTGGTCAACTATAAAGTATTGCAGCCCGGTAGGCGGAAACCTGAACAAATATACCATGTCAACCTATTAAAACCGTGGCAGGATCGGGAAAGCCTGATGGTTGAGTTTCCCCCATCTCCCTCCTCTTCGGGTCGTTCACTCCCGGCTTCAACGACCTCCGGAGAGGACGAACCGGAAGTAAGGATCGGAGAAGCCCTCACCAAGCAACAGAGGCGAGAGGCCAGACGACTGGTTCAGCAGAACCCCGATGTCTTCTCCGAGTTGCCGGGTAGGACCAGTCTGATACGACATGACATTGTCACCGAGCCTCACCTGAAGGTACGCCTGAAGTCATACCGCGTGCCGGAGGCTCGAAGACAAGCCATATCAGAGGAAGTGAAGACAATGCTACGCCTGGGGGTCATCGAAAAATCCCGGAGTGAATGGGCTAGTCCCATTGTCCTAATACCAAAACCCGATGGCTCCTTAAGGTTCTGCAATGACTTCCGGAGATTGAACGAAATATCCAAGTTCGATCTCTACCCCATGCCCCGGGTGGATGAGCTGATTGATAGGCTGGGACAGGCGCGATATTTTACCACGCTCGACCTGACCAAGGGGTACTGGCAGGTGCCACTGACGGAGTCCGCCAAGGAGAAAACCGCTTTTGTTACGCCGGAGGGTCTCTTCCACTATGTTGTCTTGCCTTTTGGGTTACATGGCGCTCCGGCCACGTTCCAGAGGTTGATGGACTTGGTGCTGGAACCTCACCAGGCGTATGCATCAGCGTACCTTGATGACATCATTATTTACAGCTCCGATTGGCAGACCCACTTGGAACAGGTACAAGCGGTGGTGGACGCGCTTCGAACAGCCGGATTGACAGCCAATCCCAAGAAATGTGCGTTGGGACTCACGGAAGCCCGCTACTTGGGCTACGTGATAGGCCAAGGGGTGATTAAGCCCCAAATTAACAAGGTTGAGGCGATCCAGAAGTGGCCTAGACCCCTGACCACGAAGCAGGTTAGGGCCTTCCTGGGTATCGTGGGGTACTACAGGAGGTTTGTAATGGATTTTGCGGGACTATCAGCCCCCTTGACGGACCTTCTCAAAGGTAAGAAGTCCGTCATGGTGCGGTGGACTCCGCAGGCCGAGGACTCCTTCCGGGCCCTGAAGGAGGTCCTGTGCGGACAGCCCGTTCTGGTCAACCCTGATTTCCGGAAGGAGTTCATTGTACAGACTGACGCCTCGGAGGTCGGCCTGGGGGCAGTGCTGTCTCAGGTGGTTCAGGGGGAGGAACACCCCGTCACCTTCTTGAGTAGGAAGCTCACCCCTCCCGAGCGGAATTATAGCGTAGTGGAGAAGGAGTGCCTGGCGATCAAGTGGGCCTTGGAGTCCCTACGCTATTACCTGCTGGGACGGCAGTTTCGCTTGGTGACTGATCACTCTCCGCTGGTCTGGATGAGGTCCGCCAAGGAACGGAATGCCCGGGTTACCCGGTGGTTCCTTTCTCTGCAGAACTTCCGGTTTACGGTTGAACACCGGGCCGGTCGGTTGCAGGGCAACGCCGATGCCTTGTCCCGCGGCCCGTGTTTGATGGCTGGAGTTCAACCCCGCACGCTTGAACTGAGGGGGGGGGTATGTGAGACTGTGACCGGGGTTATCTATGACGGCCGGTATGTCTCGCCCAGGTTGTGCTCACTCCATGATAGAAAGTAAATCCACTATAGGGTTAATGCTGTTTCCCTACAGGCTTAAGGAAGGGTTAAAAGGAAACAGGAACGAGGGCAGGTGTGCCGGATGTGGGGAGTGATCACAACTCCCTGGGTTCTCTGCTGGAGAGACATGTATATTGCTGTGGACGTTTGTTTGGAGATTAAACACCGTGTGCTGTGAACCTTACTGCCTGGATCCCGTGTCTTCTGCTGCGCAGCCGACCGTGCTACCTCACATGGCGTATAACGGACTCTCATGTTTGGTAGTCGTTCAGCAGGGCAACTATAAAATCAAATACCTCCATTTGGAAATGTAGTATAGCTCTCCTGATTAACTATGTTCCTTACCTCATGAGCAGGGCATAGCAGTTGCTTACAAATGCATGGTTACCGCCACTCACTGTGTCAACACAGGAAGCTGAGCTGACAGCCGCTCTGTGCATGCGGCAGCGTCTATTGTGAAGGAGGAGGCCGCGGGAGATCAACGCTGCACAGGTACTGTGGGACACCGGGTAACACTGGTGGGGTTATAGGGGGTGACCTGGCAGGGCCTGGGGAGGAGTTTTCTGTTGCATGTGTCATGGCACATGTGACAGAAATCAGAGGAGTAGGGTGAATGTGGCCGGCGCGCTGCTGTGCGCGTGGCCATCTTGGATTTCCGGGAGGGGGTCGGGGGGGCACTTTGACGACACCAGGGGACCGGGGAGGAGATTTATCTCCCATCTGACATGTTTGTTCATGTCAGATGGGAGATAAATAATTTTTTACCGGCGCTGTCATTTACTGTAACCTGATCATCGGTATACGGTGTATACCGGTGACCACAATAGCGGGGACTGGAAAAAACGGCCTGAATCATGATCTCCAGGGTCTCAGCTACCCCCTGAAACCCCGGAGATTTTCTGACGCTGGGGGGCGCTATTCACTTATTTCTGCCTGCTATTTATAAACGGCAGATCAGAATAAGGCTACATTCACACGACCGATCCGTTTTTTTGCGGTCCGCAAAAAAGCGGTCATTTTTTTCACGGATGCATCCATGTGGCATCCGTTTCCGTTCCGTATACGGTCCGTATGTCATGCGTTTGTCATCCGTGTGCCTTCCGTTTTTTTTGCGTACTGTAAAAAAAACTGAAGGAGGGAAAATAGATAAATTTACCCAGGATCCATAGCTTCAACCTATATGAGGCGGTCACATGTTCACTCCAGTGCCATTTTCTACTGCCTTTCACAGGGTAGAGCGCTCTGGTGATTTTCCTGTGCTTGTACACTTCATATCAGTCTTTTCTGTCATTATAATGGCAGAAAGACACATAATGTCCCACTCTCCTGCATTTTTTAATTTTCCACCCTTTGGTGCCTTTCATGTGGCAAAAAGGGGTACTTAGCCTTGTATTTACAAAAAAAAAATAAATTTAAAAAAAAAATGATGTGGGGTTCTCCCTATTTTTGATAGCCAGCTAGGATAAAGCAGACGGCTGCAGCCTGCAGACCACAGCTGGCAGCTTCACCTTGGCTGGTAATCCAAAACTGAGGGCACCCCACGCTGTTATTTTAAATTAAATAAATAATTAAAAAAAAAAACAACACGTGGGGTTCCCCCCAAAATTGGATCACCAGCCAAAGTAAAGTGGACAGCTGGGGTCTGATATTCTCAGACTAGGGAGGTCCATGGTTATTGGACTCTCTCCAGCCTAAAAATAGCAGGCTGCAGCCGCCCCAGAAATGGCGCATACATTAGATGCGCCAATCCTGGTGCTTCGCCCCAGCTCATCCCGTCCCCAGGTCTGGTGGCAAACGGGGTAATATATGGGGTTTATACCAGATGTATAATGTCACCTAGCATCAAGCCCTGGGGTTCGTGATGTCAGGCATCTATCAGATACCCAACATCCCCAACCCAGTCAGTAATTTTAAAAAAATAGACGACAAACACATTTTTATTTGAAAAACACTCCCCAAAGCATTCCCTCTTTCACCAATTTATTAGAAAGAAAAACAAATCCAGGTCTACTGTAATCCAAGGGGTTTCCATGACGATCCATACCATAGTCACTGTCCCAGTCAAAGAAGAACAGAATGTTGCCCATTGCCTGGGAGAGCAATGCAGTGACCTAAGCTAACATCAATAGGTCAGCCCAGGTCACTGGAGGGCATGACAAGTGCTGCTGTCAGGAGCGAGGTACATTACCTGTGGTGACGGTCTCCTGCACTGCTGATAGCAGACCTGTCACTGACTTCAATGACCGCCGCCTTCACAGCCAAGTATCGCTGGAGTCTGTGACGTCACTGCTAGTCACAGTCTCGGGTCGGCAGCGAGAGGAGGAGATGTGACAAGCGGCCATGGAGGACAGTGACAGCGCTGAAGTCAGGAGGGCGGGACTTCATCACCGCAGGTAAGCCGAGCAGGGTAATGTGTGCGGAACGCGAGGTGGGTGGAGCTAAGCGGGGCCATGTGTGCGGGCGGCGGAGTGCGAGGTGGATGGAGCCAAGCGGGGTAATGTGTGTGTAGTGCCAAGTGGGTGGAGCTAAGTGGGGTAATGTGTGCAGAGTGCCAGGTGGGTGGAGCCAAGCGGGGTAATGTGTGCAGATTGCCAGGTGGGTGGAGACAAGTGGGGTAATGTGTGCAGAGTGCCAGGTGGGCGAAGCCAAGCGGGGTAATGTATGTGGAGTGCCAGGTGGGCGGAGCCAAGCAGGGTAATGTGTGTGAAGTGCCAGGTGGGTGGAGCCAAGTGGGGTAATGTGTGCAGAGTACCAGGTGGGTGGAGCCAAGCGGGGTAATGTGTGCATAGTGTCAGGTGGGTGGAGCCAAGCGGGGTAATGTGTGCAGAGTGCGAGGTGGGTAGAGCTAAGCGGGGTAATGTGTGCGGAGTGCCAGGTGGGTGGAGCCAAGCGGGGTAATGTGTGTGGAGTGCGAGGTGGGTGGAGCCAAGCGGGGTAATCTGTGCGGAGTGCGAGGTGGGTGGAGCTAAGTGGGGTAATGTGTGCGGAATGCGAGGTGGAGCCAAGCGGGGTAATGTGTGCAGAGTGCCAGGTGGGTGGAGCCAAGCGGGGTAATGTGTGCAGAGTGCTAGGTGGGTGGAGCGAAGTGGGGTAATGTGTGCGGAGTGCGAGGTGGGTGGAGCTAAGCGGGGTAATGTGTGCGGAGTGCCAGGTGGGTGCAGCTAAGCAGGGTAATGTGTGTGAAGTGCCAGGTGGGTGGAGCCAAGTGGGGTAATGTGTGCGGAGTGCGAGGTGGGTGGAGCTAAGCGGGGTAATGTGTGTGGAGTGCGAGGTGGGTGGAGCCAAGTGGGGCAATGTGTGCAGAGTGCGAGGTGGGTGGAGCTAAGCGGGTTAATGTGTGCGGAGTGCAAGGTGGGTGGAGCTAAGCGGGGCAATGTGTGCAGAGTGCGAGGTGGGTGGAGCTAAGCGGGGCCATGTTTGCGGGCGGCAGAATACGAAGTAGGTGGAGCTTAGCGTGGCCATGTGTGCGGGCGGCGGAGTGTGAAGTGGGTGGAGCCTAGCGGGGCCTTGTGTGTGGGCAGCGGAGTGCGAAGTTTGTGGAGCCTAGCAGGGCTATGTGGCGCTCAGGAAGTCAGTGCCGGGGACTGCATGACTGGGGACAGGTGAATGTGAGTGTGTGTGTGTGTGTGTACATGCCGAGTGCAGGAGAGGGCGGAGCTGAGCGTGGAAGTGTCGGCTTCCTGCACACGTAACCAGGGTAAATATTGGGTTACTAACCAATGCACTTTGCTTGGATACCCGATATTTATCTTGGTTACCATTGTGCTCCCTGTACACTGTAGCTGTAAAAAGCCACGCTTTTGCTGATAGAACGTAACTCGAGCTGCCGAACTTTTAGCAAAAAGCTCGAGTTCTAGTTCGATCTAGAACACCCCTCAAAATCACTCGAACCGCGAACTGGAGAACCACGAACCGCGCTTAACTCTACTCAAGACAATTTCTTGGAAACGAAAGTATATGGATTTCATTTCCAAGAGATGGACCCTGTGACAATACAGCCCCAACCCCCACCAGAGATGCATCAATCTCAACGATTAAAGACTGTGAAACATCAGGCTGGATGGGCATAGGTGCTGTGGAAAAACATCTCTTTAAAGAGAAAAAAGCCTGCTGGGTGAAGTCTGACCATTTAGAAAAATCTGATTCCTTTTTTGTCATGATAGTGAGAGGTTTCACAATTACCGAATAATTCTGAATACATTTTCGGTAAACCCTAGAAAGCACTGCAATGCTTTCAGGTTTTCTGGACAATCTGAGTCAAGTACCACATGGACCTTTTCTAAATCCATCCGAAACCCCAAAGATGGCAACAGGTACCCAAAAACTTGCACCTCTTGGAAAGTGAAAACAAACTTTTCAGTTTGGCATACTGTTTGTTAGCTCTTAAAATCTGTACTACCTGTTTTACATGTGCCTGATGTGTCTCCATATCGGGTGAGTAGATCAAAATGTTGTCCAAATAAACCAGCACAAACCTGCCCAACAAATGGTGAAAAATATCATTCACAAGATGTTGAAAAATGGCAGGAGCATTAGTGAGACCAAATGCCCCTCAGGTGTATTGAAAGCAGTTTTCCATTTATCCCCTTCTCTGATTCTAACCAGATTGTAAGCCTCCCTTCAGTCCAACTTGAAAAATCATTTAGTTACCATAATCTGGTTTAATAAATGCAGAATCAGAGGAAGAGGATATGGGTCTGGGATGGTAATCGGATTCAATTCCTGAAAATCCAAACAATGGCAGACTCACATTTTTCTTCCCCGAGTCAATGGTCAAAGGGAAGGGTCTGATATGTCCCTTCTCCGGACTATCAGCAATATAATCTTTCATGGCTTGTCTCTCTGAACCAGAAGGGTTATACAGTCTGGATTTGGGTAGTTTTGCGCCAGAAAGCAGATTAATGGGGCAGTCATATACATGATGGGAAAGCTTTTCCTGACATTCCCTTTCTGAAAATACATCATCAAATCCTAACAAAAATGCTGGTAAGGTCTCCGTAGAGACTGCAAAGAGGGAAGTGTTTAAGCAGTTACCAAGACAGTCATTTCGGAACTCCACAATCCCCCTGTATTCCCAATCTACTACAGGATTATGTTTCACCAACCATGTTAAACCCAATACAATAGAAGTGGGAAGGCCCTCCATGACATAGCAGGACATTACTTCACAATGCAGGGGTCCTACCGTAAGTGTTATATCATCTAGATTCTAGAATATGTGTCAGGCATCTCTGAAAAAGTGCGCTGAGTCAAAGGCATAGATGGAGATGGGATTAGTCCAAATACTGCGTTTAAGCCTATGAGTTTTTACAAGCAGAGCATCCACCATGCTGATTTATGCTCCACTGTACACAAACAAAGACATTTTCTTAGTCTTGCTCTCTAGCGCCACCTCTGCTTTCAGGACAAGCAAAGGATTACAAGTGCATCTCAATAAATTAGAATATCATCAAAAAGTTAATTTATTTCAGTAATTCAATACAAAAAGGGAAACATATTATATAGTCATTACAGAGGGATCTATTGAAAGTGTTTATTTCTTTTAATGTTGATGATTATGGCTTATAGCCAATGAAAACCCAAAAGTCATTATCTCAGAAATTTACAATATTGTATAAGACCAACTGAAAAAAAGATTTAAAACTCAGAAATATTGGCACCTACTAAAAAGTCTGGACAGTATATGCACTCAATACTTGGTCCAAACTCCTTTTGCATGAATTACTGCATCAATGCGGCGTGGAATGGAGGCGATCAGCCTGTGGCTGAGGTTTTATGGAAGATATAAGCAACAAGACACCCTATACCTTATACCACAACATTGTTAAGTAAACTTTTGTAAATACATAAGGGTGTAACTAGATATAATGGCAAGACCGTCGGAACAAAACCTAATCTGGATATTTACAAAACAAGCCGACAAAGGTCAATTCAATCTATTTTATTGAAATAATTAAAAAATTAATTAAAAACCAGGGTAAAAAAAGATAGGTCACATAAACATATAGTAAAAATAGCGATGTTTGATATGGTTAGAAAAAATATATCTGTGTAGATATAATATACTATTTAAATCATATAGCAATCAATAAAATAATGTCCAATACAGACTATATACCGGCATATATATGTGTATATATATATATATATATATATATATATATATATATATATTGTTAATATTCATTAGTCAAGTGGTCAATGTAATATAATATGGTATCGTGTCTATATAGAATATAATGAATGATAATAAATATAAAGTGTTAATATATAATAAATTATTAGAATTAAATATGGAGTACAAAATATAAATAAGGATAAATTAATAATTAAATTTAATAATTACATTTCTATCTAATTGTTTTGTGGTGTCTGTGTGCAGAATACATTTTTGTTAATACATTCTATTTTGTTAACAGCAGTTATTAACCCGGGGCGAAGCCGGGTAGTACAGCTAGTATATACAATGCCTACAAGTAGTATTCAACCCACTGAAGATTTAGTAGGTTTACACATTCGGAATTAACTTGGCATTGTGACATTTGGACTGTAGATCAGCCTGGAAGTGTGAAATGCACTGCAGCAAAAAAGAATGTTATTTCTTTTTTTATTTTTTTTTTAAATTGTGAAAAGTTTATTCAGAGGGTCATTTATTATTCAACCCCTCAAACCACAAGAATTCTGTTTGGTTCCCCTAAAGTATTAAGAAGTATTTCAGGCACAAAGAACAAGGAGCTTCACATGTTTGGATTAATTATCTCTTTTTCCAGCCTTTTCTGACTAATTAAGACTAGAGTTGAGCGCGGTTCGCGGTTTGAGGTTCTCGAGTTCGCGGCTCGAGTGATTTTGGGGGCTGTTCTAGATCGAACTAGAACTCGAGCTTTTTGCTAAAGCTCGATAGTTCTAGATACGTTCGAGAGTGGCTCTAGCAGCAAAAAGACAAGCTAATTACTAGCTGGCTTTCCGTTGTAATAGTGTAAGTCACTCTGTGACACACTATTATGAAATTTCAGCGTATAGTGTGCGGGAACAGCGCATTCAGATCACTGCTGTTTGGATAATGGCGATCCTTTGTCCTCTACTTTCTTCGGGAGGAGAAATATTAGGAATGCACATATGGATGAATTCATTTTTATTCTTTTTCTATGGCTAATAATTCTCCTTTTTTTTTTTTCTCTCTGCCCATGTCCACTTGTATAATGTATTTTTTTGTATTGGTATATGCATTATTTTTATGCATGTGTATGTATGTGTATATGTGCACAGGCGTGTGCGTGTATATGTATATATATATGCATATGTATTAATAAAGGTTTTTCCTCATACATTTCATACCTAATGCACTATTTACTTAGTTTTCACCAATTCATTATTTATATATGTATATGTATGCATGTGTGTATAATTATACATATGCATATGTATACTTCTTACACTTTATTTATTTATACACCGTTATTTATTTATATTTGATATCTATTTCATCACTTAGTAATTTTTATTCTATTAATTACTTATGTCTCTGCATTCAAATTGTCACAATAGGTCACTTTATGTACTATGTGTATTATGTTTTATATGTAAATTGTATGTAATTATATCATATACATGTACACAATATTTGTTGATTTATAATGTATTTATTGGCATGAATTCTGAAATACGTGCATTATTGTATATGTAAACTAATTTATGGGCTATGTACTTTATAGCGATGTATAGCCAGGTTTATCTAATATATGCTCAGTGCCCGACCGGGCTAGAGGAGTGTTCTCAGCCATTTAAGCTGTAATGTCCTTGTGTACGGGTAGTGCGCAGGCACTGATCACGGACCTCTGAACTCCTGACCGCGCGTACCACGTGACCCGGCTTGCGTTCCAAGCCTGCGTCTCACCGCGCGGTTCAGATAGTTCCTGTGGGAGGGACCGGAGATTTGTGCCTGCTGCCGTCAGATCCTCCGCAACGATCATCCAGCTCAGGTGAATTCACTAAGCAGCATAGGTTATGTGTATATAAAGACAGTCTTCCCTCACCCTGACACGCCCCCGGAAGAAGCAAGGGCAAAACGGCGTTGGGGTGGAGGGACCTGCTCACCCAAACCCAGTCTCAGTACGGTCACCTACTTAGGTAAATATATAACCTTGGGTTATTTGTACAACAGGAGAGGTTTACTCCAATGTAATTTTGATAGTTTCTGTGCACTTTATATCTTCCCTGGCAGCTAGTTTTGCTGCGCTTAGTTCTCTGTGTCTGTATAATTTATGTAATAGCAGCACGAGTATAGTGTTTACATTTACCAGGGCATGTGCAATTCACAGCAATAAATGGATGGTAGATTTATTTGGTGCGTGCAATGATTATATCTCACATTTTCTATGTGGTCTTTCTTATAAGAACTGATATTTTTTAACTAATTTATATAACATACTATATGGTGTAAGACCTTTATTGCACACTATCCATCTATTTGTTGCTGCTAATTTTACCTTTCCTGCAGACTTGTGTACAATTTCTATATTCTGGGTATTTTCTCTGGTCCCTCTCAGGAGCAATTCTCTGTTTTTTATATTTTTTTAAAAAAAATATATATATTTTAATTCAATAATAAAGCATATATCTTTTAGCATGAATCGCTTTTTATTGTCTTGAATTTTGGGACAATTTTTGCTGTTGATTTAGAATTTCTGAGTGTCATGCACACATTTGAGTGTTCTTTGGTTGACAAAGAACAATGAGCTTCACATGTTTGGATTAATTATCTCTTTTTCGAGCCTTTTTTGACTAATTAAGACTAGAGTTGAGCGGGGTTCGCGGTTCGAGGTTCTCCAGTTCGCGGCTCGAGTGATTTTGGGGGCTGTTCTAGATCGAACTAGAACTCGAGCTTTTTGCTAAAGCTCGATAGTTCTAGATACATTCGAGAGCGGTTCTAGCAGCAAAAAGATAAGCTTCTTACTAGCTGGCTTTCCGCTGTAATAGTGTAAGTCACTCTGTGACTCACACTATTACGAAATTTCAGCGTATAGTGTGCGGGAACAGCACATTCAGATCACTGCTGTTTAGATAATGGCAATTGCCATTTTTTTTTCCTTGTCTTCCTTCCCTAAGCGCGCGCGTGTAGTGGGGCGGGCCAGCATGTCAGCCAATCCCAGACACACACACAGCTAAGTGGACTTTTAGCCAGAGAAGCAACGGCATGTGTGATAGGATGTCCATGTCACATGTCCCTGCATTATAAAAATGGACATTTTCCTCCAGCACGCCATTATCTGCCTTCTGCGTCTTGGTGTCAGTCACAGCTGGCATAGTTCCTGTCTCCGATACTGCTGTGTACACTCTATACACAGCGCTATACAGAATAGGGATAGAAGTTTCTTTCAGCCCTTGTAAGGGCTAATACCGGCAGGGTCAGAGCCATAGGTGACAGTCAGGTCCGTGAAAACAGATTTTAACAACTACACAAGATGACAGCGTCTGTGTAGCTAAGGTCAGGGATTTCCTCGCTGCATTTCCCCATTAGGAAGGATAGAAAGGGAGGCTTCCTTTCCTCTACCCAGACCCACAACCCTGCCACTGTACCCTCCTACCCTTTGCACACTCAAACTCATTGTTACTAAGCCATTATACTAGCAAACACTGAGGAAACTTAGTGGCATCCTAAAAAAGGCTGTTGGACTTCATTATTGTCCCACTAGTGCAAAGCTATTTAAAGCACCACTGCATTGCACACTCAAACTCATTGTTGCTAAGCCATTATACTAGCAAACACTGAGTAAACTTAGTGGCATCCTAAAAGTGGCTGTTGGACTTCATTATTGTCCCACTGGTGCAAAGCTATTTGCAGCACCACTGCATTGCACACTCAAACTCATTGTTACTAAGCCATTATACTAGCATACACTGAGGAAACTTAGTGGCATCCTAAAAGTGGCTGTTGGACTTCATTATTGTCCCACTGGTGCAAAGCCATTTGCAGCACCACTGCATTGCACACTCAAACTCATTTTTACTAAGCCATTATACTAGCAAACACTGAGGAAACTTAGTGGCATCCTAAAAGTGGCTGTTGGACTTCATTATTGTCCCACTGGTGCAAAGCTATTTGCAGCACCACTGCATTGCACACTCAAACTCATTGTTACTAAGCCATTATACTAGCGAACACTGAGGAAACTTAGTGGCATCCTAAAAGTGGCTGTTGGACTTCCATTAGTGTCCCACTGGTGCAAAGCTATTTGCAGCACCACTGCATTGCACACTCAAACTCATTGTTACTTAGCCATTATACTAGAAAACACTGAGGAAACTTAGTGGCATCCTAAAAGTGGCTGTTGGACTTTATTATTGTCCCACTGGTGCAAAGCTATTTGCAGCACCACTGTATTGCACACTCAAACTCATTGTTACTAAGCCACTATACTAGCAAACACTGAGGAAACTTAGTGGCATCCTAAAAGTGGCTGTTGGACTACATTATTGTCCCACTGGTGCAAAGCTATTTGCAGCACCACTGCATTGCACACTCAAACTCATTGTTACTAAGCCATTATACTGGCAAACACAAAGGAAACTTAGTGGCATCCTAAAAGTGGCTGTTGGACTTCCATTAGTGTCCCACTAGTTCAAATCTATGTGCATCACCTCTGCATTGCACACTCAAACTCATTGTTACTAAGCCATTATACTAGCAAACACTGAGGAAACTTAGTGGCATTCTAAAAGTGGCTGTTGGACTTCCATTATTGTCCCACTGGTGCAAAGCTATTTGCAGCACCACTGCATTGCACACTCAAACTCATTGTTACTAAGCCATTATACTAGCAAACTATGCTGCCAGTTGAAGGGCCGTAGTTGCATTGTCAGGGATAATTATTGTTGTTTATTCTGCTGTTAATAAAGATAGACTGCCGCTGCAATCTACACCACCTCTAAATTTTTACTACCACATTTTAAGTGCACAATCTTGTCGCAATCAAACTGAGTGGCAAAATGACAGATGCTGGTGGAAAGGGGAAGAAGCGTGTTGGAAAAGGAAAAAAAGGGTTTGTCCGTGGGGAAGGTGGCAATGCTCCATTAACATCTGCTGAAGATAGACCATCTTCCAGCAAATGTAAGATGTCTACTACTTACCGTGGACAATCTGATGTGCTCCCTTTTTTACGGACACGAACAACTGGAACAAAGGTAGATGATGGCCAAATGAGGAAAATGCTTGAATGGATCTCAAGTGGTCCAACAAGTGCCCTCTCCGCCACCTCAACTACCGCATCCAAAAAACACCAGTCCTCTGAGTTGTCAGCCCAATCACACTTGCTTTCCAACAGCTCTGAAGTCTCCATCCGCCCTGCACAGTATGGTGGAACTGAGATGGCTGAGTCTGCAGAGCTGTTCAGTCACGCTATAGCCTTGGAATCAGAAGTCTGCTCCCAAGCTACAGTGAGTACAGACCAGGAAATGGTCTGCAGTGATGCCCAGAACCTTTGTGACTCTGATTCAGGCCGTGAGGACCAAGTTTCTGAGCATAATGTTGACCCTTTTTCACAAACTGTAACACCTGTTGTTATAGACAATGAGGAACATACTGATGACAATGAGATGCAGATACCAGATTGGGATGACAACTTAAATATTCAGTCAGGGCAAGAAGTGGCTCGGTCTGAGGGTGAGGGGAGTGCAAACACAACAATTGATGAGGAAGTTCTAGATCCCACCTACTGTCAACCTACAGTCAGGCACTCGAGGAGGTCAACAGAGGCGGTGGAGGAGGATGCAACCGACGACGAAGTTACCTTGCGCCTTCCTGGACAGAGTCAGAGCACTGGTATCACGTCTACAACTGCATCCTCAGCCACCATTCTGCCTCTGAGCACTAGTCGGGGTGGATCAGCAGGTCGACTCGCATGCCCTCTAAGCCTTGCCTAGCCTGGTCCTTTTTTGACATAGCAAAAGATCGCCCAAATTATGTGATCTGTAAAATTTGTCGTGATTCTGTTAGTAGAGGGCAAACCCTCAGCAGTTTGACAACTTCTTCCATAAATTGTCACATGAGTAAATATCATATGTCCCAGTGGGAAGCTCACCGTGCTGCAATGCGGCCTAGCGGAGAGAACCATCCACCGCCTGCCCCTTCCAGTGCATCCGCGCGCTCTTCATCTTCTAGGACTGTGGGGACAGCTGTCACACCTGGTTTTCCACGCACAACTTCCACCACTGTAACCGCAACAGGCAGTTTGCTTGGTAGGTCGTCAGTTGGTTTGGAAGGGGGAACAAGTGCGTGTGTACAGCTCTCTCAGACATCGATAGCACCAACGTTGGATGAAGGCAACATCATGTCTACACCTGCACTTTCCTCACAAACCTGCATTTTTCCAGGGACACCCTACTCAACACCGTCTACACACAGCAGCCAGATCTCTGTCCCTCAGATGTGGACAAATAAAAGCCCATTTCCTGCGACCCATGACAAAGCTAAGAGGTTGACTTTATCCCTCTGTAAGCTCTTGGCTACGGAAATGCTGCCTTTCCGCCTGGTGGACACACACGATTTGAGAGACCTTATGTCTGTCGCTGTGCCCCAGTACCAGATGCCCAGTCTCCACTACTTCTCTAAGAAAGGTGTGCGCGCGCTACACCAGCATGTCACACACAACATTACCGCTTCCTTGAGAAACTCTGTGTGTGAACGGGTGCATTTCACCACCGATACTTGGACCAGTAAGCATGGACAGGGACGTTACATGTCACTGACTGGGCACTGGGTAACTATGGTGATAGATGGTGAAGGGTCTGCTGCACAAGTCTTGCCATCCCCACGACTTGTGTGTTAATCCTCTGTCTGTCCAAGTTCCGCCACTGCTTCTGCCTCCTCCACTTCATCTGGGTCCTCCACCTCCACTTCAAGCCTGCCTGGTCAGGCCACCAGCGTTCTCACTGCGCAGAAGGAATCATGCACCCCTCATTACTATGCTGGCAGCAGAGCGCAATGGCATCAGACGGTCTTTAGCTTGACATGTCTTGGAAATAGGAGTCACACGGCGGCTGAGTTGTGGGCAGCTCTGGAGACTGAGTTTAATAAATGGTTGTCTCCAATCAACCTGCAGCCTGGTAAGGCCATGTGTGACAATGCTGCAAACCTGGGTGTGGCCCTTCGCCTGGGCAAGGTGACACACGTGCCTTGTATGGCTCACGTGTTGACCCTTGTTGTCCAGCAATTTTTAACACAATATCCCGGCATAGATGGCCTTCTGAACAGGGCACGAAAACTGTCTGCTCACTTCCGCCGTTCAACCACCGCTGCTGAGCGACTTGCATCGCTCCAGAAGTCTTTCGGCCTGCCGGTTCATCGCCTGAAATGCGATGTGCCGACACGCTGGAATTCGACTCTCCACATGTTACAGCAACTGTGGCAGCACCGCCGAGCCCTGGTGCAATACGTCATGACGAATAGCCTGGGCCAACGAGATGCAGAGGTGGGGCAGATCACCCTGATGGAGTGGTCTCAAATCGAGGACCTATGCACCCTTCTGCACAGTTTCGACATGGCGACGAATATGTTTAGTGCTAACAATGCCATTATCAGCATGACAATTCCAGTCATTTACATGCTGGAGCACACGCTAAACACTATTCGGAGTCAGGGGGTGGGACAACAGGAAGGGGAAGAACTACATGAGGATTCATATGCGCAAGACACAACAACATCACCAAGGTCCAGACGTTCATCATCACCAACGCGGCAGGCATGGGACCATGGGGGTCAGGGATCAACAAGGGCGCATGGTAGCAGGCGAAATGTTGAGGAAGGTGCAGGAGAACATGAAGAAATGGAGGACGAATTTTCCATGGACATGGAAGACTCAGCGGATGAGGGAGACCTTGGCCAAATTTCAGTTGAAAGAGGTTGGGGGGAGATGTCAGAGCAAGAAAGAATGGTTAGCACCTCTATGCCACAAACACAGCGTGGACTTGGTCCGCATGGCTGCGCAAGACACATGAGTGCCTTCTTGCTGCACTACCTCCAACATGACCCTCGTATTGTCAAAATTAGAAGTGATGATGACTACTAACTTGCCACACTATTAGATCCCCGGTACAAGTCCAAATTTTGTGACATAATTCTTTCCATAGACAGGGACGCACGTATCCAGGAGTATCAGCAGAAGCTGTTACTCGATGTTTGCTCGGCTTTTCCACCAAACAACTGTGCAGGGAGTGAGTCTCCCAGTTGTAACTTGACAAACACGGGACGGTCTCGTCATCTTCAACAGTCTACCCGTACCAGTAGCACCGTAACTGGTGCTGGTAACAGCAATTTTATTGAATCTTTTCATAATTTTTTTAGACCCTCCTTTGCAAGGCCACCAGAGACAACAAGTCTGACACATAGTCAACGGCTGGAGAGGATGATACAGGAGTATCTCCAAATGAACATCGATGCCATGACTTTGCAAATGAAGCCTTGCTCATTTTGGGCTTCAAATCTTGAAAAATGGCCAGAGCTCTCAACTCACGCCTTGGAGATTTTGTTGTGTCCAGCTGCCAGCATTGTCTCTGAACGTGTATTCAGTGCTGCTGGGTGTGTGCTGACAGATAAGCGCACGCGTCTGTACAGTGACAATGTGGACAGACTAACGTTCATCAAAATGAACAAGTCATGGATCCACAAGGAATTTACTACCCCTGTGTCATCCTGGGGAGAGTAAATGCTTGTGGATTTGGAATGTGCTTGATGCAAATCAAAACATCCTGTTTGCAACTATGGCACAAGTGCTGCCACTGAAGGGGTGAGTGTCTGTGTGGCCCAATTTTTGGAAAAAAGGGAGACTCCGCTTGGAGTAACCCTTGCTTGCTGTGTTTTTTAAAAGGAGCCAAGATGAACAGAGCTGGGATCAGGAAAGACTTAGCTACCTACCCCGGTGTCCTCCTGGGGACGGTTAAGTATGGCGTATTTTTGAATATGCTTGATGCAAATCTACCTGTGAAGTGTACAACTGGGGCACAAGTGCTGCCACTGAATGGGTGGGTGTGTGTGGGGCCCAATTTTTTGAAAAAAAGAGAGACTCCGCTTGGAGTAACCCTTGCTTGCTGTGTTTTTTAAAAGGAGCCAAGATGAACAAGTCATGGTTCAGCAAAGACTTTGCTACCTACCCCAGAGTCATCCTGGGAACAGTTAAGTATGCTGTATTTTTGAATGTGCTTGATGCAAATCTACCTGTGAAGTGTACAAATGGGGCATAAGTGCTTCCACTGAAGGGGTGTCTGTGTGGCCCAATTTTTTGAAAAAAAGGGAGAATCCGCTTGGCGTAACCGTTGCTTGCTGTGTTTTTTAAAAGGAGCCAAGATGAACAAGTCATGGTTCAGCAATGACTTTGCTACATACCCCAGGGTCATCCTGGGAACGGTAAAGTATGGCGTATTTTTGAATGTGCTTGATGCAAATCTAGCTCTGAAGTGTACAACTGGGGCACAAGTGCTGCCACTGAAGGGGTGGGTGTGTGTGTGGCCCAATTTTTGGAAAAAAGGGAAAACTCCGCTTGGAGTCACCTTACGGTGTTTTACATGATTATAGAAGGGCATGCCATGCCTATATCTGCGTTTCCTCCTCTTTTTCCTTGTCCTGCTCTTTTGTTTTCGCATGAGTATATGTCCTTGTCACTTTCCCATGTGTTTGTGTTGTGTTGTGAGTTGTTTGTCACCTTTTGGACACCTTTGAGGGTGTTTTCTAGGTGTTTTTATGTGTTTGTGATTGCCTGCCATTGTTTCCTATGCGGTTCGAGTGGTTCGTCGAACGTTCGCCGAACCGAACTTGAGCCGAACCACGGCCAGTTCGCCTCTAATTAAGACCCTCCCCAAACTTGTGAACAGCACTCATACTTGGTCAACATGGGAAAGACAAAGGAGCATTCCAAGGCCATCAGAGACCAAATCGTGGAGGGTCTCAAGGCTGGCAAGGGGTACAAAACCCTTTCCAAGGAGTTGGGCCTACCTGTCTCCACTGTTGGGAGCATCATCCGGAAGTGGAAGGCTTATGGAACTACTGTTAGCCTTCCACGTCCTGGACAGCCTTTGAAAATTTCCACCCGTGCCGAGGCCAGGCTTGTCCGAAGAGTCAAGGCTAACCCAAGGACAACAAGGAAGGAGCTCCGGGAAGATCTCATGGCAGTGGGGACATTGGTTTCAGTCAATACCATAAGTAACGTACTCCACTGCAATGGTCTCCGTTCCAGACGAGCCCGTAAGGTACCTTTACTTTCAAAGCGTCATGTCAAGGCTCGTCTACAGTTTGCTCATGATCACTTGGAGGACTCTGAGACAGACTGGTTCAAGGTTCTCTGGTCTGATGAGACCAAGATCGAGATCTTTGGTGCCAACCACACACGTGACGTTTGGAGACTGGATGGCACTGCATACGACCCCAAGAATACCATCCCTACAGTCAAGCATGGTGGTGGCAGCATCATGCTGTGGGGCTGTTTCTCAGCCAAGGGGCCTGGCCATCTGGTCCGCATCCATGGGAAGATGGATAACATGGCCTACCTGGAGATTTAGGCCAAGAACCTCCGCTCCTCCATCAATGATCTTAAGATGGGTCGTCATTTCATCTTCCAACAAGACAACGACCCAAAGCACACAGCCAAGAAAACCAAGGCCTGGTTCAAGAGGGAAAAAATCAAGGTGTTGCAGTGGCCTAGTCAGTCTCCTGACCTTAATCCAATTGAAAACTTGTGGAAGGAGCTCAAGATTAAAGTCCACATGAGACACCCAAAGAACCCAGATAACTTGGAGAAGATCTGCATGGAGGAGTGGGCCAAGATAACTCCAGAGACCTGTGCCGGCCTGATCAGGTCTTATAAAAGACGATTATTAGCTGTAATTGCAAACAAGGGTTATTCCACAAAATATTAAACCTAGGGGTTGAATAATAATTGACCCACACTTTTATGTTTAAAATGTATTAAAATTTAACTGAGCAACATAACTTGTTGGTTTGTAAGATTTATGCATCTGTTAATAAATCCTGCTCTTGTTTGAAGTTTGCAGGCTCTAACTTATTTGCATCTTATCAAACCTGCTAAATCTGCAGGGGGTTGAAGACTACTTGTAGGCACTGTATATATATATATATATATATATATATATATATATATATATATATATATCAAGCTGAATGTGTGTGTGTATGTATGTACGTGTGTGTGTGTGTATGTATGTCCGGGATTGGCATCTGCACAGTCGCAGCTACAGCCAAAAAAATTTGCACACTCACACATCTGGACCCCGAGAGCATCATAGGCTATGTTGTGAGGCGAAATTTTAACCCCACGTGTTCCAATTTACCAATCAATTTTGCCCCTATCTACATAATGGTGAAAAAGTGAAACGAAAAGTGTATCCGTACCGTCGCATTTACAATCACAAAATTTTGCACGGACACCTCATGTGACCCAGGGAACGTCGTAGACTATGTTTTGACAGGAAAATTTAGCCCCACGCTTTACAGTTACTCTCCAAAAAACATACCTTCATTAAAGTAAATGGAGCCTGAAACTACCGGTTATTAGTAGGAGCTGTGAGTGGTTGCTATAGGAACAAAAGACATTCATAGTATAAGAAGCTTATATGTGAGGTAATAAGATGTCGGTGGGGAGACGGATAGAGAGAGACAGACAGGGAAAGAGACAGACAGACAGAGACAGACAGTGAAAAAGAGAGACAGACCTGGAAAGAGACAGACCTGGAAAGAGACAGATGGGGAAAGAGTCAGAAAGACATGCAGACAGGGACAGAGACAGGCAGATAGATTGGAAGGAGGAGACAGCCAGAGAGACAGACAAAGATAGATGGGGAAAGACACAGATCTTGATGGAGACAGATGGGGAAAGAGACAGAGAAATAGAGACAGACAAAGACAGGCAGACAGGGAAAGAGACAGACAGGAAAAGACACAGACAAAGAGGCGGGGAGACAGACGTGGAAAGAGACAGACCTGGGAAAGAGACAGACCTGGAAAGAGACAGATGGGGAAAGAAACAGAGAGATAGAGACAGACAAAGAAAGAGACAGAGACAGGCAGACTTGGAAAGAGGCAGACCTGGAAAGAGACAGACAGGGAAAGAGACAGACAGAGACAGACAGGGAAAGAGACAGAGGAGGCAAGAGACAGATCTGGTAAGAGACAGACGGAGTACATTACTTGGCCAATTTAGTTAAATCTGTGTGGAATATCTGTGGTGTTGAAATATATGTTGTGAAATGCTTCTATTAGCTTAGTTTTTGCCTTTTAATAATTACATTTCTATCTATTTGTTTTGTGTCTTTTGTGTGCAGAATACTTTTTTGTTAATACATTCTATTTCGGCCGGCACGGTGGCTCAGTGGTTAGCACTGCAGCCTTGCAGCACTGGGGTCCTGGGTTCAAATCTTACCAAGGACATCATCTGCAAGGAGTTTGTATGTTCTCTCTGTGTTTGCGTGGGTTTCCTCCCACACTCCAAAGACATACAGATAGAGACTCTAGATTGTGAGCCCCAATGGGGACAGTGTTGCCAATGTATGTAAAGCACTGTGGAATTAATAGCGCTATATAAATGAATAAAATTATTATTATTATTATTTTGTTAACAGGAGTTATTAACCTGGGCGAATCCGGGTAGTACAGCTAGTATATATATAAAGCTGAATAGGTGTATGTATGTACGGGATTTGCATCTGCACCGTCGCAGCTACAGGCACAAAATTTTGCACACTCACATGTCTGGACCCCGAAAGCATCATAGGCTATGTTGTAAAGCGAAATTTAAACCTCGCGCGTTCCAATTTACCAGTCAATTTTGTCCTTATCTACATAATGGAGAAATAGTGAAACGAAAAGTGTATCCACTCCGTCGCATTTACAATCACGAAATTTTGCACAGACACCTCATGTGACCCAGGGAACATCGTAGACTATGTTTTGACAGGAAAATTTAACCCTGCGCTTTACAGTTACTCTCCAAAAAACATGCCTCGATTAAAGTAAATGGAGCCTGGAACTACAGATTATTAGTAGGAGCTGTGATTGGTTGCTTTAGGAACAAAAGACATTCATAGTATAAGAAGCTTATATGTGAGGTAATACGATGTCAGTGGGGCGACGGATAGAGAGACAGAGATAGAGACAGACAAGGAAAGAGACAGACAGAGACAGGCAGACAGGGAAAGAGACAGACAGGAAAAGACACAGACAAAGAGACGGGGAGACAGATGGGGAAAGAGACAGACCTGGGAAAGAGGCAGACCTGGAAAGAGACAGATGGGGAAAGAAACAGAAAGATAGAGACAAAGAAAGAGAAAGACAGAGACAGACAGACGGGGAAAGAGACAGACGGGGAAAGAGACAGACAGGGAAAGAGACAGACGGGGAAAGAGACAGACGGGGAAAGAGACAGACAGAGCAATTTAGTTACATCTGTGTGGAATATCTGTGGTGTTGAAATATATATTGTGAAATGCTTCTATTAGCTTAGTTTTTGCCTTTTAATAATTACATTTCTATCTATTTGTTTTGAGGTTTTTGTGTGCAGAATACATTTTTGTTAATGCATTCTGTTTTGTTAACAGCAGTTATTAACCCGGGCAAAGCCGAGTAGTACAGCTAGTATATATATTGTCACGCTCCCCGTGTCCCAGCACCGCTCCTTACCCACTGATCCAGTCCATGTGTTCACCAGTCATGGCTGCCGCTCCCGCTCGTGCTCTCCTGTGTCCTGCTCCTGGTCTTATGAGTCTGACTCTGAGTCTTAGCCACATGGTTCTGTATAGGACCAGGCCGCGCTCACTCTCCTGGTCTTATAGGCCGAGCACACCTGCAGCAGGAAATGACATGAGGCTGTGCTGGGTATATAAGACTGGCCTCTCCATGTGGGCGGGGCCTGATCAACGTGTCTGGAAGCTTTGTCTTTTGAGCTAGGTGCTCAGGCCCCCTGGTGCCGTGTCCTGTAGACTTCTTGTCTTTGCTCCCTGGTACCTGTGCCTGTTTCCTTACCGTCCTGAAGAACTCTGTGAATCTGCTGACCTGGTTATACCTGTCCCTGCCACGCCAGTGCTCCGGCTGCCGTGTACCCTGCCCCCCGGTGGGATACTCGGTCCAGTGGATCCACCTCCTGGGCCCATCCATCCTCCCGGTCCTGACAGTTTGATCAGGCCATGGATCCCGCTGGAGCACAAACATCGGAGCTGGCTGAGCTGCGCCAGGAGCTGGCACAACAGCGTGAAACCCTGAACCGGATGCTGAAATTCATGACGTCCGTGGACCACCGGTTGTATACGCTGCAGACTGCCGTCTCGTCCACGCAGCAACCAGTCTCCAGGTCCGAACCAGTTTCTTCCACGGCCTCGCAACTTCGCCTCGCTGCTCCGCCTCGCTATGCAGGGGATCCCAAGTCCTGCCGTGGTTTCCTGAACCAGTGCTCTCTGCACTTCCAGTTGCTCCCGCACTTGTTTGCCTCAGACCAGGCCAAGGTGGCGTTCCTGATGTCACACCTGGAAGGCGAAGCCCTGGCCTGGATTAACCCCCTGTGGGAAAACGAGGATCCAATGATCACCGACATCCAGGAGTTCCTGCGAGCCTTCAAAGGCACCTTCGACGAACCCGGACGAACTACCGCAGTGACCTCTACGCTCCTGCGGCTACGCCAAGGGACCCAAACAGTCGGCCAATACGCCATCCAGTTCCGCACGCTCGCTTCGGAGCTGGGCTGGAACAATGAGGCCTTAACAGCGGCCTTTTGGGAGGGTCTCTCTGGTCGTATTAAAGACGAACTAGCCGGCCGTGATGTCCCTCACACCCTGGACGCTTTGATTTCCCTGGCCACCCGGATTGATCTTCGCTTTCAGGAGCGTACCAAAGAGAGAGTCCGGGAGAAGCGACCACCTTGCCATGCCTTGCCCCCGCAGAGACCTACCGTTCCCTCGTCCCTGCCTTTCCGTGACTTATCGCCAGAACCCATGCAGGTGGACCGTCTGACCCAGGCCAAGCAACGCCGTGCAGAACGGCTCGCCCGGGGCCTGTGCTTCTATTGCGGAGACGGGTCACATATGCTACGTTCTTGCCCGGAGAAACCTGGTAGACCCCAGGTCCAAGGGGAGGTGGGAACCGCCACCCTTGGCACCGGAATCCCCTCCGTTCCAGTTACACAGACTGTCCAGGTGACGACGGAGAAGATCAGGTTCACAGCAGAGGCCCACATTGATTCTGGGGCAGCGGGTAATTTCATACACCAGTCTGCAGTGAACCGATACCAGGTACCTGTGATCCCGCTTGCCAAGCCCCTCTGGTTCGCCTCCGTGGATGGTAAACCACTATACGAACCTGTCCGGTATACAACTGAACCCGTGAGACTCCAGGTTGGCACTTTGCATACTGAGACCATTGCCTTCTATGTCATCCCAAGAATGGCTCCTGAGCTCCTGCTGGGTCTGCCCTGGCTTCAACTCCATGACCCTGCCATTAGTTGGCGCTCTGGCGCTATTACTCGCTGGGGGCCCTTGTGTCATGACCACTGCCTACAGCCCGTTCCTCGGCCCCTGTCACCTGAACCTGTTATGCCGCAGGAAGAGGAAGAGGTGACGACGCAGTCCAGTGCCGTACCACAACTCCTGTCACTTGTACCTGTGGTGCCACCGGAACCAGAGGAGGCGACGCACTCCAGCGACGTTCCACCATCCCTGACGATTGAGACTGTGGTGCCACCGGAACCAGAGGAGGCGACGCACTCCAGCGACGTTCCACCGTCCCTGACAACTGAGACTGTGATGCCACCGGCTACCGAGGAAGAGACATTGTCCTGTATCCGGTCCGAGGCGCCCGATCCGGTCGTCCAGGACTCCAGTCCTGCTTCTGACTGTCTCCCCCCGCTTCCCGTTGCCCCCGTTGCCACTGCTGGTAGATCGGCTAGGCGTCGTGCGGCCAGGAAGGCGGTACGGGATCAGCGGTCCTTCCCCGCCTTTGTGTTGGATCCTGGTCCGGTGACTCGATCCGGGGTGCCCCTGGGGTTCTGTGCACGGAGGGGGGGGCATAGAGGTGGGGGTACTGTCACGCTCCCCGTGTCCCAGCACCGCTCCTTACCCACTGATCCAGTCCATGTGTTCACCAGTCATGGCTGCCGCTCCCGCTCGTGCTCTCCTGTGTCCTGCTCCTGGTCTTATGAGTCTGACTCTGAGTCTTAGCCACATGGTTCTGTATAGGACCAGGCCGCGCCCACTCTCCTGGTCTTATAGGCCCAGCACACCTGCAGCAGGAAATGACATGAGGCTGTGCTGGGTATATAAGACTGGCCTCTCCATGTGGGCGGGGCCTGATCAACGTGTCTGGAAGCTTTGTCTTTTGAGCTAGGTGCTCAGGCCCCCTGGTGCCGTGTCCTGTAGACTTCTTGTCTTTGCTCCCTGGTACCTGTGCCTGTTTCCTTACCGTCCTGAAGAACTCTGTGAATCTGCTGACCTGGTTATACCTGTCCCTGCCACGCCAGTGCTCCGGCTGCCGTGTACCCTGCCCCCCGGTGGGATACTCGGTCCAGTGGATCCACCTCCTGGACCCATCCGTCCTCCCGGTCCTGACATATATATAGTATAGTACAGCTATATATACATATATATATTTATATATATATATATATATATATATATATATATATATATATACAGTTAGGTCCAGAAATATTTGGACAGTGACACAATTTTCGCGAGTTGGGCTCTGCATGCCACCACATTGGATTTGAAATGAAATCTCTACAACAGAATTCAAGTGCAGATTGTAACGTTTAATTTGAAGGTTTGAACAAAAATATCTGATAGAAATTGTAGGAATTGTACAAATTTCTTTACAAACACTCCACATTTTAGGAGGTCAAAAGTAATTGGACAAATAAACCAAACCCAAACAAAATATTTTTATTTTCAATATTTTGTTGCGAATCCTTTGGAGGCAATCACTGCCTTAAGTCTGGAACCCATGGACATCACCAAACGCTGGGTTTCCTCCTTCTTAATGCTTTGCCAGGCCTTTACAGCCGCAGCCTTCAGGTCTTGCTTGTTTGTGGATCTTTCCGTCTTAAGTCTGGATTTGAGCAAGTGAAATGCATGCTCAATTGGGTTATGATCTGGTGATTGACTTGGCCATTGCAGAATGTTCCACTTTTTTGCACTCATGAACTCCTGGGTAGCTTTGGCTGTATGCTTGGGGTCATTGTCCATCTGTACTATGAAGCGCCGTCCGATCAACTTTGCGGCATTTGGCTGAATCTGGGCTGAAAGTATATCCCGGTACACTTCAGAATTCATCTGGCTACTCTTGCCTGCTGTTATGTCATCAATAAACACAAGTGACCCAGTGCCATTGAAAGCCATGCATGCCCATGCCATCACGTTGCCTCCACCATGTTTTACAGAGGATGTGGTGTGCCTTGGATCATGTGCCGTTCCCTTTCTTCTCCAAACTTTTTTCTTCCCATCATTCTGGTACAGGTTGATTTTTGTCTCATCTGTCCATAGAATACTTTTCCAGAACTGAGCTGGCTTCATGAGGTGTTTTTCAGCAAATTTAACTCTGGCCTGTCTATTTTTGGAATTGATGAATGGTTTGTATCTAGATGTGAACCCTTTGTATTTACTTTCATGGAGTCTTCTCTTTACTGTTGACTTAGAGACAGATACACCTACTTCACTGAGAGTGTTCTGGACTTCAGTTGATGTTGTGAACGGGTTCTTCTTCACCAAAGAAAGTATGCGGCGATCATCCACCACTGTTGTCATCCGTGGACGCCCAGGCCTTTTTGAGTTCCCAAGCTCACCAGTCAATTCCTTTTTTCTCAGAATGTACCCGACTGTTGATTTTGCTACTCCAAGCATGTCTGCTATCTCTCTGTTGGATTTTTTCTTTTTTTTCAGCCTCAGGATGTTCTGCTTCACCTCAATTGAGAGTTTCTTAGACCGCATGTTGTCTGGTCACAGAAACAACTTCCAAATGCAAAACCACACACCTGTAATCAACCCCAGACCTTTTAACTACTTCATTGATTACAGGTTAACGAGGGAGATGCCTTCAGAGTTAATTGCAGCCCTTAGAGTCCCTTGTCCAATTACTTTTGTTCCCTTGGAAAAGAGGAGGCTATGCATTACAGAGCTATGATTCCTAAACCCTTTATCCAATTTGGATGTGAAAACTCTCATATTGCAGCTGGGAGTGTGCACTTTCAGCCCATATTATATATATAATTGTATTTCTGAACATGTTTTTGTAAACAGCTAAAATAACAAAACTTGTGTCACTGTCCAAATATGTCTGGCCCTGACTGTATATATATGTCAAACAATGTAAAAAACATGAAGCCAGCTCACCACAATCATAATAATAACATTTTTTTCTATGACATAATGGATCAATAAAGAAGATGATTTTTATAAAGTTGGTGACATTTCATCTTTTAGCTGGATCCCAATTATTTTAAATGTGTATATATATATATATATATATATATATATATATATATATATATATAGCTGTATTACCCGGCTTCGCCCGGGTTAATAACTGTTGTTAACAATATAAAATGTATTCACAAAAATTTATTCTGCACACAACATCTCCAAAACAAATAGATAGAAATGTAATTGTTAAAAGGCAAAAACTAAGTTAATAGAAGCATTTCACAACATATATTTCAACACCACAGATATTCTACAGAGATTTAACTAAATTGGCCAAGTAATGTGCTTTGTCTGTCTCTTCCCAGGCCTGTCGCATTCCCCGTCTGTCTCTTTCCCCATCTGTCTCTTTCCCTGTCTGTCTCTTTTTTTGTCTGTCTCTATCTTTGTTTCTTTCCCCATCTGTCTCTTTCTAGATCTGTTCCTTTCCCAGGTCTGTCTCTTTCCCCATCTGTCTCCCCATTTTTTTGTCTGTGTCTTTTCCTGTCTGTCTCTTTCCCTGTCTGTATGTCTCTGTCTGTCTCTATTTCTCTGTCTCTTTCCCCATCTGTCTCTATCAAGGTCTGTGTCTTTCCCCATCTATCTTTGTCTGTCTCTCTGGCTGTCTCCTCCTTCCCTGTCTGCCTGTCTCTGTCCCTGTCTCCATGTCTGTCTGTCTCTTTCCCCATCTGTCTCTCTCCAGGTCTGTCTCTGTCTGTCTCTTTCCAGGTCTGTCTCTTACCAGATTTGTCTTTTTCCAGGTCTGTCTCTGTCTGTCTCTTTCCCCGTCTGTCTCTTTCCCCATCTATCTCTTTCCAGGTCTGTCTCTTTCCAGGTCTGTCTCTTTCCAGGTCTGTCTCTTTCCAGGTTAGTATCTTTCAAGGTCAGTCTCTTTCCAGGTCAGTCTCTTTCCAGGTCAGTCTCTTTCCAGGTCTGTCTCTTTCCAGGTCTGTCTCTTTCCAGGTCTGTCTCTTTCCAGGTCTGTCTCTGTCTGTCTCTTTCACCATCTGTCTCTGTCTGTCTCTTTCATCATCTGTCTCTGTCTGTCTCTTTCACCGTTTGTCTCTGTCTGTCTCTTTCCCTGTCTGTCTCTATCTCTCTGTCTCTTTCCCTGTCTGTCTCATTGTCTGTCTCTGTCTGTCTCTCTGTCTGTCTCTCTGTCTGTCTCTGTCTGTCTCTCTCTATCCGTCTCCCCACCGACATCTTATTACCTCACATACAGTACAGACCAAAAGTTTGGACACACCTCATTCAAAGAGTTTTCTTTATTTTCAGGACTCTGAAGATTGTAGATTCACATTGAAGGCATCAAAACTATGAATTAAAACATGTGGAATGAAATACTTAAAAAGTGTGATCAACTGAAAATATGTCTAATATTCTAGGTTCTTCAAAGTAGTCACCTTTTGCTTTCATTACTACTTTGCACACTCTTGCCATTCTCATGATGAGCTTCAAGAGGTAGTCACCGGAATGGTTTTCCAACAGTCTTGAAGGAGTTCCCAGAGATGCTTAGCACTTGTTGACCCTTTTGCCTTCACTCTGCCATCCAGCTCACCCCAAACCATCTCGATTGGGTTCAGGTCTGGTGACTGTGGAGACCAGGTCATCTGGTGTAGCACCCCATCACTCTCCTTCTTAGTCAAATAGCCCTTACACAGCCTGGAGGTGTGTGTTGGGGTCATTGTCCTGTTGAAAAATAAATGATGGTCCAACTAAAGGCAAACCGGATGGAATAGCACGCAGCTGCAAGATGCTGTGGTAGGCATGCTTTTCTGTATGCCTTCAATTTTGAATAAATCCCCAACAGTGTCACCAGCAAAGCACCCCCACACCATCACACCTCCTCCTCCATGCTTCATGGTGGGAAGCAGCCATGTAGAGTCCATCCGTTCACCTTTTCTACAAAGACACGGTGGTTGGATCCAAAGATCTCAAATTTGGACTCATCAGACCAAAGTACAGATATCTTCTGGTCTAATGTTCATTCCTTGTGTTCTTTAGCCCAAACAAGTCTCTTCTGCTTGTTGCCTGTCTTTAGCAGTGGTTTCCTAGCAGCTGTTTTACCATGAAGGCCTGCTGCACAAAGTCTCCTCTTAACCGTTGTTCTAGAGATGAGAAGGTGTGTCCAAACTTTTGGTCTGCACTGTATAAGCTTCTTATACTATCAATGTCTTTTGTTCCTATAGCAACCAAACACAGCTCCTACTAATAACCTGTAGTTCCAGGCTCCATTTACTTTAATGGAGGCATGTTTTTTGGAGAGTAACTGTAAAGGGTAGGGTTACATTTTCCTGTCAAAACATAGTCTACAACGTTCCTTGGGTCACATGAGGTGTCTGTGCAAAATTTCGTGATTGTAAATGCGACGGTGTGGATACACTTTTTGTTTCACTTTTTCCCCATTATGTAGATGTGGGGCAAAATTGATTGGTAAATTGGAACGCGCGGGGTTAAAATTTCGCCTCACAACATAGCCTATGACGCTCTCGGGGTCCAAACGTGTGAGTGTGCAAAATTTTGTGGCTGTAGCTGCGGCGATGCAGATGCCAATCCCGGACATACACACACACACACACACACACACACACATACACACACACACACACACACACACACACACATTCAGCTTTATATATTAGATACACAACAGAATATATACAAAACATTATAAATAATAATCCTAACAATAAGTTAGTAAATAGTAAAGTGCAAATCCCATTGATATTATAGGGTCAGTTTATATATAATTGTATATGCAAAGTCTGCATTCACTGCTATGCTATGGCAATTACAAGAGACCGGTCAAACAAATAGGCTCCATTGTGCTATAGTATATAACATTGCTATCAAGTAGTTTACTAACAATATGAAGGGGTAGATTGAAACACCAAGTAGTATCCAGGTGTAGCCAATGTTAATCTGCCAGTGCTCACTGCCAAGGAGAAGTGGACATTATCAGATTGCAGAGAATGGTGAACTCAAAGCCGGTAATAAAACACTGTGAACCTACACCAGCAGATGACATGGCTCCCCAAAGCATCACTGATTGTGGAGCCTACACACTAGACCTCAACAAGCAGCTTGGGTTGTGGCCTCTCCTCCACCTTCCTCCAGATTCTGGGACTTGATTTAAAAAAGAAATGAAAAATTTACTTTAATCTGAAAACAATACCTTGGACCACTGAGCAACAGTCCAGTTCTTTTTCTCCTTGGCCCAGGTAAGATACTCTTGCGTTGTCTATTGGTCATGAGTGGCTTAACACAAGGAATGAGACAGTTGTTGCCCATGTCATGGATGCATCTGTGTGCGGTGGCTCTTGAAGCACTGACTACAGCACAAGTCCACTCCTTGAGAATGTCCCCCAAATTTTTGAATGGCCTTTTCTTAACAATCCCATTGAAGCTGTGGTTATCCCGGTTGCTTGTGCACCTTTTTCTACCACACATTTATCTTCCACTTAACTTTCCCTTAATATGCCTAAATAAGGTTGGATACAGCACTCTGTGAACAGCCAGCCTCTTTAGCAATGACCTTTTGTGTCTCACCCTCTTTGTGGAGTGTGTCAATGATGCCTTCTGGACATCTGTCAAGTCAGCAGTCTTCCCCATGATTGTGTAGCCTACTGAACCAGACTAAGGGACCATTTTAAATGCTTAGGAAGTCTTTGCAGGTGTTTTGTGGTGACTATTCTAATTTTTTGAGATAATGACTTTTGGGTTTTCATTGGCTGTAAGCCATAATCATCAATATTAACAGAAATAAACACTTGAAATTGATCACGATCACTCAGTTTGTAATGTCTCTATATAAGATACGTGTTTCTCTTTTTGTATTGAATTACTGAAATAAATTAACTTTTTGATAATATTCTAATTCTATCTATCTACTATCTATCTTTCTATCTATCATCTATCTATCTACATGTCTGCCTGGCTATATTTTTCTTTATTTCTATATAAATATAACTTTTCCACCTAGTCCTAGTTATCTTGATTTAATTGTAATTCACTATACATTTCAGAAATAGTTTGATTTTATGTTTTTCACCTTTCAAAATATATTGTTCTTAGTCGATGACTAAGATGGAAATAAAATGACCTCAATTAACTTTTCATATTTCCCTTTCATTATGTAAAGTTCACTCTAAGAATATTTTTGTTCTTTGGTAGTCATTTGCATTTAATTTTAAGGTATTTAAGGAACAGAGGAGATTCTTAATTTACTGATTTTTAATTTAGTCTTGGGCTATATTTCTAGTCTCCTTTTAGCACATCAATACTCTTCATCTGTGCAAACTATGATGACCATTTGAGATAGAATTTCCTAAAAGTTCAAGACATCCTATTTTTTTTCATCTTTAAAAATTGTAAAATTCATGGTTGATGGAATTTTCAAATTCTTTCAAGATGTGACAGACTTGTTATAGCTCAAAAACGTAGTACAATATTGTTGCACTGTCAAAAAAAACCTGATAAAAATGTAATGTTAGATTTAAAGAAAACCTGTCACCAGGTTTTTCCCTTATGAGCTGCAGCCACCACCAGTAATCTCTTATATACAGTATTCCAAAATGTTGCATATAAGAACCAAGGCTGCTCTCTAGAATGTTAAAAACAACTTTATTATACTCACCTAGGGGGTGGTCCAGTCCAATATTTGTCGCTGGTGTCAGTCCGGCGCCTCCTTCATTCCTGTGCAATTGCCGTCCTCCTTTCCAGCCCCGTGTATATGAAGCATCCTTCATCAGTCACATGAAGGTCTCTATTGCGCTCCTGCGCATGTGCACTTTTGCCCGGTTGAGGGCAGATCAAAGTATTATAAATGTACATGAGCAAGTGGTCTTTGACTTTTGCGACTGCGCATTACAGTACTTTGCTTTGCCCTTTTCAGTATCTGCCCTACATGGCAATGTGTTTCTTTCATATTGTAATTGTGTCCTCAACAGACTCCGTTTTACTTGTTACCATGTATATGTAGTAGGCCACAGTCAGAGAGGATGCAACATTGTACTTAACTCGGGTCAGTAAGGGAGGTAAGTAAGGTCTGCCCAGACCCTTGGTGAAGGATTTGGCCTTTTTTTTGGATAGATAAGTGAAGTGGCATATTGGGAATAGAACTTTTTTTTTTCTTACAACTATAAGAAAGGGTCCCTACCATATATATACTGTAAAGTTTGGTGGAATTCTAGTTTATTCTATTCTATATAATGCATACACATAACACAGATCTTTCACAAATGCTTGATGGTTTTTTTTTAATTATTCAAAGCTATAGCTATTGCAAGTACATTATGTTGATCAAGTCTCCTAAGGTTTGGAGTTGGTTTGTTGATCAATAGATCGAGGCATAGGGAGGCTTTGCACGTTGCGACATCGCAAGCCGATGCTGCGATGTCGCACGCGATAGTCCCCGCCCCCGTCGCAGGTACAATATCTTGTGATAGCTGGCGTAGCGAAAATTATCGCTACGCCAGCTTCACATGCACTCACCTGCCCTGCGACCGTCGCTCTGGCCGTCGACCCGCCTCCTTCCTAAGGGGGCGGGTCGTGCGGCATCATAGCGACGTCACACGGCAGGCGGCCAATGGCAACGGAGGGGTGGAGATGAGCAGAATGTAAACATCCTGCCCACCTCCTTCCTTCCGTATAGCCGCCGGCGGCAGGTAAGGAGATGTTCCTCGCTCCTGCGGCTTTACACACAGCGATGTGTGCTGCCGCAGGAACGAGGAACAACATCGTACCTGTCGCTGCAGTGTAATTATGAAAAAGTCGGAGCCTGCAATGATGATAAGATCACGACGCTTTTGCGCTCGTTCATCGTATCATCTAGGATTTACACACAACGATGTCGAAAGTGACGCCGGATGTGCGTCACTTTCGATTTGACCCCACCGACATTGCACGTGCGATGTTGCAACGTGCAAAGCCACCCTTAGACTTGCACACCCGGCAGCCGGTGAATACCTAGTGGGTCACAAAGCCATGAGCAAAACCCACCTCTTAACACTCCTGCAAGAGCTGCAGACACAGATTATACTGAAGGCAAGACTGCCCTTATTGTATTCTATTTTATACAGCATAGCTGCCTGCAATAGAAAATAGCATTGATGCTGAATTGGGAATTTTTCATGATACAGGTATTGTAAAGTTATTATTGCGGAACCTTTGTCATCTAGCAGATAGCCGTCTAGAAAAGGCATATATCAGTGAAGGCAGCATCACTGCAGGATGACCTTATACAAAGTTATAGTATTAATATTTGTTCCATGAGAACAGAACATGTAGCTCAGGATGAGTTTATATGACGTTAATTTGCCCATCCGATAAAAAAAATCTGATGATGTGAATGAGACTTTGACCAAAGTATGATCAGATTTTAATCAGAGTGGGATCCATTTTTCTCAGCGGTGAAGATAAATAAAAAGAAAATGACATTCCAGTGAAAATCACATTGCACTGGGATGTCATTCAAATGTGGTCTGATTTTTGTCATGGACCATACTGTAGACATGAATAGCTAAGTGCAATCTGTTTATGAGAGGAAATCATTCATGGTCTCATTCTGCTGGAAACCATCTCCTGGACAAAATGCAAGCCACAGACATCTAGTTCGCTCACACACCAGGCACTTCCTCATGCATCAGCCATTGTGCTAAAAATAGGAATACATACCAAACCACCAATGTTGCTATCTAAAATATTATTAATAAGATAATTTTACCTGCCTCCTGAGGAACCCGTTTATGATGGAAACGTGTTGAGACATCAGGCATGGTCTGAGACGTCAGTTGAGATAAGTAAAATAAATCTATTGATCCCTTCACCTGTCCACATGCCATTTTTGAATTGAGTTATCTGTCACTGTGTCACAACTGTAGACACTTGCACTTTTTTCTGGCAGGGATTTCAGGGACAGGTAGGGAAAGTCGATGGTGAGTGGGGGCGCCATAGCGACATCTAGGGTGCCAACCTCCGCTTTCAGGTAGTCACAGGAGGGTATGTTTTGTCAGGGTCAGTTATCTCCTTTCCTGTGCACCTAAGTCTGTGTTAAGTTGTTTCACTTACGGTGTTGGTTTTAACATTTACAATAAAATATCGCGTTTTAATAGGGAAGATTTATGCATATTGAAAATCATTCATGCTGCAATTTTTTTTCTCGGATAACTAAGCCTGAGGAAAAACATCAGACATATGCATTGCCTCATTTCTTAACTGTCATGGTTCGCCTCCCCGTCCACATGGCTAAGGGGCGGAGCCTTCTCTCGGGCCTCACTTCCGGACCCTGGATGTCTTAAAAGCTGACATTTCCAGTGAACCAGCGCCGGCTATAAGCTTAGCACTGCTTTGCCTGTGATTGCTGGTCCTGTGAGGGATATCCTGATCTGTCTGTTCCTGTGCCCCCGTGTCCTTGTCTGTGTTCCGTCCCCTGGTCATCCCTCCTGTCCTCTGACCCCTCTCCTATTTCCCCACTCGGTTGCTTCCTCCGGTACTGACCTTGGCCTGACTTTGACTCCGCTTCTGCTCGTTCCTCCGGTCCTGCTTCTGCCCATACGGTGTTTGACCCAGCCTGGTTGACTATTCCTTGCATGCTCTGTAGCTCTGCTTCTCAGCTGTGCTTTGAGGTAGTGTATGAGAACGCTGTGTATTCACTTCCTGGTTCTCATTGCTCTGTGTAGTGTTTTCTGCTGCAGAGCTCTGTCTCCCCCCTGGTGGCAGCATTACAGTATAGCTGGCCTCAATAGGCTTATCTCCCATAGGAGAAAGAAAGAAAAAAAAGACATTTATTTCTTGGTAGTGGGATCCAACTTTACAGGATAAAAGACTGTAATGGATCCACTCAGTACTTTGTGCGAGCAAGTAGCTAACCTTAGGCAGCTGGTGCAGGATTTGGCTGCAGAGCATCGCACCCTGGTAGCTTCACACAATATACTGCGGAGTGAGGTCTCTGCTTCTGCGAGGGCCACCTCAGTGGCAGCTACCTCACAAGCCGTAGGACAGCATAGTCCCACTGATGTCCAACTGACCTCCCCCGAACCCACGGTGATGCTCCCCGATAAATTCTAGGTGGAGAAAAACCTATTTCGGACATTTAGGGAGAGATGCAGGCTCCTTTTCACTCTCCGACCTCGGTCCTCGGGGAATGAGACCCAGCGGGTGTGGGATCATCATGTCGTTACTTAGAGGGGGTCCCCAGACCTGGGCGTTTTCCATACCCCCTTCGGCCCCGGAACGACATTCGTTTGACCTCTTCTTTGACTCCCTTGGGGTGATATATGATGAACCAGACCGTGTACGAGTGGCTGAGGACAGGATCATGTGTGTCACTCAGGGAAACCACACTGCTGAGCTATATTGTTCTGAGTTTCGGCAGTGGTCCGCTGAGGTACGGTGACATGATTCTGCACTCAGGTGCCAATTCCAGAGAGGTATTTCGGACTCACTGAAAGACGCTTTGGCTCTGCACCCTCCTCCCAGCACCTTGGATGATGCAATCATGGAGGCAGTTCGTATGGACCGCAGATTACTGGAAAAAAGGAGCACCATGCATGAGCTTCTGTCCCCTCTACCTAGGGCACCTTCTTTGCTGGTTACGGAACACATAGGAGTTGGAACCATCAGTCTGGATGAGAAGGAGAGGAGAAGATGCCAGGATCTCAAGCTGTGCTTCTATTGTGGACACCATGGACACTGGAGGAAAGACTGCCCGGCTTGCCCCTCCGCTAAACAGTCGTTGGGAAACTTCTAAGTCTGGGTAATGGTCGAGGAGGTTGCCCAGACTTTCAGGTACCTTTCCTCTCCTCCAATAAGATACTTCTGAATGTTGACCTCCGGGTCAAAGAGTCGGTCTGGTCTGCTACTGCCTTTGTTGACTGTGGGTCCGCTATGAACTTCATTGACTCTGAGTTGGTCCAAAGATTAGAGTTAGGGACAGTGAGGTTAGAAGGACCCATTCAACTCCTGGCAATTGATAAAACACCGCTGCCTCAAAACCTCTTTCGGTTTGCTACTGAAAAATTTACTCTTGTGATCGAGTCTCTGCATTCTGAAACTATTTCTTGTTTTGTAATGACTAATCTCCCTGCTGGATTAGTGTTGGGGTATCCATGGTTAATGTTACATAATCCCGTTATTGATTGGGAGTGTCGTACGATAGTCAAATGGAGTCATGCTTGTCATAAAAGGTGTTTACAATCTGTACCTGTGTTCTCCGTAAGTCCTGAGGGTCTTCCGGAATACCTGAGGGACTACGGAGATGTATTCTTGGAAACAGAGGCCGAGGTTTTGCCGCCTCGTTGCCCATATGACTGTGCCATCGATTTGCTTCCCAATACCAAATTGCCCAAGGCCCGTTTATATCACCTCTCGGGTCCAGAAAGGGCTGCTATGAAATCGTACATATCTGAGAGTATACATAAAGGGCATATCCGTCCTTCTTCTTCCCCTGTGGCCTCTGGGTTCTTTTTTGTAAAGAAGAAGGACGGAGGATTAAGGCCATGTCTCGATTTCCGAGAATTGAACAAAATTACTGTGAAAAACACATATCCAGTCCTCAGCGCCATCTTCCGCTAGAGACACTAAACTGTTTGTCCCTTTACACCTCCGGTTACGGGTACTTCAAGAGTTCCATGAGTCCGTACTTAGCGGCCATCCTGGAATTACAGCCACTCGCAGGGCTGTTGCTCGACTGTTTTGGTGGCCATGTCTTCACTCAGATGTTGCTCGGTTTGTGTCTGCCTGTGCTACATGTGCCCGTGCTAAGGTATGTCGTAACCGGCCGGCCGGGGAACTGGTTCCATAACCTGTTCCTGAAAGACCATGGACCCACTTGTCCATGTATTTCATTACGGACCTCTCTGTCTCAAATGATATGACTGTGATCTGGGTGGTGGTGGATCGTTTTAGTAAACAGGCACATTTTTTTCCCCTCTCTGGTCTACCTAAGGCTGCAGTGCTTGCCAACCACTTTATTGACCAGGTGGTTCGATTACATGGGTTGCCCCTGAATATTGTGTCTGACAGGGGGGTACAATTCATTTCTCGGTTTTGGAGGGCCTTGTGCAGGTGGTTGGGAATTGAGTTGTCCTTCTCGTCCGCCTATCATCCCGAGTCCAATGGGCAGATGGAAAGGATGAATTAGACCCTTGAGCAAATCCTGCGGTGCTTGGTTTCTGCTCAGCAGGGGGATTGGTGTATGTTTTTGCCCCTTGCGGAGTTTGCATTCAATAACAGAGTCCGTCAGTCTACGGGAACTTCTCCCTTCTTCTGTAATTACGGGTTTCACCCTCACTTCGGGACCTTCTTTAGAATGGATTCGGGGTGTCCAGGGGCCGAGTCCATCGTTCAGCATCTGGGGAGGTGTGGAAGGAGGTACAATGGTGCATCGAGACGGCTCAACAGTCCCAGAAATGCCAAGCGGACAAACTCCATTCTCTGGGACCCCCCTTTCAGGTGGGGGACAAAGTGTGGCTGTCCACTCGGAATATTAGGCTTAGGGTTCCGTCTGCTAAGTTGGGTCCTAAGTTTATAGGACCCTATGAGATTATCGAAGTGATCAACCCGGTGGCCTTTCGGTTGCAACTGCCACAGACCTTGCGTATTCCTAACGTATTTCATACCTCCTTGCTTAAGCCATTTGTTCCATCGGTGGTGGATTCTCAGACCCCTCCGGCTCTGATATTGCGATTCTCGTTGGGTTTGTAGTTCCCTCCAGTATCTGATCCATTGGAAGGGTTACGGTCCGGAGGATAGGTCCTGGGTGCCGGCTCGCTCCGTGCGGGCCGATCGGTTAATTGTGGCTTTCCACCGGAGGTATCCTGGGAAGCCTGGGGGTCTGGTGGCCCCCCGTTGAGGAGGGGATACTGTCATGGTTCGCCTCCCTGTCCACATGGCTAGGGGGTGGAGCCTTCTCTCGGGCCTCACTTCCGGACCCTGGATGCCTTAAAAGCTGACATTTCCAGTGAACCAGCGCTGGCTATAAGCTTAGCACTGCTTTGCCTGTGATTACTGGTCCTGTGAGTGATATCCTTATCTGTCTGTTCCTGTGCCCCCGTACCCTTGTCTGTGTTCCGTCCCCTGGTCGCCCCTCCTGTCCTCTGTCCCCTCTCCTATTTCCCCACTCGGTTGCTTCCTCCAATACTGACCTTGGCCTGACTTTGACTTCGCTTCTGCTCGTTCCTCCGGTCCTTCTTCTGCCCATACGGTGTTTAACCCAGCCTGCTTGACTATTCCTTGCATGCTCTGCAGCTCTGCTTCTCAGCTGTGCTTTGAGGTAGTGTATGAGAACGCTGTGTATTCACTTCCTGGTTCTCATTGCTCTGTGTAGTGTCTTCTGCTGCAGAGGTCTGGCTCCCCCTGGTGGCAGCATTACAATAACATTGGTCCGAGTGTAAACTGATTTTTTAATGGATAGCTCTCAGACTAAAAATTTGCTTCTCTTCAAAAGCCCTTATAGTCACTCTGGTCCTCAATAGAGATGTATGCATCATTTGAATCTAAATTTTCTGTCTCAGTCAAATTTTCCCAACAAATTTAATTTTATTTTCTGCGAATATATATGCCGCAAATCACAGTACTGGAAAACCTCTAATTGCCACAAAAATATGTGTATAACACTCTGACATCCACTATGTTTATTGTGAGGCTTCACTCACTGAATGTGATATGGGATACTTGCTTGGCTGCTAGATTGAGGCACACATGGGAACGGTTTCTACTCCAACATTCTAGTTGATTTATTAACAGACACATAAATTATCTTCCGGGAACAAAACATGAGCCTTCCTTCGGCTTTACAGAAATGTATATGACATACAGTCCATGTCATCCACGGGGTACACCACGTGGCATTAGATACAACATCTCAGAAGTATCCGAATGAAGGTATTGCAACCGTCACGCACAGATCTCGGTCAGCATACAGCCACCATTTGTGAGGTTACCTATCAGAAGCTACAACAGGCTCCACACATTTACTCTTGTCAGTAAGTACTGACATCTAGCAAATCTGTCTCACTGGAATCACCGACAAGGATCTGTGACTTGCTCCACACACTGCCACTTTCTAAACACAGAGCTACTGCAGGCTCCACACATACCTGGCTTCCTTGCATTGTACCTCCAGGAAGTTAACTGTTTTCAAGCACAGATAGACTGCTTGACCAGACAAACAGTCTCAGGCTGGACTCACACGAGTGTATGGCATCCGATGCGAGAGCATCGGATGCGATATGCTAATGTCCCCCGGCTCAGGCTCTGCTGCGAGCGTGAGCCGAGTGTCATGCGACTGTAACCCGATCTTGCGATCGGGTCACAGCTGTGAAGCTGAGTGCGGGCACTGAGGAGGAGAGGGAGGGGTTAATCCTCCCATCTCCTCCACTGTCAGCCTGTGCGTATATCGCACTGCACTGGGATAACATCCGAGTTCAGTCCGATGTATCTCTCGCATCCATTCACTTGAATGGGTGCGAGAGATACGACGGTAGCAGCAAAACGCAGCATGCTGCCGCTTTTCTCGCATCCAGAATCTGCATGAGAGAAAAGCTGACCAATAGCTCGCACTCATAGAATAACATTGGTTCGAGTGTAATGCGAGAATTTCTCGCATTGCTCCCGTCCGTATTTGTCGCTCATGTGAGCGTACCCTCAATGTAATACACACATGAGACACACCCATGGGTGGAGGTATGAGAATAGCCAGACACACCCAGCTCTCTGACTATTCATAAAACTGGCACTGAATGCACTAGAAACCTTCGTGGAACTACAAGTTTGAGAGTAAACATTCCAGGTTTACATCGCAGGGGCTACTGCCTCTGCGATACATACAGGCCATTCACTATATAGCCAGTGTATTTAAGCAATTTGAGCCCTGTAATGCAAACACAGCTTCTGACCGTGTGAGGCATTACATGTTGGGCATTTCTGTCCACCTCCTTCTTTCTCTAGATATAGATGGCTTAATTTGCTACTTATTTTCTTTCTCACCTTTATCACCTATTAGATGATATCGTTATTATTAAAAGCATATATTTACTTTATTTCTCTACCATGAAAGGTTTTTCTATGTTGAATAATATTGCTGTTGCCACTGAAGACTTTGTGTTTTTTTCTTTTCATATTCTGTCATCTTCCCTTTTAGGCTTTGAAACGTCATATTTATTACATACCCATTCTTCAAATATATTTTTTGAATTGTATTACATTATTATTATTGGGGTTATTGTTTTCTTTATTTTTTGTGTGTGTTCCAGCTACAGTTAGGTCCAGAAATATTTGGACAGTGACACAAGTTTTGTTATTTTAGCTGTTTACAAAAACATGTTCAGAAATACAATTATATATATAATATGGGCTGAAAGTGCACACTCCCAGCTGCAATATGAGAGTTTTCACATCCAAATCGGAGAAAGGGTTTAGGAATCATAGCTCTGTAATGCATAGCCTCCTCTTTTTCAAGGGACCAAAAGTAATTGGACAAGGGACTCTAAGGGCTGCAATTAACTCTGAAGGCGTCTCCCTTGTTAACCTGTAATCAATGAAGTAGTTAAAAGGTCTGGGGTTGATTACAGGTGTGTGGTTTTGCATTTGGAAGCTGTTGCTGTGACCAGACAACATGCGGTCTAAGGAACTCTCAATTGAGGTGAAGCAGAACATCCTGAGGCTGAAAAAAAAGAAAAAATCCATCAGAGAGATAGCAGACATGCTTGGAGTACCAAAATCAACAGTCGGGTACATTCTGAGAAAAAAGGAATTGACTGGTTAGCTTGGGAACTCAAAAAGGCCTGGGCATCCACGGATGACAACAGTGGTGGATGATCGCCGCATACTTTCTTTGGTGAAGAAGAACCCGTTCACAACATCAACAGAAGTCCAAAACACTCTCAGTGAAGTAGGTGTATCTGTCTCGAAGTCAACAGTAAAGAGAAGACTCCATGAAAGTAAATACAAAGGGTTCACATCTAGATGCAAACCATTCATCAATTCCAAAAATAGACAGGCCAGAGTTAAATTTGCTGAAAAACACCTCATGAAGCCAGCTCAGTTCTGGAAAAGTATTCTATGGACAGATGAGACAAAGATCAACCTGTACCAGAATGATGGGAAGAAAAAAGTTTGGAGAAGAAAGGGAACGGCACATGATCCAAGGCACACCACATCCTCTGTAAAACATGGTGGAGGCAACATGATGGCATGGGCATGCATGGCTTTCAATGGCACTGGGTCACTTGTGTTTATTGATGACATAACAGCAGACAAGAGTAGCCGGATGAATTCTGAAGTGTACCGGGATATACTTTCAGCCCAGATTCAGCCAAATGCCGCAAAGTTGATCGGACGGCGCTTCATAGTACAGATGGACAATGACCCCAAGCATACAGCCAAAGCTACCCAGGAGTTCATGAGTGCAAAAAAGTTGAACATTCTGCAATGGCCAAGTCAATCACCAGATCTTAACCCAATTGAGCATGCATTTCACTTGCTCAAATCCAGACTTAAGACGTAAAGACCCACAAACAAGCAAGACCTGAAGGCTGCGGCTGTAAAGGCCTGGCAAAGAATTAAGAAGGAGGAAACCCAGCGTTTGGTGATGTCCATGGGTTCCAGACTTAAGGCAGTGATTGCCTCCAAAGGATTTGCAACAAAATATTGAAAATAAAAATATTTTGTTTGGGTTTGGTTTATTTGTCCAATTACTTTTGACCTCCTAAAATGTGGAGTGTTTGTAAAGAAATGTGTACAATTCCTACAATTTCTATCAGATATTTTTCTTCAAACCTTCAAATTAAACGTTACAATCTGCACTTGAATTCTGTTGTAGAGGTTTCATTTCAAATCCAATGTGGTGGCATGCAGAGCCCAACACGCGAAAATTGTGTCACTGTCCAAATATTTCTGGACCTAACTGTATATATCTGCCCCCATAATATTGAGGATATGTTCTATTCTTGCTAGTTATCTTGGGTAAGATATGTCATCATTTATATCTTTGGCATTTTCAATTGCTTTTAATTAATTTTATACAGTATTTGTTCACATTTTTCATAATTAGGTTTCATTTGTTAAATGTGCAGTCATTCTTTTGCATATATATTTTGTTTTAAATTACCTCCAATATTGGACTATGTAAAGAAAGAAGTGTACAAATAAAAGTATTATTTTTTTTACCAAGGTCTCCTTCACACATCTGCGTCTCTGGTACGTGTTATTTCTTTTTTCACACATATCAGAGACACAGATAAATGTAGACCTATTAAAATCAATGGGTCTACGCACACATCCATGTTTTTACAAGGACCATGTGTCTGTGTAGAGCACATGTGTGTCTGTGTGGAGCACATGTGTGTCTGTGTGCTCCCCTTGGTGACATATCTGTTTTCTGCCAGCAGAACAGATGTCACATGAACCGCACACTGATGTGAACCTGGGGACATCAATGTGACATGTACCAGAGGAAACACATGTCACTGAGAAAAAAATGTATGTTTATACTTCCCTGTCTCCGGCGCTGCTGTCTCTGGCAATGCTGTCACACTTGCTTCAGGGCCCGCTCATTATGTTCATGAATATGCACTGTACTGACTGAGGACTTGAAGTAAGTGTGAGAGCAGCGTTGGAGACAGGTAAGAATTAGAGTTGAGTGCGGTTCGCGGTTCGTGGTTCTCCAGTTCGCGGTTCGAGTGATTTTGGGGGCTGTTCTAGATCGAACTAGAACTCGAGCTTTTTGCTAAAGCTCGATAGTTCTAGTTACATTCGAGAACAGTTCTAGCAGAAAAAAGCCAAGCTAATTACTAGCTGGCTTTCCGCAGTAATAGTGTGTCACTCTGTGACTCACACAATTATGAAATTTCAGCGTATAGTGTGCGGGAACAGCGCATTCAGATCACTGCTGCTGGGATAATGGCGATCGCCATTTTTTTTTCCTTGTCTTACTTCCTTAAGCCCGCGCGTGTAGTGGGGCGGGCCAGCATGTCAGCCAATCCCAGACACACACAGCTAAGTGGACTTTTAGCCAGAGAAGCAACGGCATGTGTGATAGGATGTCCATGTCACATATCCCTGCATTATAAAAACGGGTATCTGCCCGTCCGGACGCCATTATCTCTTCTGCATCTGGGTGTCAGTCACCGCTGGCGTAGCTCCTGTCTCCGATACTGCTGTGTACGCTCTACACACAGCGCTATACAGAATAGGGATAGAAGTTTCTTTTAACCCTTGGAAGGGCTAATAACCGCAGGCTCAGAGCCATAGGTGACAGTCAGGTCCGTGGAAACAGATTTTAACAGCTACAGAAGATAACAGCGTCTGTGTAGTTAAGGTCAGGGACTTCCTCGCTGCATTTCCCCATTAGGAGGGATATAAAGTGAGGCTTCCTTTCCTCTACACAGACCCACAACCCTGCCACTGTACCCTCCTGCCCTTTGCACACTCAAGCTCATTGTTACTAAGCCATTATACTAGCAAACACTGAGTAAACTTAGTGGCATCCTAAAAGTGACTGTTGGACTTCCATTAGTGTCCCACTAGTGCAAATCTATTTGCAGCACCTCTGCATTGCACACTCAAACTTATTGTTACTAAGCCATTATACTAGCAAACACTGAGTAAACTTAGTGGCATCCTAAAAGTGTCTGTTGGACTTCCATTAGTGTCCCACTAGTGCAAATCTATTTGCAGCACCTCTGCATTGCACACTCAAACTTATTGTTACTAAGCCATTATACTAGCAAACACAGAGTAAACTTAGTGGCATCCTAAATGTGACTGTTGGACTTCAATTAGTGTCCCACTGGTGCAAAGCTATTTGCAGCACCACTGCATTGCACACTCAAGCTCATTGTTACTAAGCCATTATACTAGCAAACTATGCTGCCAGTTGAAGGGCCGTAGTTGCATTGTCAGGGATAGTTATTGTTGTTTATTCTGCTATTAATAAAGATAGACCACCGCTGCAATCTACACCACCTCTCAATTTTTAACTACCACAATCTTGTCGCAATCAAAATGAGTGACAAAATGACAGATGCTGGTGGAAAGGCGAAGAGGCGTGTTGGAAAAGGAAAAAAAGGGTTTGTCCGTGGGGAAGGTGGCAAAGCTCCATTAACATCTGCTGAAGATAGACCATCTTCCAGCAAAAGTAAGATGTCTACTACTTACCGTGGACAATCCGATGTGCTCCCAATTTTACGGACACGAACAACTGGAACAAAGGTAGATGATGGCCAAAAAAGGAAAATGCTTGAATGGATCTCAAGTGGTCCAACAAGTGCCCTCTCCGCCACCTCAACTACCGCATCCAAAAAACACCAGTCCTCTGAGTTGTCATCCCAATCACACTTGCTTTCTCCCAGCTCTGAAGTCTCCATCCGCCCTGCACAGTATGGTGGAACTGAAATGGCTGAGTCTGCAGAGCTGTTTAGTCACACTATAGCCTGGGAATCAGAGGTCTGCTCCCACGCTACAGTGAGTACAGACCAGGAAATGGTCTGCAGTGATGCCCAGAACCTTTGTGACTCTGATTCAGGCCGTGAGGACCAAGTTTCTGAGCATAATGTTGACCCTTATTCACAAACTGAAACACCTGTTGTAATAGACAATGAGGAACATACTGATGACGATGAGACCCAGATACCAGATTGGGTGACAACTTAAATATTCGGTCAGTGCAAGAAGAGGCTCGGTCTGAGGGTGAGGGGAGTGCAAACACAACAATTGATGAGGAAGTTCTAGATCCCACCTACTGTCAACTCACAGTCAGGCACTCGAGGAGGTCAACAGAGGCGGTGGAGGAGGATGCAACTGACGACGAAGTTACCTTGCGCCTTCCTGGACTGAGTCGGAGTACTGGTAGCATGTCTACAACTGCATCCTCAGCCACCACTGTGCCTCTGAGCACTAGTCGGGGTGGATCAGCAGGTCACATGCCCTCTAAGCCTTGCCTAGCCTGGTCCTTTTTTGACATAGCAAAAGATCGCTCAAATTATGTGATCTGTAAAATTTGTCGTGATTCTGTTAGTAGAGGGCAAAACCTCAGCAGTTTGACAACTTCTTCCATGAATCATCACATGAACAAATATCATATGTCCCAGTGGGAAGCTCACCGTGCTGCAATGCGGCCTAGCGGAGCGAACTATCCACCGCCTGCCCCTTTCCAGTGCATCCGCGTGCTCTTCATCTTCTAGGACTGTGGGGACAGCTGTCACACCTGGTTTTCCACGCACAACTTCCACCACTGTAACCGCAGCAGGCAGTTTGCTTGGTAGGTCATCAGTTGGTTTGGAAGGGGAAACAAGTGCTTGTGTGCAGCTCTCGCAGACATCGATAGCACCAACGTTGGATGAAGGCAACATCATGTCTACACCTGCACTTTCCTCACAAACCTGCATTTTTCCAGGGACACCCTACTCAACACCGTCTACACACAACAGCCAGATCTCTGTCCCTCAGATTTGGACAAATAAAAGGCCATTTCCTGCGACCCATGACAAAGCTAAGAGGTTGACTTCATCCCTCTGTAGGCTTTTGGCTACCGAAATGCTGCCTTTCCACCTGGTGGACACACAGGATTTTAGAGACCTTATGTCTGTCGCTGTGCCCCAGTACCAGATGCCCAGTCGCCACTACTTCTCTAAGAAAGGTGTGCCTGCGCTACACCAGCATGTCGCACACAACATCTCCGCTTCCTTGAGAAACTCTATGTATGAACGGGTGCATTTCACCACCGATACTTGGACCAGTAAGCATGGACAGGGATGTTACATGTCGCTGACTGGGCACTGAGTAACTATGGTGATAGATGGTGAAGGGTCTGCTGCACAAGTCTTGCCGTCCCCACGACTTGTGTGTCAATCCTCTGTCTGTCCAAGTTCCACCACTGCTTCTGCCTCCTTCACCTCGTCTGGGTCCTCCACCTCCGCCCCAAGCCTGCCTGGTCAGACCACCAGCGTTCTAACTGCGCAGAAGGATTCACGCACCCCTCATTACTATGCTGGCAGCAGAGCGCAATGGCATCAGGTGGTCTTTAGCTTGAAATGTCTTGGAAATAAGAGTCACTCAGCGGCTGAGTTGTGGGCAGCTCTGGAGACTAAGTTTAATAAATGGTTGTCTCCACTCAACCTGCAGCCTGGTAAGGCCGTGTGCGACAATGCTGCAAACCTGGGTGCGGCCCTTCACCTGGGCAAGGTGACACACGTGCCTTGTATGGCTCACATGTTGAACCTTGTTGTCCAGCAATTTTTAACACACTATCCCGGCCTAGATGGCCTTCTGAACAGGGCACGAAAACTGTCTGCTCCCTTCTGCCGTTCAACCACCGCTGCTGAGCGACTTGCATCGCTCCAGAAGTCTTTCGGCCTGCCGGTTCATCGCCTGAAATGCGATGTACCGACACGCTGGAATTCGACTCTCCACATGTTACAGCGACTGTGGCAGCAACATCGAGCCCTGGTGCAATACGTCATGATGTATAGCCTGGGCCAACGAGATGCAGAGGTGGGGCAGATCACCCTGATGGAGTGGTCTCAGATCAAGGACCTATGCACCCTTCCGCACAATTTCGACATGGCGACGAATATGTTTAGCGCTGACAATGCCATTATCAGCATGACAATTCCAGTCATTTACATGCTGGAGCACACGCTAAACACTATTCGGAGTCAGAGGGTGGGACAACAGGAAGGGGAGGAACTACAGGAGGCTTCAAATGCGCAAGAGACAACAACATCACCAAGGTCAAGACGTTCGTCATCACCAACGCGGCAGGCATGGGACCATGGGGGACAGGGATCAACAAGGGTGCATAGTAGCAGGCGAAATGTTGAGGAAGGTGCAGGAGAACATGAAGAAATGGAGGACGAACTGTCCATGGACATGGAAGACTCAGCGGATGAGGGAGACCTTGGTCAAATTTCTGTTGAAAGAGGTTGGGGGGAGATGTCAGAGGAAGAAAGAACGGTTAGCACCTCTATGCCACAAACACAGCGTGGACTTTGTCCGCATGGCTGCGCAAGACACATGAGCACCTTCTTGCTGCACTACCTCCAACATGACCCTCGTATTGTCAAAATTAGAAGTGATGATGAGTACTGGCTTGCCACACTATTAGATCCCCAGTACAAGTCCAAATTTTGTGACATAATTCCAGCCATAGATGGGACACACGTATGCAGGAGTATCAGCAGAAGCTGTTACTCGATCTTAGCTCGGCTTTTCCACCAAACAACCGTGGTGCAGGGAGTGAATCTCCCAGTTGTAACTTGACAAACATGGGACGGTCTCGTCATCTTCAACAGTCTACCCGTACCAGTAGCACCGTATCTGGTGCTGGTAAGAGCAATTTTATTGAATCTTTTCATAATTTTTTTAGACCATCCTTTGCAAGGCCACCAGAGACAACAAGTCTGACACATAGTCAATGGCTGGAGAGGATGATACAGGAGTTTCTCCAAATGAACATCGATGCCATTACTTTGCAAATGGAGCCTTGCTCATTTTGGACTTCAAATCTTGAAAAATGGCCAGAGCTCTCCACTTACGCCTTGGAGATTTTGTCGTGTCCAGCTGCCAGCGTTGTCTCTGAACGTGTCTTCAGTGCTGTTGGGTGTGTGCTGACAGATAAGCGCACGCGTCTGTCCAGTGACAATGTGGACAGACTAACGTTCATCAAAATGAACACGTCATGGTCATGGATCCACAAGGAATTTACTACCCCTGTGTCATCCTGGGGAGAGTAAATGCTTGTGGATTTTGAATGTGCTTGATGCAAATCTAGCTGTGAAGTGTACAACTGGGGCACAAGTGCTGCCACTGAAGGGGTGGGTGTGTGTGGGGCCCAATTTTTGGAAAAAAGGGAGACTCCGCTTGGAGTAACCCTTGCTTGCTGTGTTTTTTAAAAGGAGCCAAGATGAACAGAGCTGGGATCAGGAAAGACTTAGCTACCTACCCCGGCGTCATCCTGGGGACGGTTAAGGATGGCGATTTTTTGAATGTGCTTGATGCAAATCTAGCTGTGAAGTGTACAACTGGGGCACAAGTGCTGCCACTGAAGGGGTGGGTGTGTGTGGGGACCAATTTTTGGAAAAAAGGGAGACTCCGCTTGGAGTAACCTTGCGGTGTTTTACATGATTTTAGAAGGGCATGCCATGATTATATCTGTGTCTCCTCCTCTTTTTCCTTGTCCAGCTCTTTTGTTTTCGCATGAGTATATATCCTTGTCACTTTCCCATGTGTTTGTGTTGTGTTGTGAGTTGTTTGTCACCTTTTGGACACCTTTGAGGGTGTTTTCTAGGTGTTTTTATGTGTTTGTGATTGCCTCCCATTGTTTTCTATGTGGTTTGAGCGGTTCGCCGAACCGGTTCGCCGAACCGAACTCGAACGAGACCTCCGTTCTGCTCATCTGTAGTAAGAATACAAGTTCGGATGTCACATGGATTGCCCACGAACAGAACAAGGAACACAAACACATGGACGCAGACGAACATAAGTACCTATGCCACGGACAGTGCAAAACGTTTGCTTGTTTTGTTTTTTTTTTTGCATGGACGTGTGAAGAGGCCTAAGGTAAACAGTTGTATGGAAATTTCGAGAATTTGGAGATTTTTCTTTTCTTTTCTTTTTTTTTTTAATGGTTTGCCACACTCTCTGGGAAGCTAAACTTTTCTGACACACAAGCCTTGGTTTCAGGATTTTTCTTCAGAAGCAAACTGAGGATATAGAGTTATTAAACTTCCTTCCATATTTTCAGTATTTTAAACAATAAAAAAATTCTGTTATTAAGTTTCGGTTACTGCAGTGTTCAACTGATTAATCAATTCAGTCACACTGGCTATGTCGGTTCAGCCCCTCCATATGACTTTAATCTTTGTATTATGATTCACAGACTGAGAATATTTTTCCAATTTTAAATAGTCCAGTTGTTTATCAGAAACAGATTTAGAGGGTTTTCTATCCCTTTCTATAATGAGCTCTGATCTCCTATGACCATTCTGTAAAATCCTAAAATATCACTGCTTGGCTGGCCATCACCTTTTCTAGTGGCTGCAGTGGTCCCCACTGATTGGCTGTGCTAGACCATGTGATGTGAAGACTGAACCAGACATTACTAGTCTGCTTTCTGGTTGCTGTAGATTTTATGCAGTGTGTAAAATGGCAAATTTCAGTGTTAGTTTTGGGGTTCCTTACAAATCGAGTCATGAATTGTTGGAATTTTAGAAAATTTGATTCTGAGCCAATCTGCAGACGATCAGTCTACTCAAAACTAACTGTTATGAGTTTCCAATGCAAGTGAAAGTGACATGCAAAGTTGATAAGATGGACGGGATAGATATTGTAAAGGTGCTGGCATCCCTGCACTCAACCCTGTAGGGCGCCAACACTTTTACTGCCTCGGCTCTCCTGCTGCTTCAGTTCCGGTCCCCACCACGTCTCTCTGCTCCGAGTTTGTGCACACCATACAGATCTCTTGGGAGCATGCTAAGAGCACAAAAGTGCACATTCCTCACCTCTTAAAGTGGCTGTGCATGCAGAAATGTCCCCATCCAATGGCTGGAGAACACTAGGTATTTAAGGCAATCTACCCTTTTTAGGAGATGCCTGAGCAACTTCATTTAATGTCTTGGTTATCCTGCAACTACTTCTGCATTGTTAGGTCCCTTACTTGTGACTTTTAAATACCTGTGTCTGTACACTGACAGCTTCAGTACCTGTGCTTGCACAGTTCCGTGTGACCCTCTTCCCATTCTAGCAACCTATATCCCACCTTCTCACCTGTATACCACCACCTATATAGTTCTTGAACCCATACCTGTATCAGACCTGTCTAAAGCAGCCATCCTAATCAGCTGTCCAGTCAAAACCACCCATCGTGAATGAACCAGCCATACTCTTCAAACCAGCTGTCCCATTTGAACCAGTACCTGTGTTCACCCTGCCTGTGATCTAGTCCTACTGGTTGCCCTGAGCTCTGTACCTGCCTCCCTGACCCCTGGGGTCAGCTGCTACAGTATGACATTGTCCTGCAATAGTTCCTGTTATCTACTGGTAGCCAAGTCCAACCTCGCCATCAGAGGATCTGATGATAGACACTTAGGGTGGCGTTACACGGTACGATATATCGTGCGATATGTCGTTGGGGTCACAGAATTCGTGACGCACATCCGGCATCGTTAGAGATGTCGTACCGTGTGACGCCTCCGAACGACTGTTAACAAGCAAAAAAACTCATCTTATCGTTGCTCGTTGACACATAGTTAATTTCCATAATGTCGTTCCTCCTTCTGCGCGCCGGTTGTTCGTCGTTCCCGTGGCAGCACACATCGCTACGTGTGACACCCTGGTAAGCGACGAACACAGCTTACCTGTGTCCTCCGGCAATGCGGAAGGAAGGAGGTGGGCGAGATGTTACGTCCCACTCATCTCCACCCCTCCGCTTCTATTGGGCGTCCGCTGTGTGACATCGCTGTGACGCCGATCATCCCTCCCCCTTCAGGAAGAGGATGTTCACCGCCCACAGAGATGTCGTTAGGGAGGTAAGTACGTGTGACGGGGGTTTAACGACTTTGTGCGACACTGGCAATTATTTGCCTGTGATGCACAAACGACGGGGGCGGGTGAGATCGCTCCCACAGTCGCACGATAAATCGTTGCATGTAATGCCGCCCTTAGTTATATACCTCCAATGTAAGCCCAGTGTCACGTCACAACCAGAGTCTACTCCTGTGAGTGGATTGTGCTGGTGATGGGTGAGGAGTCGATGCCAGTGGCTCTGGTGGGCACAGACTCTGCTCATCCTCTAAGCTGGGTTTCCCTGGGACCTACAGTACCACTGGCTGACTGTAAGTGGCCTGTGTATTCCAGTTAAAGTTGCCATCATTCAGCTACAGCCATTGGGAAGATACCACACCCTTCTAATTCCCTCTCCTTTCTGCTGGTCATAGTTTTATATTCCTGCTTTCTGGCTCCCGCTCTGTTCTCAATATTCATCCCTGTGTTTTGACCCCTTCCTGTTCTCTTAGTACCTTCTGCCTGCCGTTTCTGTACGTCGCTGCCAGATCCAGATTTGACCTCTGCCTAGTTTCCTGACTATGTCCTTGTCTGACGATTTTGTCCCTGTACTGCATCTCCTGGTTTGACCCTGCCTGACTACTACTCTCCTCTTGACTATAGCCTTCCATAGGTAGTGATCTCTGGGGCCCTGCAGTAATTCCAAATCCCTGTTTATGGGTAAAGGGTTTCAGGGTTCTCCAGGTCCTGCTTTGTGAGCAGCTTTCCTCTAGTCAGTCCGTGACAGACAGTCTGAGTCTGTAGTTCCAGGCAGGCATTACATTTTCTCTGGCCAACTAGAGGAAAAAAATGGATTCCCTCCAAACGTTGATAAACCAGGTGCAGAACCTGTCTAGCCTTGTTCAAGGACTTGCACAGCAAGTGCAAAGTTTCAAGTCTGCCAAGGTTCAAGCTCCTACAGCACCTCTCTCATTGTATCCAGAGTCCCATCGACTTCAAGGGAGCAAATCACATTGTGGAGACCATCATGAAGAGCCTATATCTCAGAGGCAATTGCTTCCAGAACAACAACAGCACCTGAGTGGGCCCCAGGATTCTCACTCAGATGCCCAGGTACTCCGTGTGGACGCCATAAAGTTAATGTTACCTGTCTGTCTTTCTCACAAGGGAAAATCCATGTGGCTGCAGGCTTTTGTTGATTGTGGTTCTGTGGCCAATTTCATAAACTTTGGTGTAGCAAAGGATCTCGATTTGCCTTTGCTGAGACTAAACTCTCCTATTAGAATTTCTGCCATTGATAATACTCCTCTCATCCAGGATGTGGCAACGTGTGTCACCCTGGAGGTTTCCATGCTTGTTGGAGCTTTGCATGTAGACTCTGTATCATTTTTTGTTCTTGAGAACTTGTTGTCAGCAGTGGTACTGGGCAAGCCATGGCTGCACAACATAACCCCGTCGTAGACTGGCACCAGGGTGAGATTGTACGCTGGAGCCCTGAGTGTCATGAGAGATGTATGTCTTTATCTGTTAACCTGACTAGAGCTGAACCTGTCTTCATACCTCATGCATTCAGGGAATTTTCTTTATCTGACTCTGAAAAACTACCTCTACACAGAGATTATGATTGTCCCATCGATTTGGTACCCAAGGGTAAAATTTATAATCATTTTGGTCCAGAGCATAAGGCCATGAAAGATTATATAGCAGACAGTCTGCAGAAAGGGTTTACCAGGCCATCCAGGTCACCAGTCGGCGCTGGATTCTTTTTCGTGGATAAAAAAGATGGAGGTCTCAGACCTTGTATGGACTATTGGGAACTGAACGCTATTACTGTAAATAATCAAAACCCTCTGCCACTCATCCCTGATCTCTTTATCCAGCTTATTGGAGCCGGTGGTTTACAAAGCTGGATTTCAGGGGTGCATATAACCTAATCTGCATCAGAGAAGGAGATGAGTGGAAAACGGCATTTAACACACCAGAGGGACACTATGAGTACCTAGTAATGCCTTTTTGGTTAAGTCATGTGTCGGCTGTCTTTGTCAATGACATTGTCAGAGGTTTCATAGGTCAGTATGAGGTGGCCTATCTGGATGACATTTTGATTCATTCTCCTGATGCTATGTCACATGTCGAACATGTACGCATTGTACTCAAGAGACTAAGGGAGAACTCCTTATTCGCTAAATATGAAAAATATGGGGTTTTTTTATAATGAGATTAATTTCCTGGGTTCTATTTTGTCTGCAGAAGGCTTCTGCATGGATCCCTATAAGCTTCAACTGATTAAGGAGTGGGTGCAACCCAAGTCACTGAAAGCCTTGCAGCATTTCCTTGGGCTTGCAAAATATTATCTCAAATTTAGTCGAGATTTTTACAAAATTACCAAACCCCTCACCGATTTGACTAAAAAGAGGGCGGATGTAGTTAATTGGAGGAGAGAGGCGATCCATGCCTTCTCTAAATTAAAAGAATGTTTTTCCTCAGACCCGATTCTGGTTCAGCCTGACCTTTTATTGTGGAAGTCGATGCATCCGAGGTTGGAGTGGTGGTGGTGGTGCTATCAGAAGGTACTCTATATCTCACTCCGCTTCATCCTCGTGCCTTTTTTTCCTGCAAATTTTCTCCCACCGAGAGAAACTATGACATTGGCAATCGAAAGCTGTTGGCAATTAAATGGGCCTTTGAGGAATGTCACCACTGCCTCGAAGGCGCCAAACATAAGGTCACAGTAATCACAGACCATAAGAAACTCACTTATTTGGAATCTGCCAAGAGACTCAATCCTAGGCAAGCTAGGTGGGCATTGTTCTTCTCCAGATTTGATTTTGTGGTAATGTTCCAGACTGGTACTAAGAACACAAGAGCTGATGCACTTTCCCGTAGCTTATGTCTCTCTCAGTCGGAAACCAATGAACCAGTCCCTATTTTAGCTAAAGGCATTATTGTATCGTTGTATCCGATTTGGTATAATAGATCCGTAATGCCCAAGACCAGGTCCCCGAAACCACTTCTGATTGTAAACTGTTTGTCGCTCCCTTACTTCTCCTACGGGTACTTCAGGAGTCCCACAATTCTGTTCTTTGCAGGTCACCCTGGTATAGGCAATACCCTCTGATGTAATCAGGAATTTTTGGTGGCTAACCGTAGTAAAGGATTGTAGGGAATATGTACTGGCTTGTGAAACTTGTGCTTGAGCCAAGGCACTCTGTACCCGTCTCGCTGGATTTCTCCCGTCCCTACCTCTTCCAGGAAGTCCTTGGACCCATTTCTCCATAGATTACATGACTGAATTCCCACCTTCGGAAGGGAAGACTTGTATCTGGGTAGTAGTGGATAAATTCAGCAAACAGTGTCATTTTATTCCTCTGTCCGGATTACCTAATTCTGAAACTCTAAGCAGGTTGTTCATTAGGCCTATTGTGTGGTTACACAGGGTTCCGGAAAATGTTGTTTCTGACTGAGGAACAAAGTTTGTCTTGAAATTCTGGAGGGCTTTTTGTAAAAAGATTAATATAGAATCTTTTTCATCTGCTTACCACCCAGAGATCAATGGTCAGACTGAACGTTCTAATCAAACCATAGAACAATATCTTCGGTGTTATGTGTCTGACCATCAGTCTGACTAGGTGTAATATCTGCCACTAGCTAAGTTCACCATGAATAACCAATATCAGGAATCCATCCAGACCGACCTCTTTTTCTGCAATTTTGGGTTGCATCCACGTTTTGGTTCTTTTTGTTCCACTGCGGTGGATACTCCTGAGGCTGAAAAAACTGCGTAAACTGAAAGCTCTCTGATCTCAGGTGAAAGAGAACATGAAGAGGGCACTAGGGTGGTAAAGCTTTGGCTGCTGATAAGATGCGTTCCAAGGGCCCAAGCCTTGGAGTTGGGACAAGGTATGTTTATCCACATGGCATATTAAACTCAAGGTCCATTCTGCTAAGCTGGGTCCCAGATTTATTGGACCTTACGAGATAGTCAAGGTCATTAACCCCACAGCTTTCCGCCATAAACTCCCTTCATCTTTTAAGATATCAAATGTGTTCCACAAGTCCCTCCTTAAGTTGTATCATTTCCACATTCACCCAGTCAGGCCCCCCCATCCTCCTGTTTTGGTTAAGGGTAACTTGGAGTATGAAGAGCAGAAAATCATTGATTCCCATATTGTTAGAGGGATAGTGCAGTATTTGGTGCAGTGAAAGGGTTATAGCCCAGAGGAGATTTCATGGGTTCCAGCAAGTGAGGTACATGCTAAAGGTCTTGTCAGGTGATTTCCCCTCCAGTTCCCCGACAAGCCAGGCTTTGAGGGTCCAGAGGCATCTCGTGAAGGGGGGATAGTCACGTTCGCACCAGAGTCCGCTCCTGTGACTCCTGCTTCGATCACCAGGCGATGCAGTGTTCCCGCCGTGGACTGTGCTGGTGACGGGAGAGGAGTCAATGCCAGTGGCTCTGGTGGGCACAAGCTCCACTCATACACAAAACTGGTTTTCCCAAGGACTTGCAGTACCACTGGCTGAATGTAGGTGGTGTGTGTCTTCCAGTTGAAGTTACCACTATTCAGCTACAGCCAATGGGAAGACACCACACACTTCTAATTCCCTCACCTGTCTGCTGGTCACCCAGAGATAGTTTTGTATTCCTGCTTTCTGGTTCCCACTCTGTTCTCAATATTGATCCCTGTATTTTTACTACTGCCTGTTCTCTGACTACCCTTCTGCCTGCCATTTTTGTACCTCGCTGCCCTGCCAGATCCGGATTTGACCTCTGCTTGGTTTCCTGACTACATCTTTGTCATATGATTTTGTTCCTGTTCTGCATCTCCTCGTTTGATCCTGCCTAACTACTACTCTCCTCTGGACTGCAGCCTTCCACAGGTAGCAATCTCTGGGGCCCTGCAGTAATTCCAAATCCCTGTATAGGGGTTAAAGGGTTTTGGGATTCTCGGGCTCCTGCTTTGCAAGTGGCTTTCCTCTAGCCTGTCCGTGACAGCCAGTCTGAGTCTGTAGTTCCAGGCAGGCGTTATACCCAGCCAAAGGAGCAGTGGGTCCACAGCAGCGTGATTTTCAGTTTACTTTGACCCTGGACCCCACTGACTCAAATACCCCCCACTCTGTATCAGGAGATGATCTGCCAATGGGATCAGCAGGATCAAGTTCTGATCTACCCCTAGTCAGTGAACACCCGCTTAAATACTTTGGCTCCTTCTGCCTCATTTGTACCAGTCCAAGCTCCTGTTCCTACACCATCTGCTAATCATGTATTGGGTTCTGGCCTGAGGGTGTCAGCTGCACCATGGCTTGACAGGGATCCTAAGCAATGCTGTGGTTTCACTAACCAGTGAACACTGGACTAAAACTGTTGGCCTGTGAATTTCTCTCTGACTGGGTCAAAGTGGCATTCCTGATGTTACACTTGGGAGGAAAGGCCCTTATGTGGCTCAAACCTTTATGGGAGAGAGGGGACCCCATAACTTCAAATCTGCAAGCCTTCCTGGGGGTGTTACGCAAGGTCTTTGACGAGCCGGGCTGAGTCAGCTAACTGTAGGTCAATACACTGTACAGTTCCGCATCATGTCCTCTGAACCTGTTTGGAACATCAAGTAGCTGGTAGCTGCATTCTGGGAGGGTATGGCCAATATGGTTAAAGACAAACTGGCCACTTGTGACATTCCTACCTCCCTAAAATATCTTTTTACCCTGGCAATCTGGATTGACCCTGGGTTTTGATAACGCACAAGGGAGTTTATGTGTGAGAAGAGATTGATGAGGGCTGGCACCGTCCTTCTAGAGACCATCAATTCCTCAGTCTTCTGCATCTGCTGCCCCTCCTGAGCCTATGCAGGTCAATGTTAAGCTAGGTGAGCAACGACAGGATAATTATTGTGTCTGGGGATTATGTTACTACTAGTGTTGTAGTCCACAACATCTCTTCAGCACCTGTCCTGAAAAGTCGTGAAACTGGTAAGTCTAGAGTCTGTTGGAGAGGCAACCCTAGGTGAGAGTAAACCCTCTCTGCCATTGAATCCATGTGTTGAAGCCCGGTTAACCGAAATGGACTACCTGAATTCTGTTTCAGCTGGAGAGTTCATGGAACAGGCCGTGGAGGATCGATATCAAATTCCGGTTCTAATTCTCCAAACTCAGCTTATGATGTCATAGGTGGATGAAAAAGCCCTATCCGAAGCCATACTTTTAATTACTGAGTATATGGAGCTATGAATAGGAATACTGCATACAGAGAAGATAACCTTTCATCTGCATCTTAGTTTGCCACATCCACTTCTTCTGGGTCTGCCATGGCTTCAAGTTCAACAGCTCATCCTAGACTGGAGATCTGGTGAGGTGCTTCATTGGGGAGCAACTTGCCATGGGAAGTGCCTTGTTGCCATATGTCCTATTCATAAACGTCCTTTTTTCCTACATGTGCCTGTCCTATATGTCTCATCTACAGGGCCTGCTTCCGGCTTACTGGCCCAATGCAGACAACTTCAACAAGAAGGGATTGGAGACGTCATCTAACAGTTAGTCAGTACAATTGTACGATTGACCTGATTCCGGGATCCTCACTTCCTTGAGACCTCATCTATCCCCTGTCTCAGGCAGAGACCAAAGCCGTATCCATTTACATGAAGGAGAATCTAGCAAGGGGATTCATTCAGAAGTCTTCTTCACCGGTTTAATCCGGCTTCTTTTTTAAGAAAAAGGATGGAACTCTCCTGTCCTGTATAGACTATAGCGGCCTTAACCAGGTCACGATCAAAAATAAATATCCATTGCTTATATTTCCAGAGTTATTTGATTGCCTTACAGGTGTCGGGATTTTCACCAAGCTCGATTTGCAAGGAGTGTACAACCTAATCTGCTTATGCCAGGGAGACGAATGGAAGACCACTTTCAACACAAAGTATTGTGATTATGAGTACCTTGTCATGCCATTTGGGCTCAGTAATGCCCAGGTTTTTTTCAAAGAATTCACACATGATTTCTTCTGAGATCTCCTTTACACTAGCATGAAGATTTATCTGTATGATATCCTGGTCTTTTCCCTAGATCTGCCTACCCATAGGAGAAAAGTTCACTAGGTCTTGCATAGACTCAGGGAGAATCACTTGTATGCCAAGATGAGAAGAATATCTTTTAATAGACCTTCTTCCCTTCCTAGGATATATAGTCTTTGGACTGGGGATGGATCTGGAGAAGGTATCATCAATGTTCAAAGCCCTCATCCTGCTGGCAATAAGGCAGTCCAACATTTTTTTTGGATATGCCAACTATTACCGGTAGTTTATCCCTCATTTCTTGCCGCAGACCACCCTGATTTCTGCGATGATTGGTAAGGGCGCTGATCCAAAGTTCTGGACTACGGAAGCTGAAGATGCATTTCTCTCCCTTAAACAGTCCTTCTTTTCTGCTCTTGTGCTTCACAGACCTGAGGATGACAAGCAATTCTTTCTAGAAGTGGATGCTTCCTCCTCTTGGACTGGGGCAGGTATCAAAAAGAAGTCTTACTCTGGGCAAATAGCTTTCAGTTTCTTCTTCAAGGTCTTCTTTTCTCCCAAGCCCAACCATTCAATTGGTGACTGTGAGTTATTGCCTATAAAGTTGGTTTTAGAGGAGTATTACCTACTTGAGGGTGCCATATATCCAGTTGTCCTTTACACTGACCATACAATTTGACTGACATCCTGTTAGCACAGAGACTGAATCCATGACAGGCTAGATGGTAGCTGTTTTTGCTCAAAATTACTGTTCTCCATTTCCAGCCAGCAGACAAGAATGTTAAGGCAGATGCACTCTCGAGGTCCTTTCTACCCACCGATCAAAAGGAGGAACCTCAACATACCATGACTTCGGTGAATTGTCTCAGATTTTTCCAGGGAAGACATTTATCTTGGAACCTGTCCTGTTTTGGGTCATTCATTTAACTGGCCGGTCATGCCAGACAGAAAAACAGTTAATGTCTTTTCTAACAACACTATTGGTGGACAAACATGCTGAAAGATATTGTGGAATTCATTTCTTTCTGCCTTTCAAGTGCAGAAAACAAGACTCCTAAACAACTTCCATCCGAACAACTTCTCCCACTTCCCATTCTGTCAGTTCTGGATTGATTCTTAAATATAGCCCACTTTACTTCTTTGTCTGACTTACTATCTGCTCCCAGGTCTGAAAGAAGTTCACATAGCTTGTCTTCCCTCTCCATGGCCTTCCACAACACATTGTACCTCACAGGGCGTCCAATTTACATCCAGATTCTGGAGAGCTACTTCCATTAAAACAATCTTAGAATCAATTGGTTATTTAAAAACATTCTCCTTACTGAATGCTAGAATTAAAAAAATATTTAAACTGATTAGGAATGTGAAAACTGGTTTCGGCGAGAGATGGTTAAAGAGATCAAAAAACTATCCTAACTAAGTGATTGTTTTTGCTATAAATGTAATTAGAATTCCCCTAAAGAACTGCATATACATTTTACTGTCATTTTTTTAATGTTTTTTTTATGCTTTTCTGCTTTGCTTCCTGCTCCCTAGCAACAGGTCATACCCATCACTTCCTTATATTGATTTTCTGTTCCTCTCTACCTTGTGGAAAGTTCCAAGATGATATAAGGAAACGTATAGGCCATGCTATGCAACGTTTGGAGTTTAAAAATTCAAGTAACCTCTTGAGAAAGGTGTTATGGACAAGATTATGAATTATTATGAGTAAATAAGAGTTACATGGAGATATCCATAAAGAACAAGATTTAAGATGCTGTTTCAGACTGTGTACCCCACCTAGTTCTGCATTTGGACATAAGACTCAGACAGTCTGGGCTATTCTCGTGACAAGTGAATCATGCTGACATTGCTTAACATAAATGAGAAACCAAGCACATTACAGTAAATTGTATATCACAGAATAAGCTGTTCTACTTTATCCAATAGGAGACGTGTTACGTATTCTTGGCACCTAGCCAAGAAGCCGGTTATATATATCTGTACAAACTTCCGGAATAAAGGAGTCTTACTTTCTATTCATATCCGAGTACGTCTCTCTGGTGTGTGTGAAAGAGTGTGGTTATGCATGCTACCACAAGTGACTCATAATTTGGACTGCAGACAGTTTAAGAGGGATGCACGACTGAATGGCATCAACCTAAATTAAGGCCTTATCATTTGGCGCCCAACGTACCTTAGGACGGAGCTCTGGATGGCGGACGGCCGTGCTGACACCTTCAGTCGAAAGGCAACTACGCGAGAGGTGGAGATGCGCACTCCAGCTGCAGGTGAGAACATTTGTATAATCTCACCTTGCAACCTCATGCGTGTACTTGCATTTCGAAGGGGGGGGTTGGGCTGTCCCAGTCTAGACACCTAATGACCGCCATCTCGCATGAGATAAGCCGTCCTAAGAGATCTCACACCAAGGTGGTCAGGTTCACCTTAAGCTGTCTGTAATGTAATTCTAAATCACATGAAATGTAATGTGGTTTGAGGTTTTGTCTGCTCGTTGGAGAAAAGCAGAAGTTCTATGTTATTTTTCTCTGACTTAACTGCAGGGGAAAATGAGGAAGTTGTTATATACGCTGGATATATGGATATATATGGTTATATCTGCAGGTGAGATCAGCCACCTGGATGGTGTATATAGTGTCCTTATTGTTATGTCATTGTGTTGACCTGTGTCTACCTGTTGAAATGTCTGTCCATTTGCAGCAGGTGGAGTACTTGCTGGTATCGCTCTAATCACTGTGTTTGCAGCAAGGCTGGCTGCCTGAAAAAGAGGAAGTTCTATGTGCTTTGTTCGTACTTACTGGTTTATGCAAAAAGAGGAAGTTGTGTCACGGGAATGTACTTTGATGTAGTGAGAGCTGTCTTTGAGTGAAGAAAAAACAAAAACTCTGAAGCTGTACTTTGAAGTATGCTGTTTATACTGTTTATGTATATAGTGTATACACTGGTTTGTGACGTGTCCGGTCGATAGTCAGTAATTGATAAGACTGAAGGCTAGGTACCGAGTTACGGTAAGAGCCCTGACTGTATCCTGGTGCGTCTTCCAGGGAGAGGAGATGATAGGGGGATTGGTTTTGGCCGGTACAGCGTCATGGTAAGACCCTGACTGTATCCGGTGGAATTTGATGTTCTCCGCGATCCTAGGTAGGATGAACATTGGCAGAATCCCTTGACTTTGGTTTTAAACAGTATTATTGATGTTCTGGACGGACCGTTCGAAGAAGGTGTATATAGTGTGAACAGAGGTTACTAGTACTTGAAGTAAGATATAGTGACACTTCTTCCTGGTAGGACAACCCGTTTGTGTTGTGGTTTGTGGACTGAGGTAGAAATTCAGTGTATTCTGTGGATGTGTATAGTCGCTGGTCCAGGAGAGAAAGTGGATTACGGCAGATCAGACATCCAGGTTGACGTGTTAGTTTTAGGTCGTGAAGCATGGGGTCTAATCAGTCCACACCTGTCAAGTTAACGGCAGAAGAATTAGTAAGCGAACGAGAAGGAAGGAAGTATGTTAAAAATATGAAGTCGCTCTTGAAGGTGGCAGGAATCACTGCCAAGAAAGGGAGATTAGAGGAGCAGGAATGGAAATATGTTTTGTTAGATAAGCGAGGGATCTTGAAAGATAAAGATCTCCTTATGGATGCTGAGGCATGGTATAGAACGTCAAAGGATGTTAGAAAATTGGCATGGAAAGAGGAATTGGATGGAGATAGTAGATATTTCTATATTGCACCAGCTCAGAAAATGGCACCTCAGGAAGTGGCCAAGCCCATTAGGAAACAACGCCCCCTCCTTATAAGTCGTCCCCAGAGGGTTGGACTTGTGTAGTTTGTCCCCCTGCCCACCAAACGGCCTCCTTAGCCTGCCCAGACGTCATTTCAGGTCGGGCCGCACCTAGTTCCCTTTTCCAGCCATCTTCAGTCCCAAGGCCACTGGCCTATTTGTTGCTGGAGCAACAGAAGACACCGAGGGGGGGCAGGAAGATGACAATGATTTAACAATGATTCACCCCACCACCAACACTGTCCCTAGTAGAGGTAAACCACAGGTGCTGTCCTTATTTGAGGACGTCAGGCCACACATGACATCGCACCATTATTCCGATAGTCCCAGACAAGAACGCCCTAAATATGTGACATGGAAGCCTCAAGAGGCTGCAGTCCTTGTGAAGGAACACTGAGATATATACACCTATGAGTGACGTGTCATCAATAATTGATGTTTGATACCTTGGACCTGATCTTCGGGGATAGAAGATTTGAAAGGGGGGGTTGTCTATGTACAGGTGCAGTGTTAAGGAAAAAGTGGGTGAAAGAGCCCTGACTGTTACCTGGTACGGTTTTCCTGCTAAGCAGTGAGTTGAACGTTGTATGCGTACTCACTGGTCTTGTTTTAGTGGATGTCAATGTATTCTTACCTAGAATTGAATACATTGGGGAAGACCCCTAAACTTTGGCCTTAATCGGAATTATTGAGTATTCGATAGACCGTTCTCATGGAGGTGTATGTATATCGTGAATTCTCTCCCTGACATAATATCTCATATATAGTTTTCCCTGAAAGATGTTTTCACCCAAATTAAAGCTGGGGATTCTTTCTGGCCAGTAATGGAGCCAGGTTTGCGGGTTTACAGTGAGGGTGCGTGTACCTTATCACCCAAGTGACACTGGAAGATGTTTATGTATAATGTACGCAGTTTTTGGTGTATAACACCGTAGGGTTGAAATTGGAAGAAAGGAAAAAAAAAAAGGAAGTGTTAGTTTCTATTTCAGTGTCCTGTGAATGTACGTATGTTGAAATGGAGAATTCTCCCAAGGGGGGAGATTAGATGAGAATTGATGAGTAATTCTGAATCTAGCAACTACACTATGTGTATTTTACCTGTCTGTGAAAATAAGAAACATAAGCTGATATATAGGGTGGACTTGTGTGCTGTCTGTGGAGCACTGTGTCCACGTAAGCCCATCCCATTATTTTCTGTTCTGAATGTAGATTTCTTTCTGTCACTCTGTGTTTTGCTCAGCCCTGGGTGGGGTATGGTATGGGGATAGTTATCAGGGTCTGACAGGAGATAGGGATACGCTGGAGGCTCGGCCCTGACCACCATCAGCTCTACCGTCGAGATGAGGGCAAGCACAGGGTCCCTAGTTACAGGGTCAGCCCAGGGGTCCCTATATAATCCATATTCCCAGTGACAGATTGAATACCTCCTGAGTGTAGATGTCACAATACATGTCACTCCCTCCCAGGACTCTTCAGACGCCATTTTTGGCCAACACCTACTTCCTCTTTTAGCGGCTGTTTCTTATCGGTAATTATCTTTAGTGGACGTTTTAACTCAAACACTACATAGTTCATCTTTAGACGCCATTTTAGTCCAGCCAACACCCAGTTCCCTATTTTTGTTTTAGCAGCCAAAGTCACTGCTCTGTTTATTGCTGACATAGCAGGGACTGCAGAGGGGGGAGACAGGGACCTGAAACACACACTCCATTTTTGGTCATATATGCAGTTGTTCCCCATTGTGTTCCCACTAATGAACCTTAGCAGAGGTTATTGCTGATAGTCCTGTGGAAACCTTTTCCCTTCACTTTTGCATGTTTGTTTTTGCTGTATCTAGTATACAGTTCAGTAGACCATATAGACTGCTCACTATTAGTCCTGGTGGACAGTGAATATTTTTCTGCCTATGGCAGTTGATGCTTAGCCTGGTTTGAGATATTCTCACTTGTATGTTATCCTACCTGGTATCTTACACAAGAGTTCCCTGATAGAGAGGGTGGAGGTTCATGTGGTCCCAAGGGGACATTGATCATCAGGAGTTGACATATATTAGGGTTTTTGTTGGCAGCACCCAGTAATCCTTTGTGTCTTAGTTTGCAGGGTCTGACAGGAGAGAGGGATACGCTGGAGGCCCGACCCTGACCACCATCAGGTCTACCGTCGGGATGAGGGAGAGTGCAGGGCCCCCAGTTACAGGGTCAGCACAGGAGAGGTAGAGTAGATAGGCTCCACTGCTTTTTCCTAGTTGTGTATATGTAGTCAGGGGGTGCTGCTTGCTAGTTTCCAAACACTCTTGTGCTCTTCTCTTTCCCCGGGGTTTTAGGGGATCTTAGTTTTTAGAATTTCAGTGTTCTCCTGACACCAAGTTACACTCATTGCTCTTTCTTACAAACCTAGGTATAGTCCGTTGTATCAGGTCTCCGAGAGCCCATATGCAAACAACTACAGCTGGTAACTCCTGAGTTACAGTCACAGTCACCTGAGTTACAGTCACAGTCACCAGAAGAGTATCATCACGTCATCTCCAGCCCAGAAGTCATTTTACATGTTTGCCATGGAAAAAGATAGCAGTCCTTTGAGCACTACTCAGCCAGATTGAACACCTACCTAAAGCACCAGTTGAAGATCAGTGCCCGTATGACATCACTGCTCCCTGACAAAGTCACCAACTCCCGGTGTGGGGTCCTTAATCCTGCTGAACTTCTCCCTCTTCCAAGGGGGGAGTGTCCCACCTCTGACACCTTGGTGGAAGAGGTAGTCGACTCTGGCATAGCTGAAACTCTGGATTCGATACAGTGACGGATACACCTTTGGACCCTGACTTAACCCCTTTGCGGATGGATCAAGATGTGCATCAAGAAGACGGTTCCACATGGGTATGGTGCTGGTAGCAGAAGACGCTGTGCTGATAGAACAGTCGCTACCCGCATGCCTGTCTGTGAAGAAGCAGATGTATGTGCTCTCGCTGAAGCCTGCAAGATGGCAGCCAGCATCTACTCTGTATGGAAGACAAGAGACTTGATCACTGCCAATGGAACTGTACGCCGCCATGAGGCTATAGAAGAACGGATGGAAGCTTTGCTATTGCCAGACAGAGTCGCGGTGAGCAGGGTTGAGGCCTACATTGGAGGAGTCAAGGGAAGCAGTAAGAAGTGCCCTCACTGACAGAACAGCCAAAGAAGCCCCAAGACCACTTACCAGAGAAACAGTCAGTCAATCTGAGCTTTTTGAATGACCCCGATGTGAAGAAGAAAGGAAAGATGGAAAGTCTTGAGAAAACGTTGTCCTGACCCTACAAGAGCAAGTCTCAGAAGAAGAAGAGGACTGGGATAGGGTGCAGCTGTGGGCTCCCGGAGACCATGGAAAGTGGCTAGTGACCTGCTTTCACTGCCAGCCAAAGAGATATGGCAGGCCTTAGACACAGAACTGACTTTACACACCCCATACCAGCCACAGAATAGAGGGAAGGTTGGGAAGATGGGGCAGTGTAGAAGGCAAGGGCATGAGAGTCTTCCCCTTGAATTGTTCAGTGTCAGACACACCCCAGCAGGGACCACTAGGTTGAGACCCTATGAAATCCTGTTTAGAAGTAGCCTCAGATACTTCAAATAAGCTTATTGTTTGTTTAAACATTTGCCTAATATACGTTTTTGAGTTTTCTCCTCCAGATCCAACCAGATCTAGATTTTTCTCTCTTTTCCTTTTCTCTCTCTCCTCTTTTCATCTCTTTTCTCAATCTTTCTCTCTCTTCCTCTCTTCTCAATCTTTCTCTCTCTCTTTCTCTCTCTCCTCTCACTCTTTTTCTTTCGGACGAAGATCCATGCATTCCACTACAAAGAGATGTCGGACCTGCCTGAGACCAGGAGATGGCTGTCTTCCCTCTTCTACCCGATACTTTGTGCCAGGACGATGATATCTAAGCATGTGGACCAGAAGACGACTGTGCATCCCACCTTTGATGATGTCCCACCATTACCACCTGAGGACTGAGGAGCATGAGACTTTGAGTGAAACCAACCCTGATAAATATTAGCCCATTAGAGGACTACTGCCACGTTCCCCTTTCCTGAATAACGTGTGCCAGCGGAATATAGCCATGAGGACAGTCTAGAGAATACGGTCAGGATCTGGCTTCCTATGCATAGTCTGTCGGGTGGGGAGATTTATCCACAAGGGATGGGGTATCTCGTATGTGAGTGAGGTAACCATCGGCATTAGGACAGATCAATAGACCTGGAAAAGTAAGGAAAGACTTTTTGGCTATCTCCAAAGGGGGGACTGTTATGGACAAGATTATGAATTATTATGAGTATATAAGAGTTACATGGAGATATCCATAAAGAACAAGATTTAAGATGCTGTTTCAGACTGTGTACCCCACCTAGTTCTGCATTTGGACATAAGACTCAGACAGTCTGGGCTATTCTCGTGACAAGTGAATCATGCTGACATTGCTTAATATAAATGAGAAACCAAGCACATTACAGTAAATTGTATATCACAGAATAAGCTGTTCTACTTTATCCAATAGGAGACGTGTTACGTATTCTTGGCACCTAGCCAAGAAGCCAGTTATATATATCTGTACAAACTTCCGGAAAAAAGGAGTCTTACTTTCTATTCATATCCGAGTTCATCTCTCTGGTGTGTGTGAAAGAGTGTGGTTATGCATGCTACCACAAGTGACTCATAATTTGGACTGCAGACAGTTTAAGGCTAGGTTCGCACACTGCGTCTTTTTGACGCTGCGTTTTTGTGCATTTTTGGCCGCTATGCAAACAACTACAGCTGGTAACTCCTGAGTTACAGTCACAGTCACCTGAGTTACAGTCACAGTCACCAGAAGAGTATCATCACGTCATCTCCAGCCCAGAAGTCATTCTACATGTTTGCCATGGAAAAAGATAGCACAAAAACGCACCTGCGTCAAAAAAATGCATGCGTTTTTGCCACGATTTGGTGCGTTTTTGGCTGCGTTTTGCTGCGTTTTTGATCTCTGCGTTTTGCTGCGTTTTTCCAATGCATTGCATGGGGGGAAAACGCAGAAAAACGCAGGAAAGAACTGACATGTCCATTTTTTTTTTTAACTCAAAAACGCAGGTAAAAAAAACAGATGTGTGCGGACAGCAAAAATGAAAACTCATAGACTTTGCTGGGGAAGCAAAGTCCTGCAGTTTTGAGGCCAAAAACACACCCGAAAAACGCGCAAAAACACCGCGAAAAACGCACTGTGCGCACATAGCCTAAGAGGGATGCACGACTGAATGGCATCAACCTAAATTAAGGCCTTATCAAAGGGAGATAAGTAACACACATGCCCCAATCATGGTAATATAGTTTATCCCACATTCAACCTTGTTTACTGCATAAACATGTTACACTGTGGATAGATGTTATGTTCCCACCGGAGTCCGCTCCAGCGACTTCTGTTTCGGTCACCAGGTGACACAGTGTTTCTGCTGTGGATAGTGCTGGTGATGGGAGAGGAGTCGATAACAGCGGCGCAGGTGGGCACAGGCTCCGCTCATCCACTGGGCTGGGTTTCATTGGGATCTGCTGTTCTACTGGCTGACTGTAGGTGGCAGCCAACGGAAAGACACCACACTCTTCTTATTCCCCTCCTGTCTGCTGACCCCTGCCAGAGATAGTTCTGTATTCCTGGTTCCTGTCCCGCCCTGTTCTGTTTAGTGATTCTGGTGTTCTGACTTCTGCTTGTTTGCTGACTACCTTCCTGCTTGCTGTTTATGTACCTCGCTACCCGATCCGGATTTGACCTCTACTTTGTTTTCTGATTACGTCCTTGCCTGCATAATTCTGTCTCTGTTTTGCATTTCCCGGTTCGACCCTGCCTGACTACTACTCTGATCGAACTGCAGCCTTCCACAGGTAGTGATCACTGGGGCCCTGTTTAATTCCAAATTCCTGTAAAGGGGTTAAAGGGTGTCAGGGTTCTAGGGGTCCTGCTTGGTGAGTTGCTTGTCACCTAGCCAGTAAACCAGGGCCACTACCCTGGCTACCTGCACTAGGCACAGACTCAAACTCTCCACTACAGTCTGTCACTGTCACTGTCACTGACTACTCTCTCTGGTTTCCTCCCCTGGATCCTCAAGACCCCTAGGTGGGCGCTTCCAATCCACCTGGTCCCGCTCACTGGTGTGTCCTTCCTACCCTGAGGGGGGGTGGCTAGGGTTTTGTGGCTGGAACCTGGTGTGAGATGGTGTTATGTGGGGTGTAGTGTTTTTCTGTGATCACCTGGCGGCGCCAGGGCGTCACATGAGGATAATAGAACGGCATTTTGCATGTGTATCTTTTCTTTACGTTTATGAGGGCAGGGGCAGGGACAGTCAAACAATTTTTTATCTCCCAGGAGTACCCATTTAATGACATTGGCTGTATGTTTGGGGTCATTGTCTTGCTAAAGAATAAATTTAGATCTAAACAGATGCCCTCCTGATGATATTGTAATGATGGATCAGAACACACACCTGTGTCTTGGCATGAAAAATTTTAGCTTAGTAGTGCATGACGGCCTGTTCCTGGACTCCCGAAACTTCTCGCACCTGTCTGCAGTTTCAAAGGCGTCTCCTGTCTGCCTGCAGGCTTCCTGTGCCTCTAGCACCTGTCTGGAGTATCCAGAATGTCTCCTGTGTGCCTACAGTTTCCAGTATCTCTACTACATGTTTCTGGTTATCCTGGACTGCTGCTGCCTATCTGTGGTCTCCGCTACCTCTGCTACCTCTTTCCAGTCTATCATGACCTCTGCTACCTTTCTGTGTTCTCCAAGATGTTTCCTGTTTGCCTGGAACTTTCAGTATCTCTGCCACATGTTTCCTGTTTTCCAGGATGTCTCCTGTATGTCTGTGGCTTTCAGTACCTATGGTAACTGCCTGAATTTTACAGAACGTCTGCTGCCTGTTTCCTACATGTCTCAATTAACTGCTTTCACTTACACCTGTGACCCATTTGCCTACCTAGACCTTGGGCTTTGTGGATCCACCTTATCTTATAAGCCTAACTTAATACCAATACCATGGTTCCCAAAGACGCATCTGCAACAAAGACAACATTGCAGTGAGTTACAGACTTGTTCCAAGACTTGGTTCTGCTTCCTTCTCAGATTATCTTTCTTGTGCTGCATGTCAGGCTTTACAAGTAGCCCAAGCATGCACCCATGTGATAGGCTTCCTAGGCCTACATAAGGCTTACCAAACCTCACACCTGTGACTGGATTTTACGATTTTTAGTTTGTCAATGCATGATCATCTGTCTGCGGTCTCAAGGATGTCTCCTGTCTATCTAGCTTTTAGTACCTCGGATAACTGTCTGAGGTCTCCAGGACATCTCCTGTGTGCCTGAGGTCTCTAGTATCTCTGCATCCTGCTTCCGGTCAATCTTGACCTCTGCTACCTATCTGCAGTCCCTATGATGTTTCCTTTCTGGTTGCAATTTCTACTACTCCTACTCCCTTTTCCTGGTCTTCCAGTACCTCTGGTAGTTGTCTCTGGTCTCTAGGACTTCTGCTACCTATTTCCTAGGTGCCTCAATTCCCGTGTGCCTACCCTGATCTTAATCCACCTCAATAATTGAGCCTAGCAGTGCTAAATATTAACTATGCTTTTCTACAACATATTTTTGCTCTGGAAAGTTTCAATGGAAAAAAACAACATATTTGAATCTGATCAAATGTTCACTGTTATTTCAACAAACCTTATCTTAAGAAATTTTATTAGTCATAAAGAAAATTGTGTAAGAAACTTTGTAAGCCTGAGTGCACACGCTGATTATTTGATTGCAGAAATTTGTGCACAATATCTACATCTCATGGCAGAAAAAAAATGTGCATAGTTATGTGTTTTTTTGCATCCTTTCTTCCATGAGTTATCCATACAATCTGGGGAGGACAAACGTTGCAAAAACGCTGGAAGAATTGACATGCTGCAGAATTATTTCTGCTCCAATCTGCAAGGGAAAAAAGCAATATGTGCACAAAACTGCATGATTCTCATTAACGTTGCTGGCATAAAGATTTGCAAGCAGTTTTGCGACAAAATTGCCCTTAAAAATGCATCAAAACATGCAATAAAAATGCACTGTGTGCACACAGCCTAATATAGCTTAATGCTATTCTGATTATATTCTTCTATAACTATTAATCCCTTCACGACCGAGTACATAACGGTACAGCTTAGATCATGAAGGGGTGATCACTGGTGGCTGCTGTGGTGAGCTGGCGGTGAGTCCCGCACATGTCTGCTGATTTGTACCCGATCCTGTTAACCTCTTAGATCGCGCTGTCAAAATATTACAGCACGATGTAACTAGTCGCAGCAGTTAACACGCACTTACCTGCCGCCATCGGAGGCCTGGTGATGTGTTCATGAGGAGCCGATGGTTGCCATATAGCAAAGTGTCATGCAATGACTCCTGTCACTATAATGACTCACTTCTTGTTACAGCCAACAGAGCGCTGACTGTAACAGAAGATGAACATATCTGCTGATCTGAGGTGCAGCTATGATCAGCAGAAATGAAAAAGCGATCAAACTGCTGGTCCTTGTAGCCTCTAGGGGGACTAGCAAAATAAATAAAAAAAGAAAAAGAAGTTTTAAAAAATTTAAAAAAAAACAAAAACAAAAAGACCCCTAAAGGTTCAAATCACCTCCCAATTGAAAATTAAAGGGTTAAAAAAAGAAAAAATATATACACACATTTGGTATCGCCGTGTTCAGAAATGCCCGAGCTATCAAAATATAAACTCAATTAACATAATCAGTAAATGGTGTAGCAGCAAAAAAATTCCAAACGCCAAAATTGCATTTTTTGGTTGTCGCAAATTTTGCGTAAAATGCAATAACATGCAATCAAAACGTAGCATCTGTGCAAAATTGGTACTGCTAAAAAGTCAGCTCAAGACTCAAAATAAGCCATCTTTGAGCCCCATATCCTGAAAAATGAGAACGGTATTTGTCGCAGAAAATGGCACAAAAAGTGTGCCACTTCTTTTGGACAAATTTCTGAATTTATTTTAACCCCTTGCATAAAAGTAAACCTATACATATTTGGTGTCTACAAACTTATACCGACCTGAAGCATCGTTACGATACATTAGTTGTACCATATAGTGAATACGGTGAATAAAATATTCCAAAAATAATCATGCAATCGCACTTTTTTTGCAATTTTTCTGCACTCTGAATTATTTTGCCATTTTCCAGTATACTATATAGTAAAACTTATGGTTTCATTTAAAATTGCAACTTATCCTGCAAAAAACAAGCCCTCCTTTGACAACATTGATAAAAAAAAATAAAAGAATTATGGCTCTTGGAAGGCAGGGAGTAAAAAATTAAATGAAAAATGGAAAGTCTAGGGGTTAATGTCCATAGAGACAGGAAGTGGAGTAGGGACTAGCAATCAGCTTAGTAAGAAACAGGCAGATTCAGGTGCATATTCTTACAAGTGACTCATCTTACTTAAAGGGGATATCCAGAACATTTTTTTTATAATAATGTAGATAAGCTCTAACAGGCAGGTATTTGCTAACTACCTGCTTGTTGTGCCTGCTGACAATCTCGGTTGGCATAGAGGGGTCACAAATCATTCCAGACTGCGACTTAGTAGCTTTTAATAATTTCATGTTGACAGAGTAGAGGTTTCTTTTCTGCTCTACTCTGTTGATGGAGGGTGACCACTGATGTCATGCTGACAACTGACTCCTTGCTGCCTAACTGTGGGAAACCGGCTGTCAGTCAGCATGATACTAGCGGTCACGCTCCATTAACATAACAGCCCAGAAGAAGAGGTGCTGCTCTGTTGGTATTGAGTGGCTAATAGAGTTGAGCGCGGTTCGTGGTTCGTGGTTCTCCAGTTCACGGTTCGAGTGATTTTGGGGGCTGTTCTAGATCGAACTAGAACTCGAGCTTTTTGCTAAAGCTCGATAGTTCTGGTTACATTCGAGAACGGTTCTAGCAGCAAGAAGCCAAGCTAATTACTAGCTGGCTTTTCGCTCTAATAGTGTAAGTCACTCTGTGACTCACACTGTTATGAAATTTCAACGTATAGTGTGCGGGAACAGCGCATTCAGATCACTGCTGCTGGGATAATGGCGATCGCCATTTTTTTTCCTTGTCTTCCTTCCTTGAGCGCGCGCGTGTAGTGGGGCGGGCCAGCATGTCAGCCAATCCCAGACACACACACAGCTAAGTGGACTTTTAGCCAGAGAAGCAACGGCATATATGATAGGATGTCCATGTCACATTTCCCTGCATTATAAAAACGGGTATCTGCCCGTCTGGACGCCATTATCTGCCTTCTGCGTCTGGGTGTCAGTCACCGCTGGCGTAGCTCCTGTGGCACCCCAGGGTTGCCACAGTAACAACACAAAGGGTTAACTCCCCACACACAACACCAAGACCTCCTGGCCAGAAGGGGGAGACCAAGCTGCTTCCCTGTACATTCTGCTGGGGGGAGGAAATGGTCAGAAGTAGTTTCAGTTTGGAAGTTCAGTGCAGAGCACTGAGGAGAAAGGATCTGTAGGTTGGAAGCTGGCTTTAGCTCACCTCAGGATCCACTGACCAATTCCAGGCCTAGCTGAGGGTCTGAGGAAAGGAGAAAGCGTACACAGAGAACATTCCTGGGAGGCAGAGCATTGCAGAGCTCATCCCCAGTGGAGCACACAAGAACGGATGCTGGATCCGAGACTGCAAGTTACATACTGCACAGTTACCACCAGAGAAGTGAAGATTCCAGATCTTTCACCTGTACCACAGACACAAGCAACAAGCGCAGAGTTCAGGAACATACTAGTAAGGACTCGAGTTGCCTGTCATGTCGGTACCGAGGAGCACAGGGCCGGCTGCATAGTTCACACAGCGGCAGGGCCACAGACACACAGTGCAGGCAAGGAAGCCAAAACGGCCCGGCTGGGTGGGAGAAACCCTGAACCCCTCACAGACTCCGTGGACAGTACTCTGCTGAATACCATCATCAGTAAAGGACAAAGAAACTGCAAAACCGTGAGTCTGCCTGTTTATTGTGCTCGTGTCCTGCACTCCCCCCATAAACTAACACACTGCCCCGGGGAAAAGGCTCTACCCGTGGGGAGCCGTCCCATCTCAAGCTGCCTTCCATCACCCCGGAGGTTCTGCAGCAGCGGTGGTCATCTCTGATCACATTCCACGGGTGGCGTCACGAACATAACCCCCCTTTTTATTGTGGAACCAGGGAGCACGGACCGGGCCACGACACCGTGATCCCCTTTCCAGAAGCAACCCCTTGGCCCGGTTCTGGGTATCCCCTTAACCCCTGGCGACACAACTTTGGCGTCACGAACAGGATGCGGACTGGACCCGGCTGCAACCCGGGTGACGTGTGCCTGTAAAGACTTATTGCATCGCATAAAAGACTTGCAGTGTGAATTGTTGCAACAAAGAACGGACTTTAAACTTTGCAAAGATACCTGGAAAAATCCAAAAACATCATTGGTAACATTTTCCAGGCGCCATCTTTAATCACGCCATTACCTGCTACGCGCGGGAAAACATCGCGCCTAAACTAAGACTCCGCCCACCGCTTGCAGAGGAGGTGCGCTCGGTGCTGCGACCCGAACGAAAACGCAAAAAAGTGTCCCAGGCTTGCTGTCAAGAAGACTGGTGAAATTAACTAAGGGGGCGCAAAGATGTCGCAGCAGGGAGACGCTGTTGTACCCGGCGGTGCAGCGGCACCTATCATGCCGTTCCTGATGCCGTACACCCCGGGTGCAGTGTGGCTGCCGCAGTACTCAGGTGAGCCCAACACACTTAATGACTTTATCGGAAAGCTAAAAATCTACTACAGCATGTACCCCCTGACAGAAGCTCAGCGTGTTGGTATGCTTATGGGACAGTTAACTGGCAATGCCCAGCGGGAGGCTACATCCTGGCCGGACGATGCAAAGGACACTGTAGAGCATATAATAGCTGGACTAAAAGCAGCTTTTGAATCCACTGCTGGCAGCCGGGCTAAAATGAGGTTCTTTGGATGCAAGCAAAAACCTAGAGAGAGCGCAAGAGACTTTGCCTTAAACTTACAGGAGGCGCTCAGAGCACTTAAATTAGCAGAACCTGCCTTAGCCCCTGGAGCAGATAAGCTGCTGGTAGACCAATTCCTGGATGGACTCTCATCCCCTTCCCACCGGGGACAACTGAGCATGATGGTGATCCAGGATCCAGGACTAACATTTGCCCAGCTAAAGGATAGAGCCATCCGCCTCCAGCAGGTGGAGGAGCCACAGGGTATAGACTCTGTTCAACACCTTACTGTGGCACCCCAGCAGCCAGTAGTACCGGTGACTTCGGCCATGTCAGCGGCTGCTGCTAACCACCTGGAGCCCATCACTAATGAGGCTCTACATCAAAAGCTTGAAGCCCTTACAGACACTGTTGCTTCCATGGCTAGAATCGTCCAGGAGCTGCGTGGATCCAAGTCTGCACCCAAGATTGAGCTGGCGACCAGCAAGGAGGATGTCCCATGGATGAGGCCTAGGAGATACCAAGCGACGAGAGGACGACCCAGCGACCGCTACCAGCCGGATGGACAGCCCATTTGCCGCCGTTGCAATGAGCCAGGTCACTTTGCCCGTGAATGTGCTTTAAATGGGGATCCCCTGGGGAGGCGGGCCGCTCCTCAGGAATGAACTCTCAAGGTCCTTCACCCTGGCACGACAAGTATGTGGGGGGACGTCCAGTCATCCCCATCGTGCTGGATGGCATTCCGCTCAACGCCTTGCTGGACACTGGTTCCCAAATATCATCAATTCCGCATGTCCTTTATAAGAGGTACTGGGCTGATTCAGACGTTAGCAGTGGTCCATCTAATGTTGCATTGAATATATGGGCTAGCAATGGTGAATTAGTACCACAGGTTGGTTTCAGAGAAATGACCATTAAGATTGGGAGAGTAGAATTGCAGAATCAGGGTATTATCATTGTTGATGTTGACCGACGAGAACGTGAACCAACTATGCTGCTAGGAATGAATGTAATTGAAAATTGTTTTGCAGAGGTAATTACTGTCTTGCAGCAGATCGTCGAGACTGCCAAACCTGGGCAACAGAGACTCCTGCAGAAGGAAATTAAAGCCTTGATGCTGAAGCAGCAGGTAGAAATGTCAGGAGGTGAAATTGGCAGTGCAAGGGTAAGTGACCCAATACCTATTGTAATTCCTCCCAAAACTGAAATGCTGGTCTGGTGTAGAGCCGCAATAGGCATCAGAGGGCGAGACTATCAGGCCCTGGTAGAACCTGTGTACTCAGACAGTAGGCCCACTGTACTGACGGCCAGAGGAATAGTTGAGGTACACAGGGGAAGAGTGCCAATACGCCTTCTAAATTGTGGGGAAGATGAGGTCACCCTACCAAAGTATGCTACCATGGCTAAGCTATATACGGTTGATAACAACGCCATCACCACCGTTGAGCCCTTGAAGCCGTCAAATCAGGCGGAGGACAATGGCTCAGAGGGAAAGCTGGAGGATTGGTGCCAAAAGCTACATGTAGGTACCGATTCTACACCCTCCCATCAAAAGCATGGAGTATACAGGGTAGTGAAGGAATATGAACAAATATTCAGCAAACACCCATTAGACTTTGGGCAGATCAAAGGGGTAGAGCACACTATACCCACAGGTAACCATCCACCCATAAAGGAGAGGTATAGACCAGTACCACCGGCTCACTACCAATGCGCCAAAGACATGCTCAAAGAAATGAAAGAAGCAGGAGTAATAAGAGACAGTTGTAGCCCCTGGGCAGCCCCACTAGTGCTAGTTAAGAAAAAAGATGGGACCATGAGGATGTGTGTAGACTACAGACGGATCAACCGCATTACACACAAGGATGCATACCCATTACCTAGGATAGAAGAGTCATTGGCTGCATTAAAATCCGCTACTTACTTTTCCACCCTAGATCTGACTAGTGGGTATTGGCAAGTTCCTGTGGCAGAGGCTGATAAGGAGAAGACAGCGTTCACCACGCCGATGGGCCTCTGTGAGTTCAATTGTATGCCGTTTGGACTCTGCAACGCACCTGGAACCTTCCAGCGACTGATGGAGTGCTGCCTAGGACATAAGAACTTTGAAACTGTCCTCCTGTACCTGGATGACGTCATAGTCTACTCCAAGACCTATGAACAGCATCTACAAGACCTGGCAGAAGTGTTTGAAGCCTTATCCGGATACGGCATGAAAATCAAGCCATCCAAGTGTCACCTTCTAAAGCCAAGGGTACAGTACCTGGGACATGTCGTGAGCTCAGAAGGGGTAGCACCAGATCCTGCAAAAGTTACCGTGATCAGAGATTGGCCAAGACCCACCAGCGTGAAAGAGGTGAGGCAATTCCTGGGACTGGTGGGCTACTATAGAAGATTTATAAAAGGGTTCACGAAGCTAGCAGCACCCCTACAAGACATCCTGGTAGGACAGTCAAAGAAGTCTGCAGCCCGAAATCCTCCTTTCCAGTGGAGTGATGAGAGAGAAGAGTCCTTTAAGAAGTTGAAGTGGGCACTGACAGGACAAGAGATCCTGGCATATCCAGATTACCATCAACCCTTCATTTTGTACACGGATGCCAGCAACGTAGGACTGGGAGCAGTATTGTCTCAAAAGCAGGAAGGCAAAGAGAAAGTTATTGCCTTTGCAAGCAGGAAGCTCCGGCCTACAGAAAGAAACCCAGAGAATTACAGCTCCTTCAAGTTAGAACTACTGGCAGTAGTTTGGGCTGTAACAGAGCGTTTCAAACACTACCTGGCAGCTGCAGAATTTACCATCTTTACTGACAACAATCCGTTGACCCACCTGGACTCTGCAAAACTAGGTGCGCTGGAACAGCGATGGATAGCCGACTGTCAAACTACAACTTTGTCATCAAGTACAGGGCAGGCCACAAGAATGGGAATGCAGATGCTTTATCCCGGATGCCACACTCGGGGGACGTGGAAGAGGAACCGGAGGGACTGGAAGAAATTGAGTTACCGGCCTTTCACCGTCCTAAGGTGGGACAGTATCAACCAAGTGTCTACCAAAAACAACAGCAGGCAACTCTCAACCCATTAGCACACCACGGATGGGCTGAAACACAAGACAGTGATCCAGCTGTGAAGCTAGTGAAAGAACTGCTTACACAACAAGGTGCATACCCTAATCAGAATGCCCCAGCTGAGACACAACATCTCTGGAAAGAGAGAGGTAAATTGTTCCTGTACCAAGGGAAGCTCTGTAGAAGGCACACCAATCCAAAAACACATGAGTTGGTCTGGCAGATCATCGTGCCCAAGAGAGACGTCAAGATGGTTCTGGAAGCTTACCACGACGGTGCTGGTCATTTTGGTTGGAAAAAGTTGGAAGTGCTCTTAAGAGAAAGATTCTACTGGGTTGGCATGAGAAAATCAATTGAAGATTGGTGTAGAAAATGCGGACCGTGCAACCTCAGAAGAAAGGATCAACAGAACCAGAGAGCTCCACTCCAGTCCATAGTAACCAAGCAACCACTCGAGCTAGTTGCATTAGACCACGTCAAGTTGTCACCAAGCCAGTCTGGCTATGTCTATGCCTTAACCATCGTGGACCATTACTCACGCTTCTTAGTGGTGGTACCCGTGAAAGACCTTACAGCTAGAACAGCAGCTAAAGCATTCCAGACGTACTTTTGCAGACCCCATGGCTACCCAGAACAAGTCCTTGCAGATCAAGGTCCAGCTTTTGAATCACAGATTTTCCAAGAATTCTGCAACATGTATGGCTGTAAAAAGATCCGCACAACAGCATACCATCCCCAAACAAATGGCTTATGTGAGAAGATGAACCATATTGTGATTGACCTGTTGAAGACCTTACCAGAGTCAGAAAGAAATCAATGGCCAGAGAAGTTGCCAGACCTAGTGGACTTGTACAATCATGTCCCGGTGAGTTCTACAAACTGCACCCCCACTTACCTCATGCGTGCAAGGCCCGGTAAACTGCCAATTGATCTAGATATGGGAATTCTGAAGCCAGATGCAGAAGTTCAAGAATCCAATTGGGATACCCTACGTCAGCAGCAGTATCGCCAAGTACAAGAGTGCGTAGAGAAAAGTCTCCAACAAGCTAGGGGAAGACAGGAGAGAACCTTCAACCAGCATGCTCTAGCAACCCCATTGCAACCTGGTGACCAAGTTCTCAAGAGGAAACGACGCACAAACAAATTGGATAATCAGTGGGAAACCACCCCATATACAGTCTTACCATCCAGTATGGATAATCCCAAAGTGTGTCTCATCAGTAAGGATGAAGGAAGGACATCAGCTGTCGTGTCAAGAGATCAACTCAAACCATGTCCTGAAACCCTGAAGACACCAGAAGTCACCTTACCCATACAGGTACAACCTGTCAAGAAGGAAGAAGATGTATTCCATACAGTCTTAGGAGATTTCCCAAAAACATGGCCAAATTACTATGGAGCAGTAGTAGTCCCAATGATCGCCTTCCCTCAAGTGGTGGAACCACAATCAGAACCCATACCACAAGAAGTCTCAAGACAAGAAGAACTGGAAGTTGAAACCGTAGAGGAAGAACAGATTCCTGGTCCCAGTGAGCTTGCCAGTCCTACAGTCAGCCCCCCATCCTCACAAGTACCAGAAACACCAAATAGGTACACTTCCACCCACACCATTATGCTAAGTACACCCAGTACACCAGCAGTACGCAGGTCACAGCGTAGTACTCAGGGTCAGATACCAGCAAGATATAAAGACTAATGTGGAATTGCATATAAAATGTACATATGTTATAATGTTTATATGAAAAACCGTAACAGTTTAGTGTACAGAAAAGGTGAGAGAAGAGTGGTGTAAGGTGGCAGCACGGAGAGTTACAACTTGATCACATTGTTGGTGGCCCGAGGGCCGTGAGGCCTACTGCACTTATGACCAGAGTAGAGACACCTTTAAGAAGTGTTTGTTGATTGAAATGTTTATTTAATTGCAACGTTAAGACCAAAAGCCCAGTACCTACAGAGACTATACTGTATGAACACTTATATATTTTTGAACATTTTGGACTCTTTTTGAGCTTTAAGGTTTTTGTATTTTTTCCTTTTGAGACTCTGTATTTATATATACATTTATTGTTGATAACTTGTTTGTTTGTTTCACAGTCCCGGAGTACTGTTCTTCACTAAGGGGGAATGTGGCACCCCAGGGTTGCCACAGTAACAACACAAAGGGTTAACTCCCCACACACAACACCAAGACCTCCTGGCCAGAAGGGGGAGACCAAGCTGCTTCCCTGTACATTCTGCTGGGGGGAGGAAATGGTCAGAAGTAGTTTCAGTTTGGAAGTTCAGTGCAGAGCACTGAGGAGAAAGGATCTGTAGGTTGGAAGCTGGCTTTAGCTCACCTCAGGATCCACTGACCAATTCCAGGCCTAGCTGAGGGTCTGAGGAAAGGAGAAAGCGTACACAGAGAACATTCCTGGGAGGCAGAGCATTGCAGAGCTCATCCCCAGTGGAGCACACAAGAACGGATGCTGGATCCGAGACTGCAAGTTACATACTGCACAGTTACCACCAGAGAAGTGAAGATTCCAGATCTTTCACCTGTACCACAGACACAAGCAACAAGCGCAGAGTTCAGGAACATACTAGTAAGGACTCGAGTTGCCTGTCATGTCGGTACCGAGGAGCACAGGGCCGGCTGCATAGTTCACACAGCGGCAGGGCCACAGACACACAGTGCAGGCAAGGAAGCCAAAACGGCCCGGCTGGGTGTGAGAAACCCTGAACCCCTCACAGACTCCGTGGACAGTACTCTGCTGAATACCATCATCAGTAAAGGACAAAGAAACTGCAAAACCGTGAGTCTGCCTGTTTATTGTGCTCGTGTCCTGCACTCCCCCCATAAACTAACACACTGCCCCGGGGAAAAGGCTCTACCCGTGGGGAGCCGTCCCATCTCAAGCTGCCTTCCATCACCCCGGAGGTTCTGCAGCAGCGGTGGTCATCTCTGATCACATTCCACGGGTGGCGTCACGAACATAACCCCCCTTTTTATTGTGGAACCAGGGAGCACGGACCGGGCCACGACACCGTGATCCCCTTTCCAGAAGCAACCCCTTGGCCCGGTTCTGGGTATCCCCTTAACCCCTGGCGACACACTCCTGTCTCCGATACTGCTGTGTACGCTCTACACACAGCACTATACAGAATAGGGATAGAAGTTTCTATTAGCCCTTGTAAGGGCTAATAACAGCAGGCTCAGAGCCATAGGTGACAGTCAGGTCCGTGGAAACAGATTTTAACAGCTACAGATAACAGCGTCTGTGTAGCTAAGCTCAGGGATTTCCTCGCTGCATTTCCCCATTAGGAGGGATAGAAAGTGAGGCTTCCTTTCCTCTACACTGACCCACAACCCTGCCACTGTACCCTCCTGCCCTTTGCACACTCAAACTCATTGTTATTAAGCCATTATACTAGCAAACACTGAGGAAACTTAGTGGCATCCTAAAAGTGGCTGTTGGACTTCATTAGTGTCCCACTGGTGCAAAGCTATTTGCAGGACCTCTGCATTGCACACTCAAACTCATTTTTACTAAGCCATTATACTAGCAAACACTGAGGAAACTTAGTGGCATCCTAAAAGTGGCTGTTGTACTCCATTTGTGCCACACTGGTGACAAGCTATTTCTAGCACCTCTGCATTACACCTTCCTGCACATTTTTGTAAAGCCATTTTAATTTAAAAGAGTGCTGCCAGTTATTGGCATCCAAGAAGTGGCTGTTGTACTCCATTTGTGCCACACTGATGCCAAGCTATTTCTAGCACCTCTACATTACACCCTCCTGGTCTGTTTTTAATAAGCTATAATAATAGCAAAAAATGCTGCCAGTTAGTGGCATCCAAAAAGTAGCTGTTGAACTCAATTTGTGCCACACTGGTGCCAAGCTATTTCTAGCACCTCTGCATTACACCCTCCTGCACACTTTTGTAAAGCCATTTTAATTTAAAAGAGTGCTGCCAGTTAGTGGCATCCAAAAAGTCCCTGTTGTATTCCATTTGTGCCACACTGGTGCCAAGCTATTTCTAGCACCTCTGCATTACACCCTCCTGCACATTTTTGGAAAGCCATTTTAATTTAAAAGAGTGCTGCCAGTTAGTGGCATCCAGAAAGTGGCTGTTGTACTCCATTTGTGCCACACTGGTGCCAAGCTATTTCTAGCACCTCTGCATTACACCCTCCTGCTCTGTTTTTTAATAAGATATAATAATAGCAAAAAATGCTGCCAGTTAGTGGCATCCAAAAAGTGGCTGTTGAACTCCATTTGTGCCACACTGGTGCCAAGCTATTTCTAGCACCTCTGCATTCAACCCTCATGCACATTTAGCTACGCTATTTTTATGGCAAACTCAGGGAATTCCTTGCTGCATTTCCTCATTAGGAGGGATAGAAAGTGAAGCTTCCTTTACTGTCCTGGTACACACAGAACACGGCCACTGTACCCACCTGCCCACTTTTGCCACGCTATTTAATTTGCCCAAACAGCTGACACTTTTTCTGCCATCCTAAAATTGTCTGGAATACTGCTATTGTTCCTTTGCTGCCAAGCAAGGTGCAACACATAGTTACATAGTTACATAGTTACTAAGGTTGAAAAAAGACCTAGGTCCATCTAGTTCAACCTTCCTCCACCAGTTCTACATTTGGTCACAAAGTCATTTATAACCAACAATGTTGTGTGTACTGAGGAAATCATCCAGCCCTTTTTTGAAAGCTGTTATAGTGTCTACCATTACTACCTCTTGTGGTAGGGCATTCCACAGTCTGACTGCTCTAACTGTAAAGAACCCTTTCCTATTTAGCTGTCGGAATCGCTTTTCTTCCACTCGCAGTGAATGCCCCCTGGTCCTTAGTATTGTCTTTGGAAGAAATAAGTCATGTGCCAGTCCTTTATATTGACCACACATGTATTTATACATATAAATGAGATCTCCTCTGAGACGTCTTTTTTCTAAGGTAAACATATCTAACTTTTTCAACCTGTCATCATATGGGAGGCCTTCCATTCCTTGTAATAGTCTAGTTGCCTGCCTTTGAACTGACTCTAACTTCTGAATGTCCTTTTTAAAATGTGGAGCCCAAAACTGAATCCCATATTCCAGATGTGGCCTTACAAGTGATTTATAGAGGGGTAACAATACGTTGGGATCACGGGATCTAATCTCTCTTTTTATACACCCTAAAATCTTGTTTGCTTTTGCAGCTGCTGCTTGACATTGAGTGCTGCTGCTCAGCTTATTTGTAATGAAAATACCCAAGTCTTTCTCCTGTTCTGTAGTCCCGAGTTTACTTCCATTTAATGTATACGCAGTTATAGGATTACTCCGTCCTAGGTGCATTACTTTACATTTATCAACATTAAATCTCATTTGCCAAGTATCTGCCCATTCTGACATCTTATCCAGATCTTTTTGTAATATTATACTATCAAGGTCAGTTTTTAATATCCTACATAGTTTGGTGTCATCAGCAAAGACTGACACTGTACTATCAATCCCATCCTCAAGGTCATTAATAAAGAGATTAAAAAGAACACATGTGCATTCTACACTCCTTTCCATTTGTGGAACGCAATAATTAACTGCAGGAAGTCCAGCCAATCTTTCACGAAGGTGCAGGCGTGGATATAATGTTTCCTTCATCCAATGGGGGTTCTCTTGATGTCTGACAGCTCAACAATACCATCTGTTTGCACTTAAAAAAACAAGTGATGACCTGCCAATCACACTCCCGCTTACGGGTAACGGGGTGAAAGTTCAGTGTGAAAAAGCATGTGTGACTGCTGTCCCCACAGTCACAGAGGATGAAGAGCACGCAGATGCACGTGATGTGGCAGGCGGTGGTTGCACAGCCCTGCTAGGCTGCATTGTAGCACAGTGAAATTCCCTTTGCAACTTATGCTTCATTTTAAGTCTTGTATTTGGTGGGATCCACAGTATGCAGCAAAACCACGCAACATGAAAAGCACTGTTTGCAGTTGGGTTCATAAATGATTGTTTCACTTTCCCAAAACAAACAATAAGAACCATGCATTAAATTGAAATAATAGAACAATCTATTCAGTTTCCTACTGCTTGCTAAGCGCTCTGCATAGCAGCAGTAATTGTGTGTTTGTGTGTGTGTGTGCGCGAAGACAACTTACTAGTGGTGCATCAAAAGAGCTTCCCAGTTATCTACCTAAACATAGACAAAACACATCACCCACCCTGAATACCCTTGTTAGCTGAAGCCTCACAGATAAGGCAGATGATAACAGTGTGAATGCAAACCACACAGCTCTGCAACACAGTCATGTAAATCTTGAAAAGCAACATTCAATGCAAACATGTGTCGCTGTCCCTCTATGATTTCAACGGTACGTGACAATTTGACAGTGCAGAGGCAGCAAGTGTGATTGTCTATATAGTCGTCCTACCCAGAACAGATATGTGTTTTCATAATAAAACAAAGTGTTGCGTGCACGCATTACTGTCTGGGCACAGCCTACCGTACCCGGGTACTGTGATGTCCAGTTGCCATAAATACAGACTTTACGCTCCTATCATGGTTAACAGTATAGACAGCATCGGAAGAATGTTGGTCTGTGGCACAGCATGCTGCTCACTGGCGTTACGGTACTCCTCACCAAACTCCAAAATGACTCCCCTCACAATTGAACGAAGTGTTTCCGTGGTTGCTCCTTCCTGTGTGCCGATTTACCCCAGCCGCAGCCTAACTCCAGTGTTTCGCCAACTGAGTATGATCTGCCTGACTGTGTCATTCCTGAGGCAAAGTCTTAATTTTGGGCTACAGCGTTTGGACTGTGCCTGAGTCATTCTGCGACCTGTGGCTCAACACACTTACACAGGGCCCTGGGGCTTGACTCACTGTCGGGAGGCCACTAAAACTAACTGCACCCAACATCAGCCCCAGGTGTCCCCTTACACTGCAGTGGCGGTCCCCACTGACCGCAATACCGAGAGTGGCATCACGAAAATACATATAAAGAAGCAACCTAAGTGTGACCAGACTCTTCCTCCACATGGAGTCCCTGAAGGTAATGCACCAACACAACACCTGTGGGGCTTCACACTGACTGAGAAAAGCCTCTTTACACAGGTACTTGCACTCCGTGCCGGGTCTAAGTCCTGTGTTGTGCCTAGACAGCATGCTGAAGCGGATAGTCTTTTTTTCAGAAACTGTATTTCCTGCTACTGAGCCTGCTCAGGCACTTACTGCATCAGAGGCTAGGTCGGGTAATGAACTCTTTGGCCCTGCCCCTGATGTGGGGGGCTCATATAGACCACAGGGCATCAGGTGTCCTGACAATTTGGCCAGGCCACTCACAACAGGCTTGCAGAGGCCTGCCCCTATGACTTGTCACCTCATTGTTGTTGGTCAGACGATGACTGCTAAGGTGTTTTGGTTGTGGCAGCCATGAGGTCATCATTCAAGTGGCGGTTCAAAATAGGACACTAGTTATGCCACTCATGACGTGTCACTCTGCTTTTGTCTCCAGGAGGTGCATTGTGGTCCACCCTGTTTTGGGGTGGACCCAGGTTATAAAAGACGCTGGAGTCAACAAGAAGGTGCCCAGTCTTCTATTATGCTCCAAAAGAGCACACCTCCATGTGTTTAACCCATTGCGGCTTTAGGCCAGAGGTAGGCAGGGATAGGTCATCGATGCAGGCCACCACGACAGTTGGTAACGCAGAATGTTTAAGAACAGCTCCTGTCCTACCAACCCTGCTTGTGCAGCCCAGTGGCATAAACAGGCCTGCTGCTGCTGATGCACCTGCTGTCCACAGGTGTGTCCCCTATGCACACGGACAGCATAACCAATGGCCCCTGTGTTGTTAACAGGGAGTTCCAGGGCTTGGTGGTCGTGTGGACCCTGTCACGCTAACAGGGCTCCCAGTCTCCAGATTCGAGTGGCGTCTAACTCGGTTCAGGCTACTATTTGTTTGAGAGTTAACCTGTTCTGTATCCTCCACATAACCTTCCAGTTGCCAACCTCTCCTTTTCCATCTGTGAGCACGGTGGACACCGAATGGCGATTGGGATATCTACCTTTCTCTTTCTTTTCTTCTTAATATTTTTTATTTAGCGGTAACATAGTATATACCACCTTATCCAAATCTGCCAGTCCCACCATACCAGATGTTGTTTCTTCAGCAAATGTTAATGTTGCTTAACCACCAAACCCACGGACAAAAACTTTTTTCCCCTTTCCAACACACCTGTTCCCCTTTCCACCAGCATCTGTCCTTTTTCAACTCAGTTTGTATATGACCAAAAATGCAACTCTGCAGAGACACCGTACTCAACGTCGTCTCAGCACAGCAGCCAGCCCTCGGTCCCTCTGATGTGGACAAGTAAGACCAATTCCTCCTATCAATGAAAAAGCATTGAGATTCACTCTGTGCAGCACTGGTGTTTAGTGGAAAAGCAGATATAAGATTGCGTAACACCTTCTGCTGATACTTCTGCATACGTGCGTCTCTTTCTATGGCAGGAGTTATTTTGCAAAATTTTGTGTTGTACCGGGAATCTAACAGTGTGGCAATCCAGTAGTCAGCATGACTTGGAATTCGTACAATCCGAGGGTCATGTTGTAGGTAGTGCAGCAAGAAGGCGCTCATGTGTCTTGAGCATCCAGGAGGACCAAGTCCTTGGTGTGTTGGTGGCGAAGAGGTGAGAATCGTGCCTCCTTCCTCTGCCCTCTCCCCACAACCTTGCACAACCGAAATGTGAGCAAGCTCTCACTAATCTGCTGAGTCTTCCATGCCCATCGCCAGTTCGTCCTCCATTTCTTCCTGGGCTCCTGCACCTTCCTCAACTGTTTTGCTGATACTATGTGCCCTTGATAATCCCTCTCCCCCACCGTACCATGACTGCTCCCAAGGTGCCGCTGACCGTCTGGACCTTGTAGATCTTGTTATCCCTTCTACATATGACTCCTCCAGTACTTCCTCCCTTCCTCTTGGACCAACACCTGACTCCGAATAATAGTGTGCTCCATCATGTAGATGACCAAAATTGTCATGCTGAGAATGTCATCGCCAGTGTTAAACATCTGAGTCGACATTTGTAAACTGTGTAGAACGGTGCATATGTCCTTGATCTGACACCAATCCAGCAGCGTGATCTGCACCACCTCTGGATCAAGTTAGCCCAGGGTATACATCATAACGTATTTCAGCTTGGCTCTGCGGTGCTGCCACAGACGCTGCAACATGTGCAGATTCAAATTCCTGCGTGTCGGAACATCGCATTTCAGACGTTTAACCGCCAGACCTTAATATGGCGATGCGACATGTGATGTCGGTGGGGTCAAATCGAAATTGACGCACTTCCGGCGTCACTTTCGAGATCGTAGTGTGTAAATGCTAGATGATACGATTAACGAGCGCAAAAGCGTCGTTATCGTATCATTGTTGCAGGCTCCGACTTTTTCATAATTATGCTGCAGAACAGGTACAATGTAGTTCCTCGCTCCTGCGGCTGCACACATCGCTGTGTATAACGCCGCAGGAGTGAGGAACATCACCTTACCTGCCGCCGCCGGCTGTGCGGAAGGAAGGAGGTGGGCGGGATGTTTACATCCTGCTCATCTCCGCCCCTCCGCCGCTACTGGCCGCCTGCCGTGTGACGTCGCTATGATGCTGCACGACCCGCCCCCTTAGGAAGGAGGCAGGTCGCCGGCCAGAGCGACGGTCGCAGGGCAGGTGAGTGCATGAAAATTATCGCTACGCCAGCTATCACAAGATATCATACCTGCGACGGGGCGGGGACTATCGCGTGCGACATCGCAGCATCGGCTTGCGATGTCGCAACGTGCAAAGCCCGCCTAAGACTTCAGGGGCGATGAAAGTTGTTGAGCTACTGGGTGCGAACGATGGAAGTGAGCACATAGCGAGCATGCCCGCTGTACAAGGCCATGTAGGCCGGGATGTTGTTTTAAAAATTGCTGGAGAATCTGATTAAACACGTGAGCCATACAAGTCACGTTTGTCACATTGGCCTGACGAAGGCACGCTGCCATGTTTGCATCATCGCCGCACACGGCTGTTAAGTCACCACCGTAGTCCGCTACGTCAATTTGTACTCCTGTCGCAAGTCGACAACGTGTTCCTTTCATGCATAGTGCTGATGATGGGAGAGGAGTGGACGCCAGCGGCGCAGGTTGATGCAGGTTATTCTCACCCACTGGGCTGCGTTACCTTGACATATGCAGAACCAATGGCTGAATGCAGGTGGTGGGTATCTCACAGATGAAGTACCATCATTCAGCTACAACCAATGGGAAGACACAACACCCTTTTTTAGGCCCCTCCTGTCTGAAGGCCAGACATAGCTATGAACCTCTGGTTACTGTTACCCCCAGTTTAGTTTTATGAGTTTGTGTGCTTGTTACCTGACTACTTTTCCTGCTTGCTGTTTAGGTACCTCATTGGCCGATTCGCATTTCACCTCTGCTTGTTTTCTGATTAAGTCCTGTCCCTCCCATTCTGTTCCTCTTCCTCAATTAATGTTTTGACCCTGCATGACTACTATTCTCTGGAACTGCAGCCTTCCACAGGTATTGATCAACTTGGGCCCTGTGTCATTCAAAATCACTGTATAGGGGTTAAAGGGTTTCAGGTTTCTGGGAGTCCAGCTTGGTGAGTGGGTTCCCTCTAGCCTATCCTTTACAGCCCATCTGAGTGTGTCGATCCAGGCAGGCGTTACACCGTGCCCTCGACAGAAGGACATGTAGGCTGGGATAGTGTTATAAAAATTGCTGGAGATTCGGATTCAACACGTGAGCCATACAAGGCACGTGTGTCACATTGCCCTGAAGAAGGGCTGCAGACTGTTTAGCATCATTGTCACACCCGGCATTCCCTGACTGCTGGTTGAGTGGAGACAACCATTGATGAAACTCAGTCTCACTCTACAGAGCTAACCGTCCACAACTCCTCAGCGGTGTCTCACATTTCCCCTACATTTCAAAGTAAACATTTGACCACCTGATGGCCTTGACCTCTGCTGCCAGCATAGTAAGGAGGTATGTGGGATTCCTTGGGCGCAGTGACAAGGAAGGGTGGCCTGACCACACAGGGTTTGGGCTGAGGTGCAGGAACAACACGAGGTTGATGAGGCAGAAGCAGTGGAGGAACTTGTACATACAGAGGAAGGATTGAAACACACAACTCGTGGGGACAGAAAGACTTGTACAGCAGACACTTCTCCATCTATCACCATAGTTACCCAGTGCCCAGTCAGCAACATGTAATGCCCCTGTCCATGCTTACTGTTCCAAGTATCTGTGGTGAAATGCACCCCGTAACACACAGAGTTTCTCAAGGAAGCGGTGATGTTGTGTGCGACCTGCTGTGTTAGCGCGGGCACCCTTTTCTTGGAGAAGGAGTGGCAAATGGCCATCGGCTCTTGGGGCACTGCAATGGGCATAATGTCTCGAAAATCCTCAGTGACAAAAGGGTGTAAAGGCAGCCTTTCTGTAGCCAACAAGTTTCAGATGCTGAAACTAAACCTTTTAGGCATGTCATGCACTTTGAAAATCATGTAAAAAACAGCGAGGGGACTCCAACCACAGTCTCCCTCGTTTCCACTAATTGGGCCACACACACCCCACTTGACTGTCATTAGTTGACCCCCTTTTCAAAATGAAAAAGATGCTTTGCATGAAGCACTCTCAAAATTGCGCGTGCCTTTCGCCTCCCCTGAATGACCCAGGAGAAGAAAAGTCCTCTGAGAGCCATGACTTGTTCATTTTGGTTCTTTTAGAAACAAAGCGAGGGGACTCTAACCACAGTCTCCCTCGTTGCCGCTAATTGGGCCACACACACATCACTTGACTGTCATCAGTTGACCCCCCTTTTCAAAATGAAAAAGATGCTTTGCATGAAGCACTCTCAATAATACGCGTGCCTTTCACCTCCCCTGGATGACCCAAGGGAAGAAAAGTCCTCTGAGAGCCATGACTTGTTCATTTTGGTTCTTTTAGAAACACAGCGAGGGGACTCCAACCACAGTCTCCCTCGTTTCCACTAATTGGGCCACACACACCCCACTTAACTGGCATCAGTTGATCCTCCTTTTCAAAATGAAAAAGATGCTTTGCATGAAGCAATCTCAAAAATACGCGTGCCTTTCGCCTCCCCTGGATGACCCAGGGGAAGAAAAGTCCTCTGAGAGCCATGTCCACATTGTCAGTGGACAGACGCGTGTGCTTATCTGCCAGCAAACCCCCAGCAGCACTGAAGACAGGTTCCGAGAGAACGCTGGCTGCAGTACACGACAAGATCCCCAAGGCGTACGTGGCGAGCTCAGGCAATTTATCCAGATTGGAAGCCTAAAATGAGCAAGGCTCAAGTTGCACAGTAATGGCATTGATGTTCCCTTGCATATACGCATATATCTGTGTCTCCTCCTCTTTTTCCTCGTAACGCTGTTTTGTTTTCGCATGAGAATTTGTTCTTGTCACTTTCCCATGTGTTTGTGTTGTGTTCTGAGTTGTTTGTCACCTTTTGGACACCTTTGAGGGTGTTTTCTAGGTGTTTTTATGTGTTTGTGATTGCCTTCCATTGTTTCCTATGCGGTTCGAGTGGTTCGTCGAACCGAACTCGAACGAGACCTCCATTTGGCGAACGAACTCAAGCCGAACCACGGCCGGTTCGCTCATCTCTAGTGGCTAAATCACTGGTAAGAGCAGTCGATGACCACTCTGAGCCCCTGTCAGTTAAAATAGATAGGTAGTTGCCTCTGTTAGCAAGAATATGCCTGTTAGTGTTTAGGCACATTGTACAAAAAAACATGGATAACCTCTTTAAATACTGGAATTTTTGCATCACAGCTCAGTGCATTTGGAAAATTTCCTTGATGCTGCTATTTATTGTCCTCTATGTTGATGCTACTTTTATCTATGTGCCACACAGAGAAAGAAAATCCGAAACTCAAGTCTTTGTGTGCTGTGTATTGAAGACATCATAGCAGCTAATCGCTACATACCAACTCATCGATAATAGAAAATTGAAAACACAGTTTGCAAAGGGGAAAACTGTTGAAAAATGTGGGAAATAAGTCACATAGTGGCCAGGAAACATGTTATTTCTTCTGTAGGAACATGAAAGCTTATTTTGAATAGTCATCTGAAATGACAGGTACGCTTGAAAGGTAAAACACAAACATAAGCTTTGCCATATTTGTTGAAAATGAGAACAGTGGATGAAGGGTTTATTTTTTTTTACATTTATATTAATAATTCATTTGCAAGACTTCTGTGGACTTTGATTACTAAAGTAAATTGTCCATAAACCAAATAAGAAAAAAATTAATTTTTCATTCCATTTTAACTTAGAAATATTTATTCTGAAGGCTTACTTGTGAAAGATATTTAAATGAGCGCAATTGAAGATTCTGATATCTATTGAACCCACGGTTCAAATTAGTACTGTAAAAAAGACTATGATTTATTTCTATTTATTCACACAGTCAATCTAGTAAACCGCTTGGGGAATTATTAGGCAGACAAATTAAAACAACAGATGGACATGCAGAAGCATGCTCAAGGACTCCTTTTCAGCGATCCTCCTGACAATATCTGATATTCACTGGTGTTCCATTTACAGTACCTATTTAGAATGAAGAGCCTTTCGTTTTTCTGCCTTGCTGTCAATCTCAAAAACCCAGAAGATAAGCATTTGAAAGTGTGATTGCAGCTTCCTTCCATATAATTTGAGTTTCAATAGCAATCAGCCAGTAAAGTAGCTTTCACATTTTGTTAACAATGTAAAATAAAGGCAGAGACTCTTTTTATTATTACAAACATTAGAAAGATATGTTATGTCAGAATGAGCAATTTGCACTTTTATTTTTCACAAAAATTGTCTGTTAGGATGATACATTTAATTTTCTTTTATTTCTACCTTAGAAAAAGCAAAGAAATAAAGTGCTGAGAAGAAGAGACATTTTTCACCGATGAAGCCTTTTAAATGTTGGCCAGCTGTGGCACATACTATATTGGATTAACTCTGTAATCCTGTATTGAAAAGCAATGTGATGTGCAGTACATATTGTAGTACGAGGTAAAATATTATGACACATTTAAGTTCATAGGATTATTTGTACAAACAAGCATCTGCTCGAGAATTAATTTACGCCTGTCATTGCAAGCTGAAAATAAAGTACGCACAATATGCTGGGGATTTTTGCATTAACAAATTGAAATTGTGTTACATTTTTAAAATAACCTTATTGTTCTTAAAGAATTATTTAACCCAGACGATGTTTTGCAATACTTTAAGCCCTCATGCGATAAGGGTGTCCCAGAGTCCATTTAGGCAGCAGAAGTCTGTTAAAGGGATTGTTTGGGACTTTAACATTGATAATCCAGGATAGGTGATCAAAGTCTGATTGGTGGGAGTGTGCCACCTGACAGCCTCACCAATCACTTGCTACCTGTGCTGCCAGTGGCCGAAACTACTCAGTTGCAGAGCTAATTAGCCCAAGAAAAAATAGAGATATATTTTTTCAAAATAAGAGTACATAGTCCAATTCACATACAAATTGATTTTTTATTTAATGACAGCATAAACAAGAACACCACACTATTAAAAGAGATGCACACAGAATGAAATAAAACTGGGACCAGCGGCATGTAAAAATTGGCATCAAATTTCAATATCACCATTCCAAACTGACAACTGTTTAAAATATCAGATCAAGTAATGCAAGACAAAATCACCTATTCCTAACAAAGTGCATATAGTGCCTAATTGCATATGCATCCCAATGAGGTAGATAGGTAAATGAAAACAGCATCACTATGAGAAAAACTATTTGTCATGTGGGGACTTTAGACAATCAATAACTGCCACCTCCTACTAGTGCTGTAAGCTAATAACCACAAGGAGTTATATGCACTATTCTACACATGTCAAGAACGAACAAGTGGGCCATCTAACCATACATAACGGCTTTCCGGATTATAGGCAGATCAACATACCCCATATACGGACCAAGTGCATGGCTATGTACGCACTCTCAACCAATGACACTCAACATGCTACGCCCCTTAGTGGTAAGATGGAAATACAGCAAAAGATTACCTGTACGGAGGATATGAAGATGCCACGGTCCCAAGGCAACCCGACGCGCGTTTCGCACCCTTACCACTAAGGGGCGTAGCATGTTGAGTGTCATTGGTTGAGAGTGCGTACATAGCCATGCACTTGGTCCGTATATGGGGTATGTTGATCTGCCTATAATCCGGAAAGCCGTTATGTATGGTTAGATGGCCCACTTGTTCGTTCTTGACATGTGTAGAATAGTGCATATAACTCCTTGTGGTTATTAGCTTACAGCACTAGTAGGAGGTGGCAGTTATTGATTGTCTAAAGTCCCCACATGACAAATAGTTTTTCTCATAGTGATGCTGTTTTCATTTACCTATCTACCTCATTGGGATGCATATGCAATTAGGCACTATATGCACTTTGTTAGGAATAGGTGATTTTGTCTTGCATTACTTGATCTGATATTTTAAACAGTTGTCAGTTTGGAATGGTGATATTGAAATTTGATGCCAATTTTTACATGCCGCTGGTCCCAGTTTTATTTCATTCTGTGTGCATCTCTTTTAATAGTGTGGTGTTCTTGTTTATGCTGTCATTAAAAAAAAAATCAATTTGTATGTGAATTGGACTATGTACTCTTATTTTGAAAAAATATATCTCTATTTTTTCTTGGGCTAATTACCTATGTGTATGGGAGTGTCCGTATATATATTTGACCATCTTTTGAAAATAACTTCATGGTGTTCTGTTTTTTACAGATTGGTCGTAATTGAATCATGGACTTTGAGGCCAAGCTCACAGCCTGGCAGTCCAAAGCCTCGGGTATTTTTAGACGAGATGCGGCAGTAGCTGGAAGTACTGTTGATACACACAGGGAGTTGACGAGAAGGTACAGAAATATGCTTCATAAAAAGACCAAATTGGTATGGACTGGCATGTCCTTGGATAGCTATTTGGAACAGAAAATAGTTCCTAGAGGATTGAGGGTACAAGTATATCCAGCCTTTGATTTAGAGGATGATATTCTTATACAAAGGTGGATAACGGCTGCAACCACGTGCTCTCTTGAGTTTATTCGTATCATTATGGAAAAAAATTTAATGACCTTGGCTGCAATGGAAAAAGAAATTGAGTCCATTCAAATGACTCTTAAGAAAGAGATGAGTGATGAAGTGTTTCACAATTTGCTAACATCGCTTGAAAAAGACTTTGAAAAATGGGAGAAGGATATAAGTGCGGATAAACAAAAAAAATACCTCCGAGATGTAGGAGATTTTGAAAATAAAAAAATTTTTCGATGGCAGATGAGAACAGAACAAGGGTTCCATCGTGCAAGGAGTTCTTCTGTCCAGTCTCTTACCTCCAGTGTGGCTGGTAGTAGCACGTCCACCGAACATAGTCATGTGGTGAATACGCGCTCCAGAAACAAACAAAAACCAGGAAAGCGCGCCTATGACATTTTCGGCAAAGACAATGGTGGTGATAAGCAGCAGTTAAAGGTAATTAATCTGTCTGAACATGATTTATCTGACTCCCACGTGTCCTTATTGAGTAAAGGGTTGTCCTTCTCACCTTCATGTCCAGCAGATGTTTTCACGTCCATAAAGGACCTACATTTGTTTTCAAGAAAGCTATTTTTTAAGAGATTGTACAGTAAGTCTGAGGATTTGGCGGATTTGTCTACTACTCAAGAGAAGGAAGCTTTGGCAACACTTCAATCGTTAGAAGAAGAAAATGAACCCACTACGGTGAGTGATTTTCCTCATTCCTTGCTAAAAAAATCTAATAAATTTCCTGCGTTTAATTCCTGTCCGGCCCTTGAAATCTTTACGAGGATGGTATCCCAGGAATTTCAACAGCAGTTTCCCTCCAAGATGGGGTGTAAAAATTTGACGAGAAATGAAGAAAGTGCACTTAGGGATTTGCAAACATGGGATGACGTATTGTTTAAGCCCGCTGATAAAGGCGGGAACATGGTAATTTGGCCAATTACCATGTATGTAAGACAGGCTTATAAACTGCTAAATGTACGTCAGTGCTACAAGAAATTGAGTTGTAATCCCTTACCTGCCTTTCAGGATGAACTACTTTCCATTCTTGTGGCGGCCTTTGAAAAGGGTGTTATTCCAAAAAAATTGATGGAGAGCATTAAAAATCTACATCCCCGACTGGCGACGTTTTATCTTATTCCAAAAGTGCACAAGAACTTAACGGACCCTCCTGGAAGACCCATAGTGGCAGGTAACGGCTCTTTATGTGAGGTGGTTTGCAATGTTATCGATTACTACTTGCAACCGTTGGTTGCAGAGTTGCCATCCTTTATTAAGGACACGACATCGGCCTTGCGTCGTCTGGACAATATTCAATTGAGTCCAGACATGACTCTAGTTACGGCCGATGTCGAGTCCTTATATACATCCATAAAACATCATGATGGACTTCGAGCTGTATCCTTCTTCTTACAGAACAGCACAATTGATGGAGACATGGTTGATCTATTACTTCTTCTGATCGAATTTGTTTTGACCCACAACGTATTCACGTTTGACGGAAAAATTTTCCTACAAACACAAGGCACTGCAATGGGGGCGGCATGTGCGCCCTCATATGCAAATTTATTTTTAGGTGCCTGGGAGCGTGATATTTTCTTGGGGGAGGCCATCCCAGGATGTGGCAGCATCCATAATTGGATGCGCTACATAGATGACATCCTTTTTATCTGGGATGGCTCCCCCAATGAGTTACAGGAAGTTATGTTGATGTTGAATAACAACGATCAAAACATCAGGTTGACATTTAAACATGGCAGGGAATTAGATTTCTTGGACATCTTTGTGAAGACTCTTGATGATGGCTTTTTGTCTACATCTATTTTCAGGAAGAGTACCGCTACCAACAGTATTTTGCATGCATCATCCTCTCATCCTAAGTCGGTCATTACAGGGATACCGACAGGACAATTCTTACGAACCAAAAGAATTTGTTCAAACACGGAGTCATTTGAAAGACAAGCAGGAGAACTTGCACAACGCTTCTTGAGTCGAGGATATAGCAAGAATATCATCAAAAAGGGCTATTATCGGGCTCATAAAACCCCCAGGAGTTCTTTGCTATTTACCAATGACAGAATATTAACAAGTGGCAATCAGAAAAATCAAGGAGAGCAGGTACGGTATATCACCACGTACCATAGTCATTGGCAAAAAATGAGAAACATTATATCTAAACACTGGGGGATTTTGCGTTCAGACCCTATATTGAAAAAAGTTCTGCCTGAAAAACCTCTCATAACAGCTAGGAGGTCAAGAAATTTGAGAGATCAGTTGGTGCATAGCCACTTCGATCCTCAGCGGAAGGATAGAAGGTTGGTGCCCATTTCTGATCAGGGTTTCTTTCCCTGCACTTTTTGTAAAGCCTGTGCCAATTTGACAAAATCAAAAAATTTTACAAACTTTGATGGGTCTCGGAAATTTAACATCAGGATGCATTTGACATGTTCTTCAAAGGGGGTTATTTACCTAGGAGAATGCCCCTGTAAAAAACTATATGTAGGTCTCACCACTCGGGAGTTGAAGATCCGAGTACGGGAGCACTGTAGGGATATAGCAAAAGCTAAAACTGTGGAGGATTACACTACATTAAAAACGTTACCACGTCATTTTAAGGAGTTTCACGGATGCAACCCCCATGTTCTTAAAATTAAGGCCATTGACCAGGTTGACCTGGGCATTAGAGGGGGGGACCTGGCAAAGATATTAGCCAGGTTGGAGAGCCGTTGGATCTTCAGGCTGGGTACCCTCAGCCCCCAGGGTCTCAATGAGACCCTGGGTTTTGGGGCCTTTTTGTGAGGTTTCTTATCTGTTCCTTCAGCTTTTGCTCGTCAATTCCTGCTAGTGTGTTTTTAATATTGTTTTTATTGTTTTTAATTTACGTAGTGTGTCAGGCAGGGGGGAATTGGGAACCATGAGGGATGGTCAATGGGGTGCCGGTTTATTCATGAAGTATTTGTTCTATTTGGCTAATTCCCCCTTTTTTTTGTAGATTTTCCAATATCAGGTATCCAGTATGTCTAAAGAAAGAGGACTGGGTTCCCAACCAATGGGGTGTGCATATTGAAAGACCTTGATCCATGCGGCTTGAAGAAATCATGACCCACGTGATGTGTTTTCCAGACATTCCATCCATTTCCCTGCAATAAGAATAAATTTCCCTCGTAGATGGGATATCCTACAAGGGGATTTGTGATAGTTTAAACCATCAGTAACTGTTGGATTTTAGTATTGCTTAAATTAATTTAACGTGATGTTTTTGTGATATATGCTACATCTAAATGGGGTTGGTGACTGATTGTCCTCCTCACCATAAGGGTACATCGGGATTTATTGAATGCTATGATTATATTGATACTTGTTGTATGTGTGTATCCTTGGAGAGGTGTGCATTGTTATACTGGCTACCGATGTATCTTTAATGGCATTGTGCATAATACATCATAACAGTGGTGGGCAGTGCGCAGTTCTCTAGTGATTCGATATATGCATTTATTTTTAAAAAAATCTTTTCCATGCATTATGTGGGTAATCCTGCGGAAAAAAAGTTGCCCTGTAGCTGCTCAAAGTCCGGCCTCCTATTTCTATTTCTATTACAGTATTCATGTCAGTACATCTGTAGATTATATACACCATCGGGGGTATGCGCTCTTATGGTCTGACTCCTCCGGAACCAAATGAACGGCGTATATGATGGGACCAACCTGCGTCGCTGCACAACTTCCGGTGCTTGACACGCAGGTTGCGTACCAGAGCCGCCCGACAGGAAGTTGTTTTTAAACCGGATGGTGAAAGATCACGTGAGCGCTGTTTATCCTCCGATTGGTGGGACACTAGTATTTAGTTCCCATGTTCCCTCTTGCCCGGCACGCCCCCCGTCGAAGCCGGGTGCGAAACGCGCGTCGGGTTGCCTTGGGACCGTGGCATCTTCATATCCTCCGTACAGGTAATCTTTTGCTGTATTTCCATCTTACTACTAAGGGGCGTAGCATGTTGAGTGTCATTGGTTGAGAGTGCGTACATAGCCATGCACTTGGTCCGTATATGGGGTATGTTGATCTGCCTATAATCCGGAAAGCCGTTATGTATGGTTAGATGGCCCACTTGTTCGTTCTTGACATGTGTAGAATAGTGCATATAACTCCTTGTGGTTATTAGCTTACAGCACTAGTAGGAGGTGGCAGTTATTGATTGTCTAAAGTCCCCACATGACAAATAGTTTTTCTCATAGTGATGCTGTTTTCATTTACCTATCTACCTCATTGGGATGCATATGCAATTAGGCACTATATGCACTTTGTTAGGAATAGGTGATTTTGTCTTGCATTACTTGATCTGATATTTTAAACAGTTGTCAGTTTGGAATGGTGATATTGAAATTTGATGCCAATTTTTACATGCCGCTGGTCCCAGTTTTATTTCATTCTGTGTGTATCTCTTTTAATAGTGTGGTGTTCTTGTTTATGCTGTCATTAAATAAAAAATCAATTTGTATGTGAAAAAAAAAAAAAAAAAAAAAAAAAAAAGGCACGCCCCCCGTCGAAGCCGGGTGCGAAACGCGCGTCGGGTTGCCTTGGGACCGTGGCATCTTCATATCCTCCGTACAGGTAATCTTTTGCTGTATTTCCATCTTACCACTAAGGGGCGTAGCATGTTGAGTGTCATTGGTTGAGAGTGCGTACATAGCCATGCACTTGGTCCGTATATGGGGTATGTTGATCTGCCTATAATCCGGAAAGCCGTTATGTATGGTTAGATGGCCCACTTGTTCGTTCTTGACATGTGTAGAATAGTGCATATAACTCCTTGTGGTTATTAGCTTACAGCACTAGTAGGAGGTGGCAGTTATTGATTGTCTAAAGTCCCTACATGACAAATAGTTTTTCTCATAGTGATGCTGTTTTCATTTACCTATCTACCTCATTGGGATGCATATGCAATTAGGCACTATATGCACTTTGTTAGGAATAGGTGATTTTGTCTTGCATTACTTGATCTGATATTTTAAACAGTTGTCAGTTTGGAATGGTGATATTGAAATTTGATGCCAATTTTTACATGCCGCTGGTCCCAGTTTTATTTCATTCTGTGTGCATCTCTTTTAATAGTGTGGTGTTCTTGTTTATGCTGTCATTAAATAAAAAATCAATTTGTATGTGAATTGGACTATGTACTCTTATTTTGAAAAAATATATCTCTATTTTTTCTTGGGCTAATTACCTATGTGTATGGGAGTGTCCGTATATATATTTGACCATCTTTTGAAAATAACTTCAGTTGCAGAGCTGCATGGCACAGCACAGCTGTGTCAACTATGGCTGGATACTGTATATCCAACCCCTATTTGAATTAATAGGGATCGAATGAGCAGTACCTAGTGGCGGCCATTATTTTATTGACAAAACTTTGCCGCGCAGCTTCAGAGCTCCACAACTGAGCAGTTCCAGCTGCCAGCGGCTTCGGGAACAGCTGATGAGCAGAGGTGTTACACTCTTACTGATCAGACGTTGATGACCTATCCTGAAGATAGTCCATCAATGTTAATTTGTTGTACAGGATACAGCCATCAGTGAGCAGTTTTACCATCCAGCAATTGCCCCCTAAATGTTTGGAAGCGTGTTTGTGATTTGCTCCTCCTGCACCTGTGATGCCTCCACCTAGTGGGGGCTTAGCTGTATCCTGCTGAAGTAGTAGTTTTTGGCCTAGGCAACGTACAGCTGCAGTTTCATCTTTGCTGTAAGTAATGATATTTATTCTTTTATGTTGCTTTTTTATATTATTATATTATTTACAAAACTGTGCTGCACAACTTCAGAGCTCCACAACTGAGTAGTTCCAGCTGCCAGCGGCTTTGGGAACAGCTGATGAGCAGAGGTGTTACACTCTTACTGATCAGACATTGATGACCTATCCTGAAGATAATCCATCAATGTTAAAGGCCCTTACAACCCCTTTAATGTTGGCTTTAAATTTACATATAAATCTATTGGTTCATATAAAGAATTTTTCAGGAGCAGTGTGTGAATGAGTAACTTATTAAAGAAGCTAAACAGCTTTCCACTCACGCTGTATATATATGTAAATAAAATGGGAATGGTTGGTGATACCAACTTCCTGTTTGTGGCTCATTAGTATATGGGAGAGGGGAAACTTTTCAAGATGGATGGTAACCATGGTGGCCATTTTGAAGTCAGCCATTTTGGATCCAACTTTATTTTTGTCCAATGGGAAGAGGGTCATGTAACACATCAAACCTATTGAGAATTTCACAAGAAAAACAATAGTGTGCTTTTAATGTAACTTTATTATTTCATTAGTTATTTACAATTTTATGACCACTTATAAAATGTGTTCAAAATGCTGCCCATTGTGTTTGAATGTTAATGCAACCCTCTTCTCCCACTCTTGACACACTGATAACAACACCACAGAAGAAATGCTAGCACAGTTTTCCAGTACATGTTAAAGTTGGATGTCTGACTTCAAAATGGCCGCCATGGTCACCACCCATCTTGATAAGATTTCCCCCTCCCAAATTCTAATGAGCCACAAACAGGAAGTTAATATCACCAACCATTCCCATTTTATTTAGGTGTATCCATATAAATGGCACGGCCTGTATATCAATATATATATATATATATATATATATATATATATACAGTATCTATATATATAATTGCCTTATTCTGTCTGTCTGTCTGTCTGTCATGCTCCAAAATTGTGTCACCGTGACAGTGTCACCGTGACATGTCCTTACGGTGACACAAAGCTGATTGGCCGCTGGGCTCGCCATGGCCCCGCCCCCCCACACCGATTGGCCGCTCGCCCAGGCTGCGCCCCCACACGGATTGGCCAGCCGCTCGCCCAGGCTCCGCCCCCCCCACAGATTGGCCTCTCGCCCCGGCACCCTGCAGGCATTGGCAATTAGGCCACGCCACGCCCCGCCCCCCTCACGCAACGCACGTTAGCTCTGGCCCCGCCCACCTCCCCCCGCGCATTCCCCGAACTGACAGGGCTGTCACGGAGGTGAGTACTGTACTCCCCCCCCTCTCCCTCCCCCGCGCATTCCCCGAACTGACACGGCTGTTAAGGGGGGTGAGTACTGTACTCCCCCCCCATCCCCCATCCCCCGCTCGCACGGGAGTGGTGTGGGCTCCCGTGCGAGCGGGGGACGGGATACGTTGGCATGGTTACAAGCGCATCGAGGTCCTGTAGCGGCGGAAGATCCACACGCACACACACACACACACACATCAGCTCACACTCACTCTCACACTCACTCTCACACACACCTCACACACACATCACATCGCATCCACACACTCACAGCATCCGGCGATATCCCTTGCTTCTCGGCCTCGATACTGTGCTGTTGTGACCTTCCAGGACCTGACGGAGGATCACATGGCCAGAAGCATGTGGTATCTCCGGATGTTGTGACTGTGAGCGCGTATGTGCGATATCGTCAGTGTCTGTGTGTGTGAGTGTATGCGATCGGGTGTGTGTGTGTCGGGATCGGGTGTGTGTGAGTGGATGCGATCGTGTGTGTGAGTGGATGCGATCGTGTGTGTGAGTGGATGCGATCGTGTGTGTGAGTGTCGGGATCGGGTGTGTGTGAGTGTATGCGATCGTGTGTGTGAGTGGATGCGATCGTGTGTGTGAGTGTCGCCAGAGGAGGGGACAGAGAGGGGCTGAGGCTGGGGACAGAGAGGGGCTGAGGCTGGGGACAGAGAGGGGCTGAGGCTGGGGACAGAGAGGGGCTGATGCTGGGGACAGAAGGCTGATGCTGCGGGTAGAGAGGCTGATGCTGGTGCAGCATGGGGGATGGATTACAATGGGGGGTGCGCAGCATGGGGGATGGAGCACGTTTGGGAGTGCGCAGCATGGGGAATGGAGCACGTTTGGGAGTGCGCAGCATGGCGGATGGAGCACGTTTGGGAGTGCGCAGCATGGCGGATGGAGCACGTTTGGGAGTGCGCAGCATGGCGGATGGAGCACGTTTGGGAGTGCGCAGCATGGCGGATGGAGCACGTTTGGGAGTGCGCAGCATGGCGGATGGAGCACGTTTGGGAGTGCGCAGCATGGCGGATGGAGCACGTTTGGGAGTGCGCAGCATGGCGGATGGAGCACGTTTGGGAGTGCGCAGCATGGCGGATGGAGCACGTTTGGGAGTGCGCAGCATGGCGGATGGAGCACGTTTGGGAGTGCGCAGCATGGCGGATGGAGCACGTTTGGGAGTGCGCAGCATGGCGGATGGAGCACGTTTGGGAGTGCGCAGCATGGCGGATGGAGCACGTTTGGGAGTGCGAAGCATGGCGGATGGAGCACGTTTGGGAGTGCGCAGCCTGGCGGATGGAGCACGTTTGGGAGTGCGCAGCATGGCGGATGGTGCACGTTTGGGAGTGCGCAGCATGGCGGATGGTGCACGTTTGGGAGTGCGCAGCATGGCGGATGGAGCACGATGGGAAGTGCACAACACACCACACACACACACACACACTGGGAACCACAAACAACTGCCCTACACAGACACCTACACACACAGACAACGCTGCACACACACAACACCCAACACACAAACACCGCGGCACACACAAATATACGCACATACCGCACAACACACACATTGCACAAAACATACCTCCCCCCAAAACACACCACACACACACAAACTGCGCAACACACAACGCTACAGACACACAGCGCTCCACAAACAACGCAACACACATACAACACCGCTCTCACCCCCGTCACACCCAGACAACACCCAGAACATGTACAGCGCCTACACAAACACTTGGTAACTACACACAACATATATATATATATAACAAAAATCATACATGAACTACACAATACGTAAATTCTAGAATACCCGATGCGTAGAATCGGGCCACCTTCTAGTATATATATATATATATATATATATATATATATATATATACACACACACACACAACTGTCCTCACAAGATATGTAGACATAAAGGTATTTAAAAGACGTATTGTTAACAGTTGTGTCAGAAGAATATATAAAGATGAAAAAGAAAGTGAGACACACAGAGGGAGGCACCAGAGTACAGTAGGAGGAGGAAATGGGGTAAGTATAGTTATATATGTTATCACCATGAATTAGACACAATAATCTAGAATTAGTAAACTAAATTTATAGATTGGATTACTGTAATAGCGTATATCATTACAATGTAAACTAATAGATACAGAAGTAGAAATTACCTATATCCATCCACTCCTGCTGAAATGCCGACAGGCCTTGACTTGCATTTAGGCACTAACCTTCGTTAGGGGCCATGACATCAGACTAGCAGGAAGCACTTTAGAAATGCTAGTGGACCAATAGAAGAATAAGTATTAAGAAGTGACCCTGGACTTACGCCAGCACATGACGCAGGCACCGTACAAATAGATATTGTGGTCATTTTTATTAACTGTGTCATAGAAGATTGTAGGTTTGTTGGATTGTCCCCCCCAATTTAAGAAGATGTTGTAGATATATCGTGCCCAATATAAATAAATGTCTATTGATGTACTGGAATAAGAGAAGAATAGGTTCTTTCCTCCTAGCCTCCAGAATAGATTGGCATATGAGGTGGCACAAGCAGCCCCATAGTTGTACCCTGGAGCTGAAGGTAGAAGGACGCTTTAAAAGCTAAAAAAATTGTGAGAAAGAACAAATTAAAGTTCTTGGAAAATAAAATCAATATGATTCCAATCCAAATTGCTCACATGTAGAAAATATGAATCAGCTCGAAGGCTAGCATGATGTTTTAAATTTATTCATATGGATTCTATATTACAAGTCACCAATAGTTATTGTGCTCAAATCTAAAGTATTCTGTATATATGAGGGCAGACTTACTATAAAAATTCTCAGTTAGTTATCAATGTAATTACAGATTTTCTTCCTTCACAAGTTTTTTGTTTAGATCTATAAGCAATTCTATAAATTTTAATGAACAGTACCTGTACAGATTTTCTTCAACTGAGAAACTAAATGCTCAACTCCAATTGGGAATGAAGAAAATATCTGAATTCTGTCCTGAGGTCTGTCGTGATAAGACATTTTTGTAAATAATTCTGTAATAATGTATCATTCCACCATAGTTAAATATGTTTGTATAATAAATGTTTTGGGGAATTGTTAAGATCCATCACATTCCTTTGAATTTCTAAATTCTAAATTACTAAATTTAAAATTGTGGGCTCATTATTAAAAACCTTGTTGAATTGATCTATCAAGGATCGTAACCTGGATTTATCAATGCCTGTTATGGCTGCCCTATCTGTGAAAGTTTACTGAACAATTACCAAAACACAGTTTCAGCCAAAGATGCCTCTACTGTTAAATCATTATATAATTGTGCAATTTAAATATAATTGGATTATAATCTGCATTTTTTAATAAACACTGACTATATACAGTGCCTACAAGTAGTATTCAACCCCCTGCAGATTTAGCAGGTTTGATAAGATGCAAATAAGTTAGAGCCTGCAAACTTCAAACAAGAGCAGGATTTATTAACAGATGCATACATCTTACAAACCAATAAGTTATGTTGCTCAGTTAAATTTTAATAAATTTTCAACATAAAAGTGTGGGTCAATTATTATTCAACCCCTAGGTTTAATATTTTGTGGAATAACCCTTGTTTGCAATTACAGCTAATAATCGTCTTTTATAAGACCTGATCAGGCCGGCACAGGTCTCTGGAGTTATCTTGGCTCACTCCTCCATGCAGATCTTCTCCAAGTTATCTAGGTTCTTTGGGTGCCTCATGTGGACTTTAATCTTGAGCTCCTTCCACAAGTTTTCAATTGGGTTAAGGTTAGGAGACTGACTAGGCCACTGCAACACCTTGATTTTTTCCCTCTTGAACCAGGCCTTGGTTTTCTTGGCTGTGTGCTTTGGGTCGTTGTCTTGTTGGAAGATGAAATGATGACCCATCTTAAGATCCTTGATGGAGGAGCGGAGGTTCTTGGCCAAAATCTCCAGGTAGGCCGTGCTATCCATCTTCCCATGGATGCGGACCAGATGGCCAGGCCCCTTGGCTGAGAAACAGCCCCACAGCATGATGCTGCCACCACCATGCTTGACTGTAGGGATGGTATTCTTGGGGTCGTATGCAGTGCCATCGAGTCTCCAAACGTCACGTGTGTGGTTGGCACCAAAGATCTCGATCTTGGTCTCATCAGACCAGAGAACCTTGAACCAGTCTGTCTCAGAGTCCTCCAAGTGATCATGAGCAAACAGTAGACGAGCCTTGACATGATGCTTTGAAAGTAAAGGTACCTTACAGGCTCGTCTGGAACGGAGACCATTGCGGTGGAGTACGTTACTTATGGTATTGACTGAAACCAATGTCCCCACTGCCATGAGATCTTCCCGGAGCTCCTTCCTTGTTGTCCTTGGGTTAGCCTTGACTCTTCGGACAAGCCTGGCCTCGGCACGGGTGGAAACTTTCAAAGGCTGTCCAGGCCGTGGAAGGCTAACAGTAGTTCCATAAGCCTTCCACTTCCGGATGATGCTCCCAACAGTGGAGACAGGTAGGCCCAACTCCTTGGAAAGGGTTTTGTACCCCTTGCCAGCCTTGTGACCCTCCACGATCTTGTCTCTGATGGCCTTGGAATGCTCCTTTGTCTTTCCCATGTTGACCAAGTATGAGTGCTGTTCACAAGTTTGGGGAGGGTCTTAATTAGTCAGAAAAGGCTGGAAAAAGATATAATTAATCCAAACATGTGAAGCTCATTGTTCTTTGTGCCTGAAATACTTCTTAATACTTTAGGGGAACCAAACAGAATTCTTGTGGTTTGAGGGGTTGAATAATAAATGACCCTCTGAATAAACTTTTCACAATTTAAAAATAAAATAAAAAAAGAAATAACATTCTTTTTTGCTGCAGTGCATTTCACACTTCCAGATTGATCTACAGTCCAAATATCACAATGCCAAGTTAATTCCGAATGTGTAAACCTGCTAAATCTGCAGGGGGTTGAATACTACTTGTAGGCACCGTATGAAACTATCAAAGAAAAACCTATTCACATGAGATACATACCCATAGAGGTAATCACAAAATGTTTTGGTTTTTTTTAGTTGGATCAGAAAATTACATAAATGTTTATGGCCTGACCCCACACTTCCTGAAGAAAGATAGTTCAGCAAAATGTGCTGAGGCCTGGCACCATTCCAACAGAAGGAGATGAATAGAGATAATTTCTACTTCTATATCTATCAGTTTACAGTGGAACCTCAGTTAACGAGTAACCCAGTTAGCTTGTATTTCGCTTAACGAGCAAAGATTCCTGTAAATTTGTAACTCAGTTTACGAGCAAGCTTTGCCGTACGAGCAAAATACTCACCGCACACACTTCCGATTCCGTACATCCACCACGCTCTAACCCGCTCTTGCAGTCCGGACAAACACACATAAGCACACACAAGCACGCACAAACACACACAAACACACACGCACACACACATATTATGCTCATCTTCCTTCCGTTCCATCGCCGGCCTCATGGTTCTTGTAGTTCGCCACTACAGGATGTGTATCAGTAACCATCACGAAGATGGAGGAACTTCCGCTGTTAACCACTACTCAAAGGCAGTGCGCTGACCAATCAGAGGCAAGCGGCTCATGCCTTTGACGTCAGCAGTCTGGCAGCGGAAGTTCCTCCCTCATCACGATGGTTACCCGATACACATCCTGTACCGGCAAACTGCAAGATTCAGGAGGCCGGCGATGGAACGGAAGGTAAGGTGAGCATAATATGTGTGTGTGTGTGTGTTTGTGTGTGTTTGTGTGTGTTTGTATGTGTTTGTACATGTCTATACGTGTGTAGAATGGCACAATAGGGGACCAGGATGGAACATTTAACAAGTTGTGGAACGAATTGTCTGCATTGCAATGATTTCCTATGGGAAATCTTGCTTTGCTGAACGAGTAACTTAGTTAACAAGCACACTCCCAGAACAGATTGTTCTCGTTAACCAAGGTTCCACTGTACTTAGTAACTATATATGCCCTTGCAATATTGCCATCTGTATATTACTTCACTAATTCTACATTATTATGTATTTTGTAAAATATTGGTAATCTATGGTGATAATGTGAGCCCCCGCGACAGCCGACGGGCTGCTCGGATCCGGATCCGCAGTGGCTCGAGGGGTCTCCGGACCCGAGGCGGGGTCACACGGCCTCTCGAAATAAAAAGGGGGGTTTGTTTGGATAGTGTTCGTGACGCCACCAGCAGTCCATGGCAACATGAGGGACCACCACTGCTGGCTTGGGGAGCCCCGGGGACGCTGGTGCGTGGCAGCTGAAGTTGTTAACCCCTCCGGGGCCCGGTGATGGATGGCGTGGGGAACCCGTCGGGTGCAAGCGGGGTAACGTGTACTCATACAGTCCAAAATCACTGACGCTGACACCAGGTAAACCAAACTCTTGAGCTCTCTGTGGTCCTTGTACGGGCATGCTGGGTCCATGTCCTCTTGGTGCTGCTTGTTAACCTGAAGCCTTGTCCCTTGGCACTGTGTGTTCTATGTGTGGATCCCTTACACTTGAAGCGTTTTGGGTCTCACTCACCTGCGTGGCTAGCAGGGTGAGCGTGCTCTCAGGGTTCACGCTTGGGATTTTCTGGACGGTTGTGGGAAGTCCTATCCCCCTCGTTGCGCTAGTACCCCGATTCTGGAGCGGGTGGGGAACGGTTCCTGAAGATTCCGTTCCCGTCGGGTGAATTACTGGGCTGCATGAAGCTACTTCCCAGCCTAGGGTCCGCGTACCCCGTCGTGCCCTTGTCCCTGCCCGGTTGAAGCACAAGGCAGCCGGCCTGCTCTCTGTAGCAGTATCGTACTCCCTGCCACTACCCCCTGCGACCGGGGTTCCAGCTCCTTCTGGCCAGGCCACTGTCTGGAACCTGGGATGGGTACAGGAGCCAAGCTCCACAGCGTGACCTGGACTGTCACCGCTGTCTCTCCTTCCACTTCCACTGTCCAACTATACAACTCACTAACTGCACTGACACTTCAGCCCACCATCTGGGTGGCCCTATTCCTCTCAGTCTGCCCAATGGGTGTTTGGTGGGTGTGGTGCAGAGTGTTCCTTAGGATTTGTCTACACCTGTTGGTAGCAACACCAAAGTGACAGGACCCGTAACCAAGGAGGAGCGGGTACCATACAGAAGGGCAGATTGCACGATACCCTTGTGAAGACCTGATAGGCCAGGGCTTCACAATAACATACATTACTATACTTACCCCATCTCCTGCTATTCTCTGGGCTTCTCTCTGTGTTACTCACTTTGTTTTAAAATAATACAGGTTATCCCCACTTCCACTGCCAAAATCGGGCAATGGGTGTCCAAGGGAAAAAGTCTATATATAATAAAGATTTAACTCAGGTACACCATGGAAAATAATAATTGAGAGGGTTCAATGTTTTCAAGCAAAACTTATTTTTTATTTAACAAACCAACAGCATTCAAAAAAAGAATGAGACCAACGTTTCGGTCGTATGGCCTTTTTCAATGGTCTATATACTGTATATATAAGGAAAATAAAGTAGATAAGTTCATCAAATGGAATACATTTCCAAAATCATACATACGATGAAAAAAATTCATATTGGAATCATGATAATTGGCAACTTTGTGCACATAATATTGCTAGATTACATAAACATGACAAAAAGTAAAGATAGCCAATAACATAAAATGGCAAAGGCACATAAGATACCTAAGATGCAGGTCAATTTGGTATGTGTGGATCAGGTACAGATGAGTAATTAATAGAGTCCAAGACTAAACATATGAAAAAGGAAAACACATCATGAATAAAAAAGACAAAGCATTTCTCATGCTATTTTTTTAGAGCACCACTCGAGCATTTTTTTTTTAATGCTTGAGTAGTGTTTTAAATCCAAATCCTCTTCGGCTCTATCCTTCTTTGGAGCCACTCCTGTACTGTGGCTCCATTTTGTTCCCGTAACTTCTGACTGTCCGGAAGTCAGAAGTTAAATCACAAGCAGCCAATTCAACTTTGTGAGAGCTAGAATGAGGGCAGAACGAGGTTCTCATAGATATGCATTGATTTTTTTTACCTCGGCACGCTTCATAAAACACTGGAGCTGCCGGCAGGTCACAAATCGCCGAAGACCGATGGGAGCGAAGCTAGAAACAGATGAAGATGACAGTTGGTAAGTATAATACAGGGGATAGAGGACTTACATTTAAAGCACCACTCCAGTGGGGAAATAAAATAAAATCACTAGCAAATTGCTTTAATCTGTTATGTAAATTTTTGATACAACTAATAAAAATACCTTTTGTGATTACCTTTATGTCTATATATTTTGTGTGAATAGCTTGTGTTTTGTATAATGACTGAGTAAGAAACGTGTTTTGATACTTTAAGTTACACCCATTCACATACTGCTCCTGAAATTTCTTTATAGGAACCAATTGCATTCTATGTGAATTTGAAGTTTGAGGCTGTGCAGATTGCACCTATTCAAGGGAAGTGATTTATTCTTATAACGGCATCTCTGACTATCTATTGGGACAAGGATGCTGAACTGGCATTGTACCAGTATGTGATATGCGCCTAATGATTGTTGTTTTTGTATCAATTAGGTTGGTCACGGCTAGTATTTAAGGTTATGATCTGTATACCCAAAAATAATAATTGTTTTGGTTGACTAGTATTATATACATTTGGTTAAGTGCCTTTCACTGTCTAATTGGGTGTATTGATTTGGCACTTGCGTGGAATCAGAGCTGGAACACAATGATCTATCATTATTGTGTATTTTTGAAAAAACAATGGATTTTCATTACTGGCGTAATTTTTGTCCTCATATGGTAGGAAAAGTGAAGGGGGAGTGAGGGATAGCCGACGAGGAACGGGGGCGTCCAGCTAAGTTAGGGTGTCATACCCTCCGTTGACAGGTAGGGGTCAGTTATAGGTATATACTAGGGTCATTGTTGTAATTTATTGTGTATATTATCTTTCCAATTTTTCTGACCTATATTGTCATTAAGGAGATTTTTCTCCAATTTTTTCTGACCTCTACTGTCAAATATTTAGAACAATAAACATATTTTCAGAGAAAAAACATATAAAATATATATAAAAAATATCAGAAAATATTGTTTTTTTGGACGATCCCTCCTAGTTATAAGGTACTTCCCTCTACTACTAGTGTGTGTGGGTGATTCACCTGGGCAATTTTAATAATTGAATAAATAAACAGATTTTTAATATGGATTTGTGTTCTTCACGTAAAGTTGAATTTTTTTGACTGTCCCAATATTATTGGTGTATGTTAGCCTAAAGACTGAGTAGGAAACAGGTTTTGATACTGCTGCTCAAATATCTTTTTTAAGAAACCAATTGCATTCTATGTGAATTTGAAGTTAACATTACCCCTTCACGACCATGGACGGATATATCCGTCATGGAACGTGTCCCGTTAAGCCCCGCCCCCTGCCGCGGGCAGGCGGCAGCGGTCGGCACACATATCAGCTGTTTTCAACAGCTGACATGTGTGCCTGCTAGCCGCGGGTGGAATCGCTTCCACCCGTGGCCATTAACCTTTTAAATCTTGCTGCCAAAGTCTGACAGCAAGATCTAAATGTGCGCGGCCATGTTTTTTACTTACCGCCGCCCCCACCGGAAGTCACGTGCGTGATCACGTGACTTTAGGTGGTTGCCATTGTAGCACACGGTCATGTGATGACGCCTGCAGCTATGAAGTTTCACTTTCGTTTTCCCTCGGCCGCGAGCAGAGAGAAAGAGAAAGTGACTGACTCTGCTGTTTACAGCTGTATAGCTGTGATCAGCAGATAGATAAGAGCGATCGGATTGCTGATCGCTATAGCCCCCTAGGGGGACTAGTAAAATAAAAAAAGTAAAAAAAAGTTTTAAAAAATAAAAAAAACCCTAAAAGTTCAAATCACCCCCCTTTCCCCCCATTGAAAATTAAAGGGTTAAAAAATAAACAAATATACACATATTTGGTATCGCCGCGTTCAGAAATGCCCGATCTATCAAAATATAAAATCAATTAATCTGATTGGTAAACGGCGTAGTGGCAAAAAAAATTCCAAACGCAAAAATTACGTTTTTTGGTCGCTTCAAGTTTTACGCAAAATGCAATAACAGGCGATCAAAACGTAGCATCTGCGCAAAAATGGTACCATTAGAAACGACAGGTCGAGATGCAAAAAATAAGCCATCACTGAGCCATAGATCCCAAAAAATAAGAACGCTACGTGTTTCAGAAAATAGCGCAAAACGTGCGCCACTTTTATTGGACAAACTTGTGACATTTTTTTAACCTCTTAGATACAAGTAAACCTATACATGTTTGGTGTCTACAAACTTGCACCGACCTCAGACATCATACCCATATATCAGTTTTACCATATAGTGAACACCGTGAATAAAACATCCCAAAAACTATTGTGCCATCACACTTTTTTTTGCAATTTTTCCGCATTTGGAATTTTTTTGCTGTTTTCCAGTACACCATATGGTAAAACTTATGGTTTCATTTAAAATTACAACTTGTCCTGCAAAACACAAGCCCTTATATGGCAAGATTGATGGAAAAATAAAAAGTTACGGCTCTCGGAAGAAGGGGAGCAAAAAACAAAAATGCAAAAACGGAAAGTGCCCCGGGGCTGAAGGGGTTAAAGTCAATGTCTGGGACTTTAACAGTAATGGCCTCATTAATGACTCACTTTGTTTTTAATCTTTTATGTGATTATCTGATATAAGCACAACCAATATATGTTTTGTGCTTACTTTTATAGCTATATTTGTGAGTAGGTTTTTCTTGGATAGTTTGAGCTAAAACGAGTGTAAATTAAAAATGCATATTATGGTGTTATTATATTTGCATTTCCCAATTTTTTTGTGATTAAACTACTAGGGCGCCTTTGTTAGACTGAACATGTGTTCAATCTGCATATAAGCTGAAGAGATGAAAATATACTAATTAAATATGTGTACATTTTTTAGTAATTCTCTTAACCTGATATGCAATGTGCTTAAAGGAAACCTGTTACCAGATGTTTATAATACTCACCTAATGGTCGGTGCGGAGCAGACTGGTTGGATGGGCGTCTCCGTTTTCCGGGTCAGCATCTCTTCTTTTGGCCATCTTTGTCTTCCTTTTGAAGCTAGTGTGGATGACGCGTTCTACCTCATGTACAGTAGCCGGCATTTAGGTCACGCGCAGGCGCACTACAATACTTTGATCTGCCCTACTCAGGGCAGATCAAAGTGCTCCTGCACAGGAACTCAATGTGAACTTGTGTGTATGACATAGAACACATCATCCACACTAGCTTCAGAAGTAAGACAAAGATGGCCGAAAGAGGAGTCGTGGACGCAGAGAACGGAGATGCCCATCCGACCAGTCTTCTTTGCACCGACCGTTAGGTGAGTATTATAAACATCTGGTGACAGGTTCCCTTTAACACAAAACTCTTCCACTGTTTTTCATGTTGCATAATATTGCATCAGCTAAAGAAGGATCACATGACCACAGGTACGACTAGGTGGGTTACCCAAAAATGGATTGTAGCTATCACTTAACATAATTTAGCAAAAACACTGAAGAGAAGACATCACATCTCACAGCTTAGTCAAATAGATAGCAAGAGACAGTTATAAAACATGGAAGAAATTGTACAGGTAATGTGTGAAAGCAATGAGTAATATTAGTGTGTTAGGAAAAGCACATAATACAGATTTAATTGATAGGTAGAGAGATAGAAGAGCAGATGAAATCTGCAAAGTAGAGCCAGGTAGGGTCACATAGTTGGCAGCTATTGCTGATAAGGGATGGCCAGGTTTATTATACTACTGCTTTGGCGGCTCCTGCAATTTATTCACATAATTTCTTTACATTTAGGCAAAATTAAACCAACAATATTTCTGAAAGAAAAAAATAAAGGCTATGATTGCCTCATAAATTATAAGCATTAGAAGCAGAATTTATTATTTTTGCACACCTGTATTATTAGCCTCATTTTGCATACAGTATTTTGCATCCCCCACCAATACTGCTCCATGATGCTTTTTTTTTTTTTTTTCTTTTAGGGAATGCTGGGGGACAAAAAAAGTGTTAATAGGGCGTTATACAAACAGTACAATTTTCTTTATGCAGTTATACTGATGTTTTAAGATTGTGAGAAGCACAACACTTATGAAGGAGTTACATATAGTTACATAATTACATAAGTTGAAAAAAGATCTAGGTCCATCTAGTTTAACCTTCCTTCACCAATTATACATTTCATCACTAAATCATTTATAGCCGACAATGTTGTGTGTATACTGAGGAAACCATCCAGCCCTCTTTTAAATGTTTTTTTATAATGTCTGCCATTATTACCTCTTGTGGTAGGGCATTCCACACTCTGACTGCTCTAACTGTAAAGAACTCTTTCCTATTTACCTGCCGGAATCGCTTTTCTTCCAATCACAGTGTGTACTAATCTAGTCCTTAGTATTGTTTTTGGAAGGAATAAGTCATGTGTCAGTCCTTTATATTAACCACACATGTATTTACCGTATTTTTCAGACTATAATATGCACTCCCCCCCCCCCAAATGTTGGGGGAAAGTGGGGGGGTGCGTCTTATAGTCTGAATGTAGGGCTGCAGGGAACGAGGGTGCTGCGGTGGAGCGGGTCATTGGCGGCACGAGCAGGCTGTAGCAGCGCCTGCCATAACCATGTGGGCCCTCTCATTTCATATGCATCCTCCCGCCCATCATCTCTCAGCGCTGAAGCCGACGCTGACAGGTGGGCGGGATGATGGTTGGGAGTGCGTGCATAGCAAAGAGCCAGCCCACGTGATCACCCCTGGCAACTACAGCCTGGAGTGATTATGTGCAGCTGTGTTCACTGCCTCCCGCGCATCATCATCAGCGCGGGGGACAGTGAATAAGTACGGTATGCTCACCCTGCAGCATCGCGAGGTCTCCCTGCCTCCTGGCCAGCTGATCTGTGTAGAGAGCGGTAAGCACAGCGATTACATCCTCCCTATGCGCACCCTAGTCTCCACACACATCAGCCGTCAGACAGGAGGGCATTGCGATGCTGCAGGTGAACGGCTCCACACAGGTTAGCGGCGCTGCTGCTGACACAGAGAGGAAGATGATCGATGTTGTAGGGAGTGAGGAAAGGTGAGTATAAACGTTTATTTTTTCTGTGCCATAGGATACAGGCCATATAGCAGGATGGGGTATATAGCTAAATGAGGACATATACCAGGATGGGGGTATATTATGAGCAGGATGGGGGTATATAGCAGGATGGGGGTATATTATGAGCAGGATGGGGATATATAGCAGGATGGGGTTATATTGTGAGCAGGATGGGGGTATATAGCAGGATGGGGGTATATTATATGCAGGATGGGGGTATATAGCAGGATGGAGGTATATAGCAGGATGGGAGTATATAACAGGATGGGGATATTTAGCAGGATGGGGGTATTTAGCAGGATGGGGGTATTTATCAGGGTTGGGGTATTTATCAGGATGGGGGTATTTATCAGGATGGGGTATATAACAAGATGGGGGCTATTCCAGGATGGGGGTATTCATCAGGATGGGGGGTATTTATCAGGATGGGTGCTTTACCAGGATGGGGGTACTTATCAGGATGGAGGTATTTATCAGAATGGGGTATATAACAGGATGGGGGTATTTATCAGGATGGGGATATTTATCAGGATGGGGGCTATATCAGGATGAGGGACACATATACAAGGATGGGTATCATATATCTTAGTAGAGAATTTGGGGACATTACCCCCATAACAGTGTCAGCAGCAGATCTTCGCTACATAACAGTGTGTCATAACCACATTTTTTGCTTAAAATTTTATTTTCCTCCTCTAAAACCATCTTATGGTCCGGTGCGTCTTATAGTCCGAAAAATATGGTATACATATAAATGCAATCTCCTCTGAAACATCTTTTTTCCAAGTCAAACAAATCTAACTTTTCCAAACTCTCATCGTATGTGAGGCCTTCCATTCGTTGAAATAATCTAATTGTTCACCTTTGAACTGACTATAACTTCTGAATATCCTTTGTAAATTGTGGAGCCCAAAACTGGATCCCATATTCCAGATGTGACCTTACAAGTTATTTAAAAAAGGGGTAACAATACAATGGGATCACATGATCTATTCTCTCTTTATATACACCCTAAAATCTTGTTTACTTTTGCAGCTGCTACTTTACATTATCACTGCGCAGCTTACTTGTAACCAGAATGCCCAAGTCCTTTTTCCTGTTCTGTAATCCCAAGTTTACTTTCATTTAATGTACAGTATACGCAGCAATAGGATTACTCTGTCTAGGTGCATTACTTTGTATTTTTCAACATTAAATTTCATGTACCAAGTGTCTGTCCATTCCAACATCTTTTCCAGATCGTTTTGTAACATTGTGTGACACCCTGGCAAAACCAGGTAGTCACAAAAGTGTCCATCCTCCTTGTCACCACCAAAACCCCACACTCAGGCACAACACACAGCCATAAAGCCTAGCCACCCCCTCGTGATAATAAGGGCACACCAGTGGGCGGGATCAGGTGGATGAGAACGCCCACTTAGGGGCTCCTGAGGTGTCAGGGGCGGGAACACGTCAGTTCAGTAAAGAGTGTGAAGTAAAGTGGAAGTGCAGACTGCAGACAGCAGTGGAGTCAGGGGTAGGGGCCCCTGGACTACCCGGCTAGGTGCCAGACAGTGAGCAGGGCCACAGGCGACGGACATCCGTTCGCAGGAGACCTAAAGTGGACCGGTGCAGGGTTGTAGCCCGCCGGTGCCGACAGCGGGAATCCGGTCTGGAGGCCGTGCACAGTCGGGGTGCCTGTACCCTAGGACGAGGAAGGTTGTAAGCCCCCTTGTTACTTCACCAGCAGAGGACGAGGTTTCAGGCCTTGTTCTCCTGAAGCCCAGAGAGTGAAACGGAAACCCAACGCGGGGGATAGGGTGTCCGTCAGAACCCACAGAAATCCCAAGGGTCAGATTTCGCAGGCCACAGCTCCCAAATACATACAGAACCGGGAGTGGACTTCTCCGTTTCATGCAAAGTCGTCCAACAGGAGAGACAAACATAACGTGCAGGAGGAAGGGATACATGTTCACTAACCAGGGTGTGGGACCTGAATACACCCTCCTACGGCAGCCGGTCACTGGCAACTCGGTTTACTACTGGACTTGTGTGCAATTACTGAACTGGAGAACACCATTTGACCCTGGTCCAATCCGGCGTGCCACCTCCAGCAGTCATAACTCCCATGTACTGACAAAGGGTCCCAGGACTACACCTCCCCGACCCATGGAAGGAATCCCATCTAGCTGCCACATTCCACCAGCCCCGGGCGCCCCATCACCAGGCAGCGGCGGTGTCACCATCCCTCACCGCAACCCATGGGTGGCGTCACAGACAAAATCCCCTGTAAATATCCCTTTTACGATGTTTGTGAGGACGGACAGCTGTGCGAGCCCGGGTCCGGTCACCACTCAAGCTGCAGCAGTAACCCGGATCTGAGCTGCCCTAGTAGCGGCAGTGGCCCCCACCCGCAACAGCCTGCACCTGGCATCACAAACAGGATTCCTACCCCATCTGTAGACTTTGATGACGTGCGCCTTGCTTTGAATTCCGTGAACTGTTAAAAATGTTTAACTGCCCCCATCTTGCCCGCCATCTTTGGCGTCAAAACAACAACAGCGTCATCTTCTTCCCCGAAAAAGGCGCGAAGTCGGAGCTCTGACCCCTGGGAACGCGGGAAGAAACCGGTGACTCTCAAAACAGGAAGCGCAAAGGACAGTGGGTCCAGCGAGACTACTGTCGAAAAACCAAGGGGAAAAGACAAGAAGAATGTCGGCACCTAATGGCGATGGTGGATCGATGGCTCCCGCAGCAGTGCAGGATGACAGAGAAGTGTCAGGCCCCACTCCGGTTGAAGGAGCGGTGGAGCCTGCGGTCCCGGCAGTTACACAGGTTATGCTGATCACCTTACCCTATGTGCCCGGCGCTGCCTGGCTACCCCAGTATGATGGCCGACCCGATACCCTGCAGATATTCAACAAGAAAATAGGTACCGTTCTTGATATGTACGCCATTACTGGTAAGCAGCACGCATCAGTGGTGCTTGGACAGCTGACCGGCACCGCTGAGCAAGAAGTAGAAATTTGGACTGATGAAGACCGGGCCTCGTTGGCCGCCATCTTTGATAGTTTTATAATTGCCCGCAGCATCCACAGGACAGCATAAGAGACTACGCCTTGAGGCTACAAACCGCTTTGCGCACTCTGAGGCAGGTAGACTCTATCAATGAGCCCGAGAGTAACAAAATGCTGGTGGAACAGTTCCTGCAGGGGCTGAGGTCAGCGGATGACCATAAGCAGCTGCGGCTGTGGGCCCTGGAGCAATCCGGACTTAAACTTCACAGTCCTAAAGGACTGAGCCATTAAGGCCTTACAAACACCGGAAGCTAGTGACTCTGTACCATCGCACTGGCCAGCTGACACTTCTCACTTATTGGTGAAGCCTCCTCTATTATCCCTGCCAGCACCTGCAGTGCCAACAGCACCCACTGGAGCTCCCGGTGATCTGTCATCCCAAGTTCAGCAGTTGAGCAAGGACGTCGCCAGAATCCTCAAGGCCATGCAGCTCCAGCCAAAGACCAAGCCAGCAAAGAAGATCCAGCTCGCCAACAGCCCTGAGGACGTCCCCTGGATGCAGAGGAGGAGCAACAACTGGTATGGACAGCCCGTTTGTTACAGGTGCAACAAAACCGGCCACTACTCTCATCGGTGTTCTTTAAACGAGCAACCCCTGAGGCAAAGGGCAAATCCTCTTGAATAGATCCACAAGGCCCAGCTGATTGGCGTGAGCGGTATATCGGAGGCCGCCCCATCATCTTCCTCACAGTAGACGGGATCCCGACGTTCGCACTCCTTGACACTGGTTCGCAGGTAACGACTATACTCTATGTACTGTATAAGTGTTACTGGTCTGATGATGTTCTCACCTCACCAGACTCTGGCCTTACTATTATTGCGGCTATATATGCGACTCCCCATGACCCAAGTGGGGTTTAAGGAGGTGACTCTTAAGGTGTGGCGAGTGGAGCTGGAGCATCAAGGACTTATCGTGGTGCAGAATGACCCTAGTGATCGTAACCTGAAAATGGTCGTAGGAACTAATGTTATTGAAAATTGTATGGGGGAAGTATTGCACCTATTGCAACAGCTGTCTGCCATGGTAGGAGTAGGCCAGCAGAGGGCTCTGCAACGTGAAATTCAGGCCCTCCTGCAGCGGCAACAGGTGAATCTGATGGAGAAATTGGTGGTGTGCGAGTGATGGATGTGGCGCCTCTAGTAGTGCCTCCGCGAAGTGAGATGATGATTTGGTGTGGGGCAGCACTAGGTACCAGTGTACAGGATTATCAGGCAGTGGTGGAGGCCCTGCCTTCAAAACACTGGCACACAGTTTTGGCAGCCAGAGGAGTAATTGATGTCCGAAAGGGAAGAGTGCCCATGAGAGTGATGAATTGCGGAGAGGAGGAGGTTAAGCTGCCCAGATATGCCACCATTGCTAAGCTATTAACTGTAGATGCACATGCCATTCAAACCATTACACCTCCCAGTATTACACCTCAACCAGCCGGTGACAGTTCATCAAGTCAGCCGTAGGAGTGGTGTCGACAACTATACGTAGGCACTGAATCCACACCTTCACATCACAAGGAAGTGGTTTACAGGGTAGTGCAAGAATACGAGCAAGTCTTCAGTAAACACCCGTTAGACTTTGGGAGGATCAAAGAGGTCCAACATTACATCCCCACAGGTGCATACCCACCCATCAAAGAGAGATATAGGCCAATACCGCCTGCACATTACCAGTGTGCCAAAGACATGTTGAGGAACATGAGGGAGGCAGGGGTTATCCGTGATAGCTTTAGCCCCTGGGCAGCTCCATTGGTCCTGGTAAAGAAAAAGGACGGCACCATGAGGATGTGTGTGGATTACCGGAAGATTAATCAGATCACCCATAAGGTTGCATACCCTCTTCCCCATATTGAGCAATTGCTGGTGCATTGAGAACGGCAAATTACTATTCTACTATTGATCTCACAAGTGGCTACTGGCAGGTGTCCATTGCAGAGGAAGACCGGGAGAAGACCGCCTTCGCTACCCCGATGGGCCTCTTCGAGTTCAACAGCATGCCCTTTGGGTTGTGCATCGCAACTTTGAAACGGTCCTGCTATACTTGGATGACGTCATTGTCTATTCGAAGACGTATGAAGAGCATTATTTAGAACATCTTGCAGAAGTCTTTGAAGCCCTCTCCAAGTACAGGATGAAGTTGAAACCGTCTAAGTGCCACCTGCTGAAGCCCAAGGTCCAATACCTCGTCCATGTGATAAGCGCAGAAGGTGTTGCTCTGGATCCGGAGAAGGTAACCGCCATCCAGAACTGGCCAACCCCTACTACCATCAAGGAGGTACGGCAATTCCTGGGCCTGATGGGCTATTATCGCCGCTTCATCAAGGGTTACACTAAAATGGCAGCCCCTATGCAAGACCTCCTGGTTGGACGAACCAAACATGGTAAAGTTCCCAATCCTCCATTTGCCAGGGGCAAGGAACAGGAAGAATCCTTCCAGCAGATGAAGTCGGCCCTTACTGGAGAAGAGATCTTGGCGTACCCAGATTACGGCCTCCCTTTCATACTATATACGGATGCCAGTAACGTGGGGTAGGGAGCTGTCTTGTCCCAAAGGCAGAATGGCAAGGAGAAGGTAATAGCTTACGCGAGCAGGAAGCTCCGCCCAACAGAAAGGAACCCTGAAAATTACAGTTCTTTCAAGTTGGAGTTCCTGGCACTCGTCTTGGCTGTGACAGAGAGATTTAAGCATTACCTAGCTTCCACAAAGTTCACTGCGTATACGGACAACAACCCTTTGACCCATCTAGACACAGCAAAGCTTGGAGCCTTGGAACAGCGCTGGGTAGCCCGGTTGGCGAACTATGATTTCACCATAAAATACAGAGCCGGTCGGAAGAATACCAACGCCGGTGCGTTGTCCAGAATGCCACATCTGCCTGATGGCGGGATGGATGAAGATGAGTTGGAAGAAATTTAACTGCCTGCATTCCATCAACCTGCTGATCTGGAGGATACCCGACCTTACAGCAGCCAGAAGGAGGCAGCATTCAATCCGCTACCCCATCATGGTTGGCAGGAAGCCCAAGATAGAGATCCTGCAGTCCGACTGGTCAAGATGCTGATTTCCTAGGCTGATTCCAAGATGGAGCCCACTGCACCAGCAGCAGAAGCACAGAGGCTGTGGAAAGAGAGGGGCCAGTTATACTTGCAGAGAGGCAAACTGTGCAGAGGACTGATTAACTCCAAGATGCATGAGATTATCTGTCAGATTGTAGTACCTCAAGCATATGTGCCGGTGGTCCTGGAAGCTTACCATGATGGACACACTGGCTAGAAGAAACTGGATATGCTGCTGCGAGAACGCTTCTACTGGGCTGGAATGAGAGAATCCATCGAAGCATGGTGTCGGGATTGTGGTCCCTTTGTGCTAAGAAGAAAGGATGGTACCAGTCAGAAGGGCTCGTTGCAGTCAATCGTTACCAACCAGCCATTGGAACTTGTCGCTTTGGACCACGTCAAGCTCACACCAAGTAGAAACGGGTATACGTATGCCCTCACAATAGTGAACCACAACTCAAGATTTATGGTCGTGGTACCTGTCAAGGATCTAACAGCTCGCACGGCAGCGAGGGTTTTCCAGGCGCATTTCTGCCGGCCGCATGGTTACCCAAAGAAGGTACTTACAGATCAAGGCCCTGCCTTTGAAGCTGAGATCTTTAAGGAACTTTGCAGTCTATAGGGATGCAAGAGATCTATACAACACCCTACCGTGCCCAAACCAATGGGATGTGTGAGAAGATGAATCACTTGGTTATCAACCTGCTTAAGACTCTGCCCCTTGAAGAGCGGAACCAGTGGCCTGAGAGACTGCCTGATCTAGTGGATATGTATAATACCATCCCTGTCAGTTCTACTAAGTGTACGCCTGCTTATCTTATGAGGGCAAGGCTTGGGAGATTGCCGGTGGACCTGGACATGGATATTGAAGTGCCCGTGACCATCTCGCCAACTACAGACTGGAATTCCAAACACCAGGTGCAGTACAGGCAAATCGATGAATATGTGGAGAGGAATCTGAACCGGAGCAGGGAAACGCAAGAGCAGCACTTTAACAAATGGGTGAAGGCTACCCTCTTTGCACCAGGAGACGTGGTGCTGAAGAGAAAAAGAAGACTTCATAAATTGGATGACCAGTGGGAGAGGGCCTTCTATGTTATCCAACCCTCTGACTTGAGTAATCAGAAAACTTACCTAGTCAGCAGGGATCAGGGGAAAACCACAGCCACCATTTCCAGGGACCACTTGAAGAAGTGTCCGGAGACCCTGAAGATCGTGGAAGAAGTCCCCACTCAAGCTCCGGGTGTGGAACAATGAAAAGGGGTGATCCACACCTTTATGGATGTTTTCCCAGCTGATTGGCCTATGCAGAATGGAGCAGTGATTGTTCCCGTTATAATGTTCCCACAACCTGTGGAAGATGCAGAACTAGGGAGGTTTATTAGGTCTATATCACGTCCCCGTAGGTCCTTACCTACTATACCTGTCACTAGGAGTGAGGAATCCATAGATAATTCTACCCCACTATGTCTAGGAGAAAATGTAGGGTTGAGGAGATCCACACGCCCTAACCTAGGTCAGCCACTGCTCAGATATAGGGAGTGAGTGTGCCTGTATGTTCCTGTATATAGCCATGCATGTATATAACTAAATGCCAATTAACTGTGTACGTTACCTGATTTGTCTGTATGAAGATAAGGAAGAGGTAGCGGCTTCCGGCTACCCTTCTACAGTTAATAATGTTTAACCCCCCTGTTTTGAGTTAAAGTTAAAAATGGACCAGGGCTTCAGGACTGGTGAAGCCACCCAAAAACTTTCTTGGGCCTTCTAAATACCCCCCATCTACTTTCTTGTTACCCCAAAACGAGGACTGCAACGCCTCTGGAGAGGTCGGTTGGAGGAAGGGCCTTCAGTAGAGTCGGCTGAGGCCCAGTCACTAACAAAACCGGTGGCTCACCTCTAGACCAACGGTTTCCAGACTATGGAACTCTTGGGGTGGACCGGCGGGAAAGGAACTTTTACCCCAACATTTTGAGCAATGTCGCAGTGTGTAAAGCGGACTTTAATTTGTTGAAATCAGCTTTTCTAAAATTCTGCATTTTTAGCATTTGCCCTTTTAAACGTACTATTGAACATTACATTGAAATTTACCATATTATGGTCACTGCTGCCCAACTGCTTACAGACCTGTATATCTGAAATTATATCTAGTCTATTTAACAGGATTAAATCCAGCAGATTATCTCCCTTGGCCAGTTCATTAACCAGCTGAGAGAGGTAATTATCTTGAATTGTAGATAAGAACTTCAGTAAGGGTACCTTCACACTTAGCGATGCAGCAGCGATCCGACCAGCGATCTGACCTGGTCAGGATCGCTGCTGCATCGCTACATGGTCGCTGGTGAGCTGTCAAACAGGCAGATCTCACCAGCGACCAGTGAACAGCCCCCAGCCAGCAGCGACGTGCAAGCGACGCTGCGCTTGCACGGAGCTGCCGTCTGGAAGCTGCGGAGACTGGTAACTAAGGTAAACATCGGGTATGGTTACCCGATGTTTACATTAGTTACCAGCGCACAGCTGTGTGTGCAGGGAGCAGGGAGCCGCGCACACTGAGCGCTGGCTCCTTGCTCTCCTACCATAGCTACAGTACACATCGGGTTAATTAACCCGATGTGTAATGCAGCTACATGTGCAGAGAGCAGGGAGCCGCGCACACTGCTTAGCGCTGGCTCCTTGCTCTCCTAGCTGCTGTACACATCGGGTTAATTAACCCGATGTGTACAGCAGCTACATGTGCAGAGAGCCGGAGCCGGCAGCACAGGCAGCGTGAGAGCTGCAGATGCTGGTAACTAAGGTAAATATCGGGTAACCACCTTGGTTACCCGATGTTTATCTTGGATACAGCTTACCTCAGCTGTCAGACGCCGGCTCCTGCTCCCTGCTCGCTTCATTTGTCGCTCTCTCGCTGTCACACACAGCGATCTGTGTGTCACAGCAGGAGAGCGGCTTTGAAGAAAACGAACCAGGGCTGTGTGTAACGAGCAGCGATCTCACAGCAGGGGCCAGATCGCTGCTCAGTGTCACACACAGCGAGATCGCTAATGAGGTCACTGCTGCGTCACAAAAAGCGTGACTCAGCAGCGATCTCGGCAGCGAGCTCGCTGTGTGTGAAGCACCCCTAAATGTGTAGTTCTAGGTGGTGCTGTTGAGCAGTTTGGGGAATTCATAATAGATAATAGGTGAAATGAGATGCGGGTATGCTGTGCCGATGATAATATTCAAAAAGAGATATCCAAAGAATCCAGAGTGATGTAGTATAACTGTGGTTTATTCTCAATGCATTTAAAAGTCTAACATATTTTCATCAGAAAAATCACAGAAGTTACAGTACTTCTATTGTTTTTCAAGATGAATCATATTAAACTTTGAAACATGTTGATAATAAACTGCACTTCTACTACATCTATTTGTATTCTTTAGAAATCTTTATTTTACTATTACTATGAGTGTAGAATACCCTCATCTTCTTTGCTATTTTTTTGGCATATGCTTACAATTTCTTTGCAGCTCCTTTTTTGGAAGAAGAGAATCGTGTTAATGTACAAAATAGAACTAAAAAAATACATGATTTAAATCCTTTATTGTCTCACAAAGTCTGCTTGTAACAAACAATACATTCCTTCATCACTTCTTTTAAAGAATGGAGAACTGTGTTCAAAAACTAAACTATTCCACTCTAGTAAAAATGGATGGTAAAAGAAGATGTGGCAATGGCAATGGATGGGGAAATGTAAGAGCATGAAAAAACTTTAACATATCTTCTGACAAGTTGCAACAACACAATTAAAGGGTGCTTTACACGCTGCAACATCGCTAACGATATATCGTCAAAGTCACGGTGTTTGTGACGCAAATCCGGCGTCGTTAGCGACAACGCAGCGTGTAACACCTATAAGCGACCTAAAACGATCGCAAAAGAGGCAAAAATTGTTGGTCTGTGAGACGTTCATTTACCAAAAATCGTTGTCTGGTCAGCAGCGAGGTTGTTTGTCATTCCTGTGGCAGCACATATCGCTATGTGTGACATCGCAGAAACGAGGAACAACCTCGCTCCTGCGGCGCCCGCAATGAGGATGGAAGGAGGTGGGCGGGATGTTCGTCCCGCTCATCTCTGCCCCTCCGCTTCTATTGGACGGCTGCTGTGTGATGTCGCTGTGATGCCGCATGAACCGCCGCCATAGAAAGGAGGCTGTTCGCCGGCTACAGCGACGTTGCAAGGAAGGTAAGTCCGTGTGACGTGTGTAAGTAATGTTGTGCGCCATGGGCAGCGATTTTCCCGTGATGCACAACCGTTGGGGGCGGGTACGCTCGCTAGCAATCTCACTAGCGAGATCGCAGCGTGTAAAGTGCCCTTAACACTGGTACCATCAACCAGAAATTAGTACTAACATACACAAGCTACTATCATCCTCTTGTAATCCAGAAAGAGTGTTAGTGGGGAGGATATGGAGGATGTTATAGAATATATGGCAAATCAATCAGCTGAGCCATGACAGAATGATGTTATGTCTGATGAAATAATCAGTTTGAGTCAGTGTTCTGCACATTCTTTCTCCTGTGCTACTGGAACAGCTAATTTTTTGGACAGTGGACTCTCAACTCCATCAATTTTATTTCTGTCTTGTCTGATATTTAGTCAGATACATTGTTTTTTCAAGCCACAGCCTCCAGTTGCTAAGGAATATGTTTTACAACAATTTCTTGTGGTTGATCCATTGGATGAGAATAGTCATTGTTTAGACTTGGATGAGATGTGGGAGGAGCAAGTGGAGGATACCAATCAAATTGCAAGTTATGTTGGTGGTGGTAATTGCAGCACTGGCAAACTTTGTGGTAGGAGAATTAATAGTGGCAGTCAAAAATCTTAGTGGCACCAAAAGGGGATGTCCACTACTCTGATATCCTCTACTCTTTCCCCTTGTTGGCCCCTGTAAAAATAAGCCTATACTCACCTCCGATGCGGCTGTGGTTCCAGTGATGTCTGAAGTCGCATTCCCAGGGCCCATTTCATATTGTTATGACATGCAAGCCCTGCAACCAAACAGTTTCCCTGCCTTTGGACATATGAGCAGTATGTGAGCGCTGCGCTGACTTCCTGCTCAAATATCCAAAGGTGCGGAGGAGAAAGCTTGCACTGATTATTCATGGGGTCCACATGTCAAAAGAATGTGATGTAGGCCACCAAAACGTGACTTCAGACATTGCTGGAATCGCTTCCATACTGAAGGTGAGTATAGACATTTATTTTTTAGGGCGAACAAGGAAAATGAGAAGGGGTTGTCCAAGTAGTAGACAGCTCCTTTAAATTTAGAAATATATTAGATGGTAGTTACATTAGCATATTAGTTGATAGAGGTGATGAAGATGACTATTTAATGATTATGTGGTGGGGATAGGATCTTGGAACCAGACGAGGGAGGTGAGAAGGTGATATAATTCAACTAGGAGAGTAGTGGCATTGGCAATAAAGAGCGGAGTCAAAGATTATCCAGGGGAAAACCCACATATACTTTTACAGCTCAGGAGCAAGTGAAACTCCATCTGCTGTTGGTGAAGTAAGTGTATTTGAAAACTCTTGTATTGGTAACTGTGGTGACTATTTGTGGTAAATTTAATCAATGTTTCTGGAGGACCAATCTTTTACAACTGAGCCCTTCCATTCATGTGGAGATGAACAAAAAGGGGAAATGTTAACCACAAGTCTCTCTATAGACTAAGAGAACATTAAATCTCACCCTGTTTTGTCCCTGTAGGACAGCGGAGGTTGGCACCCTAAAGATATGCAATGTCGGTTTTCCCTGAGAGTCCTTAACTAAGCTATACATCAAATGTAACACAAAATATCATTAATCAAAAAAGAATTATACACAGGCAGAGGGTGAGACACAGGGTTAAAGAAGTGTCACACAGTCATACAGGCAAGATGGAGGAAACTGAATGAAACACAAAAGACTTATAGAATAAGTGGAACCCCTCTAAATCCTAAGTGAAACATAATTAGAGAATGCTGGGGAAACTCACACAAACAAATTGAAGGGAAAAGCAAAAGTTATAACTCAGCAATATTATCCTAAACTGAGGAGTTGGGACATCAATCAGTCTTGGAATATAGTCAGCACTGAAGGCATGTGAACGGCGAGTATAAATAGCCCCTACAAAATGTGATACAACAAGCAAAATGAGGAAGTGAACACACGTGAATAAAAATAAAACAGAAAGGCAAAGCAAAAGAAAAGAAATAAAAAAACTAACAGCCGAGACAAAACAGGATGTAGTGAAACAGAGAGGGAAACTGACCACACAATAAGAGGTCAACGAATTGAGCCCTGAAGTTGAGCCATGACTATACCTCTCCATCTTCAAGGACCATTGGACCATCAGAAACCCCATCATCTGATGACGCTGATGAAACTCTCTTATCAGCTCATCTGCATGAAGATCCTCCACATCAACTCAGGCATTATCTTCAGGACCAAAAATACTGTAGATGGTACCTGACCCGCCTAGATCACAGGACGTATTTTACATCATATTCCCGATCCTCCTCCAGATCCAATTCAATAATATCTTGAGGACCAGGCATCACTTCAAATCTCTTTAGAAGGGAAGAATGGAAAGAGTTGTTGTTTTTCTAAGCTTCAGGCAGAGGATGTTTAACTTTTACTGGTTCAAAACTTTATTAATCTAGCAATCCTGTAAGGACTAAAATTTGTAAGCAAATTTCTAGAAGCCACTTTTAAGCTGTAAAATTTTTGATGAGAACCACAGAAACATCCCCACCCTAAAGATTAGAGATGAGCAATCCTGATCGGAAAACATAGGAAAATGTTAAAATCGTATTATCTTTGGCAGGATTGGATCAGGATCGGACATCTGAACGTTTACAGCAAAAGTTGGCAAAATTGCCACGGATCGGTAAATGATCAGATAACAAAAACCATCCTCTCCCTGTCCATCACAGCTATGTCAAATATTGGCATGGCTGTGATTGGCCACTGTAAAAAAGCAAGAAAAAATGTTAAAGCAATACATATTTACCAAGTCTTCCAGCGGCAGCAGCACTATTTCTGCTTTCCTTGCCGACTGACATCTCTGATTGGCTGCAGTCAGGCCGCACCCCCACCCTCTCTGACAGGATTATACTGCTGGTGTAAAATAAGTAAATAAAAAAATGCCAGGGGGTTCCCCTATATATTGATACCAGCACAGTTAAAGCATATAGCTACAAGCTGCAGCCCCCAGCCATGCGCTTATCTTGGCTGAGCATCAAGATAAGAGGAACCGCATGAGGCTTTTTAAACATTATTTAAATAAATAATTAAAAAAAAAACCAGCGTGAGGAAATACCAGTTTTAATGCCCAGCCAAGAAAAAGCCCAACAGCTGGGAGCTGGTATTCTCTCGTTGGGGAGACCCATGGTTATTGGGCCCCCGGCCTAAAAATAGTGGCCTGCAGACGCCCAGGATTGTTGCTTGTATTAAATGCGACAATCACAGGCCTTTAACCGACTGTTCTTGATTGCCCTAATGCAGTGGCAATCTGGGTAATGAGTTAAAGGCAGCCCACAGCTGCCACAAAGCTCTAGATTAGTAATGGGGAGGGTCTATGAGACCTCCACATTACAAATCTGAAAGTGAAAAGAAATGAACACAAACACCAAAAAAATCCCTTATTTTAAATAAAATACAAAAATATCTCACCCTCTTTTACCACTTTATTAACCCCCAAAAGACCTGGGTGCAACGTAATCCACATGAGATCTCACAGTGATTCTAGCTCTGATACATCTCAACTGACAGCATGAGACCATAGAACATGACCGCATGCTGTAACTTCAGGCAAAGAATGAGCCATGTGATCACCGGTGACATCAGACCGCATGCTGTAACTTCAGGCAGAGAATAAGCCATGCGATCACACGTGACATCACTCAGGGTAGTTGCGGTCACAGCTGGACTGTCCCACGGCTCTCTACCTGTGACCGCAGGTAACCTGACCTCAAAGGACCTCAGGGGACCCTCTAAGGTGAGGTCACTGAGTTCATTGAGTTTGCTTACTTTTAGGCCCTAGCACTAGTCACCAAAAGACATTTTTGAATTCTGTCCAGACTGTAACTAATCAGGAAACAGATTTCTCCTCCTATGACATAAAGGATTGCAACACAGAAAAATCCCTAAAAACCAGATGAAAACCAACACAACAAAAATAAAATGAGGTCCCGGTAGCCATGTTGATACGGCTATTTAAAGCAAATTTAGCAAGGGGCAGAAACTTCACAAAGTATTCCTGATTATATAAAACAAAACACCTCAAATATTAATCTATCTTTTGGTTCATCCTATCAGTGTGTCTATTGTCTCATGATGGCAACCTGAGAAACATAACATTTTGATACCCAATCTGGAGCAAAAAAAACTGGATCTCTCTACCGGAAATAATGTTTTTAGGAACACTAATTAATTTAATGAAATCAGCAAAGTAGCTAAGTTCTTAGCAGTGGAAAGCTTTTGAAGTGAACTAAATAAACCATCTTGCTGAAATGTTCCACCATCACCCACACAACAGTATTAATGCATGAATCAAGAAAATCAGTGAAAAAATCCATTGGCAGACTCTTGTTAGGCAGCAGATAACCTGATGGAACCTGAAGAGAAACTTTAACCATGGCATAGACTCTGCTTTTATGAACCTACTCTTCAACATCCTTACGAGTGTTCTGACACCAAAAAAGTTCTATAAATATATCTCCAAGTAGCAGAACAACCCAGATTCCCAGACAAAATGTAATAATGCACCTATAGAAATTTTGTGTATGAACAGGATGGTACATACAGTTTGTTTACATGCAGACTGTCTGGTGCACTATCCTGGACATCCTAAATGCTTTTGTAAAACTGATCCTTAGAGCACCCATTGCGATCCCCTCACTAAGAAACTTAAGAGGATTTTCATCCTCAACTCTAGAATAAAACTGTGACACAAAGTATTAGCTTTAATATTCTTAGTTCCAGGGGGATAAGTAGCCGAGAAATAAAACCAAGCAATGAAAATAGCTCATTGGACCTGTCTGCTGTTTATACACTTGACAAAATCCATATACTGTATCATAGGTTTGCATGATTAATAAAAACCAGACATGGTCGAATAGTGAAATCTTTGTATTTGGATTATTCATGCCGAATAATTTCTATTTCTATTACACGTATATTCAAAATGAATAATGAACCCAATGCAAGTCAATGGGAAACTCTAATAATTTTTAGGAGGACCTTGGAATTTTTTTTAGCTCTTCTAGAGCTACATGAGGGCTTACAAAATGTTGAAATGGACGGAAAATTGTTGAAACTGAAAGGGAACAGCATAGAGAAGATGCCTGGATGCATTTCTGACTCACAATTGCTTTCTGGGAATAATATTATCATATTATTGAGAAAGCGAAAAAACTGTGGGAAGAAAGGCGCAAATAGGGTCTTACCCGGTATAACAATGTGAGGTGAATGTATAACAGGAACACTCACCTGATGCGGTTGTGCCAGTCACAACCCCTTTGACAGCATGAAAGTAACGTGGAAGGCAGCAGTCCCGCAAAAACGGAGTGATTTCAGACAACAGGACAAAAGCAGGTTTAAATACCGCGCCAAACCACAGGAGTCCAGATGAAGTTAGTAAATCTTTTTTCTTTATTTTCACAGGTATTTAAACCTGCTTTTCTCCTGTTGTCTGAAATCATTATCATATTATTGTCAGATTATTATGGGGATTAAAGCAGGACAGTCAAACTTACTGAGATTCCCCATGACTACTTACAGATCCACTCATTAAATCCTATACATATGCACTGTTTCCCTCACCCACCCTCTCTGCCAGCATCTGTGATTAGCTGCAGTCAGACGTCTTGCATTTCTGACTGGCTGTCCTCACAGTAGTTGTCTGGGTACTCTAATAGGGTATACAAATAAATAAATAAATAAAAGTCGCAGTGTCCCCCTGTATATAGAAAAAAAGACAGTTTGCACTCTGATAATGCTAAAGTATGGAAACCATGAATGTGTGAACATGGACCTGCATTGCTGCTAAGGAAAATCTAAGAAAAATTAGATATTTAGCATATATTAATTGCCATTTGTATATCTGCCCAGTTGCAACTTCACGACATGTCTCGTAACTGGGTACCTACACTATGCTGAAGCCTCTCTCTGGGTTAAAATCTTCCTGTTTATGGGCAAGTAGGAACCTGCTATATAGAATAACCTTCTGACTGTGCACCCCTCCCCCACTTGCCACAGGTAATCTTATCCTATATAGCAGGTTCCTACTTGCCCATACACAGGAGGTTTTTAACCCAGAGAGAGGCTTCAGCATAGTGTAGGTACCCAGTTACGAGATATGCCGTGAAGTGGCAACTGGGCAGATATACAAATGGTTATTTATGTATGCTAAATATCTTATTTTTCTTAGATTTTCCTTAGCAGTAAAGCAGGTCCATGTTCACACATTCATGGTTTCAATACTTTAGCATTATAAGAGTGCAAACTGTCTTTTTTTGTATTTTATGTCATGTTCAGTTATGCACTGTTCACACCTCAGTTTGGTGAGTGCAGTCAGTCTTTTTGTCCCCTGTATATAGATACCCAGCAGAGATAAAGCATACAGCTACAGGCTGCAGCCCCCAGCCGTTCATGTTATCTTGGCTGTGTATCAAAATAAGAGGGACCCCATGAGGCTTTTTAAAATTATTTAAATAATTTTTTAAAAAAGGTGCGGTCCTCCCCAATTTTGATACCCAGTCAATATAAAGCTGACAGCTGGTATTCTCAGGCTGGGGAGGCCCATGGTTATGTATTGCCCAAGCTAAAAATATCAGCCCAAAGCTGCGGAAGATTGATGCAACTGTTGTATGTGGTAATCCAGCATTTTACCTTGCTCATCCTGATTGCCCTTGTGCAGTTGCAATTGGGGTAATATAAAGAGTTAATGACATTCATGAATTGTCAAAAATCAAAGCTGCTCCTAAATCCTGGATTAGTAATGGGGAGCAATATATGAGACCCCCCCCATTACTAACCCTGCAATTAAAAAAAAAAATACAAACACAGAAAAATGCTTTATTAAGAAAAAACAACACACCCTTTTTACCAATTTATTAACCCCCAAAACAACCCCAGAGGTCTGACATAATCCACACGAGGTCCCACAACCATCTTGGCTCTGCTACATCCAGTGTCTGCAGTAACTGATAAGATGACTAATCACTGCAGACTTTGGTAAACACTGACAGCAGTTAGGGAACCCAGCAGTGAGAAGTGGTGACATCAGTCAGGTCAGCAGAGGTCACACTCGGAGGTCCCCACTGCTGTTAGTGAAAGTGGAACCCACTGCTGGATTGCCATGCAGCCGAGCCCTGTAATCCAACAGCTGGTTGCAATTTTACTGACATTGATAGAATAAATTTAAATAAACCCTGAAAAGGACTGTTACTTGTTTAGTACATGGCAGCACTAAGGACTGTAAAGCAATGAACCCTGCCTAAATGCCATTAATACACTATTCTTACTCCAGAAGCTAACTCTACACTAATTGCAGCTAAGAGTGGTATTACTATAAAATGTAATCTATTTGAATTAGCTCTGAAAAAAACCTTTCAGATTAACTTAGCAGCAATATGGTCTATAAGGTTGGAATCCCTGGCTACATGCCTCTAATACACTATCCCTTTTCTAGCAGCCAACAGCTCTCCCTACACTAATTACATCTAAGAGCAATATTATTAGAAAATAAAACAGATTTTAATTAGCCGTGAAAAGGTCCTTAGGGTTAACATAGCAGCACAATCTGTAATGCTAGAATGACTGTCTACATGCCTCTAATACACTACTCCTTCTCCATAAGCTTGCCCTACACTAAATGCAGATAACAGCAGTACTATTAGACAATATAATAGATTTTAATTAGCCCTGAAAGGAAGTTTTGGGTTAACACACCAACAGCAAGGTCTGTAAGGCTAAAATCCTTGCCTACATGCCTTTGTCCAGGATGCGTCCCACCCCAGAAACGGTCGAACCGCTTGGATCCGGATGTTGCTACTCGGGTCCAAGGGTCTCCGGACCCGGGGGCTCGGGGTTGCACCGAAACATGATGGGGGGTTATTTACAGGGGATTTAGGTAGTTTGTGACGCCACCCATGGTGTGCGGTAATAGGGAGTACTGCCGCTGCCATTGGGAGTACCCGGGGTGATGGTATGGGGCAACCAGATGACGTTACCCTCCACGAGTAGGGGAAGACCCCGGGACTCTGGATAGTGGACTGGGGTGCAGGGGGAGCGCAGGCTCGCTGGTTGCAGGAGTTAATCTGGTACTCACTCAGAGGAAAAGCAGATGCTGAAAACGTAGTAAACCAAGTCTCTGAGTGCCGCTGTCCTCTTGGGGAGCTCATGCGGGTCCCGTCCCCTGCAGTACTGCCTGGTGGTCCATGGCCTGCCTCTGGGCACAGTATTTTTAGAGTGTCCTTGGTGGCCCGTCAGCTTGGAGCTTTCCGGGCCCCGCTCCCTGCTAAGAGTAGCAGAGGAGCTTGCTCTGAGGAGCTCAAGCTTGGGATTTCAGTGGGCTTCTTTGCTTGGAAAGCCCTATCCCCCTCATTGCACTAGTACCCCTGATCTCTGAGCTTTGTGGGAACTGTCCATAAAGGACCTGTCCTCCGCAGGTTAATTGCCGGGTTGCTTGAAGCTTCTCCCTGACCTAGGGTCCATGTACCCCCAACGTGCCTTTGGTCCCAGTCCGGCTATTGAACTGTGGCTGCTGGCTATCCTCCAAGACTAGCCAAGCACCCAGTCCCAATCTCCCGCGACCAGGTCTCCGACTCCTCCGGGTCCAGACCATCGTCTGCAACCTAGTCTGCCTCCCCCTGGGAGCTCCAACTCCCAGCTTCCTTGAGCTTCTCACAGCTCGAGAGCTACCACTCACTTTCTCTCACTTTGCTGCCCTGGAGCCAACTAACTTGTCCCCTCCCACCTCCCTGCCTGACTCTAGGTAGGCGGCCTTATTCCAGCTTAGCAGCCAACTGGTGTGCCTGACAGGGTGTGGTGCGAGATATCACTAGGATTTGTGTATGCTGATTGAGGTAGTACTGCAAGATTGGGACCCAGAACCATGGGGGTTGAGTCCTGCACTGAAGATAAAGGACGTGCAGTACCATGTGGCGACCAGACCAGTCCAGGGGCGTCACCCCTCCAATACTGTATCCCATCTCTACCAGATCTTCCTACACTGATTGAAGACTATGACCTATATTGTTAGAGAATACAATCTATTTTAATTATCCCAGAAAAGAAATGTTAGCTTAATGTGACACTAACAGGTACTGTAGTGCAGGAAACCATGCCTAAATGCCTCTACTACACTACCCTCACTCTAGAAGCCAACCCTACACTAATTGCAGTCTAAGAGCGGTATTAGTATACGATAGAATCTATTTCAATTAGCCCTGAAAATAAATGTTGATTTAATGTTTCACCAGCAGGTACTGTGACATTATAACACACTGTCCCTACTCCAGCTGAAACTCTCCTACACTATTTTCGGGTACAGTGCATTGAGCATGGCATCTCTGGGTCTTATATAGACGCTATCTGGACAGCCTATCACAGTAACGCTAGTAGCGAACATGGCTACAACATTATCGTGATTATCAGGTAATCCCCGCATATTTAGTAGTTGAAAAACAGCTGCAAAATATGGCGGGCGGGGACTCAAGCAAGGAGACAAAGTATCCCGATACTCGATCAAGTACTGAGCATGCTCTCCTATCACTAAATATTATGTAATATATTTATTACTATTAGGCCTCTTTCACACGTACGTGCCTCCGGTACGTGTTTGGCAATTTTCTTACGTACCGGAGACATGTACACACATACACAAATGTTACCCTATGGTAACAGGCACACTAACGTAAATCCACACGGAACGTGTGTCCGTGTGGATTGTACGTTTGTGCGTGTTCAAAAACGGCCGACATGTCCACGTTTCCTCTGGCATCACGGGTGTCAGATGGCCTGCATCTGTACCACACAGATGTAGTATAGATGCGGTCCCGTGTGACACGCGCCAGAGAAACACATGTCATTATTTTAAAATAAAAAAAACACATACTCACCTCCACCAGCCCTGCAGAATCTTCCGCTGCAAACAGTTGCTGCCGACCGCCGCACATTATGAGCGTGTTAAGGAGGTGGGCGTGATGTCACGGCCACTGATCTCTGCCCCTCCGCTCGGCTGGAAGCAGCATCAGTGGGGAGTGGGCGGGGCTGGAGCCGAAGATCAGTACCCTGGACACCAGCAAGGACCACGTGAGTATTCAAATTACCGGTTCTCCGTGTGTTATTGCGGATAGCACATGTAGAACACACGTGGCCCGCACGTACCGGAGACATGTACTTACCAAACGCAACACGCAAGGAAAATACGTGTCTCGCGGCATGTGCGTGATTTTCACGTGAGTGTGAGAGAGGCCTTACACAAAGCTCAGAGATAAAAGATGATGATCTGCAGTATCTGCAATTTTTTTTTTGTTTCATCTACTCAAAGGTTGTACAGAGACATAATCTGACTATGAACATGAGGTCTGATCTTACAATTTACTTAATCTTGAAACTGAAACTCTTTGGATAAAACTTGAGAAGAACTGTCTTTGAGTCTCATTACTGTGCTGAAAGTCTCTGGGGAAACCTTGCTCTTCTTAAATAGTTTCTTTTCCATCTAAAGAAAACTATTTGCTATAACTAATCAATAAGCACAGTCTAGCTCGCACCAGATCTTTATGTCTGCTGTCATTGATTAATTACTTCTCTCTACTTTCACAACAATTTTCCACCATCTGTTAAAAGCTACTTAAAATGCAAAGTAAAATAAAATCATAGCATGCTTAAACTGCGATAGTATTGTTATAGTATTTTACTTTTATGGACTTTATGCTTAATTTGACATTTTAGGGTTAATACCAATGGTAAAAAACATTTATTTTCCATTTATTCACTTCCTGAAAATCCACTGCATTCTACAGTGCTATCAAAGTGCATATGATTTCTGATTACATGATCTCATGCACATGGTGTAAAATTGTAAAATATTTTAACAGTGTAATTTGACAGGAGCTGTAGGTTTGAGATCCGCAGAATGTTAATTTATGGTGTGAATGAGGGTGCAAATTTTACCCTTTGCAATGTAAAGACTGAAATGTGTAGATACCCTGCTTCTTCATCACAATTATACAGTATATGCAGCATTAAATGCCACTGTGAATATCATCACAACATCTCTTTTGCAAGAGGTCTGCAGTGAAAATGCTACGTGTATAAGCGGATAAAGGCAACATGGGCTACTGCTTTCAGCCCAAGGCTTCAGGGGGGCCCATGACGAGATTGTGCAGAGTTCTCCCAAAGAGCATCAAGTTTCAGAAAAGGCACCTACCCTATAGAGTCTGTTTTCTAAGAGCCAAAATTTCAACTCTAGTAGTGTACACGACACCTGCTGCAGTTAAAAAGCTCAAAGTTGGATTTGGAATCGAAATGGAGGTCTGCCAGCTAGCCTTGCTATTGGCAGTCTCAGCCACTTTTCCGTTAGGCGCCTCCCCGATTCTGTTGACTGAGTGTTCTCGGGGAAGCATTTAGTTTGAAAAAAATATCGGCAAAGCAGTTGTCGCGGGCGGGGGGTGCGCTGCTCGACCGCGCTCGCGGCTCGGGTCCGGCTGCTGCTGCTGCTTGGTGGCTCGAGCGGTGGGCCGGATCCGGGGACTCGAGCGGCGCTCCTCGCCCGTGAGTGAAAGGGGTTTGTTTGGTTTGGGAATTTGGTTCGTGACGCCACCCACAGGTCGTGGTGAGGTTGGGGAACCACCGCTGCTGGGGACGGGGATCCAGGGAGCGTTGTTAGGGAGCAGCTGGGATATTTTCCCCTCCGTGGGTAGGGGTTGGTGGTCCTGGGGCTCGGTAAGGTGAAGGGAGGAATGCAGGGTAGGTGAGGTGCAGGGTCGCGGGGGCAGCGCGGTGCCAGAGGGCACGGTGGTACTCACTCAGCCAATAACAGATACAGAGTCTCCGGTAAAACAAACGGCTGGATGGACGGGTCCCGCAGCCGACTGCTGTGATCACTCCCGGATGGTTGGTGGTGGCTGCCTTTCCCTGCACCTGGTGTGTGTCTTCAGTCCCGATGGCTTTCCACCGGTAACCCGCTCCCCAGCTTGGATAGATGCCGGGGGAGCCCCTTTTGCCCGCAGGCTCACGCCCTGGGAGCTCTAGCTCTGGCGGTAGCTGTCTCTCCCTGTTCGGTTTGGACGGTTGCCTTCAATCGGGTCTTGGTTGCTAGGAAACCCCGGAGGTTCCACGTCGCTAACGGATTTAACCAGTTTAACGGCGACTCCCAGTCTGGTCGGTGTCCGCAGGCCCTGCCGGTTTGTGCTGGTTTCTCTTCCCTCCCCGGTTCGGTACCAGCGGGCCACCCAGACACAGTCAGTTTTCTCTCCTCAACTACTACTTCACTCCTTCTCCTTCACTCTCCCTAACTCATCTCCCTTCCTTTCCCGCCTCCAGGACTGTCAACTCCTCGGTGGGTGGGGCCAACCACCTGGCTCCACCCCACCTGGTGTGGACATCAGCCCCTGGAGGCAGGCAACAAGGATTTGTGTGTGCGGCTGATGTGCCTAACCGGAGTGTGGGGTGTGTTGTTGCAGTACCTGTGACATCCTGGCTTGTCCAGGGTGCCACATTCCTCCTTGGTTAAATGCAGACCATCCGGGCTGCCCGTCCATCACCGGTTTTACTTTTGCAACCGAAAAAGATAAATATATGGTAAACGGCAAACATATTAACATAAGCATTTTTCATGAAATTTCCCTTAACGGAAGGCACTTTCTTTAACGTTACTAACGGTACATTTTTATTAACAACACACGGCTTCCGCTCTCTCCCACCCAAACAACCTGGCCCTGATGCTGCCCCTAAGAAAATTGGCAGCACCCCTTGACCCCAGTCCAGTTCCAGGCTGCCCGAGCGGGTACGAGTACGGTATTTCATACCCTACGGTCTTTTCAGGGGGACCCACGTCCATCAGGAACCCCTGACCCCCGGAGGTTGGCCACCGGTCCAGGTGGTGGCCGGGCCCCAGCCTACGCCACTGTGGGCCCTTCCTCCAATCTGCCTCTCCGGAGGCGGCAACGGAATTAAGCCAAATATTTACATGCCACAAGTTTGTGGTTGCCCTGCAAGTTCTCGGGCGTGTCCGTAAGTTCCTTACGCACGGTGCAAAAGGTCCCCACTGGGACAAACTTGCCGGCAACGGCCGGTTCAATCACGGTTGACTATCTGGTTACAGTTCGGTTGATTACTTTTCATTTACTCACAAAACGGTGCTGATGGTCCCAACGGGGACAACTGTGCAACGGGGGACCGCTGACTCACTTCAGGTCCACCCCACAGACCGGGGGAGGGGGCTGGGCTGGTGCTTGGGGCTCCTGGCCTCCTCTCAGTTTGGCGTCCAGGGCAAACCAGCCCCTCTCTCCGCAATGTCGCGTGTACTGGACCAGATCCTCTGGGAGCAGGTTACGATCCGGGTGGTCCTCCGGTAAGTGGGCATTAACGTCCCGGCGGGATACGAAGACTTAGGCCTCCAGGCCCGGCTCAAAGATGAATCCGTACCCCCAACGGACATCAAACTTCCTTACTTGCCCCTCATGGATCGGGCCCCGTACCTGGAAGGTGGCTCTGCGGAGACTCTCCTTCTCCTGGATGGTGTGGGCTATCACTTCAGCTCTCCGCTTTTCTCTCTCCGCAATTTCTTGGCCTAGCGGGGTTGGTTCCCTGTCCCAGTAAGGGGCCACTGCTTGCCCCTGCGCGCGGGTCGGGCCCCGCAAGACTTCCACCATGCTGCCCATCACTGGCGCCCTCTGTGGAAGGTCCCGCGGTGTTATGGCCTGGGGCGCTGCCTCGCAGCAACGACCCGGCGCAGCCTCAGCCGAGGCGTGGAGAATGGGTACAGGGTTCCTCTCCCGCTTGACATCCGCCTCCTCCTGCACGGGACGGAATACCGGAGCCGGTACAGGACTAGGTACGGTCACTGCGGGTGTCTCCGGTGCATCTCCGCGGGCGGGCACGGTCTCTGGTAGCTTCCAAGGAAGTGGTTCAGGACGGTTATGGGCTTCTGTTGCAGGTCGGTCCGCTTGGGCGGACGGGCAGGGTACCGCTACCGGTTGGGCAGGTAGCAGGCCTAGTGGTGGGGCGGTAGTGACTGACACGGGTAGCGGGGGAGGCAGCAGGGTGAGCGGGTGTAGGCCGGGCCCCTAAGCCGCAGTGACCGATCACTTGGGAATACAGGGGCGTGGGTCCCTTACCCGCTCCTCCAAATCTTCCTCCACATCGCGTCTCCGTATAGCTACCACCACGTCCGCCATGTCGGCCTCCCACTCCTCCAGGAGGAGCTGCACACGGACCTGCAGGCGGCTGCTTAGCTGGACGGTCCGGACTTCCACCCACGCCGCGGTACCAGGCATGGGTGGATAGGGTTGGTGGTCCCGGGGTCCGGTAAGGTGAAGGGAGGAATGCAGGGTAGGTGAGGTGCAGGGTCGCGGGGGCAGCGCGGTGCCAGAGGGCACGGTGGTACTCACTCAGCCAATAACAGATACAGAGTCTCCGGTAAAACAAATGGCTGGATTGACGGGTCCCGCAGCCGGCTGCTGTGATCACTCCCGGATGGTTGGTGGTGGCTGCCTTTCCCTGCACCTGGTGTGTGTCTTCGGTCCCGATGGCTTCCCACTGGTAACCCACTCCCCAGGTTGGATAGATGCCGGGGGAGCCCCTTTTGCCCGCAGGCTCTGGCCCTGGGAGCTCTAGCTCTGGCGGTAGCTGTCTCTCCCTGTTCGGTTTGGACGGTTGCCTTCAATCGGGTCTTGGTTGCTAGGAAACCCCAGTGGTTCCCGTCGCTAATGGATTTAACCAGTTTAATGGCGACTCCCAGCCTGGTCGGGGTCCGCAGGCCCTGCCGCTTTGTGTTGGCTTCTCTTCGCTCCCCGGTTCGGTACCGGCGGGCCACCGCCCGTCCCCGGTCCTACGGTTCCGCGTCAATCGGCCTCTCCTGCAGACGGCCACCACCGTCTGCCAACCTTGCTCCCGGTGCTCGGGCCACGTACCCGGACACAGTCAGTCTTCTCTCCTCAACTACTACTTCACTCCTTCTTCTTCACTCTCCCTAACTCATCTCCCTTCCTTTCCCGCCTCCAGAACTGTGAACTCCTCGGTGGGTGGGGCCAACCACCTGGCTAAACCCCACCTGGTGTGGACATCAGCCCCTGGAGGGAGGCAACAAGGATTTATGTGTGCGGCTGATGTGCCTAACCGGGGTGTGGGGTGTGTTGTTGCAGTACCTGTGACGTCCTGGCTTGTCCAGGGCGCCACACAGGCCGCTATTGCTGAATAATACAGCAAGGAATAATGGAACTGGAGTTTGTTTCTATTTTGCTTGTTATCGGTGGTGGGGCCATGATTAGGAGGGGAGCAGGTGGAAGCTGAAGCCAAGGAACTGGAACTAAATGTAGAAAACTCATCAATCAGTATGCTGAGATGTGTGGACACATACTTTTCCACTATGTTGCTGAAATGCTGCCTTTTGTTAATCCAGAGCATATCAGATAGTGGTGCTGGATGTTGTGACTAGAGATGAGACACGCCCTGGAGTTCGAGTTCGGTTCGTCGAACGGTGCCCAGTTTGACGAGCTGTTCGACGAGCCGTTCGACGAACCTCTCGAACCCCATTGAAAACAATGGGAGGCAATCACAAACACCTAAAAACACCTGGAAAATACCCTCAAAGTTGTCCAAAAGGTGCCAAACAACTCCGAAGACAACACAAACACATGGGGAAGTAACAAGGACAAATACTCATGCGAAATCTAAACAGCTGGACGAGGAAAAAGAGGAGGAGACACAGATATATGCATGGCATGCCCTTCTAAAATCATGTAAAACATAGCAAGAAGACTCCAAGCAGACTCTTCATTTTTTCCAAAAATTGGGCTCCACAGATACCACTTCAGTGGCAGCACTTGTGCCCCAGTTGCAAACTGTATGTGTTGATTAGCATCAAGCACATTCCAAAATACGCCAGCCTTAACTGTCCCCAGGATGACACCAGAATAGGTAGCAAAGTCTTTGCTGAACCATAACTTGTTCATCTTGGCTCGTTTTTAAAAACACAACAAGGGTTATTCCAAGCAGAGTCTCCCTTTTTTCCAAAAATTGGGCCACACAAACACCACTTTAGTGGCAGCACTTCTGCCCCAGTTGCAAACTGTATGTATTGATTGGCATCAAGCACATTCCAAAATACACCAGCCTTAACTGTCCCCAGGATGACACCTAGATAGATAGCAAAGTTTTTGCTGAACGATGACTTGTTCATCTTGGCTCGTTTTTAAAAACACAACAAGGGGACTCCAAGCAGAGTCTCCCTTTTTTCCAAAAATTGGGCCCCACAGACACCACTTTAGTGGCAGCACTTGTGCCCTAGTTGCAAACTGTATGTGTTGATTAGCATCAAGCACATTCCAAAATACGCCAGCCTTAACTGTCCCCAGGAGGACACCGGGATAGGTAGCAAAGTCTTTGCTGAACCATAACTTGTTCATCTTGGCTCGTTTTTAAAAACACAACAAGGGGACTCTAAGCAGAGTCTCCTTTTTTTCTAAAAATTGGGCCCCACAGACACCACTTCAGTGGCAGCACTTGTGCCCTAGTTGCAAAAAGGTTGTTTTGATTAGCATCAAGCACATTCCAAAATATGCCAGCCTTAGCTGTCGCCCGGATGACACCGGGGAAGGTCTAGCAAAGTCTTTGCTGATCCTAGATCTGTTCATCTTGGCTCATTTTTAAAAACACAGTAAGGGTTACTCCAAGCGGAGTCTCCCTTTTTTCCAAAAATTGGGCCCCACAGACACCACTTTAGTGGCAGCACTTGTGCTCCAGTTGCAAACTGTATGTGTTGATTAGTATTAAGCACATTCCAAAATACGCCAGCCTTAACTGTCCCCAGGATGACACCGGGATAGGTAGCAAAGTCTTTGCTGAACCATGACTTGTTCATCTCGGCTTGTTTTTAAAAACGCAGCAAGGGGACTCCAAGCAGAGTCTCCCTTTTTTCCAAAAATTTGGCCCCACAGACACCACTTCAGTGGCAGCACTTGTGCCCTAGTTGCAAAAACGTTTTTTGATTTGCATCAAGCACATTCCAAAATACGCCAGCCTTAGCTGTCGCCCGGATGACACCGGGGAAGGTCTAGCAACGTCTTTTCTGATCCCAGATCTGTTCATCTTGGCTCATTTTCAAAAACACAGCAAGGGTTTTTCCAAGCAGAGTCTCCCTTTTTTCCAAAAATTGGGCCCCACAGACACCACTTCAGTGGCGGCACTTGTGCCCCAGTTGCAAACTGTATGTGTTGATTAGCATCAAGCATATTCCAAAATACGGCAGCCTTAGCTGTCGCCCGGATGACATCAAGGAAGGTCTAGCAAAGTCTTTGCTGATTCCAGATCTGTTCATCTTGGCTCATTTTTAAAAACACAGCAAGGGTTACTCCAAGCGGAGTCTCCCTTTTTTCCAAAAATTGGGCCCCACAGACACCACTTTAGTGGCAGCACTTGTGCTCCAGTTGCAAACTGTATGTGTTGATTAGCATCAAGCACATTCCAAAATACGCCAGCCTCAACTGGCCCTCAGGATGACACCGGGATAGGTAGCAAAGTTTTTGCTGAACCATGACTTGTTCATCCTGGCTCGTTTTTAAAAACACAGCAAGGGGACTCCAAGCAGAGTCTCCTTTTTTTCCAAAAATTGGGCCCCACAGACACCACTTCAGTGGCAGCACTTGTGCCCTAGTTGCAAAAACGTTGTTTTGATTTGCATCAAGCACATTCCAAAATACGCCAGCCTTAGCTGTCGCCCGGATGACACCGGGGAAGGTCTAGCAACGTCTTTGCTGATCCCAGATCTGTTCATCTTGGCTCATTTTTAAAAACACAGCAAGAGTTCTTCCAAGCAGAGTCTCCCTTTTTTCCAAAAATTGGGCCCCACAGACACCACTTCAGTGGCAGCACTTGTGCCCCAGTTGCAAACTGTATGTGTTGATTAGCATCAAGCACATTCCAAAATACGCCAGCCTTAGCTGTCGCCCGGATGACATCAAGGAAGGTCTAGCAAAGTCTTTGCTGATTCCAGATCTGTTCATCTTGGCTCATTTTTAAAAACACAGCAAGGGTTACTCCAAGCGGAGTCTCCCTTTTTTCCAAAAATTGGGCCCCACAGACACCACTTTAGTGGCAGCACTTGTGCTCCAGTTGCAAACTGTATGTGTTGATTAGCATCAAGCACATTCCAAAATACGCCAGCCTCAACTGGCCCTCAGGATGACACCGGGATAGGTAGCAAAGTTTTTGCTGAACCATGACTTGTTCATCCTGGCTCGTTTTTAAAAACACAGCAAGGGGACTCCAAGCAGAGTCTCCTTTTTTTCCAAAAATTGGGCCCCACAGACACCACTTCAGTGGCAGCACTTGTGCCCTAGTTGCAAAAACGTTGTTTTGATTTGCATCAAGCACATTCCAAAATACGCCAGCCTTAGCTGTCGCCCGGATGACACCGGGGAAGGTCTAGCAACGTCTTTGCTGATCCCAGATCTGTTCATCTTGGCTCATTTTTAAAAACACAGCAAGAGTTCTTCCAAGCAGAGTCTCCCTTTTTTCCAAAAATTGGGCCCCACAGACACCACTTTAGTGGCAGCACTTGTGCCCTAGTTGCAAACTGTATGTGTTGATTAGCATCAAGCACATTCCAGAATACGCCAGCCTTAACTGTCCCCAGGAGGACACCGGGATAGGTAGCAAAGTCTTTGCTGAACCATAACTTGTTCATCTTGGCTCGTTTTTAAAAACACAACAAGGGGACTGTAAGCAGAGTCTCCTTTTTTTCTAAAAATTGGGCCCCACAGACACCACTTCAGTGGCAGCACTTGTGCCCTAGTTGCAAAAAGGTTGTTTTGATTAGCATCAAGCACATTCCAAAATATGCCAGCCTTAGCTGTCGCCCGGATGACACCGGGGAAGGTCTAGCAAAGTCTTTGCTGATCCTAGATCTGTTCATCTTGGCTCATTTTTAAAAACACAGTAAGGGTTACTCCATGCAGAGTCTCCCATTTTTCCAAAAATTGGGCCCCACAGACACCACTTCAGTGGCAGCACTTGTGCCCCAGTTGCAAACTGTATGTGTTGATTAGTATCAAGCACATTCCAAAATACGCCAGCCTTAACTGTCCCCAGGATGACACCGGGATAGGTAGCAAAGTCTTTGCTGAACCATGACTTGTTCATCTCGGCTTGTTTTTAAAAACGCAGCAAGGGGACTCCAAGCAGAGTCTCCCTTTTTTCCAAAAATTTGGCCCCACAGACACCACTTCAGTGGCAGCACTTGTGCCCTAGTTGCAAAAACGTTGTTTTGATTTGCATCAAGCACATTCCAAAATACGCCAGCCTTAGCTGTTGCCCGGATGACACCGGGGAAGGTCTAGCAATAGCAACGTCTTTGCTGATACCAGATCTGTTCATCTTGGCTCATTTTTAAAAACACAGCAAGAGTTCTTTCAAGCAGAGTCTCCCTTTTTTCCAAAAATTGGGCCCCACAGACACCACTTCAGTGGCAGCACTTGTGCCCCAGTGGCAAACTGTATGTGTTGATTAGCATCAAGCACATTCCAAAATACGCCAGCCTTAACTGTCCCCAGGAGGACACCGGGATAGGTAGCAAAGTCTTTGCTGAACCATAACTTGTTCATCTTGGCTCGTTTTTAAAAACACAGTTGCAAAAAGGTTGTTTTGATTTGCATCAAGCACATTCCAAAATACGCCACCCTTAGCTGTCGCTCGGATGACACCGGGGAAAGTCTATTAAAGTCTTTGCTGATCCCAGATCTGTTCATCTTGGCTCATTTTTAAAAACACAGTAAGGGTTACTCCAAGCAGAGTCTCCCTTTTTTCCAAAAATTGGGCCCCATAGACACCACTTCAGTGGCAGTGTGGCGCCCTAAACAAGCCAGGGGCCACAGGTAATTACACTACCACACCCTACATCCCGGTTAGGCACATCAAAGCCAGAACACAAAACCCTTGTTGCCTTCCTTCAGGGGCTGATGTCCACACCAGGGGGTGGAGCCAGGCGGTTGGTCTCCACCCACCAAGGAGTTCACATTCCTGGAGGAGGGAACAACAGTCAGATTAGTTGTGGAGGAGCAAGTGTGAGGAGCAAAGTGGTAGTTGAGCGATCTGAAGTTAGTCCGGGTGTGTGGCCCGGACGAAGCAGAAAGGTTGGCAGATGGTGGTGACCGTCTGCAGGAGTGGCCTATCGGAGTTTACCGTAAGGACCGTGGACTGGCGGTGGCCCGGCGGTACCGGACCGGTACACAAGTAGAAGCCAGCACCATTGGCAGGGGCTTTTCGGACCCCGGCAAGACTAGGAGTCGCCGTGAATTTGCCGAATCCGTTAGTGAAGGGGACCTCCTGGGTTTCCAAACAGTCAAGTCCCGACAGAAGGCAACAGTCCAACCCAGTGAGAGAGACACCACCACCGCCAAGGCAACCGTTTCTCAGGGCCAGCGCCTGCGGGCAAAAGGGGCTCCTCCGGCCCATATCCAAGCCGGGGAGTGGATTACCGGTGGGAACCCATTGGAACCGTTTACCATACTTAGGTGCAGGGAAAGGCAGTCACCGTCAACCTGCCGGGGAAAAGCAACATCAGCCGTCTGTGGGACCCGTCTTTCCAGCCGTGTGTTTTACCGAGAACTGTGTCATCGTCTCAGGCTGAGTGAGTACCACCGTGCCATGCGGCACAGCGCTGCCCCCGCGACCCTGCACCTCACCAGGCACTGCAACCCACCTGCCATCATGCATCCCTACCCCATCACCGGGCCCCGGGACAACAAAACCCCCTACCCACGGAGGGGAGAACTAACAACTCAGCTGCTCCCTGTCACCACTCCCGGGATCCCCGTCCAGAGCAGCGGTGGTGTCACCAAGATCACCACAACCGTGGGTGGCGTCACGGACAATATCCAAATATCCATAATCAAAACCCCCACAACCAATCATCCCCCTTTTCACTCACGGGCGAGGAGCGCCGCTCGAGTCCCCGGGATCCGGCCCAGTGCTCGAGCCACCACCGAGCAGCAGCAGCGGCTGCAGTAGCAGCGGCAGCTGGACCCGAGCAGTGGGAGAGCGCAGCGTCCCCTCCTCCGCCAGCGACAGCAGCACTTGTGCCCCAGTTGCAAACTGTATGTGTTGATTAGCATCAAGAACATTCCAAAATTCGCCAGCTTTAACTGTCCCCAGGATGACACTGGGATAGGTAGCAAAGTCTTTGCTGAACCATGACATGTTCATCTTGGCTCATTTTTAAAAACACAGCATTTACCTGCTGTGCATCACTACAAGAGGAGTGGGGACATAAACAGAAGTACATCTTAAATGCTTCTTTAAAAGTAACAAACCGGCTAGGCTCTCCAAAAAATCTTTCCAGGAGGGGCAGTTTGGGTTTGGATGATCCGGCGACCAGAATATATTGAGCTGGTGTGACGGACTGCACTTGTTGCTGTACTGCTCTCTTTAATTCAGCCACCTGGATTACAAGGTCTTCATTTGTCTTGATAGTGCAGCAACTGGGTCTATGCTGGAATATAAAGTCAGGCCAGCTATAATGTCACATTGACTTTGGGATAGCCAGGAATTGGGGATCCTAAGCTGTCCCTCAAGCTAGAAGATCCTATGTTATTCCTAACCTTAGAAATATTCCAAATGCTAGAGAGTCCTGAGTCTCCTTCCCGACCCTGGTCCTGACCAGTCCTGATCTAATTCCCCCTCTTCCTTTCCCCAGGGAGGAATGGGAAAGGAGTGTGTTGAAATCACAGATAAAGATGGACAAGGGAAAAAACAAAAACTCTGTTACATAGCGCACACACACACACACACACACACACACACACACACACACACACACACACACACACACATATAAGACAAAAAGAGAATCAGGAGGAAAATAAGAGCAGGAAAAAAGTACAAAACAACAGGGTTACAGTTCACAAACTGCACCCAGCAAAAAGCACCTCATAGACCAACATGGAATAAACTATAGCTGGCATGAGTAGAAAGATTCCAACAGTATACTGTATAGGAGGGGAATCGATGTGATAAGTCTCCCCACAACATGCTAATAAAGGAGCTAGAAGACTAACGGAGATTAACTCTTGCTAGCCTACCTATGAATCAGCACAAAACAGGTCGACATCCAGTCTTCCTATGTTGATCCCAGCCACCAGAGAAACCATAGGGCAGAGTGTCAGAATCTGCAATTTGAAAAGATTGCATGTCTAGTACGGAATTCGCTATATCCATTATATTTTGCTCCTCGCCTCATGAGATTTCAGTGTCCTCCCCGCATGCTAGGATTGATTAGCAATCACAGAAATGTTGCTGCCATCTTTGCTACTGGCATTACTGTGATTGGTGGGACAGATTGCGTCATCGAGTCTCTATGAAACCCACCGATGCTATCATATGTGCATATCATTTGGAGCGAGCATAGGGAGAGCTGATTCTGCATAAGGGACAGTATTAGTGCATCGCAGGACCTGCTTGACAATTCAAACAACAGCAATTTTCAAGGCACTCTGTGACTCATACTATTATGAAATTTCAGTGTATAGTGTGCGGGAACAGCGCATTCAGATCACTGCTGTATGTATAATGGCGATCGCCATTTTTTTTTTTTTCCCCTTGTCTTCCTTCCCTAAGCGCGCGCGTGTAGTGGGGCGGCCCAGCATGTCAGCCAATCCCAGACACACACACAGCTAAGTGGACTTTTAGCCAGAGAAGCAACGGCATGTGTGATAGGATGTCCATGTCACATGTCCCTGTATTATAAAACCGGACATTTTCCTCCAGCACGCCATTATCTGTCTTCTGCGTCCTTGGTGTCAGACATCACTGGCGCAGCTCCTATCGCCGATACTGCTGTATACGCTCCATACACAGCGCTGGACAGCTTAGGGAGAGCACTTTCTATAAGTCCTTTTAAGGGCTCGTACCGGCAGGGTCAGAGCCATGGGTGACAGGTCCGTGAAAACAGAGTTTAACAGCTACACAAGATGACAGCGTCTGTGTAGCTAAGGTCAGGGATTTCCTCGCTGCATTTCCCCATTAGGAGGGAATAGAAAGGCAGGCTTCCTTTCCTCTACCCAGAGACCCACAACCCTGCCACTGTACCCTCCTGCCCTTTGCACACTCCACCTCATTGTTACTAAGCCATTATACTAGCAAACACTGAGTGAACTTAGTGGCATCCTAATTGTGGCTATTGGACTTCTGTATTGCCCCACTAGTGCCAAGATATTTGCAGCACGTCTGCCTCCATTGCACACTCAAACTCAATGTTACTAAGCCATTATACTAGCACACACTGAGTGAACCTAGTGGCATCCTAAACGTGGCTATTGGACTTCTGTATAGTCCCACTAGTGCCAAGATATTTGCAGCACGTCTGCCTGCATGACACCCTCTTGCTCTGTTTTTAAAAGCTTTAATAATAGCAAAAACTGCTGCAACTTAGTGGCATACAAAAAGTGGCTGTTGTACTCCATTTGTGCCCCACAGGTGCCAAGCTATTTACAGCACCTCTGCATGACACCCTCCTGCTCTGTTTTTAAAAGCTATAATAATAGCAAAAACTGCTGTAACTTAGTGGCATACAAAAAGTGGCTGTTGTACTCCATTTGTGCCCCACAGGTGCCAAGCTATTTACAGCACCTCTGCATGACACCCTCCTGCTCTGTTTTTAATAAGCTATAATAATAGCAAAAACTGCTGCAACTTAGTGGCATACAAAAAGTGGCTGTTGGACTTCTGTATTGTCCCACTAGTGCAAAGATATTTGCAGCACCTCTGCCTGCATTGCACACTCAAACTCATTGTTACTTACTAAGACATTAGAATACCAAAAATTGAGTAAACTTAGTGGCATACAAGAAGTGGCTGTTGTACTCCATTAGTGCCCCACTGGTGCAAATCTATGTGCAGCACCTCTCCATGACACCCTCCTGCTCTGTTTTTAAAAGCTATAATAATAGCAAAAACTGCTGCAACTTAGTGGCATACAAAAAGTGGCTGTTGTACTCCATTTGTGCCCCACAGGTGCCAAGCTATTTACAGCACCTCTGCATGAAACCCTCCTGCTCTGTTTTTAATAAGCTATAATGATATAAAAAAATACTGCCATTTAGTGGCATCATAGAACTGGCTGTTGTATTTCATTATTGTCCCACTGGTGCCAAGCTATTTCTAGCACATGTGCAGGACACCCTCCTGCTCTGTTTTTAAAAAGCTATAATGATAGCAAAAAATACTGCCATTTAGTGGCATCATAGAACTGGCTGTTGTATTTCATTATTGTCCCACTGGTGCCAAGCTATTTCTAGCACCTGTGCAGGACACCCTCCTGCTCTGTTTTTAATAAGCTATAATGATAGCAAAAAATACTGCCATTTAGTGGCATCATAGAACTGGCTGTTGTATTTCATTATTGTCCCACTGGTGCCAAGCTATTTCTAGCACCTGTGCAGGACACCCTCCTGCTCTGTTTTTAATAAGCTATAATGATAGCAAAAAATACTGCCATTTAGTGGCATCATAGAACTGGCTGTTGTATTTCATTATTGTCCCACTGGTGCCAAGCTATTTCTAGCACCTGTGCTGGACACCCTCCTGCTCTGTTTTTAATAAGCTATAATGATAGCAAAAAATACTGCCATTTAGTGGCATCATAGAACTGGCTGTTGTATTTCATTATTGTCCCACTGGTGCCAAGCTATTTCTAGCACCTGTGCAGGACACCCTCCTGCTCTGTTTTTAAAAGCTATAATGATAGCAAAAACTGCTGCAACTTAGTGGCATACAAAAAGTGGCTGCTGTACTCCATTTGTGCCCCACAGGTGCCAAGCTATTTACAGCACCTCTGCATGAAACCCTCCTGCTCTGTTTTTAATAAGCTATAATGATAGCAAAAAATACTGCCATTTAGTGGCATCATAGAACTGGCTGTTGTATTTCATTATTGTCCCACTGGTGCCAAGCTATTTCTAGCACCTGTGCAGGACACCCTCCTGCTCTGTTTTTAATAAGCTATAATGATAGCAAAAAATACTGCCATTTAGTGGCATCATAGAACTGGCTGTTGTATTTCATTATTGTCCCACTGGTGCCAAGCTATTTCTAGCACCTGTGCAGGACACCCTCCTGCTCTGTTTTTAATAAGCTATAATGATAGCAAAAAATACTGCCATTTAGTGGCATCATATAACTGGCTGTTGTATTTCATTATTGTCCCACTGGTGCCAAGCTATTTCTAGCACCTGTGCAGGACACCCTCCTGCTCTGTTTTTAATAAGCTATAATGATAGCAAAAAATACTGCCATTTAGTGGCATCATAGAACTGGCTGTTGTATTTCATTATTGTCCCACTGGTGCCAAGCTATTTCTAGCACCTGTGCTGGACACCCTCCTGCTCTGTTTTCAATAAGCTATAATGATAGCAAAAAATACTGCCATTTAGTGGCATCATAGAACTGGCTGTTGTATTTCATTATTGTCCCACTGATGCCAACCCTGACTGTGCCATTCCTGAGGCTAAGTCTTCATTTCGGGATGCAGCGCATGCTCCAACACTTAGTGCGAAAAACCTCTTTGCACAGGTACAGGAGAGTGCGAGGTACTGAAGTAAAGGGAGGCAACTGAAGATAAGTGTGGCATAGTTTTAACACAATCTCATAGTGGTGATAACTGTAACTGTTTAATTTCATTAGGGATTTGTTGTCTGTGTTTGTCTGGGGTACTGTGAAAAAGCAAAAAAAAAAAAAAAAAAAAGTGTGTCTAGTGATTTAGTCAGTAGTATTAGCCACACCTGTTTCTAGAAGCCTCTAGCAGCTTCTAGTAGTCCTTGTAGAACTATATAAACCAGCCAGAGCTAGCGAGGTGCTGAGAGTGCGAGGTACTGAAGTAAAGGGAGGCGACTGAAGATAAGTGTGGCATAGTTTTAACACAATCTCATAGTGGTGATAACTGTAACTGTTTAATTTCATTAGGGACTTGTTGTCTGTGTTTGTCTGGGGTACTGTGAAAAAGCAAAAAAAAAAAAAAAAAAAAAGAAAAAAAGTGTGTCTAGTGATTTAGTCAGTAGTATTAGCCACACCTGTTTCTAGAAGCTTCTAGCAGCTTCTAGTAGTCCTTGTAGAACTATATAAACCAGCCAGAGCTAGCGAGGTGCTGAGAGTGCGAGGTACTGAAGTAAAGGGAGGCGACTGAAGATAAGTGTGGCATAGTTTTAACACAATCTCATAGTGGTGATAACTGTAGCTGTTTAAGAAGAGAAGAGTCGCCGTAAGCTGATCGATTGCTGGGACTTGCCGGGTCTCGCTGTTTGAGGACATCGCCTGTCATACGCTACATCAGCATTATGGAAGAGAAGAAAATCCACATGGTTACCTGCAACACATGCTACATGTTTACGGATCTGCCGCACAAGAAATTCAACTTCACCTGTCAAAAGTGCAAACTTGTTGCCCTCTTAGAGGAAAAGGTGCGGGGACTGGAAGAAAGAATAGCAACTTTGAAGCTAATTAAAGAACATGAGGACTTCTTGGACGAGGCAGAAGCAACAATTCAGGATATGGAAAGTGAGAAAAGCTTCAGAACACATACAGAGGCTGAAAAGTTGACACATGTGACCAAAAGAAGCCAGCGGATCAAGTGGTCGGCACCACCCACACAGCTTAGCAACCAATATGAAGCCCTCATGCTGGAGAACGAAAATGGCACAGCTCAGGATGATACCGTCTCTACAGGAGAAGACACAGTATCATCAAAAGAAGTTACTTTGTCAACAAAAGCAGAAACAAAAGACACTCAAAAGCACTCAGGAGCAACAAGCAGTGCGTCCAGAAAGAAAAGAAGAGTGGTAGTTATGGGCGACTCACTACTAAGAGGCACGGAGGCAACTATCTGCAGGCCGGACATAACCGCACGAGAAGTATGCTGCCTCCCTGGAGCAAAAATCAAGGATGTGGCCAACAGGATACCAACTATCCTCGGATCCAAGGACGAATACCCGTTCCTATTGATACATGTAGGAACAAACGACACGGCAAGAAATGATCTGCCAACTATTTGTGAAGACTTTGAAATTCTGGGGAAGAAAATAAAGGAACGGAACGTACAGGTTGTTTTCTCATCAATCCTCCCAGTCGATGGCCATGGTGTCAGAAGATGGAATAGGATACTAGATTTGAACAACTGGCTACGACGGTGGTGCAGGCAGCAAGGATTTGGATTCTTAGACCATGGAGTGAATTACCTCTACGATGGACTTCTCGCAAGAGACGGGATACACCTCACAAAACCTGGGAAACACACGTTCGCCAGAAGGCTTGCCACACTCATCAGGAGGGCTTTAAACTAGAAGAAGAGGGGATGGGAGAAAAAACAGCAGACAAGAACATGCAGCAGAAGGACAAACTAATCAAGGATACTAGATGCCGTAAAGAGGACCCAAGACAGGGTACTAAGAAGGAAGCTGAGAAAAGGGGAGCAAAACTTCTTTCCTGCATGCTGACCAATGCAAGAAGCCTGACCAATAAGATGGAGGAACTGGAGCTGGTAATGTATGAGGAGAAATACGACATAGTAGGAATAACTGAGACATGGTTAGATGATAGTTATGACTGGGCGGCTAACCTGCAAGGATATGAATTGTTTAGGAGGGATCGTAAAAAAAGGAAAGGGGGTGGAGTCTGTCTATATATAAAGTCCAGTTTAAAGCCCAGACTAAGAGAAGATATTCAAGAGGGAAATGAAGAGGTGGAGTCTCTATGGGTGGAGATACAAGGAGGGAAAACTAATAAAATCCTCATAGGGGTTTGTTATAAGCCACCAAATATAACAGAAACCACTGAAAATGTATTATTGAAACAAATAGACAAAGCAGCAAATCACAATGAGGTGATTATTATGGGGGACTTCAATTACCCCGATATAGACTGGGAAACTGAAACCTGTGTATCTCAGAAAGGAAACCGGTTTCTGTCAGTAACTAAGGATAATTATCTGTCCCAACTTGTGCCGGGCCCAACTAGAGGGGCAGCCCTTCTGGACTTAATTTTAAGCAACAGGCCAGATAGAATAACAGACGTACGAGTGGATGGGCACCTAGGGAATAGTGACCACAATATAATACAATTCCACTTGTCCTTTAGTAAGGTGCCTTGGAGGGGGGTTACAAAAACGCTGAATTTCAGGAAAGCAAAGTTTGATCAACTTAGAGAAGACCTTCGCCAAATTGATTGGGACAATGTCCTCAAAAATGGGAGCACAGAAAATAAGTGGGAAATTTTTAAATCGGTATTAAACACCCACTGCGAGCTAGCCATACCATACAGAAATAAAAGGGCTAGGAACAGGAGAAAACCAATGTGGCTTAATAAGGATGTAAAAGGGGCAATGAATAATAAGAAAAAGGCATTTAAAAAGCTAAAACAAGAAGGCAGCGAGGAAGCATTAAAAATATATATAGAAAAAAATAAAATGTGTAAAAAACAAATATATTTAGCAAAAGTAGAAACTGAGAGACTCATTGCTAAGGAAAGCAAAACAAATCCCAAACTATTCTTTAATTATATAAACAGAAAAAAGATTAAAATTGATGGTGTTGGCCCTTTAAAGAATAATGAGGGTAAAATCATAGAAAGCGATGTGGGAAAAGCAAATGTTTTAAATACTTTTTTCTCAACTGTGTTCACACAGGAAAAGCATATGCCAGGGGAAATGCAGAGTGATCATATAAATGCCCCATTAAGTATGACTTGCCTAACCCAGGAAGAAGTGCAGAACCGACTTAGTAACATTAAAATTGACAAATCACCAGGCCCTGATGGCATTCACCCTCGGGTATTAAGGGAGTTAAGTAATGTGATAGACAGGCCTCTATTCCTTTTATTTAAAGACTCTATAGAAACTGGGTCTGTTCCACTGGATTGGCGGCTAGCAAATGTGGTACCAATATTCAAAAAAGGGTGCAAAAGGGAACCTGGAAACTATAGGCCGGTAAGCTTAACATCTGTTGTGGGTAAAATGTTTGAAGGGTTTTTAAGGGATACTATTATGGAATGTCTCAATGTTAATAACTGTTAAACTCAATATCAACATGGATTTATGAAGGATCGCTCCTGTCAAACTAACCTGATCAGCTTCTATGAGGATGTAAGCTCTCACATGGACCGAGGAGAATCATTGGATGTCATTTATCTCGACTTCGGTAAAGCATTTGACACTGTCCCACATAAAAGACTGCTAAGTAAAATGAGAAAGCTTGGGCTCGGGGAAAATGTGTGTAGATGGGTAGGTAGCTGGCTTAGTGGTAGAAAACAAAGAGTGGTTATTAATGGTGCATACTCAGATTGGGCCAGGGTTACTAGTGGGGTGCCACAGGGGTCTGTATTGGGCCCCCTACTATTTAATATATTTATTAATGATCTGGTGGATGGTTTACAGAGTAAAATATCAGTATTTGCAGATGATACAAAACTATGTAAGGTAGTTAACACAAAGGAGGACAGTTTGCAACTACAGATGGACTTGAGTAAATTGGAGAATTGGGCTGAAAAATGGCAAATGAGGTTTAACACAGATAAGTGTAAGGTTATGCACATGGGAAGGAGAAACAGATGCTACGATTGCTTACTAAATGGGAAACTGCTGGGGAAATCAGACATGGAAAAAGACTTAGGCATCTTAGTCAATAAGAATCTAAATTGGAGTGCCCAGTGTCAGGCAGCAGCCACCAAAGCAAATAGGGTGATGGGATGCATTAGAAGAGGTCTGGGGGCACGAGATGAAAACATCATTCTCCCTCTGTACAAATCACTAGTCAGACCACACTTGGAGTATTGTGTGCAATTTTGGGCGCCGGTGCTGAAGAAAGACATTACTGAACTTGAAAGGGTTCAGAGGCGGGCTACTAAAATAATAAATGGAATGGGTGCATTACAATACACGGAAAGGTTATCAAAATTAGGTCTATTTACTCTAGAAAAGAGAAGACTTAGGGGAGACCTAATAAATATGTACAAATATATCAGAGGGCCATATAGAGATCTCTCCCATGATCTGTTTGTACCAAGGACTATGACAAGAACAAGGGGGCATTCTTTTCGATTGGAGGAAAGAAAATTCCTACATCAGCATAGAAGAGGGTTCTTCACGGTAAGAGCAGTGAGGCTCTGGAACTCTCTTCCTGAGGAAGTGGTGATGGCCAACTCACTGAATGAATTTAAGAGAAGAATGGATGCATTTCTTGTTAGCAAAAGTATAGAAGGTTATAAATAGCATAATCTTACAGGTAGATAGAAGAGCGACCAAGATTATTAGAGGAATGGGTGGGCTGCAATACCAAGACAGGTTATTAAACTTGGGGTTAGTTAGTTAGGAAAAACAAAGGCTTAGGGGGATCTAATCACAATGTATAAATATATGAGGGGACAGTACAGAGACCTTTCCAAAGATCTCTTTACACCTAGGCCTGCGACTGGAACACGGGGGCATCCGCTACGTCTTGAGGAAAGAATGTTTAATCATAATCACAGATGAGGACTCTTTACTGTACGAGCAGTGAGACTATGGAGCTCTCTGCCGTATGATGTTGTATTGAGGGATTCACAAGTAAAATTTAAGCAGAGCCTGATCGCATTAATTGAAAAATATAATATTACCAGTTATGTATATTGGATTTTATGACAGGGTGTTGATCCAGGGAACTAGTCTGATTGCCGTATGTGGAGTCAGGAAGGAATTTTTTTCCCCATTGGAGCTTATTTGACACATTGGGGGTTTTTTGCCTTCCTCTGGATCAACATGTTAGGCTACGGGTTGTACTAGATGGACTTAGAGTCTCCCTTCAACCTTAAAAACTATGAAACTATGAAACTATACTTGCATTCCGTGCCGGGTCTAAGTCCTGTTTTGTGCCTAGACACCATGCTAAAGCTGATAGTCTTTTTTCAGAGACTGTATTTCATGCAACTGAGCATGCTCAGGCACTTACTGCATCAGAGACTAGGTCTCGTAATGAACTCTTTGGCCCTGCCTCTGATGTGGGGGGCCCATATAGACCACAGGGCATCAGGTGTCCTGACGATGTGGCTAGGCCACTCCCAAATGGCTTGCAGAGGCCCGCCCCTATGACTTGTCACCTCATTATTGATGGTCAGACGATAACTGGTGAGGTGTTGTGTCGTGGCAGCCATGAGGTCAATATTGAAGTTTCGGTTCCAAATAGGACGCTAGTTATGCCACTCATGACGTGTCACTCTGCTTTTGTCACCAGGAGGTGCATTGTGGTCCACCCAGGTTTGGGGCAGACCAAGGTTATAAAACAGGCTGGAGCCAACAAGGAGGTGCGCAGTCTTCTATTATGCTCCGAAAGAGCACACCTCCATGTGTTGAACCCATTGCAGCTTTAGGCCAGAGGTAGGCAGGGATAGGGCGTCAATGCAGGCCGCCACCACAGTTGGTAACGCAGAACGGTTAAGACCAGCTCCTGTCCTACAAGTCCTGCTTGTGCAGCCCAGTGTCATTAACAGGCCTGCTGCTGCTGATGCGCCTGCTGTCCACAGGTGTGGCCCCAATGCACACGGTCAGCGTACTGAATGGCCCCTGTGATGTTAACAGGGAGTTCCTGGGCTGGGTGGGCGTGTGGACCCTGTGACGCAAACAGGGCTCCTAGTCTCCAGATCCGAGTGGCGTCTAACTCGGTTCAGGCAACTATTAGTTTCATAGCCATACAGATCTGTATCCTCCATCTAACCTTCCAGTTGCCAACCTCTCCTTTTCCATCTGGGAGCACGGTGGACATTCACTGCTGATGGGGATATATACCTTTCTCTTTCTTTTCTTATTAATTTTCGTTATATAGCGGTAACATAGTATATACCACCTTATCCAAATCTGCCAGTCCCACCATAACAGATGGTGTTTCTTCATCAAATGTTACTTTTGCTTAACCACCAAACCCACGGACAAAAACTTTTTTCCCCTTTCCAACACACCTGTTCCCCTTTCCACCAGCATCTGTCCTTTTTCAACTCATTTGGTATATGACCAAAAGTGCAACTCTACAGGGACACCGTACTCAATGCCGTTATGGGGAGATAAGGTATGCACACCAGTGACTATGTAAGGGGAATACATGAAATAGCAGAAACTGCTGTGTGAATACTGACTTGAAAAATCCAATAGCTATATGCAAGAGTGAAAATGTGAAAAATGGAATCTGCATTACTGCCATGAACATATGAATCAAGAGAAATTTAGCTACTGAATTGATCAATGCAATAGAGCCCCAGCACTACGCCAAAGTATTTCTCTACGTTGGGGTCCCTAGCTTGTGTGTGTCCTCTCATGCAGTTAAAAAACTTACCGTGTATGGGAAGCTGAGACCCAGGCTATTTATGCGTATGATATGGATTGGCAATATGTGTGGTTGCCAATAGGTTACTCAATGCCATCTCAGCACAGCAGCCAGCCCTCGGTCCCTCAGATGTGGATAAGTAAAAGACCATTTCCTCCTATCCATGACAAAGCGTTGAGATTCACTCTGTGCAGCACTGGTGTTTACTGGAAAAGCAGATCTAAGAATCCGTACCACCTTCTGCAGATACTCCTGTACACGTGCGTCCCTTTCTATGGCAGGAATTATTTCGCCAAATTTTGTCTTGTACCGGGGATCTAACAGTGTGGAAACACAGTAGTTAGCATTACTTTGAATTCGTACAATCCGAGGGTCATGTTGTAGGTAGTGCAGCAAGAAGGCGCTCAAGTGTCTTGTGCATCCAGGAGGACCAAGTCCTTGGTGTGTTGGTGGCAGAGAGGTGAGAATCGTGCCTCCTTCCTCTGCCCTCTCCCCCCAACCTCGCACAACCTAAATGTGAGCAAGCTCTCACTCATCTGCTGAGTCTTCCATGCCCATCGCCAGTTCGTCCTCCATTTCTTCATGGGCTCCTGCACCTTCCTCAACAATTTTTGCAGATACTATGCGCCCTTGTTAATCCCTCTCCCCCACCGTCCCTTGACTTCCGCCAAGGTGCCGCTCACCGTCTGGACCTTGTAGATCTTATTACCCCTTCTGCATATGACTCCTCCTGTACTTCCTCCCCTTCCTCTTGGACCAACACCTGACTCCGAATAATGCATACAGTGTGCTCCATCTTGTAGATGACCAGAATTGTCACGCTGAGAATGGCATTGCCAGTGCTAAAGATCTTCGTCGACATTTGTAAACTGTGTAGAAGGGTGCATAGGTCCTTGATCTGACACCACTCCAGCAGCGTGATCTGCACCACCTCTGGATCAAGTTAGCCCAGGGTATACGCCATACCGTATTTCAGCAGGGCTCTGCGGTGCTGCCACAGACGCTGAAACATGTGCAGATTCAAATTCCTGCGTGTCGGCACATCCATTTCAGGCGTTTAACCGCCAGACCCTAAGACTTCAGGAGCGATGAAAGTTGTTGAGCTGCTGGGTGCGAAGGATGAAAGTGAGCACATAGCAGCGTGCCCGCTGCACAAGGCCATGTAGGCCGAGATGGTATTTTAAAAATTGCTGGAGAATCAGATTCAACACGTGAGCCATACAAGGCACGTGTGTCATTTTGCCCTGCCGAAGGGCCGCAGACAGGTTTGCATCATTGCCGCACACGGCTGTTAAGTCACCAACGTAGTCCACTCAATCAATTTGTACTCCGGTCGCCAGGTGACAACGTGTTCCTTTCGTGCATAGTGCTGATGATGGGAAAGGAGTTGATGCCAGCGGCGCAGGTGGACGCAGGTTATGGTCACCCACTGGGTTGCGTTACCTTGACAGATACAGAACCACAGGCTGAATGTAGGTGGTGGGTATCTCACAGATGAAGTACCATCATTCAGCTACAACCAATGGGAAGACACCACACCCTTTTTTAGGCCCCTCCTGTCTGCAGACCACTGCCAGACAAAGCTATGAACCTCTTGTTACTGTTACCCCCAGTTCAGTTTTATGATTTTGTGTGCTTGTTACCTGACTACTTTTCCTGCTTGCTGTTTATGTACCTCGTTGGCCGATCCGCATTTCACCTCTGCTTGTTTTCTGATTAAGTCCTGGCCATCCCATTCTGTTCCTCTTCCTCAATTAATGTTTTTGACCCTGCATGACTATTATTCTCTGGAACTTCAGCCTTCCACAGGTATTGATCAACTTGGGCCCTGTGTAATTCCAAAACACTGTATAGGGGTTAAAGGGTTTCAGGGTTCTGGGTGTCCAGCTTGGTGAGTGGCTTGCCTCTAGCCTATCCTTTACAGCCCATCTGAGTGTGTCAATCCAGGCAGGCATTACACCGTGCCCTCTGCAGAAGGCCATGTAGGCCGGGATAGTGTTTTAAAAATTGCTGGACAACCAGGTTCAACACGTGAGCCATACAAGGCACGTGTGTCACATTGCCCTGAAGAAGGGTCGTAGACTGGTTTGCATCATTGTCGCACCCGACCTTCCCTGGCTGCTGGTTGAGTGGAGACAACCATTGATGAAACTCGGTCTCACTCTCCAGAGCTAACCGTCCACAACTCCTCAGCGGTGTGACTCACATTTCCCAGACATTTCTAAGTAAAGAGTCGACCGCATCATGCTGTTGAGCTGTGCTGCCAGCATAGTAAGGAGATGTGTGGGATTCCTTGGGCGCAGTTACAAGGAAGGGTGGCCTGACCACACAGGGTTTGGGCCGAGGTGGAGGACCCACACGAGGTTGAGGAGGCAGAAGCAGTGGATGAACTTGTACATACAGAGAAAGGATTGACACACAAGTCGTGGGGACGGCAAGACTTGTACAGCAAACACTTCTCCATCTCTCACCATAGTTACCCAGTGCCCAGTCAGCAACATGTAACTCCCCTGTCCATGCTTACTGGTCCAAGTATCTGTGGTGAAATGCACCCTGTCACACACAGAGTTTCTCAAGGAATCGGTGAGGTTGTGTACGACCTGCTGTGGTAGTGCGGGCACGCCTTTCTTGGAGAAGGAGTGACGACTGGCCATCGGCTCTTGGGGCACTGCAATGGGCATAAGGTCTCGAAAATCCTCGGTCTCAAAAGGGTGTAAAGGCAGCCTTTCTGTTGCAAACAAGTTGCAGATGATGAAACTCAACCTCTTAGGCATGTCATGCCCTTCGAAAATCATATAAAACACAGCGAGGGAACTCCAAACACAGTCTCCCTCGTTGCCACTAATTGGGCCACACACACCCCACTTGACTGGCATCAGTTGACCCCCCTTTTGAAAAATAAAAAGATGCTTTGAACGAAGCACTCTCAAAAATACGCGTGCCTTTCCCGTCCCCTGGATGACCCAGGGGAAGAAAAGTCCTCTGAGAGCCATGACTTGTTCATCTTGGTTCTTTTAGAAACACAGCGAGGGGACTCCAACCACAGTCTCCCTCGTTGCCACTAATTGGGCCACACACACCCAACTTGACTGGCATAAGTTGACCCCCCTTTTGAAAAAGAAAAAGATGCTTTGAATGAAGCACTCTCAAAAATACGTGTGCCTTTCCCGTCCCCTGGATGACCCAGGGGAAGAAAAGTCCTCTGAGAGCCATGACTTGTTCATCTTGGTTCTTTTTTCAAAAGCGAGGGGACTCCAACCACAGTCTCCCTCGTTTCCTCTAATTGGGTCACACACACCCCACTTGACTGGCATCACTTGATCCCCCTTTTCAAAATGAAAAAGATGCTTTGCATGAAGCACTCTCAAAAATACGCGTGCCTTTCCCGTCCCCTAGATGACCCAGGGGAAGAAAAGTCCTCTGAGAGCCATGACTTGCTCATCTTGGTTCTTTTAGAAACACAGCGAGGGGACTCCAACCACAGTCTCCCTCGTTGCCACTAATTGGGCCACACACACCCCACTTGACTGGCATCAGTTGACCCCCCTTTTGAAAAAGTAAAAGATGCTTTGAATGAAGCACTCTCAAAAATATGCGTGCCTTTCCCGTCCCCTGGATGACCCAGGGGAAGAAAAGTCCTCTGAGAGCCATGACTTGTTCATCTTGGTACTTTTTTCAAAAGCGAGGGCACTCCAACCACAGTCTCCCTCGTTTCCACTAATTGGGCCACACACAGCCCACTTGACTGGCATCACTTGATCCCCCTTTTCAAAATGAAACAGATGCTTTGCATGAAGCACTCTCAAAAATACGCGTGCCTTTCCCATCCCCTGGATGACCCAGGGGAAGAAAAGTCCTCTGAGAGCTATGACTTGTTCACCTTGGTTCTTTTAGAAACACAGCGAGGGGACTCCAACCACAGTCTCTCTCGTTGCCACTAATTGGGCCACACACACCCCACTTGACTGGCATCAGTTGACCCCCTTTTGAAAAAGAAAAAGATGCTTTGAATGAAGCACTCTCAAAAATACGCATGCCTTTCCCATCCCCTGGATGACCCAGGGGAAGAAAAGTCCTCTGAGAGCCATGACTTGTTCATCTTGGTTCTTTTTTCAAAAGCGAGGGGACTGCAACCACAGTCTCCCTCGTTTCCACTAATTGGGCCACACACCCCACTTGACTGGCATCACTTGATCCCCCTTTTCAAAATGAAAAATATGCTTTGCATGAAGCACTCTCAAAAATACGCGTGCCTTTCCCGTCCCCTGGATGACCCAGGGGAAGAAAAGTCCTCTGAGAGCCATGACTTGTTCATCTTGGTTCTTTTTTCAAAAGCGAGGGGACTCCAACCACAGTCTCCCTCGTTTCCACTAATTGGGCCACACACACCCCACTTGACTGGCATCACTTGATCCCCCTTTTCAAAATGAAAAATATGCTTTGCATGAAGCACTCTCAAAAATACGCGTGCCTTTCCCGTCCCCTGGATGACCCAGGGGAAGAAAAGTCCTCTGAGAGCCATGACTTGTTCATCTTGGTTCTTTTTTCAAAAGCGAGGGGACTCCAACCACAGTCTCCCTCGTTTCCACTAATTGGGTCACACACACCCCACTTGACTGGCATCACTTGATCCCCCTTTTCAAAATGAAAAAGATGCTTTGCATGAAGCACTCTCAAAAATACGCGTGCCTTTCCCGTCCCCTGGATGACCCAGGGGAAGAAAAGTCCTCTGAGAGCCATGACTTGCTCATCTTGGTTCTTTTAGAAACACAGCGAGGGGACTCCAACCACAGTCTCCCTCGTTGCCACTAATTGGGCCACACACACCCCACTTGACTGGCATCAGTTGACCCCCTTTTTGAAAAAGAAAAAGATGCTTTGAATAAAGCACTCTCAAAAATACGCGTGCCTTTCCTGTCCCCTGGATGACCCAGGGGAAGAAAAGTCCTCTGAGAGCCATGACTTGTTCATCTTGGTTCTTTTTTCAAAAGCGAGGGGACTCCAACCACAGTCTCCCTCGTTTCCACTAATTGGGCCACACACACCCCACTTGACTGGCATCACTTGATCCCCCTTTTCAAAATGAAAAAGATGCTTTGCATGAAGCACTCTCAAAAATACACGTGCCTTTCCCGTCCCCTGGATGACCCAGGGGAAGAAAAGTCCTCTGAGAGCCATGAATTGTTCATCTTGGTTCTTTTAGAAACACAGCGAGGGGACTCCAACCACAGTCTCCCTCGTTGCCACTAATTGGGCCACACACACCCCACTTGACTGGCATCAGTTGACCCCCCTTTTGAAAAAGTAAAAGATGCTTTGAATGAAGCACTCTCAAAAATATGCGTGCCTTTCCCGTCCCCTGGATGACCCAGGGGAAGAAAAGTCCTCTGAGAGCCATGACTTGTTCATCTTGGTACTTTTTTCAAAAGCGAGGGGACTCCAACCACAGTCTCCCTCATTTCCACTAATTGGGCCACACACAGCCCACTTGACTGGCATCACTTGATCCCCCTTTTCAAAATGAAACAGATGCTTTGCATGAAGCACTCTCAAAAATACGCGTGCCTTTCCCATCCCCTGGATGACCCAGGGGAAGAAAAGTCCTCTGAGAGCCATGACTTGTTCACCTTGGTTCTTTTAGAAACACAGCGAGGGGACTCCAACCACAGTCTCTCTCGTTGCCACTAATTGGGCCACACACACCCCACTTGACTGGCATCAGTTGACCCCCCTTTTGAAAAAGAAAAAGATGCTTTGAATGAAGCACTCTCAAAAATACGCATGCCTTTCCCATCCCCTGGATGACCCAGGGGAAGAAAAGTCCTTTGAGAGCCATGACTTGTTCATCTTGGTTCTTTTTTCAAAAGCGAGGGGACTCCAACCACAGTCTCCCTCGTTTCCACTAATTGGGCCACACACACCCCACTTGACTGGCATCACTTGATCCCCCTTTTCAAAATGAAAAATATGCTTTGCATGAAGCACTCTCAAAAATACGCGTGCCTTTCCCGTCCCCTGGATAACCCAGGGGAAGAAAAGTCCTCTGAGAGCCATGACTTGTTCATCCTGGTTCTTTTTTCAAAAGCGAGGGGACTCCAACCACAGTCTCCCTCGTTTCCACTAATTGGGCCACACACACCCCACTTGACTGGCATCACTTGATCCCCCTTTTCAAAATGAAAAATATGCTTTGCATGAAGCACTCTCAAAAATACGCGTGCCTTTCCCATCCCCTGGATGACCCAGGGGAAGAAAAGTCCTCTGAGAGCCATGACTTGTTCACCTTGGTTCTATTAGAAACACAGCGAGGGGACTCCAACCACAGTCTCTCTCGTTGCCACTAATTGGGCCACACACACCCCACTTGACTGGCATCAGTTGACCCCCCTTTTGAAAAAGAAAAAGATGCTTTGAATGAAGCACTCTCAAAAATACGCATGCCTTTCCCATCCCCTGGATGACCCAGGGGAAGAAAAGTCCTCTGAGAGCCATGACTTGTTCATCTTGGTTCTTTTTTCAAAAGCGAGGGGACTCCAACCACAGTCTCCCTCGTTTCCACTAATTGGGTCACACACACCCCACTTGACTGGCATCACTTGATCCCCCTTTGTAAAAAGAAAAAGATGCTTTGCATGAAGCACTCTCAAAAATACGCGTGCCTTTCCCGTCCCCTGGATGACCCAGGGGAAGAAAAGTCCTCTGAGAGCCATGACTTGCTCATCTTGGTTCTTTTAGAAACACAGCGAGGGGACTCCAACCACAGTCTCCCTCGTTGCCACTAATTGGGCCACACACACCCCACTTGACTGGCATCATTTGACCCCCTTTTTGAAAAAGAAAAAGATGCTTTGAATGAAGCACTCTCAAAAATACGCGTGCCTTTCCTGTCCCCTGGATGACCCAGGGGAAGAAAAGTCATCTGAGAGCCATGACTTGTTCATCTTGGTTCTTTTTTCAAAAGCGAGGGGACTGCAACCACAGTCTCCCTCGTTTCCACTAATTGGGCCACACACACCCCACTTGACTGGCATCACTTGATCCCCCTTTTCAAAATGAAAAAGATGCTTTGCATGAAGCACTCTCAAAAATACGCGTGCCTTTCCCGTCCCCTGGATGACCCATAGGAAGAAAAGTCCTCTGAGAGCCATGACTTGTTCACCTTGGTTCTTTTAGAAACACAGCGAGGGGACTCCAACCACAGTCTCCCTCGTTGCCACTAATTGGGCCACACACACCCCACTTGACGGGCATCAGTTGACCCCCTTTTTGAAAAAGAAAAGATGCTTTGAATAAAGCACTCTCAAAAATACGCATGCCTTTCCTGTCCCCTGGATGACCCAGGGGAAGAAAAGTCCTCTGAGAGCCATGACTTGTTCATCTTGGTTCTTTTTTCAAAAGCGAGGGGACTCCAACCACAGTCTCCCTCGTTTCCACTAATTGGGCCACACACACCCCACTTGACTGGCATCACTTGATCCCCCTTTTCAAAATGAAACAGATGCTTTGCATGAAGCACTCTCAAAAATACGCGTGCCTTTCCCATCCCCTGGATGACCCAGGGGAAGAAAAGTCCTCTGAGAGCCATGACTTGTTCACCTTGGTTCTTTTAGAAACACAGCGAGGGGACTCCAACCACAGTCTCTCTCGTTGCCACTAATTGGGCCACACACACCCCACTTGACTGGCATCAGTTGACCCCCCTTTTGAAAAAGAAAAAGATGCTTTGAATGAAGCACTCTCAAAAATACGCATGCCTTTCCCATCCCCTGGATGACCCAGGGGAAGAAAAGTCCTTTGAGAGCCATGACTTGTTCATCTTGGTTCTTTTTTCAAAAGCGAGGGGACTCCAACCACAGTCTCCCTCGTTTCCACTAATTGGGCCACACACACCCCACTTGACTGGCATCACTTGATCCCCCTTTTCAAAATGAAAAATATGCTTTGCATGAAGCACTCTCAAAAATACGCGTGCCTTTCCCGTCCCCTGGATAACCCAGGGGAAGAAAAGTCCTCTGAGAGCCATGACTTGTTCATCCTGGTTCTTTTTTCAAAAGCGAGGGGACTCCAACCACAGTCTCCCTCGTTTCCACTAATTGGGCCACACACACCCCACTTGACTGGCATCACTTGATCCCCCTTTTCAAAATGAAAAATATGCTTTGCATGAAGCACTCTCAAAAATACGCGTGCCTTTCCCATCCCCTGGATGACCCAGGGGAAGAAAAGTCCTCTGAGAGCCATGACTTGTTCACCTTGGTTCTATTAGAAACACAGCGAGGGGACTCCAACCACAGTCTCTCTCGTTGCCACTAATTGGGCCACACACACCCCACTTGACTGGCATCAGTTGACCCCCCTTTTGAAAAAGAAAAAGATGCTTTGAATGAAGCACTCTCAAAAATACGCATGCCTTTCCCATCCCCTGTATGACCCAGGGGAAGAAAAGTCCTCTGAGAGCCATGACTTGTTCATCTTGGTTCTTTTTTCAAAAGCGAGGGGACTCCAACCACAGTCTCCCTCGTTTCCACTAATTGGGTCACACACACCCCACTTGACTGGCATCACTTGATCCCCCTTTGTAAAAAGAAAAAGATGCTTTGCATGAAGCACTCTCAAAAATACGCGTGCCTTTCCCGTCCCCTGGATGACCCAGGGGAAGAAAAGTCCTCTGAGAGCCATGACTTGCTCATCTTGGTTCTTTTAGAAACACAGCGAGGGGACTCCAACCACAGTCTCCCTCGTTGCCACTAATTGGGCCACACACACCCCACTTGACTGGCATCATTTGACCCCCTTTTTGAAAAAGAAAAAGATGCTTTGAATGAAGCACTCTCAAAAATACGCGTGCCTTTCCTGTCATCTGGATGACCCAGGGGAAGAAAAGTCATCTGAGAGCCATGACTTGTTCATCTTGGTTCTTTTTTCAAAAGCGAGGGGACTGCAACCACAGTCTCCCTCGTTTCCACTAATTGGGCCACACACACCCCACTTGACTGGCATCACTTGATCCCCCTTTTCAAAATGAAAAAGATGCTTTGCATGAAGCACTCTCAAAAATACGCGTGCCTTTCCCGTCCCCTGGATGACCCATAGGAAGAAAAGTCCTCTGAGAGCCATGACTTGTTCACCTTGGTTCTTTTAGAAACACAGCGAGGGGACTCCAACCACAGTCTCCCTCGTTGCCACTAATTGGGCCACACACACCCCACTTGACGGGCATCAGTTGACCCCCTTTTTGAAAAAGAAAAGATGCTTTGAATAAAGCACTCTCAAAAATACGCATGCCTTTCCTGTCCCCTGGATGACCAAGGGGAAGAAAAGTCCTCTGAGAGCCATGACTTGTTCATCTTGGTTCTTTTTTCAAAAGCGAGGGGACTCCAACCACAGTCTCCCTCGTTTCCACTAATTGGGCCACACACACCCCACTTGACTGGCATCACTTGATCCCCCTTTTTAAAATGAAACAGATGCTTTGCATGAAGCACTCTCAAAAATACGCGTGCCTTTCCCGTCCCCTGGATGACCCAGGGGAAGAAAAGTCCTCTGAGAGCCATGACTTGTTCACCTTGGTTCTTTTAGAAACACAGCGAGGGGACTCCAACCACAGTCTCCCTCGTTGCCACTAATTGGGCCACACACACCCCACTTGACTGGCATCAGTTGACCCCCCTTTTGAAAAAGAAAAAGATGCTTTGAATGAAGCACTCTCAAAAATACGCGTGCCTTTCCCGTCCCCTGGATGACCCAGGGGAAGAAAAGTCCTCTGAGAGCCATGACTTGTTCATCTTGGTTCTTTTTTCAAAAGCGAGGGGACTCCAACCACAGTCTCCCTCGTTTCCACTAATTGGGCCACACACACCCCACTTGACTGGCATCACTTGATCCCCCTTTTTAAAATGAAAAAGATGCTTTGCATGAAGCACTCTCAAAAATACGCGTGCCTTTCCCGTCCCCTGGATGACCCAGGGGAATAAAAGTCTTCTGAGAGCCATTACTTGTTCATCTTGGTTCTTTTAGAAACACAGCGAGGGGACTCCAACCACAGTCTCCCTCGTTGCCACTAATTGGGCCACACACACCCCACTTGACTGGCATCAGTTGACCCCCCCTTTTGAAAATGAAAAAGATGCTTTGAATGAAGCACTCTCAAAAATACGCGTGCCTTTCCCGTCCCCTGGATGACCCAGGGGAAGAAAAGTCCTCTGAGAGCCATGACTTGTTCATCTTGGTTCTTTTTTCAAAAGCGAGGGGACTCCAACCACAGTCTCCCTCGTTTCCACTAATTGGGCCACACACATCCCACTTGACTGGCATCACTTGATCCCCCTTTTCAAAATGAAAAAGATGCTTTGCATGAAGCACTCTCAAAAATACACGTGCCTTTCCCGTCCCCTGGATGACCCAGGGGAAGAAAAGTCCTCTGAGAGCCATGAATTGTTCATCTTGGTTCTTTTAGAAACACAGCGAGGGGACTCCAACCACAGTCTCCCTCGTTGCCACTAATTGGGCCACACACACCCCACTTGACTGGCATCAGTTGACCCCCCTTTTGAAAAAGTAAAAGATGCTTTGAATGAAGCACTCTCAAAAATATGCGTGCCTTTCCCGTCCCCTGGATGACCCAGGGGAAGAAAAGTCCTCTGAGAGCCATGACTTGTTCATCTTGGTACTTTTTTCAAAAGCGAGGGGACTCCAACCACAGTCTCCCTCGTTTCCACTAATTGGGCCACACACAGCCCACTTGACTGGCATCACTTGAGCCCCCTTTTCAAAATGAAACAGATGCTTTGCATGAAGCACTCTCAAAAATACGCGTGCCTTTCCCATCCCCTGGATGACCCAGGGGAAGAAAAGTCCTCTGAGAGCCATGACTTGTTCACCTTGGTTCTTTTAGAAACACAGCGAGGGGACTCCAACCACAGTCTCCCTCGTTTCCACTAATTGGGCCACACACACCCCACTTGACTGGCATCACTTGATCCCCCTTTTCAAAATGAAAAATATGCTTTGCATGAAGCACTCTCAAAAATACGCGTGCCTTTCCCGTCCCCTGGATAACCCAGGGGAAGAAAAGTCCTCTGAGAGCCATGACTTGTTCATCTTGGTTCTTTTTTCAAAAGCGAGGGGACTCCAACCACAGTCTCCCTCGTTTCCACTAATTGGGCCACACACACCCCACTTGACTGGCATCACTTGATCCCCCTTTTCAAAATGAAAAATATGCTTTGCATGAAGCACTCTCAAAAATACGCGTGCCTTTCCCGTCCCCTGGATGACCCAGGGGAAGAAAAGTCCTCTGAGAGCCATAACTTGTTCACCTTGGTTCTTTTAGAAACACAGCGAGGGGACTCCAACCACAGTCTCTCTCGTTGCCACTAATTGGGCCACACACACCCCACTTGACTGGCATCAGTTGACCCCCCTTTTGAAAAAGAAAAAGATGCTTTGAATGAAGCACTCTCAAAAATACGCATGCCTTTCCCATCCCCTGGATGACCCAGGGGAAGAAAAGTCCTCTGAGAGCCATGACTTGTTCATCTTGGTTCTTTTTTCAAAAGCGAGGGGACTCCAACCACAGTCTCCCTCGTTTCCACTAATTGGGTCACACACACCCCACTTGACTGGCATCACTTGATCCCCCTTTGTAAAAAGAAAAAGATGCTTTGCATGAAGCACTCTCAAAAATACGCGTGCCTTTCCCGTCCCCTGGATGACCCAGGGGAAGAAAAGTCCTCTGAGAGCCATGACTTGCTCATCTTGGTTCTCTTAGAAACACAGCGAGGGGACTCCAACCACAGTCTCCCTCGTTGCCACTAATTGGGCCACACACACCCCACTTGACTGGCATCATTTGACCCCCTTTTTGAAAAAGAAAAAGATGCTTTGAATGAAGCACTCTCAAAAATACGCGTGCCTTTCCTGTCCCCTGGATGACCCAGGGGAAGAAAAGTCATCTGAGAGCCATGACTTGTTCATCTTGGTTCTTTTTTCAAAAGCGAGGGGACTGCAACCACAGTCTCCCTCGTTTCCACTAATTGGGCCACACACACCCCACTTGACTGGCATCACTTGATCCCCCTTTTCAAAATGAAAAAGATGCTTTGCATGAAGCACTCTCAAAAATACGCGTGCCTTTCCCGTCCCCTGGATGACCCATAGGAAGAAAAGTCCTCTGAGAGCCATGACTTGTTCACCTTGGTTCTTTTAGAAACACAGCGAGGGGACTCCAACCACAGTCTCCCTCGTTGCCACTAATTGGGCCACACACACCCCACTTGACTGGCATCAGTTGACCCCCTTTTTGAAAAAGAAAAGATGCTTTGAATAAAGTACTCTCAAAAATACGCATGCCTTTCCTGTCCCCTGGATGACCCAGGGGAAGAAAAGTCCTCTGAGAGCCATGACTTGTTCATCTTGGTTCTTTTTTCAAAAGCGAGGGGACTCCAACCACAGTCTCCCTCGTTTCCACTAATTGGGCCACACACAGCCCACTTGACTGGCATCAGTTGACCCCCCCTTTTGAAAATGAAAAAGATGCTTTGAATGAAGCACTCTCAAAAATACGCGTGCCTTTCCCGTCCCCTGGATGACCCAGGGGAAGAAAAGTCCTCTGAGAGCCATGACTTGTTCATCTTGGTTCTTTTTTCAAAAGCGAGGGGACTCCAACAACAGTCTCCCTCGTTTCCACTAATTGGGCCACACACATCCCACTTGACTGGCATCACTTGATCCCCCTTTTCAAAATGAAAAAGATGCTTTGCATGAAGCACTCTCAAAAATACACGTGCCTTTCCCGTCCCCTGGATGACCCAGGGGAAGAAAAGTCCTCTGAGAGCCATGAATTGTTCATCTTGGTTCTTTTAGAAACACAGCGAGGGGACTCCAACCACAGTCTCCCTCGTTGCCACTAATTGGGCCACACACACCCCACTTGACTGGCATCAGTTGACCCCCCTTTTGAAAAAGTAAAAGATGCTTTGAATGAAGCACTCTCAAAAATATGCGTGCCTTTCCCGTCCCCTGGATGACCCAGGGGAAGAAAAGTCCTCTGAGAGCCATGACTTGTTCATCTTGGTACTTTTTTCAAAAGCGAGGGGACTCCAACCACAGTCTCCCTCGTTTCCACTAATTGGGCCACACACAGCCCACTTGACTGGCATCACTTGAGCCCCCTTTTCAAAATGAAACAGATGCTTTGCATGAAGCACTCTCAAAAATACGCGTGCCTTTCCCATCCCCTGGATGACCCAGGGGAAGAAAAGTCCTCTGAGAGCCATGACTTGTTCACCTTGGTTCTTTTAGAAACACAGCGAGGGGACTCCAACCACAGTCTCCCTCGTTTCCACTAATTGGGCCACACACAGCCCACTTGACTGTCATCACTTGATCCCCCTTTTCAAAATGAAACAGATGCTTTGAATGAAGCACTCTCAAAAATACGCATGCCTTTCCCATCCCCTGGATGACCCAGGGGAAGAAAAGTCCTTTGAGAGCCATGACTTGTTCATCTTGGTTCTTTTTTCAAAAGCGAGGGGACTCCAACCACAGTCTCCCTCGTTTCCACTAATTGGGCCACACACACCCCACTTGACTGGCATCACTTGATCCCCCTTTTCAAAATGAAAAATATGCTTTGCATGAAGCACTCTCAAAAATACGCGTGCCTTTCCCGTCCCCTGGATAACCCAGGGGAAGAAAAGTCCTCTGAGAGCCATGACTTGTTCATCTTGGTTCTTTTTTCAAAAGCGAGGGGACTCCAACCACAGTCTCCCTCGTTTCCACTAATTGGGCCACACACACCCCACTTGACTGGCATCAGTTGACCCCCCTTTTGAAAAAGAAAAAGATGCTTTGAATGAAGCACTCTCAAAAATACGCATGCCTTTCCCATCCCCTGGATGACCCAGGGGAAGAAAAGTCCTCTGAGAGCCATGACTTGTTCATCTTGGTTCTTTTTTCAAAAGCGAGGGGACTCCAACCACAGTCTCCCTCGTTTCCACTAATTGGGTCACACACACCCCACTTGACTGGCATCACTTGATCCCCCTTTGTAAAAAGAAAAAGATGCTTTGCATGAAGCACTCTCAAAAATACGCGTGCCTTTCCCGTCCCCTGGATGACCCAGGGGAAGAAAAGTCCTCTGAGAGCCATGACTTGCTCATCTTGGTTCTCTTAGAAACACAGCGAGGGGACTCCAACCACAGTCTCCCTCGTTGCCACTAATTGGGCCACACACACCCCACTTGACTGGCATCATTTGACCCCCTTTTTGAAAAAGAAAAAGATGCTTTGAATGAAGCACTCTCAAAAATACGCGTGCCTTTCCTGTCCCCTGGATGACCCAGGGGAAGAAAAGTCATCTGAGAGCCATGACTTGTTCATCTTGGTTCTTTTTTCAAAAGCGAGGGGACTGCAACCACAGTCTCCCTCGTTTCCACTAATTGGGCCACACACACCCCACTTGACTGGCATCACTTGATCCCCCTTTTCAAAATGAAAAAGATGCTTTGCATGAAGCACTCTCAAAAATACGCGTGCCTTTCCCGTCCCCTGGATGACCCATAGGAAGAAAAGTCCTCTGAGAGCCATGACTTGTTCACCTTGGTTCTTTTAGAAACACAGCGAGGGGACTCCAACCACAGTCTCCCTCGTTGCCACTAATTGGGCCACACACACCCCACTTGACTGGCATCAGTTGACCCCCTTTTTGAAAAAGAAAAGATGCTTTGAATAAAGTACTCTCAAAAATACGCATGCCTTTCCTGTCCCCTGGATGACCCAGGGGAAGAAAAGTCCTCTGAGAGCCATGACTTGTTCATCTTGGTTCTTTTTTCAAAAGCGAGGGGACTCCAACCACAGTCTCCCTCGTTTCCACTAATTGGGCCACACACAGCCCACTTGACTGGCATCACTTGATCCCCCTTTTCAAAATGAAACAGATGCTTTGCATGAAGCACTCTCAAAAATACGCGTGCCTTTCCCGTCCCCTGGATGACCCATAGGAAGAAAAGTCCTCTGAGAGCCATGACTTGTTCACCTTGGTTCTTTTAGAAACACAGCGAGGGGACTCCAACCACAGTCTCCCTCGTTGCCACTAATTGGGCCACACACACCCCACTTGACGGGCATCAGTTGACCCCCTTTTTGAAAAAGAAAAGATGCTTTGAATAAAGCACTCTCAAAAATACGCATGCCTTTCCTGTCCCCTGGATGACCCAGGGGAAGAAAAGTCCTCTGAGAGCCATGACTTGTTCATCTTGGTTCTTTTTTCAAAAGCGAGGGGACTCCAACCACAGTCTCCCTCGTTTCCACTAATTGGGCCACACACACCCCACTTGACTGGCATCACTTGATCCCCCTTTTTAAAATGAAACAGATGCTTTGCATGAAGCACTCTCAAAAATACGCGTGCCTTTCCCGTCCCCTGGATGACCCAGGGGAAGAAAAGTCCTCTGAGAGCCATGACTTGTTCACCTTGGTTCTTTTAGAAACACAGCGAGGGGACTCCAACCACAGTCTCCCTCGTTGCCACTAATTGGGCCACACACACCCCACTTGACTGGCATCAGTTGACCCCCCTTTTGAAAAAGAAAAAGATGCTTTGAATGAAGCACTCTCAAAAATACGCGTGCCTTTCCCGTCCCCTGGATGACCCAGGGGAAGAAAAGTCCTCTGAGAGCCATGACTTGTTCATCTTGGTTCTTTTTTCAAAAGCGAGGGGACTCCAACCACAGTCTCCCTCGTTTCCACTAATTGGGCCACACACACCCCACTTGACTGGCATCACTTGATCCCCCTTTTTAAAATGAAAAAGATGCTTTGCATGAAGCACTCTCAAAAATACGCGTGCCTTTCCCGTCCCCTGGATGACCCAGGGGAATAAAAGTCTTCTGAGAGCCATTACTTGTTCATCTTGGTTCTTTTAGAAACACAGCGAGGGGACTCCAACCACAGTCTCCCTCGTTGCCACTAATTGGGCCACACACACCCCACTTGACTGGCATCAGTTGACCCCCCCTTTTGAAAATGAAAAAGATGCTTTGAATGAAGCACTCTCAAAAATACGCGTGCCTTTCCCGTCCCCTGGATGACCCAGGGGAAGAAAAGTCCTCTGAGAGCCATGACTTGTTCATCTTGGTTCTTTTTTCAAAAGCGAAGGGACTCCAACCACAGTCTCCCTCGTTTCCACTAATTGGGCCACACACATCCCACTTGACTGGCATCACTTGATCCCCCTTTTCAAAATGAAAAAGATGCTTTGCATGAAGCACTCTCAAAAATACACGTGCCTTTCCCGTCCCCTGGATGACCCAGGGGAAGAAAAGTCCTCTGAGAGCCATGAATTGTTCATCTTGGTTCTTTTAGAAACACAGCGAGGGGACTCCAACCACAGTCTCCCTCGTTGCCACTAATTGGGCCACACACACCCCACTTGACTGGCATCAGTTGACCCCCCTTTTGAAAAAGTAAAAGATGCTTTGAATGAAGCACTCTCAAAAATATGCGTGCCTTTCCCGTCCCCTGGATGACCCAGGGGAAGAAAAGTCCTCTGAGAGCCATGACTTGTTCATCTTGGTACTTTTTTCAAAAGCGAGGGGACTCCAACCACAGTCTCCCTCGTTTCCACTAATTGGGCCACACACAGCCCACTTGACTGGCATCACTTGAGCCCCCTTTTCAAAATTAAACAGATGCTTTGCATGAAGCACTCTCAAAAATACGCGTGCCTTTCCCATCCCCTGGATGACCCAGGGGAAGAAAAGTCCTCTGAGAGCCATGACTTGTTCACCTTGGTTCTTTTAGAAACACAGCGAGGGGACTCCAACCACAGTCTCCCTCGTTTCCACTAATTGGGCCACACACAGCCCACTTGACTGGCATCACTTGATCCCCCTTTTCAAAATGAAACAGATGCTTTGAATGAAGCACTCTCAAAAATACGCATGCCTTTCCCATCCCCTGGATGACCCAGGGGAAGAAAAGTCCTTTGAGAGCCATGACTTGTTCATCTTGGTTCTTTTTTCAAAAGCGAGGGGACTCCAACCACAGTCTCCCTCGTTTCCACTAATTGGGCCACACACACCCCACTTGACTGGCATCACTTGATCCCCCTTTTCAAAATGAAAAATATGCTTTGCATGAAGCACTCTCAAAAATACGCGTGCCTTTCCCGTCCCCTGGATAACCCAGGGGAAGAAAAGTCCTCTGAGAGCCATGACTTGTTCATCTTGGATCTTTTTTCAAAAGCGAGGGGACTCCAACCACAGTCTCCCTCGTTTCCACTAATTGGGCCACACACACCCCACTTGACTGGCATCACTTGATCCCCCTTTTCAAAATGAAAAATATGCTTTGCATGAAGCACTCTCAAAAATACGCGTGCCTTTCCCGTCCCCTGGATGACCCAGGGGAAGAAAAGTCCTCTGAGAGCCATGACTTGTTCACCTTGGTTCTTTTAGAAACACAGCGAGGGGACTCCAACCACAGTCTCTCTCGTTGCCACTAATTGGGCCACACACACCCCACTTGACTGGCATCAGTTGACCCCCCTTTTGAAAAAGAAAAAGATGCTTTGAATGAAGCACTCTCAAAAATACGCATGCCTTTCCCATCCCCTGGATGACCCAGGGGAAGAAAAGTCCTCTGAGAGCCATGACTTGTTCATCTTGGTTCTTTTTTCAAAAGCGAGGGGACTCCAACCACAGTCTCCCTCGTTTCCACTAATTGGGTCACACACACCCCACTTGACTGGCATCACTTGATCCCCCTTTGTAAAAAGAAAAAGATGCTTTGCATGAAGCACTCTCAAAAATACGCGTGCCTTTCCCGTCCCCTGGATGACCCAGGGGAAGAAAAGTCCTCTGAGAGCCATGACTTGCTCATCTTGGTTCTTTTAGAAACACAGCGAGGGGACTCCAACCACAGTCTCCCTCGTTGCCACTAATTGGGCCACACACACCCCACTTGACTGGCATCATTTGACCCCCTTTTTGAAAAAGAAAAAGATGCTTTGAATGAAGCACTCTCAAAAATACGCGTGCCTTTCCTGTCCCCTGGATGACCCAGGGGAAGAAAAGTCATCTGAGAGCCATGACTTGTTCATCTTGGTTCTTTTTTCAAAAGCGAGGGGACTGCAACCACAGTCTCCCTCGTTTCCACTAATTGGGCCACACACACCCCACTTGACTGGCATCACTTGATCCCCCTTTTCAAAATGAAAAAGATGCTTTGCATGAAGCACTCTCAAAAATACGCGTGCCTTTCCCGTCCCCTGGATGACCCATAGGAAGAAAAGTCCTCTGAGAGCCATGACTTGTTCACCTTGGTTCTTTTAGAAACACAGCGAGGGGACTCCAACCACAGTCTCCCTCGTTGCCACTAATTGGGCCACACACACCCCACTTGACTGGCATCAGTTGACCCCCTTTTTGAAAAAGAAAAGATGCTTTGAATAAAGTACTCTCAAAAATACGCATGCCTTTCCTGTCCCCTGGATGACCCAGGGGAAGAAAAGTCCTCTGAGAGCCATGACTTGTTCATCTTGGTTCTTTTTTCAAAAGCGAGGGGACTCCAACCACAGTCTCCCTCGTTTCCACTAATTGGGCCACACACAGCCCACTTGACTGGCATCACTTGATCCCCCTTTTCAAAATGAAACAGATGCTTTGCATGAAGCACTCTCAAAAATACGCGTGCCTTTCCCGTCCCCTGGATGACCCAGGGGAAGAAAAGTCCTCTGAGAGCCATGACTTGTTCACCTTGGTTCTTTTAGAAACACAGCGAGGGGATTCCAACCACAGTCTCCCTCGTTGCCACTAATTGGGCCACACACACCCCACTTGACTGGCATCAGTTGACCCCCCTTTTGAAAAAGAAAAAGATGCTTTGAATGAAGCACTCTCAAAAATACGCGTGCCTTTCCCATCCCCTGGATGACCCAGGGGAAGAAAAGTCCTCTGAGAGCCATGACTTGTTCATCTTGATTCTTTTTTCAAAAGCGAGGGGACTCCAACCACAGTCTCCCTCGTTTCCACTAATTGGGCCACACACACCCCACTTGACTGGCATCACTTGATCCCCCTTTTCAAAATGAAAAATATGCTTTGCATGAAGCACTCTCAAAAATACGCGTGCCTTTCCCGTCCCCTGGATGACCCAGGGGAAGAAAAGTCCTCTGAGAGCCATGACTTGTTCATCTTGGTTCTTTTAGAAACACAGCGAGGGGACTCCAACCACAGTCTCCCTCGTTGCCACTAATTGGGCCACACACACCCCACTTGACTGGCATCAGTTGACCCACCTTTTGAAAAAGAAAAAGATGCTTTGAATGAAGCACTCTCAGAAATACGCGTGCCTTTCCCGTCCCCTGGATGACCCAGGGGAAGAAAAGTCCTCTGAGAGCCATGACTTGTTCATCTTGGTTCTTTTTTCAAAAGCGAGGGGACTCCAACCACAGTCTCCCTCGTTTCCACTAATTGGGTCACACACACCCCACTTGACTGGCATCACTTGATCCCCCTTTGTAAAAAGAAAAAGATGCTTTGCATGAAGCACTCTCAAAAATACGCGTGCCTTTCCCGTCCCCTGGATGACCCAGGGGAAGGAAAGTCCTCTGAGAGCCATGACTTGCTCATCTTGGTTCTTTTAGAAACACAGCGAGAGGACTCCAACCACAGTCTCCCTCGTTGCCACTAATTGGGCCACACACACCCCACTTGACTGGCATCATTTGACCCCCTTTTTGAAAAAGAAAAAGATGCTTTGAATAAAGCACTCTCAAAAATACGCGTGCCTTTCCTGTCCCCTGGATGACCCAGGGGAAGAAAAGTCATCTGAGAGCCATGACTTGCTCATCTTGGTTCTTTTAGAAACACAGCGAGGGGACTCCAACTACAGTCTCCCTCGTTGCCACTAATTGGGCCACACACACCCCACTTGACTGGCATCAGTTGACCCCCCTTTTGAAAAAGAAAAAGATGCTTTGAATGAAGCACTCTCAAAAATACGCGTGCCTTTCACCTCCCCTGGATGACCCAGGGGAAGAAAAGTCCTCTGAGAGCCATGACTTGTTCATCTTGGTTCTTTTAGAAACACAGCGAGGGGACTCCAACCACAGTCTCCCTCGTTGCCACTAATTGGGCCACACACACCCCACTTGACTGGCATCAGTTGACCCCCCTTTTGAAAAAGAAAAAGATGCTTTGCATGAAGCACTCTCAAAAATACGCGTGCCTTTCGCCTCCCCTGGCTGACCCAGGGGAAGAAAAGTACTCTGAGAGCCATGTCCACATTGTCAGTGGACAGACACGTGTGCTTATCTGCCAGCAGCCCCCCAGCAGCACTGAAGACAGGTTCCAAGAGAACGCTGGCTGCAGGACACGACAAGATCCCCAAGGCATACGTGGCAAGCTCAGGCAATTTATCCAGATTGGAAGCCTAAAATGAGCAGGGCTCAAGTTTCACAGTAATGGCATCGATGTTTCCTTGCATATATTCATATATCTGTGTCTCCTCTTTTTCCTTGTCCAGCTGTTTTGTTTTCGCATGAGTATATGTCCTTGTCACTTTCCCATGTGTTTGTTGTGTTGTGAGTTGTTTGTCACCTTTTGGACACCTTTGAGGGTGTTTTCTAGGTGTTTTTATGTGTTTGTGATTGCCTGCCATAGTTTCCTATGCAGTTCGAGTTCGGTTCGTCGAACGTTCGACGAACCGAACTCGAACAGGACCTCCGTTCGGCGAACCGACTTCGAGCCGAACCGCGACCGGTTCACTCATCTCTAGTAGAGATACTATAAGATGGCATTATTTTAAATGACCTACTGTGCCTACAAACAAGACATTATTTTAATAGGAAAATTCTCTATCTACTGCTATAAGAGCTTGTTAGTATAGGGAGACATTTAGGAGTAGGGTACACTGTATTTTATGTATTTAAAAAGGTATTTTGATAGGGTTGATTTTTTTAAATTACCTATTGCTGCTACAAAGAATGCGTCATTTTAAGGGATTATTCCATAACCACTGCTATAAGAGCATGAGGGTCCAGTGTATTTAAAAGGTATTTAGGCAGGTCAAATTACCTGGTGCTGTCCTCTGCCAACTGTTAAAGAGTCTCAGTGAAGGTCTACATTTTAAACTTACGCTCTGTGGTTAAATTTTGGCAAAGTTGGTTTTTTGGGGCAACTTTTTAAAGGGTCTCTGTTGAGGCCTAGATTTGACAATCTTGACTGGTTGGGCGAACTGGAAATACAGGCTATATAGGGGAAATTTGTTAAACTTATTGCTCTGTGGGAGATGTATGGCAATCTTGACAGCGTGGGTGAACTGGGAGTACAGACTCTGTAAGGGACTTTTTTAAAATTGTTGGTCTGTGGAGAATCTCTTAAATCCATCTCTGTGGGGTCACTGTTAACATTTTTAGGCTCTGAATTTACTTTCTATGTAACCATAATTGCTATGATGACCTTTAAGTTATTTACCTATCCACATTTGTTTGCAGGGCAATTGGCATGTTGTTACCCCCATGTAGGTTTCATTTGCAGCCTTTTAAGGCCCAGTCACACACAACGACTTACCAGCAATCCCGAAAACGATGTGACCTGATAGGGATCGCTGGTAAGTCGCTGGGAGGTCGCTGGTGAGATGTCACACAGTCAGACCTTACCAACAATGCAAGAACAATACAGGTCGCAGTAAAGACCTGTATAACGATCTAAGCAGTCACTGTTACCCTGTCACACAGTGTCAAACACAGCGATGTGTCCTGCCCAGCAGGACATCGCCTTTGAAGAAAATGGCCTGGACCATTCTGCAACAACTAGCGACCTCAGAGCAGGGGCCTGATCGCTGGTAGATGTCACACATAACGAGATCGCTAACGGGATCACTACTGCGTCATAGAAACCGTGACTCAGCAGCGATCTCGCTAGCGATCTCGTTATGTGTGACAGTACCTTTAGACCTTTTTACGACTATTTTACAGCCCAGAACGTTGGCTCCCCATTGACTTTAATGGGGTTCGTTGTCTGGGGTCAAGTTTGGCTTCTGCAATTTTTTTTGACCGTTCTTGTTTGATAAACTCAAACATCCACAGGTTGGCTCATCACTAGTTGGGAGAAACTCATGATCAGATAACTATGAAGATTTGGTAGAATTGGAATATCTCCTCAAAACATATATGGACCTTGGGTGTAACACGTCCTTAAAGATTTATTTGCACATTTGCATCAGACTTTTTTCCACCAAACTGTAGACCAGTGAGTGATGAGCATGGTGAGAGATTTCACCAAAATATTGCGGCTATTGAGAAAATATATCAAACAAAACGGAATCCATCAATGCTTACTGATGGACAATTGTAAGAAATGATCCAATGCAAGAGCACAAAAGACAAACAAAGAGTTTTCACTGAATGATGACCAAATTTTGCAGTGTAATTTCTGCAATTTTATAATTCACAAGTGTTTAGATATGTTTAGTTATTCAATTGTTGCTTAAATAAATATCAGAAAATTGGCATAACAAAATATTCAGCATTTTATATTTGCAAAAATAATAACATTTTAAAGTGTTGAAACTTTTTTGCATTAATTATGCAGCAGTAAAAGGAAAAAAACCTCTTTGATATCATAGAAATTAGAACCAGCAAAAAATTTTCATTATCAGATTTTAATTCAGGTCAAAATCATTATGAAATTGCTCATTTTATAACTGAATCTGAAAACTTTTGAAAATATGTAGAACAGTTTAATTGGCACTGATTGTCAAGAGCAAGCATGGTTAGGTGTAGTAAATCTAGCATTACAAACTCAGCAAAGGTAATTACTTTTTTGGAAATTTGGGTCAGCAAGAGAAAGCACAAGGTAAAAGCACATCTGAGAAGCAAGGCAGTACAGAATATGAATGCCAGGCATAATGAATCCAGAATAACAAATGCAAGATTACTATTAACAAAAATATATACATTTCATTAAAAAGTACAGGTATCCAAATACTTTACACACAGAAATTCTATAAGCACATACAGTATTACAAATAGGGATGAGCAAACCCAAACTGTAAAGTTCGAGTTCCGGACACGACACCTTGTGTTCGATGCTAAACCCCAAGCACGCTCCACCCACAGATGAACTTCAATCCAGGAGCACACAACGCAGCCAGAGTGGATTAAAGGGACGGCAGCCTCACTTTCCTGCTGAGCAATGCGGTCCCCGGAACTGGACCCAGGGGCTGCAGAACTGATGAAGGCGAGTGCCCCCCCCCCTCGAGCTGTTCAGGGCCCCGGCACTTTCCCGGGTGTGCCAGGTGCTGATGTAAGGGCCCAGGGACAGAGGACCTCAAATGTTCTATATGTCACAGTTGCTGTTCTGGCATGAGGTTGCAGGGGCCGTGTTCCCTAGGTGGTCTACCAGGCCCTGATGTTCCCTGCTATCCACCCCCACACAGTATCCACAGCTGATGGACAGTCCACAGACACGGTCTTGGGGATAACAGTTGCTTTAATACAGCGGGAACAAAGGAAAACAACACGGAATATACTGTATGTTTCAGTCTTTTGTGGGTAGGCCACGGCAAATACAGCTTGGAGTTGAATGCTGAAGTGTAATTAGGGTTCTGGAGCTTTTAAGAGCACGATTTGTTTCAGATTTAATTCTGGTATGCTTTTAGCAGGTTCAGAGTCTCTTGAGCTTAGAGGGTAGATATGATACAGTAATAAGATTGTACAGACCTGGAGTCCTGGGGTTGATTTCACTGCTAGTTAAGACACATGCAGTACTTGTAAGCAAATGTAGAAAGTTGCCCAGCGCACGACGGGGACCGGACGGCTGGTGCGTGGACAATGGCATGCAAGCCACTAATATTGCAGTGAGGTGGAAGACCCTCAAACTTCCCCAATCTGCGTGCAGTAGGGTCTGGTATATACTCAGTATGCCCTACTGTCTGAAGAGATGTATATCTAGCCAGTGAGGATTCAGGATAGGAAGCCTTCAGTATATTGGCTGTAAAAATCAGTAAATGGTGAAATTCTAGGCCTCGGGCATAGCATAATGTCTTCCCTCAGAGGAGACTCAGCCAGAACCAGAACATTCCAGTTCTTTCCAGACAGAGGCTCGAGAATAGCTCCACCTATTGAGCCATGTGACCAAGAACTGGCCAATAGGAAAACACCCAATGCACACTTCAGATTCTTACAGTTTTCACCAGTAGATGGTGCTAGAACACAGCAAATGAAAAATGCTTTAGTTATAACATATAACATAATATTACATATAAGTAAATGTACTTAAAGAAACAGACACAATCTGGACCAGGCCACTACATACTCCCCCTCTGAAGGTGAGCTGTCCTCGGCGATTGTGCAAGTGGAGGACTGCTAAGAAAGGAAGGAAATATATGTGTAACAATAAGGCAAGAATATGCAGCCAGACGGAAGAACAATAGGCAATGAACAAATGCAAACCATGAATGTGGTAGTGCCAATATGAGATAGAGTCTCTTTCCGCAATATACTATCGTCCATATGAAAGGCTCTGGAAAGGTACTTTAGTGGCAACAAACAGTCCATAAGTCCATAGCTGTATATAGAAAATTGTGCAAATAATAAACAAGGTGCTTGGTATTACCCAGGTGCAGAGGCTTAAACATTACTAAACTAACTATCCAGCTAAATAAATAAACAAGATTATATACTCATGGAAAAGGATATGACCTTTTAGTCTCTGTAGCAAGCTGGAAGTTTTCCTTTTGTGCTTCGCTCTGAACGCCTCAACACTTGATCTTCCTCTTGGGCAGGAATGATATTGTTTGCTGGCTCAGGTGAAGTTGGCAGAGGAGCAGCGACTGGAGCAGGAACCGATACGGGGACATATTGATAGCATGGAAGGATAAATTGAGTGTTGTAGAGGGACTCTTCCACAGTAGGTTGTCTGGCTGGTGTTTCCATTGCAGGAATTGGTGTGTAGACCGGCATGACTTGTGGTGGAGGAGGTGATGACATCACCAGTAGATCCTCTTTGGTGGATAGCTTCATGCGGTTTCTGTGCACCGTCTGTGGGGTCATTCCGGGTTTCTTCACTTCATAGACATCTGACTCAGGATATGGGATAGCTATAACTGTGTATGTCTCTGTTTCCCAGAGTGAATCGAGTTTTCCTGTACGGTGGTACTTCTTTAGCCATACCTTGTCTCCAACTTGAAGTGGGGAAGCATTAGCTCTTTGATTATAGCTCTCTTCTTGTTGACGGTGAGCTTCACCCATGCGGTAATCAACAATCTGTTGGGCTTCATGTATTCTTCGATGATGCTCTGAGACCCAATCAGTTTTTGGCAGGGGAATGATCACGTCAGGGACTTGGATTCCAAGAGAACTATCTTTAGGGAGCTGACCTTGTCTTCCAAACATCAGATAATATGACGAGTAGCCTGTAGAACAGTGGACAGTATTGTTGTAGATTTCCACTAACTCGTCAAGCAATTGAGGCCATTCAGCTTGTTTGGTAACAGATGCTGTTCACAGCATATTGATAAAAGTCTGGTTGACTTTCTCGCAGAGGCCATTTCCTTGGGGATGATAGGCGGTTGTTCTCAGCTTTTTGCACTCATGGAATTGGCACAGTTCTTGAAATAATTGTGACTCAAAGGCAGATCCACGATCTGTGAAGACTGCTTCAGGGCAACCGTAATGTCTCCCATATTCACGGTAGAAGGTGATAGCTGTAGTCCGAGCTGTAAGGTCTTTTACTGGTACAACAGCAACCCACTTAGTATAGTGATCCACCATGGTTAAGGCATACGTATAGCCTGAATGAGTTGGTGCTAGCTTCACATGATCAAGAATGACTAGCTCATTTGGTTTCTGAGAATGGGTTGGATGAAGTGGAGCTCTGGCATCTTTCTTACCAACTTTGGTGAGGTTGCAGGCTGGACATTCACTACACCAATTTTCTATGTCTGACTGCATCCCAATCCAATAGAAGCGTAGGCATATGGTGGCTTCAGTTTTGTGCACGCCAAAGTGCCCAGACTGGTCGTGGTAGGCATCAAGAACAATTCTGGCATCTCGCCGTGGGATTAGAATCTGATGTAGCCTTTCCCCTGAAACTGGGTCTAGGGTATTGTGCAGGATCAAGCCCTTTTGAATGAAGAGTCTTTTGCGCTGTCTCCAGAGACGATTAAGCTCAACATCAGGACATCTTCTGCGTCGTCTGACAGGTATTCTGCCAGTAGTCAGGTAATCATAGATCTCACCTAGGACACGAGACTCATTTTGAAGAGTTTGCCATCTCGATGGATCTTGGAATAAGTCAGGTTTCTGTTGAGAAACTTCATCAGTTTGTGTAGCAGCAACAGCATTCTGTGTAGCAAACCTTTGATAGAAGGGAGGCATCTCAACATCTTCCCACAGATCTTCCTCAGGAGGCTCTTCTCCTTCGGGCAAATGGGATAACACATCGGCATTGATGTTGATCTTGCCACTGCGATACTTAATATCAAAGCAGAAGTTCGCCAATCTTGAAGCCCATCTCTGTTCAAGAGCACCTAGCCATGCAGTATTAAGATGAGCGAGAGGATTATTGTCCGTGTAAACTGTGAAAGGTGTAGCAGCGAGGTAATCTTTGAACTTCTCGGTGACTGCCCACACAAGAGCTAGCAGCTCTAACTTGAACGAACTGTAATTGCTATCGTTTTTCTCTGCACCTCTCAAGCTTCGGCTGGCATATGCAATGACTCTCTCTTTGTCATCCTGCATTTGTGATAGTACCGCTCCGAGGCCTTGGTAGCTGGCATCCGTGTAGACAAGGAAAGGATGGCGGTAGTCAGGGTACGCCAGAATTGGAGGTGAAGTCAATAGACTTTTCAACATCTGAAAGGCAGTTTCTTGTCGCTTAGACTAATTAATTGGAAGTCTTCTATCGTAGTTTTCTCTAGGGCAACCCCGTAGCAGCTCTGTAAGGGGTTCTGCTATTTGCGCAAAATGAGGTATGAAGCGGCGGTAGTAGCCCGCAAAACCTAGAAAACTTCTGACTTCTTTGACGGTTCTTGGGGTGTCCCAGTTGTTCACAGCTGAGATCGTTTAAGGATCAGGCTGGATACCTTCGGCACTTACAACAAGACCAAGGTAGTTGACCTTCGGCTTGAGCAGATGGCATTTTGACGGTTTTAGTTTCAGACCATGTTCAATGAGTACCTGGAATACTTCTGCAAGGTGGCATAGATGGTCTTCATAAGTGTGAGAGTATACGACAACATCATCAAGATATAACAGAACGCTCTGGAAGTTGAGGTGACCAAGACATCTTTCCATGAGTCGCTGAAATGTAGCAGGGGCGTTGCATAACCCAAACGGCATACCGTTAAACTCAAAGAGTCCCATTGGGGTGGTGAAAGCTGTCTTTTCTCTATCCTCAGGAGCCATGGGTACTTGCCAGTAACTGCTGGTTAAGTCGAGAGTGGAGAAGTATGCAGCTGAGCCAAGAGCGGTGATGGATTCTTCAATCCGTGGAAGAGGATAGGCATCTTTGTGTGTAACGTTATTCAACTTTCGGTAGTTGACACAAAATCTGATGTTACCATCCTTCTTCTTCACCAGGACGATGAGTTCAGCCCATGGGCTTTGACTTTCTCGGATGACTTCAGAATCTTTCATCTCCTTTAACAGCTTCTTAACTTGTTGATAGCTAGCAGGAGGTACTGGACGGTCTCTTTCCTTGATAGGAGGATGATCACCTGTGTTGATCTTGTGCTGGATCAGAGTAGTCTTGCCGTAGTCAAGAGGGTGCTTGCCTGAAAGCTTGGCTGTGTCGCTTAGCAAGTTTAGTTACTCCATTGAAGTATTCGATAGGAGTGTTAGCATCTTCAACATTAAGTTCATTCCACCAGAAGGTAGTGGGTGTGTTAGAGTCTTTGGGAGTGGCTTTTAATGACTTTTGATGAGCAAGTGTCTCTTCATCTACGATGTCTTCTGGATCAAGGTTATACAGTTGAGCAACTGAATTAAACTTGTATAGCTCGATGGGCGCATCACTTAGGTTGATTAGCCGTACTGGGACTCTACCGTTTGAGACGGTGACAATACTTCTGGCAGCTTTTACCAGGGGCTGTCCTTCAATCTGGATGGAGTCAAGAAGAGCTACATAGTCCTCGTTGTCAATTTCTGGTCGAACTCGACACCAGACTAGAGTCTCGCTGTTGGCTGACAGGGTAACTGGTCGTGCGTCAGTGATACGCACACGGCAGATCTCACCTTTACTGTTGGCAAATTTCTGTTGGGCGCAGAGCACTTTGATAGTCCGCTGAACAGCTTGCCTGTAAGGGAGAGAAGCAGAAGGGAGAGAAGCATGCAAGGCAGCGAGCAATTCAGTAAACACATGGCGAATGACATTCATGCCTAACACTACTGCTGTTGTATCTCCCTCAGCCTCAGTAACAATTACACCTTGACCTGGTAACTTGCGATCACCAATTTGGATTGTGGGTTCCCAGTAGCCTAGCTGGGAAATAGGTTGACCATTACTTGCAATTAAGTCTAACTTTGCTTTACCAACTGGATTCAGGAGATCAAAGTCCCAATTCTTTTCAAAGGCTTGTCGCTCAATTGTTGTGACTTGTGAACCAGTGTCTACTAAAGCTTCTAGAGGTACACCATCGATCCATATGGTTACATACGGGCACTTGGAGATGAACCGGGAAATCCATTGTGATTGTCCCTTTGGGCCCTTGGATTCACCTCCCGATGGGCGGCCCTTGGCCTCGGGGGTGGCTCGTTTAACTTATAACATTGATACTTGTAGTGTCCAAGACACTCACAATAAGTACAGTACACACAATCACCAAATGGAGGCCTTCCAGGAGGGGGCCTATCATGACTTGGCCTACTAGAACGTGGCTCTGGGGACAATGTCCGGTTTACAGATGATTCACATGATGCAGGGCGTTGGCCTTTTAGCTCCTTTAAGGCTTGGAATACAGATTCAAGGACTTGGACAAGTGCATCCGTAGTAGGAGGTGCATGAATAAGAGTAGGGGCTTGCACAGACTGTGTGGCCTGCATAGGGGAAACAGGTGAAAGAGGAGATACAGTAGAAATTCCAGCAGCAAGTTCGGAGGAACGAGGTGCAAGAGCATAGCTGGTACAAGGTGAGTCAGTACCCACTACTCGCAGGGCTAGAGCTTTAAAGTCTAAGAAAGTCATGTTTGGATTTTGTGCTGCTAGCATGCGGAGTTAACTTTGTACTAGCCTGGAGTCCAAACCTTCTATGAATCTGTCGGTGATTATGTTCTCTGCAGCAGCAGGATCTATAGTGTCTATTTGCGCATTCCCTCCGCAACCTGTATATCTTAAGTAATGTTATATTTGTATAATGGTTGGTCCTATTAGTGCTTAGTGCCCCACACTGTGGTTATATGCCTCTTTCACCGTATGCCTTATCATACTGTGTGGATATGGTGGTAGTCGCCAATCAGTAGTATGTGTGGTGTGTCAGTGCTGCCGCTCGTACCGCTGCTATAATAATACACATTGACCCCAGTGTGAGAGTATTTCTATGTGTATGGAACTACTTCATCTACTCTCGTTCTATTTGTTTGCTGTGGTCTGTGTGCTGTAATTTTGCGGTATTTCCATCCTTGGCACTGACACCTGTGTATACACATATATACATCCAGTTTGTGTGGTGTGTCTGTGCTGCTGCTCTCACCGTTGTTATTATAATACACATTGACCCCAGTGTGAGAGTATTTTTACGTGTATGGAATTTTTTCATCCACTCTCGTTCTAATTGTATGCTGTGATCTATGTGCTGTAGTCTTTGCGGTGGCACGGACACCTGTGCATATGGTGTTTGTGGTGTTTTTCACTGCTGCCGCGTGAAACACACATTAGCCGCAGTGTGAGAGAGTATATATATATATACAGATATACATTGGATCTATTGCTCTCACTATATTATATATTGCAGCCTTTGTGTCTTTTTTGCTGTGGTACTGACTTTCACTATTAGCACGGATATATACATATATTTATGTGTTTTTTCCAATATGTGTATACACAATTGCTTAACAATTCTTTTACTCTCACTATAATTGAATGGTGTGGTCTCTGTATCTTTTCGCTGTAGAGTTAATTTCCATCTCAAACACAGAGATATATACCAATATGGTGCACTCTATATGATATAAATTATAAAATGACAAGAGAATTTTTCCCACACTGAGAAGTTAGATACTACTACTTTTGGCCTTCTACATATACTAGGTCTTCTCTTCCTTTGTATATTATATTTTATACCGAGAATTGCCCTGATATACTATCCTTGTATGTTTATCTTCTCTATGGTTGTGGGTCACTATTAACCTATCTGGCTGCGACCTTATATTATTTTTGTATATAACTGGTACATTGCGACCAATTCTTGCACTGTTTGCGGTGATGTATACCGTTCTCCCCTTCCCATCACCTTTCCGCATGTTCTAAAGTTACAATATGAATATTAATTAAAAAAGTTGAACCGATGATCGCCTCTCTTGTTTTTTTTGGTCTGTTCCCTCTCAGCGATTTGGTTCACACATTATAGTTCTTTCTGCGCTATATATGATGTATATGTATGTACATGTGTATTGCTATATATAATTTCTATGATATGCAGATGTTTATGCCATTATCTATTCTTAGTGTCTATTTGCTGTAAAGCCCTGTAGGCAGACTGAAGGGCTAGTGCGTAGTCCCTAAGAGTCTCACCTGGTCCCTGACGTCTGTTGTAAAATTTGAGACGAACCTCGGTGGGTGATTGGCGTTCAAATTCTTTTCTCAGGCGGGTGAGGATCGCTTCTACACTGGTTTTCTCGGTAGATGGCCAGGAACGGACTTCCTCAGCAGCTGGCCCATCAAGCTGTCCCAGGAGAAGTTGTACCTGCTGAAGGAGAGAAAGTGAGAAAAGCTCAAGCATATACATCATCTTTTCTTTGAACTCCGCAAGTGTATGAGGATCTCCTCTGTAGTTTGGGAGACTAGAGGTTCCAATGAAGAATGGCATACTGGTAGCCATGACAGGGGCTGGAACTGGGTTGGCGGCATTAGCCTGTTCCACTGGAGCACTAGCTGCTGCTGATGATGATACAGAGTTAACAGACTCAGCCTGGTCATTATGAAGAGGTTCAGACATTTTGGTGATGATGCAAGTACTGTTTCTTTAAGAATAATGACGACACTGTAGCTTTAAGGGATGCACTATTATGCACCAACCCAGTCTCTGAGATGGAAGGCTCCCCCTCTTGTATATAGCACTGCTGAGACTTGTAGTGCAGTAAGAGAAAATAGGCACAGAGGAATGATCCTGTTCGTGACGCCAAATTCGACCTTTGTAAGGGCCCAGGGACAGAGGACCTCAAATGTCACAGTTGCTGTTCTGGAACGGGGTTGCAGGGGCCGTGTTCCCTAGGTGGTTTACCAGGCCCTGATGTTCCCTGCTATCCACCCCCACACAGTATTTACAGCTGATGGACAGTCCACAGACACGGTCTTGGGGATAACAGTTGCTTTAATACAGCGGGAACAAAGGAAAACAACACGGAATATACTGTATGCTTCAGTCTTTTGTGGGTAGGCCACGGCAAATACAGCTTGGAGTTGAATGCTGAAGTGTAATTAGGGTTCTGGAGCTTTTAAGAGCACGATTTGTTTCAGATTTAATTCTGGTATGCTTTTAGCAGGTTCAGAGTCTCTTGAGCTTAGAGGGTAGATATGATACAGTAATAAGATTGTACAGACCTGGAGTCCTGGGGTTGATTTCACTGCTAGTTAAGACACATGCAGTACTTGTAAGGAAATGTAGAAAGTTGCCCAGCGCTACGGGGATCGGACGGCTGGTGCGTGGACAATGGCATGCAAGCCACTAATATTGCAGTAAGGTGGGAGACCCTCAAACTTCCCCAATATGCGTGCAGTAGGGTCTGGTATATACTCAGTATGCCCTACTATCTGAAGAGATGTATATCTGGCCAGTGAGGATTCAGGATAGGAAGCCTTCAGTATATTGGCTGTAAAAATCAGTAAATGGTGAAATTCTAGGCCTCGGGCATAGCAGGAGTCTTGTGGTGAAGAGAAACTCCACATAATGTCTTCCCTCAGAGGAGACTCAGCCAGAACCAGAACATTCCAGTTCTTTCCAGACAGAGGCTCGAGAATAGCTCCACCTATTGAGCCATGTGACCAAGAACTGGCCAATAGGAAAACACACAATGCACACTTCAGATTCTTACAGTTTTCACCAGTAGATGGTGCTAGAACACAGCAAATGAAAAATACTTTACTTATAACATATAACATAATATTACATATAAGTAAATGTACTTAAAGAAACAGACACAATCTGGACCGGGCCACTACACTGACACCGGCCCTGACCGCCTGATGCTGCTTGCCTGTCTGTGCTGCAAAGTCACTTTGGCCTTCCTGCTCACTGCCTCATATGGGATGTACCAACTAAGTGGAATTCGACCTTGCATATGGTATAGAGACTGTGCAAGCAGCTTCAGGCAATAGGGGAGTTTCAGCTGCAGGACATATGGCAGAAATGCTTTGTAGACTAACACTACTTCCCTACCAATGAGGGGGTCTCCATACAGGACCTGTTTGCCGTGTTGCCCTTCCTTGAATACTCTACCAACATGGCTAGCCCTGATTACGCCATAATCAGTGTCACTATACCGATTTTATGCCTGCTGGAATAAATGCTGGAGGCCATAATGCATGAGGTGGACTGGTGACACAGGAGAAAGAGGAGCAGGAGGAAACATTGACTCAGAACACAGGACTCCAAGGTATGGATTCTGGGCCAAAAACAGTCAAGTCTCCAACTTTCCAGCCAGGGGACAGTTTTAAAGGAAGAACCATCTGCCCGGCATGGTGGTCGGGAGGTTAGGTCAGGAGCATCACTGCAGCTTGGCTGGGGGGAGAGAGAGGAGCTAGCTAACACACCTGTGGCGGAGGACAGCTTTTCATTGACTCTAGGAAACTTGGCACTCAAGAGCCAATATATGCTATTGTGCTTGTGCAATGACCCTCGAGTTGCAAGGATTTTGACCGTTGGTGATTATTGGGTGGCGACCCTGCTGGACCCACACTATAAATACCATGCAGCATTGCTATTTTTATAAATGGAGTGGGATCTAAAAATGCGCGAATATAAGACCAAGCTGTGTAACTCTGTACTTTTGGCATTCCCACCAGACAGTGGGGGCTTGGTGGAATAGCAAGGTGGGGTAGAAGGAGGAGGAGGGAGTGAACAATTCAGTGGTTGCACAGGCCTTACCTATAATTCATCTACAACCCTCCACATCATCCAGCAACACCATTTGATGCGTTGCGTAGTTGCAAGAGTCAGCATTTAGCAAGCATGGTTGGAAGAGTACGTGTCTTCACATATCTGAATGCTTGCTGATGGTTCTGTATAATTTAGTTTCTGGGTGGCAAAATTGAAGATATGGCATAAGTTTGCACAATACACTTTGGAAGTGTGGGCCACCCCTGCTGCAAGTGTACTGTCTGAACGTGTGTTCAGCACGACAGGGGTATCATCTCAGACAGGTGCATCTGCCTGTCCTCAGCTAATGTGGATATGCTGACTTTCATTAAAATAAAGAAGTTGATTACACCAGACTTGTTCTTACCTTTGGCTGAGTAGACAAATAGACCACTTGCAAACAGACATTAGTATACTCTATTTGCCATGTCCAGTTTTTTGGAGACTCCAAAAATACAGTTACCCATAAATACTGTATAATATCACATTGAAAACCCAATAAACAAATGGTTTGCTGCCTTCTCCTCCTCCCCTAAAATTCTACTTGTTGCCAGTGTGCAGCCAGGTCTTTGTCCTTAATTTTTGGCAAAAAACTACCTTTTGCCACTTCTCACCAGATACTGTGGCCTTAATTTTTGGCCAAAAAGTAACTGTCTCCTCTTCTTACCAAGGTCTGGGGTCTTAATATTTAAAAAAACTATGTCTCGCCACTTTTTACCAGGGTCTGTGGCCTTAATTTTTGGAAAAGAATAGCTGTCGCCACTTCTCACCAGGGTCTGTAGCCTCAGTTTTTAACAAAATTCTTCCTGTCGTCAGTGTGCCGCCTGGTCTGTGGTTTTAGTTAAAAAAAAGTAGTCACTGTGCACCAGCTATTGCACGCTTAATATGTCACAAACCCGTAACTGCGATGCAGCAAGCACAGTGTTGCAGAGCTTTGAAAACCATCTGTATTACAGCACTGTGCAAGAGTGTTGGATCTCGGGAAATCTTGGCTGTGAGGATCAACAGGGTAAACAGACTGATTAGGGGCTTTTTTAAAAATAGGGTTTCTAGAGGGGGGAATCTGTAAATTTTAAACTGCAATAGACCTCCAACTGATTACAGCTTGCTATTGCCTCTGGGTAGCATGGCTAAAATGAGCATAACCTTGCTGCAGTGACTGCCAAGTGACTGCCAAGTTCCCCTAACTGTTACCAGTGCTGATTACTGGATGGCCACCCTGCTGGATGCCCGCTACTACATCAAGGTGCCAAGAACTCCTAAATTCAACTAAAAAAAATGGATAGGGGGATATTTTATATGCCATATATACCACTCCACAGTGTAACTATACTAACAAAAGATGGTTTAAAAAACCATAAAAAACAAAACCCACAAAGACCAACTCAGAAAATTGAGATTTATTAGAAAACTTTATTTTAAATGTTAAAAAAGGGGGAATAGGGTGTGATGACATAGATTTTACACAAGATGGCATACATCCACAGGAGGTAAAGCAACAGATCAATAGGTAAGTATATATTGAACAGGCACTATACAGAAGCAGAGCTATAAGATGGCCAGGTGCTATTGCAACTTAGGGAAAAAGCTTCAAAGGTTTAAACATCCACTTCTAACATTTCAAACAGTGAAAGAACAATGCAAAATTACAAGTAGAAACAGAACGTTGACTGATCTGTGGACATCTCCTCCTGCTGGGATGGTGCCAGCTCCCGACGCGCGTTTCAACGCAAAGCCTTTATCAGGGTACAGAGGTTCTTAGCCGAAATGCACGTCGGGATCTGGCGCCATTACAGCAGGAGGAGATGTCCACAGGTCAATCCACGTTCCGTTTCTACTTTTTCATTAGAAGTGGGTCTTTAAACCTCTGTATGTGTTTCCCTAAGCATTGCAATAGCACCTTGCCATTTTATAGCTCTGCTTCTCTGTAGTGCCTGTTCAATATTTACTTACGTATTGATCTTATGCATTCTCCTCATGTGGATGTGTGCCCTATTGTGTGCAATCTAGGTCATTACACCCTATTCCCCCTTTTTTAACATTTAAAATAAAGTTTTCTAATAAATATCAATTTTCGGAGTTGGTTTTTGTGTGATTTGGTTTTTATCAAGATGCCATGGTAATTTCCATGACTGAAGCATGGCCAAGTCCCCTCTTCATCACGGCCACAGTACCACGAAACCCAAAAATGGAAACAGATTATTATTCATAGCTGTCATAAGCAGACATAGCTGCCTATTTTGAATCACATTACAAGAAGGAAAAAGAGGGGGGATTCAGCTCACCCAATCCAAGTCTATTCATAGTGGTTAGTGCACGGGCAAGCAACTGGCCGGCTCCTGAGTAGTGGTCCCAACAGAATTCAAGAAAGGGGTTGTTTAGCACCATCCGATTTGGCTTTTTAATCCACGTCAGATGTCTTCATTTCATAAGAAATAACTTTTATTGTGCATATTTAAAATCATGCATAAAAACACATGTCTTGTCATACGCGTTTCAAGCTCCTAAGAGCTCTTACTCATAGCATGATGCTATGAGTAAGAGCTCTTAGGAGCTTGAAATGCATAAGACAAGACATGTGTTTTTAAGCATGATTATAAATATGCACAATAAAAGTTATTTCTTATGAAATGAAGACGTCTGACGTGGATTAAAAAGCCTATGTTGAACCATATTTATTTCTAAATAAATGCTTCACATTCCCGGGATAGACGCTAATCAGCGTGGGTGAGCTGCTTCAAGTCTAAATGGCTAAGACTGGGAGTAGCAAGTCTAGCTGATGTACCTCCAGCTCGATTCCAAATCCAACTGTGATCTGTTTAAATGCAGCAATAAGGCTGTCCACCACTGGAGCAGAAAATTGGCTCCTTTGTGGGAACTGTTAAAACAGGCAGTCTAAGAATCAGTGCCCTACTAAAAGAGCAGAGTTGGCACATGAGTAGCATGGGCATCTTTTGTCAAGGTCACAGCCTTGAAAACAAGCAAAGCAGTGAAAACCTCAACATGTCAGGTAACTGTTACTCATGGTTTTTAAGCACTATGATGGGGATCCTTGGCCCATCTCTGTTTTAATTGGGTGCTGTGTGGTGGATCTTAGGCAAAGATAGCTGTGAGGGTCAACCAGACAAAGAGGCTACTTAGGGGCCTTTTTAAACATTGGGTGCTCTGTGGTGGATTTTGGGCAATCTTGACTTTGGGAGTTCACCTGGTTGGCTGTTTAGAGGCCTTTTTTAAAATTCGGTGGTCTGTGGTGGAACTCAATCTTGTCTCTGTGTGAAACTGGGAATACAGGCTACATAGGGCAAATTTTATAAACTTCTTGCTCTGTGGAGGAAGTCTGGCAATAATAGCTGAGTGGGGCAACTATTTAAAGAGGCTTTATTGAGGCCTATGTTTTAAACTTACGTTCTGTGGTTAAATTTTGACAATCTTGACTGGGTGGGTGAACTGGCAATACAGGCTATATAGGGGAAATTGGTTAAACTTATTGTTCTGTGGGGGAAGTCTGGCAATCTTGACTGTGTGGGTGAACTGTGGATACAGGATCTGTAAGGCCATTTTTTAAAATTGATCATCTGTGGAGAATCTGTGAAAGCCATCTCTGTGGGGTCACTGTTAACATTTTTAGGTTCTGCATTTACTTGCTATGCAACCATAATTGCTATGGTGACAGAAGCCCTTTAAGTTATTTACCTATCCACATTTGTTTGCAGCGCAATTGGCAGGTTCTAACTCCCAAGACCCCAAGACCTTATTACAACCATTTTACAGCCCAGAACTACGACTCCCCATTGACTTGGATGGGGTTCATTGTTCAGGGTCAGGTTCGTCTGCCAAACCAGATTTTTTATTTTGGTCCGTACTGGTTAAGAGAACCTGAATATCTATGGGTTTGCTCATCACTAATTACAAACATGTACAGAGAGTTAAAAGCTAATATTAATGAGGTAGTGTATTTGACTTTAACAGATATTGCCTGGGTTGCAAACCATTTTCCAATATTTTTTTTATAGAATTATTACTTATCCTTATAAATTAGCCAGAGTAGAGAGCAGCCAAATAGGATAATCCATCTTTTTTGAGGCACTCATTGGGTCCATTAACACTAGAACTACTGGACTCGTGACACCTATATAGAAATACATGGTGCAAAGTAGTCAAAATGACTACCTCAGTAGTTCTAGTGTTAAATACACAGATCATTGATTTCAAACTAAATGACATAATAGAAGCTCTCCAAAGACATTGTTGATTTCCTAAACCTGTCTAATTGTGAATATAATGAATTGTAAGGTCAGGAAAATACGTATCAATAGCCATTTTATCCAGTTTTCAGCACAGCATTAGTCTTCGTCTCACTCAAGTAACTAAAATTCTGACTTTCCAGATAATTTTGCATGTGGTTTTGTAAAAGACTGTATGCTTTTCATTTACCGTCCTGGCATACAATATACCCCAGCCTTCCTGGTGGTGTCTTTTTTATAGAATGTTTTGGAAATTTTTGGTATGGAAATATTGGTAAAAAGAAACTTGCCACTATTGTGCCCCCTTGACTATCAAGAATCACAAATTGGAATATGTGGCTCAGTCTATTTATTACAAATACTTTTATTCCAATGTGACAAATACAGTAAAATGTAAACCATTTATTCATTTTATTGTTTGTGTGACTCTTTTATCAAGAAAAAAATTGTTAAAGGGGCTATACAGAACTAAATAATGATTTGTTTACTAGAATAAAACAGATATTAGGTAGTTGCTAACAAGCCTAAAAAGTCTGTCAGTGCAGCGTATTATTATGCAGAAAGTTGGCTACTACCGCCATCTGTTTTCCTATAGCAAGCTATGTTTGCATTAAAGAGATTGAAAGGGGTTCAGTACAGTCCTAGGAGATCTGAGAGTATTGCACACTTCTTTTCCAAGCAATAAAAGACTTTGCAGTATTGAGAATTATGGTGAATTGATTAGCTACAAACCAGATTTCTTGGAAATATTAGTCAAACCCAGTAAATTTGAATTTCAAAAGATTTGATATCTCTTATTGATATCACTAGTGTAGAAGAATAAATACATGTATAGCCTATTATTTCCAATGACTGTATATAATTTTAATATTTACAATTGTGGAAAAATCACTGTTGTTCAGAGAACAATATGTTAATCAGTGTCAACAAGCTACCTTAAAGATGAGCAAATCTTCCCCAAAATCATGTTCCCCAGAATATGTATTTTTTGCCATTCTCACAGTTCTAATTCAGCAAAGTGGTGACCAATGGTGGTCGTCATTTAACGGAAATTCAGGTGTCTCTTTTCCCTTTCTCTCATTACACACATCCTCTTTGCCCTTTTCATTCCAGGCACCTGGCTCCCAGCTTGACTACGGCACAGACATCACTGCGCACTATGCTATTTCAGTATACCATATGATGTCACAACTATTGAACTATCATAATTTTTTTTCTTACATCCCATATTTCATATTTAATATGTTTTGGGGTTTGGACAGATTATTCAATTCACATTGAAGTGAACCTGTCAGGTCCAATATGCACCCAGAACCACAAGCAGTTCTAGGTGTATATTGCTAATCCCTGCCTAACCGTCCCTGTATACACTAGCATAGATAAAGGGATCTTTAGAAAAAGTATTTCTAAAGATCTTTTACCTTATGCTAATGAGCACGGAGACTAGTCCTAAGGGTGTTATATTCCCAGACTAGTCCACCCTCTTAGCATGTTAGTACACCCACTGGGGCATACTAACATGCTATTCAGTGCAGCATCACTAGAGGTGATGTGCATACCTGTTTTCACTGTGACTGATCTTCTGAATGCCCTGCACTTCCAGTCATGCGCAATAGACCTCTCTAAAGCTGGGATGCGTACACCTGGCTTCTTACTGTGCATGATCTGACATTCAGGAGCGCGGTCACAGTGAACACAGGTACGTGCGGCACCGCTTGTGATGCTGCATTGAATAGCATGTTAGCTCACCCCTGTGGGCATACATGCTTAGATGCGGACTAGTTGAGCAATATAACTCCCTTTGAACTAGTCACTGTGCTCATTAGCATATGATATATGATCTTTAGAAATACTTTTTCTAAAGATCTCTTTATCTATACTAGTGTATACTAGTGTATTATAGTTTAATAGTGCCTATGGTTAGGTAGGGATTAGCAATAGGCACCCAGAACTGCTAATGTTTTGGGTACATATTGCACCTGACAGTTTCCCTTTAAATAACTCCTCTGGGAATCAAACTTCCCTGTAAAATCCACATGATTTGGCAAATTCGAATCTTGACAGGTTTGATCATATCTACAGCCCATTAGTAAGGATGACACTATTTTCCTATCGTGAGAAGTTTTAAAGACAAATATGTATAAATTACCCTCCCATAGGTATATTATCTGTGCTGATTTCCTTATTTTTCTTTTTTTCTTTCCTTTTTCCTCTCTAATGCTTTGGGAGACAAGTGTAGTTTAGCTAGCAGGCCTGAACGGCAGGGGTGGAATTGACAGTAGTAAAACCAAAAAGATTCTGCAAATAAAGGATAATATAGATTGCCTCCCGTTGAGACTGTTTTCAAATTACTGTGTTTAAATGAACTTCTCTTCTGCTGACTGTCTTTAGTTTTTCTTTTGTCAGCCTACAGTGACCTTTTCTTGATATATGTTTCCTGTTGTGCCTTGTAGGATTTTACATTTTATTATTTTATACAGTTCTACATACAAATAAGTGTTTGGACAAGCATATATAGATAAATTATTTCAGCAGCCTTTGCTGACTTTGTGATCCTTATCTAACATAATGATCTGTTTTGTAAAGTGAACTGCAAAAGAATGCAATTAAATGGATGCACAAAATGGGCTTCCCAGAATTGCTCCCAGCTTCAACGCTGATGCTTCCTTTTACCCTTTAACATAAATAGGACCTCAGCACATCAAACTGTGAAACCATTGGTTTAAAACAGCAGTGCCACTGAATTCTGCACAAGGAAGTCAATAAAAGGCATAATGTAATTAAATTACAAAAATGTCACACATTGAATAAAATCCTAATGTTAACGTAGCCTTAGCTTAAAACTATAAAGTTATACCCTAATTTTAGAGTTATTTTAGACATTTGAAAGCAATAAAAGTATATAAACCCCAAATTACTACAATTTCTTTAAAGCTAAATGAATTAACTCTTTCCTGCCAGTGCCTGTTTTTGCTTTTGTAAGGGCCGTTTCACACATTCGGCATTTCGCCGGATTGCCGGATCCATCACACTCCAGTACAGTGTTAATACTGTACAATGGCATCGCGGGAAGCTCCGGTCACATGCTCTGGCCACATGACAGCATGTGACCGGAGGTTGCCGCAATGCCATTGTACTGTATTACACTGTACTGGAGTGTGACAGATCCGGCAATCTGGTGAAATGCCGGATGAGTGAAACGACCCTAATGGGGACATTTTTTTTAATTCTGACCAATGTAACTTTCTGTGATAATAACTCTGGAACGCTTCAACAGATCCCAGTGATTCTGAGACTGTTTCTGTATGACACATTGTACTTTATGTTAGTGATAAATTTTGCTCAATAATATTTGCGCTTATTTATGAAAAAAAATGACAAAAAATTTGAAAATGTTGCAATTATCAAACTTTGAATCTTTATGCCCTTAAACCAGCTAGTTCTACAAAAATCATTAATTAATACAATTTACCACATGTCCACTCTCAACATCCTTTATGATATACAGTTAGGTTCAGAAATATTTGGACAGGGACACAAGTTTTGTTATTTTAGCTGTTTACAAAAACATGTTCAGAAATACAATTATATATATAATATGGGCTGAAAGTGCACACTCCCAGCTGCAATATGAGAGTTTTCACATCCAAATCGGAGAAAGGGTTTAGGAATCATAGCTCTGTAATGCATAGCCTCCTCTTTTTCAAGGGACCAAAAGTAATTGGACAAGGGACTCTAAGGGCTACAATTAACTCTGAAGGCGTCTCCCTCGTTAACCTGTAATCAATGAAGTAGTTAAAAGGTCTGGGGTTGATTACAGGTGTGTGGTTTCGCATTTGGAAGCTGTTGCTGTGACCAGACAACATGCGGTCTAAGGAACTCTCAATTGAGGTGAAGCAGAACATCCTGAGGCTGAAAAAAAAGAAAAAATCCATCAGAGAGATAGCAGACATGCTTGGAGTAGCAAAATAAACAGTCGGGTACATTCTGAGAAAAAAGGAATTGACTGGTGAGCTTGGGAACTCAAAAAGGCCTGGGCGTCCACGGATGACAACAGTGGTGGATGATCGCCGCATACTTTCTTTGGTGAAGAAGAACCCGTTCACAACATCAACTTAAGTCCAGAACACTCTCAGTGAAGTAGGTGTATCTGTCTCTAAGTCAACAGTAAAGAGAAGACTCCATGAAAGTAAATACAAAGGGTTCACATCTAGATGCAAAACATTCATCAATTCCAAAAATAGACAGGCTAGAGTTAAATTTGCTGAAAAACACCTCATGAAGCCAGCTCAGTTCTGCAAAAGTATTCTATGGACAGATGAGACAAAGATCAACCTGTACCAGAATGATGGGAAGAAAAAAGTTTGGAAAAGAAAGGGAACGGCACATGATCCAAGGCACACCACATCCTCTGTAAAACATGGTGGAGGCAACGTGATGGCATGGGCATGCATGGCTTTCAATGGCACTGGGTCACTTGTGTTTATTGATGACATAACAGCAGACAAGAGTAGCCGGATGAATTCTGAAGTGTACCGGGATATACTTTCAGCCCAGATTCAGCCAAATGCCGCAAAGTTGATCGGACGGCGCTTCATAGTACAGATGGACAATGACCCCAAACATACAGCCAAAGCTACCCAGGAGTTCATGAGTGCAAAAAAGTGGAACATTCTGCAATGGCCAAGTCAATCACCAGATCTTAACCCAATTGAGCATGCATTTCACTTGCTCAAATCCAGACTTAAGACGGAAAGACCCACAAACAAGCAAGACCTGAAGGCTGCGGCTGTAAAGGCCTGGCAAAGCATTAAGAAGGAGGAAACCCAGCGTTTGGTGATGCCCATGGGTTCCAGACTTAAGGCAGTGATTGCCTCCAAAGGATTTGCAACAAAATATTGAAAATAAAAATATTTTGTTTGGGTTTGGTTTATTTGTCCAATTACTTTTGACCTCCTAAAATGTGGAGTGTTTGTAAAGAAATGTATACAATTCCTACAATTTCTATCAGATATTTTTGTTCAAACCTTCAAATTAAATGTTACAATCTGCACTTGAATTCTGTTGTAGAGGTTTCATTTCAAATCCAATGTGGTGGCATGCAGAGCCCAACTCGCGAAAATTGTGTCACTGTCCAAATATTTCTGGACCTAACTGTATATCTTTTTTGTTTTGAAGTTAAAAAGGTTAAAATTTATCAGTAATGTCTCATTTTTCCAATACAATTCACAAAACCAATTTTTTAGGGACAAAATCACATTTGAGGTGACTTTGTAATGCAATTTCTCCTGAGTACAGCAATACGCCATATGGGGTGAAAAATTACTGTTTGGATGCAGGGCATGGCTTGGAAGGGAAGGGGCATCAATTGACTTTTGGAAGGCATAATTGGCTGGAATATCATTTTTGAAGAGCCCTGATGTGCTTAAACAGTGGAAAACCCTCACAAATTACCATATTTTGGAAACTACACCCCTCAAGAAATTTATCTAGAGGTGTGTTGACCATTTGAAACCCACAGGTGCTTTACAGAATTTTACAATGTTGAGCTGTGAGGAAAACAATTTTTTTTTTCTACAAGAATATAATTTTAGCCCCAATTATTTTATGTTTACAAGGGCATCAAGAGAAAAGAAACTATGCCCATATGTGAGAGAAAACTAAACTGAATCTTGTTATACAAATTTGTTTGGAATCAATAGCTGATGTCATGTCACATTTGTAGAGCCCCTGATGTGCTTAAATGGTAGAAACCCTTTACAAATGACTACATTTTGGAAACTAAACCGCTCATGGAAGTTATGTAGATATGTGGTGAGCGCCATGAAGCCTTAGGTGCCTCACAGACCTTTATAACAATGAGCTAAGAAAATGAAAAAATCATATTTTTCCCATAAAACTGATGCTTTAGCGCCAAATTTTGCATTTTATGAAGTGTAACAGGAAAAAATTTACCACAGACTTTGTTCTGCAATTTCTTCTGGGAGCGCTGATAACCCCTATGTGGTGGAAAATTACTGTGCCATTTTAGCAGGAATAGACTGCGGATGCAATGTGACATATGAAAAGCCACTGACATCAAAACAGCAAGAAAAAACAAAACAAAACACAAGTGACCACATTTTTGAAAATACACCTTTTGCGGAATCGATTTAGGGGAGTATTGAGCATTTTTAACCCTCATTTGATTCACAGAATTGTATAGCATTGGGCTGAGGTAATGTAAAATTATCATATTTTCAATTAACCCCTTCATCTCCGGGCGATGTTCCGTTTTTTTGTTTTTTGCTCCCCTTCTTCCAAGAGCTGTAACTTTTTATATTTCCGTCAATCTTGCCATATGTGGGATTATTTTTTTGCAGGGCAAGTTGTACTTTTGAATGGAACCATTAGTTTTACCATATAGTGTACTGGAAAAATCGAAAAAAATCCCTGTGCGGGGAAATTGCAAAAAAAATGCAATTGCATGAGTGAGTTTGGGATATTTTACTCACAGTGTTCACTATATGGTAAAACTGATGTGTCGGTGTCATGCCTCAGGTCATTATGTGTTTGTAGATACAAAACATGTGTACTTTTATTTTTATCTAAGGGGTTAAAAAAATTCGGAAGTTTGCCTAAAAAAAGAGTAGCGCTTTTGCCACCGTTTTCTGAGACCCGTAGCGTTCTGATTTTTCAGAATCTGGGTCTCAGTGATGGCTTTCTTTTTGTGTCTCGAGCTGACGTTTTTAATTATTTCATTTTTATGTGGATGCTATGTTTTTATTGCCTGGTATTACATTTTTGAAAAAAAATTTGCGGCGACCAAAAAACGTAATTTTGGCGTTTGGAATTTTTTTCTCACCATGCCATGTATTTTCAATGAAGTGAATGGTGAGTGATTTGAACTTTTGGGTTTTTTTTATTTTGTCATATTTTTTAAAACTTTTTCTTACAATTTTTATTTATTTTAATAGTTCCCCTAGGGGACTTTATGGATTCACTGTCTGATTGCTTGTGCATTTCTGTTGATCAGAGCTGCACAGCACTGATCAACAAAAATGCACTGTTCCTTTAAGAGTTGCCACTCTGTAGACTCTTACAGGAAGTATGTTATGATAGCGACAGGGGCATCACAGGACCTGTCGCTATCATGGCAACTATCGACTCCCTATGATCGCATCACAGAACCACCGATGGCGGCGGGGAATGGCGTGATCCCCCCTGTGACTATTTAAATTACGCGGTCACATTTTGACAGCGCAATTTAAGTGGTAAGCAGACATAGTTGGATCGTGGATCCACTTGCGCCTGTTAGCCCCACATGTCTGCTATTCAAATCAGCAGACATGTGCAGAGATCACCACCGGATCACTGCAGCAGCTGGCGGTGATTACCTTGATATGACTGATGATGTCATGAAGGGGGGTTAAACCATTGCTTTGTCCCAAGTTTTTAAAAGGGTAAAAGGAATAAACCAATGGTACAACTTGTTATGCAATTTCTCTTCAGCATGCCAATAACCCATATGTGTTTGAAAATGACTTTTGAGGCAAAGTGCAAAGCTCAGAAAAGGAGTACCATATTGCACTGCAGCATTTGCTTGAATGGTTTGCAAATACAATGTCAAATTGGCAAAGCCCCTGAGAAACCAGAACAGTAGACCACCCATAAGACATGCCATTTTATAAACTACACCCCTCAATGAATTCAACTACTGTTTTTCACATTGGCATACTTGGGATGCCGGCGTCCCTCTGTGCCTTGTGCAGTGTACCTGCCTCCCTCTTCTCTGCCATCAGTGTATAAGTGCAGTCCCCGGCTGTTGTTGCTAGTGGATGCCCACATGATGGTCAGCTCTGCTCCCACCTAGGCTGCAGGCTCTGCACATGATGTGTGGGGTTTTCTGCTCTCAAGCCTAGGGGACACACTTCTTAATATTTTATAGGGAGATGTACGCACCTTGCTAAGGTGTCCCCAGCCTATTGCTGGGAGGCAGCAGCTATTTAAGGCTCCTCCCCCTGATAGGAGGGGCTGAGCTGTATGTGTCTTTCTATGTGTTTCTCCTGAAAGGCTGGTGTCTTCTGTTCCTGAGTCCAGTATACTCCCTGACTCCAGTCACCTGTCTGAGTCTGGTATCCTACTTATAGTCCGGTTAACTATTTTCCCGGTGTGCACAGGTACTTGTGTATTCAGGGACTGGTGTATCTAGTTACTAGCAATTCCCTTAGACTCCAACCTGGTCCTGTGTCCTGTATTTGTGTTCCTGCCATGTGATGTGATGTACCCTGATATCTTGCCGTGTGATGTATCCTGTTATCCTGCCATGTGATGTACCCAAAGTCCTGCTGTGTTACCTGATATCCTGCTGTGTGTTATACCCATAGTCCTGCTGTAATAAAGTTGTGTTTATATGTTATCTGAAGTCTGAAAGTACCTGCTGTGGTGACATCACTCTGCTGAGGTCCACGTCTGGTGTACCAACACTACCCTTCTGCGGTCCCTGCTTATTGTTCCTGTGCCACCCTTTTGTGGTCTTTGCCTGCTGTACCTAATGTCTGGTGTCTGATGACCTCTGCCCAATGCCTGTCGTCTTGGCTCGCTCAGCTTCCACAGTCCAGGTCGCTTGCCCTGGGAGTGGCAGCTGGCGTCCTGCCTTGCGGCGGGTGCTTAGTCAAGCCCCTCCCTCTGCTAAAGTGTAAGTCCAGGTTTCCCTCGGAAGTCCAGTGGATCCATTCTACTCCCGGACACTCGCCGCTTTCCTGGATCCGCTGATGGTGAGATTGTGACAAGAGTGAAGTGAGCAAATTAACACCACAGATGCTTTGCAGAGTTTTTTTTTTACCATTTGGCCGTGAAGAAAAATTAATTACATTTTTACCACAATATTTTTAGCTTTAGCCCCAGAGTTCACATGTTCATATGGGGAAATGGGTAAAAATGGCACTAAAGTTTGTCATACAATTTCTGCTAAACATGGCGATACTCTATGTATGGTTGTATGTGTGGTGCCCTGGACTAGCCAGGTCGTCACAGGTAACACACACACACCCCCACCACCCTAGGCAGTTACATTCGCCAAACACAAAATCCTTGTTGCCTCCCTCTAGGGGCTGATGTCCACACCAGGTGGGGCGGAGCAAGGCGGTTGGCCCCACCCACCGAGGAGTTCACAGTCCTGGAGGTGGGAAAAAGCAGTTAGTTAGAATTTAGAGGAGTTAGAGTTGAAGGTTGAAGTGAGAGGAGTGAAGTGGAGAGTGTCTGGGTTTGTGGCCCAGGCGCTGACAGCAAGGTTGGCAGACGGTGGCGGCCGTCTGCAGGAGTGGTGGATCAACGCGGAACCGTAGGACTGGGGTCGGGCGGTCGTCCGCCGGTACCGACCGGGGAGCGAAGTAAAGCTAGCACACACAGGCAGGGCCATCGGCCCCCGACTAGGCTTGGAGTCACCGTCAACAGTCAAATCCGAGTGTGACAGGAACCCCAGGGGTTTCCTAACAACCAAAGACCCGTTAGAAGGCAACCGTCCGCACCGTGAGGGTATACAGCCACCGCCACAGGCTAGAGACCCAAGGGCCAGCGCCTGCCGGCAAAACGGGCTCCTCCGGCATCCATACACCGGGGAGCGGACTACCGTTGGGAACCCATCGTAGTCAAGACAGTACACAAAGGTGCAGAGAAAGACAGCCGCCATCACCTGTCCGGGGAGGGACACAGCAACCAGCTGTGGAACCCGTCCATCCAGCCGTTTCGTTTACCGGAGACTTTGTGACTTTCTGTCTGAGTGAGTACAACCGTGCCATCCGACACCGGGCCGCACTGTCCCTGTGACCCTGCACCTCACCAACCCTGCCTCCCCGTCTCACCACCGGGCTCCGGGACCACTGACCCCTACCCACGGATGGGGAAAACAACATCCCAGCTGCTCCCTACCATCGCTCTCGGGATCCCCGTCACCAGCAGCGGTGGTGCCCATCTTCACCACAACCCGTGGGTGGCGTCACGGACTAAATCCCCAAACAAACTACCCCCTTTTCACTCACGGGCGAGGAGCGCCGCTCGGGTCCCGGTTCTGGCCCACCGCTCGAGCCACCGAGCAGCAGCAGCAGTGCCGGACCCGAGCGTTAGCGAGTGCAGCGCCCCGCCGCCCACGACATATGTACAGTACTGCTTAGCCACACAGTGTGACTCAGTAGGGAAGAAGTGCTTTTTGATTCTTGGAGCACAGATTTTCCCAATAGTATTCAGATACAGAGTCCCTAAGTGTCAGAAAAGCAGAAATCAACTCAAATTATCTTATTTTGGAAATTACACCCCTCTGGGATATTATCTACTGGTGTAGTGGTGATTTTTACTCAATTTGTGTATTCCAGAAGCAAGCAGCTATGCATATTGCAGAGGAAAAAATGGCAAATCTGCCAATGTGGTGCCCAGTACATTGTTGTGCCCATACATTTTGCCGAGCTTGTGCTTCTGGAGACACGCACACTGTAAGTTAAGTGGGCTCTCCTCACTACAGTAATGCAACATTGACATAAAATGTGCTTAGGCACACTATGGGTATTTTGATTTGGGTGCACAGGTTTTGCTGGATTTGATTTGGGGTGTGATAGCAGCTTTCCAGAGCCTTTGCGCTACTAGTAACATGAAACTCCCCTATAGTTCCATTAACAGATGATGGACTTGAGCAGTGGTTTTTTTTTGTGGAGTGAGTTTAGGTTATTATTGGAAACATTTTACCTAACATTTCAGAATACATTTATGCAATGCTCTAAGCTAAGCATTTACATTGTAGTTTTCATATAAATCTCCTAATGATGGGATTCAGATGACACCCCTAGGGGATATATTCGCTATAATGAGGCCGCAGTGTCCTCTGGATACCATCTAGCCTCTGTTCAATAGTGTCCTTTTCAGAAGTGCACAAAATTGTGGCTGACAATACTTTTATGCACTGAAAAGATGGACATCTCCAGATCATAGGACAGCCACAGTCCAAAATGACTCTCTCTGCCTTATTCTAGGGAATCTTCTGTGAGTGGTCTAAATCACGTACTTCAGAGATTTACACATGATTCCCGGTGTATGTGCCTTACTGCAATCTTTGGGAGAAAGAATGACTAAATGAACAATAGGACAAGAATAGCTTTTATTTATTTTTTGCATTGTTCATCGTGCAGTACAAGTAATTAGATGGCTCTATTCTTTGGGTCATTACAATTACAGCAATACCAGATTTACAGTATATTGTAAGTTTTATGGTTGGCGACTATCACACACTAAAAACACCTTTTTCTTACAAATAATATTTACGCATCACCATATTTTGAAAGCCATCGTTTTTCTTGATTTCTGCCAACAGAGTCATGTGAGAGCTTGTTGTGCAGGAGTTGACGTTTTTATTGTACCATTACATTTATGGAACATTTTTTATTTTGATTTTGGAGTGAAGAATGAACAAGAAACAGCATTTCAGGATTTTTTTTTAAGTCACTGTATTTCGACTTTTTTGCGGGACAAGATGATGTTTTCAACTATATAATTTTCATTTATGTTCAAAATTTTGATCGTATTTTATTCCAATTTTTGGCGGTATGATGAAAAAGCATTGTTTTTAGCCACATTTTTTATGCTGTTCACTGAAGGGGTTAAACAGTGAAACAGTTTTACAGACCAGGACGTGGCACTACCAAATGAGTGTACTTTTTTGTTTACTTTTGTTTGTACATAAAATGACGTATTTATCGGTTTAATATTTTTTTTTTTAATTTTTGCTCTTTATATCTTTGATTTTTCTTTTAAATATTTTTACAATTTTATTAATTTTTTTTAAACTTTCATACTAACTTTCCATATAGGACTTTCACTTTTATTAGTCTGTTAACTTGAGTAGTATATCACCATACACAAGCAAGGCAATACATTAAACCTGTCAGTTTTACAATGATAGATCGCATGATTGATCCTTCTTCTGACTGGATGTACAAGGGCACCATACATAGCATACCTGGAGGTCATTGGTTGACCTCTGGCTGACATTATAACCCTCAGAACCCCCATGATCACATCACAGGAGTGCCACAGGGGTGAGACAAGGAGCGCTTTCCCTCTCACAAACTTCGTTTATTATTCTTTAGCCATCTTAGGGTACTTGAACCTGTGACTGTCTGATTGCTAATACTATGTATTGTAATGTCACAGTTTTGCAGTATATAAAGAAAATTATTGTTTCCTATGAAGGAATACAGCACAAGAAACACACATCAGTGAAGGAATTTAGCACTATAATCACCATCAGTACATTAATGCATCACAAGAACCACCATCAGTGCATGAAAACAGCCCCAGAACCATCATCCGTACATGAACATATCTCCAGGACTACCAACTTTCTATGAAATATATAACCAGAACCAACATCAGTATATGAATAGAGCATGAGAACTACCATTAGTACATAAGTACAGACCAAAACCATCATGAGTACATGCACACAACACCAGAACTATCATCATTATATAAAAATATCACCAGAGTTACCATCGGTACATGAATGCATCACCAGAAACATGAAAAGTACATGAATATATAACCAGAAACACTATCAGTACATGACTACACTTCTAAGGTTAGTATAGAAATTAATTGAATATCAGTTCTGTCCACACAATATACTTTGGTGTCACATGTACCTAGAAATACTATTGTACTTTGTCCTTAACATTGGTAAAGAAATACTAGCAGTTGTTGTTACCAATGTTCATCAGACAGTGGATGATACAGGACCTCAGTACTGATTAGATACAGGTAGAATCCCAAATAAAGATTTAAATCCAGGTGACATTTTTCTGATTTGAGTAATTCACATTCCTTTTGCCATGATCTGGTACATTCATCAAGATGGCTTTTCATATCCATAGATAGTTTCTGCCGCCCTCCATCTTCTATGGTTTTCTACTGAATATCCTGGCACAGTACTCTTAAAAAAAATAGTGTCACTATAATGCTCCAGAATAAAATTTTCAGCCTTACACCTGTGAAAAAAATTTCACCTTATTTCACACTAAATATGACCCCCACACTGTCCCACACTATTCTTTTTATGGCAAATAACCTCCACATTGTCCTCTATTATATAATATTACCTCCACACAATCTGCTCTTATGAACTAATGCCTCCATAATTTCTATTTTATGAACCATATTCTCCAGGCTTTCTTATTATAATGCTCCTGTGCTTTCCTATAATGGTATTGATTTTCGATTTTACATTGTGCTTCCTAATAATGATGCCCCACTGCCTCCCATATTCAGTATGATTTGCAAAACAGCTCTCCAAACATAATATAATGGCTACCACAGCTCTGCATGCCCAGTATGATATCACCTGTGTGTAATCTTATGATGTTACCCACAGCCCCATAGGCAAAGTATAATGTCTTCCACAGTCCCACATATACAGTATGATGGCCCCCACAACTCTATACATACAATATATTGGTCCCTACAGCTTCTCAGTTTACAGCCTTCTGTATACATTATGACAGTGTCCACAGGTTATATATACAGTATGATGGCACATACAGCCCCATTATATACAGCCCCGTTATATAAAGTTTGATGACCCATAGCTAAAATATAACAGTCACAGCTCTCTATATGCAGTTTGATGATCCCAACAATCCCCCATATGCAAACTGCCGCCTGAGGCAAAATGCTCATATCACCTATTTGCAGAAGCAGCCCTGCATATGGCCTAAGATTTTATTGTTGTGGAAAAGAATAAAATCAAGCTATATGTTTATAGTCCTTTATAATCATTTTCCTAACTGAACTATTTACAACTAACGATTAACAAATCTTTGTAAATGACATTTTTCATTGATATACAGTACATGTCAATCACCCCTTTATTTGCAAAATATTCCACTGAACAGACGTTGTTTGACCTGCTCAAAGTAAATCAATCTACTGCTGATTTGTCATTCAATATACCATACAATTATTGTTTCTAATTCTTGAGGAAGCTTATAAGGATAATTTTTACATATGGCATTAAGCCATCTCACAAAATAAAAAGCTATGGAATTCCCATGCTGCTATACCATATTTTATAAAGTTGAAGGATGTGCCAAAATATTATGTGACTGCCATATGTTCATATATATTGTGGAGGAGGCTTCGAAATACTACTAGATTATGCAAGCAAACATCCTCTGTTATAGATAATAAGCAATGGTTTGTCTTTACAGTTTAGTTGTTAGGCACATTAAGAAGAATATCTCAATAAGAATGAAATACTGAGGTCAGATCACAAGCTCCCACTCTCTGTCATGTACGATATACTACAGAATAAAAGAGAATTTGGTATGTATAAACTTTCTCGTTCTTTCTTCCCACTCTTTAAATGCAACATTGATTTGACAGCTAAAAGGTCTTAGATGTCATTAAGGAAACACTCACAATAACTTTTTTATTAAATAAATGTGTGTATGTGCGTGTAATGTAGTGCGACTATTAATATTTTTTTTTTATTTCTGTTTTTCTAGAACTGTTAAAATTATTTTTGCTTATATATTTATATTAGCTGTGGTACCCGTTGTTGCCTAGGATAGTAACTGCCTCTCTGTCTCTCTCCCACTCTTCCTCTATCCCACTCACTCACTCACTCTCTCTCCATCACTGTCTTTCTATCTTCCTCTGTCTCCCTCTCTGTCTGTCTGTCTCCCTCTTTCTGTCTCCTTTTCTCTTTCTGTCTGCCTCTCTCTCTCTTTGTGTGCCTGTGTGTCTCTGTCTCTGTGTGTCTCTGTCTCTGTGTGTTTCTCTGTGTGTGTCTCTGTCTCTGTGTGTCCCTGTGTGTCTCTGTGTGTCTCTGTCTCTGTGTGTCTCTGTGTCTCTTTCTGTTTGTCTCTTTCTCTGTGTCTGTCTGTGTGTATCTCTGTGTCTGTTTTTCTGTCTCTGTGTCTCTGTCTCTGTGTGTCTTTGTGTCTGTGTCTCTGTCTCTATGTGTCTATGTCTATATGTGTCTCTTTCTCTGTGCCTGTGTTTCTCTGTGTCTGTCTCTGTGTGTGTCTCTGTGTGTCGGTCTTCGCGTCTGTGTGTCTCTGTGTGTGTGTCTAGGTTTCTGTGTCTCTGTGCATCTGTGTGTGTGCCTCTGTGTGTCTCTGTCTCTATGTGTCTCTGATTGTTTCTGTCTCTGTGTCTGTCACTGTGTCTTGCACCAAGTATGAACCAGTCATGTGCAAGTCCACAATTCTCTTCCTGAGATTTTGGCTGATTCCTTTTGAGTTTCCATGATGCTACACAAAGAAGCAGTGTGTTTCAGTGTGCCTTACAATACATCCACAGGTGTGTCTCTAATTAAACGCCAATTAACCTATCAAAAGCTTCCAAAGACATGACATCATCAAATGGGCTGTCCCATATTGTTTAAAGGCATAGTACTTTAAGTGTATGTAAACTTTTCACTTTGCAGAAAGCAATAATGTTGTAAAACATTAACTCTCTCTCATTATTCTGGCAATTGGCAAATATAAATAAATTTGGTTCCTAATCGATCTAAAACGGGAAAGATTTATTCTGATTTCTTGTTAGACAGTAGAGTTGAGCGCGGTTCGTGGTTCGTGGTTCTCCAGTTCGCGGTTCGAGTTATTTTGGGGGCTGTTCTAGATCGAACTAGAACTTGAGCTTTTTGCTAAAGCTCGATATTTCTAGTTACGTTTGGGAACGGTTCTAGCAGCAAAAAGCAAAACTAATTACTAGCTGACTTTCCGCTGTAATAGTGTAAGTCACTCTGTGACTCACACTATTACGAAATTTCAGCGTATAGTGTGCGGGAACAGCGCATTCAGATCACTGCTGCTGAAATAATGGCGATCGCCATTTTTTTTTTTTCCTTGTCTTCCTTCCCTAAGCGCACGCATGTAGTGGGGCAGGCCAGCATGTCAGCCAATCCCAGACACACACACAGCTAAGTGGACTTTTAGCCAGAGAAGCAACGGCATGTGTGATAGGATGTCCATGTCACATGTCCCTGCATTATAAAAAACGGGTATCTGCCCGTCTGGATGCCATTATCTCTTCTGGGTGTCAGTCACCGCTGGCGTAGCTCCTGTCTCCAATACTGCTGTGCACGCTCTACACACAGCGCTATACAGAATAGGAAAAGAAGTTTCTATTAGCCCTTGTAAGGGCTATTAACAGCAGGCTCAGAGCCATAGGTGAAAGTCAGGTCCGTGGAAACAGATTTTAACAGCTACAGAAGATAACAGCGTCTGTGTAGCTAAGCTCAGGGACTTCCTCACTGCATTTCCCCATTAGGAGGGATAGAAAGTGAGGCTTCCTTTCCTGTACACTGACCCACAACCCTGCCACTGTACCCTCCTGCCATTTGCACACTCAAGCTCATTGTTACTAAGCCATTATACTAGCAAACACTGAGTAAACTTAGTGGCATCCTAAAAGTGGCTGTTGAAAATCCATTAGTGTCCCACTAGTGCAAATCTTTTTGCAGCACCTCTGCATTGCACACTCAAACTCATTGTTACTAAGCAATTATACTAGCAAACACTGAGTAAACTTAGTGGCATCCTAAAAGTGGCTGTTGGACTTCCATTATTGTCCCACTGGTGCAAAGCTATTTGCAGCACCACTGCATTGCACACTCAAGCTCATTGTTACTAAGCCATTATACTAGCAAACACTGACTAAACGTAGTGGCATCCTAAAAGTGGCTGTTGAACTTCCATTAGTGTCCCTCTAGTGCAAATCTATTTGCAGCACCTCTGCATTGCACACGCAAACTCATTGTTACTAAGACATTATACTAGCAAACACTGAGTAAACGTAGTGGCATCCCAAAAGTGGTTGTTGGACTTCCATTAGTGTCCCTTTAGTGCAAATCTATTTTCAGCACCTCTGCATTGCACACGCAAACTCATTGTTACTAAGCCATTATACTAGCAAACACTGAGTAAACGTAGTGGCATCCTAAAAGTGGTTGTTGGACTTCCATTAGTGTCCCTCTAGTGCAAATCTATTTTCAGCACCTCTGCATTGCACACGCAAACTCATTTTTACTAAGCCATTATACTAGCAAACACTGAGTAAACTTAGTGGCATCCTAAAAGTGACTGTTGGACTTCCATTATTGTCCCACTAGAGCAAATCTATTTGCAGCACCTCTACATTGCACACTCAAGCTCATTGTTACTAAGCCAATATACTAGCAAACACTGAGTAAACTTAGTGGGATCCTAAAAGTGGCTGTTGGACTTCCATTAGTGTCCCACTAGTGCAAATCTATTTGCAGCACCTCTGCATTGCACAATCAAACTCATTGTTACTAAGCCATTATACTAGCAAACACTGAGTAAACTTAGTGGCATCCTAAAAGTGGCTGTTGGACTTCCATTAGTGTCCCACTGGTATAAAGCTATTTGCAGCACCACTGCATTGCACACTCAAGCTCATTGTTACTAAGCCAATATACTAGCAAACTATGCTGCCAGTTTAAGGGCCGTAGTTGCATTGTCAGGGATAGTTATTGTTGTTTACTCTGCTGTTAATAAAGGTAGACCACCGCTGCAATCTACACCACCTCTTAATTTTTGCTACCACATTTTAAGTGCACAATCTTGTTGCAATCAAAATGAGTGGCAAAATGACAGATGCTGGTGGAAAGGGGAAGAGGCGTGTTGGAAAGGGATAAAAAGGGTTTGTCCATGGGGAAGGTGGCAAAGCTCCATTAACATCTGCTGAAGACCATCTTCCAGCAAAAGTAAGATGTCTACTACTTACCGTGGGCAATCCGCACAGGCAGTTTGCTTGGTAGGTCGTCAGTTGGTTTGGAAGGGGAAACAAGTGCGTGTGTAAAGCTCTCTCAGACATCGATAGCACCAACGTTGGATGAAGGCAACATCATGTCTATGCCTTCACTTTCCTCACAAACCTGCATTTTTCCAGGGACACCCTACTCAACACCATCTACACACAGCAGCCAGATCTCTGTTCCTCACATGTGGACAAATAAAAGGCCATTTCCTGCGACCCATGACAAAGCTAAGAGGTTGACTTTATCCCTCTGTAAGCTCTTGGCTACCGAAATGCTGCCTTTTCGCCTGGTGGACACACAGGATTTTAGAGACTTTATGTCTGTCGCTGTGCCCCAGTACCAGATGCCCAGTCGCCACTACTTCTCTAAGAAAGGTGTGCCTGCGCTACACCAGCATGTCACACACAACAGCAGAAACTGTTGAGAAACTCTGTGTGTGAACGGGTGCATTTCACCACCGATACTTGGACCAGTAAGCATGGACAGGGACGTTACATGTCGCTGACTGGGCCCTGGGTAACTATGGTGATAGATGGTGAAGGGTCTTCTGCACAAGTCTTGACATCCCCACGACTTGTGTGTCAATCCTCTGTCTGTCCTAATTCCACCACTGATTCTGCCTCCTCCACCTCGTCTGGGTCCTCCACCTCCGCCCCAAACCTGCCTGGTCAGGCCACCAGCGTTCTACCTGCGCAGAAGGAATCACGCACCCCTCATTACTATGTTGGCAGCAGAGTGCAACGGCATCAGGTGGTCTTTAGCTTGAAATGTCTTGGAAATAAGAGTCACACAGCGGCTGAGTTGTGGGCAGCTCTGGAGACTGAGTTTAATAAATGGTTGTCTCCACTCAACCTGCAGCCTGGTAAGTTCGTGTGCGACAATGCTGCAAACCTGGGTGCGGCCCTTCGCCTGAGCAAGGTGACACACGTGCCTTGTATGGCTCACGTGTTGAACCTTGTTGTCCAGCAATTTTTAACACACTATCCCGGCCTAGATGGCCTTCTGAACAGGGCACGAAAACTGTCTGCTCACTTCCACCGTTCAACCACCGCTGCTGAGCGACTTGCATCGCTCCAGAAGTCTTTCGGCCTGCCGGTTCATCGCCTGAAATGCGATGTGCCGACACGCTGGAATTCGACTCTCCACATGTTACAGCGACTGTGGCAGCACCGACGAGCCCTCGTGCAATATAGCCTGGGCCAACGAGATGCAGAGGTGGGGCAGATCACCCTGATGGAGTGGTCTCAGATCAAGGACCTATGCACCCTTCTGCACAGTTTCGACATTATCGCTATGAGGAGTATCAGCAGAAGCTGTTACTCGACCTTAGCTCGGCTTTTCCACCAAACAACCGTGGTGCAGGGAGTGAATCTCCCAGTTGTACCTTGACAAACATGGGACAATCTCGTCATCTTCAACAGTCTACCCGTACCAGTAGCACCATATCTGGTGCTTGTAACCGCAATTTTATTGAATCTTTTCATAATTTTTTTAGACCATCCTTTGCAAGGCCACCAGAGACAACAAGTCTGACACATAGTCAACGGCTGGAGAGGATGATACAGGAGTATCTCCAAATGAACATCGATGCCATTACTTTGCAAATGGAGCCTTGCTCATTTTGGGCTTCAAATCTTAAAAAATGGCCAGAGCTCTCCACTTACGCCTTGGAGATTTTGTCGTGTCCAGCTGCCAGCGTTGTCTCTGAATGTGTCTTCAGTGCTGCTGGGTGTGTGCTGAAAGATAAGTGCATGTGTCTGTCCAGTGACAATGTGGACAGACTAACGTTCATCAAAATGAACAAGTCATGGATCCACACGGAATTTACTACCCCTGTGTCAACCTGGAGAGAGTAAATGCTTGTGGATTTTGAATGTGCTTGATGCAAATCTAGCTGTGAAGTGTACAACTGGGGCACAAGTGCTGCCACTGAAGGGGTGGGTGTGTGTGGGGCCCAATCTTTGGAAAAAAGGGAGACTCCACTTGGAGTAACCCTTGCTTACAGTGCTTTTAAAAATGATCCAAGATGAACAGAGCTGGTATCAGGAAAGACTTAGCTACCTATCCCGGTGTCATCCTGGGGACGGTTAAGGATGGCGTATTTTTGAATGTGCTTGATGCAAATCTACCTGTGAAGTGTACAACTGGGGCACAAGTGCTGCCACTGAAGGGGTGGGTGTGTGTGGGGCCCAATTTTTGGAAAAAAGGGAGACTCCGCTTGGAGTAACCCTTGCTTACAGTGTTTTTAAAAATGATCCAAGATGAACAGAGCTGGGATCAGGAAAGACTTAGCTACCTACCCCGGTGTCATCCTGGGGACGGCTAAGGATGGCGTATTTGTGAATGTGCTTGATGCAAATCTACCTGTGAAGTGTACAACTGGGGCACAAGTGCTGCCACTGAAGGGGTGGGTGTGTGTGGGGCCCAATTTTTGGAAAAAAGGGAGACTCCGCTTGGAGTAACCTTGCGGTGATTTACATGATTTTAGAAGGGCATGCCATGCCTATATCTGTGTCTCCTCCTCTTTTTCCTTGTCCAGCTCTTTTGTTGAGTATATGTCCTTGTCACTTTCCCATGTGTTTGTGTTGTGTTGTCAGTTGTTTGTCACCTTTTGTACACCTTTGAGGTGTTTTCTAGGTGTTTTTATGTGTTTGTGATTGCCTCCCATTGTTTCCTATGCGGTTCGAGTGGTTCGCCGAACCGGTTCGCCAAACCGAACTCGAATGAGACCTCCTTTCAACGAACCGAACTCGAGCCGAACCGCGACTGGTTCGCTCATCTCTATTAGACAGTGAGAAAAACATGCAAATGTGTCTTTTAAGATAGTGTATGTAAACTTCTGGTTTATTCTGTACATACAATTAGCTTTAGATATTAGACAAAGAATTTTTTTTGGTGTTTGTGTTTATTTCTTTTCACTTTAGGGATTAGTAATTCACGGGGTCACATAGAGCATCCCCATTACCAATCTTGGTTTCGTGGCAGCTGTAAGCTGTCATTAACCCCTCATATTGCCACCGGACCAGGGCAATTAAGATGAGCGTGGAAAAAGTTCCGGGATTGTCGCATTTAAATTATTCTGTGTGCTTTTGGGCTGCTATTTTTGGCTGGGAATGGCTCAAAAACCATGAGTCTCTCCAGCCTGGGAATAACAGCACTGAGCTGTCTGCTTTTTCTTGGCTAGATATCAAAATTGGGGGACAGCACGCCGTTTTTAAAATTATTTATTTAAAGAATTAGAGAAAGCCTCATGAGGTCCTTCATATTTTAATACACAACCAAGATATCGCACACAGTTGGGGGCTGTAGCCTGTAGCATATGCTTTATCTGCGCTGGGTATCTATATACGGGGCACCCTACATAATTTTTTTATTTTTAATTTTTACTCGAGCAGACAAACAGCCTTTGTGAGGGCACGCTGGCAGTCTGACTATAGGGAATCACAGACATTGTCACAAACAGAGGGTGAGTGAAGCAGTGACTATGCATAAGGGATAATGAGCAAACCTTGGAGCAGTGGAACAGCCATTATGCTGAGGCTAGTAAGTATGTCCTGCTTCAACCATTTTGCTTCTTTTTTTTTTTACAGTCATTTCCCCTGCCAATCACAGCCATGCCAATACTTAGCATGGCTGCAATGTCTCCAGAAGTATTTGGGTTACAAACCCAAACAGGAACCAGATATACAGTCTAAAGTCTGTGTCTGGTGTTCAGCACCAGACACAAGGTGTGCGTTACAGATCCCAAACTTTACAGTTCGGGTTTGCTCATCCCTATTCACAACCTAAAATTATAAAATTCTTTAAACTATCTGTAGGTTCAAGATAGTGATCACACATTTTTATGAATTTCCTGAGTAGCATACTTTCTAAATTGGAGTCACATGTGGTGGTTTCTGCTGCTTTGGCACCTCAGGAGTTCTGCAAATGCAACTTGGCACCTTCAAACTATTTCAGCCAAATTTACGCTTCAAAAATCATACAGCTCTCATTCCTCTCCAAGCTTTGTTGTTTGTCCTAACAGTAGTTTCTGACCACATACTGTATAGGATATTGATGTACTCAGGAGGAATTTTTCAAAAAACTTTGCTATCTATTTTATCTTTTTACCCTTGTAAGCATGAAAAATGGGATGCTAAAGGGACATTTTAGTAAAGAAAAAATATCATTTTTCATTTCTTGTTTTTTTTCAGGTTGCATTAATTCTCGTGAAGCACCTAAATTGTTAACAATCTTTCTCAGGGTGGTTTTTAATGCTTTTAGGGATGACATTTTTAAAATGGGGTCTTGTTTTTCAATCTTTTGACATATAGGTCCCTCAAAGTAACTTCTGATGTAACTTGGACCCTAAAAATATAGTTTTTGTAAATTTAACTGAAAAAATGAAAAATTACTAATTCATTATGAGGCTAGATCAGTTAGAGATCTGTTTTCAAAAAAGTTGTGCAAATGCAACTTTTTTAGCTGATGTTATGTAACAGATATTGTCGAGATACGTTTCTAACATGTGGAGTCTATGTACAATGGATCCATCAACGGATTGCTATTTATCATTATTTGTAATGGATCCATTAAGAAAATAACAGATTTGTTACAAATGAAAATACAAAGGATGGCTAAATAGCAATCCGTTAATAGATCCGTTGTCCACAGACTCCCATGTTAAAAGAAACCAGATCCTGCAGTAATCAGTCTCCCAATGGATTTGTCCGAATTTATGACTACAGGACATGGGAATATAGACTTAAGGCTACTTTACACGCTGTGATATCGGTCCCGATATCGCTAGCGTGAGTACCCGCCCCCATCTGTTGTGCGACACGGGCAAATCGCTGCCCGTGCCACACAACATCGCGCAGACCCGTCACACATTCCTACCTGCCCGGCGACGTCGCTGTGAGCGGCGAACCGCCTCCTTTCTAAGGGGGCGGTCCGTGCGTCGTCACAGCGACGTCACTGAGCGGCCGCCCCATAGAAGCGGAGGGGCGGAGATGAATGGCCGGAACATCCCGCCCACCTCCTTCCTTCCTCATAGCGGCTGGGACGCAGGTAAGGAGAGGTTCCTCGTTCCTGCGGCGTCACACATAGCGATGTGTGCTGCCGCAGGAGCGACGAACTACATTGTTACTGCTGCAGTAACAATAATCGAGAATGGACCCCCATGTCACCGATGAACGATTTTGCACGTTTTTGCAACGATGCAAAATCGCTCATCGGTGTCACATGCAGCAACATCGCTAATGCGGCCGGATGTGCGTCACAAATTCCGTGACCCCAACGACTCCGCATTAGCGATGTCGCAGCGTGTAAAGCCCCCTTTACCCTTTTAATAATTTAACAAAATAAGTCAATTCAAGCTGTTGCTGTAAAAAAGGTATGTGGCATATGCCATTTATTAACTACTTTGTGTGCTATGACTATCTGTTTTAACCCCCTCACCCATGGCCGATTTTCCGTTTTCCGGTTTGTTTTTTTCACTTCCCTTCTTATGAGAGCAGTAACTTTTTTATTTTTCAGTCAATCATGCCATATGAGAGCTTGTTTTTTGTGGACTGAGTTGTACTTTCAAATAAAACCACTTAGTTTTACCATATAATGTACTGGAAAGTGGCAAAAAAATTCAAAGTGTGGAAGAATTGCAAAAAAAAATGGAATCGAACAATAGTTTTTGAGATTCTTTATTCACTGTGTTCACTATATGGTAAAACTGATTTGGCGGTGAGATGCCTCAGGTCAGTATGAGTTCGTAGACACCAAACATGTACATGTACTTTTATCTAAGGGGTTAAAAAAAAATCAGAAGTTTGACCAAAAAAATGGTGCACTTTTTGCACCATTTTCCGTGACCTGTAGCATTCTCATTTTTCGGGATCTGGGAGATCAGTAATGTTTTTTTTTTGTGTATCAAGCTGACATTTGTTATGGTGCCATTTTTGCACAGATGCTATGTTTTGATTGCCTGTTTTTGAATTTTGCGCAAGATTTGCGGCAACTAAAAGACGTAATTTTGGTGTTTGGATTTTTTTTGCCACGGCGCCATTTAATTTCAGTTTAATTGATTTTATATTTTGATATGTCGGGCATTTCTGAACTCGACGATACCAAATATGTGTATGTTTTTTATTTTTTTACCCCTTTAATTTTCAATGGGGCGAATGGGTGGGTGACTTGAACTTTTAGATTTTTTTTGTTTTTATAATTTATTTTACTTTTATTTTACTAGTCCCACTAGGGTACTATAAGGATCAGCAGTCTGATCGCTTGTGCATTTCTGTTGATCACAGCTACACAGCTGAGACTAGCAGAAATGCTCATCTTTTGTCTCACACAGCACTCGGCTGGGTGAAACAGGAAGTTAGTCATGATAGCTACAGGAGTCATCACATGACACTGTGCTACCATGGCAACCATCGACTGCACGTGATAATGTCACGTGACTTCCGATGGCGGTCAGTGAGTAAAGCTTTACCGCGACCACTAATTAAATGGCCCTGTCACATTTTGACAATGCCATTTAAGAGGTTAACAAGCACGGAAGGAACGAGGATCCACTCGTGCTTGCGAGGCACACATGTAAGCTGTACAAATCAGCTCACATGTGTGCTGATTTCCGCAGGCTGCCTCCAGCAGCTGCCGGTGACTAACACTATGACCGCTAGTGTGTAATTTTGCTGACCACGGTCATAAGGACATATAAAATGAAAGTTCCAAAATTGGCAAGTTTTGAACATTTTTGTCAGTTTTAGATATTTTCCTAAAGAAATAAATCATGCCAACCTAAATTTAAACACCAACATTTTTATACAAAGTAGAGAAAAATCTATTAACAGACCGAAAAACTATCTTCTCTAAAAACAATTTTTATTTATAAACGTTAAAATAGTTAAATCAAGCCATATCTCAAACTAACATATATATGCGGATCCCATTCAGCCCCGTACTGACACGGTGGGTTGCTGAAGTCCCCTTTGGCACAGGACAAGAGGACCTTTAAATCATTCTCTTAAAGAGATCTGTTTGCAGGACACTACAAACTACAAGGTGACCTGGAATTGGTGAATTTTCATAGTGTGGTAACTTCCCCTGATGAACCCCAAACAAAGTGGGGAAATGCGTCGGGATTCTTCTGGGAGTTTACTCTCCAGCAAGATAAGTTTACCTAACTGTTACTTAATTAATTATGAGTCCGTAAAGAATTTGTTGGTTGAACTCTACTGAGCAGCATTTTCATATATCTCTAAAAGGGAGTTTATGTATAAGTAATACAGATTGGGAACTGTTCATATGACCAACAATAACACCTAATACCAACTAGTATACTGACTATGCACATTGTGTGACTGAACCACTCTGACTTCAGCACTAATTACACCCCTTTGGGTTTTGGGTCAATATTGGCACACAGTCAGTCATAGGGATTATTATGGATAGCCAACGCTGAGCGGGGGCGCCCAAAACCTTATGCTGTATTAACCTCCGCAGCCAGGAAGGAGTGAGATCAGGGATTTGTTGCCTGGACCCTACCTTAATATCTCATTGTTATCCCTAGAACCACTAGGTAGAACCACATCAGGCTATCCCTCACTTTCTAGACTAGTATCCCTAACAGAGTACATTCAGCTCTGCATGACCGTGTGTGTGCTCATTGACCGATACAGCTATATATGTTAGTTTGAGATATGGCTTGATTTAACTATTTTAACGTTTATAAATAAAAATTGTTTTTAGAGAAGTTATTTTTTCAGTCTATCAACTTAAATTTACCACTAACATGATGTACAATGGCAGAGTAGTCCCCGTAGTGGGAGCCAGCTAAGCTGACAGCCGCTCTCATAGCAACTGCAGCACACAGGGTCCCACCGATCAATTGTCCTTTTATCTTTCAAATGCGAGGACAATTAAAGCAGTGCCCACCGGCGCTGACGTCAGAGCGACAGCTGGAGTGTGATCAGGTCAGCTGATCACACTGCTGACCCAGAAGTCAGGGCCGCAACGCAGAGGTGAAAGAGAGCGCTGGTGATAAGTGCTCCAGTAGAGCTGAAGACACGGAAGAGGAATGGTATAGGATGAGGGGAGAGGTATCTATGCACACAGAATGGGGGGGGACAGAGGGTGGGGTGGTGAGGGAGCAGTATCTATAGACACAGTATGGGGAGAGAGAGAACAATCTGTGGACACAGTATTGGGGGACAGAGGGTGGGGAGGGGGCAGTATCTATAGAAACAGTATAGGGCAGAGAGAGTGGGGAGAGGGAACTATCTGTGGACACAGTATGGGGGGACAGAGGGTGGGGAAGGGGCAGTATCTATAGACACAGTATGAGGGAGAGAGATTGGGGAGAGGGAACTATCTGTGGGCACAGTATGGGAGCACAGAGGGTGGGGAGGATGCAGTATCTATTGAAACAGTATGGAGGTGAGAGGGTGGGGAGAGGGAACTACCTGTGGATACAGTATTGGGGAACAGAGGGTGGGGAGTGGGCAGTATCTATAAACACTCTATGGGGGAGAGAGGGATGTATCAGTGGACACAGTGTGGTGGAAAGGGAGGATGGGGAGAGGGAAGTATCTTTGGGCACAGTATGGTGTGAGAGAGGGTGAGGGATGATGTATGGGGAGAGCGGATGAGGGGAGAAGTATACAGACATAGTATAGGGGGAGAGGGTGAGGGGTGATGAATACAGACATAGTATAGGGGGTGAGGGGTGATGTATACAAACATAGTATAGGAAGTGAGGGTGAAGGGTGATGTATACAGACATAGTATAGGGAGTGAGGGGTGATGTATTGGGAGAGAAGGTGAGGGGTTATGTATACAGACATTATATAAAGAGAAGGGCTGAACAAACTGCTGTATGAATACTGACATAAACAATACAATAGCTATAAGTAGAAATGAAAGTATGAAAATGTAATATGCATAACTGCCATGAACTTTAAGAATAAGGAGAAATTTGGCTATTGAATTGATCAATGCAACAGAGCCCCAACACCTCGTCATGGTATTCTCTACGTTGGGATCCCTAGCTAATGTGTGTCCTCTATTGCAGTTAAAAAAATTTACTGTATATGGGGAGCTGAGACCCAGGCTATATATGTATAATGAAGAAAAAACAAAAAAGCCAGCACTAAATGTGCACTACAGCACTAACAATTTCAGCTGTACTTAATATAAATTTGGGATTTTTGGCAAAAAAATTGCAATTTCTTGAGCTACCCCACCACGTCACGGCAAATCCCTTTGGGGCAGTCCTACGCTAAAATATTTTTATAAAATGTGCCAGACTGCCTCACATATGAAATAGTAGAACTGCTCTTAGCAGCACTCATCTGGTCTATTTCAATCCCGTACTCATGACTGAATCATGGCTGTGGGTGGGACAGGTCCAGGCAAATGCTGCATGAAGGAAGTAGCCTGTGGACAGGGCCTGATGACTGAGTGTGAACAGTCACCAACTGCCAAAATCTGGACAAGTGGAATACATCTCAAATTGGGGTGCATAGCAAGGTGGGGGTAAGCCACCGACCAATTCAATGAAGAAAAAACAAAAAAGCCAGCACTAAATGTGCACAACAGCACTAAAAATTCCAGCTGTACTTACAGTGCCTACAAGTAGTATTCAACCCCCTGCAGATTTAGCAGGTTTGATAAGATGCAAATAAGTTAGAGTCTTCAAACTTCAAACAAGAGCAGGATTTATTAACAGATGCATACATTTTACAAACCAACAAGTTATGTTGCTCAGTTAAATTTTAATAAATTTTCAACATAAAAGTGTGGGTCAATTATTATTCAACCCCTAGGTTTAATATTTTGTGGAATAACCCTTGTTTGCAATAACAGCTAATAATCGTCTTTTATAAGACCTGATCAGGCTGGCACAGGTCTCTGGAGTTATCTTGGCCCACTCCTCCATGCAGATCTTCTCCAAGTTATCTAGGTTCTTTGGGTGTCTCATGTGGACTTTAATCTTGAGCTCCTTCCACAAGTTTTCAATTGGGTTAAGGTCAGGAGACTGACTAGGCCACTGCAACACCTTGATTTTTTCCCTCTTGAACCAGGCCTTGGTTTTCTTGGCTGTGTGCTTTGGGTCGTTGTCTTGTTGGAAGATGAAATGACGACCCATCTTAAGATCCTTGATGGAGGAGCAGATATTCTTGGCCAAAATCTCCAGGTAGGCCGTGCTATCCATCTTCCCATGGATGCGGACCAGATGGCCAGGCCCCTTGGCTGAGAAACAGCCCCACAGCATGATGCTGCCACCACCATGCTTGACTGTAGGGATTGTAGGGATGGTATTCTTGGGGTCGTATGCAGTGCCATCCAGTCTCCAAACGTCACGTGTGTGGTTGGCACCAAAGATCTCGATCTTTGTCTCATCAGACCAGAGAACCTTGAACCAGTCTGTCTCAGAGTCCTCCAAGTGATCATGAGCAAACTGTAGATGAGCCTTGACATGACTCTTTTAAAGTAAAGGTACCTTACAGGCTTGTCTGGAACGGAGACCATTGCGGTGGAGTACGTTACTTATGCTATTGACTGAAACCAATGTCCCCACTGCCATGAGATCTTCCTGGAGCTCCTTCCTTGTTGTCCTTGGGTTAGCCTTGACTCTTCGGACAAGCCTGGCCTCGGCACGGGAGAAAACTTTCAAAGGCTGTCCAGGCCGTGGAAGGCAAACAGTAGTTATTTAAGCCTTCCACTTCCGGATGATGCTCCCAACAGTGGAGACAGGTAGGCCCAACTCCTTGGAAAGGGTTTTTTACCCCTTGCCAGCCTTGTGACCCTCCACGATCTTGTCTCTGATGGCCTTGGAATGCTCCTTTGTCTTTCCCATGTTGACCATGTATGAGTGCTGTTCACAAGTTTGGGGAGGGTCTTAATTAGTCAGAAAAGGCTGGAAAAAGAGATAATTAATCCAAACATGTGAAGTTAATTGTTCTTTGTGCCTGAAATACTTCTTAATACTTTAGGGGAACCAAACAGAATTCTGGTGGTTTGAGGGGTTGAATAATAAATGACCCTCTGAATAAACGTTTCACAATTTAAAAAAAAAAACAAAAAAACAAATAACATTCTTTTTTGCTGCAGTGCATTTCACACTTCCAGGCTGATCTACAGTCCAAATGTCACAATGCCAAGTTAATTCCGAATGTGTAAACCTGCTAAATCTGCAGGGGGTTGAATACTACTTGTAGGCACTGTATTATAAATTTGAGATTTTTGGCAAAAGACTGCAATTTCTTGAGCTACCTTGCCACATCACTGCAATTCTCTTTGGGGTAGTCCTACGCTAAAATATTTTTATAAAATGTGCCAGACGGCCTCACATATGAAATAATAGAACTGCTCTTAATATGTATGTGTAGACTGGCAATAGGTGTGGGTGGGGCCAGGTTCACAAACGAAAGACTACAAATCAACTAAGAAATCAACTGACATGTGTGCAGACTGCCACAGGCTGCCTGCGGCAGCCAGCGAGGATTAACACTATGACCGCTAGCATGTAATTTTACTGCAGCGGTCATTAAGGGCATATAAACTGAAAGTTCCAAAATTGGCACGTTTTCAACATTTTTGTCAATTTTAGATATTTTCCTAAAGAAATAAATCATGCCGACCTAAATTTACCACTAACATGACGTACAATGTGTCATGAAGAATAGTCTTAGACAGAGGCATATCTAGGGGAGCTGGCGGGGCAACTGTCCCTGGTGCAACTGTCTGGGGTCCGCTGTGAAAATCTCCCCGGGGGCTGCATTTGCCGCCCCGTAGTGGGAGCCAGCCGAGCTGACAGCCGCTCTCATAACAACTGCAGCGCACCGGGTCCCACCGATCAATTGTCCTTGTGTTATGATTCAGGGACCGAGGAGGATCAAAAAATGCAGAAACCCAAAAAGTAACTAGAGTGGCTGGAACCTTAATGGACTGCAGACCTAATCCTGACACACAACTAGAAGTAGCCGTAGGACGAGCCTACGATGACCTAGTCATCTCAACAGCCAGAGAACAAAATATTTTTTAGATAGAAATATAAGAAAAGCTAAACTGCCTCGAAGCAATTCCCAAAGATATAGATAGCCCCCCACATGTAGAGGCTACAGTGATATAGGAAAACACAATACAAAGCTAGAAAACAGATTCAGCAAAGATGAGGCCCAAACTATCTTTATAGGAAAGGATAGGAAAGAGCACTGTCTGCAGCCGAAAAAACCCTAAAAAATCTCAGCACGCCTGACATGGAAAAACCCTGAGACCACACGGCCTCTCCCCAACTATATCAGTACTCTGATATTACTGTGATCCAAAAACACTAATATAGATGAGGGACTGAATTTAATACCAAGCATGACAAAACACAATACATTGCAGAATCCTGGAGCTAACTATACAGACACTCCCAGCAGGGAATGATCCAATTCCACCAAGAACTCCACACAGGCAAAATAGGAATCAAGCAATCGTGGCAAAACAGTAAAAAACAACAAGAAAGTGGAAACAATAAGCAGAGGTACAAAGACGAACTTATCTTGAGAGGAGTTCTGGTAGAGAGCAGGGCTGGTTTCAGAATATCCTTAACACACAGGAAATCAATTGAGTACCGGCAAGTAACAAGAGAAAACTACTCAGTTATTTAGTCCCAATCTGAAAGACCTGATTGCCAGTCCTCCACAGGTGTGTGGCTCTCATTCCACAAGTCAACTGCACCACCAGCACTGACCACAAGAGGGAGCCCCAAACTGGAAAATTTATTCACAACATCCTTGTATCTTTCAGACACAAGGACAATTGAAGCAGTGACCGCCGGCGCTGACTTCCGGGTCAGAGCAACAGCTGTAGTGTGATCAGGTCAGCAGATCACACTGCTTACTTAGAAGTTAGGGCCGCAGAGAGCGCTGGTGATAAGTGCTCCAGTGGAGCTGAAGACACGGAAGAGGAATAGTATGGGGTGAAGGGCAAGGTATCTATGCACACAGAATGGGGGGGCAGAGGGTGGGGTCGAGAGGGAACAGTATCTTTAGACACAGTATGGGAGAGAGAGAACTATCTGTGGACACAGTATTGGGGGACAGAGGGTGGGGAGGTGGCAATATCTATAGACACAGCATGAGGAAGAGAGAGTGGGGAGAGGGAACTATCTGTGGACACAGTGTGGGGGGAAAGAGGGTGGGGAGGGGCAGTGAGGGTGAGGGGTGATGTATACAGAAATAGTATAGGGAGTGAGGATGAGGGGTGATGTATACAGACATAGTATAGGGAGTGAGGGGGAAAGAAATTTTGAGGACACAATAAAGAGTAACATGGTAGGAGCAGCAAGTGGGTAGGATGGGGAATGAGGGGGTAAAAGTATATGGACACACAGGAGATAGTGAGGGGACAGTAAGAGATGAGAAAAATGGGAGGGGGCACAGAATAGAGACTGGGTAGTAGAGGTAAGCGATATGGAGAGGGGGCATAATGGGAGGACAGTGTGAGGCAATAGCGAGGAGAGGGTGGGATGAGAGGGCACAGTATAAAGATGGAGCAGTATAGGGTGATACAGTGTGAGAGGACAGTGTGAAGAGTAGGCTTGATTTGGAAAGGAAATGGCAGTTTATGGGGCATGCACCATAAGAGGGACAGTGTGTGGGTCATATTTTGTGCAGAGAACACAGAGAGGGGCCATTATTTATTCTGAGGCACAGTGTAGGGCATATATTTTTAAATAAGAGTATTATAGTCATTTTGCTATTTTTAGGGGCATCGTGTCTGGATGTTCTGCAGAAGAATGGAGAAGATGGAAATCTGCAGAGACGAGCTGTGAATGTAAAAAGTGATCATGGCGTCTGGACAAGATAAAGAATAGAAGAAACGACTCAGAGACAACATCATCTCTAAGGTACCTGAATGTAAATGTTTATTTGTGATATTGGCTATGTCTCATCATTAGGCTTCTGTCCCACTTGCGCATTGCTTCTGATATGAGAGCAATAGAATCCCCACTGAGCAGCTGTTATTGGGGCAGGTGGCCGGCAATGCTTATTTCTGAGTCTTTTTGATCTCCTGATAGTGTCTGTGGCCAGGTACTGCACATCCTCCTCATTGATTTTAATAGGCTGCTGCCACTATAAGAAGATGGAGCAGATCCAGAACTGAGAACTTTTGGCCACCTGACACCACCGGCATGACATCTAGAACAGACGATTGGTGGGGGTGCCAGGTCCTGGACCCTGACCAATCAGACATTGGTGACCTATTCTAAGGAAAAGCCTTCAATGTTAAATTAGTGAACAATCTATTTAATAAAGTCTTGTGCCGTCTGACAAGTTAAGGGTTACTATCTTTTTATTTATGTTGTTAGGAGCATTAAAGGGGTTGTCCAAGTTTGTTATGAGCCTGCAGTCAATCTCTGTGTCACGCTATGCGAGTGCAGACTTCTGAATTCTCACAGAGTGCACACTGCACGCTGTCAGGATTCTCTGGTGCTGGCGGTGACAGTGAGAGGTTACGAAGCTGCAAGTATGTGATTTACATAGCTGTGGTCACGTGCTGAACAGGCATGCATGGCATGGCTCAATGAAAATGAATTAACTGAGGCTGGACACATCAAATCAGAATGTGGCCAGATGTATACAAATCTCATACTTGTGCTTACATGATCGTCTTCTCTCGTCACTGACACCGGAGAATCCTAAAAGTGTGCAGAGCATGCACTGTAAGAATTCAGAAGCCTAAAGTCATGAATAGATTCACTGCAGACTTTCACTTCAAACCTGGACAACCCCTTGAATTATAAAATTAAGCAGTGTAGTATCCTCAGCTCTAACAGCGTGTAATATACTCACTGTCACAATGCAGCTATGCTTGCTGGTTCCAGCACTCATCACTAGAGATGAGCGAACCGGTCGCGGTTCGGCTCGAGGTCGGTTCGCAGAACGGGGGTCCCGTTCGAGTTCGGTTCGTCGAACGTTCGACGAACCGAACTCGAGCCAATAGGCTATAATGGGAGGCAATCACAAACACATAAAAATGCATTATAAATGTACACAAACAGTTAATAAACATTACCATAACACTTACCGGTCCTCGCGATCCCTTCTGCACTCTGTCTCCTGCCGCTATTCCATCCGATGATCGCTGAATCCTCCCGGTGACGGCACTGCCAGCAGAGAAGCAGGACCTATCGTGACGTCAAAATAGCCATGTGACCAGTCACGTGGCTATTATCTAATTGGCTACAGACTGGTCACATGACTATGACGCGTCATGTAGGACCTGCGAGTGCATCTCTCCGGTACACGGTGCACATATGTGTATCGCCGTGTACCGGCAACATGCTCTAGCACACGGTCGACTCCCCGTTCCGTTAGGGACCGGCTGACACAGCTGGTCATTAACGGAGATCACCGTTGCCATAGCAACGCAGTTAGCGGTGACGTCACCGCTAACCGCAGCTCCGAGAGCACCGTTGCTATGGTAACACGTCTGTCAGCGTTACCGCTGTTACCGCTGACAGCCAGCACTGATCACTCACGGAGTGAAGGCTGCACGCTGCTTCCCGATTGTAGTGAGGATTGTACTGAGGATGAGGTTCCCTAGCCCCAAGTGATGAGCTGGTGAACCTTATCCTCACTACAATCGTCACTACTACTACACTAGTGAGGATTGTACTGAGGATGAGGTTCCCCAGCCCCAAGTGATGAGCTGGTGAATCTCATCCTCACTACAATCGTCACTACTACTACACTAGAAAGAAAGAAGACAGAAGAGCAGGATCGTGGAGGGTTGACAGGGGGTAATAAAGATGGAGTCTCAAATGTGTCTGTGTATTTATTTCTATTAAAGTATTTTTTCTCTGTGTGGTGTTTTTATTAACCCTTTATTGGAGATTCTTAATGGCCGGGTCAAACGTGCCTGACATTAAGAATCTCTGGCTTAATACTGGCTAGTAAAACAAAGCCAGTATTAACTCATGATTACCCAACAAGCCACCCGGCTCCAGGGCTGTTGGAAGAGTTGGACACAGCGCCAGATGATGGCGCTTCTATGAGAGCGCCATTTTCTGGGACGGCTGCGGACTGAAATCCGCAGCAGAGGCGCCCAGAAACCTCGGGCTAACCTGTGCTGCGGATTCCAATCCCCAGCTGCCTAGTTGTACCCGGCTGGACACAAAAATGGGGCGAAGCCCACGTCATTTGTTTTTTAATTATTTCATGAAATAAGTGAAATAATTAAAAAAAAATGGGCTTCCCTATATTTTTGGTTCCCAGCCGGGTACAAATAGGCAACTGGGGGTTGGAGGCAGCCCGTGGCTGCCTGCTGTACCTGGCTAGCATACAAAAATATGGCGAAGCCCACGTCATTTTTTTGGTGGGCAAAAAACTTTTGCATACAGTCCTGGATGGAGTATGCTGAGCCTTGTAGTTCTGCAGCTGCTGTCTGCTCTTCTCCATACAGACAGACAGCAGCTGCAGAACTACAAGGCTCAGCATACTCCATCCAGGACTGTATGCAGAAGTTTTTTGCCCCCTGAGAAAATTTTGTGGGCTTCGCCATATTTTTGTATGCTAGCCAGGTACAGCAGGCAGGTACAGCTGCCCCCAACCCCCAGTTGCCTATTTGTACCCGGCTGGGAACCAAAAATAAAGGGAAGCCCTTTTTTATTATTTCATGAATTTCATGAAATAATTAGAAAACAAATGACGTAGGCTTCGCCCCATTTTTGTGTCCAGCCAGGTACAACTAGGCAGCTGGGGATTGGAATCCGCAGCACAGGTTGGCCTGAGCTTTCTGGGCCCCACTGCTGCGAATTGCAGTCTGCAGCCGCCTCAGAAAATGGCACTTTCATAGAAGCGCCATCTTCTGGCGCTGTATCCAACTCTTCCAGCACCTGCCTGCTATACCTGGCTAGCATACAAAAATATGGCGAAGCTCACGTCCTTTTTTTTGTAGTTTTTTGGCAAAAAAAATAAAAAATGCTTCCCTGGATTTTCCATTGCCAGTGAAGGTAACACCAAGCAGTGGGGGTTAGCAGCCAGTAGCTGCTTGGATTACCCTTAGCTAGCAATACAAAAAATGCAGCGGGAGCCCATATATATTTTTTTTAATTATTTATTTAAATAACTAAAAATAAAATGGGCTTCCCTGTATTTTGATTGCTGGACATCACAGTGCTGTAAAAATAAATCTTTAAAAAAATGACGTAGCGCTCCGCGGTATTTTTGATTCTCAGCAGATAAAGCAGACAGCTATGGGTTGCCACCCCCATCTGCCTGCCGTTACCTTGGTTGGCAATCAAAATACAGGGAAGCCCATTAATTTTTTCTATTTAAAAAATAGTTAAAAAAAAAATGACGTTGGGTCCCCCCATTTTTGATAGCCAGCTAGGGTAAAGCAGACGGCTGTAGCCTGAAAACCACAGCTGGCAGCTTTACCGTGGTTGGGGATCCAATGTGGAGGTCCCCTCGGGCTCTTTTTTATAATTATTTTATAAATATTAATAATTACACAACAAAAGTAGGGTCCCCCCCAAATTGGATCACCAGCCAAGGTAAAGCGGACAGCTGTGGTCTGGTATTCTCAGGGTGGGAAGGTCCATAGTTATTGGGCCTTCACAGCCTAAAAATAGCAGGCCGCAGGCACCCCAGATGTGGCGCATCCACTAGATGCGCCAATCCTGGCGCTTCACCCCAGCTCATCCCGTGCCCTGGTGCAGTGGCAAACAGGGTAATAAATCGGGTTGATACTAGCTGTAAAGTCACCTGAGATCAAGCCCAGCAGTTTGTGATGTCATGGCGTCTATTAGATACCCAACATCATAAACTGTCAGTACTAACAAAAAAAAAAAAATCGACAAAAGAAATTTATTTGAAAAAACAGTCCCCAAAACATTTCCTCTTTCACCAATTTATTGTAAGAAAAAAAATAAAGGGGTCCCACGACGACTCTGGACCGTCTAGAATATGGGGGGGAGACACTCAGGGAACGTATCCCCCATTTTCTAGGAGTGCGGACCCTTCATGTGAGGAGTGTGGGTGCAATGAATCTGCACTCACTCTCCCCGGGTCCACAGCAGCAGAGTCCATGTCGTAATGGTTGCTACCAAAGCTGCAATGCCCTGCTCATGAGGTAAGGGCATGCCTAATCAGGAGAACTACTGTAGAGGAAGCTCTGCTCACTGGTATATAGGTGCTCAGAGGTAATAATAGATACAATTAGTGAGTAACCTCGGCACTCTAAATCTCCCAGACTAAGTCAGTAAGTCACAACGGATAGTAATGCAAAATCACTCTTTATTGGTCCGTATTAAGAAAAAAAAATTTTCATAAGCATATATGTTTTTGTCCAAAACAAGTTACAAATGACGTTTCGGCCTCAGCCTTCATCAGATTGGACTTATCTGCTTGTAATCATGAAAAATGACAATAATCAGTATCACATAAGAGTGAGAGAACAATAACATAAACTCGAACAATGTAGAGGTACAATTGGGATGCAGCAACAAAATTGCAACACAGCAAGAAATGAAACACATGATACAAATGTCATAATACAGTACAAGGACAATATAGTAATGACAAATATGGGGTCAGAGTAGGCTTAGACAGCTCTGGTACGAAAGAGATGTCAATCATAAAGTAACATGTGCAGTAGGTGTAGAGATACAGTATGCATGGCAGAGCTAATGGGTAGACTGACCATAGAAAAAGAACGGAGAAAAAATGGACAAAAAGTGGAGAAAAAGTGGAGAAAAAGTGGAGAATAAGTGGAGAATAAGTGGAGAATAAGTGGAGAAAAAGTGGAGAAAAAGTGGAGAAAAAGTGGAGAAAAAAATGGAGAAAAAGTGGAGAAAAAGTGGAGAAAAAGTGGAGAAAAAGTGGAGAAAAAAATGGTGAAAAAGTGGAGAAAAAGTGGAGAAAAAGTGGAGAAAAAGTGGAGAAACAGTAGAGAAATACTGGAGAAAAAAAATGAAGAAAAAGTGGAGAAAAAGTAGAGAAAAAGTGGAGAAAAAATGGAGAAAAAAATGGAGAAAAAAATGGAGAAAAAGTGGAGAAAAAGTGGAGAAAAAGTAGAGAATAAGTGGAGAAAAAGTGGAGAAAAAGTGGAGAAAAAGTGGAGAAAAAGTGGAGAAAAAGTGGAGAATAAGTGGAGAATAAGTGGAGAATAAGTGGAGAATAAGTGGAGAAAAAGTGGAGAAAAAGTAGAGAAAAAGTGGAGAAAAAGTGGAGAAAAAAATGGAGAAAAAGTGGAGAAAAAGTGGAGAAAAAGTGGAGAAAAAGTGGAGAAAAAATGGAGAAAAAATGGAGAAAAAAATGGAGAAAAAGTGGAGAAAAAGTGGAGAAACAGTGGAGAAAAAGTAGAGAAAAAGTGGAGAAAAAGTGGAGAAAAAGTAGAGAAAAAGTGGAGAAAAAGTGGAGAAAAAAATGGAGAAAAAGTGGAGAAAAAGTGGAGAAAAAGTGGAGAAAAAGTGGAGAAAAAATGGAGAAAAAATGGAGAAAAAAATGGAGAAAAAGTGGAGAAAAAGTGGAGAAACAGTGGAGAAAAAGTAGAGAAAAAGTGGAGAAAAAATGTAGAAAAAAATGAAGAAAAAGTAGAGAAAAAGTAGAGAAAAAGTGGAGAAAAAGTGGAGAAAAAATGGAGAAAAAAATGAAGAAAAAAATGGAGAAAAAGTGGAGAAAAAGTGGAGAAAAAGTGGAGAAAAAAATGGAGAAAAAGTGGAGAAAAAGTGGAGAAAAAGTGGAGAAAAAGTGGAGAAAAAATGGAGAAAAAGTGGAGAAAAAGTGAAGAAAAAGTGGAGAAACAGTAGAGAAAAAATGGAGAAAAAAATGAAGAAAAAGTGGAGAAAAAGTAGAGAAAAAGTGGAGAAAAAATGGAGAAAAAAATGGAGCAAAAAATGGAGAAAAAGTGGAGAAAAAGTAGAGGAAAAAGTGGAGAAAAAGTGGAGAAAAAGTGGAGAAAAAAATGGAGAAAAAGTGGAGAAAAAGTGGAGAAAAAGTGGAGAAAAAGTGGAGAAAAAGTGAAGAAAAAGTGGAGAAAAAGTGGAGAAAAAGTGAAGAAAAAGTGGAGAAAAAGTGGAGAAAAAGTGGAGAAAAAATGGAGAAAAAAATGGAGAAAAAGTGGAGAAAAAGTGGAGAAAAAGTGGAGAATAAGTTGGGAAAAAGTGGAGAAAAAGTGGAGAAAAAAAAAGAGAAAAAGTGGAGAAAAAGTGGAGAAAAAGTGAAGAAAAAGTGGAGAAAAAGTGGAGAAAAAGTGGAGAAAAAGTGGAGAAAAAATGGAGAAAAAAATGGAGAAAAAGTGGAGAAAAAGTGTAGAAAAAGTGGAGAAAAAAATGGAGAAAAAGTGGAGAAAAAGTGGAGAAAAAGTGGAGAAAAAATGGAGAAAAAAATGGAGAAAAAGTGGAGAAAAAGTGGAGAATAAGTGGAGAAAAAGTGGAGAAAAAAATGGAGAAAAAGTGGAGAAAAAGTGGAGAAAAAGTGGAGAAAAAGTGGAAAAAAAAATGAAGAAAAAGTAGAGAAAAAGTAGAGAAAAAGTGGAGAAAAAGTGGAGAAAAAATGGAGAAAAAAATGGAGAAAAAAATGGAGAAAAAGTGGAGAAAAAGTGGAGAAAAAGTGGAGAAAAAAATGGAGAAAAAGTGGAGAAAAAGTGGAGAAAAAGTGGAGAAAAAGTGGAGAAAAAAATGAAGAAAAAGTGGAGAAAAAGTGGAGAAAAAGTGGAGAAAAAGTGGAAAAAAAGTGGAGAAAAAGTGGAGAAAAAGTGGAGAATAAGAGGGAAAAAAAAGTGGAGAAAAAGTGGAGAAAAAGTGGAGAAAAAGTAGAGAAAAAGTGGAGAAAAAGTGGAGAAAAAAATGGAGAAAAAGTGGAGAAAAAGTGGAGAAAAAGTGGAGAAAAAGTGGAGAAAAAATGGAGAAAAAATGGAGAAAAAAATGGAGAAAAAGTGGAGAAAAAGTGGAGAAACAGTGGAGAAAAAGTAGAGAAAAAGTGGAGAAAAAATGTAGAAAAAAATGAAGAAAAAGTAGAGAAAAAGTAGAGAAAAAGTGGAGAAAAAGTGGAGAAAAAATGGAGAAAAAAATGAAGAAAAAAATGGAGAAAAAGTGGAGAAAAAGTGGAGAAAAAGTGGAGAAAAAAATGGAGAAAAAGTGGAGAAAAAGTGGAGAAAAAGTGGAGAAAAAGTGGAGAAAAAATGGAGAAAAAGTGGAGAAAAAGTGAAGAAAAAGTGGAGAAACAGTAGAGAAAAAATGGAGAAAAAAATGAAGAAAAAGTGGAGAAAAAGTAGAGAAAAAGTGGAGAAAAAATGGAGAAAAAAATGGAGAAAAAAATGGAGAAAAAGTGGAGAAAAAGTGGAGAAAAAAGTGGAGAAAAAGTGGAGAAAAAGTGGAGAATAAGTGGAGAAAAAGTGGAGAAAAAAATGGAGAAAAAGTGGAGAAAAAGTGGAGAAAAAGTGGAGAAAAAGTGGAGAAAAAGTGGAGAAAAAGTGGAGAAAAAGTGGAGAAAAAGTGGAGAAAAAGTGAAGAAAAAGTGGAGAAAAAGTGGAGAAAAAGTGGAGAAAAAATGGAGAAAAAAATGGAGAAAAAGTGGAGAAAAAGTGGAGAAAAAGTGGAGAATAAGTTGGGAAAAAGTGGAGAAAAAGTGGAGAAAAAAAAAGAGAAAAAGTGGAGAAAAAGTGGAGAAAAAGTGAAGAAAAAGTGGAGAAAAAGTGGAGAAAAAGTGGAGAAAAAGTGGAGAAAAAATGGAGAAAAAAATGGAGAAAAAGTGGAGAAAAAGTGTAGAAAAAGTGGAGAAAAAAATGGAGAAAAAGTGGAGAAAAAGTGGAGAAAAAGTGGAGAAAAAGTGCAGAGTAAGTGGAGAAAAAGTGGAGAAAAAAATGGAGAAAAAGTGGAGAAAAAGTGGAGAAAAAAATGGAGAAAAAGTGGAGAAAAAGTGGAGAAAAAGTGAAGAAAAAGTGGAGAAAAAGTGGAGAAAAAGTGGAGAAAAAGTGGAGAAAAAGTGGAGAAAAAATGGAGAAAAAATGGAGAAAAAAATGGAGAAAAAGTGGAGAAAAAGTGGAGAAACAGTGGAGAAAAAGTAGAGAAAAAGTGGAGAAAAAATGTAGAAAAAAATGAAGAAAAAGTAGAGAAAAAGTAGAGAAAAAGTGGAGAAAAAGTGGAGAAAAAATGGAGAAAAAAATGAAGAAAAAAATGGAGAAAAAGTGGAGAAAAAGTGGAGAAAAAGTGGAGAAAAAAATGGAGAAAAAGTGGAGAAAAAGTGGAGAAAAAGTGGAGAAAAAGTGGAGAAAAAATGGAGAAAAAGTGGAGAAAAAGTGAAGAAAAAGTGGAGAAACAGTAGAGAAAAAATGGAGAAAAAAATGAAGAAAAAGTGGAGAAAAAGTAGAGAAAAAGTGGAGAAAAAATGGAGAAAAAAATGGAGAAAAAAATGGAGAAAAAGTGGAGAAAAAGTGGAGAAAAAAGTGGAGAAAAAGTGGAGAAAAAGTGGAGAATAAGTGGAGAAAAAGTGGAGAAAAAAATGGAGAAAAAGTGGAGAAAAAGTGGAGAAAAAGTGGAGAAAAAGTGGAGAAAAAGTGGAGAAAAAGTGGAGAAAAAGTGGAGAAAAAGTGAAGAAAAAGTGGAGAAAAAGTGGAGAAAAAGTGGAGAAAAAATGGAGAAAAAAATGGAGAAAAAGTGGAGAAAAAGTGGAGAAAAAGTGGAGAATAAGTTGGGAAAAAGTGGAGAAAAAGTGGAGAAAAAAAAAGAGAAAAAGTGGAGAAAAAGTGGAGAAAAAGTGAAGAAAAAGTGGAGAAAAAGTGGAGAAAAAGTGGAGAAAAAGTGGAGAAAAAATGGAGAAAAAAATGGAGAAAAAGTGGAGAAAAAGTGTAGAAAAAGTGGAGAAAAAAATGGAGAAAAAGTGGAGAAAAAGTGGAGAAAAAGTGGAGAAAAAATGGAGAAAAAAATGGAGAAAAAGTGGAGAAAAAATGTAGAAAAAGTGGAGAAAAAATGGAGAAAAAGTGGAGAAAAAGTGGAGAAAAGTGGAGAAAAAGTGCAGAGTAAGTGGAGAAAAAGTGGAGAAAAAAATGGAGAAAAAGTGGAGAAAAAGTGGAGAAAAAAATGGAGAAAAAGTGGAGAAAAAGTGGAGAAAAAGTGAAGAAAAAGTGGAGAAAAAGTGGAGAAAAAGTGAAGAAAAAGTGGAGAAAAAGTGGAGAAAAAGTGGAGAAAAAGTGGAGAAAAAAATGGAGAAAAAGTGGAGAAAAAGTGGAGAAAAAGTGGAGAATAAGTTGGGAAAAAGTGGAGAAAAAGTGGAGAAAAAAAAAGAGAAAAAGTGGAGAAAAAGTGGAGAAAAAATGGAGAAAAAAATGGAGAAAAAGTGGAGAAAAAGTGGATAAAAAGTGGAGAAAAAATTCTCCACTTTTTCTCCATTTTTTCTCCACTTTTTCTCCACTTTTTCTCCACTTTTTCTCCATTTTTTTCTCCATTTTTTCTCCACTTTTTCTCCACTTTTTCTCCACTTATTCTCCACTTTTTCTCCATGAGTGGAGAAAAAGTGGAGAAAAAATGGAGAAAAAAATGGAGAAAAAGTGGAGAAAAAGTGGAGAAAAAGTGGAGAAAAAGTGGAGAAAAGTGGAGAAAAAGTGCAGAATAAGTGGAGAAAAAGTGGAGAAAAAAATGGAGAAAAAGTGGAGAAAAAGTGGAGAAAAAAATGGAGAAAAAGTGAAGAAAAAGTGGAGAAAAAGTGAAGAAAAAGTGGAGAAAAAGTGGAGAAAAAGTGAAGAAAAAGTGGAGAAAAAGTGGAGAAAAAGTGGAGAAAAAGTTGAGAAAAGTGGAGAAAAAGTGGAGAAAAAAATGGAGAAAAAAATGGAGAAAAAGTGGAGAAAAAGTGGAGAAAAAGTGGAGAATAAGTTGGGAAAAAGTGGAGAAAAAAAAAAGAGAAAAAGTGGAGAAAAAGTGGAGAAAAAGTGAAGAAAAAGTGGAGAAAAAGTGGAGAAAAAGTGGAGAAAAAGTGGAGAAAAAATGGAGAAAAAAATGGAGAAAAAGTGGAGAAAAAGTGTAGAAAAAGTGGAGAAAAAAATGGAGAAAAAGTGGAGAAAAAGTGGAGAAAAAATGGAGAAAAAAATGGAGAAAAAGTGGAGAAAAAATGTAGAAAAAGTGGAGAAAAAATGGAGAAAAAGTGGAGAAAAAGTGGAGAAAAAGTGGAGAAAAAAATGGAGAAAAAGTGGAGAAAAAGTGGAGAATAAATGGAGAAAAAGTGGAGAAAAAGTGGAGAATAAATGGAGAAAAAGTGGAGAAAAAGTGGAGAAAAAGTGGAGAAAAAGTGGAGCACCCTTTGGTGCCTTTCATGTGGCACTAAGGGGTGCTTAGCTTTGTATTTAGCCAAAAAAATGAAAAAAAAAATGACGTAGGGTTCCCCCTAGTTTTGTAGCCAGCTAGGGTAAAGCAGACGGCTGCAGCCTGCAGACCACAGCTGGCAACCTCACCTTGGCTGGTAATCCAAAACTGAGGGCACCCCATGCTGTTATTTTAAATTAAATAAATAATTAAAAAAAAAACACGTAGGGGTCCCCCAAAATTGGATCACTAGCCAAGGTAAAGCAGACAGCTGGGGCCTGATATTCTCAGACTAGGGAGGTCCATGGTTATTGGACTCTCCCCAGCCTAAAAATAGCAGGACGCAGCCGCCCCAGAAGTGGCGCATCCATTAGATGCGCCAATCCTGGTGCTTCGCCCCAGCTCATCCCGCGCCCTGGTGCGGTGGCAAACGGGGTAATATATGGGGTTAATACCAGATGTGTAATGTCACCTGGCATCAAGCCCTGGGGTTGGTGAGGTCAGGCGTCTATCAGATACCCGACATCACCAACCCAGTCAGTAATAAAAAAAAAAATAGACGACAAACACATTTTTATTTGAAAAAACACTCCCCAAAACATTCCCTCTTTAACCAATTTATTAGAATGAAAAACAAATCCAGGTCTGCTGTAATCCAAGGGGTTGCCATGACGATCCACACTGTCCCAGTCAATGAAGAGCAGAATGTTCACCATTGGCTGGGAGAGCAGTGCAGTGACCTGAGCTAACATCAATGGGTCAGCTCAGGTCACTGCAGGGCATGACAAGTGCTGCTGTCAGCGAGGTACATTACCTGCGCTGATCTCCACCACTGCCGACAGCCCCTGTCACTGAGTTCAATGACCGGCGCCTTCACACCAAGTATCGCGAGAGGCCCGTGACGTCACCGCTAGTCAGTCTCGGGTCGGAAGCGAGAGGTGATGTGACAAGCGGCGGCCATGGAGGACAGTGACAGCGCTGAGGTCGGGATGGCGGGACTTCATCACCGCAGGTAAGCCGAGCGGGGTGTGTGTGTGTGTGTGTGTGTGTGTGTGTATGTATGTGTACATGCCGCGGGCAGGAGGGGGCGGAGCGAGCTGAGCGGGGAAGTGTGGGCTTCCTGCACGTAACTAGGATAAACATCGGGTTACTAACCAAAGCGCTTTGCTTGGATACCCGATGTTTATCTTGGTTACCAGCTTCTGGCAGGCTGCCAGCGATGGCTCCTGCACACTATAGCTGTAAAAAGCCCTGCTTTTTGCTGCTAGAACCGTTCTCGAACATATCTAGAACTAACGAGCTTTTGCTAAAAGCTCGAGTTCTAGTTCGATCTCGAACAGCCCCCAAAATCACTCGAGCCTAGAACTGGAGAACCTCGAACCGCGAACCGCGCTCAACTCTACTCATCACATGGACACTCCACTCATATAGGACTTTCATACTTACATCTGACAATTAGCTTTTCTTCCAATGATTCTCATTGAACATTGAGAGAATTATTAAGAGCAGCTCGTTATCATGTGACTGTAAGTATGCACATCACATATGAGTGATTGGTCACATGACAACCACCCAAACTGCCCCGGGGGGCAATGAGGAAGGAAGGAGGTGGGCGGAATGTTACATCATGCTCATTTCCTCACCTCCGCTTCTATTGGATGGCTGCCGTGTGACGTCACTATGACGCCACACGAACCGCTCCCCTTAGAAAGGAGGCGGTTCGCTGGCCAGAGCGACGTCGCATAGCAGGTATGTGCGTGTGATGCTGCCGTAGCGATAATGTTCGAAACTGTACAGAAGGGTGCATAGGTCCTTGATCTGAGACCACTCCATCAGGGTGATCTGCCCCACCTCTGCATCTCGTTGGCCCAGGCAATACGTCATGACGTATTGCACCAGGGCTCGACAGTGCTGCCACAGTCGCTGTAACATGTGGAGAGTCGAATTCCAGCGTGTCGGCACATCGCATTTCAGGCGATGAACCGGCAGGCCGAAAGACTTCTGGAGCGATACAAGTCGCTCAGCAGCAGTGGTTGAACGGCGGAAGTGAGCAGACAGTTTTCGTGCCCTGTTCAGAAGGCCATCTAGGCCGGGATAGTGTGTTAAAAATTGCTGGACAAAAAGGTTCAACACAAGGCACATGTGTCACCTTGCCCAGGCGAAGGGCCGCACCCAGGTTTGCAGCAATGTCGCACACGGCCTTACCAGGCTGCAGGTTGAGTGGAGACAACCATTTACCAAACTCAGTCTCCAGAGCTGCCCACAACTCAGCCGCTGTGTGACTCTTATTTCCAAGACATTTCAAGCTAAAGACGGCCTGATGCCATTGCACTCTGCTGCCAGCATAGTAACGAGGGGTGCGTGATTCCTTCTGCGCAGTTAGAACGCTGGTGGCCTGACCAGGCAGGCTTGGGGCGGAGGTGGAGGACCCAGACGAGGTGGAGGAGGCAGAAGCAGTGGCGGAACTTGGACAGACACAGGATTGACACACAAGTCGTGGGGACGGCAAGACTAGTGCAGCAGACCCTTCACCATCTATCACCATAGTTACCCAGTGCCCAGTCAGCAACATGTAACGTCCCTGTCCATGCTTACTGGTCCAAGTATCGGTGGTGAAATGCACCCGTTCACACACAGAGTTTCTCAAGGAAGCGGTGCTGTTGTGTGCGACATGCTGGTGTAGCGCAGGCACACCTTTCTTAGAGAAGTAGTGGCAACTGGGCATCTGGTACTGGGACACAGCGACAGACATAAGGTCTCTAAAATCCTGTGTGTCCACCAGGTGGAAAGGCAGCATTTCGGTAGCCAAGAGCTTACAGAGGGATAAAGTCAACCTCTTAGCTTTGTCATGGGTCACAGGAAATGGTCTTTTATTTGTCCACATCTGAGGGACAGAGATCTGACTGCTGTGTGTAGACGGTGTTGAGTAGGGTGTCCCTGGAAAAATGCAGGTTTGTGAGGAAAGTGCAGGCGTAGACATGATGTTGCCTTCATCCAACGTTGGTGCTATCGATATCTGAGAGAGCTGTACACACGCACTTGTTTCCCCTTCCAAACCAACTGACGACCTACCAAGCAAACTGCCTGTTGCGGTTACAGTGGTGGAAGTTGTGCGTGGAAAACCAGGTGTGACAGCTGTCCCCACAGTCCTAGAAGATGAAGAGCGCGCGAATGCACTGGAAGGGGCAACTGGTGGATGGTTCGCTCCGCTACGCCGCATTGCAGCACGGTGAGCTTCCCACTGGGACATATGATATTTATTCATGTGACGATTCATGGAAGAAGTTGTCAAACTGCTGAGGTTTTGCCTCTACTAACAGAATCACGACAAATTTTACAGATCACATAAATTGGGTGATCTTTTGCTATGTCAAAAAAGGACCAGGCTAGGCAAGGCTTATAGGGCATGCGACCTGCTGATCCACCCTGACTAGTGCTCAGAGGCACAGTGGTGGCTGAGGATGCAGTTGTAGATGTGCTACCAGTACTCCGACTCTGTCCAGGAAGGCGCAAGGTAACTTCGTCGTCAGTTGCATCCTCCTCCACCGCCTCTATTGACCTCCTCGAGTGCCTGACTGTGGGTTGATAGTAGGTGGGATCTATAACTTCCTCATCAATTGTTGTGTTTGCACTCCCCTCACACTCAGACCGAGCCTCTTCTTGCCCTGACCAAATATTTAAGTTGTCATCCCAATCTGGTATCTGCGTCTCATCGTCATCAGTATGTTCCTCATTGTCTATAACAACAGGTGTTACAGTTTGTGAATAAGGGTCAACATTATGCTCAGAAACTTGGTCCTCATGGCCTGAATCAGAGTCACAAAGGTTCTGGGCATCACTGCAGACCATTTCTTGGTCTGTACTCACTGTAGCTTGGGAGCACACCTCTGATTCCCAGGCTTTAGTGTTACTGAACAGCTCTGCAGACTCAGCCATCTCAGTTCCACCATACTGTGCAGGGCGGATGAAGACTTCAGAGCTGGGAGAAAGCAAGTGTGATTGGGATGACAACTCAAAGGACTGGTGTTTTTTTGCGGTAGTTGAGGTGGCGGAGAGGGCACTTGTTGGACCACTTGAGATCCATTCAAGCATTTTCTTTTTTTGGCCATCATCTACCTTTGTTCCAGTTGTTTGTGTCCGTAAAAAAAGGAAGCATATCGGATTGTCCACGGTAACTAGTAGACATCTTATTTTTGCTGGAAGATGGTCTATCTTCAGCAGATGTTAATGGAGCTTTGCCACCTTCCCCACGGACAAACCCTTTTTTTTCCTTTTCCAACACACCTTTTCCCCTTTCTACCAGCATCTGTCATTTTGCCACTCATTTTGATTGCGACAAGATTGTGCACTTAAAATGTGGTAGTAAAAATTGAGAGGTGGTGTAGATTGCAGCGGTGGTCTATCTTTATTAACAGCAGAATGAACAACAATAACTATCCCTGACAATGCAACTACGGCCCTTAAACTGGCAGCATAGTTTTCTATTAGAATGGCTTAGTAACAGTGAGTTTGAGTGTGCAATGCAGTGGTGCTGCAAATAGCTTTGCACTAGTGGGACAATAATGGAAGTCCAACAGCCACTTTTAGGATGCCACTAAGTTTACTCAGTGTTTGCTAGTATTATGGCTTAGTAACAATGAGTTTGAGTGTGCAATGCAGTGGTGCTGCAAATAGCTTTGCACCAGTGGGACAATAATGGAAGTCCAACAGCCACTTTTAGGATGCCACTAAGTTTACTCAGTGTTTGCTAGTATAATGGCTTAGTAACAATGAGCTTGAGTGTGCAATGCAGTGATGCTGCAAATAGCTTTGCACCAGTGGGACAATAATGGAAGTCCAACAGCCACTTTTAGGATGCCACTAAGTTTACTCAGTGTTTGCTAGTATAAAAGGCTTAGTAACAATGAGTTTGAGTGTGCAATGCAGTGGTGCTGCAAATAGCTTTGCACCAGTGGGACAATAATGAAAGTCCAACAGCCACTTTTAGGATGCCACTAAGTTTACTCAGTGTTTGCTAGTATAATGGCTTAGTAACAATAAGTATGAGTGTGCAATGCAGTGGTGCTGCAAATAGCTTTTCACCAGTGGGACAATAATGGAAGTCCAACAGCCACTTTTAGGATGCCACTAAGTTTACTCAGTGTTTGCTAGTATAATGACTTAGTAACAATGAGCTTGAGTGTGCAATGCAGTGGTGCTGCAAATAGCTTTGTACCAGTGGGACAATAATTGAAGACCAACAGCCACTTTTAGGATGCCACTAAGTTTACTCAGTGTTTACTAGTATAATGGCTTAGTAACAATGAGTTTGAGTTTGCAATGCAACCGTGCTCAACTCTAGTCATTACCAGACAAAGTGGCTCAGTTCTTAAGGGGTTAATAATCAGTCCATGTGACAAGGTTTCACTTAACATTCCCGTTTGCAAGCATACAAGAGTGTGACAAGAAAGTCTATGGAGCAGTGCTAATTTGTCATGTGATTACATTTTCAATTAACATATTTATAAAAAATACAGACAGATTACAAATTGGGAAAAAATATACATTATATACGACAGTAGCTACTTAATGTCAGTATATAACAGATGCAATCTATTAATATATACAGTATGCAAAAATGATATCAAGGGCAAAGTGCCTTAAGAGTACATAATTGTTCACACGTGTTTAGTATAACAAGAAGGATGACTCACTCTTTGTTCAAAATTCAAAAGATTTACATAAGAATTAGCTGAGGCACTGAACTCGGTGTACTGTATATACCATTGCACTTCTATACAAGTCACAGCCGATCAGCTATTAGGAGGCTTAAACCTCCTAACTTGCTTAAACCAAACAAACTAGTGGCACATCTGAATTAAGAGCTAGGCACTAGTGATGGGCGATCCAAAACTGTAAAGATTTGAGATCGTACCGATCACATAGTGATTGTGTACACGATCCCGATCATGAGCTTTCCTGGGAAGCTTGTGTTACAGATCAGGTCCAGGGGCTGTAAAAAAAAGCAGATTATTAAAAAACATTATGATGATACTTACAGGTCCCGCAACGCGTCCTGCAGACCCACTATCTCCCGGCCGCTGCTTCCGCGTCCAATCATTGCTATGCCCCTGGTAAGCACCACTGCCTAAAGGGACCTTGCATGACGTCATAGCCATGTGACCAGTCTGGTGTGAATGTTCTACAGATATTGGCTTACAGACTGGTCACATGACTATGACATCATCGAAGGTCCAGGAATCAGGAAGGAGGAATCATACCCTCACTGTCAGCCTGTTTCTTGCTCTGTACAGAGCGATGTAGTGGAGCTGACAATGCTCTCTCTGCTTCTTTCTCTGTACAGCCGCTTGTCTTTACAGAGTGATGAAGCAGAGTTGACATTGCTGTCCCTGTGGATTACGTTGGACTAAGGATTTTTTTATAATAAAGATGGAGTCTCTAAATATTTTTTTTGTTTTATTTGTAATAAAACATTTTTTTCTATGTGTTGTGTTTTTTTTATTGTGTGCTATAAATTCATGGTGGCCATGTCTAATTTGGCATTACACCATGATTTTTGGGCTTAGTACCATCTGAGAATACAAAGCTGGTATTAACCCCTTTATCTCCCAGCGTGCCACCGGCACCAGGCCCACTGAACGAGCTGGGTAAAATGCCTGGAAATGGCGCTAAGAAACAATGTGCCATTTCCAGGGATGGCTCCGGGCTGCGAAGAATCCGAGCCCCCAGCTGCCTGGTTTTACCTGACTGGTGATCAAAATAGAGCCGGAGCCCATGCTTTTTTTTAATTATTTTTTAAATAATTAAAAAGAATGAATGGCCTTCCTTCCTCCTTTCTTTTTTCCTTCCTTAGCTGGTAATCCAAGACAGAGGGCACCCCATGCTGTTATTTTAAATTAAATAAATAATTTAAAACAAAAAATCGTGGGCTCCCCACAAACTGGATCCCCAGGCAAGGTAAAGTGGACTGCTGTGATCTGGAATTCTCAGACTAGGTACATGGTTATTGGAAACTTCCCAGTCTAAAAATAGCAAATGAGCGCTGACATCACGAGTTCAGTGGAGATCATCACAGCAGGTAATGATCTGAGCTATCCTCCTGATGTTGGCACTCGTCATCCTGTAGCTGCTTGCACACTGCTGTGTGATTCACTGCGGGGCTGGCCAGGGCAGTGCAACCTACACTGCAGGGGCACTGATAGAATGAAGCCAAATGTAAATTCTTCCGTGTGGCATCAGGGGATCTCAGAAACCATATGTGAGTCAGAAATGCATGCAGGCATATTCTCCAGGCTCTCCCCATTCAGTTTCATTACTTTCCTATCCATTTCAGCCTTGTCCTCAGGCCCCCAGACCTCTTTGTTGAGTCCAGCAGAAAAATTACTCACATTTCCCATTGACTAGCATTGTACTTGCTATTCGTAACAAATACTCGAATATTACAAAGTATTCGTTACGAGTATAGCGAATACGAATATTACAGTATTCGCTCATCTCTACCTGGGAAGTATGCATATATATACAGTGGGGAAAAAGAGTATTTGATATATTGCCGATTTTGCAACTTTTCACACCTACATAAAATGTAGTGGTATGTAACTTTTATCATAGGTAGTTTTCGACTGTGACAGACACAATAAAAAAATAAATCCAGAAAACCACTTTGTATGATTTTTAAATAATTAATGTGCATTTTATTGCATGAAGTACGTATTTGATCACCTATCAACCTGCAAGAATTATGGCTCTCACAGACTTGTTATATTTTCTTTAAGAAGCCCTTCTACTCTGCACTCATTTCCTGTACTAATTGCACCTGTTTGGACTGGTTACATGTATAAAAGACATCTGCCCACACAATCAATCACACTCCAACCTGTCCACCTTGGCCAAGACCAAAGAGCTGTCTAAGTACACCAGAGACAAAATTATACACCTGCACAAGGTTTGAGTGGGCTACTGGACAATGGTTAAGCAGCTTGGTTAGAAGTCAACTGTTTGCCCAATTATTGAAAATGGAAGTAACACAAGATGACTGTCAGTATTACTCGGTCTGGGACACCATGTAAGATCTTGGATCGTGGGGAAAGGATGATTATGAGAAAGGTCAGGAATCAGCTCAGAACTAAACCGGAGGACCTGGTCAATGACCCAAAGAGAGCTGGGACCATAGTCACAGAAATTACAATTAGTAACACACTACGCCGATATGGATTAAAAACCTGCAGAGCATGCAAGGTCCCCCTGCTCACACCAGCACATGTCCAGGCCCATTTGAAGTTCACCAATGACTATCTGGATGAACCAGAGGAGGCATGGGAGAAAATCATGTGGTCAGACGAGACTAAAATAGAACTTTTGGTATTAACTCCACTTGCTGTATTGGGAGGAAGAAGAAGGATGAGTACAACCTCAAGATAACCGTCCCAAAAGGGAAGAATGGGGGTGGAAACATCATGCATTGGGGGTGCTTTTCTGCAAGAAGAACAGGAGAACTGCTATATTGAAGGGAGGATGGATGCGGTCATGCACCATGAAATGTTGTTTAACAACTAGGGATGATCGAATACCCTAGTATTCACTCCGCCAAATATCCGACGAATGCCTCGCAGCTATTCGAGTATTCGCGCATATCCGACACCCAATTCAAGTCTATGGGAAACTTGAATAATTTTATGTTGGACCTGTGGGTGACCTGTGGTGACTGAGGAAAAGGCTGAAATGGATGGGAAAAGGCTGAAACAGTATAGGCACAGCCTGTAGAAGGTGCCTCACTGCATTTCTGCCCCCTTCCGATTCATCCAAGGTGACAGGACGCACACTAACGCGCCGCCTGCATTCACCCTCTTCCTCTGATTTCTGTCGCATGTGCCATGACACATGCGACAGAAACTACTCCCTGGGTCCAGCTAAGTCCCCTCCCACACCCTCTCAGTGTCTCCCGGTGATCTCCTGCTGTTTTTACCTTTTTGCAGCGCTGATCCCCCGCATCCCTCCTCCTTCACAATGAACGCTATGCGCATGCGCAGAGCGCGGCTGTCATCTCAGCTTTCTGTGTTCCCTGAGAACATCTGTGGAGCTGCGCTGGCTGCATGTGTGAAGCCCCGCAGGTGTTGTATCAGTGCATACCTTCAGGGACTCCACGTAGCTGGTGCTGGTCACAGGTAGGGAATCTTCAGTTTTGATCGTGACGCCACTCTCAGATTTGCGGTCAGAGGGGACCGCCACTGCAGATTAGGAGGCACCTGGGGCTGATGGTGGGTGCAGTCGGGTGTAGTAGCCTCCTGAGAGTGAGGCAAGCCCCAGGGCCCTTTGTAAAGCTGTAGTACCACAAGTCGCAGAATGACCACACACAGGCAGAGTGTCTTTCAGGGTTTTTACTCACTTCAGGTGGCAGGGTGAGTAACCCGGGCGTAGCTGGGATGAACCAGGTGGGAACCAGGTATCCTTCCGGCTGATTGTATGAGGGTGACTACAAACTCGCCTTCCTTAGCCCTTGGTGGTTTGGGGTGACCCCGACTTTGAGTCCCTATGGGGGTCACCCAGGGAAGATGCTGCAGCCTCTCTCCCCTTCTTGTTTTGCCGTGTGCTTGTTCCCCGGGCCAGGCCACTCCAGCCTCTTGCCTCCTGTGACCTATGGGCCCTACTTGCGGTTACGTGGCTGCGGCTTTTGGTTGTTGTGGTGTGGGCTGTAAGAGCCCCACACCGGCAGGTTTAGCAGGGAAAGGTGAATCTATCCTCGCTTCGGGATCTGCCGCCCGGTTGGGCCTGGTGCTCTCTAGAAGTCTCCTTACTTCCCACTCCGTGCACTCTCTAGCTGAAGCTGGCTTTCAGGCAGCACTTCTAGTTGACCGTTCTCCCCCGTCTGTAGTCACTGCGCGGGCGCTGTTAGACAGCATCAGCCCCACAGGTCTGCTCCTCACTGAGCCCTCTGGAGTTCTCCTTCTAACTGACTCACTGCTCCTCCTCTCCTGTTCTTGCCTACGCCACCTAGCAACCAGACTCTCCACCACACCCCTTGAGAGGAGATGGAGGCTTTTAACCCCCTGCCACTATTCCAGTGGAGGTATAGGCTTTGCCCCCTCCTGGGATCCCCAGGGGTCCTCTCATGGGTACATGTGTGAGACCTGATCACTATGCGCCTGTGTTCCACACCCCTGTCAGCCATCTGGATTACCTGTATTGTACTGTCCCCAGCATGGGTGCAGTACTCAGTGGTGCCTGACCAGGTCAGGGGCGCCACATTCCCCCTTAGTTATCACCAGCACGTCCTCGGGCTGCAAGACAACATTTTAAAATGCATAAAACATTAAAACATGTAAAACATTTTTAAAAGCACCAGGTATTAGACATCACCACCCTCCACCCACAAGTCCGTTAACCCACCCAAAACCCTCTCAGGAGGCAGGTCACCGGTCCTTTTGGTAACCAGATCTGGGCCATCTACTTCCCCAGACCTTTCCTCCAATCTTCCTCTCCCGTTGGCCGCGACTTCAGCCACTTCTGGCAGGATGTAGAGGCGGCTTACATGGGCTGGTGGTTTCAGGGTCTACCTGGCCTGGTGGATCCGCGCCGTCAGCCTCTTCTGGCAGGATTCAGAGGCGGCCTCCACAGTTGGTGCTGACCAGGTACCCTCTTTGTGGTGGTGAGCCAAGGCCCCATAAACAGGCGTGCTCTCTGGTCGCAGGTGAGCCAAGGCCCTTTTCTACGGACGGGCCCCCCTGGTTGCAGACGAGCCAAGCCCCTAAACAGGCTGGCCCTGGTGGTGGTGCCACTGGTGTAACTATTTACACTGCGAGAGTTTGTGGCTATAGCAAGTTCATAGCCTTAAGTTTGTTTCTCACAATAGTTTTTGTGGGCGCATTTCTTAAACGTTGCAAACAAAACTTGTCAAAACTGGTCAAAACAGTAACTTCTTACTTTACTTTGCTTTACTCCTCTTTTTCACTAGGGCGAGGGCACGTTGGGCACTGGCACCTGTGACTTTCTTGCTCTTTGTCTCTTTCTTCATCTGTAGGATCTTTATCTTTCCGTTCTTGGTCTTCATCTGTTTCTACATCTGGTTCTTTATCTCTATCTTGTCTTTCTTGTCTTTCTTGTCTTTCTTGTCTTTCTTGTCTTTCTTGTCTTTCTTGTCTTTCTTGTCTTTCTTGTGGCATGGGATGGCTGTAGGGTTTGCTGGTACGTAAGGCTACATCAAGTGCGTACAATCCCCTTTCACCTTGGTGCATGGTAAACTGTACCAAATCTCCCATTTTCAGATTTCTGCAAGGGTGTCCTCTTGGCAGATGAGCGTTCACATCTCTGCGGTTTACAAATATCCCTTCTTTTATTCCTGGTGCTACAATGAAGCCATAACCACTTTTCAAGTTGAAATCTTCCACTACGCCATAACACAGGGGTCCTCTAGCCTGGGCTTTGGACTCTCTCAACAAACGCTTCTCCTTTAGGTCTCTGGCGGTGACTGCTCTCTGTTCAGGAGACTGTGGTGCTGGAGCAAACTGTGTTCTTCTGCGCCGTGTCTTGCGGGCTGGATTCTGTAGAGGGCAGCTCACAAACTCCCAGGTGAGGTCTTGGGGCTGATCTTCGTCAGCAGACGGTGTCAGGTCTTCCTCATCCCAGCGGGAGTATGGCAGCATTTCCGGCTCTGAGTACACATCTGCTACTGGTGGCACTGGAGTCGGAGTCAACCCTTCTGCTTCCTGGCCTCCTCTCCCCCTTAGTTCTTCCTGGCACTCCAGCTGTGGCAGTGCCGGGGATGGCTGCTCTTCGGCCGGCCCAGGTGAGGGACTCCTTGGTGTAGCTGCTGCAGGAGTTAGCAGGAGACTCTTTGGGGTATGCGGAGGGGGTATGTACTGGCTCACCAGCCATTGTGGAAATTTGGCCTCCAGGTCAGCCTTCATCTGCCAATATGCAGGGTCTTCACCCACCGTGGGCTGCCTATCAGGAACCTCTGTGGACCGGGGAGCGGTGTCTGCTCTGGCCTTACAGGCCGGGGTAAATGCTGAGGTAGTCTTTTCTTGGCGGGCCGCGCCTGGCATGGCAGCGGCCTGGTCTTGGCGGGCCGCGCCCTGTTTGGCGGCGGCCTGGTCTTGGCGGGCCGCGCCTGGCATGGCGGCGGCCTGGTCTTGGCGGGCCGGGCCTGGCATGGCGGCGGCCTGGATCAGTGTCGCTGTTGCAGGGGGCTCTGTGCAAGCTGGGCTGGACGTCGCTGCAGCAGTCTGGGCTTGGCGGGCCGCGCCCTGTATGGCGGCGGCCTGGTCTTGGCGGGCCGCGCCCAGGATGGCGGCGGCCTGGTCCTGGCGGGCCGGGCAGGGCATCGCTGCAGGGACTGGGTCTTGGTGGGCCGAGCAGGGCATCGCTGCAGCCGCTGGGGCTTGGAGGGCCGCACCTGGCGTGGCTGCGGCCTGCTTCAGCGTCGCCGCACCGGACGCCTCTTCAGGGACCGCGGACGTGGCAGCAGGGGTCGGGGCACTTGCGCGGGCCGGGGCATCATTCGACTCACCCGTTGTTGGTAGCACTGGGGTCTGCGTCGTCGCCGTCCCGCCTGACACCCGGCATGCAGCTCTCCCTTCATAGGCCCGAACCGCCGCGGTCAGCTCCTGCAGTTCCATCCGTTCCTCCCGAATCTGCTCCACGACCCGGGTCTCCAGCCGGTTGCAAAACTGGGCCAGCTCTCGGTACCACCAGGCAGCGGAGCCTGGTTCTGGGTTCCTGCGGTCAGACGCCATTTCTTCTGCGCCGTCTTCTGCACGATCTCCCAGCAGTGGACTCTTCGCTGCCTCCTGTAACAAGCTGTCCAGTTTCTGCTCTGCCTCTTTCAGCAGCTCCGCTCCCAGCAGCAGGCTTGTGGCTTCCTTTCCTTCCCGCCGTCTCTCGACGCTTCCACTCTCATAGCTGGCAAGGTCAGAACTCTGCAGGGGATCTCTGGGTAGCCACACCTCTTCGTGGGCGGTAACTTCTTCCAGCGCGGGCTGCTGTTGTTTTTCAGCGCGCTTTTCATGGTGGCAATATGGCGGCGCTTCCAATTTTTCAAGCGGACCGCCCAGGCACATGGTCACCTGTCTGAACAGGTCTAGTCCTTATCCTGTTCGTGACGCCAGATGTGAAGCCCCGCAGGTGTTGTATCAGTGCATACCTTCAGGGACTCCACGTAGCTGGTGCTGGTCACAGGTAGGGAATCTTCAGTTTTGATCGTGACGCCACTCTCAGATTTGCGGTCAGAGGGGACCGCCACTGCAGATTAGGAGGCACCTGGGGCTGATGGTGGGTGCAGTCGGGTGTAGTAGCCTCCTGAGAGTGAGGCAAGCCCCAGGGCCCTTTGTAAAGCTGTAGTACCACAAGTCGCAGAATGACCACACACAGGCAGAGTGTCTTTCAGGGTTTTTACTCACTTCAGGTGGCAGGGTGAGTAACCCGGGCGTAGCTGGGATGAACCAGGTGGGAACCAGGTATCCTTCCGGCTGATTGTATGAGGGTGACTACAAACTCGCCTTCCTTAGCCCTTGGTGGTTTGGGGTGACCCCGACTTTGAGTCCCTATGGGGGTCACCCAGGGAAGATGCTGCAGCCTCTCTCCCCTTCTTGTTTTGCCGTGTGCTTGTTCCCCGGGCCAGGCCACTCCAGCCTCTTGCCTCCTGTGACCTATGGGCCCTACTTGCGGTTACGTGGCTGCGGCTTTTGGTTGTTGTGGTGTGGGCTGTAAGAGCCCCACACCGGCAGGTTTAGCAGGGAAAGGTGAATCTATCCTCGCTTCGGGATCTGCCGCCCGGTTGGGCCTGGTGCTCTCTAGAAGTCTCCTTACTTCCCACTCCGTGCACTCTCTAGCTGAAGCTGGCTTTCAGGCAGCACTTCTAGTTGACCGTTCTCCCCCGTCTGTAGTCACTGCGCGGGCGCTGTTAGACAGCATCAGCCCCACAGGTCTGCTCCTCACTGAGCCCTCTGGAGTTCTCCTTCTAACTGACTCACTGCTCCTCCTCTCCTGTTCTTGCCTACGCCACCTAGCAACCAGACTCTCCACCACACCCCTTGAGAGGAGATGGAGGCTTTTAACCCCCTGCCACTATTCCAGTGGAGGTATAGGCTTTGCCCCCTCCTGGGATCCCCAGGGGTCCTCTCATGGGTACATGTGTGAGACCTGATCACTATGCGCCTGTGTTCCACACCCCTGTCAGCCATCTGGATTACCTGTATTGTACTGTCCCCAGCATGGGTGCAGTACTCAGTGGTGCCTGACCAGGTCAGGGGCGCCACACATGCACTCTGCTGCTGTGACCCAGGGAGTGTGGGTGCAGATTCTTTGCACCCACACTCTTCACATGGAGGGTCTGCACTTCTAGAAAATGGGGGACACGTTCCCTGAGCGTGCCCCACATATTCTAGAAGGTCCAGAGTCGTTGTGGGACATCCAAAATGGATTACAAGAGTTTATTTTCTTTCTTTACAATAAATTGGTAAAAGAGGGAATGTTTTGGGGGAGTGTTTTTTCAAATATCTTTTTTTTTTTCGTCTATTTTTTTTCTACTTTTATTACTGACAGTTGGTGATGTCAGGTATCTGATAGACGCCATGACATCACCAACTGCTGGGCTTGATATCAGGTGAAATTACACATCTGGTATCAACCCCATTTATTACCCCATTTGCCACCGCACCAGGGCAACGGAAGGAGCTGGGGCGAAGTGCCAGGATTGGCGCATCTAATGGATGCGCCACTTCTGGGGCGGCTGCGGCCTGCTATTTTTAGGCTGGGAAGGGCCAATAACTATGGACCGTCCCACCATGAGAATACCAGACCACAGCTGTCCGCTTTACCTTGGCTGGTGAATCAATTTGGGGGAACCCCATTTTTTTTTAATTATTTATTAGTAAATAATTATAAAAAAGAGCCTGGGGGCCCTCCAAATTGGATCCCCAACCAAGGTAAAGCTGCCAGCTGTGGTCTACAGGCTGCAGCCATCTGCTTTACCCTGGTTGGCCATCAAAAATGGGGGGGACCCCACGTCGCTTTTTTTTTAATTATTTTTTTTTTTTGACAAATACCTAAAGGGATAGGTACCCTTTAGTGCCACATGAAAGTCACTAAAGAGTGCCAGCTTAGAATATGCAGGGAGGTGGGACATTATAGATGTGTTTGAAATCGGTCTGCCAGTCTATCTCTCCATCTATCCATTTTAGCTATCTATCTATCTATCTATCTAACTATTTATCTATCTATCTATCTATCCATTATCTATCTCTCTCATATCTCTCTTTCTCGCTTTCATCTCTCTCTCATCTCTCTCTCATCCCTCTCTCTCACTCTCTCTCATATCTCTCTCTCTTTCATCTCTCTCATATCTCTCTCATCTCTCTCTGTCATCTCTCTCTCTCATCTCTCTCTCTTTCTCAAATCTCTCTCATCTCTCTCTCTCTCACTCATCTGTCTCTCTAGATGGGGGATGATCAAAAGAAATCGGGTTAAATGCTGCACTAAAAACCACAATCCAAAGATATATCGTGAATTCCGTTTCTTTATTTTCACAGGTCAACGCGTTTCAAAGGCATCTCCACCTTCTTCATCAGGACAAAAGTCAGAAAGGAATAGCATCAATAGTGATGCTATTCCTTTCTGACTTTTGTCCTGATGAAGAAGGTGGAGATGCCTTTGAAACGCGTTGACCTGTGAAAATAAAGAAACGGAATTCACGATATATCTTTGGATTGTGGTTTTTAGCGCAGCATTTAACCCGATTTCTTTTGATCATCCCCCATCTTGTTGCAACATCGGGGCTGCAGCTGACCATTTTTGTATTCATTTATTCCATGCTGACAAGGAGTTGTGCCTGTCACAACTGAAGCAGGTGAGTACCTGTCCTATTCCCTGCACCTATATCTATCGGTTAAAACCCTATGTGCGCTTTCTTTCCACAGTTTTTTGCTATCATCTGTCTCTCTCTCATCTCTCTCTAATCTCTCTCTTTTTCACTCATCTCTCTCATCTCTCTCTCTCATATCTCTTTTTCTCGCTCTCATCTCTCTCCCTCTCTCTCATCTCTCTCTCATCTCTCTCTCTCATCTCGCTCTCTCTCATCCCTCTCTCATTTCTCTCTCTCTCATCTCTCTCTCTTATCTCTCTCTCTCATCTCTCTGAATAATCTGCTGATTACATATATTATATATCATTATAAGAGCTGCTGCCTAAGGAGAATTAGTTCACAAGTTCGAGTCCCGGCCGTCCTGGTAAAGAATTTAATTTAATTTATTTATAATTATAAATTATAATTATTATTTATTTATAATTATAATTTAATTTAATTATGCACTGAGGGGAGGAGCCAGACATCAGCTGTGAGCCGCTGGACACACCTCTAAAATTGGGGCAGTTCACGGAATGAGGCTGCACTGAGCACTCGCTCACAGACGTCGCCGAGTGTGGATTATGCCGTACCTGGATATTTGGGGCTTAATAAAGTGGTGAAAGAGGGGCTTTTCGGTGTTTTATTTCAAATAAAGGATTTTCCGGTGTTGTGTTTATTTACTTTACTTACAGATTAGTAATGCTGTGTCATAGACGCTGCCATTACTAATCTTGGGTTTAGTGGCAGCGATGAGCTGCCATTAACTCCTTATTACCCTGATGGCCACCGTATCACGACAATCAGGAAGGCCCGGTGAAATGCCGGGGCTGTCGCATCTAATGGATGCTACATTCTCGGGGCAGCAACGAGCTGATATTCTCGTCTGAGAGAGGGGGGCCATAACCATGGCCCTCGCCCTCCCCAGCCTGAGAATACCGGCCCACTGCTGTGTGCTTACTTCGGCTGGGTATCATTTGGGTGGGACCGCACGTCGTTGTTTTACATTATTTATTTATTTATTTTACTACACGATATAGACCCGCCCACCGGTGGCTGTGATTGGTTGCAGTAAGACAGCTGTCACTCAGCATGGGGGCATGTCTGACTGCAACCAATCATAGGCGCCGGTGGGCGGGGAAAGCAGGGAATACGAGATGGATTAATGTGCGGTCGGCATTTTGAAAAGCTGGAGAACCCGCCACAGTGTGACAACCATGCAGCGCTGCGCACGTGATCGGTGAGTAAGAAAGAGAGAGGGAGAGACCGATTGACCATAATGGCCGCTGACTTATATAGCCCCTATGACACCGGCCAAGCCAATCACAGTAACACCACAACAAAGATGGCTGTGTCGTTACTGTGAGGGCAAGCAATGTCAGATGTGTTCATTGGCTGGAAAATGACGCCAGAAAGTCCGGAAATGAAAATGAAAGTACTGGAGTGAATATCTTATTAGTCGTCGGATAGCGGATACCTCGGATACCCTATTATCCATCGGATACCGAACAGTGGCGAATACATTCGCTCATCCCTATTAACAACCTGTTTCCCTCAGTAACAGCATTGATTGATGGATTTGCTTTGTCTTCCAACATGACAATGACCAGAAACAGACAGCCATGGCAACTGAGGAGTGGCTTAGTAAGAAACATTTCAAGGTCCTGGAGTGGCCTAACCAGTCTTTAGACCTTAACCCAACAGAAACTGTTTGAAGAGAGCTTAAACTCAATGATACGAAGTGACAACACCAAAAGCTGAATGATTTTGGATAAGATCTGTATGGAGGAGTGGGCAAAATCCCTGCTGTAGTGTGTTCAAACAGGGTCAAGAACTACAGGGAGTGTCTGACCTCTGTAATCGCAAAGAAAGGTTTCTATACCAAATATTAATTTTTGTTTTTATATTGCATCAAATACTTATTTCATGTAGTAAAATGCAAATTAATTATTTGAAAATCATACAATGTGATTTTCTGATTTTTTTCATTATTATTCTATCTGTCAGAGTTGAAGAGTACCTACGATAAGAGTTACAAACCTCTCTATTTTTTGTAGGTGGGAAAACTTGCAAAATATTCATTTTCCCCACTATATTTATGTATGTAAGTGATTATTTGAAGTAAGCCTCTAAAAATTATGTATTAGGGCATCATGCAAACTTTTGAAAAATTAAGAGCAACGGTCACATCATAACACTGTTGATATGTTGGAAGAGGAGGAGGACACAAAAAAGAAGAACACAAACACTGTATATCCTTATTTGGGGGGGAAGTGTTGCATGGCAATATAGCACAATAAAAGGAATGTTACAATTGAATTTACGTTTGGCTGCTGTCATCTACTTTGAGAAGTCTAGGCTAATGCAAACTTTGTTCATTTTGATAAGAGTCAGCCTGTCAGCATTTTCAGTTTATCGATTATACCTACTTCAGCATTAAAACTTGCTCAGAGAAAATGCTAGGAGCAGGGCAGGACAGCACCTCCAAAGTGTAGAAGGACAGTTCATGCAACATGTCCAGATTGGATACCCAATAGCTGTACGGCACAGAGGAATCACGGAGGATGGTGGTACGGTGCTAGGTAATCCTTCACATTCTTCATAACCTTTTCTCTTTTTGTCAAAGTACCCCAAACATCAGTGCCTGGGCACTGAGAATGTCTAATAAAACTGTCCCAGACCATTGATACTATTCTCCTGTCTCTGTTGGTCCTGTCTGTTTGTCTCCCTCCTCTCTACTCCTTGGTTGTTCAAAGAACTCTGATCTCTGCCAGCAGTATTGTCATATGGGAATTTTTTGACCAATTCTATTCTTCAACTAGGGTTTTTTGGTATTGCAACATTTTAGTAGCCTTCTCCGTCACAGAAAGGAGGGATGGAAAGTTCTCCTTGTAGCTTGGGTCAAGAAGGGTACACAACTAGTAAATGTTGTTTGTTAGCCAAACTACATATAATGCAAGGGTCATGGGAAAGACAGTGGGACATTAAGTCTGACATGTGCCAGATTTCTATCAATCAAGACTTCTCTGTCCCCATCAGAAGAATGACTTCATTTCCTTCTCCCTATCCTCCTGTTCAGGCCATAATAGCTAAACAGACAAAAAGCTGGTCTTGGTAGTATCCTTTGTTGTGCAGGCAATCATCTACTAGTCCTCATCCTCCTCAACCTCCTGCTCCTCATAATCACTCAATCCACGCTGAGAAAATAAGATGAGGCTGGGCTGAGTAGTATCACCCTGTGTACTTTCTTTCTTCATCTTCTCCTGGTCATCACGTAAAGGTTCCAATTTAATTGTGAGCAGTGAGAATTTGAGAAGACACAGAAGCGGGATAATTATGCTGATTATGGCATCATCACAATCTTGGTTAATTCCCCAAAGTTTTAGCTAGTATTCAACTACTGACCTCTGCTGCTCAAAAAGCTTTACTGACTATCAGACTGGCGACAGCTGTAGTTGACTTGTTAAAATAAGCAAATCAACAAGTAGCTCAGGCAATTCTGAGTTGGTTTTCAGAAAGCTCTTAACCAGTAAGTTGAGCATGTGGGCCAAGCTATGTATGTGTGGCAGCTTAACAAGCTTCAGAGCAGCCAACAGGTTATGTCTATTATCACCAATGGCCATGCCTGGTCAAGGTTCAGCTGCGAGAGCCACAGATCTGTCTGCTCTGCTAGACCTTTTGACAACTCTGTGACCGTGTGCTGTTTGTCACCTAAAGCTAAGAGTTTCAGCAGAGCCCGTTGCTGCTTCACTGAGGCAGTTCTGCAGTACTTCCGGCATTTGACTGATAGTGATGACAATTCAAAAACGCAGGATAAGGAGGAGAAAGAGGGTTTGCAGAAACCAGTGTATGAGGTTGAGGAAACCCTGATTGGCCCAGAATTTTAGGTCTCAGTAGCATGTGTCACATGGTCTAACACTGTTCCAGCCATCACAAGGTTCATCCAGTGTACTATGAGGGAAATATGGAATCCCAGGATTCATGCATTTGACCACATGTCTGTGCTTAATTGGACCTTTCCAGTAACTGAGTTAGTCAGGGCATGAGTGATATTATTGTGTTATTGGACACGTGATATTATTGGACACATGCTTGTGAAGGTGGGGACGAAACAACAAGTGAAATAGTTGTGGCTGAGGACCGAGTATAAAGGGACAGCCAACACCATTGGATTGTGGAAAACCTCAGTGTCCAGGAGCTCTGCTGCGTCCTAAAGGGAAAAGGATGAAAACCCAGCAGCGCAGATATCTAGTACACTGATATCAGGAATAATAGAAAGTAAGGAAGCATTTTGCGCAGCCACAGGACTGTGAGTTTCCTGTGACACACCCATGACACATAACTTTGGTACAAAGGCCCGTAGATCTTTTCTAGTGCAAACAATGGCAAGCATTAAGAGTGGTTATGCAATTCCTGGATGATGAAAGTATTGATGTCATTGACTGGCTTCATCTTCCATACATCTTGGATATATCAGTGCATCCAAGCTCCTCCCATTTGCCCCTAAAAAAGTCCATTAGTTTATCAATGATCTGAACCAGCTCTGGAAAGAGATCACAAGAGATCCCCAGTACACCGTCCTTCATCTAATCAGGAGCATGTTCAGACATTGTTGGTAGCACATACAGTTGAAACCAGAAGTGTACATATACTATCTAAAAAGACACATATGCATGTGTTACTCACTATATGAAATAAAATCAGAAAAAACCTTTCCCATTTTAGGTCAATTAGGATTACCAATATTATTTATATTTGCCAAATTCAAGAATAATGAGAGAGAGAGGGAGAGAGAGAGAGAGAGAGAAAGAGAGAGAATGTTTTAAGGTATCTGCATTACTTTCTGCAAAATCAAAAATTTACAAATGAAAAAAAAAAGAAAAGAATAGGTGTGCGGTCTTTCTCAATGAGCTCGTCATTTCATCTAGTGCCTCCCATGGCTGTATGTCAAGTTGGGACCCAGCCACTCTCTGCCCATATTCAGATTGATGTCTGTTGACAAATGGTGAGGTTTTATATTAGAGAGTGTAGGTAATCTCCCAGTTGGGTACACCTTGTAGCAGTGGGATGGATTTACGCTTTTTTGATTAAAAACAGTGTTTAGTGGTAAGATTGTGTCATTATCCACAGTGAAACGAGTACTGTATCAACATAGGCTGAAAAGCCACTCATCCAGGAAGAAGACATTACTCCAAAAGAAACATAAAAAAGCCAGATTAATATTTGCAAATGCACACAAGAACAAAGACCTTAATTTTTGGAGACATGTCCTGTGGTCTGACAAAACTAAATTTGAACTGTTTGACATCATTACGTTTGGAGGAAAAAGGGAGAATCGTTGAAACCTAAGAACACCATCCCAACTGTGAAACACAGGGGTAGCTTTGCTGTAAGAGGGAGTGTGCACTTCACAAAATAGATGGCTTCATGAGGAAAGAAGATTATGTGGCAATATTGAAGCAAGATCTCAAGACATCAGCCAGGAACTTAAAGCTTGGGCAGAAATAGGTCTTACAATTGGAAAATGAAAACCCAAAGCATACTGCAAAACTGGCTACAAATTGGCTAAAGGATAACAAAGTCAATGTTTTGTAGTGGCCATCTCAAAGCTTTGATCTCAATCCTTTTGAAACTGTATGGCACTAAGCTGAAAAAGGCAGGTGCGAGCAAGGCGACCAACGAACATGGCTCAGTTACATGGGTTCTGTCAGGAGGAATGGGCCCAAATTCCTAACAACTATTGTGAGAAGCTTATGGATGGATATCTAAAATGTTTCATCCAAGTCATGCAGTTTAAGGGCAATGTTAAAAAATACTAATGATATGTATGTAAACTTTTCACTTTGCACAATGTAATAAAAATGCCTTAAAACATTCTCTCTCTTATTATTCTGACATTGGGCAAATATAAATAATTTTTGTAATCCTAATTGACCTAAAACGGGAAAGGTTTATTCTGATTTCATGGCAGTTAGTGACAAAAACATGCAGATGTGTCTTTTTAGATAGTGTATGTAAACTTCTAGTTTCAACTGTACAGGCAGTGGAAGCCATAGACAAGATTCATACTGACAAGAGTAACAATATGAGTTGCTGACTTAAAATTCTCGCAAATCGGAAATTTAGCAAGAAATTGGACAAACCTTTTAAATATGTAATATTTAATTAATAACTCAATTAATAACTTAATTAGTAATAATATAAATAATAGCTAGAGATGAGCGGACTCGAACAGTAAAGTCTGCTGTTCGTACTGAACACAAGAGATGATCGAACTGGTCGTGGTTCGGATCGAGTTCGGTTCGTCGAACGGAGATCTCGTTGGAGTTCAGTTCGTCGAACGTTCGACGAACCGAACTCGAACCACATAGGAAACAAAGGCAGGCAATCACAAACACATAAAAACACCTAGAAAACACCCTCAAAGGTGTCCAAAAGGTGGCAAACAACTCACAACACAACACAAACACATGGGAAAGTGACAAGGACAAATACTCATGCGAAAACAAAAGAGCTGGACAAGGAAAAAGAGGAGGAGACACAGATATAGGCATGGCACGCCCTTCTAAAATCATGTAAAACACCGCAAGGTGACTCCAAGCGGAGAATCCCTTTTTTCCAAAAATTGGGCCACACACACACCCACCCCTTCAGTGGCAGCAGTTGTGCCCCAGTTGTACACTTCACAGCTAGATTTGCATCAAGCACATTCAAAAATACGCCATTCTTAACCGTCCCCAGGATGACACCGGGGTAGGTAGCAAAGTCTTTGCTGAACCATGACTTGTTCATCTTGGCTCCTTTTTAAAAACACTGTAAGCAAGGGTTACTCCAAGCGGAGTCTCCCTTTTTTCCAAAAATTGGGCCCCACAGACACCAACCCCTTCAGTGGCAGCAGTTGTGCCCCAGTTGTACACTTCACAGCTAGATTTGCATCAAGCACATTCAAAAATACGCCATTCTTAACTGTCCCCAGGATGACACCGGGGTAGATAGCAAAGTCTTTGCTGAACCATGACTTGTTCATCTTGGCTCCTTTTTAAAAACACTGTAAGCAAGGGTTACTCCAAGCGGAGTCTCCCTTTTTTCCAAAAATTGGGCCCCACAGACACCAACCCCTTCAGTGGCAGCAGTTGTGCCCCAGTTGTACATTTCACAGCTAGATTTGAATCAAGCACATTCAAAAATACGCCATTCTTAACCGTCCCCAGGATGACACCGGAATAGGTAGCTAAGTCTTTCCTGATCCCAGGTCTGTTCATCTTGGATCATTTTTAAAAACAATGTAAGCAAGGGTTACTCCAAGCGGATTCTCCCTTTTTTCCAAAAATTGGGTCACACAGACACCCCATCAGTGGCAGCATTTGTGCCCTAGTTGCAAACAGGATGTTTTGATTTGCATCAAGCACATTCAAAAATACGCCATAATTAACCGTCCACAGCATGACACCGGGGTAGGTAGCTAAGTGTTTCCTGATCCCAGCTCTGATCATCTTGGATCATTTTTAAAAACAATGTAAGCAAGGGTTACTCCAAGCGGAGTCTCCCTTTTTTCCAAAAATTGGGCCACACAGACACCCCATCAGTGGCAGCACTTGTGCCTTAGTTGCAAACAGGATGTTTTGATTTGCATCAAGCACATTCAAAAATACGCCATTATTAACCGTCCCCAGGATGACACCTGGGTAGGTAGCAAAGTCTTTCCTGATCTCAGCTCTGTTCATCTTGGCTCCTTTTTAAAAACACTGTAAGCAAGGGTTGCTCCAAGCGGAGTCTCCCTTTTTTCCAAAAATTGGGCCCCACAGACACCTTCAGTGGCTGCAGTTGTGCCCCAGTTGTACACTTCACAGCTAGATTTGCATCAAGCACATTCAAAAATACGCCATTCTTAACCGTCCCCAGGATGACACCGGTGTAGGTAGCAAAGTCTTTGCTGAACCATGACTTGTTCATCTTGGCTCCTTTTTAAAAACACTGTAAGCAAGCGTTACTCCAAGCGGAGTCTCCCTTTTTTCCAAAAATTGGGCCCCACAGACACCAACCCCTTCAGTGGCAGCAATTGTGCCCCAGTTGTACACTTCACAGCTAGATTTGCATCAAGCACATTCAAAAATATGCCATTCTTAACCGTCCCCAGGATGACACCGGGGTAGGTAGCTAAGTCTTTCCTGATCCCAGCTCTGTTCATCTTGGATCATTTTTAAAAACAATGTAAGCAAGGGTTACTCCAAGCGGAGTCTCCCTTTTTTCAAAAAATTGGGCCACACAGACACCCCATCAGTGGCAGCACTTGTGCCCTAGTTGCAAACAGGATGTTTTGATTTGCATCAAGCACATTCAAAATTACGCCATAATTAACCGTCCACAGCATGACACCGGGGTAGGTAGCTAAGTGTTTCCTGATCCCAGCTCTGATCATCTTGGATCATTTTTAAAAACAATGTAAGCAAGGGTTACTCCAAGCGGAGTCTCCCTTTTTTCCAAAAATTGGGCCACACAGACACCCCATCAGTGGCAGCACTTGTGCCTTAGTTGCAAACAGGATGTTTTGATTTGCATCAAGCACATTCAAAAATACGCCATTCTTAACCGTCCCCAGGATGACACCGGGGTAGGTAGCAAAGTCTTTCCTGATCTCAGCTCTGTTCATCTTGGCTCCTTTTTAAAAACACTGTAAGCAAGGGTTGCTCCAAGCGGAGTCTCCCTTTTTTCCAAAAATTGGGCCCCACAGACACCTTCAGTGGCTGCAGTTGTGCCCCAGTTGTACACTTCACAGCTAGATTTGCATCAAGCACATTCAAAAATACGCCATTCTTAACCGTCCCCAGGATGACACCGGGGTAGGTAGCAAAGTCTTTGCTGAACCATGACTTGTTCATCTTGGCTCCTTTTTAAAAACACTGTAAGCAAGCGTTACTCCAAGCGGAGTCTCCCTTTTTTCCAAAAATTGGGCCCCACAGACACCAACCCCTTCAGTGGCAGCAATTGTGCCCCAGTTGTACACTTCACAGCTAGATTTGCATCAAGCACATTCAAAAATATGCCATTCTTAACCGTCCCCAGGATGACACCGGGGTAGGTAGCTAAGTCTTTCCTGATCCCAGCTCTGTTCATCTTGGATCATTTTTAAAAACAATGTAAGCAAGGGTTACTCCAAGCGGAGTCTCCCTTTTTTCAAAAAATTGGGCCACACAGACACCCCATCAGTGGCAGCACTTGTGCCCTAGTTGCAAACAGGATGTTTTGATTTGCATCAAGCACATTCAAAATTACGCCATAATTAACCGTCCCCAGCATGACACCGGGGTAGGTAGCTAAGTCTTTCCTTATCCCAGCTCTGTTCATCTTGGATCATTTTTAAAAACAATGTAAGCAAGGGTTACTCCAAGCGGAGTCTCCCTTTTTTCCAAAAATTGGGCCACACAGACACCCCATCAGTGGCAGCACTTGTGCCCTAGTTGCAAACAGGATGTTTTGATTTGCATCAAGCACATTCCAAATCCACAAGCATTTACTCTCCCCAGGATGACACAGGGGTAGTAAATTCCTTGTGGGTTCATGACTTGTTCATTTTGATGAACGTTAGTCTGTCCACATTGTCACTGGACAGACGCGTGCGCTTATCTGTCAGCACACACCCAGCAGCACTGAAGACACGTTCAGAGACAACGCTGGCAGCTGGACCCGACAAAATCTCCAAGGCGTAAGTTGAGAGCTCTGGCCATTTTTCAAGATTTGAAGCCCAAAATGAGCAAGGCTCCATTTGCAAAGTCATGGCATCTATGTTCATTTGGAGATACTCCTGTATCATCCTCTCCAGCCGCTTGTGGCCTTACCAGGCAGGCTTGGGGCGGAGGTGGAGGACCCAGATGAGATGGAGGAGGCAGAAGCAGTGGCGGAACTTGGACAGACAGAGGATTGACACACAAGTCGTGGGGACGGCAAGACTTGTGCAGCAGACCCTTCACCATCTATCACCATAGTTACCCAGTGCTCAGTAAGCGACATGTAACGTCCCTGTCCATGCTTACTGGTCCAAGTATCGGTGGTGAAATGCACCCGTTCACACACAGAGTTTCTCAAGGAAGCGGTGATGTTGTGTGCGACATGCTGGTGTAGCGCGGACACACCTTTCTTAGAGAAGTAGTGGCGACTGGGCATCTGGTACTGGGGCACAGCGACAGACATAAGGTCTCTAAAATCCTGTGTGTCCACCAGGCGGAAAGGCAGCATTTCGGTAGCCAACAGCTTACAGAGGGATAAAGTCAACCTCTTAGCTTTGTCATGGGTCGCAGGAAATGGCCTTTTATTTGTCCACATCTGAGTGACAGAGATCTGGCTGCTGTGTGTAGACGGTGTTGAGAAGGGTGTCCCTGGAAAAATGCAGCTTTGTGAGGAAAGTGCAGGCGTAGACATGATGTTGCCTTCATCCAACGTTGGTGCTATCGATGTCTGAGAGTGCTGTACACACGTAATTGTTTCCCCTTCCAAACCAAGTGACGACCTACCAAGCAAACTGCCTGTTGCGGTTACAGTGGTGGAAGTTGTGCGTGGAAAACCAGGTGTGACAGCTGTCCCCACAGTCCTAGAAGATGAAGAGCGCGTGGATGCACTAGAAGGGGCAGGCGATGAATGGTTCGCTCCGCTAAGCCGCATTGCAGCACGGTGAGCTTCCCACCGGGACATATGAAATTTATTCATGTGACGATTCATGGAAGAAGTTGTCAAACTGCTGAGGTTTTGCCCTCCACTAACAGAATCATGACAAATTTTACAGATCACATAATTTGGGCGATCTTTTGCTATGTCAAAAAAGGACCAGGCTAGGCAAGGCTTAGAGGGCATGCGACCTGCTGATCCACCCCGACTAGTGCTCAGAGGCACAGTGGTGGCTGAGGATGCAGCTGTAGACGTGCTACCAGTACTCCGACTCTGTCCAGGAAGGCGCAAGGTAACTTCGTCGTCAGTTGCATCCTCCTCCACCGTCTCTGTTGACCTCCTCGAGGGCCTGACTGTGGGTTGACAGTAGGTGGGATCTAGAACTTCCTCATCAATTGTTGTGTTTGCACTCCCCTCACCCTCAGACCGAGCCTCTTCTTGCCCTGACCGTATATTTAAGTTGTCATCCCAATCTGGTATCTGCGTCTCATCGTCATCAGTATGTTCCTCATTGTCTATAACAACAGGTGTTACAGTTTGTGAAAAAGGGTCAACATTATACTCAGAAACTTGGTCCTCACAGCCTGAATCAGAGTCACAAAGGTTCTGGGCATCACTGCAGACCATTTCCTGGTCTGTACTCACTGTAGCTTGGGAGCAGACCTCTGATTCCCAGGCTATAGTGTGACTGAACAGCTCTGCAGACTCAGCCATCTCAGTTCCACCATACTGTGCAGGGCGGATGGAGATTTCAGAGCTGGGAGAAAGCAAGTGTGATTGGGATGACAACTCAGAGGACTGGTGTTTTTTGGATGCAGTAGTTAAGGTGGCGGAGAGGGCACTTGTTGGACCACTTAAGATCCATTCAAGCATTTTCCTTTTTTGGCCATCATCTACCTTTGTTCCAGTTATTCGTGTCCGTAAAAAAGGGAGCACATTGTATTGTCCACGGTAAGTAGTAGACATCTTACTTTTGCTCGAAGATGGTCTATCTTCAGCAGATGTTAATGGAGCTTTGCCACCTTCCCCACAGACAAACCCTTTTTTTCCTTTTCCAACACGCCTCTTCCCCTTTCCACCAGCATCTGTCATTTTGCCACTCATTTTGATTGCGACAAGATTGTGCACTTAAAATGTGGTAGTAAAAATTGAGAGGTGGTGTAGATTTCAGCGGTGGTCTAGCTTTATTAACAGCAGAATAAACAACAATAATTATCCCTGACAATGCAACTACGGCCCTTAAACTGGCAGCAGTGTTTGCTAGTATAATGGCATAGTAACAATGAGTTTGAGTGTGAAATGCAGGCAGACGTGCTGCAAATATCTTTGCACTAGTGGGACAATACAGAAGTCCAACAGCCACTTTTATGATGCTACTAAGTTCACTCAGTGTTTGCTAGTATAATGGCTTAGTAACAATGAGTTTGAGTGTGCAATGCAGGCAGACGTGCTGCAAATATCTTTGCACTAGTGGGACAATACAGAAGTCCAACAGCCACGTTTAGGATGCCACTAAGTTCACTCAGTTATTGCTAGTATAATGGCTTACTAACAATGAGTTTGAGTGTGCAATGCAGGCAGACGTGCTGCAAATATCTTTGCACTAGTGGGACAATACAGAAGTCCAACAGCCACGTTTAGGATGCCACTAAGTTCACTCAGTGATTGCTAGTATAATGGATTAGTAACAATGAGTTTGAGTGTGCAAAGGGCAGGAGGGTACAGTGGCAGGATTGTGGGTCTCTGGGTAGAGGAATTGAAGCCTGCCTTTCTATCCCTCCTAATGGGGAAATGCAGTGAGGAAATCCCTGACCTTAGCTACACAGACGCTGTCATCTTGTTTAGCTGTTAAACTCTGTTTTCACTGACTGTCACCTACGGCTGTGACCCTGCCGGTACGAGCCCTTAAAAGGACTGATAGAAAGTGCTATCCCTATTCTGTACAGCGCTGTGTATAAAGCGTACACAGCAGTATCGGAGATAGGCACTGAGCCAGCGGTGACTGACACCAAGGACGCAGAAGAGATAATGGCGTCCGGACGGGCAGATACTCGTTTTTGTAATGCAGGGACATGGGACATGGACATCCTATTACACATGCCGTTGCTTCTCTGGCTAAAAGTACACTTAGCTGTGTGTGTGTCTGGGATTGGCTGACATGCTGGCCCGCCCCACTACATGCGCGCGCTTAGGGAAGGAAGACAAGGAAAAAAAAAAATGGCGATCGCCATTATCCATACAGCAGTGATCTGAATGCGCTGTTCCCGCACACTATACACTGAAATTTCATAATAGTGTGAGTGACAGAGTGACTTACACTATTACAGCGGAAAGCCAGCTAGGAATTAGCTTGTCTTTTTGCTGCTAGAACCGTTCTCGAACGTATCTAGAACTATCGAGCTTTAGCAAAAAGCTCGAGTTCTAGTAGTTCTATCTAGAACAGCCCCCAAAATCACTCGAGCCGCGAACTGGAGAACCTCGAACCGCGAACCGCGCTCAACTCTACTGAACACAGACTTTAAAAAAAAATCAGATTTAGAGATCGGGTGCTTTACATATGCTAGCCACTTTAAGGAGTAGCGCTGGGCTTGGGTGTAGTTGGTGGGCTTGGGTGTAGTCATTACTTGGCCCAGTGCGAGACGCATGCAGTGTTTGAATGCTTCACACTGGAGGTAAAAACAGTGTTATCAGATGTAGTGTGTAAAAAAAATGAAACCCCCCCTCCCTCCCCAGGAAGTGTTTTGTTTATGGCTGTCTGCATGTGGGTGGCTGAACTGCCATTAATGACTTCCCATGAAGTTTCAGTCAAGTCCGGGTCCAGAATTTAACCTTATCTAATGTTCAGCTGAACCCACCAAACCCCAATTTTTACAGGTCCGCTCATCTCTAGTAACAAGTAAACAACTAATAAATGACCATTAATAAAAATTTGATATCTTATCCTATAAGGGAAAGCAATAGAATTTCTCTCGATATGTCCTAAATTGAATGAGCGAAGAATCAAATGAAAGTTATAACCGTGATCATTAAATTAGGTCTTAATTTCTAAAAAAAAAAAAAATATATATAAGCCCAAACATAAGTGTGCGTATAAGGTTTTTATCATGATGAATTTGTTTGTAGGACACAGTATTAAGCTTTTATTTAGCATCTTTTCAATTCAGAATTGGCTTCCTATATATAAATATAGAAATACGTGTGTGTATATATATATATATATATATATATATATATATACTGTATATGCAAGTGAGTTCAATACTACAGTATTTACTTCATCATATTGACAAAGATCTTTACCTTTGTCTAATGCAGATTTCTTTTTACTGTGCTGTTGAAAAAAGTCCTAGATTTATTAATTTTCTTTGTTTATCCCCATAATAGACATCATTGTTGTAATTGACAAAATAATACAAAATAGGACGCCACATGAAAAGCCAACAACAATTGAAAATAAATAGATTTGTGAAGTACATCTGTTCTAACTTTTTCATTGTAAGGCCTACAATTTGAATCAAACACAATGTAACTTTCTTTTTCTGGATGCATAAGTGCATATTGCGCTGCACAGAAGCATGTTTTATTCCATAGACACTAAATGGCTTTTAAGAGATTTTTTAAGGCGGTGGTTATTTCCACCACTTGCTGCTATAGATGCTTGCTTTTTTTTGTAGGTTTTTAAAAAATAAATAAATCAGAAAGTGTATTACAGTACTTGGCATGTTTGAGGTCAGTGTTACTGTTGTATTTTTAACTCCTTAGAGAGGTTTTTCCTTAAAAGCAAGTTATGATGTATACAAGCATTTTATGTCCTATGTGACAAAGTGAATCTAACTCCAATTTAAAATTTCCAGGGATTCAGATTATGGATGGTGAGAATAAAGTTAATATAGGTCTAGACATGTCCTTTTCAACAATCTCCAGAAACATGCCGGAGTGTTCACATATTTATATGTTATCAAATAGCAGAATTCATAACTGCATAATAAGTAAATGCTTTGGGAACTTAACTAAAGGCCGCTTTACACACTGCGATATCGGTACCGATATCGCTAGCTTGGGTAACCGCCCCCATCGGTTGTGCGACACGGGCAAATCTCTGCCCGTGGCGCACAACATCGCCCGGACCCGTGACACTACTTACCTTCCCTACGACGTCGCTGTGACCGGCGAACCGCTTCCTTTCTAAAGGGGCGATTCGTTCAGCGTCACAGCGACGTCATAGCAGCGTCACTGAACCACCGCCAAATAGAAGCGTAGGGGCGGAGATGAGCGGGACGAACATCCCACCCACCTCCACCCTTCCGCATTGTGGCCGGGAGGCAGGTAAGGAGAGGTTCCTCGTTCCTGCGGTGTCACACAGAGCGATGTGTGCTGCCGCAGGAACGAGGAACAACTTCGTTACTGCTGCAGTAACGATATTTGAGAATAGACCCCCATGTCACCGATGAGCGATTTTGCACGTTTTTGCAACAATGCAAAATCGCTCATAGGTGTCACACGCAATGGCATCGCTACAGCGGCCGGATGTGCATCACAAAATCCGTGACCCCAACGAGATCGCTGTAGCGATCTCATAGCGTGTAAAGCCCGCTTTAGTCCTGGTGACAGATTCCCTTTAACTTCATGAGGTAAATCATTGAGGCAGGACATCTCACATTCCTTTCCCTGTCCTAATTACACATTTCCCAATAGATGCAGCTGAAAACATGAATACTGGGACGGAATTGACCACAGCTGTGACATCTATTAGTAAAATGTGGTTGGGATGCCACGGCAGTGTTTTTCAGCTTGTTATGATGCATAAGGACATCATTTCTAACACCTTAAAGGGAATATGTCAGCAGTAGTGATTGATATTTGGGATTGCCGAACCATCACAGGAAAAAAAAAATTAAGTTCGGCAAGGGAATTTAACCCTGAACACTGAACCCAATGCAAGTCAATGGGACGAGATGTTCAGGGCTGAAAAATGGTTGTAGTAAGCGCTAGGGGTCTGTGGTGGAAGTTAAATGGTAATTAGAGCACAATGGGTATAAATATTGTGTTTCGCAGCGAATAATGCCGCAGACAGACTCTCTTCCAGGCCCTCTAATCAAGGTTCATGAATATTCACTGCTCCACCAAACACCCTCTGTGCCAGTGTCTGTGTTTGGTTACAGACCGCTATACATGCCCCCCACTCTGTGTCCACATCGGTGATTGATTGCAGTAAGTTTACTGTTTAGTTGGGTAAAAATAAATAGATAATTTAAAAAAATGACATAGGCGCCCACCATATTTTCATAGCCAACGTCGGTAAAACAACAGTAACAGAGTGTAACACCCGTAACAGTCTGTAGCTGTAGCATATCCAGCCACAGTAAAGCAGACAGGTGGGGGCTGGTATTACCAGGATGTGAGGTGCCATGGATATTGTCTCCTCCAGCTTAAAAATACCAGCTCACAGCTGCCAGGGATTGTTGCATCCATTAAAAGAAATAATACCAGCAGTTTATCTGGCTCATCCTGATTGACTTGTGCAGTGGCAATAGTGGTAAAATAGATGTGAATTATGGCTTTGATTTGTCAGCTGTCATCAAGCTCTAGATTAGTAATGGGAGGCATCTATGAGACCCCCCATTAATAATCATGTAAGTAAAAAGAAATAAAAACACAAACACTGAAAAATCCTTTATTTGAAATAAAATACACACACCTCTTTCACCCTTTTATTAATTCCCAAAACACCCTTGGAGAGACGATGTAATCCATACGAAGTCACATGATGATACTAGCACTGCTACATCCAGAGCCTGGAGAGAGCAAAAACAAGACCGCTCTCTATAGGCTCTAGGAAACACTGACAGATGAGGGGAAGCCCAGTTGTGAGCAGTGACGTCACTCAGTTCACCGGAAGTCATACCATGGGAACCCGGCTGTGACCTCCAATTAACTGAGTGACGTCACAGCTCACAGCCGAGCTCCCCCTTAGCTGTCAGTGTTTCTCGGAACATGTAGAGAGTGGACGTGTTTCCCCTCTCTTCAGACTCTAGATGTAGCAGTGTAGGTTCATCATGGGACCTCACATGGATTACATTGGATGTTCAAGGGTGTTTTGTGAGTTAATACAGGGGTGAAAGAGGGTGTGTGTATTTTATTTCAAACGAAGGATTTTTTCATTGTTTGTGTTTTATTTCTTTTGACATACAAGATTAGTAATGGGGGGGGGGTCTCATGGACCCCTCCCATTACTAATATAGAGCTTAACAGCTCTATTTTTAAAAAAAAAAATCACAGCGGTCATTAACCCCTTATATGCTCCTGATTGCCTCTTCACCAGTGCAATCAGGATGAGCAAGGTAAAGTGCGGGTATTGTCACATCTAATGGATGTGAAAATTCTGAGTGGATGTGGGCTGCTATTATTAGACTGTGGAGGGTCCAATAATCATAGGCCTCCACAGCCTGAGAATACCAGCCCTCAGCTGTCAGCTTTATCTTTGCTGGATAACAAAATTGGGGGTGGTCCGTATGCCATTTTTTAAAATTATTTATTTAAAAAGTTAAAAAAAACACATGGGGTCCCTTTTATTTTGATACACAGCCAAGATATCATGCAAAGATGGGAGCTGCAGCCTGTAGCTATATACTTTATGTGCACTGGATATATATATACATACGGGGAACCCTCATCTTTTTTTTTTAATTTATTTTTACACTTTACTTGGGCAGACAGACAGGCTCTGAGGGTAACCAATCAGAGACACTGGCAGGCCAGCGGTCTGACTGCATCCAATCAAAGATGTTGTCACAGATGGTGGGCAGGTGAAGCAGTGAATATGTATGAGATGTAATGAGCGGATCCAAACCTGTGTTACGGTCGCACTGCAGAGACGGGTAAGTATGTCCTGCTTTGACCATTTTTCTTGCCTTTTTTCCTGTGATTTCCCTGGCCAATCACATCCTTGCCAATATCTGGGATGGCTGTGATGGCTCCGGAAGTGCCCACAGCTGAAAAGATTCTGAACTGGTTGCTCTGCAACCTTTCAACAAGATTTGTTTTGGTGACAAACCCGAACAGGAACCGGACATGCAGTCAAATGTCTGTGTTTATAGTTCAGCACTGAAAACAAGGTGTTTGGTATGGATACAGAACTTTACAGTTCAAGTTGGCTCATTCGTAGTCAGCAGGTTTTTTCTATTTAATGTGAAGCAGCACAATATAGGGCACAAGAGGCTAATTTCAGGGATGTGTCACTTATTAGGAAATATGTTGTAGTATCAATGCAATTAGCATTTTTTCAGCAAAATATTTACACTACAGGTCTAATCCTCCTGGCAGGCTGTCAGTCTAATCTGTGTAACCCCACCCCAACCATTGAGTAGCAGCTTGCTCACAATGTACACAAGAAGCTGCCAGTCATGTGTTTGGGCATGGTTTAACTTATAGCTCAGCTACATCTACATCAGACAAAACAGGTATTCTATGAAAACTAGAACAAGCAGCCCAACACTTTCAGGATTTCTTGTCCTGTTGTGCTGCTATCAGCAGCATAATCAAAGTACCTGCAAAACCTCCTGATTCCCTTTAAAAAAATACTAATATTAAAATCTGACTGTAAATTCTTGTAATGTAGGGTTCATTATATATTGTCTGTCTCATTCTCTGCAGTCCTACTGTTCTAGTTTTCAGGCAGAACATAAAAGAAAACTAGCAACTTAGCTACAAATGCACCAGGTTCACACCATTCCCAGATGAAAAAAATCACTGTCTCCTGTCGAGGAGAATTAATCAGGTTGCAGTCCATAAGTTACCTAATCGTTAAGTTAGTCACCAGTCTTCCTTACACATGCAATATTACCAGGCAATACTTCTTGGTTTATGTTTCCAATATGTTTCCATGTCTCCAAGTATGTCACCTATCATGGTTGCCCAAAAATTACATGATACTGTGTTTCCCAGAAAATAAGCCCTATCCTGAAAATAAGCCCTAGCAGGAGTTTTCCACAAGGCTTAAATATAAGACTTACCCTGAAAAATAGCCCTAGTTGCAGTTCAATAATGAAGTGTCCATGCAGTTAAAAAAGTTAAAAAAATACTGCAGGACACTATATTATAGAAAGCAGACATCCCCAAAAGAAAGAAGAAAAAGAGAGAAGACCCTGCGATCATACTCACCAGATGCCGACCGGGAGCAGGGAAACACATCAAGGACCTGTGGCAGAATGCACACCCACACATATCAGATCCCACACATGACATTGCACACACACACACACATGAGATCACACACACACACTCACCACATCCAGCGATATCAATTGCTTCTGGCTGGCATAAGGACTTGGCACAGTGGGAAGTAGAGCACCAGGACATGCAGGTGGAGCACATGGAGGACCCGGCGGTGGAACGCATCATAGAAACAAGAGGTCAGAGAGTCCCCTGCTAGCTGGAAGCAAGTGATTTAACCAAATGTAATGAGTGTGTGCAAGCTCGATTGTATGTGCGATCTCATGAGTGTGTGTAAGAGTGTGTGTGCGATCTGATGTGTGAGTGTTGGCCAGGAGGAGGGGAGGACAGCGTGCAGCATTCCCGCTGGGAGTGCTCGCCAAGGATCGCAGGAGGACCTGGGAGCCACGCAGATGCCCGAGGTTTGGTTAGTATGAAGATCCTGGGACTGGGGAATCTGCATTTTTTGGGGGGGTAAGCTCTGTTCCCCAACCATGTTTCCTGAGAGTAAACCCTACTCCATAAATAAGCCCTAGCACTTTTTTGGGGGCAAAAAAAAAAAAATATGACAGTGTCTTATTTTTGAGGAAACATGGTAATAATAAAGTACCCACATTAGATACAAGACATAAGACTGTCTATACACTTAATGGTCTCCAAGCTAAAGGTGCCTCTTATGTTTTGCCGTTTGGAACTTCAGGGATCTCTGTTGTCATGGGCAGTAGTGCAGAAATGATGGAGGACTGGCAGACAAGTGAAAGTCAACAAAATCACGTCAAAACAAGGAAATCGAAAATAGAGGCTGAATCATAAGGCAAGAAGGTAGTGAGAAATGAGGCTGGGGTCAATAATAGGTGATAAACGAATAATAATGAAGCACACACAAAACAAAAATAAAAGCTATAACTGCCTTCTAGGGACTCAATGTTGGGTGTTTAAACAATAGGAACCCTGTTCCTGGTTCCAACAGGGAACTAATTGAAATTAACCAATGAACTGCCAGCGCAAAACAGCAAAAAGGCTAAAAAAACACAAGTCTCAGCAGTCTTAACTTTTAACTCAACAATGCTTGCGCTGCCCAGCAGCAATTGTCGTCTTAAAGGGAATATGTCCGCAGGTCTTTGCTGCCTCATTTGAGAGCAGAATGACGTCAGCAAAGAAATTCTGAAATCAGCAGTATATCACTTAGATTATTGGGTGCAGCTCTTCTGACACAATCTGCATTTTTAGGTTTAGTCATGTAGCTAAGCCCAGGGAGCTGTCCTCACCCACACCATTATCTCAATAGAGATTGTACATTGACAGTGAGGCATGAATCCCAGCAGTGGGTGTGTTGGACTTCTCTGCAAGTGCATTTATCATCCTGTAATTTCTGCTCTTGTGTTTAAACAAAAATAGCAAATAAACAAAAGATTTTACTGTTACAAAACAGGCATGTGCCTGAATTTTCTGTGGTAACCTTTCCAGCATGCTGGCTTAATCTTACATAGCAAAAACCTGCTGAAAGATTCCCTTTAATAATGCACTGAGTTGTAAACATGGACAACGTGGAAGGAGCATGATCATACATGGATGTTACAGCTATCCAAACTGAGAGGGTAGCTTTATACATTGCCTCTTTACAGCATTGACTTAAGTAATTGTCATGAAACATAATCCTCTGAGAGTCATAGTGCCTTGAGCTGTCAAATAGGTTGCTGTTGATGTTTAGTCTCAGTTCCAAAGGGACAATATCATAGTGCTGAATGAAACTCATCTTAGAAACTCAGTCTCATGCATATAAAGATAATTGAAGGACTAATATCATAGCATAAAATCCCAGAATGTTTTTAGAATCACCATAGTAATCTAAGGAGACTGACTGTAAATTGACTCAGCTGGGCTCATAACATGTTCTGAATGATCGCAGCACTACCTCAAAAACTGGTAGAATAGCTCTATCTCCGACTTTGAACTTTCTGGAATTTAGATTACAGCTAGTTAGAATAGAAGTAATGCATAAGAATGTGATGTCCAGGCATGCCATAGTTTTTCTATAGTGATACCCCTCATCAATATAGCAAGAATATAGCTGTCCATACATAAATTTAGGCAGTTTATACACGATAGAATATGGCAGAATTCATACATGTATAATAAGAAATAGCTACTCCCTATGTCCATTAAGCTTAATCAAACCTCTTTTATTTGTTCTATTGTTCCCATGAGAACTAAAACGTGTTGTGATATTTGGCATGTCTGAGGACATTAACTCCTTTTTTCTGACATGAACTTTGCCATAACTTATATGCTATGTCATATTGTAATATTCCTACAATTCCAACTACTATGTTTTTCAGATGTACAGAATACAATAGATTTTATATTAAAGAAAAATTAACAAAATACAAAACAAAAGGAACATCTAAAGCAAATCAATTCTCCTAGGTACACTTGCAGACAGTTTTTGAAGAAATTTGTCATGGAAGATGTTCCAAACATCATGGAAAACAAATCATAGAACCTTCTGTGAATGTGTGGATTAAGGCTTGCCCAATTGCTTTTGCCTCTTCAAGTAATCCCAGGCACACTTGATGATATTGAGATCAGAGCAATATTCATACTATTTCTTCAGTTGCAAGACTCTTTGCTCTTGTTTATCCAGTAAACAGTTCTTAATCACATTGGCTGAATGTTTGGAGTTGTTCTAAAGCAGAAATAATTAATAGGCAAACTTACACCTCCCTGCTGATAATTAGAGATGAGTGAAACTTTCAAAGTTCAGTTCACCAAGCCTCACCAAACAAATGCTATGTACATCGAACTGTTAGCCACACTGCTTGCCGAACTGAACTTCAAATCTGTTTCAACCACATTGGATTTAATGTGAAGCCAAACAAAAGGCAGAGAAAACACCTCTGGGGGGGTCGAAAAGCTTCCAAAACAGCAAAAATAAATTTTACAGTGCAACACTAGTGATGAGCGAGTATGCTTGTTACTACTCGGTACTCGCACGAGTATCACTGTACTCGGGCTACTTGGCGGGTACCGAGTAATTTCGCAATACTCGTGCTGTACTCGTGGTCTTCATCCCTGCATGTTGGCGCTCTTTTGAGAGCCAGCCCTCATGCAGGGATTGGCTGGCAGACCACTGCAATGCCACAGCCCTGTTAGTTGTGGAATTGCAGTGATTGGCCGGCCCGCACAGCGTGACCGAGCCTTTATACCGGCAGGCGCGCTGTGCTCTGCACACAGCCATCTCATATTCCCTGCTTTCCCTGCCCACAGGCGCCTATGATTGGTTGCAGTGAGACACGCCCCCATGCTGAGTGACAGGTGTCTCACTGCACCCAATCACAGCAGCCGGTGGGCGTGTCTATACTGTGTAGTAAAATAAATAAAAAAATAATTAAAAAAAACGGCATGCGGTCCCCCCAATTTTAATACAAGCCAGATAAAGCCATACGGCTGAAGGCTGGTATTCTCAGGATGGGGAGCTCCACGTTATGGGGAGCCCCCCAGCCTAACAATATCAGTCAGCAGCCGCCCAGAATTGCCGCATACATTAGATGCGACAGTTCTGGGACTGTACCCGGCTCTTCCTGATTTACCCTAGTGCGTTGGCAAATCGGGGTAATAAGGAGTTAATGGCAGCCCATAGCTGCCACTAAATCCTAGATTAATCATGTCAGGCGTCTCCCCGAGATACCTTCCATGATTAATCTGTAAATTACAGTTAAAAAACACACACACCCGAAAAATCCTTTATTAGAAATAAAAAACAATAACAAAGTCCCTCATCACCAATTTATTAACCCCGACAAAGCCTCCATGTCCGGCGTACTCCACAGTCCTCCAGCGTCGCGTCCAGCTCTGCTGCATGCAGGTGACAGGAGCTGCAGAATACACCGCCCCTCCTGTCAGCTTCACACAGCAACTGAGGTGAGTAGCGCGATCAGCTGCTGTCAGTCAGGTAACTCACGGCCACCTCTGGATCCAGCGGTGGCCGCGATTAACCTCAGTGACAGCTCAGCTGATCGCTATACTCACCTCAGTTGCTGCGTGGAGCTGACCGGAGCGGCGGTGAGTAGCGCGATCAGCTGAGCTGTCACTGAGGTTACCCGCGGCCACCGCTGCATCTACCGCTGGATCCAGGTAACCTCAGTGACAGCTCAGCTGATCGCGCGGCTGTCTTCAGTTGCTGTGTGAAGCTGACAGGAGCGGCGGTGTATTCTGCAGCTCCTGTCACTTGCATGCAGCACAGCTGGATGCGACGCTGGAGGACTGTGGAGTACGCCGGACATGGAGGGTTTGTCGGGATTAATAAATTGGTGATGAGGGACTTTGTTAGTGTTTTTTATTTCTAATAAAGGATTTTTCAGGTGTGTGTGTTTTTAACTGTAATTTACAGATTAATCATGGAAGGAATCTCGGGGAGACGCCTGACATGATTAATCTAGGATTTAATGGCAGCTATGGGCTGCCATTAACTCCTTATTACCCCGATTTGCCAACGCACTAGGGTAAATCGGGAAGAGCCGGGTACAGTCCCAGAACTGTCGCATATAATGTAGGCGGCAATTCTGGGCGGCTGCTGACTGATATTGTTAGGCTGGGGGGCTCCCCATAACGTGGAGCTCCCCATCCTGAGAATACCAGCCTTCAGCTGTATGGCTTTATCTGGCTGGTATTAAAATTGGGGGGACCGCACGCCGTTTTTTTTAATTATTTAATTATTTATTTCACTACACAGTATACACACACCCACCGGCTGCTGTGTTTGGGTACAGTGAGACACCTGTCACTCAGCGTGGGGGCGTGTCTCACTGCAACCAATCATAGGCACCAAAAAGCAGGAAAGCAGGGAATACGAGATTGTTTAATGAGCGGCCGGCTTTTTCAAAAGAGGAGAAGCCGCCGGAGTTTACTGAACAGCTGTGCAGCGCCGCGGCAGTGATCGGGGAACGGTAAGTAAGAGAGAGGGGGGAGAATGACCGACAGACTGTTTGAGGGGGACAGACAAGACAGAGAGAGACAGGCAGAGCGAGACCGACCGACGGGAGATAGAATGAAAAAAAAAATGACCGACATCGCTAGTAAAAAGCACAAAACGTGCGTTTTGGACATCGGAGTGCCACACAATGTTTTACGTAAAATCTTTCATGTATTAATCTCAAAAAGTAACATACACCAGCTCTATCTCACTATTGGGTATGTGCCCTTAACATTTCCGCCATGAAAATTCATTTTGGTGTCATTTTGGAAGGTTTTCTGGTGAGTCCGTAAAAATGGCGTAAAACTTGGACAAAATTGTTCACAGCTGTGACTTTTGAGTGATAAATGCTTCAAGGGGTCTTCCCCATGCTGTTGCCATGTCATTTGAGCACTCTTCTGAGACTTTTGTTACATTTTTAGGGTTTCTACATGCTGCCGGGGGTCATTTCAGAAAAATACTCGGGTCTCCCATAGGATAACATTGGGCTCGGTGCTCGGGCCGAGTACACGTGTATCTTGGGATGCTCGGCCCGAGCCTCGAGCACCCGAGCTTTTTGGTACTCGCTCATCACTATGCAACACCACTATTTGACTATGTAAGGGGAATATATGAAATGCAAAAACTGCTGTGTGAATACTGACATGAAAAATCCAATAGCTATATGTAAGAATGAAAATATGAAAAATGGAATCTGCATTACTGCCAGAGCAGTTTCTGCTTTTCTTAGGTTTTTGCACCCAGTTCAGACTCAGAATGGTGTTCCAGACGTTTTTTCTTGATCAACACCACTGTTTGACATTGCATTAGCGTCCTAGACTATTAACATAACAAATATTGAAGTGGATGAGAGACAGTACAGACAAGACACAACTTGGAGACCCATCTTGGAGTCTTGAGATTTAAAAAAATTTCAGGAAGACAGCAGGACAGTGGCATCAATTCTCCCCTACCCCCCTTTTCACCATAGTGTCTTTGCACAGCAGGGAGGTATGGTCCAAACAACACAGGATTTGGTCGGGAATTTCAATTTAAAAAAAATCAAGAGGAGCATGACTGACAGGTTTAGACCTCTTGCTCCATCACCTCTGCCAGTACAGACAAGACACAAGTTGGAGACCAATCTTGGAGTCTTGAGATTTAAAAACTTTTTAGGCAGACAGCAGGACAGTAGGACAGTAGTATCAATTGCTCCCCCTCCCCTATTTCCCCATTGCATCTTTACACAGAAGGAAGGTATGGTCCATGCAACACACAGCATGTGGCCTCCGAATCTCACATAGGTCAAAAACACCAGGCATGGTTACATCTATAACAGCTGATAGGCTTTCACTCATCCTGACTGTAGCGGGTAACAAGTGGAGGTTCTGCGGTTGTAGACCTGTGTGAGAATAGTTTTGACAGTGATGTAAGATTTGGAAGAAGCAGCAGACAAGGTGGATTTGGCAGCCGATGGTTGGGTAGGCCCGGTAGTCTGCATTTTAGTACAGTAAGATTCCCACAGTAATGCATGTTGGTTGCACATGTGCCGGTTCATGTATGCAATAGTCAAATTATTTTAATTTTTGCCTCTACTGAGTCTTTGTTTACAACATTGGCATATAACAAAAGTTGGGTCATCCTTTGCAGTCTCAAAAAAGACCCAGACAAGAGAAGGGGTAGAATGTGTGAACAGCTCTGCAGACTCGCCCATATGTGGTTCCCCACAGTCAGTTTGCTGGTTGGAAATTTGTGGCATGGGAGAAAACAAGTGTAATTGGGGTGGCACCTCTGAGAAATGAACTGTATGTGATGTTGAGGTGCAGGAAGAGGAGGAGAGGCCACTTGATGCAGTGCTTGACATCCACTCAGTGTGTGACTGACTGCACAGCGGGACACCCACGCGATTAACACGTCTGGCATTTGACCCTGCTTCTGCCCCTTTGCGGTTATTTCTCCATATGCCTCATATTATAAATTGCAGGCTGCCACTTCCTCAATATAAGTGGGAGGTCCCCATTACTGAAGTTCACGCAAGATATAGCTTCTATTCACTTTAGCTTGCTTGAGTTGCAGGCTGTTGTCCTTTTCAGGCATCTGTAGTCTTTATAGCAACCGGGCATCTATATCCTGTCTAATCCACAGATCTTAAAACATATGACAGCATCCGTCAGCTATCTATTTAGACCAGTTCTTTACTGCAGCCCCTCATATCAATAAGCACATCTTTCCTAGCCATCTTCGTTCTGCCTCTATCCCAACCAGTACCTGTTGGTTGAGAGGCGTCTGACTGCCCCTCCCGGAGGACTACTCACTATAGCTGTATTAGATCCGATAAAGATAGCCCTGTCTGATGAAAGCCGAATAGGCTGAAACATCACAATATGTAAGATTGAGCAATATGTCAGATTAACTGCAATTTTCAACCTGTACACCAATACATTTTTCTATTTTTGACTGCAAGGACGTTGTTTCTTCTTTTTTTATTTCTTTTTTCGGGGTAGTGTGCCGGAGTTCCTCCTTAAGATTACTGTATCTTTCTCCAGAGCACCTATTTGGTGATGCGAGGCGTTAACCCCTGGTGTATTGTTTCTTAGCACCCTCTCCAGGCTCTTTACTAGTGTTGAGCCACCCTCCGAGTGTTCAAGTTTGGTTCAGTTCATCGAACAGCGGGTTAGTTCGGCGAACGTTCGACAAATGTTCGACGAACACCTTCGAACCCCATTGAAAACAATGGCAGGCAAACACAAACACATACAAACACATTATACATATACAGTTAATAAACATTGCTATTATACTTACAGGTCCCTGCGACACGTACTGCACTCTGTCTCCCGCCACTTTACCTTACGATCATCGCTGCGCCCTCCCGGTAACCAGCACTGATGATAGGATTTTCCGTGACGTCGTCATAGCATGTGACCAGTCATGTGTCTATTATCTCATTGGCTACAGACTGGTCACATGGCTAGACATCATGCTAGGTCCTGTCCGTGCATCTCTCCGGTACGCGGTGTTCGTTTGAGCATCTCCGTGTACCGACAAGATGCTTGGGCACATGCTTGGCTCCCGTTCCTGCATGTCGGCGCTCTTTACAGAGTCAGCCCACATGCAGGGACTGGATGCCACAGCCGGTGAATATCAGCACCGGGAATCAGGTGATCGGAGATCACCGTTGCTATAGTAACCCGCCTGTCAGATTACTATAGAAACGGTGGCAGCGGTGACGTCACCGCTTACAACCCACAGCCTTTGCTCACTCACTGAGTGATTAGACTGCACGGGAGCAGCAGCGTCTTCCTCCCATGCAGTGCTGTCTGATGTAGCAGAGCTGCATGGGTTAAAGGAGAAAGAAGACAGAAGACCAGGATCGTGGAGGGGTGAGAGGGAGTAATAAACATGGAGTCTCTAAGTGTGCCTGTGTATTTCTATTAAAGTATTTTTTCTCTGTGTGGTGTCTTTTTTCTTAATCCTTTATTGGAGATTCTTAATGGCCGGGTCAAACTTGCCTGACATTAAGAACATCTGGCTTAATACTAGCTAGTAAAAAAAAGTTAGTATTAACCCTTTATTACCCAGCAAGCCACCCATTTTTTTCTTTCTGTCCAAGAAGGATGGGCCATTGAGACCTTGTATTGACTATTGCCTCTTTAATCAAATCACTGTTAAATATCAGTATCCTTTGCTCCTGATGACAGATCTGTTTTCCAGAGTTAAGAGGGCTAAATAGTTTACTAAACTTGATCTTAAGGGGCTTACAATCTCATTCGAATAAAGGAGGGGGATGAAGGGAAGATGGCTTTTAATTCCCCTGAGGGGCATTTTGAGTACCTAGTGATGCCTTTTGGGCTCACTAATGCCCCCTCCATCTTCCAGTTATTCATGAATGATATTTTCTGGGAACTGATTGGTAAATTTCTGAACGTCTATTTGGATGATATTTTGATTTTTTTCTATTGATTATGATTCTCATGTTGAGCAAGTTCAGACTGTTTTTGAGGTTCTTAAGAACAATGCATGGTCAAAATGTCTCTTTGGCGTACAAAAAAATTTTCTTTTTGGGGTTTATTTTGTCCCTGTCTTCTATTAAAATGTATCCAGGCAAGGTTCAGGCCATTTATGACTGGGTTCAACCTACTTCTTTGAAATCCCTTCAGAAATTTGGGGGTTTTGCAAATTTTTACCATAAATTTATAAGCAATTTCTCTAGTATTGTTAAGCCTTTGACTGATTTGACCAAAAAGGGAACTGATGTTGAGAATTGGATGCCAGATGCCATTATGGCCTTCCAGGAGCGTAAAAAGAGGTTCACTTCTGCCCCAGTTCTGCAGCAACCTGATGTTTCTCTTCCATTTCAAGTGGAGATAGATGCCTCAGAGATTGGAGCAGGAGTTGTTTTGTCTCAAAGAGATCCTATAACTTCCAAACTGAAGCCTAGCGCCTTCGTCTCTCGTAAATTTTCTCTTTCTGAACAAAACTATGATGTCGGTAGTCAGGAATTATTAGCTATGAAGTGGGCTTTGGAAGAATGGAGACATTGGTTGGAGGGGGCTAGACATCAAATTGTGGTGCTCACTTATCATAAGAATCTGACCTACTGTTACGGGGGGCTGTCTGATAATAACCTAAATGAGTATCAGACAGTCAGAGCCCACCGTGCAAAGACTCTGCTGCAGACTATGGCAGAGTGCAATACCTCTGTTAACTCACAGAAGGATATAATAAGTAAGTAAAGCAATTCCTCCCTTACTTGGAGGGTGTGTGGAATGATCTCTGTTAATAATCACAGAGACAAAGGCAATGTGTGCGAAATGGCACCTACCTAGGTCCGCTCTTCTAGTGGTGCAAAAGAGACGAACAGCAGCGTAAGCCGCACAAAGCTCCTACCTGCGTTCGCTCCACTAGTGTGCGAGGACACGAACCACTAGATATGGCACCTGCCTAGGTCCGCTCTTCTAGTGGTGCAAAAGAGACGAACAGCAGCGTAAGCCGCACAAAGCTCCTACCTCTGTTCGCTCCCCTAGTGTGCGAGGATACGAACAACTGCCAGACGCAGTATAAGGAACGTTACCCTAGCGGCAACGTCCACCTACGAGTCGAACCACAAGGCCCAGCCAGACCATGTGCCTCAGGCACCTGCCTATGTCCGCTCCCCTAAGAGGTAAGGATACGGACAGCAGCCGAAGCTGTAAGGTATAAGAACGCTACCCTGCCGGTAGCGCTCACCTAGCATAGACAGAGGAATGCCTAGAGGAACGCGCACAGAGCGTCTACTCTTATGCATGAACCAAGAGGACTGAGCGCCATGCGGCGTGTGTCAGGGTCTTATATAGACTCTGTGCCTCATCCAAGATGGAGGACACCAGAGCCAATCCGCTGCCAGAACGACAGGAGTGACGTCATGCTGGCCTATCACTGAGCAAGGCATCACAAGCACATGACCAGTGACCAATCGGCATAGAAGGTGTCAGAGACATGTGACCTCGTGTCAGCGATGATGTCACCCGCACATGTGCAATGGCTCCAAGATAGGACTTAGTCTCTGGCGCTCGCACATGTGCAGTAGCAAGAAATCTGGACTTAGTCTCCAGTGCTCGCACATGTGCAGTAGCAAGAAATCTGGACTTAGTCTCTAGTGCTCGCACATGTGCAGTAGCAAGAAATCTGGACTTAGTCTCCAGCGCTCGCACATGTGCAGTAGCAAGAAATCTGGACATAGTCTCCAGTGCTCGCAGCAACCGTAACACCTACCTTGAATCTGCCAAGACACTGAATCCTAGGCAGGCCAGGTGGGCTTTTTTTTTTTTCGCGTTTCGATGATGTGGTCTCTTTTCTACCGGGCACCAAGAATATTAAAGCAGATGCCCTCTCTAGAAGTTTCTTTGCTGATTCTCTTGATGTCGCTGAGCCATCTACCATCTTGAATGAAGGTGTGTTTCTCTCCGCCTTTTTACCCGATTTGAGGTTAACACTTGAAAGATTTCAGGGGGACAAACCTGAGAGATGTCCTGTGGGAAACTGTATGTTCCTGAGCAATGGAGGAGTAGAGTTATGTCCGAAATTTATTGTTCTGTTTTGGGTGGTCATCCTGGGATTTTTGGTGCTAGGGATCTAGTGACTAGGTCTTTTTGGTGGACTTCTTTGTCTCGGGATGTCAGGAATTTTGTACAATCTTGTGGGGTTTGTTCTAGATCCAAGCCTTTTTGTTCACTTTCTAGTGGGGTATTATTGCCATTGCCTGTACCTAAGAGACCTTGGACTCATATCGCTATGGATTTTATTTCGGATCTCCCTGTCTCTCAGGGGGTGACGGTTATTTGTGATAAAATTTCTAAGATGGTCCATTTTGTACCATTTCCTAAGTTGCCATCTTCATCGGAGTTGGTGCCCTTATTTTTTCAACAGCTTGTTTGTTTACATGGTATTCCTGAGAATATTGTGTCAGACAGAGGAGTTCAGTTTGTGTCCAGATTTTAGAGAGTATTTTGTTCTAAATTATGAATTGAGTTGTCTTTCTCTTTTGTTTCATCCTCAGACCAATGGTCAGACTGAGAAAGCAAGTCAGACCTTGGAAACCTATTTGAGGTGTTTTGTATCTGTGGATCAGGATGACTGGGTTTTGTTTTGCTATTGGCAGAGTTTGCTCTCAATAATAGGGCTAGCTCTGCTAATTTGATGTCTCAATTTTTCTGCAATTTGGGGTTTCATGCCGCGTTTTCTTCAGGGCAGGTTGAGGCTTCGGCCTGTCCGGGAGTGATTCTGTAGTGGAGAGAATGCAGCAGATATGGGGTCAGGTAGTGGATAAATTATTTTAGTCCCAGGAGAATGCCTAAAGGCTTGCCAACTGGGGAAGGACTGTTGGTCCCCGGTTTAAAGTGGGGGACATGGTTTGATTGTCCTCCAAAAATATTCCTATGAGAGTTTCTTTTCCTAAATTTAAGCCAAGATTTATTAGGCCTTATAAGATTTTAAAGATTATTAATCCCGTATCTTTTCGTTTGGCTTTCCCTGAGTCTTTAAAAATTCACAATGTTTTTCATAAGTCTTTGTTGAAGAAACATGTGGAACCAGCAGTTCCCATGTCGGCGCCTCCTGATCCTGTGTTTGTAGATGGGGATCTAGAGTATGAATTAGAGAAAAATTTGGATTCCCACCTTAATAGACGTAAGCTTCAGTACCTTGTTAAGTGCAAGGATTATGGTCAGGAGGACAATTCCTGGGTTTTTGCTTCTGACATTCAAGCTGACAGATTTGTTCGTGCTTTTCATCATGCCCATCCTGACAAACCCGGTGGCTCTTGTAAGGGTTTGGTGACCCCTCCTGGTGTGGAGCTCCCTCTGGTGGCCAGGAACGGTAATGAAGCTGATTTTGAATCTGTGGTTAAGACAGGTGATGGAATTAATCAGGAATCCAGGAAATCCTATTGCAGATCAGCCTAGTTTATTTATGAGAACATTTTGTGCCTGGCGGTCGCCGGTGATAAATGTTCCTGCCTGATTCTGTAGATGGCTGGGCGTTTTCATATCGGGTTTTCCCATTTATTTGGTGCCTGAATCTACTCTAGATAAGTTTAATGTTTCTGTGCTTAATTGTTCAATTTGCACTTAAGAGTTTTTCTGCATGTTCCATTTGGTTCTGTGTTTGGTTTCTTGTGAGGATCTGTCTTTCTGCTTTTTTTGAGCAGGGCAGTTCTTCCAGCAAGAAAGGGAGCTTGCTTAATGTTCATGTTTGGATTATTTGCACTTTAGAATATTATTTGTTCTGTAATTTTGTTTCTTCCCTTTATATCTGCAGTTCTGATTAAAGTGTCTAGCACAAGAGTACCTGATATAGTGGGGAAAGTCCGTGTGGTCTCAGTATTTTTTATTATCAGGAGATTGGTATTTTTTGCAAGGTTTTTTGCTGGCCGCAATCAGTTATCTGTCCTGTCCTGTTCTATCTAGTAAGACGGGCATCACCTTTGTTGATCTATATTTTCTGTGTATTGTGTTTTCTTACATCCCCGTTTTTGCATGCTGTGCGCTTGCTATTTCTTTGGGACTGCTCCGAGGCAAGTTAGGATTCCTCATTTCTATCCATGAGGTGTAGCAAGTTTCTCAGGCAGTCGCGAGGTGTCTAGGTGTGTTAAGAACATCCCACTACTACTTCTAGTGTTGTCTGATAGATAGGGCATTGCAGTCAGCTCAGTTTCCAACTACTCTTGTGGTTTTGTTTTTCCCTTATTAATGAGATTTTTCGTGATCGTCCATGGTTAACAGATCATAACAAGTATGATTCCACTTGCGTATGACTCATGCGAGTCTCGCATTGCTTCACCCCACTCGGCGCACACTCTCCTGACAGGAGCACCTCAGCTGCATGGAAATACATGCAGCAGAACTGCTCCTGTCAAGTGATTGTGCGCTGTACCGGCTGATACCGATGCAAGACTCACACAGTGACATTCAAAGTTCAATAGAGTCCATGAGCCATGGACTCGGGTGAACCCTGATGTCACCGCGAACACGGACGAAAGAAGCCAAAGACTGCTGAGTGACAGCAGTGCAGTGAATACCCCCGGAAGTTAATAATTGGACCTGGAAGCAGAAGTGGCCGGGAGACAGCGGCTAAGCGGGTCTTCAGGGTGTGTCGCGAGACCTGTAAGTATAATCATAATGTTTTTTTAATAATATGCTTGTTTTTACAGCACCTGGACCTGAACTGTAACACAAGCTTCCCAAGAAAGCTCGTGTTCAGGATCATGTGCATGAACACTATGTGTTCGGTACGGACCCTGAACTTTAAGGTTCGGGTTCGCCCATCACTAATTACTGCAGAATGCATCGGAAAATTAATATTGCATGTGTCACACACAGACTAGGGGAGGTCCGGCGTGAGGCCAAATACACAACAACATGGGTAACACCAAGACAAACAAGGGGTACACCGAGGATACTAACTACGGTAGGCCTTAGCGCTAGTGAGAGGGAAAATGGGAACCTCCTCACTTACCTACCACTGTAACTTGCAGTCCTAGCCTGTCCCTATACGGGCTCCTCACCTGTCGCCGAGCCGGAACTTGAAGCCCTGAGATAACCCCATGATAGTCCTAGCTAGGAAGTGGCCAGGTGGTGGATGCTAGCCTCATCACTGCACTGAAAAAACACACCAGAAAAGGAAGACAGACAGGAGGAAAACACCTCAAAAGATTGCTGCAGTCAGCACCAGCAACTTCAGCAAAGGGTTTCAAACAACTCCTTCCAGCTCCAAGACCAGCATCTAAATGAATGAAGAATAACAGGCTCCCTCTCCTAGTAGCAAAGGGTATAAAAAGGGACTGGGTGTAATCCAAACTGGAAACACCTGGGCTGGTAAGGAATACTGTCATTAATCCTACAAGTGCCAAAAGGAAAGAAAACCCATTTAAATAGCAGAGTCTCACAGGGCAAAAGTGAGACTCAGACCCAAAAAACTGTCACTAAACTCTTACAGCAGAAAGACCACCGTGACAGCATGGCCCTGTAAATTGCCTACTATAGAGTGCTTATGGCATATGGATTATATTAATCAAAGGGAATTATAGGATGTTCGCCATGTGTCATATGTAGTGATTTAATTAGTTGATATGGACCAATGTTCAAATTTCCCCTTGCACATTTTCACCTAATATATTTCAAAGCTAACTGAAATGTATCTAGCAACAACTTTTTAAGGGCATGTTAAAAAAGTAGGTTTACCAAATTATTGGATATCACAACCTGAAATGCAAATTGTTTGACAACAATAATAACCTTGATGTCCCTGCCAGAATTTCAGTCCTTTTATAAATGGGGCCAACTGAAAGATGAATCAAAAGTAAAAAAAGAAGAAAACAAAAATAGTAGTAAACATCAAAGGAACAGAAAAAAAGGTTAGCATAGTTTAAACAGACACCCACACATATTATTTGATTGGCATAAAAAAAGAAATTGTTTTGGAAATAAAGTATTGAACCCTTCTAAATCTTTGCAATTTTCTTAACACTACGGCAACAGACAAAACAACTTTCTATCCATCTTCTACCTTTTTGAAGTTCCTGTTGCTATAGGAACCAATATCCCAGCCACTAGCATTCGAAAGAAAATTTTGCCAGGACACACATCAACACTGAACGCTAAGCTGGCAAAATGCTATCTATGGGTATGATGCTTTAATTCTGCAAATTAATCTTGTTAATGGAGCGTTCTTGGACAGTTACCAGTCACAATTATTGTTTCAACTTTAATCAAAGTTAAAACATTTTTGACCAAAGTAATTCTGCATGAGCTTTTGGAAGGCATATTTTTCTTTTGAATTCATAGATACTGTATATAATACTTGCCAAAATTAATTCCACAATAAGAAGTCTACCATATTCTTAAATGACACATTTTATAAACATTCTGTTAATTAGAAATATTATATATTCTATGTAGAATATGCATCTGTATTACAACATTTTAAACTGTATTTGTTACAGAATTGTTGTGGTCTAATCATTATCAATATGTGATATATTCTCTTTGGAACATTTATTTCACGATATCTCTTACACATTTTACAGTCTCCTTATGATATTTTATATGTGTCAGCTTGTGCTTGAATTAGTACAAAGCACAAAAGACTCTTATCAATTAGATTTAGCACAGTATGTCAGGGGACAAAAAAATAAAGGGAACACAAACAACAAAATTGTATGTGTTCCCTATATTTCTTTGAGCAATAAATATATATATATATATATATATATATACATACATATATATTATAAACTAAGATGGTATTTTGGCACCAGCAATCAATAGAATTCGATGTAGCAAATTCTCAGAAAATTCTCGGAAACATAATTGAATGATTTCCAAGCAATTTTCTCAGGCTCCACCAGCAGCTTTCAAAGTGCTTGTCATTCATGATGTGTTGTATTTGTGGATCAACAAAAATGTCTTTCAAAATCTTGGAATCGTTATTTTTAGGAACATTTTTCTCGAAAAACTTTGGCTTGCTTGTTAACTGTTTTCGAAAAATATTTTATCAGTTGCGCAGAAATATCATTACTGAGTATATAAGTGCTTTATGTGCGACATTTTTCTACCCGGGAGTCAAATAATTATGGATTGGTCACCTACTTGACGGAGATGCTATCAAAATACCCTTAAACGTGTCTCTATCCCTCAGTTGTCTGTCTAGATGAAAAGCAAGAGACATAGTATCCTACAAAGTCTGTCGACTGCAATTGTTACTCATGCTGTCCTTGATCTGATCAGACAATTCCTGGCAGAACTGACTCTGAAGAGCAGCATTGTTCCAAGAGGCCTCCACAGACCATCGTCTAAACTCTGAGCAGTACTTCTCCACTCTGTGATCTCCCTAAACCAATCCACAAATCTTGGTTCAGCAATGGTGAATGAGACAAAGATCTGAAAAAAATGCCTCTACTACACAGGCCAATACTGAAGAATCCTCAGGCAAGGAAAAAGCTCAAACCTCTGGATCACCATGAAGCAAAGACTAAATAATGCTCAGCTGCTGACTCTCGGATCCAAGATAATATGGCTGTAAATGGAAGTATAACTTAATTGAAGCAAAAAAAAAAGAAACAACAGAGAACTTGCTTCAAACACCATCGAAGCAATTCGGTCATCTTTATCTTAGGTTCCAATGGAATACACTGATGACCTTGATTACCAGTAACTGCCAAACAACTATGCTGTTTTTGGTCCCTAATTTCAGAAACCTCCATTGACAAGGCCTGTAGTTGTGTGGCCAAGGATCAAACTGGATCCATAAGGAAGCCACCAGAATGCACCAATGGGCTGGCTATAATGTTTCAACTGAATTCTAACACTCTCGCAAGAATGGACAAAGCAGGAGAGATGTAAAACCAGAAATCAACTGGTCCTAAAACAGGCAAGTACTTAACCTAGACCTGAAAAACTGATTTGTCCCTGCTTGACAGTGGAGGTTGGTAGATATCAAATGGCACCTCCACTCATCGACGACTAACCCTATGTATCTTTTACTGTACCTTAAGCTTTAAACCATGTGTAATACAAAAACAGCAATAAACATAAAGTGCACATAGGCAGAGGGTGAGGCAAAGGACTAGGAAAATTCAAACAAAGTCATGCAGATATCATGGGATACAAGAAGCCAAAAAGAATAATATCATATGTGTTAACCCTCCCAAACTTGAATTAAACAAAATAGGAGATAACTGGGAGGGAATTGACACAAACTAACTGCAAGGAATAGTAATAGGAATGTAATAGCAAAATAACCTTAACCCAGGAGCTGGGATTCCAGACAACCATCCATACAGAAATATAGCCAGCACTGAGGTTTGTGAGTAATGAGTTTAAATAGCTCATCCCAAAATGTGATTGAGTAAGCCAAATTAAAAAGTGCACATACCTGAACAGAAGTGAAGCAGGAAGGCAAAGAATTAGAAAGAAAGGCAAGAGAGCTTTCAGCAGTTGGACCAACACAAGACAGACTGTGGTCCAACTAAGGGTTGACACTGGTCCCCATACTATATATACTTTGCTCAAGTATTGTATTTCTTCTTAAAAAGCTGGCTGTTAATGACATATGTGATATGTAATATGATAGGCCATAAGCTTTTTGCAGTTAAGATGCATCCACCAATTTTTTTATATATGTTTCTCCCCCTTGGCTTTTATGTAACAATTATCTATAATTGCACTAATATGAAATGTGCGTCCCCTATAAAATTATGTGTATACTCTCCTTAAGCACTAACCACTATCAAAATATAAACATGAAAAATGGTAAAGCATTACTGTTATAGGGATACTATGAACAATGAAAATAATAGCACATAGAGGCATTAAGGTTAGGTTTCCGAAAAATTAGAGAGTACCTTGTCATTAGTTTTCGGGCTTATTTGTGTACCACCCCCGTGCCGTCGGCCGAGGGGTCTCCGGGCCCGGGGGGTTCGCACGGACACTCGAATTCAAAAGAGAGGGGATAAGTATGTACACGGGATGTGTAAGTTCGTGATGCCACAAACGGTGCGTGATAATGTAAGAGACCACTGCTGCTGTTGGGGAGCCCAATGAGATGAATCTTGAAGTCTTCACCCCCGTCGGGTAAATTACCGGGATGCGTGAAGTTACTTCCCGGCTTAGGGTCCGCGTACCCCGTCGTAGTTGGGTAGTTGATGGTGGAGCGCTCACCGCAAGCGGGGATGGTCCGGATCCCTTAGCCGCTGTGGCCGGATTTGGGCAATCAATAGGGACTGGGTAACGCTTACCCTCTCTTCACGTGGGATTTCAATCTCACACCGCCACCGCCAGGCTCCTCGTCTCTTCCCTCCAGTGATTCAGAATGAACAGGAACTGCGTCCACATTCTCCTGCATAGCTGCTCTTGTCCTACTCTATCCATATCATGGTCCCAAAGACAGCACATTCTGGGGACCAGTCTTGCTCCGCCATTTTGCCACTGCGTCTTCCAGGAATGTTGTCGCAGAGTCCTGGTGTCCCTGCTCCACTTCCGCTAGTAACACATTCTGGCCCACCCCCCTCGGTCTTTTTGCAGTACTCTCTTGCGGACTGGCAACTTCCGGTTTCGGCCTCAAAAGGAAGACGAAGGCCGGGGCTTAGACTTCGTGCGCTTTCTTGATGAAGACAGCGTTTTTGCACAAAAAGATGGTGGACAATGGCGGAATTGGTGGGAAAAGGACTCTGGACCTGCAATCTTTGATCTTTGGTTTTCAAGGTGCACGTCACCCAGGTAAGTGGGTCCTGCTTGTATCCTGTTTGTGACGCCAGGTTTTCCGCGGTGTACCGCCTCGGATCCGAAGCCGCGGTGGCTCGAGAGGTCTCCGGACCCGGGGGGTTCGCGCGGAGACTCGAATTCAAAAGAGAGGAGGATAAGTATGTACAGGGGATGTGTAAGTTTGTGACGCCACCCACGGTGCATGGTAATGTAGGAGACCATCGCTGCTGTTGGGGAGCCCAGTGGCGATGGTGTAGCAGCAGGATGTTTAACCCCTCCGTGGGAAGGGAGTTTGTACCTCGGAGCCTGTTGGGTGTTGGGGATTGGGGTGCCATTGGTAGTGGAAAAGGGGCTTTTCAGCGTACTCACTCAATCCAAGAATAACAACTCCGACACCTTGTAAACCAGAATTCTTTGCACCACTTTCAGCATGGAGGGAGTACATGTGGATCCGTGCCCTTGGTGTTGCTGTTAGCCTGTGGCCTTTTCCGTGGCACCTTCTTACAAGTTGGACCCTCAAGCGTGAAACTTTTTGGGTCCCGCTCACATGTATGGCTAACGGAGTGAGCTTGCTCTCAGGGTTCACGTGTAGGATTTCTTTGGACTGTAATTTGTGAAAGTCCTATCCCATCGGTGCACTAGTACCTCGATTTTGGAGCGGGTTGGGAATGAATTTTGAGGTCTTCACGTTTGTCGAACACTTTCGAACACCTTCGAACGCCATTGAAATCAATGGCAGGCAAACACAAACACATACAAACATGCACAAACACGAAAGCACACACACACATATTATGCTCACCTTACCTTCTGTTCCATCGCCGGCCTCCTGGGACTTGCAGTCACCGGTACAAGATGTGTATCTGGTAACCATGCAACCGATGACCTGGAGCTTCCGCTGCAAGCGCGCTAACATCAAAGGCAGGAGCTGCTTGCCTTTGATTGGCCAGCGCGCTGCCTTTCAGTAGCGTCTGACAGAGGAAGTTCCTCCCTCGTTGCGATGGTTATCCGATACACATAGTTCGCAGCTACAGAATGTGTATCAGGTAACCATCACGACCGATGCCGGAACTTCCGCTGCCATAGAGCTGACGTCAAAGGCAGGAGCCGCTTGCCTCTGATTGGCCAGCGCACTGCTATTGAGTAACATCTGACAGAGGAAGTTCCTCCCTTGTCGCGATGGTTACCCGATACACATCCTGTAGCGGCACACTACGTGTATCGGGTAACCATCGCTACGAGGGAGGAACTTCCTCTGTCAGGTGCTACTCAAAGGCAGCACGCTGGCCAATCAGAGGCAAGTGGCTCCTGCCTTTGATGCCAGCGCGCTGGCAGCGGATGCTCCAGGGCATCGGTCGCATGATTACCCGATACACATCCTGTACCGGCGAACTTTCTGTCCCAGGAGGCCGGCGATGGAACGGAAGGTAAGGTGAGCATAATATGTTTGTGTGCGTGTATGTTTGTTTATGTTTGTGTGTTTGTGTGTGTTTCTGTGTATTTGTACGTGTTTGTGTGTGTTTGTGCATGTGTGGAATGGCACAATAGGGGACCAGGATGGGACATTTAACAAGTTGTGGAACAAATTGTCTGCATTGCAATGATTTCCTATGGGAGATCTTGCTTTGCTGAATGAGTAACTTGGTTAACAAGCACACTCCCAGAACGGATTATTCTCGTTAACCAAGGTTCCACTGTATTAACATTGAATGACAGTATTACTGTGAAAATCCAGTTACGCTTTTGGTGATCGAACCGTTATCGAACAAAACCTCGAACTGTCAAACTTGAAGCTAATTGTTCGCGTTCGTCGAACGACTCAAACCGCCTAAAACAGGTAGAATTTGAGATTGGCGAACAGTTCGATTCGAACACCTCTCATCTCTAGAGGCTATGCACCTTAATTTATTCAGCTGAAAATAGTGTTGTGCTTATTTGGGTTAAATAATTATTAGGTGAGCCTCTGTCCTTAAGAGCAGGATAAAGGATAGGGGTGATAGTCCTCGTTACAAACAATATAATACCCATTGAGAACCATACCCAATTTTCTTCTTTTAACTAATATTGTGGCTTGTCGATCATCCTGCTTTTCTGTAAGTATCCCCTATTATCACAGCTAATATCTCACCTTCGCACATTAGGTCTGACCTCCGCATATTTTTTTCTTTTAAACTGAATCTTTGTTTTAAGACTTGCCACTGCTCATCTCTATCTCTTTGTGTTTTGAAACTTACTTTTCATCTGACGATGGCTGATCTTTCTCCTTGAGAACCAACAATTACATTCTGTAATTCAGAATGGTGTCATTTACCCCTCCTTTTTGGATTCCAGCACTGTTACAGATGGAGAAATATATTTAATCTAACTGGGTTTTATTATCCAGTGAAACGAGGAGAAATATATTTCACACAAGAAAATGAGTTCCATTTTAATTAATAATTTGTCCAGTGGCATTTATCTTACAATGTTTCTTGGTGAATTTCCATTTTTTCTAAAGCAAATCAAAATTTTGGCTAGCTTTTCAACTTTTAGTAAATGTAATTGAACAACTGTAAAATAATCTGCATATTTTCTAGAAACAGAAACAAATTGTCAAACTATTACCTCACACAATTTATAGATCCTTATTGAAGTTCCTTAACCCCTTCCTGACATTGGACATACCAGTTCATCCTAATTTGCAGTGCATTCCCACAAATGGATGGACCAGTAGGCTCTGGCAATCATTTGGGCACAGCAGCTGTGCCCATGCAATCGCCACCAGGAGCTTGGCTTAAGTGATAGCCGAGTTCAGACTGTTACAGCCAGGATTGGTGCCTGACTGTGTAACTCCTTAAATGCTTGTGCATGACAATGCTTTACACCGGTAATCAGACTAATAAAAGTTAATGCCTCATAGGAGGACTAAGTAAAGAAGTAGAAAAAAACATTATACTAATAAACACATATATATTTAAAAAAAAAACCCACTTATTTGGTATTGCTGCATTAAAATGACCCGAACGATAATAATAATAATCTTTATTTATATTTATATTTTTAAAAAACATATAAATTTAGCATCACTGCAATCACACTGACCCAAGAAATAAAGCCGTGCTATGACATTTACCAAACAGTGAACGACATAAAAAAACTAATTTTGAATTGCTGTTTTTTGGCCACCCCAAAAATCCGAATAAAAAGTGATCCAAAAATGGTATATACCCAAAAATAGTAACAATAAAAATGTCAACGCATTCCACAAAAAAACAAGCCCTCATATGATTGTCAGCAGAAAAATGAAAAAAAAATAGAGCTCTAAAAATATGATGACGCAAAAACTTTTTAAAAGCATTTAGTGTGTGATAGTAGTCAAACATAAAATCCCAATATGAACCTGCTATCGCTGTAATTGCACTGTCATGAATAATAGAAGCATCTTATCACTTATACCACATGGTGAGTGCCATATAAAAAATAATAAAATAATTTATTAACCTGTTATTGATTTGTTCATTCTGCCCCCAAAGATCACAGAAGCTGAAGGAAAGGACAAGGAAACACAGCGCCATCGTGAAGAACTTATTGACTCCAAGTAGTAAAATAGTAATTTCTATTTGTGAACGCATTTCTTTGAATACTTTCACCTTCTTCACAAAAAAAAAATCACATGTGTGATGGGGATGAATAAAAATCATTATTTTACTACTTGGATTCAATAAGTTGTTCATGACGGTGCAGCATTGCCCCTTCTTTTCCTATAGCTTCTATATCCAATACCAGGGGTGCTGCAGCAGCCGTGTCTATACACGTAAAGTAGTTGTGGCTTACACAACCACCACAGGTGAGCTTCTAATCTTCCTCCAAGATCCTAACCCCCCCTCCCCTATAAAACCCTATTTGTGCTCCTATTGTCTTTACAGTAAGGCTCAGCTCATATTTATCCTTCATTTTCCACTTGGCACTTACACTGAAATTTCCATGTAAGTTTCTGAAATAGGTGATTCAGAAAGATCCTCCAACACAACATTCATTATAATAAGGAAGATGGAGACGCTGTGGACTTTCTCTGGTATGTAATCCAGGAGTGTCTTTTTAAGCATTCATAAAAGTGTGATTAGCCACAGTTTTGTGCACTTCTGAAAAGAGTAAACTGCTGAGCAGAGGACAGATGGAGTCTAGAGTAACTCTGCTGCCTCAATATAGTGAATGAATCCCTCGGGGTGTCATCAGAATCACATGGTTCAAAGATTTAGATGTAAACCCTAATTAAGTGCTTAGCATAGAGCACAAAAAAATGTGATTCAAAATGTCCTGTAAAATGTTCCCAATATAAGCTTCAACTCATTCCACAAAAAAAAACAACAAGTCTCTACACAGGTCCGTCATCTGTCAATAGAAATATAGTAGATTTACACATTACTGGAAACATAAAGGCTCTAGAAAAGCACCATGGCTTCCCCAAAATAGAAATCCAGCAAAGTTTGTACACTAAAATCCTAATACCCCTTTCCCTTCTGTGCCCTTCAATGTTACTAAAACACATCTAGCATCCACATGTATGACATTTCTTTAGTGAGGAGAGCCCACTTAATTTACCAGGTGCATGTCTCCAGAAGCACATGCTGAGCACTATCTATGGGCATTACAATGTACGGGCACTTTAATGGCAGATTTGCAATTTTCACTCAGTAACATTTATTGCTGCTTGTTTATGGGAAACATCTATTGAGTCAAATTAGTCACTACACCAGAGGATAAATGCTTCAGTTTTCAGTTTCCCATTCTCTTCCATTATACTTGTTACTCGAATTGAGCCCATCCGAGCATCCGACTTCCTCAATTCGAGTACCGAGCACTCAAGCATTCAGTGCTTGCTCATCACTATGGGTCATGTATTAAACTTCACTGTAATTCAAGCAGTAAATAAAGTCTTCCTAATATCCTATTCTATGAGCTGAAATCAATTGTGTTAAACACTTAATCCCCATGCTTGTTGATACAGTTGCATAGGCGGTCTGTGGAATGCACAATGTAGCTTTTCATCATTAGCATCATTAATTCAGATGTCCGTTGAGACTTTAATCAATGACAAGGCAACTTTAAATCTGCTGTGCTCAGTAATAAATGTAATGGAAATTGACTGATGTCGTTTGTGAATAGAATAATGACTAATTAGTAGGGAATTAGTTAGACATACTTGTTTGTTTTTTATGGACACTGAGGATGACAAATCTGATGCAAACATTGTCATTTGCATATGTTCAAAAGCTTGCAAATCTGTATAATATAGAAGGGTAACTTATAATGGCATCTAAGAATTACATTTCATTTTTTATCTGATTATAAATAATTGGATTTTGTTTCTTGTAAAATACATTTTGAACATACAAAAACAAAGAATACAATTGTTAAATATATTTTACCTCTGGGTCCATATTTATAATAATAATAATAGCTCTTTAAAGACATTGTGCCCGATTCATCAAGGTATCAGCGACACAATTCTGGTGCAAAAAGACTTTAATATTTTGAAAAAAAAATTACACAATTTAAAGTGCCACAAAAAGATGGGATTTTTTAAGATTTTTAGGCATTTTCTCCAAAGCAGCTTCACCAAAGTGGTGTTGATAGATGGACATAGACAGAAAAGTCATTAAAATGTTTGGACACTTTACTGGCATTACTTACACCACAAATGTACTCCAGTCATTGACAGGAGTAACATTTCTGTTGGCGTCGAATAACAGTTGTAAGATACGCCCGATTCTTTAGTTTGTATACTTCTTAATACATTAGGTGCGTATCAGTCCAGCTCTCCTTTTGTTAGCACTGATTTGCCCAATGCCAATCTTAATGAATCAGACTATTGTATGGTATAATGGTGCAGATTAATTAATTCTGTCTAACCTGTGGACGATGCTGTCAGTAGAGTGAAGTCTATCACATTGATACACGCTGTTTAATAGATTCACATAATGAGGTCAGTTTGATTCATTTGGCTTGTAGGCAGGCAGAAACTTATAGGACACAATGTACCGATCTTAGCTTGTGTGAAAATTGAGTTTTGTTTTTTCCATAAACTATGTACAATAATTTGTAATTATTGTGAATATAATAAATCCCTATAATGGAAATAATTTGGTAACATACATTTGAGTAGTATTGGTACATTTGTAGTATAAATTGAAGATATTGTGACTTTTCGAAAATGTCATGCTTTTTTTCTCATGTTGAGGTTGATTATGCAAAATGTTGACTAACATGTTGTTTGCCTAGAATTCCTCAATTGTACTTAATGCTAGCAATCAACAAAGTGGTTTAATTATTGCCTTTTAACAGTAACCATCACGGGAAGCAGTGGAAGTGATTTTTATTTCTTCACTGCTTTACATTGGAACATTTCCAAAACAGTTTCTATCAATTTAAGTAGCAAAGAACACAGGGTGCCTATCAATCTTTAAAGGGTGTTGACATTGTGCTATAGTGCAAGGCAGGTGCTAGCTTTAGAGAAACTAATGCTTTTCTGAACTTCTGGCAGGAGCCAACAGATCTATCGATTCACATCAATTCACTTTACTAACATAATCTCAGCACAATATTGATAGTCACTTTTATGAAATAGGTTTCTTTGTAAATTCCATAAAACATATTGAATATATCCGGTATCCGGTTTAATAGAAAACTGTATAAAGCTTTTTGTTTAGTCTTGACAATTTGATCCAAGTAGACTAACAAACCTCTTTATTTGTTATTAGTTTCATAATAAAATATTTTATTCAAACATTTTAAGGATTTTAGAAGTAATTTATAAATGTGGCCACAAATGCTAGTAAACTATTCAAAAAAACAATTTCTGTTTATTAGAGATGAGCAATTTTTTTTATATTTGAATTAACCACTTAATTTTCCCAGGAAAGTACTCCAATTGCTGTGAAAAAATATCTATGGTAAAGGGAGGTCTCCTAGAACTGTATCTAATTTCTTTCAAACTATTTAAGGCAAACACTGGTTTAGAAATGTGAAAATGATTGTTGTTAAGAAATGCCAATAGGTAATAATGCAAACAGTGGAAAAATAGAAAGAATATCCATCAACCGATCTTCTAAAAATCCAGATCCTTTATTTTTAAATAGATAAAAGCATAGAAATGATAGTACAATAATGCCAAATAGCCATAATGTTGAAAAACAGACGCGTTTCGGAAAGTTTTAAGGGTGCTTTACACGCTGCAACATCGCTAGCGATCTCGTTAGCGATGTAACATGCCAGATTGCACATACGATTTGCCGAGATCGCACATGTGACCGGCGCTACAAAAAAAAATGACCTATGTGTGATCTCGGCAAATCTTATCTGCAATCTGGCATGTCACATCGCTAACGAGATCGCTAGTGATGTCGCAGCATGTTAAAGCACCCTTTAGTCCTTAAGCATTGTTTCTGACATGAGACTCGTGCTGCATGGCGTTTTACGTCATTTCCTCGGGGTCCCGTGTGATGGAAATACCAATGCGAATTGATTCTATATTCGCCATGAAGCACCTAAATTAAAGGTGTATATAGTAAAAAAGAAGAAAACAAAAATATAAAACCACATAATATATAAATGACAAGAGGGAGAGAACACACCGTCTTATAAAAACATAGATGAATAATGATTCTAAGGAGAAAGGGTTATTAATTGTAATGAAATAACAAATCCTTTTTTATATTTAAACCTTGTGGACTTCTACTCTGCAAAATAAACATCCACCAAGCCTCTTGATTTAAGAGTTTTCTTTTGTGGTCTCCAACACGTGGAGATGGAAAAACGTTTTCGATGCCTTTGAAAAATCGCATACGAAGGCATCTCTCAGATGCACGTAACAAACTAATAGCTAAATGTTCAGCAGCCTCTAAGTATTTTTCTATGGGGAGATAAGGTATGCACACCAGTGACTATGTAAGGGGAATACATGAAATAGCAGAAACTGCTGTGTGAATACTGACTTGAAAAATCCAATAGCTATATGCAAGAGTGAATATGTGAAAAATGGAATCTGCATTACTGCCATGAACATATGAATCAAGAGAAATTTAGCTACTGAATTGATCAATGCAATAGAGCCCCAACACTACGCCAAAGTATTTCTCTACGTTGGGGTCCCTAGCTTGTGTGTGTCCTCTCATGCAGTTAAAAAACCTACCGTGTATGGGAAGCTGAGACCCAGGCTATTTATGCGTATGATATGGATTGGCAATAGGTGTGGTTGGGGAGGGTTCACAAACGAAAAAATACTAACAAATAGGAATAACGTTTGGAACACCATTCTAAGTCCGAACTGGGTGCAAAAACCTAAAAAAACATCACTATGGAGAGATAAGGTATGCGCACCAGTGACTATGTAAGGGGAATACATGAAATAGCAGAAACTGCTGTGTGAATACTGACTTGAAAAATCCAATAGCTATATGCAAGAGTGAATATGTGAAAAATGGACTCTGCATTACTGCTATGAACATATGAATCAAGAGAAATTTAGCTACTGAATTGATCAATGCAATAGAGCCCCAACACTACGCCAAAGTATTTCTCTACGTTGGGGTCCCTAGCTTGTGTGTGTCCTCTCATGCAGTTAAAAAACCTACCGTGTATGGGAAGCTGAGACCCAGGCTATTTATGCGTATGATATGGATTGGCAATAGGTGTGGTTGGGGAGGGTTCACAAACGAAAGAATACTAACAAATAGGAATAACGTTTGGAACACCATTCTAAGTCCGAACTAGGTGCAAAAACCTAAAAAAACATCACTATGGGGAGATAAGGTATGCACACCAGTGACTATGTAAGGGGAATACATGAAATAGCAGAAACTGCTGTGTGAATACTGACTTGAAAAATCCAATAGCTATATGCAAGAATGAATATGTGAAAAATGGAATCTGCATTACTGCCATGAACATATGAATCAAGAGAAATTTAGCTACTGAATTGATCAATGCAATAGAGCCCCAACACTACGCCAAAGTATTTCTCTACGTTGGGGTCCCTAGCTTGTGTGTGTCCTCTCATACAGTTAAAAAACCTACCGTGTATGGGAAGCTGAGACCCAGGCTATTTATGCGTATGATATGGATTGGCAATAGGTGTGGTTGGGGAGGGTTCACAAACGAAAGAATACTAACAAATAGGAATAACGTTTGGAACACCATTCTAAGTCCGAACTGGGTGCAAAAACCTAAAAAAACATCACTATGGGGAGATAAGGTATGCACACCAGTGACTATGTAAGGGGAATACATGAAATAGCAGAAACTGCTGTGTGAATACTGACTTGAAAAATCCAATAGCTATATGCAAGAGTGAATATGTGAAAAATGGAATCTGCATTACTGCCATGAACATATGAATCAAGAGAAATTTAGCTACTGAATTGATCAATGCAATAGAGCCCCAACACTACGCCAAAGTATTTCTCTACGTTGGGGTCCCTAGCTTGTGTGTGTCCTCTCATGCAGTTAAAAAACCTACCGTGTATGGGAAGCTGAGACCCAGGCTATTTATGCGTATGATATGGATTGGCAATAGGTGTGGTTGGGGAGGGTTCACAAACGAAAAAATACTAACAAATAGGAATAACGTTTGGAACACCATTCTAAGTCCGAACTGGGTGCAAAAACCTAAAAAAACATCACTATGGGGAGATAAGGTATGCACACCAGTGACTATGTAAGGGGAATACATGAAATAGCAGAAACTGCTGTGTGAATACTGACTTGAAAAATCCAATAGCTATATGCAAGAGTGAAAATGTGAAAAATGGAATCTGCATTACTGCTATGAACATATGAATCAAGAGAAATTTAGCTACTGAATTGATCAATGCAATAGAGCCCTAACACTACGCCAAAGTATTTCTCTACGTTGGGGTCCCTAGCTTGTGCGTGTCCTCTCATGCAGTTAAAAAACCTACCGTGTATGGGAAGCTGAGACCCAGGCTATTTATGCGTATGATATGGATTGGCAATAGGTGTGGTTGGGGAGGGTTCACAAACGAAAAAATAGTAACAAATAGGAATAACGTTTGGAACACCATTCTAAGTCCGAACTGGGTGCAAAAACCTAAAAAAACATCACTATGGGGAGATAAGGTATGCACACCAGTGACTATGTAAGGGGAATACATGAAATAGCAGAAACTGCTGTGTGAATACTGACTTGAAAAATCCAATAGCTATATGCAAGAGTGAATATGTGAAAAATGGAATCTGCATTACTGCCATGAACATATGAATCAAGAGAAATTTAGCTACTGAATTGATCAAAGCAATAGAGCCCCAACACTATGCCAAAGTATTTCTCTACGTTGGGGTCCCTAGCTTGTGTGTGTCCTCTCATGCAGTTAAAAAACCTACCGTGTATGGGAAGCTGAGACCCAGGCTATTTATGCGTATGATATGGATTGGCAATAGGTGTGGTTGGGGAGGGTTCACAAACGAAAAAATACTAACAAATAGGAATAACGTTTGGAACACCATTCTAAGTCCGAACTGGGTGCAAAAACCTAAAAAAAATCACTATAGGGAGATAAGTAATGCACACAAGTGACTATGTAAGGGGAATACATGAAATAGCAGAAACTGCTGTGTGAATACTGACTTGAAAAATCCAATAGCTATATGCAAGAGTGAATATGTGAAAAATGGAATCTGCATTACTGCCATGAACATATGAATCAAGAGAAATTTAGCTACTGAATTGATCAATGCAATAGAGCCCCAACACTACGCCAAAGTATTTCTCTACGTTGGGGTCCCTAGCTTGTGTGTGTCCTCTCATGCAGTTAAAAAACCTACCGTGTATGGGAAGCTGAGACCCAGGCTATTTATGCGTATGATATGGATTGGCAATAGGTGTGGTTGGGGAGGGTTCACAAACGAAAAAATACTAACAAATAGGAATAACGTTTGGAACACCATTCTAAGTCCGAACTGGGTGCAAAAACCTAAAAAAACATCACTATGGGGAGATAAGGTATGCACACCAGTGACTATGTAAGGGGAATACATGAAATAGCAGAAACTGCTGTGTGAATACTGACTTGAAAAATCCAATAGCTATATGCAAGAGTGAATATGTGAAAAATGGAATCTGCATTACTGCTATGAACATATGAATCAAGAGAAATTTAGCTACTGAATTGATCAATGCAATAGAGCCCCAACACTACGCCAAAGTATTTCTCTACGTTGGGGTCCCTAGCTTGTGTGTGTCCTCTCATGCAGTTAAAAAACCTACCGTGTATGGGAAGCTGAGACCCAGGCTATTTATGCGTATGATATGGATTGGCAATAGGTGTGGTTGGGGAGGGTTCACAAACGAAAAAATACTAACAAATAGGAATAACGTTTGGAACACCATTCTAAGTCCGAACTTCCGAACTGGGTGCAAAAACCTAAAAAAACATCACTATGGGGAGATAAGGTATGCACACCAGTGACTATGTAAGGGGAATACATGAAATAGCAGAAACTGCTGTGTGAATACTGACTTGAAAAATCCAATAGCTATATGCAAGAGTGAATATGTGAAAAATGGAATCTGCATTACTGCCATGAACATATGAATCAAGAGAAATTTAGCTACTGAATTGATCAATGCAATAGAGCCCCAACACTACGCCAAAGTATTTCTCTACGTTGGGGTCCCTAGCTTGTGTGTGTCCTCTCATGCAGTTAAAAAACCTACCGTGTATGGGAAGCTGAGACCCAGGCTATTTATGCGTATGATATGGATTGGCAATAGGTGTGGTTGGGGAGGGTTCACAAACGAAAAAATACTAACAAATCGGAATAACGTTTGGAACACCATTCTAAGTCCGAACTGGGTGCAAAAACCTAAGAAAAATCACTATGGGGAGATAAGGTATGCACACCAGTGACTATGTAAGGGGAATACATGAAATAGCAGAAACTGCTGTGTGAATACTGACTTGAAAAATCCAATAGCTATATGCAAGAGTGAATATGTGAAAAATGGAATCTGCATTACTGCTACGAACATATGAATCAAGAGAAATTTAGCTACTGAATTGATCAATGCAATAGAGCCCCAACACTACGCCAAAGTATTTCTCTATGTTGGGGTCCATAGCTTGTGTGTGTCCTCTCATGCAGTTAAAAAACCTACCGTGTATGGGAAGCTGAGACACAGGCTATTTATGCGTATGATATGGATTGGCAATAGGTGTGGTTGGGGAGGGTTCACAAACGAAAAAATACTAACAAATAGGAATAACGTTTGGAACACCATTCTAAGTCCGAACTGGGTGCAAAAACCTAAAAAAACATCACTACGGGGAGATAAGGTATGCACACCAGTGACTATGTAAGGGGAATACATGAAATAGCAGAAACTGCTGTGTGAATACTGACTTGAAAAATCCAATAGCTATATGCAAGAGTGAATATGTGAAAAATGGAATCTGCATTACTGCCATGAACATATGAATCAAGAGAAATTTAGCTACTGAATTGATCAATGCAATAGAGCCCCAACACTACGCCAACGTATTTCTCTACGTTGGGGTCCCTAGCTTGTGTGTGTCCTCTCATGCAGTTAAAAAACCTACCGTGTATGGGAAGCTGAGACCCAGGCTATTTATGCGTATGATATGGATTGGCAATAGGTGTGGTTGGGGAGGGTTCACAAACGAAAAAATACTAACAAATAGGATTAACGTTTGGAACACCATTCTAAATCCGAACTGGGTGCAAAAACCTAAAAAAACATCACTATTGGGAGATAAGGTATGCACACCAGTGACTATGTAAGTGGAATACATGAAATAGCAGAAACTGCTGTGTGAATACTGACTTGAAAAATCCAATAGCTACTATATGCAAGAGTGAATATGTGAAAAATGGAATCTGCATTACTGCCATGAACATATGAATCAAGAGAAATTTAGCTACTGAATTGATCAATGCAATAGAGCCCCAACACTACGCCAAAGTATTTCTCTACATTGGGGTCCCTAGCTTGTGTGTGTCCTCTCATGCAGTTAAAAAAACTTACCGTGTATGGGAAGCTGAGACCCAGGCTATTTATGCGTATGATATGGATTGGCAATAGGTGTGGTTGGGGAGGGTTCACAAACGAAAAAATACTAACAAATAGGAATAACGTTTGGAACACCATTCTAAGTCCGAACTGGGTGCAAAAACCTAAAAAAACATCACTATGGGGAGATAAGGTATGCACACCAGTGACTATGTAAGGGGAATACATGAAATAGCAGAAACTGCTGTGTGAATACTGACTTGAAAAATCCAATAGCTATATGCAAGAGTGAATATGTGAAAAATGGAATCTGCATTACAGCCATGAACACATAAATCAAGAGAAATTTAGCTACTGAATTGATCAATGCAATAGAGCCCCAACACTACGCCAAAGTATTTCTCTACGTTGGGGTCCCTAGCTTGTGTGTGTCCTCTCATGCAGTTAAAAAACCTACCGTGTATGAGAAGCTGAGACCCAGGCTATTTATGCGTATGATATGGATTGGCAATAGGTGTGGTTGGGGAGGGTTCACAAACGAAAAAATACTAACAAATAGGAATAACGTTTGGAACACCATTCTAAGTTCGAACTGGGTGCAAAAACCTAAAAAAACATCACTATGGGGAGATAAGGTATGCACACCAGTGACTATGTAAGGGGAATACATGAAATAGCAGAAACTGCTGTGTGAATACTGACTTGAAAAATCCAATAGCTATATGCAAGAGTGAATATGTGAAAAATGGAATCTGCATTACAGCCATGAACATATAAATCAAGAGAAATTTAGCTACTGAATTGATCAATGCAATAGAGCCCCAACACTACGCCAAAGTATTTCTCTACGTTGGGGTCCCTAACTTGTGTGTGTCCTGTCATGCAGTTAAAAAACCTACCGTGTATAGGAAGCTGAGACCCAGGCTATTTATGCGTATGATATGGATTGGCAATAGGTGTGGTTGGGGAGGGTTCACAAACGAAAAAATACTAACAAATAGGAATAACGTTTGGAACACCATTCTAAGTCCAAACTGGGTGCAAAAACCTAAAAAAACATCACTATGGAGAGATAAGGTATGCACACCAGTGACTATGTAAGTGGAATACATGAAATAGCAGAAACTGCTGTGTGAATACTGACTTAAAAAATCCAATAGCTATATGCAAGAGTGAATATGTGAAAAATGGAATCTGCATTACTGCCATGAACATATGAATCAAGAGAAATTTAGCTACTGAATTGATCAATGCAATATAGCCCCAACACTACGCCAAAGTATTTCTCTACGTTGGGGTCCCTAGCTTGTGTGTGTCCTCTCATGCAGTTAAAAAACCTACCGTGTATGGAAGCTGAGACCCAGGCTATTTATGCGTATGATATGGATTGGCAATAGGTGTGGTTGGGGAGGGTTCACAAATGAAAAAATACTAACAAATAGGAATAACGTTTGGAACACCATTCTAAGTCCGAACTGGGTGCAAAAACCTAAAAAAACATCACTATGGGGAAATAAGGTATGCACACCAGTGACTATGTAAGGGAAATACATGAGATAGCAGAAACTGCTGTGTGAATACTGACTTGAAAAATCCAATAGCTATATGCAAGAGTGAATATGTGAAAAATGGAATCTGCATTACTGCCATGAACATATGAATCAAGAGAAATTTAGCTACTGAATTGATCAATGCAATAGAGCCCCAACACTACGCCAAAGTATTTCTCTACGTTGGGGTCCCTAGCTTGTGTGTGTCCTCTCATGCAGTTAAAAAACCTACCGTGTATGGGAAGCTGAGACCCAGGCTATTTATGCGTATGATATGGATTGGCAATAGGTGTGGTTGGGGAGGGTTCACAAACGAAAAAATACTAACAAATAGGAATAACGTTTGGAACACCATTGTAAGTCCGAACTGGGTGCAAAAACCTAAAAAACATCACTATGGGGAGATAAGGTATGCACACCAGTGACTGTGTAAGGGGAATACATGAAATAGCAGAAACTGCTGTGTGAATACTGACTTGAAAAATCCAATAGCTATATGCAAGAGTGAATATGTGAAAAATGGAATCTGCATTACTGCCATGAACATATGAATCAAGAGAAATTTAGCTACTGAATTGATCAATGCAATAGAGCCCCAACACTACGCCAAAGTATTTCTCTATGTTGGGGTCCCTAGCTTGTGTGTGTCCTCTCATGCAGTTAAAAAACCTACCATGTATGGGAAGCTGAGACCCAGGCTATTTATGCGTATGATATGGATTGGCAATAGGTGTGGTTGGGGAGGGTTCACAAACGAAAAAATACTAACAAATAGGAATAACGTTTGGAACACCATTCTAAGTCCGAACTGGGTGCAAAAACCTAAAAAAACATCACTATGGGGAGATAATGTATGCACACCAGTGACTATGTAAGGGGAATACATGAAATAGCAGAAACTGCTGTGTGAATACTGACTTGAAAAATCCAATAGCTATATGCAAGAGTGAATATGTGAAAAATGGAATCTGCATTACTGCCATGAACATATGAATCAAGAGAAATTTAGCTACTGAATTGATCAATGCAATAGAGCCCCAACACTACGCCAAAGTATTTCTCTACGTTGGGGTCCCTAGCTTGTGTGTGAACCTTCCCCAACCACACCTATTGCCAATCCATATCATACGCATAAATAGCCTGGGTCTCAGCTTCCCATACACGGTAGGTTTTTTAACTGCATGAGAGGACACACACAAGCTAGGGACCCCAACGTAGAGAAATACTTTGGCGTAGTGTTGGGGCTCTATTGCATTGATCAATTTAGTAGCTAAATTTCTCTTGATTCATATGTTCATGGCAGTAATGCAGATTCCATTTTTCACATATTCACTCTTGCATATAGCTATTGGATTTTTCAAGTCAGTATTCACACAGCAGTTTCTGCTATTTCATGTATTCCCCTTACATAGTCACTGGTGTGCATACCTTATCTCCCCATAGTGATGTTTTTTTAGGTTTTTGCACCCAGTTCGGACTTAGAATGGTGTTCCAAACGTTATTCCTATTTATTTCTAAGTATTTTTCAACTGTTCATCAAGAAGATGTAAGCTTTTTTTCGGTCCATCTCCACATGGTGGAGACCATAAAAGAAAACTCCTAAATCGAGAGGCTTGGTGTCTGTTTGTTATGCAGAGTAGAAGTCCACAAGGTTTAAATATAAAACAGGATTTGTTATTTCATTACAATGAATAACCCTTTCTCCTTAGAATCATTATTCATCTATGTTTTTATAAGACGGTGTGTTCTCTCCCTCTTGTCATTTATATATTATGTGGTTTTATATTTTTGTTTTCTTCTTTTTTACTATATACACCTTTTACTCAGGTGCTTCATGTTGATTATAGAATCAATTCACATTGGTGTTTCCATCACACATGACCCCGAGGAAATGACGTAAAACGCCTTGCAGCACGAATCTCATGTCAGAAGCAATGATTAAGGACTAAAACTTTCTGAAATGCGTCTGTTTATCTGGCATTATTGTACTACCATTTCTATGTTTTTAACAATTTGAAAATAAAGGATCTGGATTTTTAGAAGATCGGTTGCTGGATATTCTTTTTATTTTTCCATACATCTCTGTTCGGCATTGCAGCATCCAAGTAATAGATCTTAAAAGGGGTAAGGTGAGCTGAAAAGGTTTCTCTTTTTTCCTTGTCATAAAGCCAACAGTGGTTAAAAAAAACTGCTTGTTTAAAAACATACTGCACAAAGCAGACGATTTTGATACTAAATATATTTCCAGAGGAAAAACCGAAACTTCCTGCCCAAGGACCTACTGGTGGATTTCACCTACCTGTCCACACCAAACCTAGTTGAATCATGAATTTTATAAATAAACACAGGCCTCTATAAAGGTGTCACTGTCTGCCCTATGAGCCTTATATGTTGTTTTCTGTGGCTACAATGATGGTCAAACTGTAGCTAATGTTGAATATGAGCTGGGCTCTTGATGGAGACCATCCATCCAGGTATCTATCTGCTATAGCAGTGGAATAGATAAAAAAACAGCGGTGTCCAGGCGCTGTACAGAGTCAGGCTTCAGACCACGGAGAATTTCACCTGAAATAACCCAGTGGTGAACTGAGGACAAGGTTACCACAAATCCATGCTTTATCAGAGTTGTGCCTGAAAGCACAACTCTTTCAGGTGAGTGTAAATTCTTGGTTTAAGTGCTGTCATTTGTCAGACTTTTTCACACACAGGAGCGCTATTCTTCTTTTTTCTTTTATATGTCTGCTATAGCAAACTTGTCTGTGGTTTTCTATTACTACCATGGAGACCAGACTTCAGCTTAGGGTATAGTTCCACTTGCACATAGCTTACGATTCGAGAGCATCAGAAGCGATATGCTAATGACCCTCTACTGTGAGTTTATGCCGAGGGTCATGCGACTGTGATGCGATCTTGCGATCACATCACAGCTGCGGAGTACAGGGAGGGAGCACTTTCTTCCCATCTCCTCTGCTGCCTGTTTCTGTGTACATCACACTGCAGTCAGATGACATGCGAGTGCAGTGCGTTGTTTCACACGCTCCCATAGACTTGTATGGGGGTGCATGAGACAAAAATCGATGCCAAATGCCGCATGCGCTGATTCATTTCTCAAGCCAATATGGCATGACAAATCAATCGCAGATGGACCCTTCCCCATAGTTTTGCAGTGGTGTGAGTGTAATCCAAAGTTTTATCAGATTGCACTTGTCCATATAGAATGCAAGTGGAACCGTACCCTAATACTGAAATCAGGATTAGATTCTTGATTCAATTACCATTTTCAATTCAGCAAAGTCAGAATATAACACAATAACATCTGTTAAATTTCCAGCTCTTAGCAGATGTATATACATGCACCTGCATAGCATGGTGTTGGTGCCAGATCTGCCCAATCCGGAAGGTCTCAGTAGCATCTTGCTTTGTTGTGGTTAGTCATCTTCATAGTAAGCGTTTGATGTAGATAAAGTATAAAATGCTATACACCAGGCTTTTATTCCCATTGCCCTGTCATTCATAAAGGTCAAACTCTGAGCAGGGGCCTAATGAGGGAATTCACATTATTTAATGCCCATAAAAGTAGTACCGCATCAAATTTTGAAACAATGACTCAGTGGGCCATGAAATACATGGTTGTAACTGCTACTGTTGTAACACACTGAGCACATGGCCTTTGTCATATGAGTAGAAAGAAGGCAAGTCTTTCTGTGAGAAATAATAGTGGCTTGGTATCCTCTATGTCCTCCCAGTTAAAACTCAGACAGTTATCATCCAATGCATCAACTAATAGACGTTTCTGTGAAATATCCTCCTTACTACCTAGAGTACTGTAACTTAAGAAACTATGGATCAGAAAAGGTAAATGTCATTGGTGGTTTTTTAATTTTAGAACATTTCATAAAAATATTTTTTTTCAAGCGCGTTGGATAAACCAACTAGAAAAAAAAACAGTAAAGAAACACAATCAGAGCATGATATGCTTTAAAAGAACAGATAAATACCAAAAATATAAAAAAGGCTTGTTGTGTTTACAGACTTTTCAATAATTTTACATATTATAACAAAGTTCACCATAAAAATATAGTATGTACAGCAGTTGAAAAAAGTATTGAACATGTCAACAATTTTCTAAGTAAATATATATTAAAATGAGCTATTGACAGGAATTTCTAACAAGATGTTGGTATCCAGTCCACTCAGGAAAATAAATCAAACCATATATTTTTTATAAATTGTTATGTATAATAATGAGAATTGGCAAAGAGAAAAAGTATTGAACACATGAAGAAACAGATACAAAAAGCCATCACACCAGCTGAAATCTATTAGCTATTAGAAAGCAATCCTGCCACTTAGTGAAAAATAATATCATCTTGTTCAATTTATGGTGTCTCAGTACCAAGGTTCCACACAAGAAACATCTCATGATGGGTAAAACAAGAGACCTGTCTCAAGACCTTCACAACCTGATTATTGCAAAACATACTGATGGCATTGGTTACAGATGAATTTCTAAACTACTAAAGGTTCCAGTGAACATTATTGGCGCCATAATCCGTAAGTGCAATGAACATCAAGTTAACAGAAACCAAACTACAATAAGGTGCTCCCAGCATGATTTCAGGCAGAGAAGTGAAAAGAATTATCAAAAGAGTTGTCCAACAGCCATGAACCACCATTGGTGAGATCCATAAAGAACTGGAATTCTCAGGTACATTTGTTTCAAAGAAAACAATAAGTTATGCTCTCAACATCCATGGCCTGTATGCATTGCTCAACAAAAAGTATGTTCAAGTAAGTTGAAAGTTGGCTGAACAACATTTATTCAAGCCTATACAATATTGGGATAATATAGCCTGGTCACATGAAACCAAAATTGAACTTTTTGGATGCCACAATACACACCATCACACCATATTTACAAGTCAAAATGCACTGCATATCACTCCAAAAACACCATACCAACATTGAAGTTTAGAGTTTGGAACAACATGCTGTGGGGCTGTTTTTCAGCATATGGCACTAGCAAACTTCATGTAATTGAAGAAAGGATGAATATCTAAATGTACTGACATCTACCAAGATGATGAAGTTGAAATGATGATGTACATTTCAGCAAGATGATGATTCAAAATATATATTTCAGAGAAAGAAAATAAAGTTGCTAGAATAGCCCATCCAATCACCTGAACTGAATTTAATAGAAAAGTTATGGAAGGACCTTGTCACGAACCGAGGTGCGGGGGTCTCTCGGATGCCTGCTGGTATGGTCTCTCCTTCTACCCAAGGTCGTTCAGCCCGGTCTTCTGACTCTCGGGCCATGACCCGAACATGTAAGCATTTTCAGCCTAAGACCGAGAATATACCTATTGCACATGCGCGGGATCCTTGCAAGGTGTTTACCGCTGATTGCCCAGGAGTCCCAATGTGGCAGCGGCCTATTGGTCGTGGTGGTGTCACCACTGACGTGCCATGATACTATTGGTCGCGGTGATATTATTACTGACGTGCCACGATTCTATTGGTCATGGTGATGTCACCACTTACGTTCTGCGATTCTATTGGTCACGGTGATGTCATTGATGACATGCGTAGATGCAGCCTATTGGCTGAGATTCGGGTGGGCTTTGGGTACTACCATCTTGTGGGCTGTCCTTAGGTTATATAAGCCTTGGATCCCACATGGCCGCACGCAGTCGTCTTCATATGTACAGCTGTATGCACACACCACGTTAGTGCAGGGTGAGGCGTCGAGGTCCTCTCGGACTGATATGGGGCTAGGAGGCAGGTTCAGGGTGAGGTGTGGCGCTCACATTAGGCCGATTCAGGGTCAGTTGCCTTTTAGGCAGAGATTCCGTTCTTTGGTTAAGTGCTGGGTATCCCCAGTGGTCAGCTGGTGGAACCTAGAAGCCGGCCATTCTAGGAGCTAGAGACCCTATAGACTGACCTCTGTATATTACCTGGGTCTCCTATTAGTAGAGTACGGTTAGCATTCTACTGATCAGTTCTCATTCATACACTGTACGCTATATATATTAACGTCTGTGAAGTAACAGGAGTACCAAATGTCTAATCTGATTCTGTGAGTTAACAAAGATCAGTTTTATTTACATTAGGGCAACTGTGTGACCTGTAACACGGTAGCTATACACTTCAGTTCTCTGTGCAGTAACAGAGTTCGTTGTGTTACTTTTACATTTACATCTGCATGGGTTTAATGCAGGTGTTCTTTATATTAGTCAGCAATTGCTGAATCATAGTTCAGGCTATCAGCTACCAGCAGCAGCAATAACACCACTGCATGGTGGACACTGACTATTGATAGACATATTTGTTCAATTCATATTCTATCAGTTAGTCCTACCAAAACAGTACGACTGTGCCAAGGGTCTGGCTGGTATGGATGAGATGCAGCAATTGAACCTGAGCGAGCGAGGTGCTGAACTGAACTTAAGTGCTGAATTTAAGATAAGTGCATAGTTTCAACACAATTACATAGTGGTGATAACTGTAATTGTTGAATTTCATTAGGGAATTGTGTGTCTGTTTGTGATTCTGTGAAAAGGGGAAAAAAAAAAAAAGGTAGTCTTGTGATTTAATTAGTAGGATTAGTCACACCTGTTTCTAGAAGCTTCTAGCAGCTTCTGTACATCTATATAAACCAGCCAGTGCGAGCGAGGTGCTGAGCTAAAGTAAAGTGCTGAATTTAAGATAAGTGCATAGTTTCAACACAATTACATAGTTTGACACAAGAACATAGTTTGAATTTATCCTTAGACGTTTCCCATTGGGTTTTTTTCTCTTTGTTTTTCTACTTTACTGTTGATCCCCATTTGATAGGTGCTCCATGGACAATGCTACCAGGTGTGTATCTTGTCAGATGTATGCATGCCTTGAGCAGCCGTTCGAGGGTGACTATGTCTGCACTCGATGCAAGCATGTTGTGTGTTTGGAAGCCAAGGTAACTGATCTAAATAAGCAGCTTGCAACACTAAGGGGCATTGCAAACCTGGAGAGGAGTTTAGAGCTTACTGAGCTTTCTCTGGCTGGGGCCAGTGATATGGAGCAGGGTGGAGGTGGGGAAGATCAGGACCCAGAGGTAGGTAGCTGGGTAACAGTTAGAAGAGGAGGTAGGGGGAAGTGTCAGGGAGCCTAGTCCTGACCTGGCACAACCTAGTAAATATGCCTGTTTGGCTGATATTAGGAATGAAGGGCCTGGACTAGGGTCACTACAGCAGGATGTTGCTCCTAGCAACCAGGAAAACAACTGCTGTAGGAAGGAGGGAAATAGGAGTGCAGCAAAGCCCAGACAGATGTTGGTGGTAGGGGACTCTATAATTAGGCGGACAGACAGGGTCATCTGTCGCCGAGACCGTGAATGCCGAACAGTGTGTTGTCTGCCGGGTGCTCGGGTTCGGCATATTGTGGATCGGATAGACAGATTGCTGGGTGGGGCTGGGGAAAACCCAGCGGTCATGGTGCACATTGGTACTAATGACAAAGTTAGAGGCAGGTGGAAGGTCCTTAAAAATGATTACAGGGAACTAGGAGAGAAGCTGAAGTCTAGGACCTCCAAGGTGGTGTTTTCAGAAATACTACCGGTGCCACGAGCGTCACTAGAAAGACAGCGGGAGCTTAGGGAGATAAATATGTGGCTTAGAAATTGGTGCAGGAAGGAAGGGTTCGGGTTCATGGAGAACTGGGCCGACTTCTCAGTCGGCTACAGGCTCTACGTTAGGGACGGGCTGCACCTCAATGGGGAAGGTGCAGCTGTGCTGGGGGAGAAAATGGTCAGACGGATGGAGGAGCTTTTAAACTAGGATCGGGGGGGAGGGAGGGTAGTGGAGCAAATAAGGGGATAGATAGAGCAGATAGAGACAGGGAGACGGTAGGGGTCAATGAAGGATTAGGGGGGGATGGGACATACAAGGAACGTAGGGAGGCTAGGAGTAATAAAGGTGTTAATAGGATTAAATGTCTACTGGCAAATGCAAGAAGTCTTGCAAACAAAATGAATGAATTGGAGACTCTTATGTTAACCATGGATTATGATGTGGTGGGCATTACGGAAACCTGGCTGGATGAAAGCCATGACTGGGTGACAAACATACAGGGTTATAGTACATTTAGGAAGGACAGGAAAGGCCAAAAAGGTGGTGGGGTGTGTATATTTATTAAATCTAACCTAAAACCTGTGTTGTATGATGACATTGAGGGGAACAGCAACAATGTAGAGTCAGTATGGGTAAATGTACATGGGGAGGGGAATAATGGAAAAATGCTAATTGGAGTTTGCTATAAGCCTCCTAACATACCTGAACAAATAGAGGGTGAAATGCTGGAACAAATTGAAAAGGCAGCTAATAATAATAATCGGGTTCTTATTATGGGGGATTTCAACTATCCAGACATTCAGTGGGACATAGAATCTTCTGGTTCTGCTAAAAGCTGTAAGTTCTTATCTACCATTCAAGACCTTTTCCTCTCTCAGATGGTAGGTGAACCGACCAGGGGAGATAATTTGCTAGATCTGGTCCTGTCAAATAGACCGGATACAATTTCAGATCTACAGGTCCGGGAGCACTTGGGCACCAGCGATCATAATATGGTAAGCTTCAACATAATATTCAATAGAACATTTCAAAGAGGGAATGCTAAAACCTGGAATTTTAGGAAAGCTGATTTCAACAAATTAAGGGAAGAGCTTAAATGTGTAGATTGGGACAAAGTCATGGTAACTGGGGATACCGAACATAAATGGGGTAAGTTTAAGGATATACTACTAGAGTCCTGTAAAAAACGTATACCCAGTGGTAATAAAATGTCCAGGAATAAAAAGAAACCACTATGGATAAATAAGACTGTACAAAGTATAATAAAACAAAAACAAAGGGCATTTAAAATCTTAAAGGCTGAGAATACAGAAATAGCATTGCAGGAGTATAAAGATATCAATAGGCAATGCAAAAAAGAAATCAAACAAGCAAAATTAGCTACTGAAACAAAAATCGCCAATGACATTAAAATAAATCCCAAAATCTTTTATAAATACATTAATGCCAAAAGGAAAACAAAGGATAGTATCGGCCCCTTAAAATATAATAACAAGTTAGTTATAGAGGACAAACAAAAGACTGAGATATTAAATAGGCATTTCTCATCTGTATTCACCAAGGAACTGACTGTACCAGGGATCATTCAACAAGTGAAAAATCAAAGTCCACCACCCGATATAATTAATTTAACACAAGATGAAGTACGCCTACGTCTGAGTAAATTAAACATTGACAAATCCCCAGGGCCAGATGGCATTCATCCACGAATATTGAGGGACTTGAGCTCCGTAATCGACAGACCGCTGTATCTCATCTTTTTAGACTCACTTGTAACAGGGTTGGTGCCTCAGGATTGGAGGATTGCTGATGTGGTACCGATATTTAAGAAAGGTAAGAGGGTAGATCCAGGCAACTACCGTCCAGTAAGCCTGACATCAGTAGTATGCAAAGTTTTTGAGGGCATTTTAAGGGATGACATGCAAAAATATATTGCAGAAAATAATATGATAACTGACAAACAGCATGGATTCATGAAAGATAAGTCGTGTCTAACCAACCTGTTGGGGTTCTATGAGGGGGTAAGTTCAAACATGGATATTGGTAATGCAGCTGATGTGATTTATTTGGACTTTGCAAAGGCATTTGATACTGTACCACATAATAGCCTTATACTAAAGCTCCAGAAGCAAGGACTAGGGGACACAATATGCAACTGGGTAAGGAATTGGCTAAAAGATAGGAAACAAAGAGTAGTCATAAATGGTACATTCTCTAAATGGGCTGTAGTCAGCAGTGGGGTGCCGCAGGGATCTGTGCTTGGACCGATTCTTTTTACTCTCTTTATTAATGACCTTGTGGATGGGATTGATAGTACAGTGTCAGTCTTTGCCGATGACACCAAACTATGTAGGATATTAAAAACTGACCTGGATAGTACAATATTACAAAAAGATCTGGATAAGATGTCAGAATGGGCAGATACTTGGCAAATGAGATTTAATGTTGATAAATGTAAAGTAATGCACCTAGGACGGAGTAATCCTATAGCTGCATATACATTAAATGGAAGTAAACTCGGGACTACAGAACAGGAGAAAGACTTGGGTATTCTCATTACAAATAAGCTGAGCAGCAGCACTCAATGTCAAGCAGCAGCTGCTAAAGCAAACAAGATTTTAGGGTGTATAAAAAGAGAGATTAGATCCCGTGATCCCAACGTATTGTTACCCCTCTATAAATCACTTGTAAGGCCACATCTGGAATACGGGATCCAGTTTTGGGCTCCACATTTTAAAAAGGACATTCAGAAGTTAGAGTCAGTTCAAAGGCGGGCAACTAGACTATTACAAGGAATGGAAGGCCTCCCATTTGATGACAGGTTGAAAAAGTTAGATATGTTTAGCTTAGAAAAAAGACGTCTCAGAGGAGATCTCATTTATATGTATAAATACATGTGTGGTCAATATAAAGGACTGGCACATGACTTATTCCTTCCAAAGACAGTACTAAGGACTAGGGGGCACTCACTGCGAGTGGAAGAAAAGCGATTCCGAAACCTAAATAGGAAAGGGTTCTTTACAGTTAGAGCGGTCAGACTGTGGAATGCCCTACCACAAGAGGTAGTAATGGCAGATACTATAACAGCTTTTAAAAAAGGGCTGGATGATTTCCTCAGTACACAAAACATTGTTGGTTATAAATGACTTAGTGACTAAATGTAGAACTGGTGGAGGAAGGTTGAACTAGATGGACCTAGGTCTTTTTTCAACCTAAGTAACTATGTAACCGCTACATCTAGCAATTGGACACCAGACTTAAAGATCTGGAGTAGGGAGCTTCTAATGTAGACCTTGATATACATATTCTTCAATTCATATTCTATCAGTTGGTCCTACCGTAACAGATCTAAAGCTCAGAGTTCATAAAAAATCTCCCTTCAGGAGTTGAAAAGTGTTTGTGTGGAAGAATGGTCTAAAAGTTCAACTGAGCAATGCATGCAACAAATTTCCCAAAACAGGAGGTGTTTTGAAGCTGTCATTACCAACAAAGGATTTTTGTACTAAATATTAAATCCATTTTAGTAAACGTGTTTAATACTTTTTCCCTGTGTCATTTGTATTACTACTTGTGACGGGCAAACCTGGACTGTAATATTCGTGATCCATCCTGGATACCTATTATCCATGCAAGGACTCCAAACACAGAGTTCTCAGGGACCTCCATGTAACTATTCAGATCCAGCCACCCAGATAATTAAAAAAAAATAATGAAAAAAGAAAGAAAAAAGGGAATAAAGCAGGAGTGTTATACTTATCGAGTCTCCCATGCGGCTGTAACACTACGTGGCTGTGTAACAAAATACGAGGGACCCAATGCCGCTTTTTTTTTTAAATAGCTTAGATAAATAATTTTAAAACCTTGTACAGTCCCACCCAATTTTGATAGTCAGCCATGATAAATTCAACAGCTGAGGGCTGGTATTCTCAGGCTGGGAAGACCATGGTTATTGGGATAACTCAGCCTAAAAATAGCAGCCTGCAGCAGCCAAGAATTGTCGCATCCATTAGATGTGACAATCCTGACAGGTTACCCAGCTCATCCCTATTGTGGTGGCCAAGGGGGTAATATAAGGGGTTAATGACGTCTATGAGCCCCCCCTTTTTAGTAATCTGTAAGTGAAAAGAAATAGACACAAATAAAGAAAAAATCATTTATTTGAAATAAAATGCAAAAAAAACCTTCTTTCTCCCCTTTATTAACCACCAAAAAACCCAGGTCTGACAAATTCAACACAAGGTCCCACACTGATCTGGCTCTGCTACATCCTGCAGCCACAGCATGCAGGCACAGGAAATTACCATCCTCTGTGGCTGCAGGCAGAGACTGACCTAGCCACATTTGTGAGTGGTGACATCACTTAGTTTATGTGCAATCACAGCTGGAGGTTTCTATGGTGCCCGTCCTGTGACCGCAAGTAAACTAACTTCAAGCGGCCTCCTTGAACTTAGTGACTTAACCTCAGGTGAACTGAGTTCAATCAAGACCTGCATCCCCTGGCAGAAAACTGCAATTTGTTTTTGCCAACAGATGCAGATTTGCAGCTGAAATTTATACACCATATTACTGCACCAAATCTGCACCTTCTGGCAAAAAAACCTGCATCAAAATGTGTTGCAGTTTTGATGCAGTATTGATGCGATTTTTTTTTTTTGCCAGGATATGCAGATTTGATGCAGGAATATGGTGTATAAATTTCAGCACCAAATCTGCATCTCTTGGCAAAAAAAAGTATAAAAACAGTTTTGACTTGCATTGGCAATTTTGATGCATAAGTTAGATCAAAATTGGACATATCTGCATGATTTTGTGCAGATTACTCAGTGTGCAGAAATGCACAGACATATGAAAAGCTCAATAGACTATAAAAGGTTTGAGTTTAATCTGTGAGAACCACAGACAGTAATCATACATGAAAAACTGATGTCTGAATAAGCCCTACATCCTGTTACGGGGGCTGTCTGATAATAAAACCTAAAGGAATGTCAGACAGTCTGGGTCCACCGTGCAAAGACTCTGCTGCAGACTATGGCAGAGGATAAGGGGTATATAAGTGTGCCACTGTAAAAAATAATAGCACAAGTGCAGAGTGCAATACCTCTGTTAAACTCACAGAGGAATATAATTAGAAAATAAAGCAATTCCTCCCTTACTTGGAGGGTGTGTGGAATGGTCTCTGTTAAAGATCACAGAGACAAAAGCAGTGAGTGTGAAATGGCACCTACCTAGGTCCGTTCCTCTAGTGGTGCCAGGAGACGGACAGCAGCGTAAGCCGCACAAAGCTCCTACCTGCGTTCGCTCCACTAGTGTGCGAGGACACGAACCACTAGATATGGCACCTGCCTAGGTCTGCTCTTCTAGTGGTGCAAAAGACGGACAGCAGCATAAGCCGCACAAAGCTCCTACCTGCGTTCACTCCACTAGTGTGCGAGGACACGAACCACTAGATATGGCACCTGCCTAGGTCCGCTCTTCTAGTGGTGCAAAAGAGACGGACAGCAGCATAAGCCGCACAAAGCTCCTACCTCTGTTCGCTCCCCTAGTGTGCGAGGATACGAACAACTGCCAGACGCAGTATAAGGAACGTTACCCTAGCTGCAACGTCCACCTACGAGTAGAATCACAAGGCCCAGCCAGACCATGTGCCTCAGGCACCTGCCTATGTCCGCTCCACTAAGAGGTAAGGATACGGACTGCAGCCGAAGCTGTAAGGTATAAGAATGCTACCCTGCCGGTAGCGCTCACCTAACATAGACAGAGAGATGCCTAGAGGGACGTGCACAGGGCGTCTACCCTCATGCATGAACCAAGAGGACTGAGCGCCGGGCGGCATGCGTCAGGGTCTTATATAGACTCTGTGCCTCATCCAAGATGGAGGACACCAGAGCCAATCCGCTGCCAGAATGACAGCAATGATGTCACGCTGGCCTATCACCGAGCAAAACGTCACAAGCACATGACCAGCGATCAATAAGCTTAGAAGGTGTCAGAGACATGTGACCACGTGTCACAAGCACATGACCAGTGGCCAATCAGCTTAGAAGGTGTCAGAGACATGTGACCTCGTGTCAGCGATGATGTCACCCACACATGTGCAATGGCTCCAAGATAGGACTTAGTCTCCAGCGCTTGCACATGTGCAGTAGCAAGAAATCCGGATTTTAGTCTACAGAGCCACAGCGACCGTAACAAATCCCTTCCTCAAAGCAACTTAAAAGTGATTTACCATGATTTTTAGTGTATTCTAGCCATAATAGTGTTCAACTGTCATAGAATACAATATCTAATAAAGTAAGCAGAGATGAGTGGATATTTTGAAATTTGAATACACCAACTTTGACAAAACTACAATTTGCTTTGAATCAGATAATTCAAAAGCCTCTAATGTTCTTTAAAATATGTGTAGAATACTATGAGGTCCCCTTGGAGTCATTTGAACATTTTAGTGTCCAAATGACTACCATCTATCGAATTAGGAGAAATATAATTCATGAAGTTTTAGGAATTTTGTTTTGGTAATTTTCAAAAATGTTGGCCTTTCTCAAAATCCGGATTAGGGTCCTACTAAAAATATTCAACCCAGACACACTCAGAAAAATATTTAATTTCATGCAAAATAAAAAAGGTGTTCTAAAAATTGATGAACATAATAAGATACATTTTTAATAAAAAAATGTTGCATAGTGTGCCTAAACCTGGCAGTGATGGCTTTTTGGCACAAGAAACAATTGTGGCTGGGTATCTTCTATTAACCTAGGTAGTCTGGAACTTGGAAATATGGGAGTAAAATTTCCAGGAAATTGGACAACTGAATACATGTTTCCTGGCAGTCAAAATGAGAACTGACTATACAATGGAGGTAGGAGAAGACGTGTATGAAAATTAGTAGGTGAAGATGATGGTCGGGTTAATGACAATAACAAGGAACTTCTCATGTGCAGACTGGCTGCTAGAAAGATAATCATGAGGAAAGGAAAGAGTAAAGCTTGAGCATTGCTTATTTTGATGATCAGTTTGTTTTCTCCATGTGAACAGGTTATGTTGTTTCATGTGCTGAAGGAGTGATGTAGTTCCTATTCGATGTTTACCACTATGTGCTCAGATTATCTTCCAACAGCACACCCTGCATAATGCAATAGATTGGTCCTACGCCAAAATTGAAAATATTTGTCTCACAGACGTGAAGCAACTGCCCACTAACGTTACGAGACATTTCAAGCACTGTAGAGCCTTCCCAACTAACAACACTTGTGAGACTTGTGGAAGAAGGATGAAAGGTCAGCACTCACCCGGTATCTTGTAAAAACAGTCCTCTAATTAATCAAAGAAAACCAGACAAGTACGGTGTGGAAAGGGAGGATGTGGAAAGCGGCGGGACAACAGCTGCCATTTCATGCTGGTGGTTGAGCTTCTACACAACACTTATAACATTACTTGCTCCATAACTGATGCAATTAACTGTTGGCAAAGATGTTTTGGCCACAGTTAATATTTTTGATGTACATGACATGCACTGTATTGTCACTGACAGCAACCTTCTCCTCTGACAACCTCCGCTCCTCATCACTACAGTAGAGATGGGCGAACCTGCAAATGTTCAGCTTTGGAGGGTATGGCCGGACTTAAAAACACCCTCAACTATGTATCAGTAATTAGAAATGCTTATGCTTACATTTCAGAGACTGAAGACCAATTCATACCTTTAAATTCCTACAGTGAGAGATGGCACAATTATAGCCAGTCTGGAGAAAATCTATTTCTAAAGATGTTTTTTTTTAGTTATATTTTAGAAGTAGTAAAGTAGTTACTTTTCCATTTTATCCTTTGTGACTACAGTTAGTATAATGATTTAAATGCTACAGAACCTCTTTAATTCCTTCAGATGTATCCACTGTTACTGTTTCTTGAATTTGGTTATGAAATACAGTGTCTCACAAATCAACTTTAACCCCTTAAGGGCAATGTTTCATTTTTGCGCTTTTGTTTTTTCCTCCCCTTATTTTAAAAGCCATAACTTTTTCATTTTTCCATTGATATAGCCATGTCATAGATTATTTTTGTAGGAAGAGTTGTACTTTTGACTTGCTCCATCTATTTATCAAATAATGTAATGGTAAATGGGAAAATAAATTCCAAGTGTTGCGAAATAGCAAAAAAAATGAAATTTAAAAATGTTATTTCAACATTTTACTTACAGCATTCATTCTAACATAAAACTTGTCTGGACATATGATTCTCCAGGTTAATACAATAACGTAGATACCAAACATGTATAGTTTTTTGGGGTTTTTTTCAGTCATGAAAAAAATTGTAGACATTTTGAAAAAAGAAAACTTGCTTTCCGAGAGCCATAATATTTAACATTTTTGGGATATGTAGCTTTTTTATGCTTGTTTCTTTTGCTATGAGACAATACTTTTATTGATTTTTTTAGGGATATATATGATGTTTTGATCTCCTGTTTTTAATTTGTTTCTGTTGCTGCGGCGACCTAAAAACTATTATTCTATTCATTTTTTTCTCATCATGTCGCATTTATGTTTTGATAGATTACATTTTTAAACTCTTACAAATGCAGCAAAACCAAATTCATGTCGTAATTTTCTTCTTTATTTATCAATTTAATTGGGTTAAAGGGAGCCAATTTTAACTTTTATATTTTTAAAACGTTTTTTCTACTTTTTATTGTACTTAACCGTTACCTTACGGGACTTGAACTTGCAATGGTCTGATTACTTGTTCAACATACAGCAATGCCACGACATTGCTACATATAGAAGAGATCACAGTCTCCTATGAACTCCAGCCAGGGGCGTACTCTGATGACAGACACAGGGATCTTCAGCAGACCACTGGCTGTGATGACAACACATCGGCATCCTGCAATTGCATCTATGGTGCACCAATGAATAAATAGAACAGTGCGCCCCCATGCTGGTGAACATTAAATGCCACTCTCAGAGGTTTACAGTGGCATTTAACAGGTTAACAGTCACAGCCAATGAGTCGCTCCACCTGCAGCTGTTAAAGGTGGATGAAGGCTGAATAATTCAGCCTTCATCTGCAGGGAAAAAATCTGGCTTGGCATGTGACCCTGCATGAAAGGTATGGAAATGACTTATGAGATACATGGTATGTCATAAGTCATTAAAGTGTTAATACAATGACAGGCTGCAGCTCACATAATCACTAGATGGCTATATATGGACAGAAGATTTTTTTTTTTAATACAAAGCTGATAACCTCCCAACACACATGTAAAGATTTATTGACCCTAGTGCAAATGTAAAGAAGAGAGTTGGATGATTTTATCTAGTGGAATTGAATTCTACTTTAATTCGACAACAACCAGTATTTTCTTGAATGCAGATATTTTGTAATTTTTGAGTTCTGTCTCCACTAATCCTGGAAGATATTGGCTGGCTGTCATATTCTTGAGCCGTTGATGCTTGGTGAAAGAGTAAAAAAAAGATTGCTCACCGACTGTCTGCCTCTGCTGCATGTTGTCCCCTATATAGTCCTTGCCACCTTGGCGTGCACTTCTGGCCATGACCCAGCCTGGGAAATCTCTGAGCTTGCATGTTGTAAGAATGTGGTGAGGCTGTGGCATGGGAAGGTGAATTGTGACTTAACAACTTGCATTTAGAAATCATGGCCTAGTGTGAAGAAATGTCCAGAGTTTCATCGTGCAGTGACAATTACAAGAGGATAAAGCCTAATAAGGGACATTGAATTTTGAAACTCAAATTTCCCAGTCAAATCCGGTGTATTTGGCGTATTTGAATTTCATCAGAAAAGAGCAGTTCATCCTTAGTTAAGACAGATGCATCTTGTAAACATTACTTGATCATATTCTTTGACATATGAAATGCACATTATATTGAAAACATTTGATTTCACCCACCTTTATGTTGGATAAATGCTTGCAATTATTACAAAGTAGTCACTAAGTACAAAAAGTAATATTAGCATAGCAAAGAGTTATAATTGTTTCATTTGGTATAAGAAACAATAAACAGAATAAAGAAAAGATCACTAAACTTGCCTTTGCAATGCTAATACATCTAAGAAGATATATGAATATCTAGATCACATTTAATTGCAAGCATTAAGTGTCTAAAATTACAAGTAAAGCACATTTACATTGTCAACATTATCTGGTAACAAAAGAAGTTATTGTTTCAGTGTGTCACTTTGTATAAATAGTAAGAAATAAATGCTGTTTAGTAGCGAAAAGCTTACAATTACACATTTACATTATCATTCTCATCTCCGTTTCATTCCTCAATACCCTAAGTAGGTAGTAAAAGCATCTTTTTTTAATAAAGCTTAACTCATTATGTAGTAAAGATGAATAACTGACTTAGAATGTGTGACTCTTCGAGGAAAAAACAAAACAAAAATCATTTTTTTTTAACATGTTTATCATATCATGAACAAATTTTTACTTATAGATGTAGCAAATGCTATCATTAGTATTCATAGTGATGAGTAAACACTACAATGCTTAAGTGCTCTTTACTCGAGTCGAGCAGGTTGGACACTTGGACGGGCTCAACTCAAGGAACGAACATAATAGAGGTCAATGATTGTGCAGTTCAGCTCCCATATACAGCCAGTGATAAAGAGAGCCTTCTGGGGGAGGGAAGGTGAGTTTTTTTTTGAGGGAACACACTGCCTCCAGTGACAGTCTTTCAGAGGCTGCAAGTGGTTCTCACTGGGGTGTTTGCTCTCATCACTCAGTGAAGTAAGTCGGGTATTTGTGTTTGATGTTTCACGAATGACATATCAGAGCACCCGCAATACTCAGCTGAGCACAGAGCGTACCCCAACACCCTGATACTCAATCGAGTACCGAGCACACTCGTTCATCATTAATTATCATCATTCATATGCGAATTTGCCTAGAATTTTTTGCATGATATTTCAGCTCCCATTGAATTTATTCTATGAGAAGGAAATGTACATTATTATACTCTAGGATCTCTCCAGACTGCAAAGTATAATAAATATACGTAAAAGCAAATGTGTATATGTACCGCCCCGTGCTCGGCAGCCGAGCTGCTCGGATCCGGACCTTCAGTGGGTGGCTCGAGGGTCTCTGGATCAGGGGGTCCTGCGGTCATGTCGATCAAAAAGGGGTTTGCGATTTGGGGACGTATGTGTACGGCCGGAGCCGTGTTTAAGTTTGTGATGCAAACCATGGGATGTGGTGAAGGTAGACACCACTGCTGCAGCTGTGGGGAGCCCAGGGGAGATGTTTGGCAGCAAGTTGTTAACCCCTCCGTGGGCGGGGATGGTGGCCCCGGGACCTGTTGGGGGTTGTTTGGCGGTGCAGGGAGATGGGCAGCTGGAGGGCACTGATGTACTCACGATTAGTAAACACACGAGTCTCTGGTAAACCAAGGTGATGGTGGTCGGTGCCTGCAGCCGGCTGCAGTCTGGTCCCCCACCCAGTTGGTGGTATCTGCCTTTCTCCAGCACCTGTTTTTGATGGTGAACTACCTGCGCTTGCAACTTCAGGAGTCCGCTCCCGGCTTTTGGTTGCTTGAGGACCCCTTGCCTGGAGACACTGGCCTGTGGGATCTCTGTGCCGTGGCAGTGGCTTTGTATCCCCCTCTTTGGGCTATTGTCTTCAGTCGGGACTTTGGGTGGGACAGGACCTCTAGTCCTGGCCTCAATCAGTTAATTAGCTAGTCCCCAGTAGCTTCTGGACCTAGCTTCAGGGTCTGAGTACCCCCCTTTGTGCTCCGGTTTCCGGGTCGGTTCCACGGGTCGGTACTGGCGGGCCACTACTCTGTCCCGGTCCACCATGGTTCCACCGAGCCGTCTTCCCGGCTCCTGCAGACAGAGGCCTCCGTCTGCCTCCTAGCCAGCAGTACCAGGGCTCCTATCCCTGGCACCGGTTCAGTTTGGGTCTTTCCTTTGCTGGAGCTGCACACAGCTCCAGCCCACACCTCTCCTCTTGACCTCTAGATTTGAACTTCTAGACTAGACTAAACTTTCCCGCCCCAGGCTGTCTGAGATTCCTAGGTGGGCATCTTCCAACCGCCTGGTTCCGCCCCCTGGTGTGTCCATCAAGCTCTGAGGGGGGTGACTAGGGTTTTATATCTTTGGCTGCTGTCACCTTGTTAGGGAACGGTGTAATGCGGGGCCCTACCTGTGACTACCTGGCTGGCCAGGGCGTCACATATACACCTGACCTCACCTCTCCTGCTATGCAGCCACACACAACAAGGAAGTAAGAACACTGCATAGCTCTGAGCTGCTGAAAAGACTTCCTATTTAACAGACAACTGGATGGGGCTTTGCAGAGGGACAGGTATTTTTTTTCTGTTTATAGGTATATTTGTTCATGTGTATACTGGCTCCAGTACTTGATAAGGATCATTTGACTTCCCTTGAATAAATTTGCTGGGAATATAATTTATTTGCCTATATCTTGCAAACTCCCATATTACAATTTAGGCACATTTGCTCTACACAAGTAGATAAACACTACATCAACACTAGTTGATAAACCATTTCTACTAAACCTTACTAACATCTAAAATCCTAGGGGACATTACTTACATTACTAACATAATATATGAAAGCAGTTATATCATTATGACCAGCTTATCCAGCATGTCATTTCTTAAAATCGATTTAGACCTCCCTAGCGCTTCAAATTAATATCATTTTAATTTTCTTTATTATTACACTATGTTGTAAGAAGAATTGTTATATTAACAAAAAATGCTGATTTTTTTGTTATGGCATTTACCATTTGATAGAAATATTATGATATTGTGATTTTTGGGTGGGAAACTAATAAGGTGACAAAGAGTGGCCCCTTTAACTGACCACCAAATGCTGTAGTCTATATTGACCAAAGCACCTAAGGGCTTAATCTGCCTTTACAGAAGCTAGCTGTCACCAAAACAGTTAGGCGGGCTTTGCACACTACGACATTGCAGGTGCGATGTCGGTGGGGGGCAAATTGAAAGTGACGCACATCCGGCATCGCAGGCGACATCGTAGTGTGTAAAGCCTAGATGATACGATTAACGAGCGCAAAAGCGTCGTAATCGTATAATCGGTATAGCGTCAGCGTAATCCATAATTACGCTGACGCGACGGTCCGATGTTGTTCCTCGTTCCTGCGGCAGCACACATCGCTGTGTGTGAAGCCGCAGGAGCGAGGAACATCTCCTCCCGGCGTCACCGCGGCTTCCGTAGGATATGCGGAAGGAAGGAGGTGGGCAGGATGTTAACATGCCACTCATCTCAGCCCCTCCGCTCCTATTGGCCGCCTGGCGTGTGACGTCGTAGTGACGCCGTACGACCCGCCCCCTTAATAAGGAGGCGGGTCGCCGGCCAGAGCGACGTCCCAGGGCAGGTGAGTGCATGTGAAGCTGCCGTAGCGATAATGTTCGCTACGGCAGCTATCGCAAGGATATCGCAGCTGCGACGGGGGCGGGGACTATCGCGCTCGACATCGCAGCATCGCCTTGCGATGTCGCAGCGTGCAAAGTACCCCTTACAGATGGGGACCATGGTAAATGATAAGGACAATTTCAAAAGCTCTGTCTTCATATAAAGATAAAATTAAAAAGATATAGATACTGTAAGCATAAGATGTAAAAATCATATGCCAAGACCACTATAGAAATGAAAGATGGCAATGGGAGCAGTATTTAATTCACATTTAGACTTACAGCCATTGATTTTCCATGTCTGCTCAAAGCAAAGAATGTAAACTAGCAAGGATTAAATATGGCCAATGTAAACAATTTTTAGTTTTCAAGGATCTTTGAATGAAAAGATTTGGAGGTGCCTGGTTCCTAAAATAATATCTATGAATCAATTTATTACAGAACATGCTAACAATACTAACAATATTTGCAGGCTCAGCCTTGGTTTCTTTTAGCTGAAACAAAAGATGATTTTCTAAATATGGTACATAGGTAATATGATCTGAGTGGGAGGACGGAAGGCAAAAACCGTGCTGCTGCCGAAGAATCACTGATCTAAGGTTGATGAATTGGTGATTTTTTATTTCACACTGTACCGTCAAATGGAGAAGTAGTTTATAGGGATTTTGTAGGATATACCAGCGCTAAATATCAAGTATTTGTGAAGTGTAAAATAAATGATTCATGGTTTTCACACTATTTTAACAATATAAATCTTGAAATTGTGACATGCATTTGCATATAATGCCTCCAATGGATCCCAGCTAAATGTGTGCAGTTTCCAACTATATATTAGTCATCACTGTACTTAGGAGGATTTGCACCAAAATTGTGAGGTCTAGTTTCTCCATTTACAATTTTGAAATTAAAAATGTAAGTTGAAAACATAATTTTAGTCAAAAAAATGTAATTTACCATTTTTTCATTCCACATTGCATTAATTCCCATGAAGCACCCAAAATGTTTAACCCCTTAACCCCTTCACGACCGGCCGATTTTTCACTTTCCTTTTTTTTTGCGCCATTCTTCTTCCGAGACACGTAACTTTTTTATTTTTCAGTCAATATGGTCATGTGAGGGCTCATTTTTTGCAGAACGAGCTGTACTTTTAAATGAAAACATATGTTTTACCATATAGTGGAAAACAGCAAAAAAATTCCAAATGCGGAAAAATTGCAAAAAAAGTGCAATGGCACTATTGTTTTTGAGAAATTGTATTCACTGTGTTCACTATATGGTAAAACTCATGTGTGGGTGTGATGCCTGAGGTCGTTGCGAGTTCGTAGACACCAAACGTCTATAAGTTTACTTTTATCTAAGGAGTTAAAAAAGATATCAGAAGTTTGTACGAAAAAAGTGGAGCACGTTTTACACCATATAACGTGACCCGTAGCAGTTTCATTTTTCGGGATCTATGGCTCAGTGATGGCTTATTTTTTGCATCTCAGGCTGACATTTTTAATTATACCATTTTTGTGCAGATGCTACATTTTGATCGCCTGTTATTGCTTTTAGCACAAAATTTGTGGTGACCAAAAAACGTAATTTTGGTGTTTGGATTTTTTTTTCCTCTACGCCGTTTACCGATCAGATTAATTGAGTTTATATTTTGATAGATCGGGCATTTCTGAATGGTGCAATATCAAATATGTGTATATTTTTTTATTTTTTTTAACCCTTTAATTTTCATTGGGGCGGAAAGGGGGTGATTTGAATTTTAAGGTTTGTTTATTTTTTTTCAATTTTTTAAAACTTCTTTTTACTTTTTTTTTTATTTTACTAGTCCCCCTAGGTGGCTATATGGATCAACAATCTGATCGCTCTGCCATATCTACTGATCACAGCTACACAGCTGTGAATAGCAGATCTGCTCATTTCATGTCTCACCAAGCTCTAGGCTGGGTGAAACTGAAAGTGAGTCATGTGAGCTACAGGAGTCATCACATGGCCCTGTGCTACCATGACAACCACCAGAAGTCACATGATCACGTCACGTGACTTCCAGTATCGGCCAGTGAGTAAATGTTTACCGCCCAGGCCATTATAATGGCGCTGTTGCATATTGACAGCGCCATTTTAGGGGATTAAATGGCATGGGCAGATAACGATTCTGCTCTTGAATGGCAGGCACACATCTCAGCTGTAAAAATCAGCTGACATGTGCGCCGATCGCTGCAAACTGCAGTAACACTATGACCACTAGGACGTAATATTACTGCCCACGGTCATTAAGGGGTTAAGGACGAAGCCAATTTTGTACTTAATGACCAGGCTATTTTTTGCAATTTTGACCAGTGTCACTTTCACAGGTTATACTGTAACTCTAGAGCACTTCAATGGATCCCGGTGATTCTCACATTCTTTTTTCGTGACATATTGTAGTTCAGGATAGTTGTAAATGTAGGACAATATATTTTGCTATTTGTGAAAAAATATTAAATTTTGAAAATTTTGCAATCTTCAAACTTTTATTTTTTTTTGTCCCTAAACCAGAGAGTTATGTCACAAATAACATTTCACACATGTCTACTTTACATCAGCACAATTTTTGAAACACTATTTTTTGGGGTTTAGAAGTTAGAAAGGTTCAAAGTTTATCAGCAATTTCCCATTTTTTCAACAAAATTTACAAAACCATTTTTTTAGGGACATCACATTTGAAGTGACTTTGAGAGGGCTAGGTGAAAGAAAATACTACAAAGTGACACCATTCTAAAAACTGCACCCCTCAAAGTACTTAAAACCATATCCAAGTTTATTAATCCTTCAGGTGCTTCAGAGGAGCTAAAGCGATGTGCAATTAAAAAAACAAAAAGGATCATTTTATCTAAAAATGTTGCTTTAGCCCAAATTTATTCACTTTTAGAAGAGATCACACAACAAAATGGACCCCGACATTTGTTACCCAATTTGAGCATTGATACCCCACATGTGGCCAGAAACCTCTCTTTGGATAAATGGGGGACAATCACTGCACTATCCTGATATGATCACATAGCCGCTGATACGGCTATCACTTGTGCAGCTTGGATATAGTATTATCCCTGCACTGCAAGGCACTTAAACATTGTTTCACGATATTAACCTCGGGTCACCCCTTGCGCAGGCGCCTTTTACTGTTCCTTAAACTCAATTCACCTTTCGCGCAAGCGTGTTTAGTTTTTTCCCACGCTGTCACCCTGCAATTATCTTCCCTACGGGCTTTTTCTGTTTCTGCTTAGCTTTCGATTATTTTCCCATCGCTGGCATAATTCTCCCTTCAGTTTCACCTAATTGTTTAGTTCCCTGTATCTATGTTGTGAATCTGTCCACATTTGGGGGTATTTCCTTCCATTTTTATATATACAAGTTTTTTCCCCTTTTCTACTTATGGGCTAAATTAACAATCTTACAGTTCAGGTTTATTTTTATTTTTATTTTTATTTTATTTTTTCTCAAATTTTTATTATTCATATTTTTACAATAGTTATACATATACACATATTTCATTTTCTTTTTTTACATATTTATATTTTCATATATATTTTCATGGTTTTAGTATCCATTTGAAGACCTCGAAATCCTTCCATCTTTTAATATTAATAAATATTTGTTCACTGCGTTTTCTTCTCTCTTTCTTCCTTTCATTCTCCTCTGTTTATAGCTCTTTCTTCTTATTTTCTTTTTCTTTTTTCTTCTTTTTTCCTCCCCTTTTTTTCTTTTTTCTTTTTTCTTTTTTCTTCTCTCCTTTTTTTTTTTTTTTGTCTTCCCTTTTTTTCTCCCTTTTTTTTCCTCCCTTTTTTTTCCCCTTTTTTTCTTTTGTCAATGTTCACAGCTTTATCCTCCACCTCGTGCACCTATGAGTCAGAGTATCATGACGCACTGAATGATTACGTGGCTCTTTTTTTCCAGATGTATATATGAGAGCTCACAACCTGCCTCTTGTTATAGTATTTTCTGTACATTGTCCTGAGGAAGGGGACGGATATGTCCCTGAAACGCGTAGACCTGTGAAAATAAAGAACAAGGGATTTACTTTTAACAACTTTTGGCTTCTGTGGTGTGGCGCGGTATATCAACCTGCTTTCTTACACTTTTTTGAATCACTGATCTCGGGGAGACCAGCCAGAGAAAACACTGCTGGCAGCCAGCAGTGAAATCCTAGGTTCATTTCCCCCTGGGAGGGGCAATACCCCGAAACAGCTGTCTGTGGATGAATACCTGGCCTTGGTATTTCCCTTGTCATATCTTTAAACTTCTTGCTTCTTTAAGGTTCTTGCTGCTGCGGACTTTAGCTCTATTCTCCTCACAGAGAACACTCCCCTCTCCGCAGAATAAATTGACATGCTGAGGCTCAGGAAGCTGCACCGCAGGTCAGTTTATGCTGCAGAGAAAAGAAGCACAGTAGGCAGGAGAGGTCTAAAAATCCTTCCACTGCTCTTATACTGCACAATGCAGCATTATGGACACAGCGAAAACACTCTGCATCCTAAATTCTGCAAACCCTAATCATGGGCACACAGCCTAAAAAACTAGGATGATGGATGGATAGATTGATGTCAAACACATATATAATGTCCCATCTCCCTGCATATTCTAAGCTGGCACCTTTTAGTGCCCATCATATGACACAAAAAGGTGTTTAGCTTTGTATTTTGCCCCAAAAAATTATTAGAAAAAAACAAAACGTGGGGTCCCCTCTATTTTTGACAGCCAGCTAGGGTAAAGCCGACACCTGTAGCCTGCAGACCACAACTGATAGCTGGTAATCCAAAATGTAGGGCACGCCAAACTGTTTTTTTAATTATTTATAAATAAATAATTTAAAAAAAATGTAGGGACCAGCCAAGGTGAAGTTGACAGCTGTGGTCTGGTATTCTTAGGGTGGGAAGAGCCATGGTTATTTGACCCTTCCCAGCCTAAAAATAGCAGGCCGTAGCCATCCCAGAAGTGACACATCCAATAGATGCATCAATTCTGGAGCTCCGCTCAAGTTCATCCCATTGCCCTGCTGCAGTGGCAAATGGGTTAATATACGGGTTTGATACCAGCTGTAATGTCACCTGGAATCAAACCCTGGGGATAGGGACGTCACGGCATCTATCAGATACCCGACATCATGACCCAGTCAGTAATAAAAAAAATAGATGACACATTTTTTTTTATTTCAAAAAACAATCCTCAACACATTCCCTCTTTCACCAATTTATTAAAAAGAAAAAAAAATCCAGTCCAGCGTAATCCATTTTGGAAGTCCCACAATGACTTTGTGTTCCAGGATATGGAAGGCACGCTCATGGGACATATCCACCATTTTCTGGAAGTGTAGGAAGTCCATGTGAGACATCTGGGTGCAGTGACCTGAGAATACTGCATTCACTCTCCCCTGGGTCCACAGTTCGGCAGTGTGAGCTCCAATATGCTCAGTGTCCCTGCATGCAGAGAGGCTGCTGACAGCATTTTTGCTGAAGACAAGGAGAAGGAGGAGACCTGCGCTGCAAGAGGTAACAGAAGACCGGAGTAGGACCAGATGAGACCGAGGGGTGACAGCCTGACAGGGTGTGACCTGGGAGGACCTTTCTTTGCCATCTGACACAGAAATTAGAGGAGGAGGATGAATGTGGTCACCGTTTAGATCATCAGGAAGGGGACAGGGATGAGTGATGGAGACCGGGGGGAGGAGACTTTGGCCACACCAGGGGACTGGGAGATGACATTCATCTCCCATCTGACATGTTTGATCATGTCAGATGGGAGATAAATCATTTTTTTACCGACGCTGCATTAACTTTCCCATTGTCACTGTTATACGGTTTATAAAGGCAACCATGTAACCAGGGACAGGAAAAACCGACCCGGATCGTGATCTCCGGGGTCTCAGCTATCCCCGGTAGCTAAAATCCTGGAGATTTTCCAATGCTGGGGGGGGCTATACCTTTTTTCCTGAGTGCCATTAAAAAGCGCAAAGAGGAATAAGTACCCTTTCCTGTCGCCATTAAAAGGCGTATTGGCTGTTGTTAAGGGGTTAAGAAACTTTCTAATTAATGTTTTGAATACCTTGATAGCAGCAATTTTAGAGTAAAGTGTTGTTTTTTACATATAGGTTACTAAGTTACTTCAAATATGAAGTCATTTCTTTAAAAGTTTTGCTAAAAAATTATAATTGTTGCTAAAATTTTAATCCTTTTAACATTCTAATAAAAACAATTTCAAAAATTATTTTGACAAAGTATAACACATTTTATTTATCTATTTTGTCCAGAATCTGTTTTAGGGACTTACAAATTCAAATTTCGAATATTGCTAATTACTCAAAACATTTCGGCATATTTAACATATTTTTAAACAAGTGTAAATTATTTTCAAATATAAAGCTGCCCTCTGAGATGCTAAGTTATTCAAAGATTGCATAAAGGAATTTATACATGCATTACTGCTAAGGAATAAAATGTAAAAATTGACGCCTAGCTCATAAAAAGGTCAATGTTATATGTGCCAAGCAGCTAGCATAAAGGCATATCTCTTTCTCTTGGTGCCTACCAAATGCCTCTACCCAGGTCTACAATTGTATAGACAAGCAGAAGCCTGCTAATAGAAAAGTTAAAAAGTTAAAAAAGCCTTAAGCTGGTGGGAAGGAGTGCCCAGTCAGAAGGCATGACCCTATAATCTAAAGTGAGAAAACTGAAGGCACCTCCTAACAGACAAATGTGAATAGGTGCAAACTGAACATGAAAAATACTCTAACAAATATACAGCTGCACTTTGAGACAATTAAGTATGCAAGCATTGACTATAGGAATTTGGACATGCATTATTGCTAAGGAAATACATGTTAAAAATGGGACCCTTAGCATATATAAAGACCATCTTTATGTGAGACCAGCAGCCAGTGTCAAGGCGTATTTCTTTCACTGGATCCAAACTTAAATGACTCTACCCAGGCTGAAAAGCCTACAATTTTATGGCCAGGAAAAATCCTGCTAGTATGAAATTATAAATTGCCTTTAACTGAAAAGAAGGAGTGCTCAGTCAGAAGGCGTGACCCGATTATCTAAAATAAAAAAAATCACAGTCTCTTCCTAACAGAAAAATGAAAATAGATGCAAACTGAACATGAAATATTCTCTAAAAATATACAGCTGCACTCTGAGACACTAAGGTATACCATAAACAGTGTGTCAGGAAAAAATATTCTCAAAATAACTGAGATATTCAATAGTATTCAAAGATATTGCCACTTGAATTGACGTTAGATCGGAAAATATTGTGCTGTTCAATGAAAACAAATCTTTTTTAAATTTAGATGAAAACTATTTTTGCGTTACTGGTTATAAGTGTTATTACACTCTTGTTCTTTGTGATTTGCCTTATTTACCATTTGATATCCAATATTTTTCTTAAATATGAAAAACATTCAAATTGTAGGTTTGTGTTCATAAACATTTTGCTTAATTAAATAATAAGATGAATAAATTATGACAATGTTTGCATAAAATTCAATTTCCTCAAGAATATTACTTTATGTTTAAAACTAAAACTATATTTATATTAGGGTAGGAAGAAAAACTTAAAATAAATTCCTAATAAAATATAAGAAAATGTATATTGGATTAGAAAAAAACAACTTGCTAACATAATTAACAAAACACATTATATATAGTGATCCAAATATAATGTTACTAGACTGTTCCTAACATTATAGACATCAACCAAAAACCACTGGTTATTCATGACACTTTGATAGAAGGTTCTAGATATATACAGTACATAGAAATTATCCAAGTTAACTTTGACTTCCCAACATATTTTACCCTCTATTTTTATCCAAATGGAAACATTAGAGTAGAGAGCCTATTCACATTGACTGTTTCCAGGCATCTTTTCACCCCACCCCCTCTTCATTTTAGTAACTATGCATATTGAAAAAGATCAGGTACAAGGTTTCAACGTGGATAGTATCACACATGCATGTGCAGATGACTTATAATTAAAAATAACTGTCATCCAACAACATGCAACCAACTATTATGTGTTTAAAGGCCATGTCTCACTAAGCGACATTGCTAGCAACATCGCTGCTGAGTCACGGTTTTTGTGACGCAACAGCGATCTTGCTAGCGATGTCGCTGTGTGTGACATCCAGCAACAACCTGGCCCCTGCAGTGAGGTCACCGGTTGTTGCTGAATGTCCTGGACCATTTTTTAGTTGTTGCTCTCCCGCTGTGAAGCACACATCGCTGTGTGTGACAGTGAGAGAGCAATGAACTGAATGTGCAGGGAGCAGGGAGCTGGCTTCTGACAGCCTGCGGTAAGCTGTAACCAAGGTAAATATCGGGTAACCAAGCGAAGCGCTTTGCTTGGTTACCCGATATTTACCTTGGTTACTAGCGTCCGCCGCTCTCACGCTCCCAGTGCCGGCTCCCTGCTCCCTGCACTCATAGTCAGAGTACACATCGAGTAAATAAGCAAAGTGATTTGCTTATTAACTCGATGTGTACTCTGGCTACGAGTGCAGGGAGCCAACGCTAAGCGGTGTGCGCTGGTAACCAAGGTAAATATCGGGTAACCAAGCGCTTGGTTACTTGATATTTACCTTAGTTACCAAGCGCAGCATCGCTTCCACGTGTCACTGGTGGCTGGGGGCTGGTCACTGGTCGCTGGTGAAATCTGCCTTTTTGACAGCTCACCAGCGACCATGTAGCGACGCTCCAGTGATCCCTGCCAGGTCAGATCGCTGGTGGGATCGCTGGAGCGTTGCTTAGTGTGATGGTACCTTAACCTTTTAGAGTGGACAGTAGACTCTAAAACACAGATGGCTCAAGTACATCAACTGTGGCCACTGCATGACTGGAATGTTCACTTAGGGTTTTTTTCAATGAAAATACATTATCACTTATCGCGGGATAGGTGAAAGTAAGTTATCACCTATCTAAAAGAAGGATAGTTGAAAGCAAGTTATTGACAGGATAGTAGTTGATAACCTATTGATCTTTTGCTCTTTTGCAGTCTCACCACTGGGAACCACATGAATTGGAAGAACAGGGAAGTATTATTCCTGATGGTGATATAACCTGGTGCCAAAAATCCGCAGCCATGGGTTCTTCTGAGCAACTGCCCAGCACTCTGAAAATGAAAATGGTGGATGCCCACAAAGCAGGAGAAGGCAATGAGAAGATTGCAAAGCATTTTCAAGTTGCCCTTTCCTCAGTTTGAAATGTAATTGAGAAATGGCAGTTAACAGGAACCGTGGAGGTCAAGATAAGATCTGGAAGACCAAGCAAACTTTCTGTGACCGTTGCTCATTGGATTGCTAGAGATGCAAACCAAAACCCTTGCTTGACTGCAAAAGACCTTTAAGAACATTTAGTAGACTTTGAAATTGGGGTACAATGTTTTACTGTTCAGTGACACCTGCACAAATATAGACATTCACAGTAGAGTTATAAGAAAACCTCTCCTTCATGCTCCCTAATAAATTCAGCTTCAGAAGTATGCAAAAGAACATATAAACAAGCATGATGCATTTTGGAAACAAGTCCTGTGGACCGATGAGGTTAAAATAGAACTCTAGCTACAATGATCAAAGGTATGTATGGAGAAAAAAGGGCACAGAATTTAAGGAATATAACATATCGCCATACATTAAGCATGTGGGTGAATCAATGATGCTTTGGAGTTGTGTTGCAGCCAGTGATGCGGGTAACATTTTACGGGTAGAGGAAAGAATTGATTAAATTAAATTTTAACAAATTTTTGATGTAAACATAACAGCATCTGTTAAAAGGTTGATGTGGAAGGAGGATGGCTTCTACAAATGGATAATGATCGTAAATATGTGTCAAAATCCACAATTGACAATTTCAAAAGGCACACATTCAAGGTTTTACAATGGCCCTCACAGTCTACTGATTTAACATCACTAAAAATCTGTGGCTAAACCTCAAGAGAGGTTGGCAATGCATGCTAGACACTCAGGAATTTTACAGAACTGGAAGACTTTTCCTTGAAAGAATAGTTGAAAATCCTTCAAACAAGAACTCAAAGACTCTTGGTTAGGTACAAAAAGCGTTTACAAGCTGTGATACTTGCCAAATGCGATGCTACAAGGTACTGACCATGCAGGGTGCCCAAACTCTTGCATCATCCCATTTTCCTGTTTTTGTTAATTTAAAAATTTAAAATATAAACAATGTGGTCCAAAAGTAGATGGACAGAAAATAAGAACATTTATTTTGATTTATATATAACATTATATTTACTAACACAAGCATAACATTGACAAATCCATTTTATTCTGAACAATAATACAAAAGCCCTTAAATTTTATCAACGCAGATGCTCAAACCATTTTCCATTACAATTTGCACAGCTTTGAAGTCTGCCTCTTACGCTTCGACAAACATTTTTGCACAAGTCTCTTTTGGTATTAATTTCTTTAAATGCATCTCTTATGTAATTTTTCAAATCACTGACACTTTTTGGTTTTCGACTATAAACTTTATCCTTGAGTACTCCCCAAAAGAAAAAATCCATTGGGGTCAAGTCTGGTGAACATGCTAGCCAATCAAGTGGGCCTCTTCGGCCAATCCATTTATTAGGAAATGTTTCATCAAGATACTCACGGACTATTCTTAAATAATGTGGAGGGACCCCATCTTTTTGGAAATAAAGCTTATTTGAATTGGGCTGTTGCTGTAACTGCTGAAAAACTTAATTCATTAGAATTTCGAGAAAGTTATCTCCTGTGACTGTTCCATCAAATAATATTAGTCCAAAAACACCAAAGCTTGATATACCACCCCAAAGATTGACACCAGACTCATTTAGTTGTTGCTCTAATGTTAAATGCATGTTCTAATTATACCAGTAAATATAATTATGTCTGTTAATATGGCCGGATAATTTGAAAGAAGCTTCATCACTCCACATAATGTTATAATACTAATAATAATAATAAGTTTTATTTCTATAGCGCCAACATATTCCGCAGCGCTTTACAATTCAGAGGGGAGATGTACAGACAATATGAGACAATACAAAATAACAAAATTCAGATACCAGGAGGAGTGAGGGCCCTGCCCATAAGCTTACAGTCTATGAGGAAACAGGGGAGGCACAAAAGGTGAATGGGGGGGAGAAAAGCTTGTTATATATGGTCCAGCCATCGATTTAATAGGGGATTCAAAAGCAGCTGCATGAACCCGTCATTGGCCAGAATTTATACAGGTACAGGGGACAAGAATTGGAAGTAAATTTTTGGGAAGGGCAGAAAGGGACTAGATTAGTTCAGGGCAGGGAGGTGATAGGCTAGTCTAAAGAAATGAGTTTTTAGGGCCCGCTTAAAGGTGTGGATGTTGGGAATTTATCGGATTGCTCTTGGTTGTGTGTTCCAGAGCATCCTGAAGACGGGAGTGAGAGGTTTAAATTGTTGAGGATGTCAGTCTTAGGTCATTAGCAGAGTGGAGGGCACGGGTGGGGTGATAGACAGATATGAGGGAGAAGATGTAGGGTGGTGCAGAACCATGGAGAGCTTTGTGAGTGAGAGTGATAAGTTTGTATTGGGCTCTGTAGCGGATAGGCAATCAGTGCAATGACTGGCAAAGAGCAAAATTATCAGTGAAGCAGTTGCAGAGAAAAATGATCCTGGCTGCGGCATTCAGAATGGATTGGAGAGGGGAGAGTTTAGTAACAGTGAGACCAATTAGTAAAGAGTTACAATAATCCAGCCGAGAATAAATGAGAGCGACAGTAAGATTTTTTGCAGAGTCAATAGTAAGAAAAGGTCGAATTCTCGAGATGTTTTTGAGGTGGAATTGACAAGAACGAGCAAGTGAACGAATGTGGGGAGTGAAGGAGAGATCTGAGTCAAATATAACTCCAAGACAGCGGGCGTGCTGCTGGGGCGTAATGGTAGAGCTACACACAGAAATGGTAATATTGGGTTTTGGAAGGTTAGAAGAGGGAGGGAACAGAAGAAGTTCAGTTTTTGACAGGTTCAGTTTTAGATAAAGGCAAAGTTTTAGATAAAGGGAGGACATGATGTTGGAGACAGCGGACAGGCAATCAGTAGTATTTTGTAATAGTGCAGGGGTGATGTCAGGAGAAGTTGTGTACAGTTGAGTGTCATCAGCATAGAGATGGTACTGGAAACCAAATTTGCTGATGGTTTGAACAATAGGGGCTGTGTATAGAGAGAAAAGGAGGGGGCCAAGGATTGAACCCTGAGGAACCCCAACCATAAGGGGAAGAGGAGAGGAAGAGGATCCGGCAAAGGATACAGTGAATGAGCGGTCAGAGAGGTAAGAGGAGAACCAAGAAAGAACGGTGTCCTTGAGCCTGATAGAGCGGAGCATAGTGAGGAGGGGATGGTGATCCACAGTATCGAATGCAGCAGAGAGATCCAGGAGGATCAGCAGGGAGTAGTGACCATTAGATTTAGCTGTTAGCATATCATTAGAGACTTTTGTAAGAGCAGTTTCAGTAGAATGTAAGCAGCGGAAACCGGATTGTAGTGGGTCGAGGAGAGAATTATCTGACAGATAGCGGATTAGATGGGAGTAGACCAGGCGTTCCAGGAGTTTTGAGATGAATGGGAGATTAGAGACAGGTCTGTAGTTAGCAGCACAATTTTGGTCCAGCGATGTTTTTTTAAGTAATGGGTGTATGCTGGCATGTTTGAAGGAGGAGGGAAAGACACCAGAGGAGAGAGAGAGATTGAATATTTTAGTTAGATGAGTGGTGACAGCTGGGGTGACAGATATAAGGAGATGTGAGGGAATAGGGTCACTGGTGCAGGTAGTAGGGCGACAAGATGTGAGGAGCCTGGTGACTTCTTCTTCTGTGACTGGATCAAAGAGTGAAAGTGAGCTAGATGAAGTGTAGGAGGGCAGACAATGTGTGTTGTTATGAGGTGGGATTAAATTTCCTGGTGTATTTGGTCAATTTTTTCTTTAAAATAATTGGCCAGGTCATCTGCGCTGAGGTTGGTGGTTGGGACCAGAACTCTTGGTCTGAGGAGGGAATGGAAAGTATCAAAGAGTCGTTTAGGATTGTTGGCTAGAGAGGTGATGAGGGTGTTAAAGTACGCTTGTTTAGAGAGGTGAAGGGCAGCATTGTAAGTTTGGAGCATGAACTTAAAATGGATGAAATCTCCGGCTAGATTTCTCCACAGACGTTCAGCGCACCTGGAACACCACTGGAGAAAGCGTGTTTGCAACGTAATGCTTCCCCTTGGCTAGGTTTACTTATATAGGAAGGTTTGTGCTTAGATCTGGGTCAATTTAGCTCGTTAATCAATCAGCTAACTTGAGACAAAAAGAGGCAATGAGATGTAATAACAACAAACAGGCTTGCGTGCTAGCAGGATCATAAACCTCATGAGCAAGTGAGATAATGTTTATGAATCCAAGAACAAACTCAGTTAGAACTAATCATATATACCATTTCATTGCTATAAGCAGAAAGCGGAGTAATGGTCATGTCACACACAACGACAGCGACGACGACGTCGCTGCTAAGTCACTATTTTCTGTGATGTAGCAGCGACCTTGTAGCGATGTCGCTGTGTGTGTGACATGCATCATCGACATTGCTGAATGTCCTGGACCATTTTTTGTATGTTGCCCTCCCACTGTGAAGCACACATCGCTGTGTGTGACAGCGAGAGAGCGACGAACTGAATGTGCAGGGAGCAGGGAGACCGCTTCTGGGAGCCTGCGGTAAGCTGTAACCAAGGTAAACATCGGGTAACCAAGCAAAGTGCTTTGCTTGGTTACCCGATATTTACCTTGGTTACTAGCGTCCGCCGCTCTCAGGCTGCCAGTGGTGGCTCCCTGTTCCCTGCACGCGTAGCCAGAGTACACATCGGGTAAATAAGCAAAGTTTTGCTTATTAACCCGATATGTACTCTGGCTAGGAGTGCAGGGAGCCAGCGCTAAGCGGTGAGCGCTGGTAACCAAGGTAAATATCGGGTAACCAATGAAGCATTTTGCTTGGTTACCTAATATTTACCTTAGTAACCAAGCGCAGCATCGCTTCCACGCGTCGCTGATGGCTGGGGGCTGGTCACTGGTCGCTGGTGAGATCTGCCTGTTTGACAGCTCACCAGCGACCATGTAATGACTCAGCAGCGATCCTGATAAGGTCAGATCGTCGTCGTGATTGCTGCTGCGTCACTACGTGTGACCCTAGCTTTATAATTCAGCAGAGGGAGGAGAGAAGATGATCATATATACCATATCATTGCTATAAGCAGAAAGCGGAGTTAAGGCTACTTTACACACTGCGATATCGGGCGCGATGTCGTCGTATGTGCGGCACGCCCTGTTCGTTAGTGCGATGTGTGTTCATCGCTGTGTGTCCATGTTTTAGTCGTGTGCTTACGGTCACATGTCACAATCTCTTTTATAGTCACCTTCCAAGCTATCTCGTTTCCCGATGTGATGATGAACATTAGCATCGTTGTGTAGCGGTCTCACCGCATGGATTTCCAAGTGTCATGGCGATATGGGCGTTGTTTCCCCACACAAAGTGCATCTTGATGTAGTTGAATTGTAAACTCGCTACACCCCTTCTTGCCTCGACTCATTTGTGTAATCAGCGCTATTGATTTTCATTGGATGTTGGTAGTATAAATGTGCGCAGATGCGTGTTCATTCTTGCAGCTGTTGTCTACCCATTTGCGTTTGTCCTCGCACAAGTGATTTTTGAAAACAACTGTCATCTGGACTTGAGAATCTTTGCAGCAAGGTATGTGTTATAGTATTTTCTCACTATATTTTTTTTTATAATTTATTTTTTTTTTTTTGCAATTTTTTAAATCAGTGTTTGTACTGATTTATCTCCAATGAAATGTTTTCCAGCTGTATATGTGTTATAGTATTAACTCTATTGATTTTTTTTTTTTTTTTTTGTTTTTTTTTTTTTTAAATATGTTAAATCAGTGTTTATACTGATTTATCTCCTATTTAATGTTTTCCAGATGTGTACTAATAAGGAGGAATTCCTACGTGAATTCATAGAGGTGTACCAGACGCAAACACCCTTATGGAAAATAAAATCCCCCGAGTACAGTAATAGGCAACTTAAAAAGGATGCGTACCTTAAAATGATTGTAATATATGACAAATACCATCCTAATCAAAAAGGTACCGAGGATCTCGTGAAAAGAAAAATACAGGCAATACGCACAGTTTATAAGAAAGAACTGAACAAAATAGAGGAATCCAAACGTTCTGGTGCTGGCACTGGTGATGTCTACGTCCCAACGCTCTGGTATTTTGATTTATTGAATTTCACAAGGGACCAGGAGCTTCACAGGCCATCAACCAGTAGCCTCAATATTGGTGGTGATATTCCCCCAGATGCTAACAATGAAGTGACTATATCTGAGGTATAATTTTTATTATTGTCCTAATTTGTCATAAACAATGTTTTTTGTTTTTTTTTCATTTTGATGAAATGAATATTTGTATACTTTTCAAGATATATGTAAAAGTATTCAAATGTTGTATTTAAAAAATATATTTTAATGAAAATTTTATTTATTCATGTTTTTTTTGTATTGCAGGAGCCAACAACAAGTCAACAATCATCATCAGAACACCTAATGGAAACTCCTGCTAGCCAATTAACCAATGTGGATTTGGTTGAGGCAGGCCCATCCAATGTGTTATACACACAAAGTTGGCAAAGGAAAAAAAAAACCATCCCTGCAAACACTACTACTGCTGTAACCAAACTGATGGGAGTGGCACAAAACATCCTAGACCAGCACAACAGACCACCCCTTTCTGGTATTGCTATGTTCGTGGATGATGAAATGCGTGAACTTACCCCAGACCAAAAATACATTGCCCAATGTTTAATCCAGGATGTCTTACGTTTGGCAAGAGCTAAAAAAACTAACAGACTCATCCTATGTTGCCATTGGCGAGGTTCCTCATCCTGTTGATCCTGTAGATCCTGTTGATCCTGTTGATCCTGTTGATACTGTTGATCCTGTTGATACTGTTGATCCTGTTGATACTGTTGATCCTGTTGATGCCCCTGAAAATCCTCAAGCTGCAGCAGAGCCATCAAGACAACCACTTCGAAAGGGTGGTGTGCGTGGCCGTAGGTCACGCATGAGTTTGGTTAACAAACGCAAAAAGAAGTAGTTTATGATATTTAATATTTTTTATATTTTTTTTTTTTTATATTTTTTTATTATTGTATTCCTTCTGTTGCCTGATATTTCGTGCATATTTGTGAAAAATAACAAATGTGTAACTATTCCACAGACAATAAACCTGCCATATGAAATAATGTATTTTTCGATTCTATTACGCACATTTGTTATAAAATTTTTATTAATTTTTATTTTACTTTAGAATCATTTAGGAACTTGTATAATTTTTTATTTTTAAAATATTTTTAAGTTTAAATATTCTTTTAAAAACCTTTCTACATACATGTTAAACATAGAAAAATCCTAAACAAACATCATTTATTTATGACGTTGATTAATATATTTATGGATTAGGGCATCATGCGCCGCAGAGGCTTCTTTTAGTCGGTTTGCAGACACATAAATATCATATAGTGTTACTATTTCTGGGAAAAAACAAAAACAAATGTCAGTATTTGGTATATATTGTAGCGTTTGGTTTTAAAAAAAAATTACAAAAAAAAAAACAAAAAAAAAAAAAAAAAACATGGACCATTATGTTGTACACTCATGAAACTTACCATTACTGACAACTTGTTCTTCACGTTCATCTCCGGATGATGCGCTCATGTCCCAACCTGATCCTTTCCCACCTAATTTCAACATAAGTTCATTTTGTTAGAGTTTTATCCATCTAGCAAAATATTTACCACTGTACTAACTTTGGCAAACCACATCATTACCATTGTCCTCCATATTCTCTTCTGACATTACATCAGCATCAGCATGTCCTGATGATGGTGAAATAACATCATAATCAAGGCTGTCTGCTTCCTCATTTAAAATGTGTAGGCTATTTTCACGGTTGGAATCCATGCTTGGAGCCAGCTGCTGTACAACATTTTCTTCATTATTGTTAGTGGCCTGGCTTGACTCATTATTCAAGGAATTTACATCTGTTAACATTAAATTAAAAAAAAAAAAAATTAAACAATAAAAAAAAAAAAGAAATAATGTGATTTTTTGATATAAAAAATCACAGCAGACCGTTAATGATTTTAAAAACAACAACTGTTATGTTTTTATATTATAAATCACATATATATATTATGTATGGATGAAAATATTATCTTACCAGCTATCACTACCAGGTCACTTCGAATTTCTTCTATTCTCTCCTTATCCCTGTACTTTAAATCAGCCCATTTCTTCAGTACCTGCGTTGATGTGCGTCTGATATGAAATTTATGGTACAGGCCCCTGCATATTTTTTTAACAACACTTCTTTTATGTGCCATAGGACGTTGATATGTCTTTGCACATATATAGTCCAGTGCATCCATCCTTTTCACCAAGTATTGGACCTCCCCTTGGCCCCAGACCTTTGCACGTTTGTTGGTTGACATTTTCTCTTTCAGTTTCGCTTTAGATCAGCAGGTACACAGTGTGGCGTGTCACATGGTCCTTTAGACGTTTGGACGTCATGACGTTTCTTTATTGATATGTTAACAAACTGAACATTGTATGTCGCCGTAATGTACATTAATAATACTTATGTGCTCATTTTTGTATGCGCAAATGGGAATTTTTTTTTTTTTTCTGTTTATTTTTTTTTTTTTCTGTTGGTTGTTTAGTTTTTATAAAAAAATTTCTGTGTTTAATATTTTATTTAAGGAAATGTGGCGTATATTGTTTTAATCATAATGTTTTATGTCATGTAAATAACAAACATATTAATAAATGTTAATTATCATACGAGAGAAATGATTGACAGAATGCTTGTAATGCTTAATTCGTTTTTTATAGTTTTTGGTTAATATTTAAATTAATATGTTTTCCTAAAGAAATATTTTGTTTACAATCATACATTCATTTGTGATGATTATAAATGTTTTCACAATAAAAAAAAAACCAATATTAACAATGTTGTATTAAGTAACATCAAACAATTTACTTTCATAACACAATAAACATTTTTCCACTCAAAATCATAATCTTTACACCCTTAAGGCAATTTGTTTTAAAAAAAAAAACATTTTCAAAAATATGACTTACATTATTTAAACACAACCATGCAATATCATGTTTAATGAGCACCTAAACTCATTAATTAATTATAAACATGCTGCCATGACACAGCCCCTGGGCCATTAAAAAAATTACAATAATTAGTTCTGTTTTCCATTGCATCCATCATACTACGTGTCAGGGGTGGCTGTGGCAAAAGATTATCCAGTGGGTTAACTTGCTGACGCCATGCCCCAAGCTCAACAACACCATTACTTTGAATTTCTACATCAACAAAGCCAGGTGGAACATATTCAAGACCATCTCTTTTTCTGAGAAAATTATGCAAATAACAGCATGCAAGCACAACATTGTCAATGGATTCAAGTTTTAAGTTGATTGGCATGGAAAAGATACGAAATCTACTGCTTAAGATGCCAAAAGCATTCTCAACAACTCTTCTAGCTCTGCATAGACGATAATTAAAAATGCGTCTTTCTACATTCAAGCCTGTAAGTGGATATGGCCGTAACAAATTACGTTGTAATGGAAAGGCCTCGTCCGCCAAAAAAACAAAATTTAAATTTCCAATTGCGCCACCACAATTAGGGAATTGCCATAATAGGTTGAATGTATTTGCAATTTTGTCCCAATCACTAGGACTATTTGGCAAATGCATGTAGTCATGTAAAGCATGTGCTATTGCCAAACATGTCTCTGGAATTAATGAGCTAAGTAGAGAGCGGGACACTGCTGATGAATACTGAAGGTCAGTCAAACTGCGTCCTGTAGCCAAGAATCGAAGAGTCACCCCCAAACGCTCGTCTACAGGTACTGCCTGACGCATTACGGTATTATTGCGCATGATATAAGGGCAGACTTTCTCTAAAAGGTATGAGAACGAGCTTTCCGACATGAGTAAGTAGTTTCTAAAGTCATGTGGGTTATGCTCTTGTAGGTCTCTTACAAGGTGCATGTGTGTATAGCGTTGTCTCTCTAGTAGCCATTTGCGTGCCCAAATTCGTCTTTTTCTAGTTCTGCATCGCATGTCATGATCCTCGGCAAGTGCAAGGGCTCCTCCGGCTACAAGCATGGCAGCTATGACGGCATTTTCAGGCTCACTACGCATATTTAGCCTGTATAACAGAGAATAATTTTGTAAATGTTTTGGTCTTTTTTTTTTTTTTTAAATAAGAAACCATTTTTTTAGGGTCTGACAATATAAACATTTAACAAATATGAATCTTATTCTTATTGGTCACAGTCATGTTTGACGTCTTTTAAACTTTAAAGTTTGGATGCCTGCAATCTTGAATAACATACAATAATGGACAATATAATATATCTAACTGTAATGTATTAAATAAACACAAATACAGTCATGATATAGGCTATTTACTAAATTATGATAAACCCAATTTAATACTACAAACATATGTAAATGTTATAATACAAAGGAAGACATAAATTAAAAAAAAAAACCCACATTTTCAACAATTATTGAGAAAAAATAAAAAAAAAAACAAAAATAAAAAAAAAAAAAAGATAAAAAAAAAAACCTCACATGCGAAGTTTATTTCACGGACGAATGACGCCAAACTATACGCCGGACACGGAGGCAGCAGGACACGTCCAAAACCTACGAAATGAACCTAGGAAATGAACCCACCAAATGGATAAACGCAAAAAGGATGCTAGCGTATTATATATATTATGCTCCAATCATGGAGCAGATGCATTAGCAAATAGGAAACAAGTAGGCGTATTGAACATTTAAACCACCATACACGCCCGTATCGATGATGACGCAAGAGGCAACAATTTTTTAAGTCGCTGTAGTAGTGTCACACGTAACGTAAAGTATGTTGAAAGGAACGAGCAACGATAGTTACAAAGAAATAACAACGATTTTTGGGAATTAGGACCCGTGTAGCCGATTAGCGATAAATCACGCTTTTGCGACGATTTTACATCGCTGAACGCTGTTACACAAAGCTATATCGCTAACGATTGCGGAAGTGCGTCACCAAAACCGTGACCCCAACGACAAAACTCCGGCGATATCGCAGTGTGTAAAGCCTGCTTTAGAATTCAGCAGAGGGAGGAGATGAGATGATCATATATACCATATCATTGCTATAAGCAGAAAGCGGAGTTAGAATTCAGCAGAGGGAGGGGATGAGATGATCATATATTCCATATCATTGCTATAAGCAGAAAGCGGAGTTAGAATTCAGCAGAGGGAGGAGATGAGATGATCATATATACCATATCATTGCTATAAGCAGAAAGCGGAGTTAGAATTCAGCAGAGGGAGGAGATGAGATGATCATATATACCATATCATTGCTATAAACAGAAAGCAGAGTTAGAATTCAGCAGAGGGAGGAGATGAGATGATCATATTAGAATTCAGCAGAGGGAGGAGAGGAGATGATCATATATACCTGTATGAAGAGATGAGAGATGAATGTTAGATTCATGCCATGAATAACTGCAGTGCACTTATTAAAATCAGCACTTTATAAAATCTGCACAAATGCCCCCTGCATAAATGTTATCTAAAATTACTGGATTTTCTTCAATTTCATTAAGCATAATCTCACTAAATTGCAGCCACCTGTCTGGATCATCCTCCAATGAACCATGAATTAGACATGGACGAAAAGCTTTCCACCCAATAAATTTCACGATTTGCATGATAGAAGCTCGTGAAAATCCCAATTCTAAAGAGACTCTTCTGGTGGACTTTTTTGGACTCTGAACAAATGTTTCAGCAACAAGTTGTTTATTATTTTCTGTACAGACTGTTTTGGGTCGACCAGTTTTTGGAGCTTTATGGATTGAGCCAGTGCCATCGAATTTGTCACGAATGCAGTAAATGGTTTGTTTCTTTGGGGCTTGAGAACCAAATGTTTCAACCCAATTTGCTCTACAGGTTTCAGCATTTTGGGATTTCCAATACTCTTTTAAAAATCCATTTTCTTTGATCTGTATTTAAATTATTTGCCATTATGAGTTATCTGAATTATCTGAAAAGAACAGATTTGGGGGAGACTTATCTGTGAAAACTGGATCTGTGAAACTGACTCAGTTGCCCTTAGCAACCAATCAGAGTCTACCTTTCATTTTCCAAAGAGTCTGTGAAGAATGAAAAGTGGAATCTGATTGGTTGCTAAGGGCAACTAAGTCAGTTTCACTTTAAACCATGTTTGATAAATCTCCCCCTTCATAACCCTATTACACATACTGTCCACCTACTTTTGGACCACCCTGTATATATTTTTTTTCACTAAAATACAAAGGAAAATGCTATCTTTAACTTTATTCCTTTTAGAGATCAGTTCATCTTCAACCTGCTGAACTGTTCACAATAACAGAAATTTGACCAGGGGTGCCCATACGTTTTCACGCCACTGTACCGCTCCTATTATATAGTACCAACATATTCTAGAATGCTGAGTGGAGAATGTCTTTCAACCTTAGATAATTTGTAACATGTATAAATAATGAGAAAAATTCAGGTAAATATTTAGGTACCTTATTCATCATGACCTGCATGGTACACGTTGGTCTTGATAAAAGAGCATGTTGAAGTCAAATGTTCATTTATTTAGGATGGCATAAGCCTCTTATTGAATCAGGTGTGACTAATAAGTATTACATGCCTCCGTATGCCTTGCTATAAATGTTACTCCAGTCAAGTCCCGATTCTTTTAATAGGCCAATACACAGAGCCTATTAGAATATACCAGCAGTCTCCCCAGCAGTATTCTATCTAGCCCAAAGTATCCTGAAGTTCTCAGCATGATTAGCTCTTGTATCTTGTTTCAATTAAGTCCCAATTTGCACCTGCACCACCCAGAGTGACGCCTATTTTGCGACTTATCAATGTGTTTGACATCAGATTTCTGGTGAAAACACATTGATGAATCAGGGCATTCAGGCAAAAGTCACTCTGATTTAATTCTAGCTCAGGATGTCACTGTTGAAAGTACAGCATCAATACTATGCCAAAGTAAAAATGTCTCATTTTTTAAAAAGCGAATACACCGGATATTGTTCGTTTAGCTTTTAGCTTCAAAAAGGGAAAAAAACCACTAATTTTGAATGTATTATGGAAACACAATTAGCAAAAATTTAAAGGAAGTAAAACTATAAATTACCCTTCATTCTCAAAATGTATCCTTAATGCCCATTATTTCATTTACTTCCAGCACTGGATCTTGTTAAAGTCCTGTAAAGTACATACTGTTCAAAAGCACTATACTTGAAACTGTTACACTTCATAGTCCTAATGTTTTGGTGATAATGACCTAAAGTCTTAGCTTATTTTTTTTCTATGATGAGAACTAGATATGTCAACTTTTGACTCTCACAATGACTTACACTTTCTAGTCAAATAATTAGCTTCTAGGCTGCGTCACTATTTTTAGCAATCGAGATTAACTTTAAGACAGCAGTTGTTTGTTGAAATAAACATTATGTAAATTAGGGTCTTAATATCCTTCCTTCTAACTGGCATTGATGTTATTTGCCTCCTTGCTTTTCTTGAATTCTCACAAGAATTCTGTCTGTATTCACACAGTTGTTTCATTCTTTTTAACCTAAATCTCTTATGCACATATTCATTAGTGAAAATGTTCAATAATATTCCCACTGGTTCTTACTCTTATCTATGCTTGACATTAAAATGCATTAATTCCAAATGATGTTGTAAAATAGCATGCTACATTATCTTTATAGGCATTGTCTCTTTTACCTGAAACTTTTGAAACTTTTAAAGGAAATCTGTCACCAGGTTTCCCTACCCTATGTGAGAACAGCATAAAGTAGGGGCAGAGATGTGTCACTATCTACACTGGTTTCTGAATTTTTTATAAAATCCCTGTTTCATCTGTTTCAGATATACCAGTTATATCAATGTAGAGCTCTTTATGATCCTGCCCACACCACTGATTGACATATTTTTGTGTATTCTGTGTATGGGAAAAAGCTGCCAATCATTGATGGAGGTGGGGTCAGACTACCTGGTTGCAGGTTTGTTAGTCCTCTAGTAATAGTTTCTTGTGATTTTACCAAAACTACATCAGGCAAACGAGTGAGCCAATGAGAGATACATTGTTGGAATAAAAGTTCTCTGTCTCAACATCATGCTGCTCTTGGTAATACAAAACATGGTGATAGATTCCCTTTAAAACAGGATATACAAACTGATATATACTAATACTAGCTGTAGTATGTGGTGTTGCCTGGGATAGTAACTGTCTTTCTGTCTCTTTCCTACTGTCCCTTTCTGTCTGTCTCCCTCTCTGTCTGTCTATCTTTCACTTTCTGTGTCTATCTCTATCTGTCTCTCTGTCTGTCTGTCTCTTTCCCTGTCTGTCTCTCTATCTCTTTGTCTGTCAGTCTGTGTCTCTGTCTGTTTCTCTGTGTGTCTCTATCTGTCTGTCTCTGTCTGTCTGTCTCTTCCTCTGTGTGTCTGTCTCTGTGTTTTTCTGTCTCTGTCTGTCTCTCTCTATCTGTCTCTTTGTCTGTCTGTCTCTCTCTCTCTGTCTGAATCTCTCTGTCTCTGGCTATCTATTTCTTTCCCTGTCTGTCTCTTTTCCTGTCTGCGTCTATCTGTATATTTCCTTGTCTGTCTTGTTCCCTGTCTGTCTGTGTATGTCTGTCTCTTTGTCTGTGTCTATTTGTATCTGTCTGTCTCTGTCTGCATCTTTCGTTGTCTGTCTGTGTCTGTCTGTCTGTGTCTGTGTGTCTCTTTCCCTGTCAGTCTGTCTCTTTCCCTGTCAGTCTGTCTCTTTCCCTGTCTGTCTCTGTTCCTGTCTGTCTCTTTCCCTGTCTGTCTCTTTCCCTGTCTGTCGCTTTCTGTCTCTGTCTGTATCTTTCTCTGTCTGTCTGTGTATGTCTGTCTCTTTGTGTCTATCTGTATCTGTGTGTCTCTGTTTGTATCTTTCCCTGTCTGTCTGTGTCTGTCTATTTGTCTGTGTCTATCTGTATCTGTCTCTCTCTTTGTCTGTGTCTGTCTTTCTGTCTGTCTCTTTCCCTATCTGTCTCTTTCTCTGTTTGTCTCTCTGTGTCTCTTTCCCTGTCTGCTTGTCTGTATCATTCCTTGTCTGTTTCTTTCCCTTTTCCCTCTATCTCTATCTGTCTATTTCCTGATCTGCCTGTCTGTCTCTGTCTGCATCATTCTCTGTGGGTAGTCCAGCCAATCTGTGAGAAAGGTGCAGGCGTAGATATAATGTTGCCTTCATCCAAAAGTGGTGCTCTCGATGTCTGATAGAGCTCAACACTAGAGTTGAGCGCGGTTCGTGGTTCGAGGTTCTCCAGTTCAGGGCTCGAGTGATTTTGGGGGCTGTTCGAGATCGAACTAGAACTCGAGCTTTTTGCAAAAGCTCGATAGTTCTAGATACGTTCGAGAACGGTTCTAGCAGCAAAAAGAAGGGCTTTTTACAGCTACAGTGTGCAGGAGCCATCGCTGGCAGCCTGCCAGAAGCTGGTAACCAAGATAAACATCGGGTATCCAAGCAAAACGCTTTGGTTAGTAACCCGATGTTTATCTTAGTTACGTGCAGGAAGCCCACACTTTCCCGCTCAGCTCGCTCCGCCCCCTCCTGCCCGCGGCATGTACACATACATACATACACACACACACACACACACACACACACACACACACACACACACACACATGGTCCCGCTCGGCTTACCTGCGGTCGGCCCGGGGGCAGCAGTCCTTGGCACTGGAAACTGTGCCTGCCGGCCCTTTAAGGCCACTGTGTTCTCCTGCATTGAGCATCATCTGTGGGCGGAGCTACCGCCCGGCGTCCTGCTCGGTCGCACAGATGAAGGAGTCACAGTGCCAGCCAGCGACCCCCAGCACATCGCTTCCCTCCGGCGCTGTGTGGGCCCCATCTGCACCGTGACCTGATCAGTATGTGGGACATCACTCCCTCCCCGCCCCTCCCTGTCCCCCCGTGCGTGTGTGGGCCCCGCAGAGCCGTGTGTGTGACCCCTGGAGCCGCGTGTGTGGGCCCCGCAGAGCCGTGTGTGTGACCCCCTGAGCCGCGTGTGTGGGCTCCGCAGAGCAAGGTGTGTGTTTGTATGTATGCATGCAGCAGAGCAGTATGCATGTCTATATGTATGTATGTATGCAGCAGAGCAGTATGCGTGTCTGTATGTATGTATGTATATATGCAGCAGAGCAGTATGCGTGTCTATATGTATGTATGTATGCAGCAGAGCAGTATGCGTGTCTGTATGTATGTATGTATGCAGCAGAGCAGTATGCGTGTCTGTATGTATGTATGTATATATGCAGCAGAGCAGTATGCGTGTCTATATGTATGTATGTATGCAGCAGAGCAGTATGCGTGTCTGTATGTATGTATGTATATATGCAGCAGAGCAGTATGCATGTCTGTATGTATGTATATATGCAGCAGAGCAGTATGCGTGTCTGTATGTATGTATATATGCAGCAGAGCAGTATGCGTGTCTGTATGTATGTATATATGCAGCAGAGCAGTATGCGTGTCTATGTATGTATGTATATATGTAGCAAAGTAGTATGCATGTCTGTATGTATGCATGTATGTATGCAGCAGAGCAGTATGCGTGTCTGTATGTATGTATATATATGCAGCAGAGCAATATGCGTGTCTGTATGTATGTATGCATGTATGTATGCAGCAGAGCAGTATACGTGTCTGTATGTATGTATATATGTAGCAGAGTAGTATGCGTGTCTGTCTGTATATATATATGCAGCAGAGCAATATGCGTGTCTGTCTGTATGTATGCATGTATGTATGCAGCAGAGCAGTATACGTGTCTGTATGTATGTATGTATATATGCAGCAGAGCAGTATGCGTGTCTATATGTATGTATATATGCAGCAGAGCAGTATACGTGTCTGTATGTATGTATGTATATATGCAGCAGAGCAGTATGCGTGTCTGTATGTATGTATGTATATATGCAGCAGAGCAGTATGCGTGTCTATATGTATGTATGTATGCAGCAGAGCAGTATGCGTGTCTGTATGTATGTATATATGCATCAGAGCAGTATGCGTGTCTGTATGTATGTATGTATATATGCAGCAGAGCAGTATGCGTGTCTGTATGTATGTATATATGCAGCAGAGCAGTATGCGTGTCTGTATGTATGTATATATGCAGCAGAGCAGTATGCGTGTCTGTATGTATGTATATATGCAGCAGAGCAGTATGCGTGTCTGTATGTATGTATATATGCAGCAGAGCAGTATGCGTGTCTGTATGTATGTATATATGCAGCAGAGCAGTATGCGTGTCTGTATGTATGTATGTATATATGTAGCAAAGTAGTATGCATGTCTGTATGTATGTATATATATATGCAGCAAAGCAATATGCGTGTCTGTATGTATGTATGCATGTATGTATGCAGCAGAGCAGTATACGTGTCTGTATGTATGTATATATGTAGCAGAGTAGTATGCGTGTCTGTCTGTATATATATATGCAGCAGAGCAATATGCGTGTCTGTCTGTATGTATGCATGTATGTATGCAGCAGAGCAGTATACGTGTCTGTATGTATGTATGTATATATGCAGCAGAGCAGTATGCGTGTCTGTATGTATGTATGTATATATGCAGCAGAGCAGTATGCGTGTCTATATGTATGTATGTATGCAGCAGAGCAGTATGCGTGTCTGTATGTATGTATGTATATATGCAGCAGAGCAGTATGCGTGTCTGTATGTATGTATGTATATATGCAGCAGAGCAGTATGCGTGTCTGTATGTATGTATATATGCAGCAGAGCAGTATGCGTGTCTGTATGTATGTATATATGCAGCAGAGCAGTATGCGTGTCTGTATGTATGTATATATGCAGCAGAGCAGTATGCGTGTCTGTATGTATGTATATATGCAGCAGAGCAGTATGCGTGTCTGTATGTATGTATATATGCAGCAGAGCAGTATGCGTGTCTGTATGTATGTATATATGCAGCAGAGCAGTATGCGTGTCTGTATGTATGTATATATGCAGCAGAGCAGTATGCGTGTCTGTATGTATGTATGTATATATGTAGCAAAGTAGTATGCATGTCTGTATGTATGTATATATATATGCAGCAGAGCAATATGCGTGTCTGTATGTATGTATGCATGTATGTATGCAGCAGAGCAGTATACGTGTCTGTATGTATGTATATATGTAGCAGAGTAGTATGCGTGTCTGTCTGTATATATATATGCAGCAGAGCAATATGCGTGTCTGTCTGTATGTATGCATGTATGTATGCAGCAGAGCAGTATACGTGTCTGTATGTATGTATGTATATATGCAGCAGAGCAGTATGCGTGTCTGTATGTATGTATGTATATATGCAGCAGAGCAGTATGCGTGTCTATATGTATGTATGTATGCAGCAGAGCAGTATGCGTGTCTGTATGTATGTATGTATATATGCAGCAGAGCAGTATGTGTGTCTGTATGTATGTATGTATATATGCAGCAGAGCAGTATGCGTGTCTGTATGTATGTATATATGCAGCAGAGTAGTATGCGTGTCTGTATGTATGTATATATGCAGCAGAGCAGTATGCGTGTCTGTATGTATGTATATATGCAGCAGAGCAGTATGCGTGTCTGTATGTATGTATGTATATATGTAGCAAAGTAGTATGCATGTCTGTATGTATGTATATATATATGCAACAGAGCAATATGCGTGTCTGTATGTATGTATGCATGTATGTATGCAGCAGAGCAGTATACGTGTCTGTATGTATGTATATATGTAGCAGAGTAGTATGCGTGTCTGTCTGTATATATATATGCAACAGAGCAATATGCGTGTCTGTCTGTATGTATGCATGTATGTATGCAGCAGAGCAGTATACGTGTCTGTATGTATGTATGTATATATGCAGCAGAGCAGTATGCGTGTCTGTATGTATGTATATATGCAGCAGAGCAGTATGCGTGTCTGTATGTATGTATGTATATATGCAGCAGAGCAGTATGCGTGTATGTATGTATATATGCAGCAGAGCAGTGTGCGTGTCTGTATGTATGTATGTATGCAGCAGAGCAATATGCGTGTCTGTCTGTATGTATGCATGTATGTATGCAGTAGAGCAGTATGCGTGTCTGTATGTATGCATGTATATATGCAGCAGAGCAGTATGCGTGTCTGTATGTATGCATGTATGTATGCAGCAGAGCAGTATATGTATCTGTATGTATGTATGTATATATGCAGCAGAGCAGTATGCATGTCTGTATGTATGTATATATGCAGCAGAGCAGTATGCGTGTCTGTATGTATGTATGTATATATGCAGCAGAGCAGTATGCGTGTCTGTATGTATGCATGTATATATGCAGCAGAGCAGTATGCGTGTCTGTATGTATGCATGTATGTATGCAGCAGAGCAGTATGCGTGTCTGTATGTATGCATGTATGTATGCAGCAGAGCAGTATGCGTGTCTGTATGTATGCATGTATGTATGCAGCAGAGCAGTATGCGTGTCTGTATGTATGCATGTATGTATGCAGCAGAGCAGTATGCGTGTCTGTATGTATGCATGCAGAGCAGTATGCGTGTCTGTCTGTCTGTATGTATGTATGTATGTATGTATGCAAAAGAGCAGTATGCGTGTCTGTCTGTATGTATGTATGCATGTATGTATGCAGCAGAGCAGTATGCGTGTCTGTATGTATGTATGCAGCAGAGCAGTGTGTGTGTGTGTCTGTATGTATGTATGCAGCAGAGCAGTATGCGTGTCTGTCTGTATGTATGTATGCAGCAGAGCAGTGTGTGTGTGTGTCTGTATGTATGCAGCAGAGCAGTATGTGTGTGTCTGTCTATATGTATGTATGCATGCAGAGCAGTATGTGTGTGTCTGTATGTATGTATGCAGCATAGCAGTGTGTGTCTCTGTATGTATGCATGTATGATGTGTATCTATGTATGTCAGTGTATATGACTGTATAGATTTGTCTGTTTATATGTATTTTTGTGAGTTTGTCTTTAAATATGTATATGTACGTGTATGTATCTGTGTATGTGTGTGTGTCTGCGTGTTTATGGGACCCACTGAGACTCTTCCGCCCGGGGCCCACAAAAACCTGGAGCCGGCCCTGCCTGCGGTGATGAAGTCCCGCCATCCCGACCTCAGCGCTGTCACTGTCCTCCATGGTCGCCGCTTGTCACATCACCTTCTCTCGCTTCCGACCCGAGACTGACTAGCGGTGACGTCACGGGCCTCTCGCGATTCTTGGCTGTGAAGGCGGCGGTCATTGAACTTAGTGACAGGGGCTGTCAGCAGTGCTGGAGATCAGCGCAGGTAATGTACCTCGCTGACAGCAGCACTTGTCATGCCCTGCAGTGACCTGGGCTGACCCATTGATGTTAGCTCAGGTCACTGCATTGCTCTCCCAGCCAATGGGGAACATCCTGCTCTTCATTGACTGGGACAGTGTGGATCGTCATGGCAACCCCTTGGATTACACCAGACCTGGATTTGTTTTTCTTTCTAATAAATTGGTTAAAGAGGGAATGTTTTGGGGAGTGTTTTTTCAAATAAAAATGTGTTTGTCGTCTATTTTTTTTATTACTGACTGGGTTGGTGATGTCGGGTATCTGATAGACGCCTGACCTCACCAACCCCAGGGCTTGATGCCAGGTGACATTACACACCTGGTATTAACCCCATATATTACCCCGTTTGCCACCGCACCAGGGCGCGGGATGAGCTGGGGCGAAGCACCAGGATTGGCGCATCTAATGGATGCGCCACTTCTGGGGCGGCTGCGGCCTGCTATTTTTAGGCTGGGGAGAGTCCAATAACCATGGACCTCCCTAGTCTGAGAATATCAGGCCCCAGCTGTCTGCTTTACCTTGGCTGGTGATCCAATTTTGGGGGACCCCTACGTGTTTTTTTTTTTAATTATTTATTTAATTTAAAATAACAGCGTGGGGTGCCCTCAGTTTTGGATTACCAGCCAAGGTGAGGTTGCCAGCTGTGGTCTGCAGGCTGCAGCCGTCTGCTTTACCCTAGCTGGCTACAAAACTAGGGGGAACCCTACGTCATTTTTTTTTTCATTTTTTTGGCTAAATACAAAGCTAAGCACCCCTTAGTGCCACATGAAAGGCACCAAAGGGTGCTCCACTTTTTCTCCACTTTTTCTCCATTTTTTTCTCCACTTTTTCTCCACTTTTTCTCCACGTTTTCTCCACTTTTTCTCCACTTTTTCTCCATTTTTTCTCCACTTTTTTCTCCACTTTTTCTCCACTTTTTCTCCATTTTTTCTCCACTTTTTTCTCCACTTTTTCTCCACTTTTTCTCCACTTTTTCTCCACTTGTTCTCCATTTTTTTCTCCACTTTTTCTCCACTTTTTCTCCACGTTTTCTCCACTTTTTCTCCACTTTTTCTCCATTTTTTCTCCACTTTTTTCTCCACTTTTTCTCCACGTTTTCTCCACTTTTTCTCCACTTTTTCTCCATTTTTTCTCCACTTTTTTCTCCACTTTTTCTCCACTTTTTCTCCACTTTTTCTCCACTTTTTTCTCCACTTTTTCTCCACTTTTTCTCCACTTTTTCTCCACTTTTTCTCCTTTTTTTTCTCCACTTTTTCTCCACTTTTTCTCCACTTATTCTCCACTTTTTCTCCACTTTTTCTCCACTTTTTCTCCACTTTTTCTCCATTTTTTTCTCCACTTTTTCTCCACTTTTTCTCCACTTTTTCTCCATTTTTTTCTCCACTTTTTCTCCACTTATTCCCCACTTTTTCTCCACTTTTTCTCCACTTTTTATTCACTTTTTATCCACTTTTTATCCACTTTTTATCCATTTTTTTCTCCATTTTTTCTCCACTTTTTCTCCATTTTTACTCCACTTTTTCTCCACTTTTTCTCCATTTTTTTCTCTACTTTTTCTCCACTTTTTCTCCACTTTTTCTCCTTTTTTTTCTCCACTTTTTCTCCACTTTTTCTCCACTTATTCCCCACTTTTTCTCCACTTATTCTCCACTTTTTCTCCATTTTTTTCTCCACTTATTCTCCACTTTTTCTCCACTTTTTCTCCACTTTTTCTCCACTTATTCTCCACTTTTTCTCCATTTTTTTCTCCACTTATTCTCCACTTTTTCTCCACTTTTTCTCCACTTTTTCTCCACTTATTCTCCACTTTTTCTCCACTTATTCTCCACTTTTTCTCCACTTATTCTCCACTTATTCTCCACTTTTTCTCCACTTTTTCTCCATTTTTTTCTCCACTTTTTCTCCACTTTTTCTCCATTTTTTTCTCCACTTTTTCTCCACTTTTTCTCCGTTCTTTTTCTATGGTCGGTCTACCCATTAGCTCTGCCATGCATACTGTAGCTCTACACCTACTGCACATGTTACTTTATGATTGACATCTCTTTCGTACCAGAGCTGTCTAAGTCTACTCTGACCCCATATTTGTCATTACTATATTGTCCTTGTACTGTATTATGACATTTGTATCATGTGTTTCATTTCTTGCTGTGTTGCAATTTTTTTGCTGCATCCCAATTGTACCTCTACATTGTTCGAGTTTATGTTATTGTTCTCTCACTCTTATGTGATACTGATTATTGTCATTTTTCATGATTACATGCAGATAAGTCCAATCTGACGAAGGCTCAGGCTGAAACGTCATTTGTAACTTGTTTTGGACAAAAACATATATGCTTATGAAAAAAAATTTTTTCTTAATACGGACCAATAAAGAGTGATTTTGCATTACTATCCGTTGTGACTTACTGACTTAGTCTGGGAGATTTAGAGTGCCGAGGTTACTCACTAATTTTATCTATTATTACCTCTGAGCAGCTATATACCAGTGAGCAGAGCTTCCTCTACAGTAGTTCTCCTGATTAGGCATGCCCTTACCTCATGAGCAGGGCATTGCAGCTTTGGTAGCAACCATTACGACATGGACTCTGCTGCTGTGGACCCGGGGAGAGTGAGTGCAGATTCATTGCACCCACACTCCTCACATGAAGGGTCCGCACTCCTAGAAAATGGGGGATACGTTCCCTGAGTGTCTCCCCCCCATATTCTAGACGGTCCAGAGTCGTCGTGGGACCCCTTTATTTTTTTTCTTACAATAAATTGGTGAAAGAGGAAATGTTTTGGGGACTGTTTTTTCAAATAAATTTCTTTTGTCGATTTTTTTTTTTGTTAGTACTGACAGTTTATGATGTTGGGTATCTAATAGACGCCATGACATCACAAACTGCTGGGCTTGATCTCAGGTGACTTTACAGCTAGTATCAACCCGATTTATTACCCCGTTTGCCACTGCACCAGGGCACGGGATGAGCTGGGGTGAAGCGCCAGGATTGGCGCATCTAGTGGATGCACCACGTCTGGGGTGCCTGCGGCCTGCTATTTTTAGGCTGTGAAGGCCCAATAACTATGGACCTTCCCACCCTGAGAATACCAGACCACAGCTGTCCGCTTTACCTTGGCTGGTGATCCAATTTGGGGGGGACCCTACTTTTATTGTGTAATTATTAATATTTATAAAATAATTATAAAAAAGAGCCTGAGGGGACCTCCACATTGGATCCCCAACCACGGTAAAGCTGCCAGCTGTGGTTTTCAGGCTACAGCCGTCTGCTTTACCCTAGCTGGCTATCAAAAATGGGGGGACCCAACGTCATTTTTTTTTTAACCATTTTTTAAATAGAAAAAATTAATGGGCTTCCCTGTATTTTGATTGCCAACCAAGGTAACGGCAGGCAGATGGGGGTGGCAACCCATAGCTGTCTGCTTTATCTGCGCTGAGAATCAAAAATACCGCGGAGCGCTACGTCATTTTTTTAAAGATTTATTTTTACAGCACTGTGATGTCTAGCAATCAAAATACAGGGAAGCCCATTTTATTTTTAGTTATTTAAATAAATAATTAAAAAAAATATATATGGGCTCCCGCTGCATTTTTTGTATTGCTAGCTAAGGGTAATCCAAGCAGCTACTGGCGGCTAACCCCCACTGCTTGGTGTTACCTTCACTGGCAATGGAAAATCCAGGGAAGCATTTTTTATTTTTTTTGCCAAAAAACTACAAAAAAAAGGACGTGAGCTTCGCCATATTTTTGTATGCTAGCCAGGTACAGCAGGCAGCCACAGGCTGCCTCCAACCCCCAGTTGCCTATTTGTACCCGGCTGGGAACCAAAAATATAGGGAAGCCCGTTTTTTTTTAATTATTTCACTTATTTCATGAAATAATTAAAAAACAAATGACGTGGGCTTCGCCCCATTTTTGTGTCCAGCCGGGTACAACTAGGCAGCTGGGGATTGGAATCCGCAGCACAGGTTAGCCCGAGGTTTCCGGGCCCCTCTACTGCGGATTTCAGTCCGCAGCCGCCCCAGAAAATGGCGCTCTCATAGAAGCGCCATCATCTGGCGCTGTATCCAACTCTTCCAACAGCCCTGGAGCCGGGTGGCTTGTTGGGTAATCATGAGTTAATACTGGCTTTGTTTTACTAGCCAGTATTAAGCCAGAGATTCTTAATGTCAGGCACGTTTGACCCGGCCATTAAGAATCTCCAATAAAGGGTTAAAAAAAACACCACACAGAGAAAAAATACTTTAATAGAAATAAATACACAGACACATTAGAGACTCCATCTTTATTACCCCCTGTCAGCCCTCCACGATCCTGCTCTTCTGTCTTCTTTCTTTCTAGTGTAGTAGTAGTGACGATTGTAGTGAGGATGAGATTCACTAGCTCATCACTTGGGGCTGGGGAACCTCCATCCTCACTACAATGCTCACTACAATCCTCACTAGTGTAGTAGTAGTGAGGATTGTAGTGAGGATGAGATTCACCAGCTCATCACTTGGGGCTGGGGAACCTCCATCCTCACTACAATGCTCACTACAATCCTCACTAGTGTAGTAGTAGTGACGATTGTAGTGAGGATAAGGTTCACCAGCTCATCACTTGGGGCTGGGGAACCTCCATCCTCACTACAATGCTCACTACAATCGTGCAGCCTTCACTCCGTGAGTGATCAGTGCTGGCTGTCAGAGGTAACAGCGGTAACGCTGACAGACGCGTTACCATAGCAACGGTGCTCTCGGAGCCGCGGTTAGCGGTGACATCACCGCTAACTGCGTTGCTATGGCAACGGTGATCTCCGTTAATGACCGGCTGTGACAGCCGGTCCCTAACGGAACGGGGAGTCGACCGTGTGCTAGAGCATGTCGCCGGTACACGGCGATACACATATGTGCACCGTGTACCGGAGAGATGCACTCGCAGGTCCTACATGACGTGTCATAGTCATGTGACCAGTCTGTAGCCAATGAGATAATAGCCACGTGACTGGTCACATGGCTATTCTGACGTCACGACAGGTCCTGCATCTCTGCTGGCAGTGCCGGTCACGGGAGGATTCAGCGATCATCGGATGGAATAGCGGCAGGAGACAGAGAGCAGAAGGGATCGCGAGGACCGGTAAGTGTTATGGCAATGTTTATTAACTGTTTGTGTACATTTATCATGCATTTTTATGTGTTTGTGATTGCCTCCCATTCTAGCCTATACGTTCGAGTTCGGTTCGTCGAACGTTCGACGAACCGAACTCGAACGGGACCCCCGTTCGGCGAGCCGACCTCGAGCCGAACCGGGACCGGTTCGCTCATCTCTACTCAACACCAGCAGCTATTTCCACTTCTAAAACAACTGACGACCTGACAATCACACTGCCTGTCGCGGTTAAAGGGGTGGAAGGTCTGCGCCCAAAAGTATGTGTGACATAGAGGATGAAGAGCACTTGATGTACGCATTGTAGCACAGTGACCTTCCCACTGAGACCTGAGACCTATGCTTCATTTAAAGTTGTGTACAGGGTGGGATCCCCAGTATACAGCAAAACCACGCACTAGGAAAAGGACTCTAGACAGTTGGCTTGATAAATGATTGCTTAACTTTACCAAAACAAACAATAACAACCATGCATAAAACTGAAAGAATAGAACAATCTATTCACAAGTCCAAAAGCCTACAACCCTATGCTGCGACACTCGTAATGGTGATTTATACCCACTTCTCACCAACCTTTGCCTAACCAAGGTACTGTCTAAACAGTTGCTTACTACCTGGTAATCCCTCTGCATAGCAGGAGTAATTGTGTGTGTGTGTGTGTGTGTGTGTGTGTGTGTGTGTGTGTGCAAACACGACCTACAAGTGACGCATCATAAGAGCTTACAACTTATCTACCTAAACATAGACAAAACCCATTAACCCCCCTGAATACCCTTGTTTGCTGAAGCCTCACAGATAAGGCAGATAATAAAAGTGGTAAGGCAAACCACACAGCTAGGCAACACAGTCCTGGTAATCTTGTAAACCAACAGTCAATGCAAACATATGTTGCTGTCCCTCTAGGATTTTAACTGTAACTGACAAACTGACAGAGCAGTGGCAGCAAGTCTTATTGTCTATATAGTCGGCCTAAGCAGAACAAATATGTGTTTTGTTACCAAAACAAAGTGTTGTGTGCACGCAGTACTGGCTGGGCCCAGCTTACCGTACCCTGGTACTGTGGTGTCCAGTTGCCATAAATACAGACTTGACGATCCTCTCACAGTAGTCAATATAGCCAGCAACTGAAGAATGGCGGTCTCCGGCACAGGCGTTACGGTCCTCCTCACCAAACTCCAACATGAGTCTCCTCACAATCCACTTAAGTGTTTCCGCAGCGGCTCCTTTCTGTTACGCACACCTTTCGCTTTAACTTAAGCTCACATACTGCACCTCCTCCAGTCTCCAAGTCCACAGCCGAAGATCGTTTTGCTATTGATATAGTGACCAAACAGTCAAAGGCAGATGCAAAACAGTAGCCCCTTGTGGGTGGTTAGCAACAATGCATACAATGAACGACAAATATGCATCTTACATTCACAGTGGATAAAGGTCATCAATACACCCTCACCCTATCACTTCATATCCATGTAACGGTTCATGGACGAAGTACTCAAACTAGTGAGTTTTTGGCCTCTACTTACAGATTGGTGACAAATCTTACAGATGACATGAGTTGGTTGGCCCGCTCCGCTAGCCCGCATTGTATCATGGTGAGCTTCCCACTGGGATATATGCTTGTTATTCATGTGACGATTCATGGAAGAAGTTGTCAAACTGGTGAGGTTTTGGCCTCTACTTATAGATTGGCGACAAATCTTACAGATCACATGATTTGGGAGATCCTTTGGAGGTCAAAAAAGGCCCAGGCTAGGCAAGGCTTACAGCCCATGCGGCTTGCAAAGCTACCACGACTTCTGCTCAGAGGCAGAGTTGTGGTTGAGGATTCAGTTGTTGACGTGCTTCCAGTACTTCGTCTCTGTCCAGGAAGACGCAACCTAACCTCCTCGTCAGTAGCATCCTCTACCACCTCCTCTGCTGACCTCATCGACTGGCTGACTGTGGTTTGACAGTAAGTGGGGTCTCCAACCTCATCATCACCCTGTGTGTTTTCACGCCCCTCGTCCTGACTCCTCAGAGCCAACCTCTTCCTGCCCTGACTGAATAGTAAAGTTGTCGTTCCAATCAGGTATCTGAGTCTCATCAGCATGTTCCCCATTGTCTCCACCAAGAGGAGTTACAGTTTGGGAATAAGGGTCTACATTATGCTCAGAACCTTCTTCATCGAGGCCTGGATCCGACTCACAAGGCATCTGGGCATCAGTGCAGATCATTTACCTATCTGGACTCACTGCAGCTTTTGAGCAGACCTCTGATTCCCAGGCTATAGTGTGACTGAACAGCTCTGCAGACTCAACCATCTCTGTTACCCCATACTCAGCAGGGTGGGTGGAAACTTGAGAGCTGGCAGGAAGCAAGTGCGATTGGGGTGACATCACAGAGGAATGGAGTATTTGGGATATTGAAGTTGAGGTGGAAGAGAGGCCACTTGATGGAGCACTTAAGATCCATTCAAGCACCTGCTGTTTTGGTGCCTCATCTACATATGGTAGCGATGGTCATGTCCATAACAAACGGATCAGATCAGATTATCCACGGGAAGAAGTAGACATTTTATTTTAGCTGTAAGATGGTGTTACAAATCGATGCAGCTTTAGCCGCAAGTAGCCTGCTGCGGTTCCAGTTGCGCACAGGCATCGGCTGCCATTTTTGGCCGTGCCTCGGTCATCCAGCTGGCTGCTTCCTCCTTCACATCAAAGTGTGGAGAGGCGGCTAGTGCGCATGCGTGTGCCGATTTACCCCAGCCACAGCCTAAGTCCAGTGTTTCACTTAGTGAGCATGCTCAGCCTGACTGTGCCATTCCTGAGGTTAAGTCCTCAGTTTTTCTACTGAGCATGCTCCCACACTTAGGGGCACTTTTCACACTGCGACATCGCAGGTGCGATGTCGGTGGGGTCAAATTGAAAATGACGCACTTCCGGCATCGCATGCGACATCGCAGTGTGTAAAGGCTGGATGATACGATTAACGAGCGCAAAAGCGTCGTAATCGTATCATCGGTACAGCGTCGGCGTAATCCATAATTACGCTGACGCAATGGTCCGATGTTGTTCCTCGCTCCTGCGGCAGCACACATCGCTGTGTGTGAAGTCGCAGGAGCGAGGAACGTCTCCTACCGGCCTCACTGCGGCTTCCGTAGGATATGCGGAAGGAAGGAGGTGGGCAGGATGTTTACATCCTGCTCATCTCCGCCCCTCCGCTCTGATTGGCCGCCTGCCGTGTGACGTCGCAGTGACGCCGCACGACCCGCCCCCTTAACAAGGAGGCGGGTCGCCGGCCACAGGGACGTCGCACGGCAGGTGAGTGTGTGTGTGAAGCTGGCGTAGCGATAACTTTCGCTACGCCAGCTATCACCACATATCGCTGCTGCGACGGGGGCGGGCACTATCACACTCGGCATCGCAGCATCGGCCTGCGATGTCGTAGTGTGCAAAGCCCGCCTTAGTGCGAAAAGCCTCATTGCACAGGTACTTGGACTCCATGCCTAAGTCCTGTGTTGTGGCTACTGAACATACTCAAGCTGATAGTCTGTTTTCTGAGACTGTTGTTCAGGCTATTGAGCATGCTCAGGCACTTAGTGCATCAGAGGCTAGGGCCAGTAAGGACCTCACTGGACATGTTCGTGAGGTGGCAGGCCCTGATAGGCCAGAGGGCATCAGGTGTCCTGATGATGTGGCCACTCTGGACTGGCTCGCAGAGGCCCGCCCCTATGACTTGACACATCATCATTGTTTGCCAGACGATGACTGGTGAGGTATTTGGGGCGTGGCTGCCATGAGGTCATCAGTAAAGTGGCGGTTACGGATAGGCCGCTGGTAATGTCACTGATGACGTGGCACTCTGCTATTGGCTCCTGGAGGTGCATTGTGGTCCACCCTGGTTTGGGGCGGACCCAGGTTATAAAAGGGGCTGCAGACAACATGGAGGTGCACAGTTTTCTATTATGCTCAGAAAGAGCACACCTCCATGTGTTGAATCTATTGCGGCTTTAGGACAGAGGTAGGCAGGGAGAGGGCATCGGTGCTGGATGCCACCACACTTGGTAACGCAGAACGGTTATGGCCAGGTCTTGTCCTACCAGTCCTGCTAGTGCAGCCCAGTGGCATTAACTGGGCTGCTACTGCTGCTAAGCCTGCTGTCCACAGGTGTGCCCCCTATGCACACGAACAGTGTACCCCAGGGCCCCTGTGTTTTTAACAGGGAGTTCCTGGGCTGGGTGTGTGGCTCCTGTGACACTAACAGGGTTTGCAGTCTCCTGATCCGAGTGTCGTCTAACTTGGATCAGGTTCCTATTAATTTCAGAGCCACCCAGCTCTGTATCCTCCGCCTAACCTTCAGGATGTCAGCATCTCCTTTTCCATCTGGTAGCACGGTGGACCCCGACTGGTGATTGGGATATATACCACCTTATCCTAATCCTAGTCCCAGATGGTGTTTCTTCAGCGGATGTTACTGTTGCTTTACCACCAACCCCACGGACACAAACTTTTTTTCCCTTTCCAACACGCCTGTTCCCCTTTCCACCAGCATCTGTCCTTTTTCCACTCATTTTGTATATGACCAAATTTGCAACTCTGCAGGGACACCCTACTCATCACCGTCTCAGCACAGCAGCCAGCCCTCGATCCCTCAGATGTGGACAAGTAAAAGACCATTTCCTCCTAGCCATGGCAAAGCGGTGAGATTCATTCTGTGCACCACTGGTGTTTAGTGGAAAAGCAGAGCTAAGATTGCGTACCAGCTTCTGCTGATACTCCTGCATACGTGTGTCCCTTTCTATGGCAGGAATTATTTCGCCAAATTTTGACTTGTACCAGGGATCTAAGAGTGTGGCAACCCAGTAGTAAGCATTACTTCTAATTCGGACAATCCGAGGGTCATGTTGTAGGTAGTGCAGGAAGAAGGTGCTCATGTGTCTTGCGCATCCAGGAGAAACAAGTCCTTGCTGTGTTGGCAGCAAGGTAAGAATCAGGCTTCCTTCTTCTGCCCTCTCCCCCCAACCTCGCACAACAGAAATGTGATTAAGGTGTCCCTCATTTGCTGAGTCTTCCATGCCCATCGCTAGTTAGTCCTCCCTTTCTTCCTGGGCTCATGCACCTTCCTCAACAGTTTGGCTGCTACCATACGCTCTTGTTAATCCCCCTCACCCACCGTCCCATGTCTGCCACCTTGGTGCTGCTGACCGTCTGGACCTTGTAGATCTTGGTATCCCTTCTGCATATGACTCCTCCTGTACTTCCTCTCCTTCCTCTTGTCCCACCACCTGACTCCGAATACTGTGTAGAGTGTGCTCCAGCATGTAGATGACCGGAATTGTCATGCTGATGATGGCATCGTCAGCGCTAAACATCTTCGTCGCCATTTCAAAACTGGGAAGAAGGGTGCATAGGTCCTTGATCTGAGACCACTCCAGCAGCGTGATCTGCCCCACCTCTGGATCTCGTTAGCCCAGGCTATACGTCATAACGTATTGCAGCAGGGCTCGGCGGTGCTGCCACAGACGCTGCAACATGTGCAGATTCAAATTCCTGCGTGTCGGTACATCACATTTCAGGCGTTGAACCGGCAGGCCGAAAGAATTCTGGAGTGATGCAGGTCATTCAGCTGCGGAGTGTGAATGGAGGAAGTGAACATATAGCGAGCGTGCCCTCTGCAGAAGGCCATGTAGGCCGGGATAGTGGTTTAAAAATTGCTGGACAACCAGGTTCAACATGTGAATGTGTGTCACATTGCCCTGGCGAAGGGCTGCACCCAGGTTTGCATCATTGTCGCACATGGCTGTTACATCACCACTGGAGTCCGCTCCAGCGACTTGTACTCTCATCACCAGGTGACACTGTTTTCTTTTCGTAGATGGTGCTGGTGATGGGAGATGAATCGATGCCAGTGGCGCCGGTGGGCGCAGGTTCCGCTCATCCACTGGGCTGGGTTACCTTGAGATATGCAGTACCACTAACTGACTGTAGGTGGTGGGTGTCTCACAGCCGAAGTACCATCATTCAGCTACAACCAATGGGAAGACACCACACCTTTTTTTATGCCCCTCATGTCTGCTGACCCCTGCCAGACATAGTTCTGAACTTCTGATTCCTGTTCCGCCCAGTACTGTTTTGTGATTTTGTGTGCTGACTACCGCTTGTTTCCTGACTGCATCTCCTGCCTGCTGTTTATGTACCTCGTTGCCCGATCCGCATTTGACCTCTGCCTGTTTTCTGATTACGTCCTTACTGGCCGATTCTGTTCCTGTTCCTCAATTCATGGTTTGATCCTGCCTGACTACTACTCTCTCGGACTGCAGCCTTCCACAGATATTGATCACCTTGGGCCCTGTGTAATTCCAAATCCCTGTATAGGGGTTAAAGGGTTTCAGGGTTCTAGGGGTCCTGCTTGGTGAGTGGCTTCCCTCTAGCCTATCCTTTACAGCCCGTCTGAGTGTGTGCATCCAGGCAGGCGTTACACCATGCCCTCTGCAGAAGGCCATGTAGGCCGGGATAGTGGTTTAAAAGTTGCTGGATAACCAGGTTGAACATGTGAGCCATACAAGGCACGTGTGTCACATTGTCCCGGCGAAGGGCCGCACCCAGGTTTGCAGCATTGTCACACACGGCCTTTCCTGGCAGCAATTCTGTAGCCAACAGCTTGCAGATGCTGAAAGTCAATCTCTTAGGCATGTCATGCCTTTCTAAAATCATGTAAAACACAGCAAGAGGACTCCAACAAGAGTCTCCATGTTTTCCAAAAGTTTGGCCACAGACACCACTTAAGTGACAACAATTGTCCCCCAGTTGCAAACTTAAAATGTTGATTTCCATGATGCACAATCAAAAATACACAAGCCTTTACTTTCCCCTGGATGACACAGAGGTAGAAAAGTCCTTGCGGATCCATGATTTGTTCATCTTGATGAATGTTAGTCTGTCCACATTGTCACATTGTCACTGGACAGACGCGTGCGCTTATCTGTCAGCACACACCCAGCAGCACTGAAGACACATTCTGAGAGAACGCTGGCTGCGGGACACGACAAGATCCCCAAGGCGTAAGTGGTGAGCTCTGGCCATTTTTCCAGATTGGAAGCCCAAAATGAACAAGGCTCAAGTTGCACAGTAATGGCATTGATGTTCACTTGCAGATACTCCTGTATCTGTGTATCCTCCTCCTTTTACTCGTTCATCTCTTTTGTTTTCGCATGAATATATGTACTTGTCACTTTTCAATGTGTTTGTGGTGTCTAGTAAGTTGTTTGTCACCTTTTGGACACTTTAGAAGGTGTTTTCTATGTGCTTGTATGTGTTTGCCTGCCATTGTTTTCTATGGGGTTCGAAGGTGTTCGTCGAACATTCGCTGAACACACCCGCCGTTCGACGAACCGAACTCTAACACTAGGGGGTGGCTCATCTCTAGAAAACAGGCACATACAGAGACAGACATGAACAAAGACACACAGAGACACAGATACACAGTGATACACAGAGATGGAGACACACATACAGACACAGAGACACACAGACATACACAGACAGACACACAGAGACACACAGAGACAGAGAGACTGAGACAGACACACACAGACACACACAGACAGATACACAGAGACACACAGAGACAGACACACAGAGAGACAGACACACACAGATACAGACACACATAGACAGAAACAGAAACACAGACAGACACATAAAGAGACACACAGACATACATATACAAAGACACACTGAGACAGACACACAGACACACACAGAGACAAACACAGACAGAGACACAGACACAGATGGAGACACACATAGACACACAGAAACAGGCACACATAGATAGAGAGACACAGAGACAGACACACACATAGAAAGACACACACAGAGACAGAAAGACACACAGACAGAGAGATACAGAGACAGACACACAAAGAGACAGACACACACAGAGACACACATAGACAAATACACAGAGACTGAGACAGACACAAAGACAGATACACAGAGACAAAAGGACACAGAAACAGTCACACACAGAGACAGGCACACACATAGAAAAACACACACAGTGACAGACAGACACACAGAGACAGACACACACAGAGACATAGACACACAGAGACACACACAGAGACTGAGACAGACACACAAGCAGATACACAGAGACATACAAAGACAGACACAGAGAGACAAAGGGACACAGTGACAGACAGACACAGAGACAGGTACACACATAAACAGGCCCACACAGAGACACAGAGACAGACGGAAAGAGGGAGACATAGAGACAGAGACATACAGTGACATACATAGACAGAGACACACAGTTATGGAGACACACAGAGACACACAGTCACAGAGAAAGAGACACACAGAGACACACAGAAACACACATAGAGACAGAAGCAGACAGAGACACACAGAGACAGACACACACAGAGACAGACACACTCTGAGATGGAGACATACACAGAGACATAGACACAGATACACACTCAGAGACAGAGACACACAGAGAAAGACACAAACACAGACACACAGAGACATACAGAGACACAGAGACATAGACAAACAGAAATAGACACACAGAAACACACACAGACACACAAAGACACAAACAGACACACAGAGACACACACAGAGACATAAATATACACACACAGAGACACACACACAGACAGAAACACAGAGAACCACACAGAGACACACACACAGATATAAACACACAGAGACAGAGACACATAGAGACACAGACAGAAACACACAGAGACAGTGCAATAAATTTCCTCTCAATGAGGTTCAAAAATGAAAAGGCAAAATTGCCGTTATTAAATACATAGTGTCAACATTGAGGAATATGGTACAAGTTAAATAACAAATTGCATGGACAGTAAATATGAGACCTATAAGGTGACTGTTATGGTCAGGAGACCACAAAAATCTTGCAAAAATCCCATAAAAATAGTTGAAGATTATACACAAGAGTAGTTGGAAACTTAGCTGGCTGCAATCCACTGACTACACAAACACAACTAGAAGTAGCGGTGAAGCATTCCTAACAAACCTAGATGCCTCATCACTGCTGGAGAACTAACTAACCTCAAAGATGGAATGAGGAATCCTGACTTGCCTCAGAGCAGCCCCAAAGGAAAACAAAGCCTCCAACATATAAGGATAGTGATGTAAGAAAAAAGACAGCACACAGATGGCAGATATAGGGTTAAGCAAAGTGAGGCCCTGCTAGCTAGATACAAAAGTATAGAACAGATTACTGGTTGCAGCCAGTTAAAACCCTGAATAATACCAACATCTGATAATCAAAAATGCCCTTAAAGATCATACGATCTTCCTCCCACTATATCAGCAACTCTTGTGCAAGTACAATTAAATAGAAAATGTAAATACAATAGAAAAGATCTTAACTACAAAAACACATCAGATACAAAAATACAAAATTCCTAATCAAACAGGGAGTAAAACTCCCTTTCTTGCTGGGAATAAATCGTCCTCCACAAATTGTGCAGGGAGATCACTTATTCACTTGCAAAAAAACAAAAAGGAAGAAAAAACAAAATACTTATCAGGCATAGCCAGATAGCTAGATAGCCAGACTCAGGATGATAGCCAGACTCAGGATGACATGGAGACAAAAACGATGCAAAGGAACGAAAAAAAAAACGCTGTGGAAATTATTCCTGGAATATCCAGAAAAGTGCTGAAAAATGCAAAACAAAACCTACAGGGAAAAGCAAAAACCTAAAGGCTGGAGGACAAATTCAGGACTTCTTAACATGTAGCAAAAACAATTATCACCAGCAAAAGCTAGACAGAGACTGCCTTCCTATATCCCCCCAGGCTGGGCTCCATAGGCTTCCTGAAACAGCAATCATCTCCAACACCTGTCTGAGTGACAGATGCAGAATCAGACTCCATACCACCACTAGCCAACAGAGGGCGCCCAGAAACACTCCCAGGAACAGCACCACCTCTGATGATATTCACAACAGGTGACATTAACTAGTGTAAGACCGCCTCTTCCCAATGTGAGGCTGTGCCTAAATAGGCCTAGATGACGAAGCAACAGACGTGAAACACACATTGGGGTCTATGCAGATGGACCATCGGTACATCCCCACATGGGGAATATACATCCTTTGTTTACCTTAACACCTTGTTGTTGGTTTAGTTGATAAAATAATGATCATCTAGGCCTATTTAGGCACAGCCTCACATGGGGAAGAGGTGGTCTTGCACTAGTTAATATCACCTTGTAGGTCTCATGTTTACTGTCCAAGCAATGTGTTATTTATCTTGTACCATATTTATCAATGTTGACACTATATATACAGTTAGGTCCAGAAATATTTGGACAGTGACACAAGTTTTGTTATTTTAGCTGTTTACAAAAACATGTTCAGAAATACAATTATATATATAATATGGGCTGAAAGTGCACACTCCCAGCTGCAATATGAGAGTTTTCACATCCAAATCGGAGAAAGGGTTTAGGAATCATAGCTCTGTAATGCATAGCCTCCTCTTTTTCAAGGGACCAAAAGTAATTGGACAAGGGACTCTAAGAGCTGCAATTAACCCTGAAAGCGTCTCCCTCGTTAACCTGTAATCAATGAAGTAGTTAAAAGGTCTGGGGTTGATTACAGGTGTGTGGTTTTGCATTTGGAAGCTGTTGCTGTGACCAGACAACATGCGGTCTAAGGAACTCTCAATTGAGGTGAAGCATAACATACTGAGGCTGAAAAAAAAGAAAAAATCCATCAGAGAGATAGCAGACATGCTTGGAGTAGCAAAATCAACAGTCGGGTACATTCTGAGAAAAAAGGAATTGACTGGTGAGCTTGGGAACTCAAAAAGGCCTGGACGTCCACAGATGAGTGGTGGATGATCGCCGCATACTTTCTTTGGTGAAGAAGAACCCGTTCACAACATCAACTGAAGTCCAGAACACTCTCAGTGAAATAGGTGTATCTGTCTCTAAGTCAACAGTAAAGAGAAGACTCCATGAAAGTAAATACAAAGGGTTCACATCTAGATGCAAACCATTCATCAATTCCAAAAATAGACAGGCCAGAGTTAAATTTGCTGAAAAACACCTCATGAAGCCAGCTCAGTTCTGGAAAAGTATTCTATGGACAGATGAGACCAAGATCAACCTGTACCAGAATGATGGGAAGAAAAAAGTTTGGAGAAGAAAGGGAACGGCACATGATCCAAGGCACACCACATCCTCTGTAAAACATGGTGGAGGCAACGTGATGGCATGGGCATGCATGGCTTTCAATGGCACTGGCTCACTTGTGTTTATTGATGACATAACAGCAGACAAGAGTAGCCGGATGAATTCTGAAGTGTACCGGGATATACTTTCAGCCCAGATTCAGCCAAATGCCGCAAAGTTGATTGGACGGCGCTTCATAGTACAGATGGACAATGACAGCCAAAGCTACCCAGGAGTTCATGAGTGCAAAAAAGTGGAACATTCTGCAATGGCCAAGTCAATCACCAGATCTTAACCCAATTGAGCATGCATTTCACTTGCTCAAATCCAGACTTAAGACGGAAAGACCCACAAACAAGCAAGACCTGAAGGCTGCGGCTGTAAAGGCCTGGCAAAGCATTAAGAAGGAGGAGACCCAGCGTTTGGTGATGTCCATGGGTTCCAGACTTAAGGCAGTGATTGCCTCCAAAGGATTCGCAACAAAATATTGAAAATAAATTTTTTTTTTTGGGTTTGGTTTATTTGTCCAATTACTTTTGACCTCCTAAAATGTGGAGTGTTTGTAAAGGAACGTGTACAATTCCTACAATTTCTATCAGATATTTTTATTCAAACCTTCAAATTAAACAATACAATCTGCACTTGAATTCTGTTGTAGAGGTTTCATTTCAAATCCAATGTGGTGGCATGCAGAGCCCAACTCGCGAAAATTGTGTCACTGTCCAAATATTTCTGGACCTAACTGTATAATAATGGCAATTTTGCCTTTTCATTTTTGAACCAAATTGAAAGGAAATTTATTGCACTGATTTTCATCTATCAATACTGATTATATGCATATAATAACAGCAACTCCCCCCTTTGGTACTGATCTTAAACTAAGAGGAACTTTATTGTATTAATTTGCAGTTATTGTGTAAAATTGATGTGCACTATTTTCATCTACTCAGATTTTACTACAAATATGAGTATTTTTAAAGAGATGTGACTAATGAAAGAGACAGACAGGGAAAGAGATAGACAGGAAAAAATACAGACAGACAGAGACAGACAGGGAAAGAGACAGACAAGGAAAGAAACAGACAAAGAGACAGGCAGACAAAGAGACAGACAGAGACAGACAAAAACCAGACAGACAAAAAGACAGAGACAGACAGACAAAATACCGACAGAGAGAGAGAGACAGACAGACAGACAAAAACACAGAGACAGTCAGACAGAGACTGATAGTGGCACTGAAACTATCCCTGACGAAGAAAGGCTGAACCCATTGAAATGCATAGGATTGTCTAATTGCCGCATGCAGGTCCTCCTGCCCACAGCCACATGGTGTGGTTAACGTCCCTGACAGCTCACTGGGAACAGCTGTTTTCCACCTGGGTATTTGCTCCTACGCTCACCACCGACGGGCACCTACTTCAGTAATGTACAGATCTTATACACAGATCCCCTTCATCCTTGTTAGGGGAGTTACGCATCCTAAATATTTTTAATTGTCCACAGCTCTGTCACAGCCATAGTAACCAGCATCGCTGTATACATCTGCTTATCTGCTCTAATTGACAGGCTACTCCGGGAAGGTTCATGTAGGTATTTATATTCACAATATTTTACAAGTAGTTATGTATTTCAGTTATATATATATATATATATATATATATATATATATATACAGTCATATGAAAAAGTTTGGGCACCCCTATTAATGTTAACCTTTTTTCTTCATAACAATTTGTTTTTTTGCAACAGCTATTTCAGTTTCATATATCTAATAACTGATGAACTCAGTAATATTTCTGGATTGAAATGAGGTTTATTGTAATTAATTTGCAACTCTGCAGGGACACCCTACTCATCACCATCTCAGCACAGCAGCCAGCCCTCGATCCCTCAGATGTGGACAAGTAAAAGACCATTTCCTCCTAGCCATGGCAAAGCGGTGAGATTCATTCTGTGCACCACTGGTGTTTAGTGGAAAAGCAGAGCTAAGATTGCGTACCAGCTTCTGCTGATACTCCTGCATACGTGTGTCCCTTTCTATGGCAGGAATTATTTCGCCAAATTTTGACTTGTACCAGGGATCTAAGAGTGTGGCAACTCAGTAGTAAGCATTACTTCTAATTCGGACAATCCGAGGGTCATGTTGTAGGTAGTGCAGGAAGAAGGTGCTCATGTGTCTTGCGCATCCAGGAGAAACAAGTCCTTGCTGTGTTGGCAGCAAGGTAAGAATCAGGCTTCCTTCCTCTGCCCTCTCCCCCCAACCTCGCACAACAGAAATGTGATTAAGGTGTCCCTCATTTGCTGAGTCTTCCATGCCCATCGCTAGTTCGTCCTCCCTTTCTTCCTGGGCTCATGCACCTTCCTCAACAGTTTGGCTGCTACCATACGCTCTTTTTAATCCCCCTCACCCACCGTCCCATGTCTGCCACCTTGGTGCTGCTGACCGTCTGGACCTTGTAGATCTTGGTATCCCTTCTGCATATGACTCCTCCTGTACTTCCTCTCCTTCCTCTTGTCCCACCACCTGACTCCGAATACTGTTTAGAGTGTGCTCCAGCATGTAGATGACCGGAATTGTCATGCTGATGATGGCATCGTCAGCGCTAAACATCTTCGTCGCCATTTCAAAACTGGGAAGAAGGGTGCATAGGTCCTTGATCTGAGACCACTCCAGCAGCGTGATCTGCCCCACCTCTGGATCTCGTTAGCCCAGGCTATACGTCATAACGTATTGCAGCAGGGCTCGGCGGTGCTGCCACAGACGCTGCAACATGTGCAGATTCAAATTCCTGCGTGTCGGTACATCACATTTCAGGCGTTGAACCGGCAGGCCGAAAGAATTCTGGAGTGATGCAAGTCATTCAGCTGCGGAGTGTGAATGGAGGAAGTGAACATATAGCGAGCGTGCCCTCTGCAGAAGGCCATGTAGGCCGGGATAGTGGTTTAAAAATTGCTGGACAACCAGGTTCAACATGTGAATGTGTGTCACATTGCCCTGGCGAAGGGCTGCACCCAGGTTTGCATCATTGTCACACATGGCTGTTACATCACCACTGGAGTCCGCTCCAGCGACTTGTACTCTCATCACCAGGTGACACTATTTTCTTTTCGTAGATGGTGCTGGTGATGGGAGATGAGTCGATGCCAGTGGCGCCGATGGGCGCAGGTTCCGCTCATCCACTGGGCTGGGTTACCTTGAGATATGCAGTACCACTAACTGACTGTAGGTGGTGGGTGTCTCACAGCCGAAGTACCATCATTCAGCTACAACCAATGGGAAGACACCACACCTTTTTTTATGCCCCTCATGTCTGCTGACCCCTGCCAGACATAGTTCTGAACTTTTGATTCCTGTTCCGCCCAGTACTGTTTTGTGATTTTGTGTGCTGACTACCGCTTGTTTCCTGACTGCATCTCCTGTCTGCTGTTTATGTACCTCGTTGCCCGATCCGCATTTGACCTCTGCCTGTTTTCTGATTACGTCCTTACTGGCCGATTCTGTTCCTGTTCCTCAATTCATGGTTTGATCCTGCCTGACTACTACTCTCTCGGACTGCAGCCTTCCACAGATATTGATCACCTTGGGCCCTGTGTAATTCCAAATCCCTGTATAGGGGTTAAAGGGTTTCAGGGTTCTAGGGGTCCTGCTTGGTGAGTGGCTTCCCTCTAGCCTATCCTTTACAGCCCGTCTGAGTGTGTGCATCCAGGCAGGCGTTACACCATGCCCTCTGCAGAAGGCCATGTAGGCCGGGATAGTGGTTTAAAAGTTGCTGGATAACCAGGTTGAACATGTGAGCCATACAAGGCACGTGTGTCACATTGTCCCGGCGAAGGGCCGCACCCAGGTTTGCAGCATTGTCACACACGGCCTTTCCTGGCAGCAATTCTGTAGCCAACAGCTTGCAGATGCTGAAAGTCAATCTCTTAGGCATGTCATGCCTTTCTAAAATCATGTAAAACACAGCAAGAGGACTCCAACAAGAGTCTCCATGTTTTCCAAAAGTTTGGCCACAGACACCACTTAAGTGACAACAATTGTCCCCCAGTTGCAAACTTAAAATGTTGATTTCCATGATGCACAATCAAAAATACACAAGCCTTTACTTTCCCCTGGATGACACAGAGGTAGAAAAGTCCTTGCGGATCCATGATTTGTTCATCTTGATGAACGTTAGTCTATCCACATTGTCACATTGTCACTGGACAGACGCGTGCGCTTATCTGTCAGCACACACCCAGCAGCACTGAAGACACATTCCGAGAGAACGCTGGCTGCGGGACACAACAAGATCCCCAAGGCGTAAGTGGTGAGCTCTGGCCATTTTTCCAGATTGGAAGCCCAAAATGAACAAGGCTCAAGTTGCACAGTAATGGCATTGATGTTCACTTGCAGATACTCCTGTATCTGTGTATCCTCCTCCTTTTACTCGTTCATCTCTTTTGTTTTCGCATGAATATATGTACTTGTCACTTTTCAATGTGTTTGTGGTGTCTTGTGAGTTGTTTGTCACCTTTTGGACACTTTAGAAGGTGTTTTCTATGTGCTTGTATGTGTTTGCCTGCCATTGTTTTCTATGGGGTTCGAAGGTGTTCGTCGAACATTCGCTGAACACACCCGCCGTTCGACGAACCGAACTCTAACACTAGGGGGTGGCTCATCTCTAGAAAACAGGCACATACAGAGACAGACATGAACAGAGACACACAGAGACACAGATACACAGTGATACACAGAGATGGAGATACACATACAGACACAGAGACACACAGACATACACAGACAGACACACAGAGACACACAGAGACAGAGAGACTGAGACAGACACACACAGACACACACAGACAGATACACAGAGACACACAGAGACAGACACACAGAGAGACAGACACACACAGATACAGACACACATAGGCAGAAATAGAAACACAGACAGACACATAAAGAGACACACAGACATACATATACAAAGACACACTGAGACAGGCACACAGACACACACAGAGACAAACACAGACAGAGACACAGACACAGATGGAGACACACATAGACACACAGAAACAGGCACACATAGATAGAGGGACACAGAGACAGACACACACATAGAAAGACACACACAGAGACAGAAAGACACACAGACAGAGAGATACAGAGACAGACACACAAAGAGACAGACACACACAGAGACACACAGAGACAAATACACAGCGACTGAGACAGACACAAAGACAGATACACAGAGACAAAAGGACACAGAAACAGTCACACACAGAGACAGGCACACACATAGAAAAACACACACAGTGACAGACAGACACACAGAGACAGACACACACAGAGACATAGACACACAGAGACACACACAGAGACTGAGACAGACACACAAGCAGATACACAGAGACATACAAAGACAGACACAGAGAGACAAAGGGACACAGTGACAGACAGACACAGAGACAGGTACACACATAAACAGGCACACAGAGACACAGAGACAGACGGAAAGAGGGAGACACAGAGACAGAGACATACAGTAACATACATAGACAGAGACACACAGTTATGGAGACACACAGAGACACACAGTCACAGAGAAAGAGACACACAGAGACACACAGAAACACACATAGAGACAGAAGCAGACAGAGACACACAGAGACAGACACACACAGAGACAGACACACTCTGAGATGGAGACATACACAGAGACATGGACACAGATACACACTCAGAGACAGAGACACACAGAGAAAGACACAAACACAGACACACAGAGACATACAGAGACACAGAGACATAGACAAACAGAAACAGACACACAGAAACACACACAGACACACAAAGACACAAACAGACACACAGAGACACACACAGAGACATAAATATACACACACAGAGACACACACACAGACAGAAACACAGAGAACCACACAGAGACACACACACAGATATAAACACACAGAGACAGAGACACATAGAGACACAGACAGAAACACACAGAGACAGTGCAATAAATTTCCTCTCAATGAGGTTCAAAAATGAAAAGGCAAAATTTCCGTTATTAAATACATAGTGTCAACATTGAGGAATATGGTACAAGGTAAATAACAAATTGCTTGGACAGTAAATATGAGACCTATAAGGTGACTGTTATGGTCAGGAGACCACAAAAATCTTGCAAAAATCCCATAAAAATAGTTGAAGATTATACACAAGAGTAGTTGGAAACTTAGCTGGCTGCAATCCACTGACTACACAAACACAACTAGAAGTAGCGGTGAAGCGTTCCTAACAAACCTAGATGCCTCGTCACTGCTGGAGAACTAACTAACCTCAAAGATTGAATGAGGAATCCTGACTTGCCTCAGAGCAGCCCCAAAGGAAAACAAAGCCTCCAACATATAAGGACAGTGATGTAAGAAAAAAGACAGCACACAGATGGTAGATATAGGGTTAAGCAAAGTGAGGCCCTGCTAGCTAGATACAAAAGTATAGAACAGATTACTGGTTGCAGCCAGTTAAAACCCTGAATAATACCAACACCTGATAATCAAAAATGCCCTTAAAGATCATACAATCTTCCTCCCACTATATCAGCAACTCTTGTGCAAGTACAATTAAATAGAAAATGTAAATACAATAGAAAAGATCTTAACTACAAAAACACATCAGATACAAAAATACAAAATTCCTAATCAAACAGGGAGTAAAACTCCCTTTCTTGCTGGGAATAAATCGTCCTCCACAAATTGTGCAGGGAGAGCACTTATTCACTTGCAAAAAAACAAAAAGGAAGAAAAAACAAAATACTTATCAGGCATAGCCAGATAGCTAGATAGCCAGACTCAGGATGATAGCCAGACTCAGGATGACATGGAGACAAAAACGATGCAAAGGAACGAAAAAAAAAAACCGCTGTGGAAATTATTCCTGGAATATCCAGAAAAGTGCTGAAAAATGCAAAACAAAACCTACAGGGAAAGGCAAAAGCCTAAAGGCTGGAGGACAAATTCAGGACTTCGTAACATGTAGCAAAAACAATTATCACCAGCAAAAGCTAGACAGAGACTGCCTTCCTATATCCCCCCAGGTTGGGCTCCATAGGCTTCCTGAAACAGCAATCATCTCCAACACCTGTCTGAGTGACAGATGCAGAATCAGACTCCATACCAGCACTAGCCAACAGAGGGCGCCCAGAAACACTGCCAGGAACAGCACCACCTCTGATGATATTCACAACAGGTGACATTAACTAGTGCAAGACCGCCTCTTCCCAATGTGAGGCTGTGCCTAAATAGGCCTAGATGACGAAGCAACAGACGTGAAACACACATTGGGGTCTATGCAGATGGACCATCGGTACATCCCCACATGGGGAATATACATCCTTTGTTTACCTTAACACCTTGTTGTTGGTTTAGTTGATAAAATAATGATCATCTAGGCCTATTTAGGCACAGCCTCACATGGGGAAGAGGTGGTCTTGCACTAGTAATATCACCTTGTAGGTCTCATGTTTACTGTCCAAGCAATGTGTTATTTATCTTGTACCATATTTATCAATGTTGACATTATGTTTATAATAATGGCAATTTTGCCTTTTCATTTTTGAACCAAATTGAAAGGAAATTTATTGCACTGATTTTCATCTCTCAATACTGATTATATGCATATAATAACAGCAACTCCCCCCCTTTGATACTGATCTTAAACTAAGAGGAACTTTATTGTATTAATTTGCAGTTATTGTGTAAAATTGATGTGCACTATTTTCATCTACTCAGATTTTACTACAAATATGAGTATTTTTAAAGAGATGTGACTAATGAAAGAGACAGACAGGGAAAGAGATAGACAGGAAAAAATACAGACAGACAGAGACAGACAGGGAAAGAGACAGACAAGGAAAGAAACAGACAAAGAGACAGGCAGACAAAGAGACAGACAGAGACAGACAAAAACCAGACAGACAAAAAGACAGAGACAGACAGACAAAATACCGACAGACAAAGAGAGACAGACAGACAAAAACACAGAGACAGTCAGACAGAGACTGATAGTGGCACTGAAACTATCCCTGACGAAGAAAGGCTGAACCTATTGAAATGCATAGGATTGTCTAATTGCCGCATGCAGGTCCTCCTGCCTACAGCCACATGGTGTGGTTAACGTCCCTCACTGGGAACAGCTGTTTTCCACCTGGGTATTTGCTCCTACGCTCACCACCGATGGGCACCTACTTCAGTAATGTACAGATCTTATACACAGATCCCCTTCATCCTTGTTAGGGGAGTTACGCATCCTAAATATTTTTAATTGTCAACAGCTCTGTCACAGCCATAGTAACCAGCATCGCTGTATACATCTGCTTATCTGCTCTAATTGACAGGCTACTCCAGGAAGGTTCATGTAGGTATTTATATTCACAATATTTTACAAGTAGTTATGTATTTCAGTTATATATATATATATATATATATATATATATATATATACAGTCATATGAAAAAGTTTGGGCACCCCTATTAATGTTAACCTTTTTTCTTCATAACAATTTGTTTTTGTGCAACAGCTATTTCAGTTTCATATATCTAATAACTGATGGACTGAGTGATATTTCTGGATTGAAATGAGGTTTATTGTACTAACAGAAAATGTGCAATCTGCATTTAAACAAAATTTGACCGGTGCAAAAGTATGGGCACCTCAACATAACAGTGACATTAATATTTTGTAGATCCTCCTTTTGCAAAAATAACAACCTCTAGTCGCTTCCTGTAGCTTTTAATGAGTTCCTGGATCCTGGATGAAGGTATATTTGACCATTCCTGTTTACAAAACAATTCCAGTTTAATTAAGTTTGATGGTCGCCGAGCATGGACAGCCCGCTTCAAATCATTCCACAGATTTTCAATGATATTCAGGTCTGGGGACTGGGATGGCCATTCCAGAACATTGTAATTGTTCCTCTGCATGAATGCCTGAGTAGATTTGAAGCGGTGTTTTGGATCATTGTCTTGCTGAAATATCCATCCCCTGCGTAACTTCAACTTCGTCACTGATTCTTGCACATTATTGTCAAGAATCTGCTGATACTGAGTTGAATCTATGCGACTCTCAACTTTAACAAGATTCCCGGAGCCGGCATTGGCCACACAGCCCCAAAGCATGATGGAACCTCCACCAAATTTTTCTGTGGGTAGCAAGTGCTTTTCTTGGAATGCCATGTTTTTTTGCCTCCATGCATAACGCCTTTATGTATGACCAAACAACTCAATCTTTGTTTCATCAATCCACATGACCTTCTTCCAAAATGTAACTGGCTTGTCCAAATGTGCTTTTGCATACCTCAGGCAACTCTGTTTGTGGCGTGCTTGCAAAAATGGCTTCTTTTGCATCACTCTCCCATACAGCTTCTACTTGTGCAAAGTGCGCTGTATTGTTGACCGATGCACATTGACACCATTTGTAGCAAGATGATGCTGCAGGTCTTTGCAGGTGATCTGTGGATTGTCCTTGACTGTTCTCACCATTCTTCTTCTCTGCCTTTCTGATATTTTTCTTGACCTGCCACTTCTGGGCGTAACAAGAACTGTACCTGTGTTCTTCCATTTCCTTACTATGTTCCTCACAGTGGAAACTGACAGTTTAAATCTCTGAGACAACTTTTTGTATCCTTCCCCTGAACAACTATGTTGAATAATCTTTGTTTTCAGATCATTTGAGAGTTGTTTTGAGGAGCCCATGATGCCACTCTTCATAGGAGATTCAAATAGGAGAACAACTTGCAAGTGGCCACCTTAAATACCTTTTCTCATGATTGGATACACCTGCCTATGAAGTTCAAAGCTCAATGAGGTTACAAAACCAATTTATTGATTAAGTAAGGCAGTAAAAAGTAGTTAGGAGTGTTCAAATCAAGAAATTGATAAGGGTGCCCATACTTTTGCACCGGTCAAATTTTGTTTAAATGCGGATTGCACATTTTCTGTTAGTACAATAAACCTCATTTCAATGCAGAAATATTACTGAGTCCATCAGTTGTTAGATATATGAAACTAAAATAGCTGTTGCAAAAACCCAAATTGTTATAAAGAAAAAAGTTAACATTAATAGGGGTGCCCAAACTTTTTCATATGACTGTATATATATATATATATATATCTATATGTATGTATATATATATATCTATATATATATCTATATATATATATAGATATATATATATACATATATATATATATATATATATATGTATATATATATATCTATATATATATATATATATATATATATATATATATATATAGATATATATATATACATATATATATATATAATATATATATATATATATATATATATATATATATATATATATATATATATATATATATATATATACACCTTATCCTGTCCATTTAGATATTTTTCAATCTTATAATGCTATTGAGGCTACCACCATTTTTCAAGACACAATGGGATCGATCTCCACCAAACAAGTAACCCTATTGAATAACATTACCTAGCAATATATGCTCTATTACACATTGCTCTATTGCATATTTTATGCAGTTTCTTTGTCTGCATTCCCACCGACACAACATCGGATCCACCAGCCCTCATGGCAAGCAATACCTTCCTCAATTTTATTCACTCAAAAATACCAGGTAATTGACCCTATTTTGTCAAGTTTTCTTCCTTAATGGCAGCACAGCAGCCCTTATGTATTTGTATTTCATCTTTTTCACAGGCTCTATGTGGACCTTGCCTACTACCTGCAGCTCTATGCTACACCCTCCCAATTTATTTAATTTTTAATCAAGTATGTTAGTCATCAATTTTATAAATAAACATATATTATCCAGTGCATCACATTTCTGTCCTTTAACCACTGTTGCATCAAGTGCCAGTGTTCCTCCCTTTTCTTTCTAAAAAGTCACCAGAAACTATTGGTACACTTTAAAGCTGGACACTGGTAACATGAGTTTTACTATTTTAAGGGGTTCTCCCACAGACAAAGTAAACTTTAATCAATAGACTTTGGATAAAAATGCATTCCACTATTGGTTGTTACAAAAAATGTTCCTGTGCTTAGATAATCTTATAAATGCGCCCCTGTGCAGTGCAATGATTGTGTCTGACCATACAGAAACATAGTTTAATCATACTACATCTACTGGGCAGGAAACAAAACAGTAAACAGACAGGAGAATAGGATTGCAGCTGCTGATGGCTGTGAGGCAAAACATTTTCCTGCCGGTTTTACCACATGAGCGAGTGTTTCTGCTTTGTCTCCAGCACTCTGAGCTCAACATAGAGTCGGTGACATATGAGCTCTGGGGCAGTTGGAGCTCCTTCTTCAATTACTTGATTTATGATCAGCTCATGAGACTTGGGACACAGCAGAAACACTGATGTGAAAAACAGGCATGGAAATCTTTTACCTCACAGAAAGCAACAACTGAAAGACACTGCAATGCCATCTGTATAATCACTTCGATTTAATTCTTCCACATCTGCCCAGGAATTGAATTATGTGTTGGATATTTTCCTACAGCTTTTACACAGTAGATAGCAGAGGCACATTTATAACATTATCTCAGTGTTGGAACATTTTTTTTAACACATCCAATGGTGAAAATTATTGATATTCCACAATCTATTGATGAATTGATTAAAATGTACTTTGGTCACTGGACAACCCCCTTTAATGCTATAAATATACAGTACATGGCATTTGGAACTCTTGAGAAGTAAATGGAACTACTATATAAATACCTAAAGAAATTTGCCATTGCATTATACTGAATTTTTATCCTAAAAATTACATTAGGCTGATATGTGGACATTCACTTTGTGTTTTAGCTTGTACAAAATATCATCATTCTCAGCAGAAAATCATTCTATGTAAACAGGACCTGCGATAAAAAATGGCAGCCTATGCAAATTGAGAGATTTGTTATTGATTGTCAAATGCTCATCTCAAGTGGTGCCATCCGCCAGGCTATTATGCGACCGTTGACTGAAAAATATGTTGGTGGTTGAAGGTCAATTAACGGTGTGCATTTCACAGTATAAATGAACCCTTAAGGGTGCCTTACACGCTGCGACATCGCAAGCGATTGCTAGCAATTTTGAGCATGATAGCATCCGCCCCTGTCGTTCGTGCGACATTTGGTGCTTGCTGCCGTACCGAACATTATCGCTACGGCAGCGTCACACGCACATACCTTGTCAGCGACGTCGCTTTGACCGCCGAACAATCCCTCTCTCAAGGCTCAAGGGGAGGTGCGTTTAGTGTCATAGCGATGTCACTGCGGCGTCACGAAGCGGAGGGGTGGAGATGAGCGGGACGTAACATCCCGCCTGCCTCCTTCCTTCCCCATTGCCGGTAGACGCAGGTAAGAAGATGTTTGTCGTTCCTGCGGTGTCACACAGCGATGTGTGATGCCGCAGGAACGACGAACAACATCGTACCTGTGGCAGCAGCGATATTAAGGAAAGGAGCGACGTGTCAACGATCACCATTTTTGCGATCGTTGATCGTTGCTCCTTGGTGTCACACGCTGCGATGTCGCTACCGGCGCCGGATGTGCGTCACTAACGACATGACCCCGACGATATATCAGTAGCGATATCGCAGCGTGTAAAGCATCCTTTAGTGTTTGTAGAAGAGTATTGCACAAAACTCCCAATTATAAGTGTAATAAAAGTATACTATTTAAATATAAAATATACCGTAAAAGATCTCAAAATATTTTACTGCTCCTTATGAGTAAATAATTCCCAAATATCAATTTTTTTATTATATTAGGTTATGAGGTTAGGGCTTGGAAAAGAGTGATGTGGGACATTTTCTGCAGTATATCAAAATATAAAGATTAAAAAGTCTATCTAGATTAAAATTTGATTATAATGTCATTCATGATATCAGTATAATGGGGATTTGATTTTAATATTGCATATGCAGTTGTTGTGACCTATCTGGAACATTGCCTGCTTGATTACTTGAAAAACATATAGTACATTACTTATATGCCTGTTTTATATCATTAGCATTCCAATCTCCGCATATAATTATTGTAACTGATTATCTCAGGGGACTTTCACTGATAAATGGAGTTCATTCAGTGGAGTATGCTAATGAATTCCTTGGCATTCCAAGCATCGCATTAGAGAATGAGATGATGAATGCTACATAAGTGTAACAGAATATGTGCTCTAATTTTATTTCCCACTACAGGAAATAACGTATATTAGTACATTAGGAAAGTTCATGCTGAGTCAAAGATTTAACATTAAAAGTATCTTAGGGAAACGCTTTGTATAATATTTCTAGTTTTTAGCGTTATCTGAAATTATCACTATCAAATATGTTTAATTAGTTTGACATTTGATAAAGGTAATGTGCAATAAATTGCACATTGTCCTAGCAGTGGATAACTGACTCTTGCCCAGTGTGAAGTACAGTATTATTGTGATCTTTAATTGTATTTATATACAAATATTAGGAAAGATAAACTCCAGGAATGAAGGTTTTGATCTAATCATGTAAAATCATAAAACTAATACCAATATAAGTAATTGTAGCAGCTCTGCAGTTTAAACAAAATGTATACATATGGTAAAAAAACACTGGCTAATATTTTTTTTATTATTATTATTATTTATTATTATACTGCCATTTACTCCACAGCACTTTACATAGGAAAATGGTATACATAATAAAAACAAGTGCAATAATTATGAACAATACAAGACACAGAAAAGCACAGATGGAGAGAGGACCCCGCCCATGAGGGCTCATAGTATATAGTACACATACAATCATGCTAAAAAGTGTTGACACCCTTGATATTGTTCTAGAAAATGAGGTATTTCTCCCAAAAAATAATTGCAATTATACATGTTTTATTATACACATATTTATTTTCTTTGTATTTGAACACACACAAAATAACCCCCAGGGAACAGTGTTAGGTTACTCCTCTTCTTTATTAAAGGGTCTGTCGAGTTACTCTTGTGTGGCTACTCTGCACCAACCTCTGTGGGAGTACTCTTACAAAAGGGTCTGTGGGGGCAATATTAATAAAGGGTCTGTGGGGCAATATTATTAAAAGGTCTGTGGGGGAACTTTTAAAAAAGTGTCTGTGTGCCACTCAACACCAGACTCTGTGGGGTACTCTGACAAAAGAGTCTGTGGGCAGAAATTTAGTAAATGGTCAATAGGGGTACTCTGAAATAAGGATTTGTGTGGCCACTGTGCACCAGGTTCTGTGAGGCTACTCTTACAAAAGGGTCTGTTGTGGAAATTTTAATAAATGTCTGTGTGGGTACTCTTAAAATGGGTTTGTGTGGCCAATCTGCACGAGGCTATGTGAGGATAATGGTACAAGAGAATCTGTGGGGGAAATTTTAATAAGGGGTCTCTGAGGTTACTCTTAAAATAGTTTCTGCGGGGCCATTCTGCACCAAGCTCTGTTAGAGTACTGTTACAAAAGTGTCCATGGGGGCAATATTAGTAAAGGTTCTCTGGGGGCAGTCTTAAAAAAGGATCTGTGTGGCCACTCTGCACCAGGCTCTGTGGGATTACTCTTACAAAAGGGTCTGATGTGGGAATTTTAATAAAGATTCTGTGTGGGTACTCTTAAGAGGGTCTGTGTTGCCAATCTGCACAAGGGTCTGTGGAGGTACTCTTACATAAGAATCTGTGTTGGGATTTTATTAAAGGGTCTGTACTCTTAAAAAAGTACTACTGCACCAAGCAGTGGCTACTCTGCACCAAGCTCTGTGGGAGTACACTTACAAAAGGGTCTGTGAGAGCAATATTAATAAAGGGTCTGTGGGGATACTCTTTAAAAAATCATCTGTGTGGCCAGTCTCCACCAGGCTCTGTGGGGGTACTCTTACAAAATGATCTGTGGGGGGTGATTTTAATAAAAAGTCTGTTGACGTCTTTTTAAAAAAGAGTTCATGTGGCCACTCTACACCAGGTTTCATGGGGGTACTCCTACAAAATGGTCCATGGTTGAAATTTTAATAAATGGCCAGTGGGGGTACTCTTAAAAAAGGATCCATGTGGCCACTCAGCCCCAGGCTTTCTGGGGGTATGCTTACAAAATGGTATGTGGGGGGAATTTTAATGAAGGGTCTGTAGGAGTACTCCTAAAAAGGGTCTGTGGGGCCAGTCTGTAGCATGCTCTGAAGGGGTACTCATACAAAGGTCTGTATGGGAATATTAATGAAAAGGTCTGTGTGGGTACTCTTACAAAAGGATTTATAGGAACAATTTTAATAAAGGGTCTGTTGGGTTAGTCTTAAAAATGTTTACTTTGCTGAAGATTGTCTGAGAGTACGCTTACTCTGCACCACGATCTGTGGGGTACTCTTACAAAATGGTCTGTAGAAGGAATTTTAATTAATGGTCTGTGTAGGTACTCCTAAAAGGGTTCTGTCACTCTGCACCAAGCTCTGTGGGGGTACTCTTACAAAAGAATCTGAGGGGGGGAATTTTAATAAAGGGTCTGGGGTGTTACTCTGAAAAAGGTTTTTGTGTAGCTACTCTGCACTAAGCTCTGTGGGAGTACTCTTACAAATGGGTTTGTGGAGGGAAAATTAATAAAGGATTTGTGGTGGTACTCTTAAAAAAGGGTCTGTGTTCCACTAGGAACTAAGCTTGTGGGGGTACTCTTATGAAAGGGTCTGTGGATGGAATTTTAGTAAAGAGTTTGTGTGGTTACTCTTAAAAAAGTTTGTGTTGCTATACTGCAGCATGCTGTGTCGGAGTGCTGTTACAAAAGGGTCTGTAGTGGAAAATTTTGATAAAGCGTCTGTTTGGGTACTCTTAAAAAAGGGTCTTTGTGCCACTCAGCACCAGACTCTGTGGAGGTATTCTTACAAAAATGTCTGTGGGGGGAATTATAATAAGGAGTTTGTGAGGGTACTCTTAAAAAGGGTCTATGTGTCTGCACCAGGTATGGTGGGGGTAGTCGTACAAAAGGGTCTGTGAGGGGATTTTTAATAAAGAATATTTTAGGGGAGCTCTTTAAAAAGGGTCTGTGTGGCCGCTATGCATACAGGCAGTGTAATATTCAGCTGGGTACCCTCTCTGTCCCTCTGCACTTTCTTTGGTTTCAAGAAATGAGTAGGGTATCAAATAGGGGATCTGGCCATGATGCAGCTGCTGGTGATGGTGGTTGAGCTGTTGCAGGGAAAGGATGTGGTTTATCTGTGTCTGCTATGAAGCAAAATAGGGGCAAATACCCTGGAAACAAAGTTGGATGAGGAATAAATAGGAAAAAAAATGGGGTCTTGCCTATTTTTGATAAACAGCATAGGTAAAGAAGACAAGAGAGGGCTGCAACTGCCACATATCAGCTTTACCTTGACTGGTGATCAAAAATAGAGGGGATTCCATGATGTTTTATTAAATATCCTAAATAAATAGTTTAAAAAAAGTTTAGACTTTGCCCTATTTTTGATAACTGACCAAAGTAAAGCAGACAGCTGTGTGATGGAATTATCAGCCTTAGAAGCCCCATGGTTATTTTACTCGTCCTAGGCTAAAAAGAGCTTCCTGCAGCTGCCTCACAAGTGGTGCATCCATTAGATGAGCCAATTCTGGTGCATTGTCTGGCTCTTCCCGATTACCCTTGTGCAGTGGGAATCGGGATAATACTTTTGGGGTTCATGTCAGCTTCAAGTATAGAGTAAAAAAGAAACCCACACAAACACACACACACAGGAAAAAAAGATAAGTTGAATAAACACTCCCCTACACACTCTCATTAACCAATTTTCAATATTGAGTTATTGACGTCACCACTCGAAAAATCCGGGGCTGCCGTTGACCAGCAGTGACTTTTGGAGCCTCATTCTGAGATCGTTCCCATAATGAAGCTCCAATGTCATTGATGGGGATCATGGGACATTACTCCATTGGATTATGTTGGAAATTCCAGGATTTCTTTTTAATGAATCAATTGGTGAACAAGGGAGTATTAAGCTGGTGTCACACACAGCGACAACGACAACGACGTCGCTGCTACGTCACCATTTTCTGTGACGTTGCAGCGACGTCCCGTCACTGTCGCTGTGTGTGACATCCAGCAACGACCTGGCCCCTGCTGTGAGGTCGCCGGTCGTTGCTGAATGTCCAGCTTCATTTTTTCGTCGTCACTCTCCCGCTGTGACACACACATCGCTGTGTGTGACAGCGAGAGAGCGACGAAATGAAGCGAGCAGGAGCAGGCACTGGCAGCTGCGGTAAGCTGTAACCAGCGTAAACATCGGGTAACCAAGGGAAGTCCTTTCCCTGGTTACCCGATGTTTACGCTGGTTACCAGCCTCCGCTCTTGCTGCCAGCGCCGGCTCCTGCACTGTGACATGTGGCTGCAGTATGCATCGGGTAATTAACCCGATGTATACTGTAGCAAAGAGAGCAAGGAGCCAGCGCTAAGCAGTGCGCGCGGCTCCCTGCTCTCTGCACTGTGACATGTAGCTGCAGCACACATTGGGTTAATTAACCCGATGTGTACTGTACCTAGGAGAGCAAGGAGCCAGCGCTAAGCGCGGCTCCCTGCTCTCTGAACATGTAACACAGCGACGTTATGATCGCTGCTTCTGCTGTGTTTGACAGCTAAGCAGCGATCATAACAGCGACTTACAAGGTCGCTGTTACGTCACCGAAAATGGTGACGTAACAGCGACGTCGTTGTCGCTGTCGTTTAGTGTGAACCCAGCTTTAGGAAGTGTATTCACTAATTGGATTCTTTCACAGTTTGGTTTGCAGAGCCTTACCAAACAAATGCTAAGTTGATCGAACCATTCACCCAACTGAACTCTGAACCTTATCTAACCTTATCTAACCCCTTTGTATTCAATGGGAGGCCAAACTTAAGGCAGAGAAAACACCTTTAAGGGGTCAAAAGCTCAGTTCAGTGAAGACAGCCATTGAACAAACTGGGGTAAGGAGTAATGGAAGAAAGGATCCGGCACGATTATATTATAAAAACATCAAAAATCTTTATTTCCATGGTTAAAAAAGTACCTGTGGAGACCAAGCGGTGTACCTCACAAGAGACTTAACGCGTTTCGGACTGCGGTAAAAACAAGAGAGTCCTTAATCATAAGCATATTCTCTGTGACACAAGACTACTTAAATAGGTTACTCCATTAGATGAACAAAGGGGGAGAGGAGGAGCAAGGATTCCTTGATTAAATGAGGAACCAGGTGGGTAAAAGGGATCACATAGAAACATATGAAATCAAATACTCATGTAATGTGAATGATATTAAATAATTATTGCAGAAATGTCACCATAAATGCCACAATAAAAATATATAAAATACCACATGTGAACAGTGTTATTGGTAATAATTTACAGAAATGACATCAGAAGTATCAAGAATTTACAAAAAGAAGGTAACATGTTAGAGTAATAATCTATGAAAATGTCATAATGAATGTTATTTAAGGGGATTTTTTCAAATTCTTTATTTTATATTATTGTGAATCTTTAATTTTTAATGAAGAGAGAGAAAAAAAAAAAAAAACACAAAAAAAGAGGAAAAAACAAACAAAAAAAAAAAACCTGCATAAATAAACGGGATGATATTTTCTTTGGTGTAGACAAGGAATTCGATTACTCAGAAAATGTAACGTAAGTCTGAGCGATAGTTCAGACCATCGGGTACCTGGAATTAAGTTTTAAAATCCATTTTGCTTCTGCAAGAAGAAAAGCCTGAAACCAGTTCCCCCCTCGGGGGGGTCTGGGTACATATTCAATCCCGGTAACAACCAATGTTGAAAAATCTGCCAAATGGTGCTCAATAAAATGTCTGGTCAGGCCAGATAAGGAGCGTTTCCTAAGCAATATGGCATAATTCACAGTAGTAGGATCTGAAGCGGTTGATGATATTCGGATGTGCTCTGAGATTCTGGTTCTAAGGGCTCTGGAAGTGCAGCCGACGTAGTCCCTGTGGCATGCCGTACACGTGGCTACATAGATAATATGCGTTGAGGAGCAGTTAATAAAGGAGTTGATAGAAAAATTCTCCCTATGATTCCTCACAATTGACTTGGTATTATGCATGAATTTACAAAGACCACATCGGCTAGAACCACATCTATAAGAACCAGAAATGCTGAGCCAGGATTTACTATGTTTTTTAGTGGTGTACATACCTAGGGGCAATTAAGTTGCCAACAGTACAGGCTCTTCTAGCAAATATATTAACCCCTGACCGGAGGATGGAATCAAGAACAGTATCCTGTTTTAAGAGGGGAATAAAGCGTTGGATGATATGTTTAATTTGGAAGAAATCCGTACTGAATGGAGTGGAAAAAGTAACCTTATTTGTGGAAGTGGAAGTTTTAGTGCGGTCTTCCAATAGGCTCTTCCGGCTTCTATTAGCGGTAATAGAGGAAGCTCGATTCAAAATATGATCCGAATATCCCCTCTTGTTTAGTCTGTTCCTGATGAGATTGGCCTCAGTCTGATAAGATTTCTCAGATGAACATAATCTTTTGGCCCGCAGAAACTCGCCCACTGGCAAGTTGTGCAAAGTGTGGGGCATATGGCAACTGCCTGCATGAAGGGAAGTATTCCCACTAATAGGCTTTCTATACAGGGTAGAACTTATAGATCCATTTAGGGGGTCACCAGACAAACGAATGTCCAAAAAAGGCGCAGATTCCTCATGATAATTAACTATGAATTTTAAATTTAAAGAATTATCATTGAAAAATGTGCCAATAGCCTCCACGGCCCGTTGGGGGGTATCAAAGTTTTTTAAATTACAGATCAAGAGCTGATCATCTATGTATCTTGCATACCATATGATGGAATCTAAAAATGGATTATTGTCCGCATAGATACATCGTTCCTCCCAATAGGCCATGTAAACGTTGGCAAGAGCGCACGAGAAACTCGCGCCCATTGGGCACCCGGTTGTCTGGAGATAAAAAATCCCATTAAATTGAAAAAAATTGTGTGTCAATCGGAAGCCTGTTGCCATTAAAAATTAAAAAATTCACAATAATATAAAATAAAGAATTTGAAAAAATCCCCTTAAATAACATTCATTATGACATTTTCATAGATTATTACTCTAACATGTTACCTTCTTTTTGTAAATTCTTGATACTTCTGATGTCATTTCTGTAAATTATTACCAATAACACTGTTCACATGTGGTATTTTATATATTTTTATTGTGGCATTTATGGTGACATTTCTGCAATAAGTATTTAATATCATTCACATTACATGATTATTTGATTTCATATGTTTCTATGTGATCCCTTTTACCCACCTGGTTCCTCATTTAATCAAGGAATCCTTGCTCCTCCTCTCCCCCTTTGTTCATCTAATGGAGTAACCTATTTCAGTAGTCTTGTGTCACAGAGAATATGCTTAAAACTCTCTTGTTTTTACCGCAGTCCGAAACGCGTTAAGTCTCTTGTGAGGTACACCGCTTGGTCTCCACAGGTACTTTTTAAACCATGGAAATAAAGATTTTTGATGTTTTTATAATATAATTGTGCCGGATCCTTTCTTCCATTACTCCTTACCCTCTTATTATCGGCTGGGACCTCCCGGTGGATGCCGTGCATTTGTGGACTTCAACAGTCAACACTCAGACAGCAGGTGAGCTGAAAAATCTTTTTTCTCTACGTTCAGTTCATAGTCCCGCTTTTCGTGCTCCCAACTGCTGTTTTGTGGAATATGTATGAATGGACATATGCATTTTCATCTGAGTGGAACTATATTGCAGTTTGATTTATAAATTTAGCGCATATAATTATATGCGATCCTGTGGAGACCTTGGTGATTTTCTTTTTATATACCTGTGTACCTTCTATAGACTACGTGAATTTTCTAGACTATTACAATGGACACATCTGCGTTTTTGGATAATGAGGAACGCTTTAAAAGGCTCGATGATGTTTTCTCGGAGCACCCTGTTTTACGTCCAATACAGGACGGCAAATCCTTGAATGAAGATATCCACACTTTCTGGGACTTGGAAAAACTATCTGTTCAGCGTCTTAAAACTTGGTGGGATGCGATGACCCTAAAAAAATATACCGAAAAAAACATGATTCCTAGAGGTCTCAGGATTAGAGTTGAGCGCGGTTCGTGGTTCGTGGTTCTCCAGTTCTAGGCTCGAGTGATTTTCGGGCTGTTCGAGATCGAACTAGAACTCGAGCTTTTTGCAAAAAGCTCGATAGTTCTAGATACGTTCGAGAACGGTTCTAGCAGCAAAAAGCAGGGCTTTTTACAGCTACAGTGAGCAGGAGCCATTGCTGGCAGCCTGCCAGAAGCTGGTAACCAAGATAAACATCGGGTATCCAAGCAAAGCGCTTTGGTTAGTAACCCGATGTTTATCCTAGTTACGTGCAGGAAGCCCACACTTCCCGCTCAGCTCAAGCTCACTCCGCCCCCTCCTGCCCGCGGCATGTACACATACATACACACGCACACACACACACACACACACACACACACACACAAACCCCCCCCCCCCCGCTCGGCTTACCTGCGGTGATAAAGTCCCGCCATCCCGACCTCAGCGCTGTCACTGTCCTCCATGGCCGCCGCTTGTCACATCACCTCTCGCTTCCAACCCGAGACTGACTAGCGGTGACGTCACGGACCTCTCGCGATACTTGAGGGGAAGGCGCCGGTCATTGAACTCAGTGACAGGGGCTGTCGGCAGTGCTGGAGATCAGCGCAGGTAATGTACCTCGCTGACAGCAGCACTTGTCACCCCCCTGCAGTGACCTGGGCTGACCCATTGATGTTAGCTCAGGTCACTGCATTGCTCTCCCAGCCAATGGGGAACATCCTGCTCTTCATTGACTGGGACAGTGTGGATCGTCATGGCAACCCCTTGGATTACAGCAGGCCTGGATTTGTTTTTCAATCTAATAAATTGGTTAAAGAGGGAATGTTTTGGGGAGTGTTTTTTCAAATAAAAATGTGTTTGTCGTCTATTTTTTTTTATTACTGACTGGGTTGGTGATGTCGGGTATCTGATAGACGACTGACCTCACCAACCCCAGGGCTTGATGCCAGGTGACATTACACATCTGGTATTAACCCCATATATTACCCCGTTTGCCACCGCACCAGGGCGCGGGATGAGCTGGGGCGAAGCACCAGGATTGGCGCATCTAATGGATGCGCCACTTCTGGGGCGGCTGCGGCCTGCTATTTTTAGGCTGGGGAGATTCCAATAACCATGGACCTCCCTAGTCTGAGAATATCAGGCCCCAGCTGTCTGCTTTACCTTGGCTGGTGATCCAATTTTGGGGGACCCCTACGTGGTTTTTTTTTTAATTATTTATTTAATTTAAAATAACAGCGTGGGGTGCCCTCAGTTTTGGATTACCAGCCAAGGTGAGGTTGCCAGCTGTGGTCTGCAGGCTGCAGCCGTCTGCTTTACCCTAGCTGGCTACAAAACTAGGGGGAACCCTACGTCATTTTTTTTCCATTTTTTTGGCTAAATACAAAGCTAAGCACCCCTTAGTGCCACATGAAAGGTACCAAAGGGTGCTCCACTTTTTCTCCATTTTTTTCTCCACTTTTTCTCCACTTTTTCTCCATTTTTTTTCTCCACTTATTCTCCACTTTTTCTCCTCTTATTCTCCACTTTTTCTCCACTTTTTCTCCTCTTATTCTCCACTTTTTCTCCACTTTTTCTCCATTTTTTTCTCCACTTTTTCTCCACTTTTTCTCCACTTTTTTCTCCACTTTTTCTCCTCTTATGCTCCACTTTTTCTCCACTTTTTCTCCTCTTAATCTCCACTTTTTCTCCACTTTTTCTCCACTTTTTCTCCACTTTTTCTCCTCTTATGCTCCACTTTTTCTCCACTTTTTCTCCACTTTTTTCTCCACTTTTTCTCCTCTTATGCTCCACTTTTTCTCCACTTTTTTCTCCACTTTTTCTCCACTTTTTCTCCACTTTTTCTCCTCTTATGCTCCACTTTTTCTCCACTTTTTCTCCTCTTATGCTCCACTTTTTCTCCACTTTTTCTCCACTTTTTCTCCTCTTATGCTCCACTTTTTCTCCACTTTTTCTCCTCTTATGCTCCACTTTTTCTCCACTTTCTCTCCACTTTTTCTCCTCTTATGCTCCACTTTTTCTCCACTTTATCTCCACTTTTTTCTCCACTTTTTCTCCTCTTATGCTCCACTTTTTCTCCACTTTTTCTCCACTTTTTTCTCCACTTTTTCTCCTCTTATGCTCCACTTTTTCTCCACTTTTTCTCCACTTTTTCTCCACTTTTTTCTCCACTTTTTCTCCTCTTATGCTCCACTTTTTCTCCACTTTTTCTCCACTTTTTCTCCACTTTTTTCTCCACTTTTTCTCCACTTTTTCTCCACTTTTTCTCCTCTTATGCTCCACTTTTTCTCCACTTTTTCTCCACTTTTTCTCCTCTTATGCTCCACTTTTTCTCCACTTTTTCTCCTCTTAATCTCCACTTTTTCTCCACTTTTTTCTCCACTTTTTCTCCACTTTTTCTCCTCTTATGCTCCACTTTTTCTCCACTTTTTCTCCACTTTTTCTCCTCTTATGCTCCACTTTTTCTCCACTTTTTCTCCACTTTTTCTCCACTTTTTCTCCTCTTATGCTCCACTTTTTCTCCACTTTTTCTCCACTTTTTCTCCTCTTATGCTCCACTTTTTCTCCACTTTTTCTCCTCTTATGCTCCACTTTTTCTCCACTTTCGCTTCACTTTTTCTCCTCTTATGCTCCACTTTTTCTCCACTTTTTCTCCACTTTTTTCTCCACTTTTTCTCCTCTTATGCTCCACTTTTTCTCCACTTTTTCTCCACTTTTTTCTCCACTTTTTCTCCACTTTTTCTCCACTTTTTCTCCTCTTATGCTCCACTTTTTCTCCACTTTTTCTCCACTTTTTCTCCTCTTATGCTCCACTTTTTCTCCACTTTTTCTCCACATTTTCTCCTCTTATGGTCCACTTTTTCTCCACTTTTTCTCCTCTTATGCTCCACTTTTTCTCCACTTTTTCTCCACTTTTTCCCCACTTTTTCTCCTCTTATGCTCCACTTTTTCTCCACTTTTTCTCCACTTTTTTCTCCACTTTTTCTCCTCTTATGCTCCACTTTTTCTCCACTTTTTCTCCTCTTATGCTCCACTTTTTCTCCACTTTTTTCTCCACTTTTTCTCCTCTTATGCTCCACTTTTTCTCCACTTTTTCTCCACTTTTTCTCCTCTTATGCTCCACTTTTTCTCCACTTTTTCTCCACTTTTTTCTCCACTTTTTCTCCTCTTATGCTCCACTTTTTCTCCACTTTTTCTCCACTTTTTTCTCCACTTTTTCTCCTCTTATGCTCCACTTTTTCTCCACTTTTTCTCCACTTTTTCTCCACTTTTTTCTCCACTTTTTCTCCTCTTATGCTCCACTTTTTCTCCACTTTTTCTCCACTTTTTTCTCCACTTTTTCTCCACTTTTTCTCCACTTTTTCTCCTCTTATGCTCCACTTTTTCTCCACTTTTTCTCCTCTTATGCTCCACTTTTTCTCCACTTTTTCTCCTCTTAATCTCCACTTTTTCTCCACTTTTTCTCCACTTTTTTCTCCACTTTTTCTCCACTTTTTCTCCACTTTTTCTCCTCTTATGCTCCACTTTTTCTCCACTTTTTCTCCACTTTTTCTCCGTTCTTTTTCTATGGTCGGTCTACCCATTAGCTCTGCCATGCATACTGTAGCTCTACACCTACTGCACATGTTACTTTATGATTGACATCTCTTTCGTACCAGAGCTGTCTAAGTCTACTCTGACCCCATATTTGTCATTACTATATTGTCCTTGTACTGTATTATGACATTTGTATCATGTGTTTCATTTCTTGCTGTGTTGCAATTTTTTTGCTGCATCCCAATTGTACCTCTACATTGTTCGAGTTTATGTTATTGTTCTCTCACTCTTATGTGATACTGATTATTGTCATTTTTCATGATTACATGCAGATAAGTCCAATCTGACGAAGGCTCAGGCCGAAACGTCATTTGTAACTTGTTTTGGACAAAAACATATATGCTTATGAAAAAAAATGTTTTCTTAATACGGAGCATTACTATGAAATTCATGAAATAATAAAAAAAGGGCTTCCCTTTATTTTTGGTTCCCAGCCGGGTACAAATAGGCAACTGGGGGTTGGGGGCAGCCGTACCTGCCTGCTGTACCTGGCTAGCATACAAAAATATGGCGAAGCCCACATAATTTTTTCAGGGGGCAAAAAACTTCTGCATACAGTCCTGGATGGAGTATGCTGAGCCTTGTAGTTCTGCAGCTGCTGTCTGTCTGTATGGAGAAGAGCAGACAGCAGCTGCAGAACTACAAGGCTCAGCATACTCCATCCAGGACTGTATGCAGAAGTTTTTTGCCCACCAAAAAAATGACGTGGGCTTCGCCATATTTTTGTGTCCAGCCGGGTACAACTGGGCAGCTGGGGATTGGAATCCGCAGCACAGGTTAGCCCGAGGTTTGTGGGCGCCTCTGCTGCGGATTTCAGTCCGCAGCCGTCCCAGAAAATGGCGCTCTCATAGAAGCGCCATCATCTGGCGCTGTATCCAACTCTTCCAACAGCCCTGGAGCCGGGTGGCTTGTTGGGTAATCATGAGTTAATACTGGCTTTGTTTTACCAGCCAGTATTAAGCCAGAGATTCTTAATGTCAGGCACGTTTGACCCGGCCATTAAGAATCTCCAATAAAGGGTTAAAAAAAAGACACCACACAGAGAAAAAATACTTTAATAGAAATAAATACACAGACACATTAGAGACTCCATCTTTATTACCCCCTGTCAGCCCTCCACGATCCTGCTCTTCTGTCTTCTTTCTTTCTAGTGTAGTAGTAGTGACGATTGTAGTGAGGATGAGGTGCACCAGCCCATCACTTGGGACTGGGGAACCTACATCCTCACTACAATGCTCACAACAATCCTCACTAGTGTAGTAGTAGTGACGATTGTAGTGAGGATGAGGTGCATCAGCTCATCACTTGGGGCTGGGGAACCTCCATCCTCACTACAATGCTCACTACAATCGGGAAGCAGCGTGCAGCCTTCACTCCGTGAGTGATCACTGCTGGCTGTCAGCGGTAACAGCGGTAACGCTGACAGACGCGTTACCATAGCAACGGTGCTCCCGGAGCCGCGGTTAGCGGTGGCGTCACCGCTAACTGCGTGGCTATGGCAACGGTGATCTCCGTTAATGACCGGCTGTGTCAGCCGGTCCTTAACGGAACGGGGAGTCGACCGTGTGCTAGAGCATGTCGCCGGTACACGGCGATACACATATGTGCACCGTGTACCGGAGAGATGCACTCGCAGGTCCTACATGACGTGTCATAGTCATGTGACCAGTCTGTAGCCAATGAGATAATAGCCCCGTGACTGGTCACATGGCTATTTTGACGTCACGATAGGTCCTGCATCTCTGCTGGCAGTGCAGGTCACCGGGAGGATTCAGCAATCATCGGATGGAATAGCGGCAGGAGACAGAGTGCAGAAGGGATCGCGGGGACCGGTAAGTGTTATGGCAATGTTTATTAACTGTTTGTGTACATTTATAATGCATTTTTATGTGTTTGTGATTGCCTCCCATTCTAGCCTATACGTTCGAGTTCGGTTCGTCGAACGTTCGACGAGCCGAACTCGAACGGGACACCCGTTCGGCGAACCGGCCTCGAGCTGAACCGGGACCAGTTCGCTCATCTCTACTCAGGATCAAAAAGATTCCTACTCATGTTTTTTCCGATCAGTTCATGGAGGAGTGGAACTCCATGCTTTCAACATGTTCTTTGAAGCTGATGGATTTAATAATCAAAGAAGAACATAAACGCATCCAGGACTTAGACGCAAAAATTAAGGATGTACATGCCTATCTAACAAGGTCCTATGATCCAACTGACTTTGACAAATTAAACACAAGACTTAAAAACACCATTGAAAAAGTGGAATCTAATATTGCGGATCTCAAACAGAATAAATACCACAGAGATACTAGGGACTATGAGTCCAAACAAATCTATACCTGGCACACGGCTACTAAAAATAAATCCATCCTAAAAAAACGCAACCAAAGTGCACATGGTAGCAGAGCGGTTTATTTCTCATCCACGGATAATGATTCCACTGACGGTAGCATTGGGTCATATGAGTCCAACAGGGATAGTAGCAATTTTTCATCTCGTCCTCCAAAAAACTTACATTCAAAAAACGCAAATTACGGAGAGGGGGCAGGAAACATAATTGGGGAAGAGGAAAGATATCCCCTGCGCTCCAGGAAGCACAGATACTGGAGGAATTAACCTGTCATGATTCCCTGGAAAATCCAGTATTGAATCTTTCTGCCTGTACGTTGAGTTCAGCACAAATCAACGTTTTACAAAAGGGACTGAACTTTGCCCCCACAAATAGAGCTAGCCTCTTCCAGACTCTTAAAGATGTCAATAAATTTATGAGAAACCTTACGGTTAAAAGACATTTTTTTGATGCTACTCATACTGATATGAATGAACAGAATTTATCTAACCCCTCTGCTGTTGATCCAGTCCAGGTTCCATTATATTTGGGTCTGAGGGAACAAATTTCTATTCTGCAATTGCAAGAATTGGGTGATGTTTGCACGGATACACCTGAACCCCAGATTTTTACCACCGAGAATCCAAATTTCTACCCGGTAGCCTCTTGGGCTCCAATCATGGATACATTTCAGGATCTTATTGAGACTTAAGTCAGGGAGGTCTTATCGAAGAAAATCCATACCCAGAATAACCTGACTTCTGCCGAAAGAAAGGCCCTGAAATCATTAAAAGATAACGATAATATTATTATCCGTGGGGCTGATAAAGGGGGTTCCGTGGGCTGTTCTAGCAAGAACTAGAACTCGAGCTTTTTGCTAAAGCTCGATAGTTCTAGATACGTTCGAGAACGGTTCTAGCAGCAAAAGGACCAGCTAATTACTAGCTGGCTTTCCGCTGTAATAGTGTAAGTCACTCTGTGACTCACCTATTATGATATTTCAGTGTATAGTGTGCGGGAACAGCGCATTCAGAGCACTGCTGTATAGATAATGGCGATCGCCATTTTTTTTTTTTTCCCTTGTCTTTCCTTCCCTAAGCGCGCGCGTGTAGTGCGGCGGGCCAGCATGTCAGCCAATCCCAGACACACACACAGCTAAGTGGACTTTCAGCCAGAGAAGCAACGGCATGTGTGATAGGATGTCCATGTCACATGTTCCTGCATTATAAAAACGGACATTTTCCTCCAGCACACCATTATCTGCCTTCTGCGTCCTTGGTGTCAGTCATCACTGGCGCAGCTCCTATCTCCGATACTGCTGTGTACGCTCCATACACAGCTCTGTACAGAATAAGGATAAAAGTTTCTATCAGTCCTTTTAAGGGCTAATACCGGAAGGGTCAGAGCCATAGGTGACAGGTCCGTGAAAACATAGTTTAACAGCTACACAAGATGACAGCGTCTGTGTAGCTAAGGTCAGGGATTTCCTCGCTGCATTTCCCCATTAGGAGGGATAGAAAGGCAGGCTTCCTTTCCTCTACCCAGAGACCCACAAACCTGCCACTGTACCCTCCTGCCCTTTGCACACTCAAACTCATTGTTACTAAGCCATTTTACTAGCAAACACTTAGTGAACTTAGTGGCATCCTAAACGTGGCTGTTGGACTTCTGTATTGTCCCACTAGTGCAAAGATATTTGCAGAACGTCTGCCTTCATTGCACACTCAAACTCATTGTTACTAAGCCATTATACTAGCAAACATTGAGTGAACTTAGTGGCACCCTAAACATGGCTGTTGGACTTCTGTATTGCCCCACTAGTGCAAAGATATTTGCAGCACCTCTGCCTGCATTGCACACTCAAACTCATTGTTACTAAGCCATTATACTAGCAAACACTGAGTAAACTTGATGGCATCCTAAACGTGGATGTTGGACTTCTGTATTGTCCCACTAGTGCAAAGATATTTGCAGCACCTCTGCCTGCATTGCACACTCAAACTCATTGTTACTAAGCCATTATACTAGCAAACACTGAGTAAGCTTAGTGGCATCCTAAACGTGGCTGTTGGACTTCTGTATTGTCCCACTAGTTCAAAGATATTTGCTGCACCTCTGCCTGCATTGCACACTCAAACTCATTGTTACTAAGCCATTATACTAGCAAACACTGAGTGAACTTAGTGGCATCCTAAAAGTGGCTGTTGGACTTCTGTATTGTCCCACTAGTGCAAAGATATTTGCAGCACCTTTGCCTGCATTGCACACTCAAACTCATTGTTACTAAGCCATTATACTAGCAAACACTGAGTGAACGTAGTGGCATCCTAAACGTGGCTTTTGGACTTCTGTATTGTCCCACTAGTGCAAAGATATTTGCAGCACCTCTGCCTGCATTGCACACTCAAACTCATTGTTACTAAGCCATTATACTAGCAAACACTGAGTGAACTTAGTGGCATCCTAAACGTGGCTGTTGGACTTCTGTATTGTCCCACTAGTGAGAAGATATTTGCAGCACCTCTGCCTGCAATGCACACTCAAACTCATTGTTACTAAGCCATTATACTAGCAAACACTGAGTGAACTTAGTGGCATCCTAAAAGTGGCTGTTGGACTTCTGTATTGTCCCACTAGTGCAAAGATATTTGCAGCACCTCTGCCTGCATTGCACACTCAAACTCATTGTTACTAAGCCATTATACTAGCAAACACTAAGTGAACTTAGTGGCATCCTAAACGTGGCTGTTGGACTTCTGTATTGTCCCACTAGTGCAAAGATATTTGCAGCACCTCTGCCTGCATTGCACACTCAAACTCATTGTTACAAAGCCATTATACTAGCAAACACTGAGTGAACTTAGTGGCATCCTAAAAGTGGCTGTTGGACTTCTGTATTGTCCCACTAGTGCAAAGATATTTGCAGCACCTCTGCCTGCATTGCACACTCAAACTCATTGTTACTAAGCCATTATACTAGCAAACACTGAGTGAACTTAGTGGCATCCTAAACGTGGCTGTTGGACTTCTGTATTGTCCCACTAGTGCAAAGATATTTGCAGCACCTCTGCCTACATTGCACACTCAAACTCATTGTTACTAAGCCATTATACTAGCAAACACTGAGTGAACTTAGTGGCATCCTAAACGTGGCTGTTGGACTTCTGTATTGTCCCACTAGTGCAAAGATAATTTCAGCACCTCTGCCTGCATTGCACACTCAAACTCATTGTTACTAAGCCATTATACTAGCAAACACTGAGTGAACTTAGTGGCATCCTAAAAGTGGCTGTTGGACTTCTGTATTGTCCCACTAGTGCAAAGATATTTGCAGCACCTTTGCCTGCATTGCACACTCAAACTCATTGTTACTAAGCCATTATACTAGCAAACACTGAGTGAACTTAGTGGCATCCTAAACGTGGCTTTTGGACTTCTGTATTGTCCCACTAGTGCAAAGATATTTGCAGCACCTCTGCCTGCATTACACACTCAAACTCATTTTTACTAAGCCATTATACTAGCAAACACTGAGTGAACTTAGTGGCATCCTAAACGTGGCTGTTGGACTTCTGTATTGTTCCACTAGTGCAAAGATATTTGCAGCACCTCTGCCTGCATTGCACACTCAAACTCATTGTTACTAAGCTATTATACTAGCAAACACTGAGTGAACTTAGTGGCATCCTAAAAGTGGCTGTTGGACTTCTGTATTGTCCCACTAGTGCAAAGATATTTGCAGCACCTCTGCCTACATTGCACACTCAAACTCATTGTTACTAAGCCATTATACTAGCAAACACTGAGTGAACTTAGTGGGATCCTAAAAGTGGCTGTTGGACTTCTGTATTGTCCCACTAGTGCAAAGTTATTTGCAGCACCTCTGCCTGCATTGCACACTCAAACTCATTGTTACTAAGCCATTATAGTAGCAAAAACTGAGTGAACTTAGTGGCATCCTAAACGTGGCTGTTGGACTTCTGTATTGTCCCACTAGTGCAAAGATATTTGCAGCACCTCTGCCTGCATTGCACATTCAAACTCATTGTTACTAAGCTATTATACTAGCAAACACTGAGTGAACTTAGTGGCATCCTAAAAGTGGCTGTTGGACTTCTGTATTGTCCCACTAGTGCAAAGATATTTGCAGCACCTCTGCCTGCATTGCACACTCAAACTCATTGTTACTAAGCCATTATACTAGCAAACACTGAGTGAACTTAGTGGCATCCTAAAAGTGGCTGTTGGACTTCTGTATTGTCCCACTAGTGCAAAGATATTTGCAGCACCTCTGCCTGCATTGCACATTCAAACTCATTGTTACTAAGCTATTATACTAGCAAACACTGAGTGAACTTAGTGGCATCCTAAAAGTGGCTGTTGGACTTCTGTATTGTCCCACTAGTGCAAAGATATTTGCAGCACCTCTGCCTGCATTGCACACTCAAACTCATTGTTACTAAGCCATTATACTAGCAAACACTGAGTGAAATTAGTGGGATCCTAAAAGTGGCTGTTGGACTTCTGTATTGTCCCACTAGTGCAAAGTTATTTGCAGCACCTCTGCCTGCATTGCACACTCAAACTCATTGTTACTAAGCCATTATAGTAGCAAAAACTGAGTGAACTTAGTGGCATCCTAAACGTGGCTGTTGGACTTCTGTATTGTCCCACTAGAGCAAAGATATTTGCAGCACCTCTGCCTACATTGAACACTCAAACTCATTGTTACTAAGCCATTATACTAGCAAACACTGAGTGAACTTAGTGGCATCCTAAAAGTGGCTGTTGAACTTCTGTATTGTTCCACTAGTGCAAAGATATTTGAAGCACCTCTGCCTGCATTGCACACTCAAACTCATTGTTGCTAAGCCATTATACTAGCAAACACTGAGTGAACTTAGTGGCATCCTAAACGTGGCTGTTGGACTTCTGTATTGTCCCACTAGTGCAAAGATATTTGCAGCACCTCTGCCTGCATTGCACACTCAAACTCATTGTTACTAAGCCATTATACTAGCAAACACTGAGTGAACTTAGTGGCATCCTAAATGTGGCTATTGGACTCCTGTATTGTCCCACTAGTGCAAAGTTATTTGCAGCACCTCTGCCTGCATTGAACACTCAAACTCATTGTTACTAAGCCATTATACTAGCAAACACTGAGTGAACTTAGTGGCATCCTAAACGTGGCTGTTGGACTTCTGTATTGTCCCACTAGTGCAAAGATATTTGCAGCACCTCTGCCTACATTGCACACTCAAACTCATTGTTACTAAGCCATTATACTAGCAAACACTGAGTGAACTTAGTGGCATCCTAAAAGTGGCTGTTGGACTTCTGTATTGTCCCACTAGTGCAAAGATAATTTCAGCACCTCTGCCTGCATTGCACACTCAAACTCATTGTTATTATGCCATTATACTAGCAAACACTGAGTGAACTTAGTGGCATCCTAAAAGTGGCTGTTGGACTTCTGTATTGTCCCACTAGTGCAAAGATATTTGCAGCACCTCTGCCTGCATTGCACACTCAAACTCATTGTTACTAAGCCATTATACTAGCAAACACTGAGTGAACTTAGTGGGATCCTAAAAGTGGCTGTTGGACTTCTGTATTGTCCCACTAGTGCAAAGTTATTTGCAGCACCTCTGCCTGCATTGCACACTCAAACTCATTGTTACTAAGCCATTATACTAGCAAACACTGAGTGAACTTAGTGGCATCCTAAACGTGGCTGTTGGACTTCTGTATTGTCCCACTAGTGCAAAGATATTTGCAGCACTTCTGCCTGCATTGCACACTCAAACTCATTGTTACTAAGCCATTATACTAGCAAACACTGAGTGAACTTAGTGGCATCCTAAAAGTGGCTGTTGGACTTCTGTATTGTTCCACTAGTGCAAAGATATTTGAAGCACCTCTGCCTGCATTGCACACTCAAACTCATTGTTACTAAGCCATTATACTAGCAAACACTGAGTGAACTTAGTGGCATCCTAAACGTGGCTGTTGGAGTTCTGTATTGTCCCACTAGTGCAAAGATATTTGCAGCACCTCTGCCTGCATTGCACACTCAAACTCATTGTTACTAAGCCATTATACTGGCAAACACTGAGTGAACTTAGTGGCATCCTAAATGTGGCTAATGGACTTCTGTATTGTCCCACTAGTGCAAAGATATTTGCAGCACCTCTGCCTGCATTGCACACTCAAACTCATTGTTACTAAGCCATTATACTAGCAAACACTGAGTGAACTTAGTGGCATCCTAAACGTGGCTGTTGGACCTCTGTATTGTCCCACTAGTGCAAAGATATTTGCAGCACCTCTGCCTGCATTGCACACTCAAACTCATTGTTACTAAGACGTTATAATGCCAAAAATTGAGTAAATTTAGTGGCATACAAGAAGTGGCTGTTGTACTCCATTAGTGTCTTACTGGTGCCAAGCTATTTCTAGCACCTGTGCAGGACACCCTCCTGCTCTGTTTTTAATAAACTATAATGATAGCAAAAAATACTGCCATTTAGTGGCATCATAGAACTGGCTGTTGTATTTCATTATTGTCCCACTGGTGCCAAGCTATTTCTAGCACCTGTGCAGGACACCCTCCTGCTCTGCTTTTAATAAGCTATAATGATAGCAAAAAATACTGCCATTTAGTGGCATCATAGAACTGGCTGTTGTATTTCATTATTGTCCCACTGGTGCCAAGCTATTTCTAGCACCTGTGCAGGACACCCTCCTGCTCTGTTTTTAATAAGCTATAATGATAGCAAAAAATACTGCCATTTAGTGGCATCATAGAACTGGCTGTTGTATTTAGAGTTGAGCACGGTTCGTGGTTCGTGGTTCTTCAGTTCGCGGCTCGAGTGATTTTGGGGGCTGTTCTAGATCGAACTTTTTTTGCAAAAGCTCGATAGTTCTAGACACGTTCGAGAATGGTTCTAGCAGCAAAAAAACCAGCTAATTCCTAGCTGGCTTTCCGCTGTAATAGATACAAGTAAAATATATCTTTGTACCGTGTTAGCCAGTAGAGATAAAAAAAATTGTTTAAAAGAACTGAGAGTCCTCAGTGGTTGATACCTTTTAATGGCTAACTGAAAAGATGGTAATAATTGCAAGCTTTCGAGACTACTCAGGTCTCTTCATCAGGCATGGACCTACCATGCCTGATGAAGAGACCTGAGTAGTCTCGAAAGCTTGCAATTATTACCATCTTTTCAGTTAGCCATTAAAAGGTATCAACGCTGTAATAGAGTAAGTCACTCTGTGACTCACACTATTATGATATTTCAGTGTATAGTGTGCGGGAACAGCACATTCAGATCACTGCTGTATGGATAATGGCGATCGCCATTTTTTTTTTTTCCCTTGTCTTCCTTACCTAAGCGCGCGCGTGTAGTGGGGAGGGCCAGCATGTCAGCCAATCCCATACACACACACAGCTAAGTAGACTTTTAGCCAGAGAAGCAACGGCATGTGTGATAGGATGTCCATGTCACATGTCCCTGCATTATAAAAATGAGTATCTGCCCGTCCGGACGCCATTATCTGTACTGCGTCCTTGGTGTCAGACATCACTGGCGCAGCTCCGTCCTGAGTCCTATCGCCGATACTGCTGTATGCGCTCCATACACAGCGCTGGACAGCTTAGGGATAGCATTTTCTATCAGTCCTTTTAAGGGCTCATACGGGCAGGGTCAGAGCCATAGGTGACAGGTCCTGAAAACAGAGTTTAACAGCTACACAAGATGACAGCGTCTGTGTAGCTAAGGTCTGGGATTTCCTCGCTGCATTTCCCCATTAGGAGGGATAGAAAGGCAGGCTTCCATTCCTCTACCCAGAGACCCACAACCCTGCCACTGTACCCTCCTGTCCTCTGCACACTCCAACTCATTGTTACTAAGCCATTATACTAGCAAACACTGAGTGTACCTAGTGGCATCCTAAACGTGGCTATTGGACTTCTGTATAGTCCCAGTAGTGCACAGATATTTGCAGTACGTCTGCCTGCATTGCACACTCCAACTCATTATAACTAAGCCATTATCCTAGCAAACACTGAGTGTACCTAGTGTCATCCTAAACATGGCTATTGGACTTCTGTATAGTCCCACTAGTGCAAAGATATTTGCAGCACGTCTGCCTGCATTGCACACTCCAACTCATTGTTACTAAGCCATTATACTAGCAATTTATGCTGCCATTTTAAGGGCCGTAGTTGCATTGTCAGGGATATTTATTCTTTATTATTCTCCTGTTAATAAAGCTAGACCACCGCTGCAATCTACACCACCTCTCAATTTTTACTACCACATTTTCAGTGCACAGTCTTGTCGCAATCAACATGAGTGGCAAAATGACAGATGCTGGTGGAAAGGGGAAGAGGCGTGGTGGAAAAGGAAAAAAAGGGTTTGTCCAAGGGGAAGGTGGCAAAGCTCCATTATCATCTGCTAAAGATAGACCATCTACCAGCAAAAGTAAGATGTCTACTACTTACCGTGGACAATCCGATGTGCTCCCTTTTTTACGGACACGAACAACAGGAACAAAGCTAGATAATGGCCAAAAAAGGAAAATGCTTGAATGGATCTCAAGTGGTACAACAAGTACCCTCTCAGCCACTTCAAGTACCGCATCCAAAAAACACCAGTCCTCTGAGTTGTCATCCCAATCAAACTTGCTTTCTCCCAGCTCTGAAGTCTCCATCAGCCCTGCACAGTATGGTGGAACTGAGATGGCTGAGTCTGCAGAGCTGTTCAGTCACACTATAGCCTGGGAATCAGAGGTCTGCTCCCAAGCTACAGTGAGTACAGACCAGGAAATGGTCTGCAGAGATGCCCAGAACCTTTGTGACTCTGATTCAGGCCGTGAGGACCACGTTTCTGAGCGTAATGTTGACCCTTTGTCACAAACTGTAACACCTGTGGTTATAGACAATGAGGAACATACTGATGACGATGAGACCCAGATACCCGATTGGGATGACAACTTAAATATTCGGTCAGGGCAAGAAGAGGCTCGGTCTGAGGGGGAGGGGAGTGCAAACACAACAATTGATGATGAAGTTCTAGATCCTACCTACTGTCAACCCCAGTCAGGCACTCGAGGAGGTCAACAGAGGCGGTGGAGGAGGATGCAACCAATGACGAAGTTACCTTGCGCCTTCCTGGACAGAGTCGGAGCACTGGTAGCACGTCTACAACTGCATTATCAGCCACCACTCTGCCTCTGAGCACTGGTCGGGGGGGCTCAGCAGGTCGCATGCCCTCTAAGCCTTGCCTAGCCTGGTCCTTTTTTGACATAGAAAAAGATCGCCCAAATTATATAATGTGTAAAATTTGTCGTGATTCTGTTAGTAGAGGTCAAAACCTCAGCAGTTTGACAACTTCTTCCATGAATCGTCACATGAATAAATATCATATGGCCCGGTGGGAAGCTCACCGTGCTGCAATGCGGCCTAGCGGAGCAAACCATCCACGGCCTGCCCCTTCCAGTGCATCCGCGCGCTCTTCATCTTCTAGGACTGTGGGGACAGCTGTCACACCTGGTTTTCCACGCACAACTTTCACCACTGTAACCGCAACAGGCAGTTTGCTTGGTAGGTCGTCAGTTGGTTTGGAAGGGGAAACAAGTGAGTGTGTACAGCTTTCTCAGACATCGATAGCACCAACGTTGGATGAAGGCAACATTATGTCTCCGCCTGCACTTTCCTCACAAACCTGCATTTTTCCAGGGACACCCTACTCAACACCATCTACACACAGCAGCCAGATCTCTGTCCCTCAGATGTAGTCAAATAAAAGGCCATTTCCTGCGACCCATGACAAAGCTAAGAGGTTGACTCTATCCCTCTGTAAGCTCTTGGCTACCGAAATGCTGCCTTTCCGCCTAGTGGACACACCGGATTTTAGAGACCTTATGTCTGTCGCTGTTCCCCAGTACTAGATGCCTAGTCGCCACTACTTCTCTAAGAAAGGTGTGCCCGCGCTACACCAGCATGTCGCACACAACATCACCGCTTCCTTGAGAAACTCTGTATGTGAACGGGTGCATTTCATCACCGATACTTGGACCAGTAAGCATGGACAGGGACGTTACATGTCGCTGACTGGGCACTGGGTAACTATGGTGATAGATGGTGAAGGGTCTGCTGCACAAGTCTTGCCGTCCCCACGACTTGTGTGTCAATCCTCTGTCTGTCCAAGTTCCGCCACTGCTTCTGCCTCCTCCACCTCATCTGGGTCCTCCACCTCCGCCCCAAGCCTGCCTGGTCAGGCCACCAGCGTTCTCACTGCGCAGAAGGAATCACGCACACTCCTCATTACTATGCTGGCAGCAGAGCGCAATGGCATCAGGCGGTCTTTAGCTTGACATGTCTTGGGAATAGGAGTCACACAGCTGAGGAGTTGTGGTCAGCTCTGCGGTCCGAGTTTAATAAATGGTTGTCTCCACTCAACCTGCAGCCTGGTAAGGCCGTGTGCGACAATGCTGCAAACCTGGGTGCGGCCCTTCGCCTGGGCAAGGTGACACACGTGCCTTGTATGGCTCATGTGTTGAACCTTGTTGTCCAGCAATTCTTAACACACTATCCCGGCCTAGATGGCCTTCTGACCAGGGCACGAAAACTGTCTGCTCACTTCCGCTGTTCAACCGCCGCAGCTGAGCGACTTGCATCTCTCCAGAAGTCTTTCGGCCTGCCAGTTCATCGCCTGAAATGCGATGTGGCGACACGCTGGAATTCGACTCTCCACATGTTACAGCGACTGTGGCAGCACCGCCGAGCCCTGGTGCAATACGTCATGACAAATAGCCTGGGCCAACGAGATGCAGAGGTGGGGCAGATCACCCTGATGGAGTGGTCTCAGATCAAGGACCTATGCACCCTTCTGCACAGTTTCGACATGGCGACGAATATGTTTAGCGCTGACAATGCCATTATCAGCATGACAATTCCAGTCATTTACATGCTGGAGCACCCGCTAAACACTATTCGGAGTCAGGGGGTGGGACAACAGGAAGGGGAGGAACTACAGGAGGATTCATATGCGCAAGGGACAACAACATCACCAAGGTCCAGACGTTCATCATCACCAACGCAGCAGCCATGGGACCTTGGGGGACAGGGATCAACAAGGGCACATAGTAGCAGGCAAAATGTTGAGGAAGGTGCAGGAGAACATGAAGAAATGGAGGACGAACTGTCCATGGACATGGAAGACTCAGCAGATGAGGGAGACCTTGGTCAAATTTCAGTTGAAAGAGGTTGGGGGGAGATGTCAGAGGAAGAAAGAACGGGTAGCACCTCTATGCCACAAACACAGCGTGGACTTGGTCCGCATGGCTGCGCAAGACACATGAGTGCCTTCTTGTTGCACTACCTCCAACATGACCCTCGTATTGTCAAGATTAGAAGTGATGATGACTACTGGATTGCCACACTATTAGATCCCCGGTACAAGTCCAAATTTTGTGACATAATTCCAGCCATAGAAAGGGACGTACATATGCAGGAGTATCAGCAGAAGCTGTTACTCGATCTTAGCTCGGCTTTTCCACCAAACAACCGTGCAGGTGCAGGGAGTGATTCTCCCAGTTGTAACTTGACAAACATGGGACGGTCTCGTCATCTTCAACAGTCTACCCGTACCAGTAGGACTCTATCTGGTGCTGGTAACAGCAATTTTATGGAATCTTTTCATATTTTTTTTAGACCCTCCTTTGCAAGGCCACCAGAGACAACAAGTCTGACACATAGTCAACGGCTGGAGAGGATGATACAGGAGTATCTCCAAATGAACATCGATGCCATGACTTTGCAAATGGAGCCTTGCTCATTTTGGGCTTCAAATCTAGAAAAATGGCCAGAGCTCTCCAGTTACGCCTTGGAGATTTTGTCGTGTCCAGCTGCCAGCGTTGTCTCTGAACGTGTCTTCAGTGCTGCTGGGTGTGTGCTGACAGATAAGCGCACGCGTCTGTCCAGTGACAATGTAGACAGACTAACGTTCATCAAAATGAACAAGTCATGGATCCACCAGGAATTTACTACCCCTGTGTCATCCTGGGGAGAGTAAATGCTTGTGGATTTGGAATGTGCTTGATGCAAATTTAGCTGTGAAGTGTACAACTAGGGCACAAGTGCTGCCACTGAATGGGTGGGTGTGCGTGGGGCACAATTTTTGGAAAAAAAGGGAGACTCCGCTTGGAGTAACCCTTGCTTACATTGTTTTTAAAAGAAGCCAAGATGAACAGAGCTGGGATCAGGAAAGACTTTGCTACCTACCCCGGTGTCATCCTGGGGACGGATAAGAATGGCGTATTTTTGAATGTGCTTGATGCAAATCTAGCTGTGAAGTGTACAATTGGGGCAAAACTGCTGCCACTGAAGGGGTGGGTGTGTGTGGGGCACAATTTTTGGAAAAAAGGGAGACTTTGCTTGGAGTAACCCTTGCTTACATTGTTTTTAAAAGAAGCCAAGATGAACAGAGCTGGGATCAGGAAATACTTTTCTACCTACCCCGGTGTCATCCTGGGGACGGTTAAGAATAGCGTATTTTTGAATTTGCTTGATGCAAATCTAGCTGTGAAGTGTACAACTGGGGCACAACTGCTGTCACTGAAGGGGTGGGTGTGTGTGGGGCACAATTTTTGGAAAAAAGGGAGACTCCGCTTGGAGTAACCCTTGCTTACATTGTTTTTAAAAGAAGCCAAGATGAACAAGTCATGGTTCAGCAAAGACTTTGCTGCCTACCCCGGTGTCATCCTGGGGACGGTTAAGTATGGCGTATTTTTGAATGTGCTTGATGCAAATCTAGCTGTGAAGTGTACAACTAGGGCACAAGTGCTGCCACTGAATGGGTGGGTGTGTGTGGGGCACAATTTTTGGAAAAAAGGGAGACTCCGCTTGGAGTCACCTTGCGGTGTTTTACATGATTTTAGAAGGGCGTGCCTTGCCTATATCTGTGTGTCCTCCTCTTTTTCCTTGTCCAGCTGTTTTGTTTTCGCATGAGTATATGTCCTTGTCACTTTCCCATGTGTTTGTGTTGTGTTGTGAGTTGTTTGTCACCTTTTGGACACCTTGGAGGGTGTTTTCTAGGTGTTTGTATGTGTTTGTGAATGCCTGCCATTGTTTGCTATGCAGTTCGAGTTCGGTTCGTCGAACGTTCGAGGAACCGAACTCGAACGGGAGCTCCGTTCGGCGAACCCACCTCGAGCCGAACCGCGACCGGTTCGCTCATCTCTAGTTGTATTTCATTATTGTCCCACTGTTGCCAAGCTATTTCTAGCACCTCTGCATGACACCCTCATGCACATTTTGCTACGCTAATTTTATAGCAAACTCAGGGAATTCATTGATGCATTTGATAATTCGGAGGGATAGAAAGTGAGGCTTTTTTTAGCTTTTCCTTCTGTTCATAGACAGCATCTCCAAGTCCACACCCGAAGAGCAATTTCTCCTCCACGTGTAAGTGTGGAGAGGCAGCTAGTGCGCATGCGTGTGCCGATTTACCCCAGCTGCAGCCTAACTACAGTGTTTCGCTTAGTGAGTTTGCTCAGCCTGACTGTGCCATTCCTGAGGCTGTCTTTATTTCGGGATACAGCGCATGCTCCCACACTTAGTGTGAAAAGCCTCTTTGCACAGGTACTTGCATTCTGTGCCGGGTCTAAGTCCGGTTTTGTGCCTAGACACCATGCTAAAGCTGATAGTCTTTTTTCAGAGACTGTATTTCATGCAACTGACCATGCTCAGGCACTTACTGCATCAGAGACTAGGTCCGGTAATGAACTCTTTGGCCCTGCCCCTGATGTGGGGGGGCCCATATAGACCACAGGGTATCAGGTGTCCTGACGATGTGGCCAGGCCACTTCCAAATGGCTTGCAGAGGCCCGCCCCTATGACTTGTCACCTCATTATTGATGGTCAGATAATGACTGGTGAGGTGTTTGTGTCGTTGCAGCCATGAGGTCATTATTGAAGTTGCGGTTACAAATAGGACGCTAGTTATGCCACTCATGACGTGTCACTCTGCTTTTGTCTCCAGGAGGTGCATTGTGGTCCACCCTGGTTTGGGGCGGACCCAGGTTATAAAACGGGCTGTAGCCAACAAGGAGGTGCACAGTCTTCTATTATGCTCCAAAAGAGCACACCTCCATGTGTTGAACCCATTGCGGCTTTAGGCCAGAGGTAGGCAGGGATAGGGCGTCGATGCAGGCTGCCACCACAGTTGGTCACGCAGAACGGTTAAGACCAGCTCCTGTCCTACAAGTCCTGCTTGTGCAGCACAGTGGCATTAACAGGCCTGCTGCTACTGATGCGCCTGCTGTCCACAGGTGTGTCCCCAATGCACACGGTCAGCGTACTGAATGGCCCCTGTGATGTTAACAGGGAGTTCCTGGGCTGGGTGGGCGTGTGGACCCTGTGACGCTAACAGGGCTCCCAGTCTCAAGATCCGAGTGGCGACTAACTTGGTTCAGGCAACTATTAGTTTCATAGCCACACAGATCTGTATCCTCCACCTAACCTTCCAGTTGCCAACCTCTTCTTTTCCATCTGGGAGCACGGTGGACATTGACTGCTGATGGAGATATATACCTTTCTCTTTCTTTTCTAATTAATTTTTGTTATATAGCGGTAACATAGTATATACCACCTTATCCAAATCTGCCAGTCCCACCGTAACAGATAGTGTTTCTTCATCAAATGTTACTTTTGCTTAACCAACAAACCCACGGACAAAAACTTTTTTCCCCTTTCCAACACACCTGTTCCCCTTTCCACCAGCATTTGTCCTTTCTCAACTCATTTGGTATATGACCAAAAGTGCAACTCTGCAGGGACACCGTACTCAATGCCATCTCAGCACAGCAGCCAGCCCTCAGTCCCTCAGATGTGGACAAGTAAAAGACCATTTCCTCCTATCCATGACAAAGCGTTGAGATTCACTCTGTGCAGCACTGGTGTTTAGTGGAAAAGCAGATCTAAGAATCCGTACCACCTTCTGCAGATACTCCTGTATACGTGCGTCCCTTTGTATGGCAGGAATTATTTCGCCAAATTTTGTCTTGTACCGGGGATCTAACAGTGTGGCAACCCAGTAGTTAGCATTACTTCGAATTCGTACAATCCGAGGGTGATGTTGTAGGTAGTGCAGCAAGAAGGCGCTCATGTGTCTTGTGCATCCAGGAGGACCAAGTCCTTGGTGTGTTGGTGGCAGAGAGGTGAGAATCGTGCCTCCTTCCTCTGCCCTCTCCCCCCAACCTCGCACAACTGAAATGTGAGCAAGCTCTCACTCATCTGCTGAGTCTTCCATGCCCATCGCAAGTTCGTCCTCCATTTCTTCATGGGCTCCTGCACCTTCCTCAACAATTTTTGCTGATACTATGCGCCCTTGTTAATCCCTATCCCCCACCATGACTGACGCCTAGGTGCCGCTCACCGTATGGACCTTGTAGATCTTATTATCCCTTCTGCATATGACTCCTCCTGTACTTCCTCACCTTCCTCTTGGACCAACACCTGACTCCGAATAATGCTTCCAGTGTGCTCCATTTTGTAGATGACCAGAATTGTCACGCTGAGAATGGCATTGCCAGTGCTAAACATCTTCGTCGACATTTGTAAACTGTGTAGAAGGGTGCATAGGTCCTTGATCTGACACCACTCCAGCAGCGTGATCTGCACCATCTCTGGATCAAGTTAGCCCAGGGTATACGTCATACCGTATTTCAGCAGGGCTCTGCGGTGCTGCCACACACGCTGCAACATGTGCAGATTCCAATTCCTGCGTGTCGGAACATCGCATTTCCGGCGTTTAACCACCAGACCCTAAGACTTCCAGAGCGATGAAAGTTGTTGAGCTGCTGGGTGCGATGGATGAAAGTGAGCACATAGCAGCGTGTCCGCTGCACAAGGCCATGTAGGCCGGGATGGTATTTTAAAAATTGCTGGAGAATCAGATTCAACACGTGAGCCATACAAGGCCCGTGTGTCACATTGCCCTGATGAAGGGCCGCAGACAGGTTTGCATCATTGCCGCACGCGGCTGTTAAGTCACCAACGTAGTCCACTCAATCAATTTGTACTCCGGTCGCCAGGTGACAATGACAACGTGTTCCTTTCGTGCATAGTGCTGATGATGGAAAAGGAGTCGATGCCAGCGGCGCAGGTGGACGCAGGTTATGCTCACCCACTGGGCTGCGTTACCTTGACAGATGCAGAACCACAGGCTGAATGTAGGTGGTGGGTATCTCACAGATGAAGTACCATCATTCAGCTACAACCAATGGGAATACACCACACCCTTTTTTAGTCCCCTCCTGTCTGCAGACCACTGCCAGACAAAGCTATGAACCTCTTGTTACTGTTACCCCCAGTTCAGTTTTATGATTTTGTGTGCTTGTTACCTGACTACTTTTCCTGCTTGCTGTTTATGTACCTCGTTGGCCGATCTGCATTTCACCTCTGCTTGTTTTCTGATTAAGTCCTGGCCATCCCATTCTGTTTCTCTTCATCAATTAATGTTTTTGACCCTGCATGACTACTATTCTCTGGAACTGCAGCCTTCCACAGGTATTGATCAACTTGGGCCCTGTGTAATTCCAAATCACTGTATAGGGGTTAAAGGGTTTCAGGGTTCTGGGTGTCCAGCTTGGTGAGTGGCTTGCCTCTAGCCTATCCTTTACAGCCCATCTGAGTGTGTCGATCCAGGCAGGCGTTACACCGTGCCCTCTGCAGAAGGCCATGTAGGCCGGGATAGTGTTTTAAAAATTGCTGGACAACCAGGTTCAACACGTGAGCCATACAAGGCATGTGTGTCACATTGCCCTGAAGAAGGGTCGCAGACTGGTTTGCATCATTGTCACACCCGACCTTCCCTGACTGCTGGTTGAGTGGAGACAACCATTGATGAAACTCGGTCTCACTCTCCAGAGCTAACCGTCCACAATTCCTCAGCGGTGTCTCACATTTCCCCTACATTTCAAAGTAAACATTTGACCGCCTGATGGCCTTGAGCTCTACTGCCAGCATAGTAAGGAGGTGTGTGGGATTCCTTGGGCGCAGTTACAAGGAAGGGTGGCCTGACCACACAGGGTTTGGGCCGAGGTGAAGGACCCACACGAGGTTGAGAAGGCAGAAGCAATGGAGGAACTTGTACATACAGAGGAAGGATTGACACACAAGTCGTGGGGACGGCAAGACTTGTACAGCAAACCCTTCTCCATCTCTCATCATAGTTACCCAGTGCCCAGTCAGCAACATGTAACTCCCCTGTCCATGCTTACTGGTCCAAGTATCTGTGGTGAAATGCACCCTGTCACACACAGAGTTTCTCAAGGAATCGGTGAGGTTGTGTGCGACCTGCTGTGGTAGCGCAGGCACGCCTTTCTTGGAGAAGGAGTGGCGACTGGCCATCGGCTCTTGGGGCACTGCAATGGGCATAAGGTCTCGAAAATCCTCGGTCTCAAAAGGGTGTAAAGGCAGCCTTTCTGTTGCCAACAAGTTGCAGATGATGAAACTCAACCTCTTAGGCATGTCATGCCCTTCAAAAATCATGTAAAACACAGCAAGGGGACTCCAACCACAGTCTCCCTCGTTTCCACTAAGTGGGCCACACACACCCCACTTGACTGGCATCAGTTGACCCCCCTTTTGAAAAAGAAAAAGATGCTTGGCATGAAGCACTCTCAAAAATACGTGTGCCTTTCACCTCCCCTGGATGACCCAGGGGAAGAAAAGTCCTCTGAGAGCCATGACTTGTTCATCTTGGTTCTTTTACAAACACAGCGAGGGGACTCCAACCCCAGTCTCCCTCGTTTCCACTAATTGGGCCACACACCCCACTTGACTGGCATCAGTTGACCCCCCTTTTGAAAAAGAAAAAGATGCTTGGAATGAAGCACTCTCAAAAATACGCGTGCCTTTCACCTCCCCTGGATGACCCAGGGGAAGAAAATTCCTCTGAGAGCCATGACTTGTTCATCTTGGTTCTTTTACAAACACAGCGAGGGGACTCCAACCACAGTCTCCCTCGTTTCCACTAATTGGGCCAAACACACCCCACTTGACTGGCATCAGTTGACCCCCCTTTTGAAAAAGAAAAAGATGCTTGGCATGAAGCACTCTCAAAAATACGCGTGCCTTTCCTGTCCCCTGGATGACCCAGGGGAAGAAAAGTCCTCTGAGAGCCATGACTTGTTCATCTTGGTTCTTTTACAAACACAGCTTGGGGACTCCAACCCCAGTCTCCCTTGTTTCCACTAATTGGGCCACACACACCCCACTTGACTGGCATCAGTTGACCCCCCTTTTGAAAAAGAAAAAGATGCTTGGCATGAAGCACTCTCAAAAATACGCGTGCCTTTCCTGTCCCCTGGATGACCCAGGGGAAGAAAAGTCCTCTGAGAGCCATGACTTGTTCATCTTGGTTCTTTTACAAACACAGCTTGGGGACTCCAACCCCAGTCTCCCTTGTTTCCACTAATTGGGCCACACACACCCCACTTGACTGGCATCAGTTGACCCCCCTTTTGAAAAAGAAAAAGATGCTTGGCATGAAGCACTCTCAAAAATACGCGTACCTTTCACCTCCCCTGGATGACCCAGGGGAAGAAAAGTCCTCTGAGAGCCATGACTTGTTCATCTTGGTTCTTTTACAAACACAGCTTGGGGACTCCAACCCCAGTCTCCCTTGTTTCCACTAATTGGGCCACACACACCCCACTTGACTGGCATCAGTTGAGCCCCCTTTTGAAAAAGAAAAAGATGCTTGGCATGAAGCACTCTCAAAAATACGCGTGCCTTTCACCTCCCCTGGATGACCCAGGGGAAGAAAAGTCCTCTGAGAGCCATGACTTGTTCATCTTGGTTCTTTTACAAACACAGCGAGGGGACTCCAACCACAGTCTCCCTCGTTTCCACTAATTGGGCCACACACACCCCACTTGACTGGCATCAGTTGACCCCCCTTTTGAAAAAGAAAAAGATGCTTGGCATGAAGCACTCTCAAAAATACGCGTGCCTTTCCTGTCCCCTGGATGACCCAGGGGAAGAAAAGTCCTCTGAGAGCCATGACTTGTTCATCTTGGTTCTTTTACAAACACAGCTTGGGGACTCCAACCCCAGTCTCCCTTGTTCCCACTAATTGAGCCACACACACCCCACTTGACTGGCATCAGTTGACCCCCCTTTTGAAAAAGAAAAAGATGCTTGACATGAAGCACTCTCAAAAATACGCGTGCCTTTCACCTCCCCTGGATGACCCAGGGGAAGAAAAGTCCTCTGAGAGCCATGACTTGTTCATCTTGGTTCTTTTACAAACACAGCTTGGGGACTCCAACCCCAGTCTCCCTTGTTTCCACTAATTGGGCCACACACACCCCACTTGACTGGCATCAGTTGACCCCCCTTTTGAAAAAGAAAAAATGCTTGGCATGAAGCACTCTCAAAAATACATGTGCCTTTCACCTCCCCTCGATGACCCAGGGGAAAAGTCCTCTGAGAGCCATGACTTGTTCATCTTGGTTCTTTTACAAACACAGCGAGGGGACTCCAACCACAGTCTCCCTCGTTTCCACTAATTGGGCCACACACACCCCACTTGACTGGCATCAGTTGACCCCCCATTTGAAAAAGAAAAAGATGCTTGGCATGAAGCACTCTCAAAAATACGCGTGCCTTTCCTGTCCCCTGGATGACCCAGGGGAAGAAAAGTCCTCTGAGAGCCATGACTTGTTCATCTTGGTTCTTTTACAAACACAGCTTGGGGACTCCAACCCCAGTCTCCCTTGTTTCCACTAATTGGGCCACACACACCCCACTTGACTGGCATCAGTTGAGCCCCCTTTTGAAAAAGAAAAAGATGCTTGGCATGAAACACTCTCAAAAATACGCGTGCCTTTCACCTCCCCTGGATGACCCAGGGGAAGAAAAGTCCTCTGAGAGCCATGACTTGTTCATCTTGGTTCTTTTACAAACACAGCTTGGGGACTCCAACCCCAGTCTCCCTTGTTTCCACTAATTGGGCCACACACACCCCACTTGACTGGCATCAGTTGACCCCCCTTTTGAAAAATAAAAAGATGCTTGGCATGAAGCACTCTCAAAAATACGCGTGCCTTTCACCTCCCCTGGATGACCCAGGGGAAGAAAAGTCCTCTGAGAGCCATGACTTGTTCATCTTGGTTCTTTTACAAACACAGCGAGGGGACTCCAACCACAGTCTCCCTCGTTTCCACTAATTGGGCCACACACACCCCACTTGACTGGCATCACTTGATCCCCCTTTTCAAAATGAAACAGATGCTTTGCATGAAGCACTCTCAAAAATACGTGTGCCTTTCGCCTCCCCTGGCTGACCCAGGGGAAGAAAAGTCCTCTGAGAGCCATGTCCACATTGTCAGTGGACAGACACGTGTGCTTATCTGCCAGCAGACCCCCAGCAGCACTGAAGACAGGTTCCAAGAGAACGCTGGCTGCAGGACACGACAAGATCCCCAAGGCGTACGTGGCAAGCTCAGGCAATTTATCCAGATTGGAAGCCTAAAATGAGCAGGGCTCGAGTTGCACAATAATGGCATCGACGTTTCCTTGCATATACTCATATATCTGTGTCTCCTCCTCTTTTTCCTTGTCCAGCTCTTTTGTTTTCGCATGAGTATATGTCCTTGTCACTTTACCATGTGTTTGTGTTGTGTTGTGAGTTGTTTGTCACCTTTTGGACACCTTTGAGGGTGTTTTCTAGGTGATTTTATGTGTTTGTGAATGCCTGTCATTGTTTCCTATGCGGTTCGAGTTCGGTTTGTCGAACGTTCGATGAACCGAACTCAAACGGGACCTCCGTTTGACGAACCGAACTCAAGCCGAACCACGACCGGTTCGCTCATCTCTAGTGGTAATATTAGACGGTTCTTTATATGAAAGAGAGGTTAATCGTATCCTTTGCGACACCTCCACATACAAACGACTGTCCTGTGATCCAACATCTGATTTTTCCTCCATCCTGCAGTCTTTGTTGTCACGTGGTTTTGAATGGGGAATATTCAGTAAGAAAATTCAAGAATATCTTTTTGTTGACACCCCTGTATGCCCTATTTTTAAGGGCTTGGCCAAAATTCACAAGGGAGTTTTCCCTCCCCCGTTGAGACCTATAGTTGCCAGTACGGGTTCCCTGACAAGCAACTTGAGTGACTGGCTGGATCACCATATCCAGCCATTCATGAAACGCTCTACTGGGTATATTAAAGATAGAAAAAGCCTATTGCAGAACCTTGATAAAATGACCTGGACAGAGGATTCCTTTTGGGTGACAAATGATGTGGTATCACTATATTCTTGCATACCACATAGAGAAGTGTTACAGGCACTTAATTACCATTTGGAAAAATATAATTCATCTAGTGAGGTGTTTAAAGAATTCATTCTCATGGCAACAGGCTTCCTATTGACACACAATTTTTTTCAATTTAATGGGATTTTTTATCTCCAGACAACCGGGTGCCCAATGGGCGCGAGTTTCTCGTGCGCTCTTGCCAACGTTTGCATGGCCTATTGGGAGGAACGATGTATCTATGCGGACAATAATCCATTTTTAGATTCCATCATATGGTATGCAAGATACATAGATGATAAGCTCTTGATCTGTAATTTAAAAAACTTTGATACCCCCCAACGGGCCGTGGAGGCTATTGGCACATTTTTCAATGATAATTCTTTAAATTTAAAATTCATAGTTAATTATCATGAGGAATCTGCGCCTTTTTTGGACATTCGTTTGTCTGGTGACCCCCTAAATGGATCGATAAGTTCTACCCTGTATAGAAAGCCTATTAGTGGGAATACTTCCCTTCATGCAGGCAGTTGCCATATGCCCCACACTTTGCACAACTTGCCAGTGGGCGAGTTTCTGCGGGCCAAAAGATTATGTTCATCTGAGAAATCTTATCAGACTGAGGCCAATCTCATCAGGAGCAGACTAAACAAGAGGGGATATTCGGATCATATTTTGAATCGAGCTTCCTCTATTACCGCTAATAGAAGCCGGAAGAGCCTATTGGAAGACCGCACTAAAACTTCCACTTCCACAAATAAGGTTACTTTTTCCACTCCATTCAGTACGGATTTCTTCCAAATTAAACATATCATCCAACGCTTTATTCCCCTCTTAAAACAGGATACTGTTCTTGATTCCATCCTCCGGTCAGGGGTTAATATAGTTGCTAGAAGAGCCTGTACTGTTGGCAACTTAATTGCCCCTAGGTATGTACACCACTAAAAAACATAGTAAATCCTGGCTCAGCGTTTCTGGTTCTTATAGATGTGGGTCTAGCCGATGTGGTCTTTGTAAATTCATGCATAATACCAAGTCAATTGTGAGGAATCATAGGGAGAATTTTTCTATCAACTCCTTTATTAACTGCTCCTCAACGCATATTATCTATGTAGCCACATGTACGGCATGCCACAGGGACTACGTCGGCTGCACTTCCAGAGCCCTTAGAACCAGAATCTCAGAGCACACCCGAATATCATCAACCGCTTCAGATCCTACTACTGTGAATTATGCCATATTGCTTAGGAAACGCTCCTTATCTGGCCTGACCAGACATTTCATTGAGCACCATTTGGCAGATTTTTCAACGTTGGTTGTTACCGGGATTGAATATGTACCCAGACACCCCCGAGGGGGGGACTGGTTTCAGGCTTTGCTTCTTGCAGAAGCAAAATGGATATTAAAACTTAATTCCAGGTACCCCGATGGTCTGAACTATCGCTCAGACTTCCGTTACATTTTCTGAGTAATCGAATTCCTTGTCTACACCAAAGAAAATATCATCCCGTTTATTTATGCAGGTTTTTTTTTTTTTTGTTTGTTTTCCTCTTTTTTTGTGTTTTTTGTGGGTTTTTTTTTTTTTCTCTCTCTTCATTAAAAATTAAAAATTCACAATAATATAAAATAAAGAATTTGAAAAAATCCCCTTAAATAACATTCATTATGACATTTTCATAGATTATTACTCTAACATGTTACCTTCTTTTTGTAAATTCTTGTTAGTGCTGTAGTGCACATTTGGTGCTGCTTTTTGTTTTTTCTTCATTGAATTGGTCGGTGGTTGACCTCCACCTTGCTTTGCACCCCAATTTGGGATGTATTCCATCTGTCTAGATTTTGGCGGTTGGTGACTGTTCACATTAAGTCATCAGGCTTTGTCCACAGGCTATTTACTTCATGCAGCATTTGCTTGGACCTGTCCCGCCCACAGCCATGACTCAGTCATGGGTACGGGATTGAAATAGACCAGGTGAGTGCTGCTAAGAGCAGTTCTACTATTCATATGTGAGGCCGTATGGCACATTTTATAAGAATATTTTAGTGTAGGACTGCTTCAAATGAGATTTGCCGTGACGTGGCGAAGCAGCTCAAGAAATTGCAATTTTTTGCCAAAAATCTCAAAATTTTTAAAATAAGTACAGTTTGGAATGTTTAGTGCTGTAGTGCACATTTGGTGCTGCTTTTTGTTTTTTCTTCATTGAATTGGTCGGTGGTTGACCTCCACCTTGCTTTGCACCCCAATTTGGGATGTATTCCATCTGTCTAGATTTTGGCGGTTGGTGACTGTTCACATTAAGTCATCAGGCTTTGTCCACAGGCTATTTACTTCATGCAGCATTTGCTTGGACCTGTCCCGCCCACAGCCATGACTCAGTCATGGGTACGGGATTGAAATAGACCAGGTGAGTGCTGCTAAGAGCAGTTCTACTATTCATATGTGAGGCCGTATGGCACATTTTATAAGAATATTTTAGTGTAGGACTGCTTCAAATGAGATTTGCCGTGACGTGGCGAAGCAGCTCAAGAAATTGCAATTTTTTGCCAAAAATCTCAAAATTTTTAAAATAAGTACAGTTTGGAATGTTTAGTGCTGTAGTGCACATTTGGTGCTGCTTTTTGTTTTTTCTTCATTGAATTGGTCGGTGGTTGACCTCCACCTTGCTTTGCACCCCAATTTGGGATGTATTCCATCTGTCTAGATTTTGGCGGTTGGTGACTGTTCACATTAAGTCATCAGGCTTTGTCCACAGGCTATTTACTTCATGCAGCATTTGCTTGGACCTGTCCCGCCCACAGCCATGACTCAGTCATGGGTACGGGATTGAAATAGACCAGGTGAGTGCTGCTAAGAGCAGTTCTACTATTCATATGTGAGGCCGTATGGCACATTTTATAAGAATATTTTAGTGTAGGACTGCTTCAAATGAGATTTGCCGTGACGTGGCGAAGCAGCTCAAGAAATTGCAATTTTTTGCCAAAAATCTCAAAATTTTTAAAATAAGTACAGTTTGGAATGTTTAGTGCTGTAGTGCACATTTGGTGCTGCTTTTTGTTTTTTCTTCATTGAATTGGTCGGTGGTTGACCTCCACCTTGCTTTGCACCCCAATTTGGGATGTATTCCATCTGTCTAGATTTTGGCGGTTGGTGACTGTTCACATTAAGTCATCAGGCTTTGTCCACAGGCTATTTACTTCATGCAGCATTTGCTTGGACCTGTCCCGCCCACAGCCATGACTCAGTCATGGGTACGGGATTGAAATAGACCAGGTGAGTGCTGCTAAGAGCAGTTCTACTATTCATATGTGAGGCCGTATGGCACATTTTATAAGAATATTTTAGTGTAGGACTGCTTCAAATGAGATTTGCCGTGACGTGGCGAAGCAGCTCAAGAAATGGCAATTTTTTGCCAAAAATCTCAAAATTTTTAAAATAAGTACAGTTTGGAATGTTTAGTGCTGTAGTGCACATTTGGTGCTGCTTTTTGTTTTTTCTTCATTGAATTGGTCGGTGGTTGACCTCCACCTTGCTTTGCACCCCAATTTGGGATGTATTCCATCTGTCTAGATTTTGGCGGTTGGTGACTGTTCACATTAAGTCATCAGGCTTTGTCCACAGGCTATTTACTTCATGCAGCATTTGCTTGGACCTGTCCCGCCCACAGCCATGACTCAGTCATGGGTACGGGATTGAAATAGACCAGGTGAGTGCTGCTAAGAGCAGTTCTACTATTCATATGTGAGGCCGTATGGCACATTTTATAAGAATATTTTAGTGTAGGACTGCTTCAAATGAGATTTGCCGTGACGTGGCGAAGCAGCTCAAGAAATTGCAATTTTTTGCCAAAAATCTCAAAATTTTTAAAATAAGTACAGTTTGGAATGTTTAGTGCTGTAGTGCACATTTGGTGCTGCTTTTTGTTTTTTCTTCATTGAATTGGTCGGTGGTTGATCTCCACCTTGCTTTGCACCCCAATTTGGGATGTATTCCATCTGTCTAGATTTTGGCGGTTGGTGACTGTTCACATTAAGTCATCAGGCTTTGTCCACAGGCTATTTACTTCATGCAGCATTTGCTTGGACCTGTCCCGCCCACAGCCATGACTCAGTCATGGGTACGGGATTGAAATAGACCAGGTGAGTGCTGCTAAGAGCAGTTCTACTATTCATATGTGAGGCCGTATGGCACATTTTATAAGAATATTTTAGTGTAGGACTGCTTCAAATGAGATTTGCCGTGACGTGGCGAAGCAGCTCAAGAAATTGCAATTTTTTGCCAAAAATCTCAAAATTTTTAAAATAAGTACAGTTTGGAATGTTTAGTGCTGTAGTGCACATTTGGTGCTGCTTTTTGTTTTTTTTTTTTTTTTACTCTAACATGTTACCTTCTTTTTGTAAATTCTTGATACTTCTGATGTCATTTCTGTAAATTATTACCAATAACACTGTTCACATGTGGTATTTTATATATTTTTATTGTGGCATTTATGGTGACATTTCTGCAATAAGTATTTAATATCATTCACATTACATGATTATTTGATTTCATATGTTTCTATGTGATCCCTTTTACCCACCTGGTTCCTCATTTAATCAAGGAATCCTTGCTCCTCCTCTCCCCCTTTGTTCATCTAATGGAGTAACCTATTTCAGTAGTCTTGTGTCACAGAGAATATGCTTATGATTAAGGACTAGTGATGAGCGAGTACTAAAAAGCTCGGGTGCTCGAAGCTCGGGCCGAGCCTCCCAAGATACTCGTGTACTCGGCCCGAGCAACGAGCCCAATGTTATCCTATGGGAGACCCGAGTATTTTTGTGAAATGACCTCCCGGCAGCATGGAGAAACCCTAAAAATGTCACAAAAGTCTCAGAAGAGTGCTCAAATGACATGGCAACAGCATGGGGAAGACCCCTTGAAGCATTTATCACTCAAAAGTCACAGCTGTGAACAATTTTGTCCGCGTTTTACGCCATTTTTACGGACTCACCAGAAAACCTTCCAAAATGACCCCAAAATGATTTTTCATGGCGGAAATGTTAAGGGCACATACCCAATAGTGAGATAGAGCTGGTGTATGTTACTTTTTGAGATCAATACATGAAAGATTTTACGTGAAAACATTGTGTGGCACTCCGATGTCCCTGAGAAGAGACGTACATGAAGGCCTCTTGAGTCTAATGTGCCCATTTTGAGGAAGTGAGTCTTTGTAGTATTTTCCTTTGCCAGGGCAGTCCTAAATTGTGAGGTTCACCAATGCCCCTGCATACAGACGTGCATGAGGGCCTGTAAACCTGAAGTGCCCATTGGAAGGAAGTGGGTGTATTATAGTATAGCCCTTAGGCAGGGAAGCCAAACATTGGGAGGCTCCACGTTGTCCCTGGATAGAGACGTGCATGAAGGCCTGTAAACCTGAAGTGCCCATTGGAAGGAAGTGGGTGTATTATAGTATAGCCCTTAGGCAGGGAAGCCAAACATTGGGAGGCTCCACGTTGTCCCTGGATAGAGACGTGCATGAAGGCCTGTAAACCTGAAGTGCCCATTGGAAGGAAGTGGGTGTATTATAGTATAGCCCTTAGGCAGGGAAGCCAAACATTGGGAGGCTCCACGTTGTCCCTGGATAGAGACGTGCATGAAGGCCTGTAAACCTGAAGTGCCCATTGGAAGGAAGTGGGTGTATTATAGTATAGCCCTTAGGCAGGGAAGCCAAACATTGGGAGGCTCCACGTTGTCCCTGGATAGAGACGTGCATGAAGGCCTGTAAACCTGAAGTGCCCATTGGAAGGAAGTGGGTGTATTATAGTATAGCCCTTAGGCAGGGAAGCCAAACATTGGGAGGCTCCACGTTGTCCCTGGATAGAGACGTGCATGAAGGCCTGTAAACCTGAAGTGCCCATTGGAAGGAAGTGGGTGTATTATAGTATAGCCCTTAGGCAGGGAAGCCAAACATTGGGAGGCTCCACGTTGTCCCTGGATAGAGACGTGCATGAAGGCCTGTAAACCTGAAGTGCCCATTGGAAGGAAGTGGGTGTATTATAGTATAGCCCTTAGGCAGGGAAGCCAAACATTGGGAGGCTCCACGTTGTCCCTGGATAGAGACGTGCATGAAGGCCTGTAAACCTGAAGTGCCCATTGGAAGGAAGTGGGTGTATTATAGTATAGCCCTTAGGCAGGGAAGCCAAACATTGGGAGGCTCCACGTTGTCCCTGGATAGAGACGTGCATGAAGGCCTGTAAACCTGAAGTGCCCATTGGAAGGAAGTGGGTGTATTATAGTATAGCCCTTAGGCAGGGAAGCCAAACATTGGGAGGCTCCACGTTGTCCCTGGATAGAGACGTGCATGAAGGCCTGTAAACCTGAAGTGCCCATTGGAAGGAAGTGGGTGTATTATAGTATAGCCCTTAGGCAGGGAAGCCAAACATTGGGAGGCTCCACGTTGTCCCTGGATAGAGACGTGCATGAAGGCCTGTAAACCTGAAGTGCCCATTGGAAGGAAGTGGGTGTATTATAGTATAGCCCTTAGGCAGGGAAGCCAAACATTGGGAGGCTCCACGTTGTCCCTGGATAGAGACGTGCATGAAGGCCTGTAAACCTGAAGTGCCCATTGGAAGGAAGTGGGTGTATTATAGTATAGCCCTTAGGCAGGGAAGCCAAACATTGGGAGGCTCTACGTTGTCCCTGGATAGAGACCTGTTAGGTTCTTAGTGCCTCCGTGCTTGCATTTAAAAATTGCACGTGTGTGCCTGTTGGTGGCAGCTTTCCGCTGCATTTGTGTGAGTTTTGCACAAACTTGGATATAACACACAAGTCTAGTGAATACACATCAGCACAGCATTGCAAAATGCGCAAGGGCGTTGTCAACGAACAAGGAAGTGGACGTGATGGTGGTGCAGGCAGACACCGAGGTTGTGTGCAAGCTCTAATTTCGCCACAACAAAGGGCCACATCTAGTCGCTCGCACGTCCTGTCCCAAATTCTTGGGGACCGCAGCAGTACACCCCTCTTGAACCAAGACCAGTGTCAACAGGTTGTTAGTTGGATAGCGGATAATGCTTCCAGTCAGATTGGCACCACCACAAACACTCTGTCTTCCACACGGTCAAGTGTCAGTAGCCGTGATACTGCACCGCACATTTCAGAACCTGATCCTCCTTCCTACCACCAGGCCGAGTACACGTCCACGGACATTACTGATCCCACACTTGGACACTCGGAATAGCTGTTCGTTCACGTTTCCATTCACAAATTCTGGCCTCTCGCCAGCTCCTGTTGAAGTGGGCCATGACGAGATTGTATGTACAGATGCACAAATATTTGAGCAGCCACGTTCTCACGAAGTTGGCAACGTGTCTCAACAAGGGGTGGCCGATGATGAGACACAATTGTCAGGAAGTCAGGAGGAGGAGCAGGGTGCGGAAGAGGAAGACGACGTGGTGGATGATCCAGTAACTGACCCAACCTGGCAGGAGGATATGCAGAGCGAGGACAGCAGTGCACAGGGGGAGGGAGGCGTAGCATCACAACAGGCAGTAAGAAGCAGAGTGGTGGCCCCAGGCAGACGTCAGTCAACTGTTCCCCGGAACAACACGACACAAGGTGCCTGTACAAATGTTAGGTCTTCCCGAGTCTGGCTGTAATACTATTGTATGTATTGAGGATTTCGATTGCGTTAGGGCAATGACAACCAGAGACGAGTTCTTGGTGCAAGACATTTATAATATGCAACCAGCAAATATGTACATAAACGGAACAAAAACACAGTAGAACATAAATACAGGAAATACCTTCCAGGGACTGAGCGAAAGGGAATTCCCGGTACCGCGCACCGGACTCCCCCAGGGAGACCACCAACAGCAAACCCCTATACAGGGACTGTCTGGCAATCACCCCAGAAGCCCTAAATGCGCAGCAGCCGGGACACAAAAGGGCAATAGGTAAGTCGAAAAATGTCTGTACGTGATGTGAGTCCAGAGTGGTATTAAACGGAAGGAACCGGGCAGAAGTTCCGACCAAAGACGGCAAACGGAGTCCAGGTACAGCTAGATGATACCAGATGAAGTCCAGAGTCGGTGTCGGTTGTTTTCCAAGAGGATCCGAATAACAATCAGGAACCAAAAGCAGCAGGGCAGGAGCACACAGGAAGCAGTATACTCAGGCACTGGACTAAGCTTTAGGGGCGGCTTTTAAACAGATGGACAGGAAGTAGGGCAACATAACAGAAAACTCCATGTTAACAAAGGGCAAGCTCTTTCAAAAGAAAACTGGAAAACCAGGAACTCTGACACTGGCAGTTTTTTAAGTTGGCTCCAGATGATTCTAAAAAGGCCATTTGCAACACCTGCCATGCCAGCATCACCAGGGGTACCAAAACTAGCAGCCTGACCACCACCAGCATGATCAGGCACATGTCAGCCAAGCACCCGACTTTGTGGGAAGTACAACAGAGTCGAGGAGCAGTGCTTGCTGATGTCACTGCTACGTCTTCGCTGGTTGTGCATGCGAGCCAATCCCCTGTCCATGCTGCCTGCGAACAAGCCTCCTCCACTCCTGCACCTGCAGTTGCCTACGCAGAAAGAACACCATCATCAAGCACGTCCTTGTCCCAGCGCAACGTTCAGTTATCCATTCAGGAAACCTTTGAGCGCAGGCGCAAATACACTGCCAACACCCCACATGCCACAGTTCTAAATGCTAACATTTCGCGACTGCTTGCGCTGGAAATGTTGCCTTTTAGGCTGGTTGAGACAGAAGCATTCCGCGAACTGATGGTGGCAGCTGTCCCACGTTACTCGGTCCACAGCCGCCACTATTTCTCCCTGTGTGCCGTCCCCGCATTGCATAACTAACCACGTGTCACAAAACATCACACGTGCCCGGAACAACGCTGTTTCAGCCAAAGTCCACCTAACCACAGACACGTGGACAAGTGCATGTGGGCAAGGCCGCTACATCTCGTTGACGTCACACTGGGTTAATATTGTGCAAGCTGGGACCCAGTCTGAGCGAGGGACGGAATACGTCCTTCACACACCAAGTTTTGCAGGCCCTACCTCAGTCAGGGTTTCACACACACTCTACAGCTCCGGAATGTCATGCTCCTCAGCCTCCTCCTCCTCCTGCGCATCCTGATCCACTTTACCCTCCACACCAGTCCCAAGCTGTAAGTGTCGCTGGCGGAGGAGGGGACGGTGCGCTCTCCCACTGCTCGGGTCCGGCTGACGCAGCTCTACGGCTGCTGCTGCTCGTTGGCTCGAGCGATGGCCGGATCCCGGGGACTCGAGCGGCGCTACTCGCCCGTGAGTGAAAAGGGGTGGTTTGGGTTTTGGGGATATTGTCCGTGACGCCACCCACGGTTGTGGTGATTGTGTGGACACCACCGCTGCTCTGGACGGGGATCCCGGGAGCCTGTGACAGGGAGCAGCTTTGTTGTTATTTCTCCCCTACGTGGGTAGGGGGGTTGGTTGTCCCGGGGCCTGGTGATGGGGTAGAGATGGATGACAGGCGGGTTGCGGGGCCTGATGAAGTGCATGGTCGCAGGGGCAGCGCTGTGCCGCATGGCACGGAGGTACTCACTCAGCCCAATGATGATGACACAGTTCAGGGTAAAACAAGTGGCTGGATGGACAGGTCACTCGGACGGCTGCGGTTGTTCCTCCCTGCAGGTTAGTGATGACTGTCTCTCCCTGCACCGAAGTTAAGTGTTGGTAGTGATGGTTTCCCAACGGTAACCCGCTCCCTGACCTGGATATGGGCCGGAGGAGCCCCTTTTGCCCACAGGCGCTGGCCCTGGGAGACGGTTGCCCTTGCCGGTGGCTGTGTCTCCCCTTCACGGTTGTACGGTTGCCTTCTATCTGGACTTGGCTGTTTGGAAACCCTGAGGTCCCCTTCAATAACGGATTTGGCAAATTCACGGCGACACCAAGCCTTGCCGGGATCCGAAAGTCCTCTGCCAATGGTGCTGGCTTCGCTTTGTATACCGGTCCGGTACGGCCGGGTCACCACCCGTCCACGGTCCTTACGGCAGACTCCAATCGGCCTCCACTGCAGACGGTCAGCACATCCTGCCAACCTTGCTGTCCTGTCCAGGCCACACACCCGGACCAACTTCAGGCTCTTTGCTGTCACTTTTCTCCTCTCTACTACTTTCCTCCTTCCACTTCCTTAGCTTAACTCTCACTGCCTGTGTTTTCCCTCCTCCTCGGTGGGTGGAGACCAACCGCCTGGCTCCACACCCTGGTGTGGACAACAGCCCCTGGGGAAGGCAACAAGGATTTTGTGTTTTGACTATGATATGCCTGCAGGGAGTGTGGGGTGTTTAAGTGTTGTGCTCTGTGGCCCCTGGCTTGTCCAGGGCGACACAGAAGCACTGCAGCACTGCCTCGGCGAAGCGGCAACAGGCAGTGCTGAAGCTAATCTGCATAGGTGACAAACCCCACAATGCAGAAGAGGTGTGGACAGCTCTGAAACAGCAGGCAGATCACTGGCTCACAACTCTGAACCTAAAGCCAGGAAAGGTGGTGTGTGACAATGGCCGGAACCTGGTGGCGGCTTTGAGGCGAGGCCAGCTGACACATGTTCCATGCTTGGCCCATGTGCTCAACCTCGAGGTTCAGCGGTTTCTAAAGTCATAGTCAGAGCTGTCTGATCTGCTGGTAAAAGTTCGCCGCCTGTCTGCACATTTTCGAAAGTCACCTACTGCTTCAGCCGGCCTTGCCGCCTTAAGACGCCGTTTGCATCTTCCGGCACACAGACTGGTGTGTGATGTCCCCACGCGTTGGAATTCAACTCTGCACATGTTGGTCAGGATATGTGAGCAGAAGAGGGCAGTTGTTGAGTACCTGCATCACCTAAGCCGTCGGGAAATGGGTCAAACTCCACACATAACACCTGAGGAGTGGAGATGGATGTCCGACCTATGCACCATCCGCCAAAACTTTGAGGACTACAACAAGATGGTGAGCGGCGATGACGACATTATTAGCGTCACCATACCGCTTCTCTGCCTTCTAAAATGGTCTCTGCTCAGAAAACAAACATGATGCATTGCAGGCGGAGCGCGATGAGTTTCAGCAAGAAACAGTAGTGGGTGTGGGTGATGATAACACACAGCCCAGCCTCGTCTCATCACAACGTGCAGTGGAGGACTATGACGAGGAGGAGGATGAAGACATGGAGCAACTCTCTGGCCAAATTGAGGATATGACATGCAGTCATATCCTCGGTTCAGCGTGGCTGGCCAGAGGACAGGGTAGATGATGAGGAGGAGGAGGACAGCATGTTCAGTCATCGTGTCGGTCAGGATACTGAAGTGATGGCTGTTAAGAGTCTGGCACACATGGCTGACTTTATGGTAAGCTGCCTGTCTCGTGACCCTCGCGTTAAGAACATCTTGGCCGACAATCATTACTGGTTGGTAACACTGTTAGACCCACGCTAAAAGGAGAACTTTATGTCTCTTATTCCCGAGGCGGAGAGGTCAGGCAAAATGCAGCAGTTCCAGAAGGCCATAGTCACGGAAGTAGGCAAAGCATTCCCCTCACAAAACGCTAGCGGCATAGGTCATGAATCAGTGGACAACCGAGGCGTACAGCCGAGAGAGGCACAAGTCCAATCCGCCAGAGGTAGGGGAACAGTCTTTAAGATGTGTGACAGTTTTCTCAGCCCCTCACGTACCACAGCCCCTGAGGTGCGGGGTAGTGCCACAAGAAATCCTAAGTTTGCCCAGATGCTGAAGGAGTACCTTGCAGATCGAACAACTGTACTCCGACATTCCTCTGTGCCTTACAATTATTGGGTATCCAAGCTGGACACGTGGCATGAATTGGCTCTCTACGCCTTGGAAGGCCTGGCCTGCCCTGCTGCTAGCGTTTTGTCAGAGCGTGTTTTTAGTGCCGCAGGTGGAATCATTACAGATAAACGCACCCGCCTGTCAACTGAAAATGCTGACAAGCTGACTCTGATCAAGATGAACAAGGGTTGGATTGGGCCAGACTTCACCACACCACCAGCAAATGAGAGCGGAATTTAAAGTTTGCCATGTACCTCCACTCACCCATGGGTACACACTTCTGGAGTTTGGCTAATCGCTGGACTGCTCCTCCTTCTCCTCATGCGCCACCATGATGATGACCGTTACAAATTGCAATACTTAGGCCTTTGTTTCAGGTATACCCCCAGTGGTAAATTTTTTCGCCCATTCTTTGCAGAATGGACATTACAACGACAGGAGACCCACTCCTTTGCAATGGGAACAATGTTTTGAGGCCCTCATGCACGTCTCTATCCAGGGACAACGTGGAGCCTGACGCTGCCACCGACTGCCACACACGTGCTGTTTTTAAATGCAAGCACGGACGCAATAAGAACCTAACTGGTTTTTAGGAGCGACAATTACTGAGAAGTCTGACACTATCAGACACTGCTGACTGACGTGTATTATACACTAGACTTGTGCGTTATATAATAGTTTGTGCAAAACGCGCACCTGTACCCTGCCACCGACTGCCACACACGTGCTGTTTTTAAATGCAAGCACGGACGCAATAAGAACCTAACTGGTTTTTAGGAGCGACAATTACTGAGAAGTCTGACACTATCAGACACTGCTGACTGACGTGTATTATACACTAGACTTGTGCGTTATATAATAGTTTGTGCAAAACGCGCACCTGTACCCTGCCACCGACTGCCACACACGTGCTGTTTTTAAATGCAAGCACGGACGCAATAAGAACCTAACTGGTTTTTAGGAGCGACAATTACTGAGAAGTCTGACACTATCAGACACTGCTGACTGACGTGTATTATACACTAGACTTGTGCGTTATATAATAGTTTGTGCAAAACGCGCACCTGTACCCTGCCACCGACTGCCACACACGTGCTGTTTTTAAATGCAAGCACGGACGCAATAAGAACCTAACTGGTTTTTAGGAGCGACAATTACTGAGAAGTCTGACACTATCAGACACTGCTGACTGACGTGTATTATACACTAGACTTGTGCGTTATATAATAGTTTGTGCAAAACGCGCACCTGTACCCTGCCACCGACTGCCACACACGTGCTGTTTTTAAATGCAAGCACGGACGCAATAAGAACCTAACTGGTTTTTAGGAGCGACAATTACTGAGAAGTCTGACACTATCAGACACTGCTGACTGACGTGTATTATACACTAGACTTGTGCGTTATATAATAGTTTGTGCAAAACGCGCACCTGTACCCTGCCACCGACTGCCACACACGTGCTGTTTTTAAATGCAAGCACGGACGCAATAAGAACCTAACTGGTTTTTAGGAGCGACAATTACTGAGAAGTCTGACACTATCAGACACTGCTGACTGACGTGTATTATACACTAGACTTGTGCGTTATATAATAGTTTGTGCAAAACGCGCACCTGTACCCTGCCACCGACTGCCACACACGTGCTGTTTTTAAATGCAAGCACGGACGCAATAAGAACATAACTGGTTTTTAGGAGCGACAATTACTGAGAAGTCTGACACTATCTGGACTGTTTTACACTGTGTACACCAGCCCCAGATATGATGAAGGCTGGTATACGGTCACCACTAGGAATGGCTATATATACCCTGCCTGCCTGCCTGTATACTGCTACAATAGTCCTGACAAGGACTCTTCTGGTCACTAGCCTGTATTCCGACCTGGCTATACCCTGCCTGTATATAGCAACAATAGTCCTGAGAAGGACTCTGCTACTGTACTCCGACCTGGCTATACCCTGCCTGCCTGTATACAACTAGAATAGTCCTGAGAAGGACTTCTGGTCACACTGTTTGCAGCCCTGCTCCGGAACTAACTATAAAGGGCCGCAAAGCTTTCCCTGAATCAGCGACACTCTCCCTACACTCACTGTCAGAATAGCTGTGAGCAGAGCACAGCGCGCCGGCCTATATAAAGGCTCGGTGACGCTGTGCAGGCCGGCCAATCACTGCAATTCCACAACTAACAGGGCTGTGGCATTGCAGTGGTCTGCCAGCCAATCCCTGCATGAGGGCTGGCTCTCAAAAGAGCGCCAACATGCAGAAATGAAGACCACGAGTAAAGCACGAGTATCGCGAGATTACTCGGTCCCCGCCGAGCAGCCCGAGTACAGTGATACTCGTGCGAGTACCGAGTAGTGACAAGCATGCTCGCTCATCACTATTAAGGACTCTCTTGTTTTTACCGCAGTCCAAAGCGCGTTAAGTCTCTTGTGAGGTACACCACTTGGTCACCAAAGGTACTTTTTTAACCATGGAAATAAAGATTTTTGATGTCTTTATAATATAATCATTATTATTATTATTATTTATTATTATAGCGCCATTTATTCCATGGCGCTTTACAAGTGAAAGAGGGTATACGTACAACAATCATTAACAGTACAAGACAGACTGGTATAGGAGGAGAGAGGACCCTGCCCGCGAGGGCTCACAGTCTACAGGGAATGGGTGATGGTACAATAGGTGAGGACAGAGCTGGTTGCGCAGTGGTCTACTGGGCTGAAGGCTATTGTAGGTTGTAGGCTTGTTGGAAGAGGTGGGTCTTGAGGTTCCTCTTAATCGTGCCGGATCCTTTCTTCCATTACTCCTTACCCTCGTATTACCGGTTGGGACCTCCCGGTGGATGCCGTGCATTTGTGGACTTCAACACTCAGACAGCAGGTGAGCTGAAAAATCTTCTTTCTCATTGAACAAACTGGACCTGGATAGTGGTCCACAACTCTGCAGCTGTGTGACTGCATTCTCCAATGCATAATAATTTATGCACTCCTACCTGGAGTCTATATATTTCCAAAAATTAAGGTCAGGCAACAGCAAAAGTGGCAACAATTGGCACAGACTACAAATAGTCCAATAAAGCAACCTGGATGCTTGCGACTGGCCCTGTAACAAGGCCTGAACCAACATTTCTACCTTGATCAGATACAGCAAGGTGACAGACAGGCGTAGGTGGCATGCATACAGAACCCTGGCACTACACCATCGCCTAGTCTGCACAATCTGGGACTGGGCTGGCAAAGTCATTGGACATCCATGACTTGTTTACCTTTATGAAAGTTAGGCAGTCTACGCTTTCAGGGGACAGCCGGATGCACTTATCCATCTATACATCGCCAGGAGCGCTGAAGATATGTTCTGAAAGAATGCTGGCTGATCGGCAGGCCAAAACCTCCAAGACATGACTGGTGAGCTCAGACCACTCTTCCATTTTTGAAGACCAAAACGCAAAAGGGTCCAATCCCCCCTTATGGCATTGATTTTGAGATCTAGATACTCCTACAACATCGTCTCCATTTGTTCACTATGTGTCAGACTTCTACTCTTTTCTGCTGGTGCTTGAGATAGTCAAAATAATGTGTGTCAAACCTCACAGAAATTGCTACTGCCACTTGAACTGCTGCTGCTAATGTTTCTGTGTTGATAGAGTGACGTTCCCCGTTCCCATGGTTGCAATTCTAGAATGCATGCTGTGTGCATCACTGCTATTTTGTGGAAAACTACTGTTAACATGGTCTACAAGCTTGTGTCAATACTCCTGCATCCGCGCATCCCTTTCCAGGGAGGAAAGCACCTTGCTAAACTAACTTTTGTATACTTTATTAAATTTTTATGGGTTTACAATAACAGAGGAGGGGGTAATTGAAGTATTTAAAATGCATTCTTAAAATATTGTTGAAAGAACTAAGAAGGGGAAGAGGAAGGGAAGAAAGGGTAGGCTAAAAGTGGATGGGGAAGGGGTATTAGAGGGGAGATGGGAATGGAAGGAGTTAGGGAATATAAAGGGGGAGGAGAAAGGGAAGGAGGAAGACGTTGAGACAATTTGTTAAGTTTCAAACTCAAGCAAGATTATAAACTCTTATATTAATTTAGCACAGTAAATAAACACATTTGGAAATAACATATTACATTTATATTAATTTAGAGACTGTCAAGGAACTAAGTCAAAACAAGGTTTGGCATGTACATCTTGGACCAAAGAGACCATCTTATTTTATATCCTTGATAGTTGTTTTTTTTTAACGCAATATTATACTCATATAAATTATGAGCTGAAACCCTGTCCATAACTTCTGAAATAGATGGTATTCTTTCTTCTCTCCAGTTGGCTGCTAATAAATTCTTAATAACTAAGAAAATGTGACAAACAATGTATCTATATTTTTTCTCGTATTCTTCTAATCCTATGGAAAGAGTAACCAATTCTGGAGTAAGATTTATATCTTTTGTAGTTCATTGCTTTAAGAGGTCTCTGACTTCCTTCAATAAGGGTTTAAGTAAAGGACATCCCCAAAAAATGTGGATAAAGGATCCATTTTTCCCACAACCTCTCCAACATAGTGGTGAGTTTTTAGCAGAAAATGTGCATAACTTTAGAGGGGTATAGTGACATCTGGAATACACTTTATAGTATGTCTCCTGAAGAGAAGCACAGGTTGCAGTTGCATAAGTTGTTTCCAGAGCTTGTTTCCATGTACTTATAGGGAATTCCTTGTGCAAATCTTTCTCCCAATTATTTAGGTTTAGATTTTCTCAAATTCATAATCTTCATTTAGCAAGGAATATATATTACTGGTTTTCCAAATAATTTGGTTTAGTGGATCATTCAATACATTTATTAGGGGTTTAGGGAGCTGAAATCTGGGTTTTTTGTTTGTAAGAAAATTTTCTATACGGTACCAAATTTTGTCTCCTTATTTGGAATGTTGAATTTACTTTGTATGTTTTTGAAGGGCAAGATTTTGTTATTTTCTATTAGGTCGAAAAAATTGTTTATGTTGTATTGTTTCTATTTTATTATGTTCATTTTGGGAGTCAGAATTTGTATTGTTTCAATTGGGCAACATTTAATATCCTCCAAAGGTACATTATCTTTCATCAATGTTTTTAATAGGGATTTCCATGCCCATAGTTCTGCTTTACTTGTTTAAAATTTAGTTAATGTTTTTTGTGTGTTTAAAAGATGGCCCAAAAAGATATCTGATTTGGGAATGTTTCGATTATAATGTTTTTCTATATGTACCTAACTATTTTTAAATTCTGTAATTAGACTATTTTGGGTCTGTTTAATGAGACTTGTTAAATAATAAGCGTAAATATTCGGTAAAACTAGGCCTCCATTCCTCTTATGTTTACATAATTTTTTTTTGAAAATTCTAGGTTTCTTATTTTGCCAGATGAATAGTGATAACTGAGATTGTAGTTTCTGGATCCAGGGCTTAGGAATTGTTGTTAAACATCGGAATAGGTATAGAATTTTTGGCAAAATAATAGATTTATATGATATGACCTTTCCCATCCATCAAACTTCAGTCATCTTTAAATTTTTCAATTCATTTTGGATTTTGTTTAATAATAGTTCATAGATACAAATTTTTTGGTTGGGTTTGTGATGTATATCCTTAAATATTTCAATTTTTCAGTTGCCCACTTGAAGACAAATTCCTTCTGAATACAATCTTTTAAATCAGGGGCTATGTTATAACCCAAAATTTGGGACTTAGAATAATTGATTTTATAATATGATACGGCTGAGAAAGCATCCAGAATATTAATTGTATTTTTAAGTGACTTCAGTGGGTCAGTTACATTAAGAATTACACCGTCAGCATATAGTGTGATTTAATACTGTTTGTAATTTGTGGAAATACCTTTTATATTTTCTCTTACTCTAATTTTTTCAGCTAGGAGTTCCATCATTATGGCAAATAATAAAGGAGAGAGAGGGCAACCCTGTCTGGTTCCAATGCTTATAGGGAAATTACTAGAGAGGAAGTTATTGACGTAGATTTTTGCAGTGGGTTGGGAATAAATTTCTAATATTAATTTTAATATCTGACCATTAAATCAAAATTTTTTCAAGGTTACTATCATGTAACCCCAGTGGATCCTATTGAAAGCCTTCTCTGCATCCACTGAAAGGAGCAGAGAAGGCTCCCGATTTTTCTCAACCAGATCTTCCAGGTTCAAAACTTTACATGTCGCATCAGATGATTGCCTGTCTTTAATAAACCCCACCTGATCCAAGTGGATCAAATTAGGGGGAATTTTCTGAAGCCGGTTTGCAATAAGCTTAGAAATTAACTTCATATCTGTGTCAATCAAGGATATTGGCCTATAATTTGACATGTCTAGAGGATCTTCCTTATTTTTTGGGATAATAATAATATTAGCTGTAAGCATCTCTTTTGGGATATGTCCTTCTGTAGATAAGTAGTTAATTAATCTGGTCAGATATGGGGATAATATATCTCCAAATGTTTTATAATATTCATTATTTAGCCCGTCGGGACCTAGTGATTTCTCTAATTTAAGCTGTTTGATGACTAATAAAACTTCTTCTTTTGTGTATAGCTTATTTAAAGTTTTTAAATCATTATTTGAAATTTTGGGAAGGTTTATTTTATCTAGAAAATCCTTTATTGATTTTTCAGTGAGTTGTATTAGGTTATCGTTATCTTTAAAGTTATATAAATTGTGGTAGTATCTATTTGCATCTATTTGCAATATCTTTCGGCTTTTGTATTTCCCTACTTCTTCTTTTTATCTTATTGGTATTACACCTAATGGGATTAATATGGTCTGCACCCTAATTTATACTATGCGGTTTTTCACCTCTTTTGCTACATGCTTGTAATCAAAAATTGTTATTGGAATATTGCTTGTCTTAATAAAAATGGAATGTCAGATTAGTATATAACAAATATTCCCTATTGAATTTGGTATACTATTGAGGGGCAAACATATATTATATGTATGTGGAAGGTTATATGTCAGATTTTTGTCCTGTTGGGGATCTCATATTTCTTGAGGTATACAACCATATCTATATTGTTATGTGCTGAGTGTCTTGTTGGATCACTATATATTAAATTTATAGTTATATTAAAAAATAAGGGAATTCGATCCATAAAAATTATTTTAATGTGTTTGTCATTTTATGTGTATATATGCCTTTGTATATATATTTTTTGTATCTGTGTATATCTGTATTGTCATATTATATCATATATATTCATATATATGAACTTGCCATTGTATATCTCCATTTTCTCGGATCCCTTGTAATTACTACTTGAGGAGTTGCCTCTAGTGAAGCCACACATGTGAATTTAATCAGTGGACCAGGGATCCGATATAAGGGAGTTGGTTACACTCTAAGTCAGAACATGACTAAGACCTGAAGCGTCGAAACGCGTTGTTCTGCCATCTTTCTGACATCTACTATGGCATCTGCTGGATTTTTATTACCTTATTTTCAATAAAAAAGGATTTTTAATCTATTCCTGGCGCTGGAAACTTCTCTTTCTATTTCTAATCTGGATGGTTACCGAGACTCATTCCGTGCGCAGGATCTCTGATTGCAACCAGCAGGTCAGTCCTTGGTGAGCTGGACTCTCCCTTCTTTGCTTGGACATATATTTCGGCCTTGTCCTTTGCTCCTGACGGACTTTTTTGATATTATATAATATATACATTTTTATGTCGGAATCTGGACCGGATTTCCCTATGGATAAAGAGGATTATTCCAACAGACTCTCTAAAGTGGCACAAATTTTTAACGCACCTGAAACCTCATCTACCTCTGAACAGGACTCACTACAAGGTTTTATGTTGGATCTTGAAAGAAACATGGTTAAAGAACTCAAGACTTGGTGGGACTCAACCTCTTTAAAGAATTACATCGATAAAGGTATGATTCCTAGGGGTTTACGTATAAGAAAATTTCCTACCAGTCAGTACAATTCAGAGTTCACCAATAATTGGAACACTATATTGAGTGACTGTTCTGTTAAATTAATGAATCTCATTGTGCAACAGGAGGAATTGGAACTTTTACAGATTAAATCTAATATTTCTAATATTAAGGATTCACTCAAAAAATTTAATAATGTGGAAAATTTGAAAATCTCCTATGATAAAATACATTCCAAATTATCCAAATTAGAACATAATATAATGGAGATAAAAAAGAAGACATTTTTGAGAGACTCTAGTGATTATGCCAAAAATGAAGTTTATACCTGGAATTACAAACCTAGATCCATTATTAAATGGAGACGTCACTCCAGTTATAATAGAGTGGACTTTGATTGCACAGATTCTGCAGGTGACATGTCTTTCCCCTCTACGTCAGATGGGGCAACGGATCTTTCTAATTCCTCATTTGATTCAACTGGCATAATCACCCGTTCCAAACAAAATAAAACAAGAAATGCAACACAACCTTTTTTAAAAAACAAGTCAAAAAACGGACAAGACGAGCGGGGAGGAAGCATCAGAAACAACACTCCTTTGTACCGCTATCAACATCAGAAACATTAAATATTCCTGTTTGGAACTTGTCCAGTTACATCTTGTCAGAACAACAGATTTCCTTACTTAGTAGGGGATTGGGATTTGCTCCCAATATCAACTTTGACATTTTCCAGACTATTTTGGATTTGAACAAATTTGCTCGTAATATCACGTTAAAATGTCATTTTTTTGATGCTAACAAACCCATTCCTCCACAGGATACTAATCATGATGTTGTTATTGATAATAGTACTGATGTCCCCTTACTGTCATTCTGTGAACAAAAAAGTTTAATGACTTTGCGACTTCTCTCTGCTGAGACTGATATATTGTCAGATAGAATTGTCACTAACATACAACCTCTACTTTCAAATAGGGATTATTATCCCCTTCAATCTCGACCCCAAATCCTGGATTTATTTCAAGAACTTATTGTTAAAGATCTTATTGAGTTGAGCGAGACAATGGCGCCCCCTAGAGACAATCTGAGCCACCGGGAAAGATTGGCCCTTAAAGAATTGGGGACGAATTCAGATATTATAATAAGGGAGGCAGAAAAAGGGGGCGCCATTGTCTTATTAAACTCAGGTCTATATAAAACATTAGTACTACAGGATCTACAGGATCCAAACACATATATTGAATTGAATGGTGATCCAACTAGACATTATAATAATCTATTGTTAAAAAATTTGGAGGAAGGTAATTGTACTGGTGCTATTAATGACAAAACAAAGGATTTTTTATTTAATAAAAACCCTGTTGTTCCAATCTACCACTGCCTCCCAAAGATCCATAAAAATCTCTTTCCCCCCCCACTACGACCAATTGTCTCGGGTATAGGATCTTTGGGTGAAAATCTGGGGGGTTGAATAGACCAATTTCTTCAACCCTTGATACCTGAACTACCGGGTTACATTAGGGACACAAAAGAGGTTGTTAGAGCATTGGATGGATATGAGTGGAAAAATCATTTTTTATGGTTATCATGTGATGTGATATCCCTTTATCCATCCATACCTCACAATGTTGCATTACGTTGTCTATCTCAGCATTTGGACAGATTCAGTGATTATGATACCTGTCTCAAGGACTTCATAGTTTCCTCAATTGATTTTCTTTTGAATCATAATTATTTTTCGTTTGATAGAAAGTTCTATTTACAGTGTAGAGGAGTTAGCATGGGGGCCCGCTCCTCCCCCTCGCTTGCAAATATTGTGATGGCGAGATGGGAGGAGGATTTTTTATATGCCGAACAGAATAGGTTCTCCGGATATCTGCAATGGTATGGCAGATATCTGGACGATCTGCTTATGATTTGGTCGGGCCCTACTGATACCATACAAGACTTTCTTACCTACATTAACGATAATGATTTTAATCTGAAATTTACATCCTACTTTCATGAGACAACTATGAACTTCTTGGACATTACTTTATGCTTTGAAAATACGAATAGAGTTATCATCAAACCATACCATAAATCTACTGCTACTAATTCTATTCTTACAGCAGACTCATGCCATCATTCACGGACTAAACATAATATCCCTGTAGGAGAGTTAATTAGAATGAAACAAAATTGTTCCCAACTTAGTGACTATTTTAAGGAAGAGACTTTGACTTGTGACAGACTTGCAGACAGAGGGTACCCTGACTGGGTTCTTAATAGAGCCAAATCTATAGTGGCACAAATAGATAGATCAGATTTATTAGGAAAAAACTCAAGGAAAGGAATATACAGAAACAAATTGAAACAAAGCAATAATATTGTTTTTTCGACTAATTATAGTAAACAATACGACTTAATCACAAAAATAGTGAATAAATATCTACCTATATTCGGTGAGGACCCAATTTTAAAACAAGTAACTAAAAATAATATTAGATGTGTTGCTAAACGAGCCCCTACTCTTGGTACCATTCTTTCTCCGAGCCTCTTTTTGAGTCAAGCTGACCGTAGAGAGAGATCCTCTTGGATTACCCTGAAAGGTTTTTACAAATGTGGTGCGAACAAATGCAAAGCGTGCGGTTTTGCACAAAAAGGAAAAACCTTTCAGTCTACTTCAAATCAAAAAACATTTCACATAAACACCTTAATTAATTGTAACACGACCTTTGTCGTATATTTAATAACATGTAAGACCTGCAACATCCAATATACAGGCTGCACGACGGGCCCCCTGAAAGTAAGAATTAGAAGACATCTTTCTGATGTTTTTAAACAGAATGCAATTGCTATATCAGCGGTTTCCAAACATTTTGCCTTGGTGCACCAGGGTGATGTTAGCGGTTTTCAATTTAAGGGAGTAGAACAGATACCCAGACCGATCAGAGGTGGAGACCATAGAAGGAAATTATTAAACAGGGAATCCTTCTGGATTTTCACCCTCAACACTAGATATCCGGAGGGTTTAAATAATCGCCAGGATTTGATATTACACTACTAAATATAATCGGCTTTTGTATTTCCCTACTTCTTCTTTTTATCTTATTGGTATTACACCTAATGGGATTAATATGGTCTGCACCCTAATTTATACTATGCGGTTTTTCACCTCTTTTGCTACATGCTTGTAATCAAAAATTGTTATTGGAATATTGCTTGTCTTAATAAAAATGGAATGTCAGATTAGTATATAACAAATATTCCCTATTGAATTTGGTATACTATTGAGGGGCAAACATATATTATATGTATGTGGAAGGTTATATGTCAGATTTTTGTCCTGTTGGGGATCTCATATTTCTTGAGGTATACAACCATATCTATATTGTTATGTGCTGAGTGTCTTGTTGGATCACTATATATTAAATTTATAGTTATATTAAAAAATAAGGGAATTCGGTCCATAAAAATTATTTTAATGTGTTTGTCATTTTATGTGTATATATGCCTTTGTATATATATTTTTTGTATCTGTGTATATCTGTATTGTCATATTATATCATATATATTCATATATATGAACTTGCCATTGTATATCTCCATTTTCTCGGATCCCTTGTAATTACTACTTGAGGAGTTGCCTCTAGTGAAGCCACACATGTGAATTTAATCAGTGGACCAGGGATCCGATATAAGGGAGTTGGTTATACTCTAAGTCAGAACATGACTAAGACCTGAAGCGTCGAAACGCGTTGTTCTGCCATCTTTCTGACATCTACTATGGCATCTGCTGGATTTTTATTACCTTATTTTCAATAAAAAAGGATTTTTAATCTATTCCTGGTGCTGGAAACTTCTCTTTCTATTTCTAATCTGGATGGTTACCGAGACTCATTCCGTGCGCAGGATCTCTGATTGCAACCAGCAGGTCAGTCCTTGGTGAGCTGGACTCTCTCTTCTTTGCTTGCAATATCGTTAGGATGTTTACAAAGGATACTGTTTTTATTTTTAATTGCTGGTATTCTACTTTTAACTCTTTGTTGCTTAATTCTTTTCATCATTAATTTTGTGGGTCTATTATTAGAATGGTAAAAATTAGTTTTGTTTATTAATGTCACTTTGTTGTACCCTTGGGTTAGTAAAGAATTTAGTTCTAATCTCAGATTCAGAATGTGGGAGTGATTTGCTTTGCATCCGATGGGTTTCTTATTTGTATGTGTTCAGCTTCCCTAATTTTGTCTGAAATTTCTATGAATTTCTTCAATTTTTGCTTTTTATCTTTGCTGTTAATTTGTATCATTATCCCTCTTATGACCGCTTTATGTGCGTTCCAAAGAGAGCTAATTGAGATGTCGCTTGTGTCATTTTCCTTGAAATCATTTTTAAGGCTTTCTTCAATTACTGCACTATGTTTTGGGTTTCTAAGCAAATACGAATTGCACCTCCATATTCTATCACTATTATCTAATTTTCCAGAACCTATCTGACAATTTACAAAGGAATGGTCAGACCAGGTTCTTTGACCTATACTTGCAGATTTAAATTTATTTATTGTAAATAATGTAGTTAGAACCAAGTCTATTCTTGAAAAAGTCTTATGGGAGTCAGAATATTACGTTTACTCTCTTGAACTCGTATTTAAGCACCTGAACATATCAAACAATTCTTCATCTTCAAGCCAATTATCTAATGTAGGTAAAAGATATCTTGTTTTAGATGTTGAATCTAGCATGCCATTTGGTGCCATATTTAAATCACCAAAAAGAATCAAATCCCCCTTCTGAACGTCTGACAATAGTCATCAACTTATAAAGGAAGTGTATCTGTCCTCTATTTGGTGCGTATACATTAACAAATGTATATATTGTGTTGTTGATTTTGCACACTATTATGCAATAGCTACCTGCATTATCAGATGCCTTAGTAATAAATTCAAAGGTTACAGAATCTCTAATTAGAATAGCCACTCCAGCCTTTTATTTTTCATTTGAGGAAGTATATTTGTGGGGAAAACGTCTATAGTTGAATGAAGGCGGTTTGGATTTTTAAAATTTTGTCTCTTGGAAACCTACAACATCCGCCTTTGGTTCATTCAGGAATTTCCATACCGCAAATCTCTTCCTCGGACTGTTTAGTCCCCTAACATTATATGTCAAAAGATTAAGTGTCATTTGCAATATTATTGAAAAAAGTGGTTATTCTGAATGTTGTGTGAGGTAACCAAAGATTAAATTTGTACAAACATATTACTTGACTATTATTTTGTTCCTGTATGGAATGAAAAAGGTTAAATACAAATAATACAAACAAGAAAAACATAACTGTATGACAAAAGTCCAAAGTCTTCCTGGAGGATCTTGATATGGAAATGAAATGAAACCCATTTCAAGGATCACTCCTGATGGGGGTAAAGTTCAACAGCCAATATCTTACTCCAACCTCTTTTATGAGTGGATATCCAAATCCAGTGATAATGAAGTGTTCTTCAAATGCAAATGGTGGACCATAAATATTGTCCAACTAAATTGATGAGCCTAGAGAAGAAATAATAAATCAAGTTGGAACGAGTCCAAGATCCTTTAGCATCTTCTCGCCTTCTTTCGCAGAGATGATAGATAAAGTCTTTCCTTGATGATAGATTAGAATCTTTGTAGGAAATCCCCATCTATATGATATGTTGTTCTAAGTACTTGAGTGATACTGTTGAGACTTTTCCTCTGTAGAAGGGTTTCCTTGGATAAATCCGAAAAAATCTTTAAATTCTTGTAGGGTGCAGGAAGATTCTTGTGAAGTCTTAGGTATTCAAATAGCTTTTCTTTCGTTTTATAGAAATGTATCCTGAGAATGGTATCTCTTGGAGTGTCTTGTGATATAAACTTTGGTCTAGGTAGCCTATGAGCCCTATCTACAGTCAAATCCAATTCTGATATGTTAGGCAGGGTTGTTTTCCGTAGTTTCTGGATATATTGCAAAAGTTCGTTATTTTTGACATTTTCAGGAATGCCTCTAACCTTAAAATTATTTCTGTGATTCCTGTCTTCTTGGTCAATTAGTTTTTGTTTCAAAATTCTGATTTCTTCTTTCATTTTCAATTGCTGTATAGCGACCATTTTGGTATCTTTTTTCAATGAATCGACTTCAGTTTCTGTTTTTTTAATTTTGTGGACATAGAATTAAAAGTTGATCTCATCTCGTTGAACCGTTGATCTTAGTCCAACTGAATTGATAATCTGAAATTAGAAAGTGAGTCCGAAAGGAATTTTTGGAGTGAGAGTATAGGGTGCTTTACAAGCTGTGACATTGCTAGCGATTGCTAGCGATGTCACATGCGATTGCACCCGCCCTCATCGTTGTAACAATATGTGGTGATCACTGCCATAGAGAACATTATCGCTACGGCAGCGTCACACGATCATACCTGTGCAGCGACGCCACTGTAACAGTGCGCCACTCAAGGGGGAGGTGCGTTCGGCGTCACAGCAATGTCACCGCAACATCACTAAGCGGCCGGCCAATAGAAGTGGAGGGGTGGAGATGAGCGGGACGTAACATCCCGCCCACCTCCTTCCTTCCGCATTGCCGGTGGAGGAGATGTTCGTCGGTCCTGCGGTGTCACACGTAGCGATGTGTGCTGCCACAGGACCGATGAACAACATTGTACCGGCAGCAGCAACGACATTAAGGAAATGAGCAACGTGTCAACGAGCAACGATTTTTCACGTTTTTGTGCTTGTTGATCGTCGCTCATTTGTGTTATACGCTGCGATGTCGGTAATAGCGACGGATGTGCGTCACTAACGACGTGACCCCGACGATATATCGTTACCGATATCACAGCGTGTAAAGCCCCCTTAAGTCTTGTGATAAACAAACATTTTCTTTTACGGCTCCTAAGTCCATAGGTGAGGTATCAGGTGAGTTATTTTCTACATCCAAGCGTGCTCTTTGTTTATATGGACTGTTGAGTGAAGAAGAAAATTCATTTCCAGAATCTGAATCTGAATCCATGGCCCAAGCATCCCAGTCACCATCTCTGTTTTTTAACGCATCCTTTTCTTTTTGTCTTGAGCCTCTTTTCTTCCCTTGTTGGTGTTTGTCTTTAATTATTTTGGGAATTGCTCCAGAGTTTGGATTCCCAGGTGAAATATTTGTTGTGTTAGTTGGTGCCTCTTTGGTGTTTGCTGATGTAGTCAAAGTATTTTCCTCGTTTCCTTTTCTGTTATCTTGTTGAGACATTTTGTTTCAGGAATATTATATTATATAGTAGGTCACTTAAGGGGTTAATTATAGTTTTTAAACTTGGTCTCTAACTAGTTTGCCTAATCTATTATATCTCTTTGTTGTCTAGAGAGCTTTACTATCCATTATTGCTGTCAGCAATCCCCCAATGTTTAGGCTCAATAACTTTTTTGTGCCAGCTTTTGTTTTCTTGAACGATGTCTGGAATTATGCAGGAGAGGGTCCTCTCTCCCTTTATTAGTATTGAGATTAGTTGGACCACACTTTAGTTTAGGCTGTCAGATGTTCAGAAGTGACTGACATGCAAGGGTTTATATTAAAGTTGCACTGGTATTCACCTATGCAGTCTACACAGGCAATGATAATAATTACGTTGTACCAGCTTAATTTTTCATAGGATATGCTTAGAATAATTCAGTAAAGGGCTCTCCTTCTGCCAAGTGTCAAAACAAGTCAGACCGGGTCTTACTATTAGCGGTCAGAGGTGTCACAACTGAGGCTATAGAAGATCTCTGACATGTAAACTGCCTATAAGTCTCTGTCAGGCTGGCCACAGTTGTTGGCACCACTGATTTCAGCCACCGATTTAGCCTGTGAATTTGCACAGATATTTTCAATTATGGTCTTAATTAGTGATGAGCGAGTATGCTTGTTACTACTCGGTACTCGCATGAGTATCACTGTACTCGGGCTACTCGGCGGGGACCGAGTAATCTCGCGATACTCGTGCTGTACTCGTGGTCTTCATCCCTGCATGTTGGCGCTCTTTTGAGAGCCAGCCCTCATGCAGGGATTGGCTGGCAGACCACTGCAATGCCACAGCCCTGTTAGTTGTGGAATTGCAGTGATTGGCCGGCCTGCACAGCGTGACCGAGCCTTTATACCGGCGGGCGCGCTGTGCTCTGCACACAGCCATCCAGACAGTCAGTGCAGGGAGAGTGTTGCTGCTTCAGGGAAAGGTTTGCGGCCCTTTATAGTTATTTCTGCAGCAGGGCTGCAAACAGTGTGACCAGAAGTCCTTCTCAGGACTATTATAGTTGTATACAGGCAGGCAGGGTATAGCCAGGTCGGAGTACAGTAGCAGTGTCCTTCTCAGGACTATTGTTGCTGTATACAGGCAGGGTATAGCCAGGTCGGAATACAGGCTGGTGACCAGAAGAGTCCTTGTCAGGACTATTGTAGCAGTATACAGGCAGGCAGGCAGGGTATATAGCCATTCCTAGTGGTGACCGTATACCAGCCTTCATCACCATATCTGGGGCTGGTGTACACAGTCTAAAACAGTCCTGATAGTGTCAGACTTCTCAGTAATTGTCGCTCCTAAAAACCTGTTAGGTTCTTAGTGCGTCCGTGCTTGCATTTAAAAACCGCACGTGTGTGCCTGTCGGTGGCAGCGTACAGGTGCACGTTTTGCACAAACTATTATATAACGCACAAATCTAGTGTATAATACACGTCAGTCAGCAGCGTCTGATAGTGTCAGACTTCTCAGTAATTGTCGCTCCTAAAAACCTGTTAGGTTCTTAGTAGAGATGAGCGAACCGGTCCCGGTTCGGCTCGAGGTCGGTTCGCCGAACGGAGGTCCCGTTCGAGTTCGGCTCGTCGAACGTTCGACGAACCGAACTCGAACTGCATAGGAAACAATGGCAGGCAATCACAAACACATAAAAACACCTAGAAAACACCCTCAAAGGTGTCCAAAAGGTGACAAACAACTCACAACACAACACAAACACATGGGAAAGTGACAAGGACATATACTCATGCGAAAACAAAACAGCTGGACAAGGAAAAAGAGGAGGACACACAGATATAGGCATGACACGCCCTTCTAAAATCATGTAAAACACCGCAAGGTGACTCCAAGCGGAGTCTCCCTTTTTTTCCAAAAATTGGGCCCCACACACACCCACCCCTTCAGTGGCAGCAGTTGTGCCCCAGTTGTACAATTCACAGCTAGATTTGCATCAAGCACATTCAAAAATACGCCATTCTTATCCGTCCCCAGGATGACACCGGGGTAGGTAGCAAAGTCTTTCCTGATCCCAGCTCTGTTCATCTTGGCTTCTTTTAAAAACACAGCAAGCAAGGGTTACTCCAAGCGGAGTCTCCCTTTTTTCCAAAAATTGGGCCCCACACACACCCACCCCTTCAGTGGCAGCAGTTGTGCCCCAGTTGTACATTTCACAGCTAGATTTGCATCAAGCACATTCAAAAATACGGCCTAATTAACCGTCCCCAGGATGACACCGGGGTAGGTAGCAAAGTCTTTCCTGATCCCAGCTCTGTTCATCTTGGCTTCTTTTAAAAACACAGCAAGCAAGGGTTACTCCAAGCGGAGTCTCCCTTTTTTCCAAAAATTGGGCCCCACACACACCCACCCCTTCAGTGGCAGCACTTGTGCCCCAGTTGTACACTTCACAGCTAGATTTGCATCAAGCACATTCAAAAATACGCCATTCTTATCCGTCCCCAGGATGACACCGGGGTAGGTAGCAAAGTCTTTCCTGATCCCAGCTCTGTTCATCTTGACTTCTTTTAAAAACACAGCAAGCAAGGGTTACTCCAAGCGGAGTCTCCCTTTTTTCCAAAAATTGGGCCCCACACACACCCACCCCTTCAGTGGCAGCAGTTGTGCCCCAGTTGTACAATTCACAGCTAGATTTGCATCAAGCACATTAAAAAATACGCCATTCTTATCCGTCCCCAGGATGACACCGGGGTAGGTAGCAAAGTCTTTCCTGATCCCAGCTCTGTTCATCTTGGCTTCTTTTAAAAACACAGCAAGCAAGGGTTACTCCAAGCGGAGTCTCCCTTTTTTCCAAAAATTGGGCCCCACACACACCCACCCCTTCAGTGGCAGCAGTTGTGCCCCAGTTGTACACTTCACAGCTAGATTTGCATCAAGCACATTCAAAAATACGCCATTCTTATCCGTCCCCAGGATGACACCGGGGTAGGTAGCAAAGTCTTTCCTGATCCCAGCTCTGTTCATCTTGGCTTCTTTTAAAAACACAGCAAGCAAGGGTTACTCCAAGCGGAGTCTCCCTTTTTTCCAAAAATTGGGCCCCACACACACCCACCCCTTCAGTGGCAGCAGTTGTGCCCCAGTTGTACAATTCACAGCTAGATTTGCATCAAGCACATTCAAAAATACGCCATTCTTATCCGTCCCCAGGATGACACCGGGGTAGGTAGCAAAGTCTTTCCTGATCCCAGCTCTGTTCATCTTGGCTTCTTTTAAAAACAATGTAAGCAAGGGTTACTCCAAGCGGAGTCTCCCTTTTTTCCAAAAATTGGGCCACACAGACACCCCATCAGTGGCAGCACTTGTGCCCTAGTTGCAAACATGATGTTTTGATTTGCATCAAGCACATTCAAAAATACGGCCTAATTAACCGTCCCCAGGATGACACCAGGGTAGGTAGCAAAGTCTTTCCTGATCCCAGATCTGTTCATCTTGGCTTCTTTTAAAAACACAGCAAGCAAGGGTTACTCCAAGCGGAGTCTCCATTTTTTCCAAAAATTGGACCCCACACACACCCACCCCTTCAGTGGCAGCACTTGTGCCCCAGTTGTACACTTCACAGCTAGATTTGCATCAAGCATATTCAAAAATACGCCATTCTTATCCGTCCCCAGGATGACACCGGGGTAGGTAGCAAAGTCTTTCCTGATCCCAGCTCTGTTCATCTTGGCTTCTTTTAAAAACACAGCAAGCAAGGGTTACTCCAAGCGGAGTCTCCCTTTTTTCCAAAAATTGGGCCCCACACACACCCACCCCTTCAGTGGCAGCAGTTGTGCCCCAGTTGTACAATTCACAGCTAGATTTGCATCAAGCACATTCAAAAATACGCCATTCTTATCCGTCCCCAGGATGACACCGGGGTAGGTAGCAAAGTCTTTCCTGATCCCAGCTCTGTTCATCTTGGCTTCTTTTAAAAACAAAGCAAGCAAGGGTTACTCCAAGCGGAGTCTCCCTTTTTTCCAAAAATTGGGCCCCACACACACCCACCCATTCAGTGGCAGCACTTGTGCCCTAGTTGTACACTTCACAGCTAGATTTGCATCAAACACATTCAAAAATACGCCATACTTAACTGTCCCCAGGATGACTCTGGGGTAGGTAGCAAAGTCTTTGCTGAACCATGACTTGTTCATCTTGGCTCCTTTTAAAAAACACAGCAAGCAAGGATTACTCCAAGCGGAGTCTCCCTTTTTTCCAAAAATTGGGCCCCACACACACCCACCCCTTCAGTGGCAGCAGTTGTGCCCCAGTTGTACACTTCACAGATAGATTTGCATCAAGCACATTCAAAAATACGCCATTCTTATCCGTCCCCAGGATGACACCGGGGTAGGTAGCAAAGTCTTTCCTGATCCCAGCTCTGTTCATCTTGGCTCCTTTTAAAAAACACAGCAAGCAAGGGTTACTCCAAGCGGAGTCTCCATTTTTTCCAAAAATTGGGCCCCACACACACCCACCCCTTCAGTGGCAGCAGTTGTGCCCCAGTTGTACACTTCACAGCTAGATTTGCATCAAGCACATTCAAAAATACGCCATTCTTATCCGTCCCCAGGATGACACCGGGGTAGGTAGCAAAGTCTTTCCTGATCCCAGCTCTGTTCATCTTGGCTTCTTTTAAAAACACAGCAAGCAAGGGTTACTCCAAGCGGAGTCTCCCTTTTTTCCAAAAATTGGGCCCCACACACACCCACCCCTTCAGTGGCAGCAGTTGTGCCCCAGTTGTACAATTCACAGCTAGATTTGCATCAAGCACATTCAAAAATACGCCATTCTTATCCGTCCCCAGGATGACACCGGGGTAGGTAGCAAAGTCTTTCCTGATCCCAGCTCTGTTCATCTTGGCTTCTTTTAAAAACAATGTAAGCAAGGGTTACTCCAAGCGGAGTCTCCCTTTTTTCCAAAAATTGGGCCACACAGACACCCCATCAGTGGCAGCACTTGTGCCCTAGTTGCAAACATGATGTTTTGATTTGCATCAAGCACATTCAAAAATACGGCCTAATTAACCGTCCCCAGGATGACACCAGGGTAGGTAGCAAAGTCTTTCCTGATCCCAGATCTGTTCATCTTGGCTTCTTTTAAAAACACAGCAAGCAAGGGTTACTCCAAGCGGAGTCTCCATTTTTTCCAAAAATTGGACCCCACACACACCCACCCCTTCAGTGGCAGCACTTGTGCCCCAGTTGTACACTTCACAGCTAGATTTGCATCAAGCACATTCAAAAATACGCCATTCTTATCCGTCCCCAGGATGACACCGGAGTAGGTAGCAAAGTCTTTCCTGATCCCAGCTCTGTTCATCTTGGCTTCTTTTAAAAACACAGCAAGCAAGGGTTACTCCAAGCGGAGTCTCCCTTTTTTCCAATAATTGGGCCCCACACACACCCACCCATTCAGTGGCAGCACTTGTGCCCTAGTTGTACACTTCACAGCTAGATTTGCATCAAACACATTCAAAAATACGCCATACTTAACCGTCCCCAGGATGACTCCGGGGTAGGTAGCAAAGTCATTGCTGAACCATGACTTGTTCATCTTGGCTCCTTTTAAAAAACACAGCAAGCAAGGGTTACTCCAAGCGGAGTCTCCCTTTTTTCCAAAAATTGGGCCCCACACACACCCACCCCTTCAGTGGCAGCAGTTGTGCCCCAGTTGTACAATTCACAGCTAGATTTGCATCAAGCACATTCAAAAATACGCCATTCTTATCCGTCCCCAGGATGACACCGGGGTAGGTAGCAAAGTCTTTCCTGATCCCAGCTCTGTTCATCTTGGCTCCTTTTAAAAAACACAGCAAGCAAGGGTTACTCCAAGCGGAGTCTCCCTTTTTTACAAAAATTGGGCCACACAGACACCCCATCAGTGGCAGCACTTGTGCCCTAGTTGCAAACATGATGTTTTGATTTGCATCAAGCACATTCAAAAATACGGCATAATTAACCGCCCCCAGGATGACACCAGGGTAGGTAGCAAAGTCTTTCCTAATCCCAGATCTGTTCATCTTGGCTTCTTTTAAAAACACAGCAAGCAAGGGTTACTCCAAGCGGAGTCTCCATTTTTTCCAAAAATTGGGCCCCACACACACCCACCCCTTCAGTGGCAGCACTTGTGCCCCAGTTGTACACTTCACAGTTAGATTTGCATCAAGCACATTCAAAAATACGCCATTCTTATCCGTCCCCAGGATGACACCGGGGTAGGTAGCAAAGTCTTTCCTGATCCCAGCTCTGTTCATCTTGGCTTCTTTTAAAAACACAGCAAGCAAGGGTTACTCCAAGCGGAGTCTCCCTTTTTTCCAAAAATTGGGCCCCACACACACCCACCCCTTCAGTGGCAGCAGTTGTGCCCCAGTTGTACAATTCACAGCTAGATTTGCATCAAGCACATTCAAAAATACGCCATTCTTATCCGTCCCCAGGATGACACCGGGGTAGGTAGCAAAGTCTTTCCTGATCCCAGCTCTGTTCATCTTGGCTTCTTTTAAAAACAAAGCAAGCAAGGGTTACTCCAAGCGGAGTCTCCCTTTTTTCCAAAAATTGGGCCCCACACACACCCACCCATTCAGTGGCAGCACTTGTGCCCTAGTTGTACACTTCACAGCTAGATTTGCATCAAACACATTCAAAAATACGCCATACTTAACTGTCCCCAGGATGACTCTGGGGTAGGTAGCAAAGTCTTTGCTGAACCATGACTTGTTCATCTTGGCTCCTTTTAAAAAACACAGCAAGCAAGGATTACTCCAAGCGGAGTCTCCCTTTTTTCCAAAAATTGGGCCCCACACACACCCACCCCTTCAGTGGCAGCAGTTGTGCCCCAGTTGTACACTTCACAGATAGATTTGCATCAAGCACATTCAAAAATACGCCATTCTTATCCGTCCCCAGGATGACACCGGGGTAGGTAGCAAAGTCTTTCCTGATCCCAGCTCTGTTCATCTTGGCTCCTTTTAAAAAACACAGCAAGCAAGGGTTACTCCAAGCGGAGTCTCCATTTTTTCCAAAAATTGGGCCCCACACACACCCACCCCTTCAGTGGCAGCAGTTGTGCCCCAGTTGTACACTTCACAGCTAGATTTGCATCAAGCACATTCAAAAATACGCCATTCTTATCCGTCCCCAGGATGACACCGGGGTAGGTAGCAAAGTCTTTCCTGATCCCAGCTCTGTTCATCTTGGCTTCTTTTAAAAACACAGCAAGCAAGGGTTACTCCAAGCGGAGTCTCCCTTTTTTCCAAAAATTGGGCCCCACACACACCCACCCCTTCAGTGGCAGCAGTTGTGCCCCAGTTGTACAATTCACAGCTAGATTTGCATCAAGCACATTCAAAAATACGCCATTCTTATCCGTCCCCAGGATGACACCGGGGTAGGTAGCAAAGTCTTTCCTGATCCCAGCTCTGTTCATCTTGGCTTCTTTTAAAAACAATGTAAGCAAGGGTTACTCCAAGCGGAGTCTCCCTTTTTTCCAAAAATTGGGCCACACAGACACCCCATCAGTGGCAGCACTTGTGCCCTAGTTGCAAACATGATGTTTTGATTTGCATCAAGCACATTCAAAAATACGGCCTAATTAACCGTCCCCAGGATGACACCAGGGTAGGTAGCAAAGTCTTTCCTGATCCCAGATCTGTTCATCTTGGCTTCTTTTAAAAACACAGCAAGCATGGGTTACTCCAAGCGGAGTCTCCATTTTTTCCAAAAATTGGACCCCACACACACCCACCCCTTCAGTGGCAGCACTTGTGCCCCAGTTGTACACTTCACAGCTAGATTTGCATCAAGCACATTCAAAAATACGCCATTCTTATCCGTCCCCAGGATGACACCGGAGTAGGTAGCAAAGTCTTTCCTGATCCCAGCTCTGTTCATCTTGGCTTCTTTTAAAAACACAGCAAGCAAGGGTTACTCCAAGCGGAGTCTCCCTTTTTTCCAATAATTGGGCCCCACACACACCCACCCATTCAGTGGCAGCACTTGTGCCCTAGTTGTACACTTCACAGCTAGATTTGCATCAAACACATTCAAAAATACGCCATACTTAACCGTCCCCAGGATGACTCCGGGGTAGGTAGCAAAGTCATTGCTGAACCATGACTTGTTCATCTTGGCTCCTTTTAAAAAACACAGCAAGCAAGGGTTACTCCAAGCGGAGTCTCCCTTTTTTCCAAAAATTGGGCCCCACACACACCCACCCCTTCAGTGGCAGCAGTTGTGCCCCAGTTGTACAATTCACAGCTAGATTTGCATCAAGCACATTCAAAAATACGCCATTCTTATCCGTCCCCAGGATGACACCGGGGTAGGTAGCAAAGTCTTTCCTGATCCCAGCTCTGTTCATCTTGGCTCCTTTTAAAAAACACAGCAAGCAAGGGTTACTCCAAGCGGAGTCTCCCTTTTTTACAAAAATTGGGCCACACAGACACCCCATCAGTGGCAGCACTTGTGCCCTAGTTGCAAACATGATGTTTTGATTTGCATCAAGCACATTCAAAAATACGGCATAATTAACCGTCCCCAGGATGACACCAGGGTAGGTAGCAAAGTCTTTCCTAATCCCAGATCTGTTCATCTTGGCTTCTTTTAAAAACACAGCAAGCAAGGGTTACTCCAAGCGGAGTCTCCATTTTTTCCAAAAATTGGGCCCCACACACACCCACCCCTTCAGTGGCAGCACTTGTGCCCCAGTTGTACACTTCACAGTTAGATTTGCATCAAGCACATTCAAAAATACGCCATTCTTATCCGTCCCCAGGATGACACCGGGGTAGGTAGCAAAGTCTTTCCTGATCCCAGCTGTGTTCATCTTGGCTTCTTTTAATAACAATGTAAGCAAGGGTTACTCCAAGCGGAGTCTCCCTTTTTTCCAAAAATTGGGCCCCACACACACCCACCCCTTCAGTGGCAGCAGTTGTGCCCCAGTTGTACAATTCACAGCTAGATTTGCATCAAGCACATTCAAAAATACGCCATTCTTATCCGTCCCCAGGATGACACCGGGGTAGGTAGCAAAGTCTTTCCTGATCCCAGCTCTGTTCATCTTGGCTTCTTTTAAAAACAATGTAAGCAAGGGTTACTCCAAGCGGAGTCTCCCTTTTTTCCACAAATTGGGCCACACAGACACCCCATCAGTGGCAGCACTTGTGCCCTAGTTGCAAACATGATGTTTTGATTTGCATCAAGCACATTCAAAAATACGGCCTAATTAACCGTCCCCAGGATGACACCAGGGTAGGTAGCAAAGTCTTTCCTGATCCCAGATCTGTTCATCTTGGCTTCTTTTAAAAACACAGCAAGCAAGGGTTACTCCAAGCGGAGTCTCCATTTTTTCCAAAAATTGGACCCCACACACACCCACCCCTTCAGTGGCAGCAGTTGTGCCCCAGTTGTACAATTCACAGCTAGATTTGCATCAAGCACATTCAAAAATACGCCATTCTTATCCGTCCCCAGGATGACACCGGGGTAGGTAGCAAAGTCTTTCCTGATCCCAGCTCTGTTCATCTTGGCTCCTTTTAAAAAACACAGCAAGCAAGGGTTACTCCAAGCGGAGTCTCCATTTTTTCCAAAAATTGGGCCCCACACACACCCACCCCTTCAGTGGCAGCAGTTGTGCCCCAGTTGTACACTTCACAGCTAGATTTGCATCAAGCACATTCAAAAATACGCCATTCTTATCCGTCCCCAGGATGACACCGGGGTAGGTAGCAAAGTCTTTCCTGATCCCAGCTCTGTTCATCTTGGCTTCTTTTAAAAACACAGCAAGCAAGGGTTACTCCAAGCGGAGTCTCCCTTTTTTCCAAAAATTGGGCCCCACACACACCCACCCCTTCAGTGGCAGCAGTTGTGCCCCAGTTGTACAATTCACAGCTAGATTTGCATCAAGCACATTCAAAAATACGCCATTCTTATCCGTCCCCAGGATGACACCGGGGTAGGTAGCAAAGTCTTTCCTGATCCCAGCTCTGTTCATCTTGGCTTCTTTTAAAAACAATGTAAGCAAGGGTTACTCCAAGCGGAGTCTCCCTTTTTTCCAAAAATTGGGCCACACAGACACCCCATCAGTGGCAGCACTTGTGCCCTAGTTGCAAACATGATGTTTTGATTTGCATCAAGCACATTCAAAAATACGGCCTAATTAACCGTCCCCAGGAAGACACCAGGGTAGGTAGCAAAGTCTTTCCTGATCCCAGATCTGTTCATCTTGGCTTCTTTTAAAAACACAGCAAGCAAGGGTTACTCCAAGCGGAGTCTCCATTTTTTCCAAAAATTGGACCCCACACACACCCACCCCTTCAGTGGCAGCACTTGTGCCCCAGTTGTACACTTCACAGCTAGATTTGCATCAAGCACATTCAAAAATACGCCATTCTTATCCGTCCCCAGGATGACACCGGAGTAGGTAGCAAAGTCTTTCCTGATCCCAGCTCTGTTCATCTTGGCTTCTTTTAAAAACACAGCAAGCAAGGGTTACTCCAAGCGGAGTCTCCCTTTTTTCCAATAATTGGGCCCCACACACACCCACCCATTCAGTGGCAGCACTTGTGCCCTAGTTGTACACTTCACAGCTAGATTTGCATCAAACATATTCAAAAATACGCCATACTTAACCGTCCCCAGGATGACTCCGGGGTAGGTAGCAAAGTCTTTGCTGAACCATGACTTGTTCATCTTGGCTCCTTTTAAAAAACACAGCAAGCAAGGGTTACTCCAAGCGGAGTCTCCCTTTTTTCCAAAAATTGGGCCCCACACACACCCACCCATTCAGTGGCAGCAGTTGTGCCCCAGTTGTACAATTCACAGCTAGATTTGCATCAAGCACATTCAAAAATACGCCATTCTTATCCGTCCCCAGGATGACACCGGGGTAGGTAGCAAAGTCTTTCCTGATCCCAGCTCTGTTCATCTTGGCTCCTTTTAAAAAACACAGCAAGCAAGGGTTACTCCAAGCGGAGTCTCCCTTTTTTACAAAAATTGGGCCACACAGACACCCCATCAGTGGCAGCACTTGTGCCCTAGTTGCAAACATGATGTTTTGATTTGCATCAAGCACATTCAAAAATACGGCATAATTAACCGTCCCCAGGATGACACCAGGGTAGGTAGCAAAGTCTTTCCTAATCCCAGATCTGTTCATCTTGGCTTCTTTTAAAAACACAGCAAGCAAGGGTTACTCCAAGCGGAGTCTCCATTTTTTCCAAAAATTGGGCCCCACACACACCCACCCCTTCAGTGGCAGCACTTGTGCCCCAGTTGTACACTTCACAGCTAGATTTGCATCAAGCACATTCAAAAATACGCCATTCTTATCCGTCCCCAGGATGACACCGGGGTAGGTAGCAAAGTCTTTCCTGATCCCAGCTGTGTTCATCTTGGCTTCTTTTAAAAACAATGTAAGCAAGGGTTACTCCAAGCGGAGTCTCCCTTTTTTCCAAAAATTGGGCCCCACACACACCCACCCCTTCAGTGGCAGCAGTTGTGCCCCAGTTGTACAATTCACAGCTAGATATGCATCAAGCACATTCAAAAATACGCCATTCTTATCCGTCCCCAGGATGACACTGGGGTAGGTAGCAAAGTCTTTCCTGATCCCAGCTCTGTTCATCTTGGCTTCTTTTAAAAACAATGTAAGCAAGGGTTACTCCAAGCGGAGTCTCCCTTTTTTCCAAAAATTGGGCCACACAGACACCCCATCAGTGGCAGCACTTGTGCCCTAGTTGCAAACATGATGTTTTGATTTGCATCAAGCACATTCAAAAATACGGCATAATTAACCGTCCCCAGGATGACACCAGGGTAGGTAGCAAAGTCTTTCCTGATCCCAGATCTGTTCATCTTGGCTTCTTTTAAAAACACAGCAAGCAAGGGTTACTCCAAGCGGAGTCTCCATTTTTTCCAAAAATTGGGCCCCACACACACCCACCCGTTCAGTGGCAGCACTTGTGCCCCAGTTGTACACTTCACAGCTAGATTTGCATCAAGCACATTCAAAAATACGCCATTCTTATCCGTCCCCAGGATGACACCGGGGTAGGTAGCAAAGTCTTTCCTGATCCCAGCTCTGTTCATCTTGGCTTCTTTTAAAAACACAGCAAGCAAGGGTTACTCCAAGCGGAGTCTCCCTTTTTTCCAAAAATTGGGCCCCACACACACCCACCCTTTCAGTGGCAGCAGTTGTGCCCCAGTTGTACACTTCACAGCTAGATTTGCATCAAGCACATTCAAAAATATGCCATAATTAACCGTCCCCAGGATGACACCGGGGTAGGTAGCAAAGTCTTTCCTGATCCCAGCTCTGTTCATCTTGGCTTCTTTTAAAAACAATGTAAGCAAGGGTTACTCCAAGCGGAGTCTCCTTTTTTTCCAAAAATTGGGCCCCACACACAACAACCCCTTCAGTGGCAGCAGTTGTGCCCTAGTTGCAAACAGGATGTTTTGATTTGCATCAAGCACATTCCAAATCCACAAGCATTTACTCTCCCCAGGATGACACAGGGGTAGTAAATTCCTTCTGGATCCATGACTTGTTCATTTTGATGAACGTCAGTCTGTCCACATTGTCACTGGACAGACGCGTGCGCTTATCTGTCAGCACACACCCAGCAGCACTGAAGACACGTTCAGAGACAACGCTGGCAGCTGGACACGACAAAATCTCCAAGGTGTAACTGGATAGCTCTGGCCATTTTTCTAGATTTGAAGCCCAAAAGGAGCAAGGCTCCATTTGCAAAGTCATGGCATCGATGTTCATTTGGAGATACTCCTGTATCATCCTCTCCAGCCGTTGACTATGTGTCAGACTTGTTGTCTCTGGTGGCCTTGCAAAAGAGGGTCTAAAAAAATTATGAAAAGATTCCATAAAATTGCTGTTACCAGCACCAGATACGGTCCTACTGGTACGGGTAGACTGTTGAAGATGACGAGACCGTCCCATGTTTGGCAAGTTACAACTGGGAGAATCACTCCCTGCACCTGCACGGTTGTTTGGTGGAAAAGCCGAGCTAAGATCGAGTAACAGCTTCTGCTGATACTCCTGCATACGTGCGTCCCTTTCTATGGCTGGAATTATGTCACAAAATTTGGACTTGTACCGGGGATCTAATAGTGTGGCAATCCAGTAGTCATCATCACTTCTAATTTTGACAATACGAGGGTCATGTTGGAGGTAGTGCAACAAGAAGGCACTCATGTGTCTTGCGCAGCCATGCGGACCAAGTCCACGCTGTGTTTGTGGCGTAGAGGTGCTAACCGTTCTTTCTTCCTCTGACATCTCCCCCCAACCTCTTTCAACTGAAATTTGACCAAGGTCTCCCTCATCCGCTGAGTCTTCCATGTCCATGGACAGTTCGTCCTCCATTTCTTCATGTTCTCCTGCACCTTCCTCAACATCTCGCCTGCTACCATGCGCCCTTGTTGATCCCTGTCCCCCATGGTCCCATGCCTGCCGCCTTGGTGATGATGAACGTCTGGACCTTGGTGATGTTGTTGTGTCTTGCGCATATGAATCCTCCTGTAGTTCATCCCCTTCCTGTTGTCCCACCCCCTGACTCCGAATAGTGTTTAGCGTGTGCTCCAGCATGTAAATGACTGGAATCGTCATGCTGATAATGGCATTGTCAGCGCTAAACATATTCGTCGCCATGTCGAAACTCTGCAGAAGGGTGCATAGGTCCTTGATCTGAGACCACTCCATCAGGGTGATCTGACCCACCTCTGCATCTCGTTGGCCCAGGCTATACGTCATGACGTATTGCACCAGGGCTCGGCGGTGCTGCCACAGTCGCTGTAACATGTGGAGAGTTGAATTCCAGCGTGTCGCCACATCGCATTTCAGGCGATGAACCGGCAGGCCGAAAGACTTCTGGAGCGATGCAAGTCGCTCAGCTGCGGCGCTTGAATGGCGGAAGTGAGCAGACAGTTTTCGTGCCCTGTTCAGAAGGCCATCTAGGCCGGGATAGTGTGTTAAAAATTGCTGGACGACAAGGTTCAACACGTGAGCCATACAAGGTACGTGTGTCACCTTGCCCAGGCGAAGGGCCGCACCCAGGTTTGCAGCATTGTCGCACACGGCCTTACCAGGCTGCAGGTTGAGTGGAGACAACCATTTATTAAACTCGGACCGCAGAGCTGACCACAACTTCTCAGCTGTGTGACTCTTATTCCCAAGACATGTCAAGCTAAAGACCGCCTGATGCCGTTGCGCTCTGCTGCCAGCATAGTAATGAGGGGTGCGTGATTCCTTTTGCGCTGTGAGAACACTGGTGGCCTGACCAGGCAGGCTTGGGGCGGAGGTGGGGGACCCAGATGAGGTGGAGGATGCAGAAGCAGTGGCGGAACTTGGACAGACAGAGGATTGACACACAAGTCGTGGGGACGGCAACACTTGTGCAGCAGACCCTTCACCATCTATCACCATAGTTACCCAGTGCCCAGTCAGCGACATGTAACGTCCCTGTCCATGCTTACTGGGCCAAGTATCGGTGGTGAAATGCACCCGTTCACACACAGAGTTTCTCAAGGAAGCAGTGATGTTGTGTGCGACATGCTGGTGTAGCGCGGGCACACCTTTCTTAGAGAAGTAGTGGCGACTAGGCATCTGGTACTGGGGCACAGCAACAGACATAAGGTCTCTAAAATCCTGTGTGTCCACTAGGCGGAAAGGCAGCATTTCGGTAGCCAACAGCTTACAGAGGGATAGAGTCAACCTCTTCGCTTTGTCATGGGTCGCAGGAAGTGGCCTTTTATTTGACCACATCTGAGGGACAGAGATCTGGCTGCTGTGTGTAGACGGTGTTGAGTAGGGTGCCCCTGGAAAAATGCAGGTTTGTGAGGAAAGTGCTGGCGGAGACATGATGTTGCCTTCATCCAACGTTGGTGCTATCGATGTCTGAGAGAGCTGTACACACTCACTTGTTTCCCCTTCCAAACCAACTGACGACCTACCAAGCAAACTGCCTGTTGCGGTTACAGTGGTGGAAGTTGTGGGTGGAAAAACAGGTGTGACAGCTGTCCCCACAGTCCTAGAAGATGACGAGCGCGCGGATGCACTGGAAGGGGCAGGCGGTGGATGGTTCGCTCCGCTAGGCCGCATTGCAGCACGGTGAGCTTCCCACCGGGCCATATGATATTTATTCATGTGACGATTCATGGAAGAAGTTGTCAAACTGCTGAGGTTTTGACCTCTACTAAGAGAACCATGACAAATTTTACAGATCACATAATTTGGGCGATCTTTTTCTATGTCAAAAAAGGACCAGGCTAGGCAAGGCTTAGAGGCCATGCGACCTGTTGATCCACCCCGAATAATGCTCAGAGGCAGAGTGGTGGCTGAGGATGCAGTTGTAGACGTGCTACCAGTACTCCGACTCTGTCCAGGAAGGTGCAAGGTAACTTCGTCATCAGTTGCATCCTCCTCCACCACCTCTGTTGACCTCCTCGAGTGCCTGACTGTGGGTTGACAGTAGGTGGGATCTAGAACTTCATCATCAATTGTTGTGTTTGCAGTCCCCTCCCCCTCAGACCGAGCCTCTTCTTGCCCTGACCGAATATTTAAGTTGTCATCCCAATCGGGTATCTGCGTCTCATCTTCATCAGTATGTTCCTCATTGTCTATAACCACAGGTGTTACAGTTTGTGACAAAGGGTCAACATTATGCTCAGAAACTTGGTCCTCACGGCCTGAATCAGAGTCACAAAGTTTCTGGGCATCACTGCAGACCATTTCCTGTTCTGTACTCACTGTAGCTTGGGAGCAGACCTCTGATTCCCAGGCTATAGTGTGACTGAACAGCTCTGCAGACTCAGCCATCTCAGTTCCACCATACTGTGCAGGGCTGATGGAGACTTCAGAGCTGGGAGAAAGCAAGTTTGATTGGGATGACAACTCAGAGGACTGGTGTTTTTTGGATGCGGTAATTGAAGAGGCTGAGAGGGCACTTGTTGGACCACTTGAGATCCATTCAAGCATTTTCCTTTTTTGGCCATCATCTACCTTTGTTCCTGTTGTTCGTGTCCGTAAAAAAGGGAGCACATCGGATTGTCCACGGTAAGTAGTAGACATCTTACTTTTGCTGGTAGATGCTCTATCTTCAGCAGATGATAATGGAGCTTTGCCACCTTCCCCACCACGCCTCTTCCCCTTTCCACCAGCATCTGTCATTTTGCCACTCATGTTGATTGTGACAAGATTGTGCACTGAAAATGTGGTAGTAAAAATTGAGAGGTGGTGTAGATTGCAGTGGTGGTCTAGCTTTATTAACAGCAGAATAATAAAGAATAAATATCCCTAACAATGCAACTACGGCCCTTAAACTTGCAGCAAAAAATGCTAGTATAATGGCTTAGTTATAATGAGTTGGAGTGTGCAATGCAGGTAGAGGTGCTGCAAATGTCTTTGCACTAGTGTGACTAGACAACAGTCCAATAGCCACGTTTAGGATGCCACTAGGTACACTGAGTGTTTGCTAGTATAATGGCTTAGTTATAATGAGTTGGAGTGTGCAATGCAGGTAGAGGTGCTGCAAATGTCTTTGCACTAGTGTGACTAGACAACAGTCCAATAGCCACGTTTAGGATGCCACTAGGTACACTGAGTGTTTGCTAGTATAATGGCTTAGTTATAATGAGTTGGAGTGTGCAATGCAGGCAGAGGTGCTGCAAATGTCTTTGCACTAGTGTGACTAGACAACAGTCCAATAACCACGTTTAGGATGCCACTAGGTACACTGAGTGTTTGCTAGTATAATGGCTTAGTTATAATGAGTTGGAGTGTGCAATGCAGGCAGAGGTGCTGCAAATGTCTTTGCACTAGTGTGACTAGACAACAGTCCAATAGCCACGTTTAGGATGCCACTAGGTACACTGAGTGTTTGCTAGTATAATGGCTTGGTTATAATGAGTTGGAGTGTGCAATGCAGGCAGAGGTGCTGCAAATGTCTTTGCACTAGTGTGACTAGACAACAGTCCAATAGCCACGTTTAGGATGCCACTAGGTACACTGAGTGTTTGCTAGTATAATGGCTTAGTTATCATGAGTTGGAGTGTGCAATGAAGGCAGAGGTGCTGCAAATGTCTTTGCACTAGTGTGACTAGACAACAGTCCAATAGCCACGTTTAGGATGCCACTAGGAACACTGAGTGTTTGCTAGTATAATGGCTTAGTTATAATGAGTTGGAGTGTGTAATGCAGGCAGAGGTGCTGCAAATGTCTTTGCACTAGTGTGACTAGACAACAGTCCAATAGCCACGTTTAGGATGCCACTAGGTACACTGAGTGTTTGCTAGTATAATGGCTTAGTTATAATGAGTTGGAGTGTGCAATGCAGGCAGAGGTGCTGCAAATGTCTTTGCACTAGTGTGACTAGACAACAGTCCAATAGCCACGTTTAGGATGCCACTAGGTACACTGAGTGTTTGCTAGTATAATGGCTTAGTTATAATGAGTTGGAGTGTGCAATGCAGGCAGAGGTGCTGCAAATGTCTTTGCACTAGTGTGACTAGACAACAGTCCAATAGCCACGTTTAGGATGCCACTAGGTACACTGAGTGTTTGCTAGTATAATGGCTTAGTTATAATGAGTTGGAGTGTGCAATGCAGGCAGAGGTGCTGCAAATGTCTTTGCACTAGTGTGACTAGACAACAGTCCAATAGCCACGTTTAGGATGCCACTAGGTACACTGAGTGTTTGCTAGTATAATGGCTTAGTTATAATGAGTTGGAGTGTGCAATGCAGGCAGAGGTGCTGCAAATGTCTTTGCACTAGTGTGACTAGACAACAGTCCAATAGCCACGTTTAGGATGCCACTAGCTACACTGAGTGTTTGCTAGTATAATGGCTTAGTTATAATGAGTTGGAGTGTGCAATGCAGGCAGAGGTGCTGCAAATGTCTTTGCACTAGTGGGACTATAGCAAAGTCCAATAGCCACGTTTAGGATGCCACTAGGTACACTGAGTGTTTGCTAGTATAATGGCTTAGTTATAATGAGTTGGAGTGTGCAATGCAGGCAGAGGTGCTGCAAATGTCTTTGCACTAGTGGGACTATAGCAAAGTCCAATAGCCACGTTTAGGATGCCACTAGGTACACTGAGTGTTTGCTAGTATAATGGCTTAGTTATAATGAGTTGGAGTGTGCAATGCAGGTAGAGGTGCTGCAAATGTCTTTGCACTAGTGTGACTAGACAACAGTCCAATAGCCACGTTTAGATTGCCACTAGGTACACTGAGTGTTTGCTAGTATAATGGCTTAGTTATAATGAGTTGGAGTGTGCAATGCAGGCAGAGGTGCTGCAAATGTCTTTGCACTAGTGTGACTAGACAACAGTCCAATAACCACGTTTAGGATGCCACTAGGTACACTGAGTGTTTGCTAGTATAATGGCTTAGTTATAATGAGTTGGAGTGTGCAATGCAGGCAGAGGTGCTGCAAATGTCTTTGCACTAGTGTGACTAGACAACAGTCCAATAGCCACGTTTAGGATGCCACTAGGTACACTGAGTGTTTGCTAGTATAATGGCTTGGTTATAATGAGTTGGAGTGTGCAATGCAGGCAGAGGTGCTGCAAATGTCTTTGCACAAGTGTGACTAGACAACAGTCCAATAGCCACGTTTAGGATGCCACTAGGTACACTGAGTGTTTGCTAGTATAATGGCTTAGTTATCATGAGTTGGAGTGTGCAATGAAGGCAGAGGTGCTGCAAATGTCTTTGCACTAGTGTGACTAGACAACAGTTCAATAGCCACGTTTAGGATGCCACTAGGTACACTGAGTGTTTGCTAGTATAATGGCTTAGTTATAATGAGTTGGAGTGTGCAATGCAGGCAGAGGTGCTGCAAATGTCTTTGCACTAGTGTGACTAGACAACAGTCCAATAGCCACGTTTAGGATGCCACTAGGTACACTGAGTGTTTGCTAGTATAATGGCTTAGTTATAATGAGTTGGAGTGTGCAATGCAGGCAGAGGTGCTGCAAATGTCTTTGCACTAGTGTGACTAGACAACAGTCCAATAGCCACGTTTAGGATGCCACTAGGTACACTGAGTGTTTGCTAGTATAATGGCTTAGTTATAATGAGTTGGAGTGTGCAATGCAGGCAGAGGTGCTGCAAATGTCTTTGCACTAGTGTGACTAGACAACAGTCCAATAGCCACGTTTAGGATGCCACTAGGTACACTGAGTGTTTGCTAGTATAATGGCTTAGTTATAATGAGTTGGAGTGTGCAATGCAGGCAGAGGTGCTGCAAATGTCTTTGCACTAGTGTGACTAGACAACAGTTCAATAGCCACGTTTAGGATGCCACTAGGTACACTGAGTGTTTGCTAGTATAATGGCTTAGTTATAATGAGTTGGAGTGTGCAATGCAGGCAGAGGTGCTGCAAATGTCTTTGCACTAGTGTGACTAGACAACAGTCCAATAGCCACGTTTAGGATGCCACTAGGTACACTGAGTGTTTGCTAGTATAATGGCTTAGTTATAATGAGTTGGAGTGTGCAATGCAGGCAGAGGTGCTGCAAATGTCTTTGCACTAGTGGGACTATAGCAAAGTCCAATAGCCACGTTTAGGATGCCACTAGGTACACTGAGTGTTTGCTAGTATAATGGCTTAGTTATAATGAGTTGGAGTGTGCAATGAAGGCAGAGGTGCTGCAAATGTCTTTGCACTAGTGTGACTAGACAACAGTTCAATAGCCACGTTTAGGATGCCACTAGGTACACTGAGTGTTTGCTAGTATAATGGCTTAGTTATAATGAGTTGGAGTGTGCAATGCAGGCAGAGGTGCTGCAAATGTCTTTGCACTAGTGTGACTAGACAACAGTCCAATAGCCACGTTTAGGATGCCACTAGGTACACTGAGTGTTTGCTAGTATAATGGCTTAGTTATAATGAGTTGGAGTGTGCAATGCAGGCAGAGGTGCTGCAAATGTCTTTGCACTAGTGTGACTAGACAACAGTCCAATAGCCACGTTTAGGATGCCACTAGGTACACTGAGTGTTTGCTAGTATAATGGCTTAGTTATAATGAGTTGGAGTGTGCAATGCAGGCAGAGGTGCTGCAAATGTCTTTGCACTAGTGTGACTAGACAACAGTCCAATAGCCACGTTTAGGATGCCACTAGGTACACTGAGTGTTTGCTAGTATAATGGCTTAGTTATAATGAGTTGGAGTGTGCAATGCAGGCAGAGGTGCTGCAAATGTCTTTGCACTAGTGTGACTAGACAACAGTCCAATAGCCACGTTTAGGATGCCACTAGGTACACTGAGTGTTTGCTAGTATAATGGCTTAGTTATAATGAGTTGGAGTGTGCAATGCAGGCAGAGGTGCTGCAAATGTCTTTGCACTAGTGTGACTAGACAACAGTCCAATAGCCACGTTTAGGATGCCACTAGGTACACTGAGTGTTTGCTAGTATAATGGCTTAGTTATAATGAGTTGGAGTGTGCAATGCAGGCAGAGGTGCTGCAAATGTCTTTGCACTAGTGGGACTATAGCAAAGTCCAATAGCCACGTTTAGGATGCCACTAGGTACACTGAGTGTTTGCTAGTATAATGGCTTAGTTATAATGAGTTGGAGTGTGCAATGCAGGCAGAGGTGCTGCAAATGTCTTTGCACTAGTGGGACTATAGCAAAGTCCAATAGCCACGTTTAGGATGCCACTAGGTACACTGAGTGTTTGCTAGTATAATGGCTTAGTTATAATGAGTTGGAGTGTGCAATGCAGGTAGAGGTGCTGCAAATGTCTTTGCACTAGTGTGACTAGACAACAGTCCAATAGCCACGTTTAGGATGCCACTAGGTACACTGAGTGTTTGCTAGTATAATGGCTTAGTTATAATGAGTTGGAGTGTGCAATGCAGGCAGAGGTGCTGCAAATGTCTTTGCACTAGTGTGACTAGACAACAGTCCAATAACCACGTTTAGGATGCCACTAGGTACACTGAGTGTTTGCTAGTATAATGGCTTAGTTATAATGAGTTGGAGTGTGCAATGCAGGCAGAGGTGCTGCAAATGTCTTTGCACTAGTGTGACTAGACAACAGTCCAATAGCCACGTTTAGGATGCCACTAGGTACACTGAGTGTTTGCTAGTATAATGGCTTGGTTATAATGAGTTGGAGTGTGCAATGCAGGCAGAGGTGCTGCAAATGTCTTTGCACAAGTGTGACTAGACAACAGTCCAATAGCCACGTTTAGGATGCCACTAGGTACACTGAGTGTTTGCTAGTATAATGGCTTAGTTATCATGAGTTGGAGTGTGCAATGAAGGCAGAGGTGCTGCAAATGTCTTTGCACTAGTGTGACTAGACAACAGTTCAATAGCCACGTTTAGGATGCCACTAGGTACACTGAGTGTTTGCTAGTATAATGGCTTAGTTATAATGAGTTGGAGTGTGCAATGCAGGCAGAGGTGCTGCAAATGTCTTTGCACTAGTGTGACTAGACAACAGTCCAATAGCCACGTTTAGGATGCCACTAGGTACACTGAGTGTTTGCTAGTATAATGGCTTAGTTATAATGAGTTGGAGTGTGCAATGCAGGCAGAGGTGCTGCAAATGTCTTTGCACTAGTGTGACTAGACAACAGTCCAATAGCCACGTTTAGGATGCCACTAGGTACACTGAGTGTTTGCTAGTATAATGGCTTAGTTATAATGAGTTGGAGTGTGCAATGCAGGCAGAGGTGCTGCAAATGTCTTTGCACTAGTGTGACTAGACAACAGTCCAATAGCCACGTTTAGGATGCCACTAGGTACACTGAGTGTTTGCTAGTATAATGGCTTAGTTATAATGAGTTGGAGTGTGCAATGCAGGCAGAGGTGCTGCAAATGTCTTTGCACTAGTGTGACTAGACAACAGTCCAATAGCCACGTTTAGGATGCCACTAGGTACACTGAGTGTTTGCTAGTATAATGGCTTAGTTATAATGAGTTGGAGTGTGCAATGCAGGCAGAGGTGCTGCAAATGTCTTTGCACTAGTGTGACTAGACAACAGTCCAATAGCCACGTTTAGGATGCCACTAGGTACACTGAGTGTTTGCTAGTATAATGGCTTAGTTATAATGAGTTGGAGTGTGCAATGCAGGCAGAGGTGCTGCAAATGTCTTTGCACTAGTGGGACTATAGCAAAGTACAATAGCCACGTTTAGGATGCCACTAGGTACACTGAGTGTTTGCTAGTATAATGGCTTAGTTATAATGAGTTGGAGTGTGCAATGCAGGCAGAGGTGCTGCAAATGTCTTTGCACTAGTGGGACTATAGCAAAGTCCAATAGCCACGTTTAGGATGCCACTAGGTACACTGAGTGTTTGCTAGTATAATGGCTTAGTTATAATGAGTTGGAGTGTGCAATGCAGGCAGAGGTGCTGCAAATGTCTTTGCACTAGTGGGACTATAGCAAAGTCCAATAGCCACGTTTAGGATGCCACTAGGTACACTGAGTGTTTGCTAGTATAATGGCTTAGTTATAATGAGTTGGAGTGTGCAATGCAGGCAGAGGTGCTGCAAATGTCTTTGCACTAGTGGGACTATAGCAAAGTCCAATAGCCACGTTTAGGATGCCACTAGGTACACTGAGTGTTTGCTAGTATAATGGCTTAGTTATAATGAGTTGGAGTGTGCAATGCAGGTAGAGGTGCTGCAAATGTCTTTGCACTAGTGTGACTAGACAACAGTCCAATAGCCACGTTTAGGATGCCACTAGGTACACTGAGTGTTAGCTAGTATAATGGCTTAGTTATAATGAGTTGGAGTGTGCAATGCAGGCAGAGGTGCTGCAAATGTCTTTGCACTAGTGTGACTAGACAACAGTCCAATAGCCACGTTTAGGATGCCACTAGGTACACTGAGTGTTTGCTAGTATAATGGCTTAGTTATAATGAGTTGGAGTGTGCAATGCAGGCAGAGGTGCTGCAAATGTCTTTGCACTAGTGTGACTAGACAACAGTCCAATAGCCACGTTTAGGATGCCACTAGGTACACTGAGTGTTTGCTAGTATCATGGCTTAGTTATAATGAGTTGGAGTGTGCAATGCAGGCAGAGGTGCTGCAAATGTCTTTGCACTAGTGTGACTAGACAACAGTCCAATAGCCATGTTTAGGATGCCACTAGGTACACTGAGTGTTTGCTAGTATAATGGCTTAGTTATAATGAGTTGGAGTGTGCAATGCAGGCAGAGGTGCTGCAAATGTCTTTGCACTAGTGTGACTAGACAACAGTCCAATAGCCACGTTTAGGATGCCACTAGGTACACTGAGTGTTTGCTAGTATAATGGCTTAGTTATAATGAGTTGGAGTGTGCAATGCAGGCAGAGGTGCTGCAAATGTCTTTGCACTAGTGTGACTAGACAACAGTCCAATAGCCACGTTTAGGATGCCACTAGGTACACTGAGTGTTTGCTAGTATAATGGCTTAGTTATAATGAGTTGGAGTGTGCAATGCAGGCAGAGATGATGCAAATGTCTTTGCACTAGTGTGACTAGACAACAGTCCAATAGCCACGTTTAGGATGCCACTAGGTACACTGAGTGTTTGCTAGTATAATGGCTTAGTTATAATGAGTTGGAGTGTGCAATGCAGGCAGAGGTGCTGCAAATGTCTTTGCACTAGTGTGACTAGACAACAGTCCAATAGCCACGTTTAGGATGCCACTAGCTACACTGAGTGTTTGCTAGTATAATGGCTTAGTTATAATGAGTTGGAGTGTGCAATGCAGGCAGAGGTGCTGCAAATGTCTTTGCACTAGTGGGACTATAGCAAAGTCCAATAGCCACGTTTAGGATGCCACTAGGTACACTGAGTGTTTGCTAGTATAATGGCTTAGTTATAATGAGTTGGAGTGTGCAATGCAGGCAGAGGTGCTGCAAATGTCTTTGCACTAGTGGGACTATAGCAAAGTCCAATAGCCACGTTTAGGATGCCACTAGGTACACTGAGTGTTTGCTAGTATAATGGCTTAGTTATAATGAGTTTGAGTGTGCAATGCAGGCAGAGGTGCTGCAAATGTCTTTGCACTAGTGGGACTATAGCAAAGTCCAATAGCCACGTTTAGGATGCCACTAGGTACACTGAGTGTTTGCTAGTATAATGGCTTAGTTATAATGAGTTGGAGTGTGCAATGCAGGCAGAGGTGCTGCAAATGTCTTTGCACTAGTGGGACTATAGCAAAGTCCAATAGCCACGTTTAGGATGCCACTAGGTACACTGAGTGTTTGCTAGTATAATGGCTTAGTTATAATGAGTTGGAGTGTGCAATGCAGGCAGAGGTGCTGCAAATGTCTTTGCACAAGTGTGACTAGACAACAGTCCAATAGCCACGTTTAGGATGCCACTAGGTACACTGAGTGTTTGCTAGTATAATGGCTTAGTTATCATGAGTTGGAGTGTGCAATGAAGGCAGAGGTGCTGCAAATGTCTTTGCACTAGTGTGACTAGACAACAGTTCAATAGCCACGTTTAGGATGCCACTAGGTACACTGAGTGTTTGCTAGTATAATGGCTTAGTTATAATGAGTTGGAGTGTGCAATGCAGGCAGAGGTGCTGCAAATGTCTTTGCACTAGTGTGACTAGACAACAGTCCAATAGCCACGTTTAGGATGCCACTAGGTACACTGAGTGTTTGCTAGTATAATGGCTTAGTTATAATGAGTTGGAGTGTGCAATGCAGGCAGAGGTGCTGCAAATGTCTTTGCACTAGTGTGACTAGACAACAGTCCAATAGCCACGTTTAGGATGCCACTAGGTACACTGAGTGTTTGCTAGTATAATGGCTTAGTTATAATGAGTTGGAGTGTGCAATGCAGGCAGAGGTGCTGCAAATGTCTTTGCACTAGTGTGACTAGACAACAGTCCAATAGCCACGTTTAGGATGCCACTAGGTACACTGAGTGTTTGCTAGTATAATGGCTTAGTTATAATGAGTTGGAGTGTGCAATGCAGGCAGAGGTGCTGCAAATGTCTTTGCACTAGTGTGACTAGACAACAGTCCAATAGCCACGTTTAGGATGCCACTAGGTACACTGAGTGTTTGCTAGTATAATGGCTTAGTTATAATGAGTTGGAGTGTGCAATGCAGGCAGAGGTGCTGCAAATGTCTTTGCACTAGTGTGACTAGACAACAGTCCAATAGCCACGTTTAGGATGCCACTAGGTACACTGAGTGTTTGCTAGTATAATGGCTTAGTTATAATGAGTTGGAGTGTGCAATGCAGGCAGAGGTGCTGCAAATGTCTTTGCACTAGTGGGACTATAGCAAAGTCCAATAGCCACGTTTAGGATGCCACTAGGTACACTGAGTGTTTGCTAGTATAATGGCTTAGTTATAATGAGTTGGAGTGTGCAATGCAGGCAGAGGTGCTGCAAATGTCTTTGCACTAGTGGGACTATAGCAAAGTCCAATAGCCACGTTTAGGATGCCACTAGGTACACTGAGTGTTTGCTAGTATAATGGCTTAGTTATAATGAGTTGGAGTGTGCAATGCAGGCAGAGGTGCTGCAAATGTCTTTGCACTAGTGGGACTATAGCAAAGTCCAATAGCCACGTTTAGGATGCCACTAGGTACACTGAGTGTTTGCTAGTATAATGGCTTAGTTATAATGAGTTGGAGTGTGCAATGCAGGCAGAGGTGCTGCAAATGTCTTTGCACTAGTGTGACTAGACAACAGTCCAATAGCCACGTTTAGGATGCCACTAGGTACACTGAGTGTTTGCTAGTATAATGGCTTAGTTATAATGAGTTGGAGTGTGCAATGCAGGCAGAGGTGCTGCAAATGTCTTTGCACTAGTGTGACTAGACAACAGTCCAATAGCCACGTTTAGGATGCCACTAGGTACACTGAGTGTTTGCTAGTATAATGGCTTAGTTATAATGAGTTGGAGTGTGCAATGCAGGCAGAGATGATGCAAATGTCTTTGCACTAGTGTGACTAGACAACAGTCCAATAGCCACGTTTAGGATGCCACTAGGTACACTGAGTGTTTGCTAGTATAATGGCTTAGTTATAATGAGTTGGAGTGTGCAATGCAGGCAGAGGTGCTGCAAATGTCTTTGCACTAGTGTGACTAGACAACAGTCCAATAGCCACGTTTAGGATGCCACTAGCTACACTGAGTGTTTGCTAGTATAATGGCTTAGTTATAATGAGTTGGAGTGTGCAATGCAGGCAGAGGTGCTGCAAATGTCTTTGCACTAGTGGGACTATAGCAAAGTCCAATAGCCACGTTTAGGATGCCACTAGGTACACTGAGTGTTTGCTAGTATAATGGCTTAGTTATAATGAGTTGGAGTGTGCAATGCAGGCAGAGGTGCTGCAAATGTCTTTGCACTAGTGGGACTATAGCAAAGTCCAATAGCCACGTTTAGGATGCCACTAGGTACACTGAGTGTTTGCTAGTATAATGGCTTAGTTATAATGAGTTTGAGTGTGCAATGCAGGCAGAGGTGCTGCAAATGTCTTTGCACTAGTGGGACTATAGCAAAGTCCAATAGCCACGTTTAGGATGCCACTAGGTACACTGAGTGTTTGCTAGTATAATGGCTTAGTTATAATGAGTTGGAGTGTGCAATGCAGGCAGAGGTGCTGCAAATGTCTTTGCACTAGTGGGACTATAGCAAAGTCCAATAGCCACGTTTAGGATGCCACTAGGTACACTGAGTGTTTGCTAGTATAATGGCTTAGTTATAATGAGTTGGAGTGTGCAATGCAGGCAGAGGTGCTGCAAATGTCTTTGCACAAGTGTGACTAGACAACAGTCCAATAGCCACGTTTAGGATGCCACTAGGTACACTGAGTGTTTGCTAGTATAATGGCTTAGTTATCATGAGTTGGAGTGTGCAATGAAGGCAGAGGTGCTGCAAATGTCTTTGCACTAGTGTGACTAGACAACAGTTCAATAGCCACGTTTAGGATGCCACTAGGTACACTGAGTGTTTGCTAGTATAATGGCTTAGTTATAATGAGTTGGAGTGTGCAATGCAGGCAGAGGTGCTGCAAATGTCTTTGCACTAGTGTGACTAGACAACAGTCCAATAGCCACGTTTAGGATGCCACTAGGTACACTGAGTGTTTGCTAGTATAATGGCTTAGTTATAATGAGTTGGAGTGTGCAATGCAGGCAGAGGTGCTGCAAATGTCTTTGCACTAGTGTGACTAGACAACAGTCCAATAGCCACGTTTAGGATGCCACTAGGTACACTGAGTGTTTGCTAGTATAATGGCTTAGTTATAATGAGTTGGAGTGTGCAATGCAGGCAGAGGTGCTGCAAATGTCTTTGCACTAGTGTGACTAGACAACAGTCCAATAGCCACGTTTAGGATGCCACTAGGTACACTGAGTGTTTGCTAGTATAATGGCTTAGTTATAATGAGTTGGAGTGTGCAATGCAGGCAGAGGTGCTGCAAATGTCTTTGCACTAGTGTGACTAGACAACAGTCCAATAGCCACGTTTAGGATGCCACTAGGTACACTGAGTGTTTGCTAGTATAATGGCTTAGTTATAATGAGTTGGAGTGTGCAATGCAGGCAGAGGTGCTGCAAATGTCTTTGCACTAGTGTGACTAGACAACAGTCCAATAGCCACGTTTAGGATGCCACTAGGTACACTGAGTGTTTGCTAGTATAATGGCTTAGTTATAATGAGTTGGAGTGTGCAATGCAGGCAGAGGTGCTGCAAATGTCTTTGCACTAGTGGGACTATAGCAAAGTCCAATAGCCACGTTTAGGATGCCACTAGGTACACTGAGTGTTTGCTAGTATAATGGCTTAGTTATAATGAGTTGGAGTGTGCAATGCAGGCAGAGGTGCTGCAAATGTCTTTGCACTAGTGGGACTATAGCAAAGTCCAATAGCCACGTTTAGGATGCCACTAGGTACACTGAGTGTTTGCTAGTATAATGGCTTAGTTATAATGAGTTGGAGTGTGCAATGCAGGCAGAGGTGCTGCAAATGTCTTTGCACTAGTGGGACTATAGCAAAGTCCAATAGCCACGTTTAGGATGCCACTAGGTACACTGAGTGTTTGCTAGTATAATGGCTTAGTTATAATGAGTTGGAGTGTGCAATGCAGGCAGAGGTGCTGCAAATGTCTTTGCACTAGTGGGACTATAGCAAAGTCCAATAGCCACGTTTAGGATGCCACTAGGTACACTGAGTGTTTGCTAGTATAATGGCTTAGTTATAATGAGTTGGAGTGTGCAATGCAGGTAGAGGTGCTGCAAATGTCTTTGCACTAGTGTGACTAGACAACAGTCCAATAGCCACGTTTAGGATGCCACTAGGTACACTGAGTGTTAGCTAGTATAATGGCTTAGTTATAATGAGTTGGAGTGTGCAATGCAGGCAGAGGTGCTGCAAATGTCTTTGCACTAGTGTGACTAGACAACAGTCCATTAGCCACGTTTAGGATGCCACTAGGTACACTGAGTGTTTGCTAGTATAATGGCTTAGTTATAATGAGTTGGAGTGTGCAATGCAGGCAGAGGTGCTGCAAATGTCTTTGCACTAGTGTGACTAGACAACAGTCCAATAGCCACGTTTAGGATGCCACTAGGTACACTGAGTGTTTGCTAGTATCATGGCTTAGTTATAATGAGTTGGAGTGTGCAATGCAGGCAGAGGTGCTGCAAATGTCTTTGCACTAGTGTGACTAGACAACAGTCCAATAGCCATGTTTAGGATGCCACTAGGTACACTGAGTGTTTGCTAGTATAATGGCTTAGTTATAATGAGTTGGAGTGTGCAATGCAGGCAGAGGTGCTGCAAATGTCTTTGCACTAGTGTGACTAGACAACAGTCCAATAGCCACGTTTAGGATGCCACTAGGTACACTGAGTGTTTGCTAGTATAATGGCTTAGTTATAATGAGTTGGAGTGTGCAATGCAGGCAGAGGTGCTGCAAATGTCTTTGCACTAGTGTGACTAGACAACAGTCCAATAGCCACGTTTAGGATGCCACTAGGTACACTGAGTGTTTGCTAGTATAATGGCTTAGTTATAATGAGTTGGAGTGTGCAATGCAGGCAGAGATGCTGCAAATGTCTTTGCACTAGTGTGACTAGACAACAGTCCAATAGCCACGTTTAGGATGCCACTAGGTACACTGAGTGTTTGCTAGTATAATGGCTTAGTTATAATGAGTTGGAGTGTGCAATGCAGGCAGAGGTGCTGCAAATGTCTTTGCACTAGTGTGACTAGACAACAGTCCAATAGCCACGTTTAGGATGCCACTAGCTACACTGAGTGTTTGCTAGTATAATGGCTTAGTTATAATGAGTTGGAGTGTGCAATGCAGGCAGAGGTGCTGCAAATGTCTTTGCACTAGTGGGACTATAGCAAAGTCCAATAGCCACGTTTAGGATGCCACTAGGTACACTGAGTGTTTGCTAGTATAATGGCTTAGTTATAATGAGTTGGAGTGTGCAATGCAGGCAGAGGTGCTGCAAATGTCTTTGCACTAGTGGGACTATAGCAAAGTCCAATAGCCACGTTTAGGATGCCACTAGGTACACTGAGTGTTTGCTAGTATAATGGCTTAGTTATAATGAGTTTGAGTGTGCAATGCAGGCAGAGGTGCTGCAAATGTCTTTGCACTAGTGGGACTATAGCAAAGTCCAATAGCCACGTTTAGGATGCCACTAGGTACACTGAGTGTTTGCTAGTATAATGGCTTAGTTATAATGAGTTGGAGTGTGCAATGCAGGCAGAGGTGCTGCAAATGTCTTTGCACTAGTGGGACTATAGCAAAGTCCAATAGCCACGTTTAGGATGCCACTAGGTACACTGAGTGTTTGCTAGTATAATGGCTTAGTTATAATGAGTTGGAGTGTGCAATGCAGGTAGAGGTGCTGCAAATGTCTTTGCACTAGTGTGACTAGACAACAGTCCAATAGCCACGTTTAGGATGCCACTTGGTACACTGAGTGATAGCTAGTATAATGGCTTAGTTATAATGAGTTGGAGTGTGCAATGCAGGCAGAGGTGCTGCAAATGTCTTTGCACTAGTGTGACTAGACAACAGTCCAATAGCCACGTTTAGGATGCCACTAGGTACACTGAGTGTTTGCTAGTATAATGGCTTAGTTATAATGAGTTGGAGTGTGCAATGCAGGCAGAGTTGCTGCAAATGTCTTTGCACTAGTGTGACTAGACAACAGTCCAATAGCCACGTTTAGGATGCCATTAGGTACACTGAGTGTTTGCTAGTATAATGGCTTAGTTATAATGAGTTGGAGTGTGCAATGCAGGCAGAGGTGCTGCAAATGTCTTTGCACTAGTGTGACTAGACAACAGTCCAATAGCCACGTTTAGGATGCCACTAGGTACACTGAGTGTTTGCTAGTATAATGGCTTAGTTATAATGAGTTGGAGTGTGCAATGCAGGCAGAGGTGCTGCAAATGTCTTTGCACTAGTGTGACTAGACAACAGTCCAATAGCCACGTTTAGGATGCCACTAGGTACACTGAGTGTTTGCTAGTATAATGGCTTAGTTATAATGAGTTGGAGTGTGCAATGCAGGCAGAGGTGCTGCAAATGTCTTTGCACTAGTGTGACTAGACAACAGTCCAATAGCCACGTTTAGGATGCCACTAGGTACACTGAGTGTTTGCTAGTATAATGGCTTAGTTATAATGAGTTGGAGTGTGCAATGCAGGCAGAGGTGCTGCAAATGTCTTTGCACTAGTGTGACTAGACAACAGTCCAATAGCCACGTTTAGGATGCCACTAGGTACACTGAGTGTTTGCTAGTATAATGGCTTAGTTATAATGAGTTGGAGTGTGCAATGCAGGCAGAGGTGCTGCAAATGTCTTTGCACTAGTGTGACTAGACAACAGTCCAATAGCCACGTTTAGGATGCCACTAGGTACACTGAGTGTTTGCTAGTATAATGGCTTAGTTATAATGAGTTGGAGTGTGCAATGCAGGCAGAGGTGCTGCAAATGTCTTTGCACTAGTGTGACTAGACAACAGTAAAATAGCCACGTTTAGGATGCCACTAGCTACACTGAGTGTTTGCTAGTATAATGGCTTAGTTATAATGAGTTGGAGTGTGCAATGCAGGCAGAGGTGCTGCAAATGTCTTTGCACTAGTGGGACTATAGCAAAGTCCAATAGCCACGTTTAGGATGCCACTAGGTACACTGAGTGTTTGCTAGTATAATGGCTTAGTTATAATGAGTTGGAGTGTGCAATGCAGGCAGAGGTGCTGCAAATGTCTTTGCACTAGTGGGACTATAGCAAAGTCCAATAGCCACGTTTAGGATGCCACTAGGTACACTGAGTGTTTGCTAGTATAATGGCTTAGTTATAATGAGTTGGAGTGTGCAATGCAGGCAGAGGTGCTGCAAATGTCTTTGCACTAGTGGGACTATAGCAAATTCCAATAGCCACGTTTAGGATGCCACTAGGTACACTGAGTGTTTGCTAGTATAATGGCTTAGTTATAATGAGTTGGAGTGTGCAATGCAGGCAGAGGTGCTGCAAATGTCTTTGCACTAGTGGGACTATAGCAAAGTCCAATAGCCACGTTTAGGATGCCACTAGTTACACTGAGTGTTTGCTAGTATAATGGCTTAGTTATAATGAGTTGGAGTGTGCAATGCAGGTAGAGGTGCTGCAAATGTCTTTGCACTAGTGTGACTAGACAACAGTCCAATAGCCACGTTTAGGATGCCACTAGGTACACTGAGTGTTTGCTAGTATAATGGCTTAGTTATAATGAGTTGGAGTGTGCAATGCAGGCAGAGGTGCTGCAAATGTCTTTGCACTAGTGTGACTAGACAACAGTCCAATAACCACGTTTAGGATGCCACTAGGTACACTGAGTGTTTGCTAGTATAATGGCTTAGTTATAATGAGTTGGAGTGTGCAATGCAGGCAGAGGTGCTGCAAATGTCTTTGCACTAGTGTGACTAGACAACAGTCCAATAGCCACGTTTAAGATGCCACTAGGTACACTGAGTGTTTGCTAGTATAATGGCTTGGTTATAATGAGTTGGAGTGTGCAATGCAGGCAGAGGTGCTGCAAATGTCTTTGCACAAGTGTGACTAGACAACAGTCCAATAGCCACGTTTAGGATGCCACTAGGTACACTGAGTGTTTGCTAGTATAATGGCTTAGTTATCATGAGTTGGAGTGTGCAATGAAGGCAGAGGTGCTGCAAATGTCTTTGCACTAGTGTGACTAGACAACAGTCCAATAGCCACGTTTAGGATGCCACTAGGTACACTGAGTGTTTGCTAGTATAATGGCTTAGTTATAATGAGTTGGAGTGTGCAATGCAGGCAGAGGTGCTGCAAATGTCTTTGCACTAGTGTGACTAGACAACAGTCCAATAGCCACGTTTAGGATGCCACTAGGTACACTGAGTGTTTGCTAGTATAATGGCTTAGTTATAATGAGTTGGAGTGTGCAATGCAGGCAGAGGTGCTGCAAATGTCTTTGCACTAGTGTGACTAGACAACAGTCCAATAGCCACGTTTAGGATGCCACTAGGTACACTGAGTGTTTGCTAGTATAATGGCTTAGTTATAATGAGTTGGAGTGTGCAATGCAGGCAGAGGTGCTGCAAATGTCTTTGCACTAGTGTGACTAGACAACAGTCCAATAGCCACGTTTAGGATGCCACTAGGTACACTGAGTGTTTGCTAGTATAATGGCTTAGTTATAATGAGTTGGAGTGTGCAATGCAGGCAGAGGTGCTGCAAATGTCTTTGCACTAGTGTGACTAGACAACAGTCCAATAGCCACGTTTAGGATGCCACTAGGTACACTGAGTGTTTGCTAGTATAATGGCTTAGTTATAATGAGTTGGAGTGTGCAATGCAGGCAGAGGTGCTGCAAATGTCTTTGCACTAGTGTGACTAGACAACAGTCCAATAGCCACGTTTAGGATGCCACTAGGTACACTGAGTGTTTGCTAGTATAATGGCTTAGTTATAATGAGTTGGAGTGTGCAATGCAGGCAGAGGTGCTGCAAATGTCTTTGCACTAGTGGGACTATAGCAAAGTCCAATAGCCACGTTTAGGATGCCACTAGGTACACTGAGTGTTTGCTAGTATAATGGCTTAGTTATAATGAGTTGGAGTGTGCAATGCAGGCAGAGGTGCTGCAAATGTCTTTGCACTAGTGGGACTATAGCAAAGTCCAATAGCCACGTTTAGGATGCCACTAGGTACACTGAGTGTTTGCTAGTATAATGGCTTAGTTATAATGAGTTGGAGTGTGCAATGCAGGCAGAGGTGCTGCAAATGTCTTTGCACTAGTGGGACTATAGCAAAGTCCAATAGCCACGTTTAGGATGCCACTAGGTACACTGAGTGTTTGCTAGTATAATGGCTTAGTTATAATGAGTTGGAGTGTGCAATGCAGGCAGAGGTGCTGCAAATGTCTTTGCACTAGTGGGACTATAGCAAAGTCCAATAGCCACGTTTAGGATGCCACTAGGTACACTGAGTGTTTGCTAGTATAATGGCTTAGTTATAATGAGTTGGAGTGTGCAATGCAGGTAGAGGTGCTGCAAATGTCTTTGCACTAGTGTTACTAGACAACAGTCCAATAGCCACGTTTAGGATGCCACTAGGTACACTGAGTGTTAGCTAGTATAATGGCTTAGTTATAATGAGTTGGAGTGTGCAATGCAGGCAGAGGTGCTGCAAATGTCTTTGCACTAGTGTGACTAGACAACAGTCCAATAGCCACGTTTAGGATGCCACTAGGTACACTGAGTGTTTGCTAGTATAATGGCTTAGTTATAATGAGTTGGAGTGTGCAATGCAGGCAGAGGTGCTGCAAATGTCTTTGCACTAGTGTGACTAGACAACAGTCCAATAGCCACGTTTAGGATGCCACTAGGTACACTGAGTGTTTGCTAGTATCATGGCTTAGTTATAATGAGTTGGAGTGTGCAATGCAGGCAGAGGTGCTGCAAATGTCTTTGCACTAGTGTGACTAGACAACAGTCCAATAGCCATGTTTAGGATGCCACTAGGTACACTGAGTGTTTGCTAGTATAATGGCTTAGTTATAATGAGTTGGAGTGTGCAATGCAGGCAGAGGTGCTGCAAATGTCTTTGCACTAGTGTGACTAGACAACAGTCCAATAGCCACGTTTAGGATGCCACTAGGTACACTGAGTGTTTGCTAGTATAATGGCTTAGTTATAATGAGTTGGAGTGTGCAATGCAGGCAGAGGTGCTGCAAATGTCTTTGCACTAGTGTGACTAGACAACAGTCCAATAGCCACGTTTAGGATGCCACTAGGTACACTGAGTGTTTGCTAGTATAATGGCTTAGTTATAATGAGTTGGAGTGTGCAATGCAGGCAGAGATGCTGCAAATGTCTTTGCACTAGTGTGACTAGACAACAGTCCAATAGCCACGTTTAGGATGCCACTAGGTACACTGAGTGTTTGCTAGTATAATGGCTTAGTTATAATGAGTTGGAGTGTGCAATGCAGGCAGAGGTGCTGCAAATGTCTTTGCACTAGTGTGACTAGACAACAGTCCAATAGCCACGTTTAGGATGCCACTAGCTACACTGAGTGTTTGCTAGTATAATGGCTTAGTTATAATGAGTTGGAGTGTGCAATGCAGGCAGAGGTGCTGCAAATGTCTTTGCACTAGTGGGACTATAGCAAAGTCCAATAGCCACGTTTAGGATGCCACTAGGTACACTGAGTGTTTGCTAGTATAATGGCTTAGTTATAATGAGTTGGAGTGTGCAATGCAGGCAGAGATGCTGCAAATGTCTTTGCACTAGTGTGACTAGACAACAGTCCAATAGCCACGTTTAGGATGCCACTAGGTACACTGAGTGTTTGCTAGTATAATGGCTTAGTTATAATGAGTTGGAGTGTGCAATGCAGGCAGAGGTGCTGCAAATGTCTTTGCACTAGTGTGACTAGACAACAGTCCAATACCCACGTTTAGGATGCCACTAGGTACACTGAGTGTTTGCTAGTATAATGGCTTAGTTATAATGAGTTGGAGAGTGCAATGCAGGCAGAGGTGCTGCAAAAGTCTTTGCACTAGTGTGACTAGACAACAGTCCAATAGCCACGTTTAGGATGCCACTAGCTACACTGAGTTTTTGCTAGTATAATGGCTTAGTTATAATGAGTTGGAGTGTGCAATGCAGGCAGAGGTGCTGCAAATGTCTTTGCACTAGTGGGACTATAGCAAAGTCCAATAGCCACGTTTAGGATGCCACTAGGTACACTGAGTGTTTGCTAGTATAATGGCTTAGTTATAATGAGTTGGAGTGTGCAATGCAGGCAGAGGTGCTGCAAATGTCTTTGCACTAGTGGGACTATAGCAAAGTCCAATAGCCACGTTTAGGATGACACTAGGTACACTGAGTGTTTGCTAGTATAATGGCTTAGTTATAATGAGTTGGAGTGTGCAATGCAGGCAGAGGTGCTGCAAATGTCTTTGCACTAGTGGGACTATAGCAAAGTCCAATAGCCACGTTTAGGATGCCACTAGGTACACTGAGTGTTTGCTAGTATAATGGCTTAGTTATAATGAGTTGGAGTGTGCAATGCAGGCAGAGGTGCTGCAAATGTCTTTGCACTAGTGGGACTATAGCAAAGTCCAATAGCCACGTTTAGGATGCCACTAGGTACACTGAGTGTTTGCTAGTATAATGGCTTAGTTATAATGAGTTGGAGTGTGCAATGCAGGTAGAGGTGCTGCAAATGTCTTTGCACTAGTGTGACTAGACAACAGTCCAATAGCCACGTTTAGGATGCCACTAGGTACACTGAGTGTTTGCTAGTATAATGGCTTAGTTATAATGAGTTGGAGTGTGCAATGCAGGCAGAGGTGCTGCAAATGTCTTTGCACTAGTGTGACTAGACAACAGTCCAATAGCCACGTTTAGGATGCCACTAGGTACACTGAGTGTTTGCTAGTATAATGGCTTAGTTATAATGAGTTGGAGTGTGCAATGCAGGCAGAGGTGCTGCAAATGTCTTTGCACTAGTGTGACTAGACAACAGTCCAATAGCCACGTTTAGGATGCCACTAGGTACACTGAGTGTTTGCTAGTATAATGGCTTAGATATAATGAGTTGGAGTGTGCAATGCAGGCAGAGGTGCTGCAAATGTCTTTGCACTAGTGGGACTATAGCAAAGTCCAATAGCCACGTTTAGGATGCCACTAGGTACACTGAGTGTTTGCTAGTATAATGGCTTAGTTATAATGAGTTGGAGTGTGCAATGCAGGCAGAGGTGCTGCAAATGTCTTTGCACTAGTGGGACTATAGCAAAGTCCAATAGCCACGTTTAGGATGCCACTAGCTACACTGAGTGTTTGCTAGTATAATGGCTTAGTTATAATGAGTTGGAGTGTGCAATGCAGGCAGAGGTGCTGCAAATGTCTTTGCACTAGTGGGACTATAGCAAAGTCCAATAGCCACGTTTAGGATGCCACTAGGTACACTGAGTGTTTGCTAGTATAATGGCTTAGTTATAATGAGTTGGAGTGTGCAATGCAGGCAGAGGTGCTGCAAATGTCTTTGCACTAGTGGGACTATAGCAAAGTCCAATAGTCACGTTTAGGATGCCACTAGGTACACTGAGTGTTTGCTAGTATAATGGCTTAGTTATAATGAGTTGGAGTGTGCAATGCAGGTAGAGGTGCTGCAAATGTCTTTGCACTAGTGTGACTAGACAACAGTCCAATAGCCACGTTTAGGATGCCACTAGGTACACTGAGTGTTTGCTAGTATAATGGCTTAGTTATAATGAGTTGGAGTGTGCAATGCAGGCAGAGGTGCTGCAAATGTCTTTGCACTAGTGTGACTAGACAACAGTCCAATAGCCACGTTTAGGATGCCACTAGGTACACTGAGTGTTTGCTAGTATAATGGCTTAGTTATAATGAGTTGGAGTGTGCAATGCAGGCAGAGGTGCTGCAAATGTCTTTGCACTAGTGTGACTAGACAACAGTCCAATAGCCACGTTTAGGATGCCACTAGGTACACTGAGTGTTTGCTAGTATAATGGCTTAGTTATAATGAGTTGGAGTGTGCAATGCAGGCAGAGGTGCTGCAAATGTCTTTGCACTAGTGTGACTAGACAACAGTCCAATAGCCACGTTTAGGATGCCACTAGGTACACTGAGTGTTTGCTAGTATAATGGCTTAGTTATAATGAGTTGGAGTGTGCAATGCAGGCAGAGGTGCTGCAAATGTCTTTGCACTAGTGGGACTATAGCAAAGTCCAATAGCCACGTTTAGGATGCCACTAGGTACACTGAGTGTTTGCTAGTATAATGGCTTAGTTATAATGAGTTGGAGTGTGCAGAGGACAGGAGGGTACAGTGGCAGGATTGTGGGGCTCTGGGTAGAGGAAAGGAAGCCTGCCTTTCTATTCCCTCCTAATGGGGAAATGCAGGGAGGAAATCCCTGACCTTTGCTACACAGATGCTGTCGCTGTTTTCAGGACCTGTCACCTATGGCTCTGACCCTGCCGGTACGAGCCCATAAAAGGACTGATGGAAAGTGCTATCCCTATGCTGTCCAGCGCTGTGTATGGAGCGCATACAGCTGTCAGCGATAGGACTCAGGACGGAGCTGTCCAAGTGATGTCTGACACCAAGGACGCAGAAGAGATAATGGCGTCCTGGAGGAAAATGTCCGGTTTTATAATGCAGGGACATGTGACATGGACATCCTATCACACATGCCGTTGCTTCTTTGGCTAAAAGTCCACTTAGCTGTGTGTGTGTCTGGGATTGGCTGACATGCTGGCCTGCCCCACAAGACGTGCGCGCTTAGGGAAGCAAGACAAGGAAAAAAAAAAAAAAATGGCGATCGCCATTATACAAACAGCAGTGATCTGAAGGCGCTGTTCACGCACACTATACACTGAAATGTCATAATAGTGTGAGTCACAGAGTGACTTACACTATTACAGCGGAAAGCCAGCTGGGAATTAGCTGTTTTTTTGCTGCTAGAACCGTTCTCGAACGTTTCTAGAACTATCGAGCTTTTGCAAAAAGCTCGAGTTCTAGTTCGATCTAGAACAGGCCCCAAAATCACTCGAGCCTAGAACTGGAGAACCTCGAACCGTGCTCAACTCTAGTTCTTAGTGCGTCCGTGCTTGCATTTAAAAACCGCACGTGTGTGCCTGTCGGTGGCAGCGTACAGGTGCACGTTTTGCACAAACTATTATATAACGCACAAGTCTAGTGAATAATACACGTCAGTCAGCAGTGTCTGATAGTGTCAGACTTCTCAGTAATTGTCGCTCCTAAAAACCTGTTAGGTTCTTAGTGCGTCCGTGCTTGCATTTAAAAACCGCACGTGTGTGCTTGTCGGTGGCAGCGTACAGGTACACGTTTTGCACAAACTATTATATAACGCACAAGTCTAGTGTATAATACACGTCAGTCAGCAGTGTCTGATAGTTTCAGACTTCTCAGTAATTGTCGCTCCTAAAAACCTGTTAGGTTCTTAGTGCGTCCGTGCTTGCATTTAAAAACCGCACGTGTGTGCCTGTCGGTGGCAGCGTACAGGTGCACGTTTTGCACAAACTATTATATAACGCACAAGTCTAGTGAATAATACACGTCAGTCAGCAGTGTCTGATAGTGTCAGACTTCTCAGTAATTGTCGCTCCTAAAAACCTGTTAGGTTCTTAGTGCGTCCGTGCTTGCATTTAAAAACCGCACGTGTGTGCCTGTCGCTGGCAGCGTACAGGTGCACGTTTTGCACAAACTATTATGTAACGCACAAGTCTAGTGTATAATACACGTCAGTCAGCAGTGTGTGATACTGTCAGACTTCTCAGTAATTGTCGCTCCTAAAAACCTGTTAGGTTCTTAGTGCGTCCGTGCTTGCATTTAAAAACCGCACGTGTGTGGCAGTCGGTGGCAGCGTCAGGCTCCATATTGTCCTTGGATAGAGACGTGCATGATGGCCTGTAAACCTGAAGTGCCCATTGTAAGGAAGTGGGTCTATTGTAGTATAGCCCTTAGGCAGGGCAGCCAAAAATTTGGAGGCTCCACATTGTCCCGGGATAGAGATGTGCATGAGGGCCTCAAAACATTGTTCCCATTGCAAAGGAGCGGGTCTCCTGTCGTTGTAATGCCCATTCTGAAAGAATGGGCGAAAAAATTTACCACTGGGGGTATATTTGAAACAACGGCCTAACTATTGTAACGCTCATCATGATGGCGCATGAGGAGAAGGAGGAGCAGTCCAGCGATTAGCCAAAGTCCAGAAGTGTGTTACGATGGGTGAGTGGAGGTACATGACAAATTCCCGTTACAAACTTTAAATTCCGCTGTCATTTGCTGGTGGTGTGGTGAAGTCTGGCCCAATCCAACCCTTGTTCATCTTGATCAGAGTCAGCCTGTCAGCATTTTCAGTTGACAGGCGGGTGCGTTTATCTGTAATGATTCCACCTGCGGCACTAAAAACACGCTCTGACAAAACGCTAGCGGCAGGGCAGGCCAGGACTTCCAAGGCGTAGAGAGCCAATTCATGCCACGTGTCCAGCTTGGATACCCATTAATTGTAAGGCACAGAGGAATGTCGGAGTACAGTTGTTTGATCTGCAAGGTACTCCTTGAGCATCTGGGCAAACTTAGGATTTCTTGTGGCACTACCCCGCACCTCAGGGGCTGTGGTATGTGAGGGGCTGAGAAAACTGTCCCACATCTTAAAGACTGTTCCCCTACCTCTGGCGGATTGGACTTGTGCCCCTCTCGGCTGTACGCCTTGGTTGTCCACTGATTCCTGACCTATGCCGCTAGCGTTTTGTGAGGGGAATGCTTTGCCTACTTCCGTGACTATGGCCTTCTGGAACTGCTGCATTTTGCCTGACCTCTCCGCCTCGGGAATAAGAGACATAAAGTTCTCCTTTTAGCGTGGGTCTAACAGTGTTACCAACCAGTAATGATTGTCGGCCAAGATGTTCTTAACGCGAGGGTCACGAGACAGGCAGCTTACCATAAAGTCAGCCATGTGTGCCAGACTCTTAACAGCCATCACTTCAGTATCCTGACCAACACAATGACTGAACATGCTGTCCTCCTCCTCCTCATCATCTACCCTGTCCTCTGGCCAGCCACGCTGAACCGAGGATATGACTGCATGTCATATCCTCAATTTGGCCGGAGAGTTGCTCCATGTCTTCATCCTCCTCCTCGTCATAGACCTCCACTGCACGTTGTGATGAGACGAGGCTGGGCTGTGTGTTATCACCCACACCCACTACTGTTTCTTGCTCCAACTCATCGCGCTCCGCCTGCAATGCATCATGTTTGTTTTTGAGCAGAGACCATTTTAGAAGGCAGAGAAGCGGTATGGTGACGCTAATAATGTCGTCATCGCCGCTCACCATCTTGGTGGAGTCCTCAAAGTTTTGGCGAATTGTACATAGATCGGACATCCATCTCCACTCCTCAGGTGTTATGTGTGGAGTTTGACCCATTTCCCGACGGCTTAGGTGATGCAGGTACTCAACAACTGCCCTCTTCTGCTCACATATCCTGACCAACATGTGCAGAGTTGAATTCCAACGCGTGGGGACATCACACACCAGTCTGTGAGCCGGAAGATGCAAATGGCGCTGAAAGCCGGCAAGGCCGGCTGAAGCAGTAGGTGACTTTCGAAAATGTGCAGACAGGTGGCGAACTTTTACCAGCCGATCAGACAGCTCTGGGTATGACTTTAGAAACCGCTGAACCACGAGGTTGAGCACATGGGCCACGCATGGACCATGTGTCAGCTGGTCTCGCCTCAAAGCTGCCACCAGGTTCCGGCCATTGTCACACACAACCTTTCCTGGCTTTAGGTTCAGAGGTGTGAGCCAGTGATCTGCATGCTGTTTCAGAGCTGTCCACACCTCTTCTGCATTGTGGGGTTTGTCACCTATGCAGATTAGCTTCAGCACAGCCTGTTGCCGCTTCGCCGAGGCAGTGCTGCAGTGCTTCTGTGTCGCCCTGGACAAGCCAGGGGCCACAGAGCACAACACTTACACACCCCACACTCCCTGCAGGCACATCATAGTCAAAACACAAAATCCTTGTTGCCTTCCCCAGGGGCTGTTGTCCACACCAGGGGGTGGAGCCAGGCGGTTGGTCTCCACCCACCAAGGAGTTAACAGTCCTGGTGGAGGGAAAACACAGGCAGTGAGAGTTAAGCTAAGGAAGTGGAAGGAGGAAAGTAGTAGAGAGGAGAAAAGTGACAGCAAAGAGCCTGAAGTTGGTCCGGGTGTGTGGCCCGGACAGGACAGCAAGGTTGGCAGGATGTGGTGACCGTCTGCAGTGGAGGCTGATTGGAGTCTGCCGTAAGGACCGTGGACGGGTGGTGACCCGGCGGTACCAGACCGGTATACAAAGAGAAGCCAGCACCATTGGCAGGGGCCTTTCGGATCCCGTCAAGGCTTGGAGTCGCCATGAATTTGCCAAATCCGTTAGTGAAGGGGACCTTCGGGTTTCCAAACAGCCAAGTCCCGATAGAAGGCAACCGTCCAACCGTGAAGGGGAGACACCGCCACCGCCAATGGCAACCGTCTCCCAGGGCCAGCGCCTGTGGGCAAAAGGGGCTCCTCCAGCCCATATCCAGGTCGGGGAGCGGGTTACCGGTGGAAACCCATCGCTACCAACACTGAACTTAGGTGCAGGGAGAGACAGTCATCACTAACCTGCAGGGAGGAACAACCGCAGCCGTCCGAGGGACCCGTCCATCCAGCCGCTTGTTTTACCGTGAACTGTGTCATCATCATTGGGCTGAGTGAGTACCTCCGTGCCGTGCGGCACAGCGCTGCCCCTGCGACCCTGCACCTCATCAGGCCCCGCAATCCACCTGTCATCCATCTCTACCCCATCACCGGGCCCCGGGACAACCAACCCCCCTACCCACGGAGGGGAGAAATAACAACAAAGCTGCTCCCTGTCACAGGCTCCCGGGATCCCCGTCCAGTGCAGCGGTGGAGTCCACACAATCACCACAACCGTGGGTGGCGTCACGGACAATATCCCCAAAACCCAAACCACCCCTTTTCACTCACGGGCAAGGAGCGCCGCTCGAGTCCCCGGGATCCGGCCATCGCTCGAGCCACCGAACAGCAGCAGCCGTAGAGCAGCAGCAGCCGTAGAGCAGCGGCAGCCGGACCCGAGCAGTGGGAGAGCGCAACGTCCCCTCCTCCGCCCGCGACACTTCCAGCTTGGGACTGGTGTGGAGGGTAAAGTGGATGAGGATGCGCAGGAGGAGGAGGAGGCTGAGGAGCATGACATTCCGGAGCGGTAGAGTGTGGGTGAAACCCTGACTGAGGTAGGGCCTGCAAAACTTGGTGTGGGAAGGACGTGTTCCGTCCCACGCTCAGACTGGGTCCCAGCTTCCACAATATTAACCCAGTGTGCCGTCAACGAGATGTAGCGGCCTTGCCCACAAGCACTTGTCCACGTGTCTGTGGTTAGGTGGACTTTGGCTGAAACAGCGTTGTTCAGGGCACGTGTGATGTTTTGTGACACGTGGTTATGCAATGCGGGGATGGCACACCGGGAGAAATAGTGGCGGCTGGGGACCGAGTAACGTGGAACAGCTGCCGCCATCAGGTCGCGGAATGCTTCTGTCTCCACCAGCCTAAAAGGCAATATTTCCAGCGCAAGCAGTCGCGAAATGTTAGCATTTAGAAGTGTGGCATGTGGGGCGTTGGCAGTGTATTTTCGCCTGCGTTCAAAGGTTTGCTGAATGGATAACTGAACGCTGCGCTGGGACAAGGACATGCTTGATGATGGTGTTATTTCTGCGTGGGCAACTGCAGGTGCAGGGCCGGAGGAGGCTTATTCGCGGGCAGCATGGACAGGGGATTGGCTCGCATGCACAACAAGCGAAGACGTAGCAGTGACATCAGCAAGCACTGCTCCTCGACTCTGTTGTACATCCCACAAAGTCGGGTGCTTGGCTGACATGTGCCTGATCATGCTGGTGGTGGTCAGGCTGCTAGTTTTGGTACCCCTGCTGATGCTGGCATGGCAGGTGTTGCAAATGGCCTTTTTAGAATCATCTAGAGCCAACTTAAAAAACTGCCAGACTCGGGAAGACCTAACATTTGTACAGGCACCTTGTGTCGTGTTGTTGTTCCGTGGAACGGTTGCCTGACGTCTGCCTGGGGCCACCACCCTGCTTCTTACTGCCTGTTGGGATGCTACGCCTTCCTCCCCCTGTGCACTGCTGTCCTTGCTCTGCATATCCTCCTGCCAGGTTGGGTCAGTTACTGGATCATCCACCACGTCGTCTTCCTCTTCCGCACCCTGCTCCTCCTCCTGACTTCCTGACAATTGTGTCTCATCATCATCCACCCCTTGTTGAGACACGTTGCCAACTTCGTGAGAACTCAAATATTTGGGCATCTGTATATACAATCTCGTCATGGCCCACTTCAACAGGAGCTGGCGAGAGGCCAGAATGTGCGAATGGAAACGTGAACAGCTCTTCCGAGTGTCCAAGTGTGGGATCAGTAATGTCCGTGGACGTGTACTCGGCCTGGTGGTAGGAAGGAGGATCAGGTTCTGAAATGTGTGTTGCAGTATTATGGCTACTGACACTTGACCGTGTGGAAGACAGAGTGTTTGTGGTGGTGCCAATCTGACTGGAAGCATTATCCGCTATCCAACTAACAACCTGTTGACACTGGTCTTGGTTCAAGAGCGGTGTACTGCTGCGGTCCCCAAGAATTTGGGACAGGACGTGCGAGCGAGTAGATGTGGCCCTTTGTTGCGAAATTAGAGCTTGCACACGACCTCGGTCTCTGCCTGCACCACCATCACGTCCACTTCCTTGTTCTTTGCCAACGCCCTTGCGCATTTTGCAATGCTGTGCTGATGTGTATTCACTAGACTTGTGCGTTATATCCAAGTTTTTGCAAAACGCACACAAGTGCACCTGAACGCTGCCACCAACAGGCACACACGTGCGGTTTTTAAATGCAAGCATGGACGCACTAAGAACCTAACAGGTCTCTATCTAGGGACAATGTGGAGCCTCCCAATTTTTGGCTGCCCTGCCAAAGGGCTATACTACAATAGACCCACTTCCTTACAATGGGCACTTCAGGTTTACAGGCCCTCATGCACGTCTCTATCCAGGGACAATGTGGAGCCTCCCAATTTTTGGTTGCCCTGCCAAAGGGCTATACTACAATAGACCCACTTCCTTACAATGGGCACTTCAGGTTTACAGGCCCTCATACACGTCTCTATCCAGGGACAACGTGGAGCCTCCCAATTTTTGGCTGCCCTGCCAAAGGGCTATACTACAATAGACCCACTTCCTTACAATGGGCACTTCAGGTTTACAGGCCCTCATGCACGTCTCTATCCAGGGACAACGTGGAGCCTCCCAATTTTTGACTGCCCTGCCAAAGGGCTATACTACAATAGACCCACTTCCTTACAATGGGCACTTCAGGTTTACAGGCCCTTATGCACGTCTCTATCCAGGGACAACGTGGGGCCTCCCAATTTTTGGCTGTCCTGCCAAAGGGCTATACTACAATAGACCCACTTCCTTACAATGGGCACTTCAGGTTTACAGGCCCTCATACACGTCTCTATCCAGGGACAACGTGGAGCCTCCCAATTTTTGGCTGTCCTGCCAAAGGGCTATACTACAATAGACCCACTTCCTTACAATGGGCACTTCAGGTTTACAGGCCCTCATGCACGTCTCTATCCAGGGACAACGTGGAGTCTCCCAATTTTTGGCTGCCCTGCCAAAGGGCTATACTACAATAGACCCACTTCCTTACAATGGGCACTTCAGGTTTACAGGCCCTCATGCACGTCTCTATCCAGGGACAATGTGGAGCCTCCCAATTTTTGGCTGCCCTGCCAAAGGGCTATACTACAATAGACCCACTTCCTCAAAATGGGCACATTAGACTCAAGAGGCCTTCATGTACGTCTCTTCTCAGGGACATCGAAGTGCCACACAATGTTTTCACGTAAAATCTTTCATGTAATCTCCAAAAGTAACATACGCCAGCTCTATCTCACTATTGGGTATGTGCCCTTAACATTTCCGCCATGAAAATTCATTTTGGTGTCATTTTGGAAGGTTTTCTGGTGAGTCCGTAAAAATGGCGTAAAACGCGGACAATATTGTTCACAGCTGTGACTTTTGAGTGATAAATGCTTCAAGGGATCTTCCCCATGCTGTTGCCATGTCATTTGAGCACTCTTCTGAGACTTTTGTGACCTTTTTAGGGTTTCTACATGCTGCCGGGGGTCATTTCATAAAAATACTCGGGTCTCCCATAGGATAACATTGGGCTCGGTGCTCGAGCCGAGTACACGAGTATCTTGGGATGCTCGGCCAGATCCTCGAGCACCCGAGCATTTTAGTACTCGCTCATCACTAGTCTTAATATATTTATTAGGGTCTCTTCTTATCAAGGGTAGTTCATTTTAATCAGAACAATTTCTCCAAAAAGCAGTCAAGAATGATTTGTCAGGGTAGTTATCCTGTCATAGATCATAGTTAAACAGGGCTCATAGGCACCACTGATAGGAATTCAACACTGTTAATTTCAGCTTTTAATAATGCTCTTGTACCAAGTCAGAATTGCTCCAAGAAGATCTTAAATTGTAGGTGGGGATGTTTCTTAAGGCCCCGTCACACACAGAGATAAATCTTTGGCAGATCTGTGGTTGCAGTGAAATCATGGACATATTGTACCCAGCCACAAACCTGGCACTGATTGTGTGGCGCCCCTGACCTGGTCAGGCACCACTGAGTACTGCACCCATGCTGGGGACAGTACAATACAGGTAATCCAGAAGGCTGACCGGGGTGTGGAACACAGGCGCATAGTGATCAGGTCTCACACATGTACCCATGAGAGGACCCCTGGGGATCCCAGGAGGGGGAAAAGCCTTCACCTTCACTGGAATAGTGGAGGGGGCCAAAAGCCTCCATCTCCTCTCAAGGGGTGTGGTAAGAGAGTCTGGTTGCTAGGTGGCGTAGGCAAGAACAGGAGAGGAGGGGCAGTGAGCCAGAGCAGTGTAGAGTCCAGGGAGCTCGAGTGAGGAGCAGATCCCTGGGGCTGTGCAGTCTGACAGCGCCCGCGCAGTGGCTACTGACGGGGGAGAATGGTCAACTAGGAGGGCTACCCGAAATCCATCTTCAGCTAAAGAGAGAGCACGGAGTGGGAAGTAAGGAGACTGCTAGAGAGTACCAGGCCCAAACGGGCGGCAGATCCCGAAGCGGAGATAGATCCAGCTTTCTTTTGCTAAACCTGCCGGTGTGGGGCTCTCAAAGCCCACGCCACAACACTACAAAAGCCGCAGCCACGTAGCCACAGTTAGGGCCCATAGGTCACAGGAGGCAAGCAGCTGGAGTGGCCTGGTCCAGGCAACAAGCAAACGGCAAACGAAGGGGAGAGAGGCTGCAGCATCTTCCCTGGGTGACCCCCATAGGGACTCAAAGTCGGGGTTACCCCAAACCACCAAGGGCTAAGGAAGGCGAGTTAGTAGTCACCCTCACAAGTCAGCCTGAAGGACACTTGGTTCCCACTTGGTTCATCCCAGCTACGCCCGGGTCACTCACCCTGCCATCAACTGTGAGTAAAAACCCTGAAAGACATCCTGCCTGTGTTGAGTCATTCTGCGCCTTGTGGTACTACGCACCTACACCGGGCCCTGGGGCTTGCCTCATTCTCAGGAGGCTATTCTAACTAACTGCACACACCATCAGCCCCAGGCGACCCTCAACCTGCAGTGGCGGTCCCTACTGGCCGCAATACTGAGAGTGGCGTCACGACAAGAAGAAGATCTCCTACCTGTGACCAGATCCAGCTACGTGGAGTCCCTGAAGGTAATGCACCGACACAGCGTTCTCGGGGCTTCACAATTGTCCACAATTTCACTGCAACCACAGATATGCCGCAGATTTATCTCTGTGTTTGACAGGACCTTTAATTCTTTTGCAGGCAAATTTACTTGAACCAAATTTGCTGAAGAGCTGTAACTTATGCTTTCTGAAGTGTCCCCATGACAACTAGATAGCTCCCTCACTACATAAAAGCAGTTTGCTGTCTCCTCAGAGGGATGTTATTCAGCAGTATCTGAGGAGATTATCCACTAATTGCGGGATAATTTATATTATTGATAAAAGCAGATAAAGAAGATTAGATTATTTTGTGAGAAATTATCTTCTCTGTTTAGTAGTAGAATAATTGTTCTGTCATAGAGGCACCTCCATGCGCCACTTACAGCTTACAGGAGACCTGGGTTATAACTATTTTGATGTGAAATCTGTCAAATTTAGTCTCTAAAGGCTCTTCATGTCTTCCTGAAGCTTTTATACTTCTTTTTTACCAGAAATGGATGAGTTTTATCTTATTCTATGTCGCTTTTGAGGTTGGAGATACAGCAGCAATTAAAAGATGCGTCCTGTGTCGTCCATCATTAGGCCACGCCCCCCCGCTAAACTAACTTTTGAACCATGAATTTAACAGAATAGCAATCCAGTAGTTAGCACTATTTTTAATACTAGCAAAACAGACAGATATTGCTGCAAGAAGGAGCTCATGTATTGAACGATTCCAAGATGTGGGCTGGCATTTTAATTTTAAAAAATCAAGAGATATGTGAGTGACAGGCGTAGGCTTCTGATTCCCAGAATACTGACACTACAGATAAGACACAATTTCGAGACCCATATTGAGTCTTGATGTTTAAAAACCTCTCAGGCAGGCAGCAGGACATTGGCATCAATTGTCCCCACACCCATTTCCTCATAGTGTGCTTGCACACCAGGGAAGTATGGTCCATGCAACAAACAGGACGTGGCCTCGGAGTCTCACATGTGTCAAAAACACCAAGCATTGTCACTTCCGTAACAGCTGACATGCTGTCACTCACACTTACTGTAGCGGGTAAACAAGTGGAGATTATGTGGTCAGATACCTATGTGATAATAGTTTCAATGGTGACTCAGGAAGAGAAAGAAGCAGCAGATAAGGTGAATTTGGTGTTCGGAGGTTGGGTAGGCCTGGTAATATGCATTTTAGCACAGTAAGATTCCCACAGTAAGGCATGTTGCTTGTGCATCTGCTGGTTCATGCATGTAGTACTCACATTATTTTTATTTTTGCCTCTAATGACTCCTTGTTTACAATGTTGGGAGATAATGAAAGTTGAGTCATACTGCGATCTCAAAAAGGCAAGGGTAGGCAACCCTTTCTGCAAACTGCAGCCCCACGACCGCTGCTGGCCACAGCCACAGTTGTGGCTGGGGATGCGGGTCTTCTCATGGTTGCATCACTATGTGTTTGTATGGGAATTGCCAACGTAACCTCCTTGGCTTCCTCCTCCTTATCTGCTGAGTGGAGATGAGCGAACCGGTCGCGGTTCGGCTCGAGGTCGGTTCGCCGAACGGAGGTCCCGTTCGAGTTCGGTTCGTCGAACATTCGACGAACCGAACTCGAACTGCATAGGAAACAATGGCAGGCAATCACAAACACATAAAAACACCTAGAAAACACCCTCAAAGGTGTCCAAAAGGTGACAAACAACTCACAACACAACACAAACACATGGGAAAGTGACCATGACATATACTCATGCGAAAACAAAAGAGCTGGACAAGGAAAAAGAGGAGGAGACACAGATATATGAGTATATGCAAGGAAACATCGATGCCATTACTGTGCATTTTGAGCCCTGCTCATTTTAGGCTTCCAATCTGGATAAATTGCCTGAGCTTGCCACATACGCCTTGGGGATCTTGTCGTGTCCTGCAGCCAGTGTTCTTTCGGAACCTGTCTTCAGTGCTGCTGGGGGTCTGCTGGCAGATAAGCACACGTGTCTGTCCACTGACAATGTGGACATGGCTCTCAGAGGACTTTTCTTCCCCTGGGTCAGCCAGGGGAGGCGAAAGGCACGCGTATTTTTGAGAGTGCTTCATGCAAAGCATCTTTTTCATTTTGAAAAGGGGGGTCAACTGATGCCAGTCAAGTGGGGTGTGTGTGGCCCAATTAGTGGCAATGAGGAAGACTGTGGTTGGAGTCCCCTCGCTGTGTTTCTAAAAGAACCAAGATGAACAAGTCATGGCTCTCAGAGGACTTTTCTTCCCCTGGGTCATCCAGGGGACGGGAAAGGCACGCGTATTTTTGAGAGTGCTTCATGCAAAGCATCTTTTTCTTTTTCAAAAGGGGGGTCAACTGATGCCAGTCAAGTGGGGTGTGTGTGGCCCAATTAGTGGCAACGAGGGAGACTGTGGTTGGAGTCCCCTCGCTGTGTTTCTAAAAGAACGAAGATGAACAAGTCATGTCTCTCAGAGGACTTTTCTTCCCCTGGGTCATCCAGGGGACAGGAAAGGCACGCGTATTTTTGAGAGTGCTTCATGCAAAGCATCTTTTTCTTTTTCAAAAGGGGGGTCAACTGATGCCAGTCAATTGGGGTGTGTGTGGCCCAATTAGTGGCAACGAGGGAGACTGTGGTTGGAGTCCCCTCGCTGTGTTTCTAAAAGAACCAAGATGAACAAGTCATGGCTCTCAGAAGACTTTTCTTCCCCTGGGTCAGCCAGGGGACGGGAAAGGCACGCGTATTTTTGAGAGTGCTTCATGCAAAGCATCTTTTTCTTTTTCAAAAGGGGGGTCAACTGATGCCAGTCAAGTGGGGTGTGTGTGGCCCAATTAGTGGAAACGAGGGAGACTGTGGTTGGAGTCCCCTCGCTGTGTTTCTATAAGAACCAAGATGAACAAGTCATGGCTCTCAGAGGACTTTTCTTCCCCTGGGTCAGCCAGGGGAGGCGAAAGGCACGCATATTTTTGAGAGTGCTTCATGCAAAGCATCTTTTTCTTTTTCAAAAGGGGGGTCAACTGATGCCAGTCAAGTGGGGTGTGTGTGGCCCAATTAGTGGCAACGAGGGAGACTGTGGTTGGAGTCCCCTCGCTGTGTTTTACATGATTTTCGAAGGGCATGACATGCCTAAGAGGTTGAGTTTCATCATCTGCAACTTGTTGGCAACAGAAAGGCTGCCTTTACACCCTTTTGAGACCGAGGATTTTCGAGATCTTATGCCCATTGCAGTGCCCCAAGAGCCGATGGCCAGTCGTCACTCCTTCTCCAAGAAAGACGTGCCCGCTGTTCTGTCCCCACTTAAAGGCGATGGAAGGTGCGTAGTTGTGAGAGGTTGTGAGAGTCTTACCTTCATTTTCCTATAGGTAGGGCAGAGAGGACCTTGAGCACTCCAGAGTGAAAACATGCACAAGCTGAGATGAAACAATGGTGGTTTATTTTCTCCAAAGGTTAGGACATGCAGAGTGCAGTAATCCAAGTACCTGGCATTGTAATTCTCCAGCGATGCTTGCCTCTGTAGCTACTACGTGGTCAGAAGACTTTGCTTCTAGTAGCTCCTATAAGGGATCTTGCTCTCACAAAAGTTCTGGCTGGAATGAACATCCCAGGATGTGATGCAAGAGGGTCATCAGACACTCCCATGGGCTGGGCAAAAGAAACAGAGGAGCCGAAAAGTCTGACCAGTAGATGGCAGCAGAGACAGGCATGAAAAACATTAAATAACAGTTTTAACTAAGACAAATAGAAACAGCACACTCCCCGTCTGAAATTCACTTTGGGGATTTCACTATTGAGTCCATAATGCAACCTGAAAGGAAAAGCATGTTAAATGCAAAAACAAGCTCAATTGAGTCCAAAACAAGAAGGATGGCTCAAAGTTCAGGTCCGGTAGCGTTCATCCTGTAGGGTCGCTCTCTATGGGCAAAAGCAGAACAAGTTCGTGGATTGGCCTTGCAAAGGTCTTCGTCTCACCTTTCCTGATGACCTTTAGCTCCACCTTCCGATCATTGCCATCCTGACTAGGCAGTATCCTAGTAATTAGTCCCATAGGCCAGTCAGTCCTTTCTGTGGTCTGATCTTTCATGAGGACTAGGTCTCCTTCCTTGAGGTTCGGCTTGGGATGTCGCCACTTCTTTCTTCCTTGAAGAATGGTGAGGTATTCCTTCCTCCATCGGTTCCAGAGGTAGTCAGCCAAGTATTGAACCCGTTTCCAGTGTTTTTGATAAGTGTTCGCGTGGGTGAACTCTCCGCTGGGCATTACCGCGTTGTCAGTTTTTTGGGTAATGAGAATAGTAGGAGTTAATATGGTTGGTGTTTCTGGATCCATGGTCACCGGCACAAGAGGTCTTGAATTGATAATGGCTGAGACTTCAGCTAAAAGAGTGACTAGAGTCTCATGTGTGAGTCTTGAGGAATTGACGTCCATTAGCATGGAGTTCAAGATGTTGCGTGAAATCCCGATCATCCTCTCCCAGGAGCCTCCCATGTGAGAACTGTGAGGGGGATTGAAGATCCAGGTGCAACCTTTCTCTGCCAGCTGATCTTGGATAGGTTTGGTGTTGATGTTCAGTTCTCTACATGCACCGACGAAGTTGCTTCCACGGTCAGACCTCAGCTGTTTCACTGGTCCTCTGATGGCAAGGAACCTTCTCAAGGCGTTGATTAGGCTGGAGGTATCCATGGACTCTAACACCTCAATGTGAACGGCTCGAACACTCATGCAGGTGAATAACACAGCCCACCGCTTGCTGTTTGCTTGGCCTCCACGAGTCCTGCGTGTGGACACCATCCATGGTCCGAAAACGTCTAGGCCCACGTAGGTGAAAGGTGGCTCTGTGGAAAGTCTGTCTGTAGGCAAGTCAGCCATTTGCTGGTACAGTTGTTTTCCTCTCGCTTTACGACAGTGCACACAATCGTGTAGTATTTGTGCTACACGTCTCTTCATCCCAATAATCCAGAGGCCTGCAGACCGTAAAGCACCTTCTGTAATTTGCCTGCCTTGGTGTTCAGTCTTTTCATGGTGGTGTCGGATCAGCAAGACTGTAACATGGTGTTTGTTGGGAATGATGAGAGGATTTTGTTCTGCAACTCCAAGATGAGCCTGATTTAAACGACCACCAACTCTCAGTAAGCCGAAACTGTCGATGACTGGGTTTAAATTGGCGAGAGGACTTCTTAATGGAATCTACTGTTTGTTGTATAAACACTTCCATTCTATGGCGAATTCACTCTGTTGGAGGTGGCGTATTATGAGGGACTCGCTATGGGAGATGTCCTCAGCAGAAAGGGCTTTGTGGCAGACATGCCAGCGATGACAGTCTTTGGTTTTAAGGTCAGTACGACAGCATCTGGCGATATGCACTAACCTAGCGACAGTCCTGACGAGCCTCATCCAGCTGGAGAAACGTTCAAAACGTTGGCAACCGAGGTTGGAAGTTTTTTCTGCACTGGTGGCCAGGGTATTGACTTCAGCTCGGACATCTGGATCGTTGTCTGGATCTAGGATGCTGAAGGCTTCCTGGACACCTTCTTCTGACTGTCTCAGCAGGAACTCTGGACCCGTAAGCCAAGAAGAGTTAGCAAAAGAACTTATAGACATAGGTCTAGTTGCGTGATCTGCTGGATTCAGTTCAGATGGTACATAACGCCATTGTTCTGGTTTGGAGGATCTCCTGATCCTTTCAATGCGGTTACTGACGTACACATAAAATTGTCTTGATTGATTGTAGATGTAACCTAAAACGACCTTACTGTCAGTGTAGTATTGGACCTCATCTATTTCGACACACAGTTCTTGTCGTATGAAGTCGGCAATTTCCACTGCCAAAACGGTGCCACAGAGTTCCAGTCTGGGAATGGTATGGTCGGGCTTCGGGGCCAGCTTCGCCTTGCCAAATACAAATCCAACGTAGTTTTGTCCGTTGGGGTCTGTCACTTTCAGGTATGCAACTGCTGCTATAGCTTCTGTGGAGGCGTCTGAGAAGATGTGCAGTTCCTTCTTTATGCTAGAGGTGAGGGAGATTTTGAGATAACATCTTGGGATGTGGATGTTGTTCAACCCACACAACGACTGTTTCCAAGCTTCCCATTTTTGCTGTTTGTCAGAAGGGAGTGGGGTATCCCAGTCCTTGACGGTTTCAGAGAATTGTCTCAGCAAGGATTTGCCTTGTATAGTGATAGGCGCCACAAATCCCAGTGGGTCGAACAAGCTGTTCACTATAGAGAGGACACCACGTTTTGTGAATGGCTTGTCTGAGCAACTTACTTGAAATCCGAAGGAGTCGGCTGCAAGATCCCATCTGATGCCCAGGCTTCTCTGCACGGGTGGACTGTCTAGCCCCAAGTCAATGTCCTTGAATCCAGGGGCGTGATCACCCGACTCAAAGGCTCTCATTACGGTCAGGCTATTGGAAGCAATTTTGTGTAACCTGAGTTTTGCCTGGGACAGCATGCCTTGAGTCCTTTTAAGCAAATCAATGGCTTCTTCCTCGGTGGGTAGTGATTTGAGCCCATCGTCTACATAAAAGTCTTTCTCAACAAAGCCTCTGGCATCTGTTCCATACTCGGACTCTCCCTCTAATGCGGTTCTCCAGAGACCATAGGTTGCAACTGCGGGTGAAGGGCTGTTTCCAAACACGTGGACCCTCATACGATATTCCACCATCTCTTTATTGGTGTCATTATCCTTGTACCACAGAAATCTGAGGAAGTTCCGGTGGTCCTCTCTGACTAGGAAACAGTGGAACATCTGTTCAATATCGGCAGTGATGGCGACAAGCTCTTTTCTGAACCTCAGTAATACTCCTACCAAGTTGTTTGTTAGGTTAGGACCTGTGAGGAGAACATCGTTAAGGGATACGCCTTCATGTTTGGCGCTGGAGTCGAAGACAACCCTGATTTGATTCGGTTTTCGTGGGTGGTATACACCGAATGAAGGCAGATACCAACACTCTTCGTTCTTCTTCAAGAATGGAGCAGGTTCTGCGTGGTTGTTGCGGAATATTTTGTCCATAAAGGCAACAATATGTTCTCTCATTTCAGGTTTGCTGCTCATAGAACGCTGAAGAGAGTTAAATCTGGTCTGAGCTTGAGCTCGGTTGTTTGGGAGTCTTACCCTGGTAGATCGGAAGGGTAATGGAGAGACCCAATGGTTGGTTTTGTCTTTAGAAAACTCACAGTCCATTATTCCGATGAATTCTCTGTCCTCTACTGACAAGGCTACTTTATCGTCGTCCTTGGTTGTGAGAAAGACTGATCTTCCCAAGTTGTCGATATGCAGAGAAGAAGCGATGTCAGGTAGCTGTATTGTGTCTGGAGACTTCTCTTTCACTTCATAGTGATGAGGACATGGCTTTAAGCAGGTTGTGCGCCCATCTCCATGCACATAAGTCTTGAAGGAATCAATTTCTGATCGATCAACGCACACATTTCCTATGACTACCCATCCCAAGTCCAGTCTCTGGGCGTATGGTGCATAGTCAGGCCCATTACACTGTTGTCGCACCTTGTGTACCCTTAGATTGTCTCTGCCGAGCAGGAGTAGAATCTCTGCGTTATTGTCCAGAGGTGGGATAACACTAGCGAGGTGTCTTAGGTGTGGTTGATGAAATGCAGCTTCTGGGGTAGGAATTTCATTCCTGTGGCTGGGTATTTGGTCACATTCAACGAGCGTTGGTAGAGGTATTCCAGTCTTCCCATTGATAGGAGAAGCAATGAATCCCTGGGCTCTTCTGCCGCTAGTCTCAATGCGACCTGAGCAGGTGTTCAAGGTGTAGGGTTCTGATGGTCCAATAATTCCGAAGGCTTCAAAGAATTTGGTTCCTGCTAGGGACCGGTTGCTTTGGTCGTCTATGATGGCATACACCTTCATTGCCTTTTCTGGATGTCCCTCGGGATAAACCTTGATGAGGCATATTCGGGCACAACATTTCTGTGTTTGGCCCTCTCCACATACCTCTGAGCATGAGCAGGAGACGGCTGTGGTGGTGTCAGTCTGATTCTTGGGCTCCCCGCCATGACTTGGAGTGGGAGTGGTGGTGACTGCAGCCGGTGTGTCTCTAGCTAGCTGGGTTGGGTGCATGGCTGAAACGTGTTTTTCGCTATGACACTCCTCACACTTGACAATGGATTTACAGTCCTTGGCCATGTGCTCAAGTGATGCGCAGCATTTGAAACAGATCCCAAGCTCTGTGAGGACTTTCTTGCGCTCCTGCAGGGTTTTAGTTCTAAACCCTCTGCACTTGTTCAGTGAATGCGGTTTTTTATGGATGGGACATTCTTGATTGAAAGACTTATCTCGTGATGAGATGGTGTTCTGTTTATCTGTGCGTGCTGCAGGTGATGGTAGCTCAGTCTTCCTGACACTCACAGTGTTCTTAATGTCTCTGCGTTTGTGTATGGCACCTTCATACCTTGATGATGATGATGTTGCAGCTGCCGAAGTGGTGAACTCTAGGAAGTCGAGGCTGGGGTCGTTCCTCATCTGGGCCTGCTCGTCAATGAACTTGCAGAACTGAATAAATGGGGGAAAGGTGACGTCATTCATTCTTTTGTACCTTGAGACTGACGTTGCCCATTTCTCCTGCAGACTGTATGGCAGCTTCACCACGATTGGGTTCACTCCATGGGCTGTATCCAGGTAGCACAGCCCAGACAGACGAGGGTCTCTTTTGGCGAGCTCCAGCTCCATGAGCAGATCACTTAGGTCTTGAAGCTTGTGGACTTCTTTAAGGTTGATCTTTGGGATGTCCTGCAGTCTCTTGAATAGGGCTTTCTCTATTGCTTCTGCGCTGCCAAAGGTGCGTTCCAGTCTCTGCCATGCAGCAGCGAGACCTGCTTCTGCTTGTCCCACATAGACGGTTCTGAGGCTCTTGATACGGTTTGTAGAGCCTGGGCCCAACCACTTGATCAGGAGTAGAGTTGAGCGCGGTTCGCGGTTCGTGGTTCTCCAGTTCGCGGCTCGAGTGATTTTTGGGGCTGTTCGAGATCGAACTAGAACTCGAGCTTTTTGCAAAAGCTCGATAGTTCTAGATACGTTCGAGAACGGTTCTAGCAGCAAAAAGCAGGGCTTTTTACAGCTACAGTGTGCAGGAGCCATCGCTGGCAGCCTGCCAGAAGCTGGTAACCAAGATAAACATCGGGTATCCAAGCAAAACGCTTTGGTTAGTAACCCGATGTTTATCTTAGTTACGTGCAGGAAGCCCACACTTCCCCGCTCAGCTCGCTCCGCCCCCTCCTGCCCGCGGCATGTACACACACACACACACACACACACACACACACACAAACACAAACACAAACCCCCCCCCCCCTCGGCTTACCTGCGGTGATGAAGTCCCGCCATCCCGACCTCAGCGCTCTCACTGTCCTCCATGGCCGCCGCTTGTCACATCACCTCTCGCTTCCGACCCGAGACTGACTAGCGGTGACGTCACGGACCTCTCGCGATACTTGAGGGGAAGGCGCCGGTGATTGAACTCAGTGACAGGGGCTGTCAGTGTGCTGGAGATCAGCGCAGGTAATGTACCTCGCTGACAGCAGCACTTGTCATGCCCTGCAGTGACCTGGGCTGACCCATTGATGTTAGCTCAGGTCACTGCACTGCTCTCCCAGCCAATGGGGAACATCCTGCTCTTCATTGACTGGGACAGTGTGGATCGTCATGGCAACCCCTTGGATTACACCAGACCTGGATTTGTTTTTCAATCTAATAAATTGGTTAAAGAGGGAATGTATTGGGGAGTGTTTTTTCAAATAAAAATGTGTTTGTCGTCTATTTTTTTTATTACTGACTGGGTTGGTGATGTCGGGTATCTGATAGATGCCTGACCTCACCAACCCCAGGGCTTGATGCCAGGTGACATTACACATCTGGTATTAACCCCATATATTACCCCGTTTGCCACCGCACCAGGGCGCGGGATGAGCTGGGGCGAAGCACCAGGATTGGCGCATCTAATGGATGCGCCACTTCTGGGGCGGCTGCGGCCTGCTATTTTTAGGCTGGGGAGATTCCAATAACCATGGACCTCCCTAGTCTGAGAATATCAGGCCCCAGCTGTCTGCTTTACCTTGGCTGGTGATCCAATTTTGGGGGACCCCTACGTGTTTTTTTTTTTAATTATTTATTTAATTTAAAATAACAGCGTGGGGTGCCCTCAGTTTTGGATTACCAGCCAAGGTGAGGTTGCCAGCTGTGGTCTGCAGGCTGCAGCCGTCTGCTTTACCCTAGCTGGCTACAAAACTAGGGGGAACCCTACGTCATTTTTTTTTTCATTTTTTTGGCTAAATACAAAGATAAGCACCCCTTAGTGCCACATGAAAGGTACCAAAGGGTGCTCCACTTTTTCTCCATTTTTTTCTCCACTTTTTCTCCACTTTTTCTCCACTTTTTTCTCCACTTTTTCTCCACTTTTTCTCCTCTTATGCTCCACTTTTTCTCCACTCTTTCTCCACTTTTTTCTCCATTTTTTCTCCACTTTTTCTCCTCTTATGCTCCACTTTTTCTCCACTTTTTCTCCACTTTTTCTCCACTTTTTCTCCACTTATGCTCCACTTTTTCTCCACTTTTTCTCCACTTTTTTCTTTACTTTTTACTCCACTTTTTCTCCACTTTTTCTCCTCTTATGCTCCACTTTTTCTCCACTTTTTCTCCACTTTTTCTCCTCTTATGCTCCACTTTTTCTCCTCTTAATCTCCACTTTTTCTCCACTTTTTCTCCACTTTTTCTCCACTTTTTTCTCCACTTTTTCTCCTCTTATGCTTCACTTTTTCTCCACTTTTTCTCCACTTTTTCTACACTTTTTTCTCCACTTTTTCTCCTCTTATGCTCCACTTTTTCTCCACTTTTTCTCCACTTTTTCTCCTCTTATGCTCCACTTTTTCTCCTCTTAATCTCCACTTTTTCTCCACTTTTTCTCCACTTTTTCTCCACTTTTTTCTCCATTTTTTCTCCTCTTATGCTCCACTTTTTCTCCACTTTTTCTCCACTTTTTCTCCACTTTTTCTCCACTTTTTTCTCCACTTTTTCTCCTCTTATGCTCCACTTTTTCTCCACTTTTTCTCCAATTTTTCTCCACTTTTTCTCCACTTTTTCTCCACTTTTTTCTCCACTTTTTCTCCTCTTATGCTCCACTTTTTCTCCACTTTTTCTCCACTTTTTCTCCACTTTTTCTCCACTTTTTTCTCCACTTTTTCTCCACTTTTTCTCCTCTTATGCTCCACTTTTTCTCCACTTTTTCTCCTCTTATGCTCCACTTTTTCTCCACTTTTTCTCCACTTTCTCTCCACTTTTTCTCCTCTTATGCTCCACTTTTTCTCCACTCTTTCTCCACTTTTTTCTCCACTTTTTTCTCCACTTTTTCTCCACTTTTTCTCCTCTTATGCTCCACTTTTTTTCCACTTTTTCTCCACTTTTTTCCACTTTTTCTCCACTTTTTTCTCCACCTTTTCTCCTCTTATGCTCCACTTTTTCTCCACTTTTTCTCCTCTTAATCTCCACTTTTTCTCCACTTTTTCTCCACTTTTTCTCCACTTTTTCTCCACTTATTTTCCACTTTTTCTCCACTTTTTCTCCACTTTTTCTCCACTTTTTTCTCCACTTTTTCTCCTCTTATGCTCCACTTTTTCTCCACTTTTTCTCCTCTTAATCTCCACTTCTTCTCCACTTTTTCTCCACTTTTTCTCCACTTTTTCTCCACTTTTTCCTCCACTTTTTCTCCTCTTATGCTCCACTTTTTCTCCACTTTTTCTCCTCTAAATCTCCACTTTTTCTCCACTTTTTCTCCACTTTTTCTCCACTTTTTCTCCTCTTATGCTCCACTTTTTCTCCACTTTTTCTCCACTTTTTCTCCATTTTTTCTCCACTTTTTCTCCTCTTATGCTCCACTTTTTCTCCACTTTTTCTCCACTTTTTCTCCACTTTTTCTCCATTCTTTTTCTATGGTCGGTCTACCCATTAGCTCTGCCATGCATACTGTAGCTTCACACCTACTGCACATGTTACTTTATGATTGACATCTCTTTCGTACCAGAGCTGTCTAAGTCTACTCTGACCCCATATTTGTCATTACTATATTGTCCTTGTACTGTATTATGACATTTGTATCATGTGTTTCATTTCTTGCTGTGTTGCAATTTTTTTGCTGCATCCCAATTGTACCTCTACATTGTTCGAGTTTATGTTATTGTTCTCTCACTCTTATGTGATACTGATTATTGTCATTTTTCATGGTTACATGCAGATAAGTCCAATCTGACGAAGGCTCAGGCCGAAACGTCATTTGTAACTTGTTTTGGACAAAAACATATATGCTTATGAAAAATTTTTTTTTCTTAATACGGACCAATAAAGAGTGATTTTGCATTACTATCCGTTGTGACTTACTGACTTAGTATGGGAGATTTAGAGTGCCGAGGTTACTCACTAATTTTATCTATTATTACCTCTGAGCACCTATATACCAGTGAGCAGAGCTTCCTCTACAGTAGTTCTCCTGATTAGGCATGCCCTTACCTCATGAGCAGGGCATTGCAGCTTTGGTAGCAACCATTACGACATGGACTCTGCTGCTGTGGACCCGGGGAGAGTGAGTGCAGATTCATTGCACCCACACTCCTCACATGAAGGGTCCGCACTCCTAGAAAATGGGGGATACGTTCCCTGAGTGTCTCCCCCCCATATTCTAGACGGTCCAGAGTCGTCGTGGGACCCCTTTATTTTTTTTCTTACAATAAATTGGTGAAAGAGGAAATGTTTTGGGGACTGTTTTTTCAAATAAATTTCTTTTGTCGATTTTTTTTTTTGTTAGTACTGACAGTTTATGATGTTGGGTATCTAATAGACGCCATGACATCACAAACTGCTGGGCTTGATCTCAGGTGACTTTACAGCTAGTATCAACCCGATTTATTACCCCGTTTGCCACTGCACAAGGGCACGGGATGAGCTGGGGTGAAGCGCCAGGATTGGCGCATCTAGTGGATGCGCCACGTCTGGGGTGCCTGCGGCCTGCTATTTTTAGGCTGTGAAGGCCCAATAACTATGGACCTTTCCACCCTGAGAATACCAGACCACAGCTGTCCGCTTTACCTTGGCTGGTGATCCAATTTGGGGGGGACCCTACTTTTATTGTGTAATTATTAATATTTATAAAATAATTATAAAAAAGAGCCTGAGGGGACCTCCACATTGGATCCCCAACCACGGTAAAGCTGCCAGCTGTGGTTTTCAGGCTACAGCCGTCTGCTTTACCCTAGCTGGCTATCAAAAATGGGGGGACCCAACGTCATTTTTTTTTTTTTAACTATTTTTTAAATAGAAAAAATTAATGGGCTTCCCTGTATTTTGATTGCCAACCAAGGTAACGGCAGGCAGATGGGGGTGGCAACCCATAGCTGTCTGCTTTATCTGCGCTGAGAATCAAAAATACCGCGGAGCGCTACGTCATTTTTTTAAAGATTTATTTTTACAGCACTGTGATGTCCAGCAATCAAAATACAGGGAAGCCCATTTTATTTTTAGTTATTTAAATAAATAATTAAAAAAAATATATATGGGCTCCCGCTGCATTTTTTGTATTGCTAGCTAAGGGTAATCCAAGCAGCTAGTGGCTGCTAACCCCCACTGCTTGGTGTTACCTTCACTGGCAATGGAAAATCCAGGGAAGCATTTTTTATTTTTTTTGCCAAAAAACTACAAAAAAAGGACGTGAGCTTTGCCATATTTTTGTATGCTAGCCAGGTATAGCAGGCAGGTGCTGGAAGAGTTGGATACAGCGCTAGAATATGGCGCTTCTATGAAAATGCCATTTTCTGAGGCGGCTGCAGACTGCAATTCGCAGCAGTGGGGCCCAGAAAGCTCAGGCCAACCAGTGCTGCGGATTCCAATCCCCAGCTGCCCAGTTGTACCTGGCTGGACACAAAAATGGGGCGAAGCCTACGTCATTTGTTTTCTAATTATTTCATGAAATTCATGAAATAATAAAAAAAGGGCTTCCCTTTATTTTTGGTTCCCAGCCGGGTACAAATAGGCAACTGGGGGTTGGGGGCAGCCGTACCTGCCTGCTGTACCTGGCTAGCATAGAAAAATATGGCGAAGCCCACATAATTTTTTCAGGGGGCAAAAAACTTCTGCATACAGTCCTGGATGGAGTATGCTGAGCTTTGTAGTTCTGCAGCTGCTGTCTATCTGTATGGAGAAGAGCAGACAGCAGCTGCAGAACTACAAGGCTCAGCATACTCCATCCAGGACTGTATGCAGAATTTTTTTGCCCGCCAAAAAAATGACGTGGGCTTCGCCATATTTTTGTATGCTAGCCAGGTACAGCAGGCAGCCACGGGCTGCCTCCAACCCCCAGTTGCCTATTTGTACCCGGCTGGGAACCAAAAATATAGGGAAGCCCGTTTTTTTTAATTATTTCACTTATTTCATGAAATAATTAAAAAACAAATGACGTGGGCTTCGCCCCATTTTTGTGTCCAGCCGGGTACAACTAGGCAGCTGGGGATTGGAATCCGCAGCACAGGTTAGCCCGAGGTTTCTGGGCGCCTCTACTGCGAATTTCAGTCCGCAGCCGTCCCAGAAAATGGCGCTCTCATAGAAGCGCCATCATCTGGCGCTGTATCCAACTCTTACAACAGCCCTGGAGCCGGGTGGCTTGTTGGGTAATCATGAGTTAATACTGGCTTTGTTTTACTAGCCAGTATTAAGCCAGAGATTCTTAATGTCAGGCACGTTTGACCCGGCCATTAAGAATCTCCAATAAAGGGTTAAAAAAAACACCACACAGAGAAAAAATACTTTAATAGAAAAAAATACACAGACACATTAGAGACTCCATCTTTATTACCCCCTGTCAGCCCTCCACAATCCTGCTCTTCTGTCTTCTTTTTTTCTAGTGTAGTAGTAGTGAGGATTGTAGTGAGGATGAGTTTACCCAGCTCATCACTTGGGGCTGGGGAACCTCATCCTCACTACAATCCTCACTAGTGTAGTAGTAGTGACGATTGTAGTGAGGATGAGGTTCACCAGCTCATCACTTGGGGCTGGGGAACCTCCATCCTCACTACAATCCTCACTAGTGTAGTAGTAGTGACGATTGTAGTGAGGATGAGGTGCACCAGCTCATCACTTGGGGCTGAGGAACCTCATCCTCAGTACAATCCTCACTAGTGTAGTAGTAGTGACGATTGTAGTGAGGATGAGGTGCACCAGCTCATCACTTGGGGCTGGGGAACCTCCATCCTCACTACAATCCTCACTACAATCGTGAACCAGCGTGCAGCCTTCACTCCGTGAGTGATCAGTGCTGGCTGTCAGCGGTAACAGCGGTAACGCTGACAGACGCGTTACCATAGCAACGGTGCTCTCGGAGCCGCGGTTAGCTCCGTTGCTATGGCAACGGTGATCTCCGTTAATGACCGGCTGTGTCAGCCGGTCCCTAACGGAACGGGGAGTCGACCGTGTGCTAGAGCATGTCGCCGGTACACGGCGATACACATATGTGCACCGTGTACCGGAGAGATGCACTCGCAGGTCCTACATGACGTGTCATAGTCATGTGACCAGTCTGTAGCCAATGAGATAATAGCCACGTGACTGGTCACATGGCTATTCTGACGTCACGATAGGTCCTGCATCTCTGCTGGCAGTGCAGGTCACCGGGAGGATTAAGCGATCATCGGATGGAATAGCGGCAGGAGACAGAGTGCAGAAGGGATCGCGGGGACTGGTAAGTGTTATGGCAATGTTTATTAACTGTTTGTGTACATTTATAATGCATTTTTATGTGTTTGTGATTGCCTCCCATTCTAGCCTATACGTTCGAGTTCGGTTCGTCGAACGTTCGACGAGCCGAACTCGAACGGGACCCCCGTTCGGCGAACCGGCCTCGAGCCGAACCGGGACCGGTTCGCTCATCTCTAATCAGGAGGTCGAGCTCCTGTTCCGCAGTGAAGTTGAGATTTGCGATGGCTGCCTTGAAAGTTGCTTTCCAGGCCCTGTAGCTCTCTGCACGATCATCGAACTTCGTGAGACTAGTGTTGATTAGCTCTCTGCTCACCATGAACCTGGCAAACTCAGACATATCTGATTTCTCACCACTTGTTGCCATGACGACTCGTGATGCCCCTGGGGCGTATGGGCTGCCTGGCATGAATGGATGAGATGTTCCCGGGTAAAATGACGTTGCTGCAGGGTTGAGCTGTGGTTTAGCCTCTGTAGATTCTGATGACCGCTGCTTGAGCTGTGGAAGTGGGTCAGGAAACACTTGGTTGCCATCTTGCTGTGGTGGCTGTGTTTGAGAGGGCACCTCTTGGTGACTGTTATTAATTTGCTCGGGTGCTTTAGGTGGCACTGGCACTGGTAGAGGTAAGTTGGAGGTTTCGGTGTTGTCGGCTTGGATGGTACTGCAAACCGGGGTTGCTACAGGTAACTGATTCAGTACATAGTCTCTTGTGCGATCAACTGGATTGTCTGCTTCCAGTGGTGGCGAGTGAGCTGGATCAGGACCTTGGATCAATGCTTGTTCAAGTAGTCTCACTTTAGCTAGCGCAACTTCCTCTTCCATCTGTGACCGAAGAATCTTTATCCGAGCCTCCGCTTCTGCCCTTTTGGCTTCCGCTTTAGCAGCTTCTGCTTTTGCATGGGCTTCTGCTTTAGCGGCTTCTGCTTTTGCAAGGGCTTCTGCTTCTGCCCTTTTGGCTTCTGCTTCTACTTCTCTTTCTGTGAAGGAACGTCTCACCTTGGATTCCTCTGCTCTTATGCGGGCCTCTAGTATCCTGTCGCTCAGGGCTGAGCTTCTTGAGGATGATGACCCGGATGACCGAGAGGAACGTCTAAATGAGGTTGATCGGTGTGATCTGGTTTCTTGCTGGTGAGAGATACGGTGTTCGGCCTTGTCTATGGCATCTTGCACCTTGGCATCTCTTTCCTTGTTTACCTCTTCTGCCTTGCTCAGGTCTGAAAGCGCTTCATCAATTTTAGAGTCTTTTAGAAAGGTAATGTACCTTGTTGACAGTCTCTTGTATCTTTCATGAGCTGTGTTCAGCCGTTCCAGAGCGGCTTGTAAGCATGCGGCATCACCTGATGAGGATTCAAGTCTTGACAAGTAATAGGTGACTCGTTCCCACTGTTCTTCCAGGTGTTCACATAGCTCATCTTTCATAGTGTGATAGTTTTCAGCGGCCTTTATCGTGGGTTTGGAAGAGCGCTTCGGTCGGACAACTTGGTCTGCTGAAAGCGTGGGCTCTGCCTCCTGGGCTTCATAATGGACAGTATCAGATTGTATTTGCTCTGTTCAGCAGTGGGGAACTGTCCAAGGTCTTTTTCAGCCATTTTGATTTAAGGTGTACTGTCTCTTTAAGAAACTTGACTTTTGAATAGGGGTCCAAAAATCGTTGTGCAGCTCTGCAAGGACTCCCTGATGAGATTCCCAAGGTGTCTTCAGTAAAACTTGGGGTTCGCAGTGCAGCGATGTGCAGTAATGGGGTATAATGTACTGCAAGTCTATAGAAGGAGTATAGCAAGAGGGAAACAGCAGGTGCATAAACTGTCCCTTTACAATGCGAGCAGAGGTGACATAGGAAGTGGCAGATGGGAGAGCTTCCCCTTAGGCTTGTCCAGGCATGCACTGTGCAGGCAGACTAGTGCACAAGGCTTGTTGCTAGGCAGATTACAGGGGAAGTTACAGGGTTCTTAGGGATCTGTAGCCGGGGTATTGAGCTCTTAAGCAGTCTTCTGACTGTTCTGTCCCCACTTAAAGGCGATGGAAGGTGCGTAGTTGTGAGAGGTTGTGAGAGTCTTACATTCGTTTTCCTATAGGTAGGGCAGACAGGACCTTGAGCACTCCAGAGTGAAAACATGCACAAGCTGAGATGAAACAATGGTGGTTTATTTTCTCCAAAGGTTAGGACATGCAGAGTGCAGTAATCCAAGTACCTGGCATTGTAATTCTCCAGCGATGCTTGCCTCTGTAGCTACTACGTGATCAGAAGACTTTGCTTCTAGTAGCTCCTATAAGGGATCTTGCTCTCACAAAAGTTCTGGCTGGAATGAACATCCCAGGAAGTGATGCAAGAGGGTCATCAGACACTCCCATGGGCTGGGCAAAAGAAACAGAGGAGCCGAAAAGTCTGACCAGTAGATGGCAGCAGAGACAGGCATGAAAAACATTAACCCCTTCACCCCCGGCCACTAAAACACCCTAATGACCGGGCCATTTTTTGCAATTCTGACCAGTGTCACTTTGACAGGTTATAACTCTGGAACGCTTCAACGGATCCTGGCGATTCTGACATTGTTTTTTCGTGACATATTGTACTTCATGTCAGTGGTAAATTTAGGCCGATATTTTTTGCGTTTATTTGTGAAAATTTAGGAAATTTGGCGAAAATTTTGAAAATTTCGCAAATTTCAAACTTTGAAAATTTATGCCCATAAATCTGAGAGATATGTCACACAAAATAGTTACTAAATAACATTTCCCACATGTCTACTTTACATCAGCGCAATTTTCGAAACAAATTTTTTTTCCGTTAGGAAGTTAGAAGGGGTCAAAGGTCATCAGCAAATTCTCATTTTTCCAACAAAATTTACAAAATAATTTTTTTAGGGACCACATCACATTTGAAGTGACTTTGAGAGGCCGAGGTGACAGAAAATACCCAAAAGTGACCCCATTCTAAAAACTACACCCCTCACACTGCTCAAAACCACATCCAATAAGTTTATTAACCCTTTAGGTGCTTCACAGGAACCAAAGCAATGTGGAAGGAAAAAATGAAAATTTTACTTTTTAACACAAAAATGTTACTTTAGCCATAAAATTTTCATTTTTACAAGGGAGAAAAGAGAAAGTACACAATACAATTTATTGTGCATGTTCTCCTGAGTACGCTGATACCCCATATGTGGTAAAAATCAATTGTTTGGGCGCACGGCAGAGCTCGGAAGGGAAGGAGCGCCATTTGAATTTTTGAACGCAAAATTAGCTGCACTCATTAGCGGACGCCATGTCGGGTTTGAAGACCCCCTGAGGTGCCTAAACAATGGAGCTCCCCCATAAGTGACCCCATTTTGGAAACTAGAGGCCTCAAATAATTTTTCTAGATGTTTGGTGAGCACTTTGAACCCCTGGGGGCTTCACAAAAGTTTATAGCGTTGAGCCGTGAAAAGAAAAAAAATTTTTTTTACCACAAAACGGTTGCTTCAACTAGGTAGCTTTTTTTTTCACAAGGGTAACAGGAAAAAATGCACCATAAAATGTATTGTGCATTTTCTCCTGAGTACGCAGATACCTCATATGTGGTGGAAATCAAATGTTTGGACACACAGCAGTGCTCGGAAGGCAAGGAGCGCCATTTGAATTTTTGAGTGCAAAATTAGCTGCACCTGTTAGCGGACGCCATGTCGGGTTTGAAGACCCCCTGAGGTGCCTAAACAATGGAGCTCCCCCACAAGTGACCCCATTTTGGAAACTAGAGGCCTCAAATAATTTTTCTAGATGTTTGGTGAGCACTTTGAACCCCTGGGGGCTTCACAAAAGTTTATAGCGTTGAGCCGTGAAAAGAAAAAAAATTTTTTTTACCACAAAACGGTTGCTTCAACTAGGTAGCTTTTTTTTTCACAAGGGTAACAGGAAAAAATGCACCATAAAATGTATTGTGCATTTTCTCCTGAGTACGCAGATACCTCATATGTGGTGGAAATCAAATGTTTGGACACACAGCAGTGCTCGGAAGGCAAGGAGCGCCATTTGAATTTTTGAGTGCAAAATTAGCTGCACCTGTTAGCGGACGCCATGTCGGGTTTGAAGACCCCCTGAGGTGCCTAAACAATGGAGCTCCCCCACAAGTGACCCCATTTTGGAAACTAGAGGCCTCAAATAATTTTTCTAGATGTTTGGTGAGCACTTTGAACCCCTGGGGGCTTCACAAAAGTTTATAGCGTTGAGCCGTGAAAAGAAAAAAAATTTTTTTTACCACAAAACGGTTGCTTCAACTAGGTAGCTTTTTTTTTCACAAGGGTAACAGGAAAAAATGCACCATAAAATGTATTGTGCATTTTCTCCTGAGTACGCAGATACCTCATATGTGGTGGAAAGTAATTGTTTGGGCGCATGGCGGGGCTCAGAAGAGAAGGAGCGCCATTTGACAGCAAAATTGGTTGGAATCATTAGCGGACACCATGTCACGTTTGGAGACCCCCTATGGTGCCTAAACAGTGGAGCTCCCCCACAAGTGACACCATTTTGGAAACTAGAGCCCTCAAATAATTTTTCTAGATGTTTGGTGAGCACTTTGAACACCTGGGGGCTTCACAGAAGTTTATAGCGTTGAGCCGTGAAAAGAAAAAAAAATTTTTTTACCACAAAACGGTTGCTTCAACTAGGTAGCTTTTTTTTTCACAAGGCTATCAGGAAAAAATGCACCATAAAATGTATTGTGCATTTTCTCCTGAGTACGCAGATACCTCATATGTGGTGGAAAGTAATTGTTTGGGCGCATGGCGGGGCTAAGAAGAGAAGGAGCGCCATTTGACAGCAAAATTGGTTGGAATCATTAGCGGACGCCATGTCACGTTTGGAGACCCCCTATGGTGCCTAAACAGTGGAGCTCCCCCACAAGTGACACCATTTTGGAAACTAGAGCCCTCAAATATTTTTTCTAGATGTTTGGTGAGCACTTTGAACACCTGGGGGCTTCACAGAAGTTTATAGCGTTGAGCCGTGAAAAGAATTTTTTTTTTTTTTACCACAAAATGGTTGCTTCAACTAGGTAGCTTTTTTTTTCACAAGGGTAACAGGAAAAAATGCACCATAAAATGTATTGTGCATTTTCTCCTGAGTACGCAGATACCTCATATGTGGTGGAAAGTAATTGTTTGAGCGCATGGCGGGGCTCAGAAGAGAAGGAGCGCCATTTGACTTTTCAAACGCAGTGCACTGATCGGCCGCTGCAGGACGCACGGTCGGATGCGATAAAAAAAAGCGTCGGGGATACGTAAAAAAAAAAAGTCACGCCAAAAATTGACCATGGATGCAGATACGTTATGTGCATCCCTGATCAGCGCTTGGCGGGACGCACGGACGGATGCGATACAAAAAGCGTCGCAAATACGGAAAAAAGTCACGCCAAAAATTGAGCAGGGATGCCGATCCGTTATCTGCATCCCTAATCAGCGCTCGGCGGGACGCACGGACGGATGCGATACAAAAAGCGTCGGGGATACGGAAAAAAAAGTCACGCCAAAAATTGAGCAGGGATGCCGATCCGTTATCTGCATCCCTGATCTGCGCTCGGCGGGACGCACGGACGGATGCGATACAAAAAGCGTCGCGAATACGGAAAAAAGTCACGCCAAAAATTGAGCAGGGATGCCGATCCGTTATCTGCATCCCTGATCAGCGCTCGGCGGGACGCACGGACGGACGCGATACAAAAAGCGTCGGGGATACGGAAAAAAGTCACGCCAAAAATTGAGCAGGGATGCCGATCCGTTATCTGCATCCCTAATCAGCGCTCGGCGGGACGCACGGACGGATGCGATACAAAAAGCGTCGGGGATACGGAAAAAAAAGTCACGCCAAAAATTGAGCAGGGATGCCGATCCGTTATCTGCATCCCTGATCTGCGCTCGGCGGGACGCACGGACGGATGCGATACAAAAAGCGTCGCGAATACGGAAAAAAGTCACGCCAAAAATTGAGCAGGGATGCCGATCCGTTATCTGCATCCCTGATCAGCGCTTGGCGGGACGCACGGACGGATGAGGTGTAAAAATGGACAGGGGATACGGAAAAAAAAAAAAAAGTTATACTCACAGTACCCAGAGGACTAGCAGGAGGATCACTGACCAGAAGAGCTGCAGAGGAACAGATGGCAGAGAGATGGACAGCTTTACAGGAGCAGCAGGCAGATCAGCAGAATGCCCAGGAAGGACCCAGCGATGGACGCAGATGTGATCAGGCCGGTGAAGACAGGTAAGAGGACGTCGGGGGAGAGCAGAGGGGGAGAGGGGGGGGTGAGAGCAGAGGGGGAGGGGGGAGAGCAGAGGGGGAGAGCAGAGGGGGAGGGGGGGAGAGCAGAGGGAGAGGGGGGGAGAGCAGAGGGGGAGACCGGAGAGGGAGCTGCAGAAGCAGAATAGAAATAATGGGGGAGGCAGTCAGATCGCAGGGGGAGCGGATCGGGATGTCGGGGGGGGGGGGGGGTGGTTGGGGGGAGCAGATCGCGGGGGGGGCACGGCAGGGGCTATCACGGCAGCGCGCAGGGGCACCACGGGAGCGCGCACGGGCTGCAAAGTGAGCACAGTACTCACTTTGCAGCAGCAGCGGTGGTAGCAGATCGGGATGCCGGGGGGGGCAGATCGGGGCGTAGGGGGGCAGATCGGGGCGTAGGGGGGCAGATCGGGGGGGGGGCACGGGCAGGGGCCTTCACGGGAGCGCGCAGGGGCCTTCACGGGAGCGCGCAGGGGCCATCGCCGGAGCGCAATACTTACCTTTGGAGCTGGCGCGGTGACAGCAGAGGCGGCGTCTGCGGCGGCAGCAGCGGTGGCGTGGTACCAAAAGTACCAGCCACTCCACGCTGCAGCCATGTTGGGGGAGGGTCCCCAGAGCAGCACAGGCCTGGGGAGGGCGGCCACCGGCAGATCAGACCGCCCCACTGCACACTGATTGGAGCGATTGCGCGTCATAGCACGATCGCTCCAATCAGTGCTGCAGGGGCTGGGGGCGGCATGTTTGAGGTCCACCTATGATATGCTGCAGCAGCTGCGGCATCTCATAGCTGGATCTCACAGGATCGCACTAATTCGGGCATTATTTTTGCCGAAATTAGTGCGATCGATGTGGTTGGCGGTTCAGATTTGAACAGCCAATCACATCGATCGTCGATAGGGGGTGGCGATGCCACCCCCCCTGGGGTCAAGCAAAGGTCCCCTGCTGTAAGAAACAGCAGGGGACATCATTTGAAAGCCGTTGCTATGGCCACGGCAATCAAATGAAGTTTAGGCCGTAAAATTACGTCCCTGGTCGTTAAGTCACGTTAAAATAGGACGTAATTTTACGGCCCGCGGTCGTGAAGGGGTTAAATAACAGTTTTAACTAAGACAAATAGAAACAGCACACCCAAGCTACCACAGCAGGTCGCACACAACCTCACCGATTCCTTGAGAAACTCTGTGTGTGACAGGGTGCATTTCACCACAGATACTTGGACCAGTAAGCATGGACAGGAGAGTTACATGTTGCTGACTGGGCACTGGGTAACTATGGTGAGAGATGGAGAAGGGTTTGCTGTACAAGTCTTGCCGTCCACACGACTTGTGTGTCAATCCTTCATCTGTATGTACAAGTTCCTCCACTGCTTCTGCCTCCTCAACCTCGTGTGGGTCCTCCACCTCGGCCCAAACCCTGTTTGGTCAGGCCACCCGCGTTGTAACTGCGTCCAAGGAATCCCACACACCTCCTTACTATGCTGGCAGCAGAGCTCAAGGCCATCAGGCGGTCAAATGTTTACTTTGAAATGTAGAGGAAATGTGAGACACTGCTGAGGAATTGTGGACGGTTAGCTCTTGAGAGTGAGACCGAGTTTCAGCAATGGTTGTCTCCACTCAACCAGCAGCCAGGGAAGGTCGGGTGCGACAATGATGCAAACCAGTCTGCAACCCTTCTTCGGGGCAATGTGGCACACGTGCCTTGTATGGCTCACGTGTTGAACCTGGTTGTCCAGCAATTTTTAAAACACTATCCCGGCCTACATGGCCTTCTGCAGAGGGCACGGTGTAACGCCTGCCTGGATCGACACACTCAGATGGGCTGTAAAGGATAGTCTAGAGGCAAGCCACTCACCAAGCTGGACACCCAGAACCCTGAAACCCTTTAACCCCTATACAGTGATTTGGAATTACACAGGGCCCAAGTTGATCAATACCTGTGGAAGGCTGCAGTTCCAGAGAATAGTAGTCATGCAGGGTCAAAAACATTAATTGAGGAAGAGGAACAGAATGGGATGGCCAGGACTTAATCAGAAAACAAGCAGAGGTGAAATGCGGATCGGCCAACGAGGTACATAAACAGCAAGCAGGAAAAGTAGTCAGGAAACAAGCACACAAAATCATAAAACTGAACTGGGGGTAACAGTAACAAGAGGTTCATAGCTTTGTCTGGCAGTGGTCTGCAGACAGGAGGGGCCTAAAAAAGGGTGTGGTGTCTTCCCATTGGTTGTAGCTGAATGATGGTACTTCATCTGTGAGATACCCACCACCTACATTCAGCCTGTGGTTCTGTATCTGTCAAGGTAACGCAACCCAGTGGGTGACCATAACCTGCGTCCACCTGCGCCGCAGGCATCGACTCCTTTCCCATCATCAGCACTATGCACGAAAGGAACACGTTGTCACCTGGCGACCGGAGAATAAATTGATTGAGTGGACTACGTTGGTGACTTAACAGCCGTGTGCGGCAATGATGCAAACCTGTCTGCGGCCCTTCGTCAGGGCAATGTGACACACGTGCCTTGTATGGCTCACGTGTTGAATCTGATTCTCCAGCAATTTTTAAAATACCATCCCGGCCTACATGGCCTTGTGCAGCGGGCACGCTGCTATGTGCTCACTTTCATCCTTCGCACCCAGCAGCTCAACAACTTTCATCGCTCCTGAAGTCTTAGGGTCTGGTGGTTAAACGCCGGAAATGCGATGTTCCGACACGCAGGAATTGGAATCTGCACATGTTGCAGCGTCTGTGGCAGCACCGCAGAGCCCTGCTGAAATACGGTATGACGTATACCCTGGGCTAACTTGATCCAGAGGTGGTGCAGATCACGCTGCTGGAGTGGTGTCAGATCAAGAACCTATGCACCCTTCTACACAGTTTACAAATGTCGACGAAGATGTTTAGCACTAGCGATGCTATTCTCAGCGTGACAATTCTGGTCATCTACAAGATGGAGCACACTGTAAGCATTATTCGGAGTCAGGTGTTGGTCCAAGAGGAAGGGGAGGAAGTACAGGAGGAGTCATATGCAGAAGGGATAATAAGATGTACAAGGTCCATACGGTGAGCGGCACCTAGGCGGCAGTCATGGTGGGGGATAGGGATTAACAAAGGCACATAGTATCAGCAAATATTGTTGAGGAAGGTGCAGGAGCCCATGAAGAAATGGAGGACGAATTTGCGATGGGCATGGAAGACTCAGCAGATGAGTGAGAGCTTGCTCACATTTCGGTTGTGCGAGGTTGGGGGGAGAGGGCAGAGGAAGGAGGCACGATTCTCACCTCTCTGCAACCAAAAAAACCAAGGACTTGGTCCTCCTGGATGCACAAGACACATGAGCGCCTTCTTGCTGCACTACCTACAACATGACCCTCGGATTGTACGAATTCGAAGTAATGCTAACTACTGGGTTGCCACACTGTTAGATCCTCGGTACAAGACCAAATTTGGCTAAATAAATCCTGCCATAGAAAGGGACGCACGTATACATGAGTATCTGCAGAAGGTGGTACGGATTCTTAGATCTGCTTTTATCAGTAAACACCAGTGCTGCACAGAGTGAATTTCAACGCTTTGTCATGGATAGGAGGAAATGGTCTTTTACTTGTCCACATCTGAGGGACCGAGGGCTGGCTACTGTGCTGAGACGGCATTGAGTACGGTGTCCCTACAGAGTTGCACTTTTGGTCATATACCAAATGAGTTGAAAAAGGACAGATGCTGGTGGAAAGGGGAACAGGTGTGTTGGAAAGGGGAAAAAAAGTTTTTGTCCGTGGGTTTGTTGGTTAAGCAAAAGTAACATTTGATGAAGAAACACCATCTGTTACGGTGGGACTGGCAGATTTGGAAAAGGTGGTATATACTATGTTACCACTATATAACGAAAATTAATAAGAAAAGAAAGAGAAAGGTATATATCCCCATCAGCAGTCAATGTCCACCGTGCTCCCAGATGGAAAAGGAGAGGTTGGCAACTGGAAGGTTAGGTGGAGGATACAGAGCTGTGTGGCTATGAAACTAATAGTTGCCTGAACCGAGTTAGACGCCACTCGGATCTTGAGAGTGGGAGCCCTAATAGCATCACAGGGTCCACACGCCCACCCAGCCAAGGAACTTCCTGTTAACATCACAGGGGCCATTCAGTACGCTGACCGTGTGCATTGGGGCCACACCTGTGGACAGCAGGTGCATCAGCAGCAGCAGGCCTGTTAATGCCACTGGGCTGCACAAGCAGGACTTGTAGGACAGGATCTGGTCTTAACCGTTCTGCGTTACCAACTGTGGTGGCGGCCTGCATCGACGCCCTATCCCTGCCTACCTCTGGCCTAAAGCCGCAATGGGTTCAACACATGGAGGTGTGCTCTTTCGGACCATAATAGAAGACTGCGCACCTCCTTGTTGGCTCCAGCCTGTTTTATAACCTGGGTCCGCCCCAAACCAGGGTGGACCACAATGCACCTCCTGGAGACAAAAGCAGAGTGACACGTCATGAGTGGCATAACTAGCGTCCTATTTGGAACCGCAACTTCAATAATGACCTCATGGCTGCCATGACACAAACACCTCACCAGTCATCGTCTGACCATCAATAATGAGGTGACAAGTCATAGGGACGGGCTTCTGCAAGCCATTTGGGAGTGGCCTGCCCACATCGTCAGGACACCTGATGCCCTGTGGTCTATATGGTCACCCCACATCAGGGGCAGGGCCAAAGAGTTCATTACCGGACCTAGTCTCTGATGCAGTAAGTGCCTGAGCATGGTCAGTTGCATGAAATACAGTCTCTGAAAAAAGACTATCAGCTTTAGCATGGTGTCTAGGCACAAAACAGGACTTAGACCCGGCACGGAATGCAAGTACCTGTGCAAAGAGGCTTTTCGCACTAAGTGTGGGAGCATGCGCTGCATCCCGAAATGAAGACTTAGCCTCAGGAATGGCACAGTCAGGCTCAGCATGCTCACTAGGCGAAACACTGTAGTTAGGCTGCAGCTGGGGTAAATCGGCATGCGCACTAGCTGCCTCTCCACACTTACACGTGGAGGAGAAATTGCTCTTCGGGTGTGGACTTGTAGATGCTGTCTATGAACTGAAGGAAAAGCTAAAGGAAGCCTCACTTTCTATCCCTCCGAATTATCAAATGCAGCAATGAATTCTCTGAGTTTGCTATAACATTAGCGTAGCAAAATGTGCATGAGGGTGTCATGCAGAGGTGCTACAAATAGCTTGGCACCAGTGGGACAATAATGAAATACAACAGCCAGTTCTATGATGCCACTAAATGGCAGTATTTTTTGCTATCATTATAGCTTATTAAAAACAGAGCAGGAGGGTGTCCTGCACAGGTGCTAGAAATATCTTTGCACTGGTGGGACAATACAGAAGTCCAACAGCCACTTTCAGGATGCCACTAAGTTCACTCAGTGTTTGCTAGTATAATGGCTTAGTAACAATGAGTTTGAGTGTGCAATGCAGGCAGACGTGCTGCAAATATGTTTGCACTAGTGGGACTATACAGAAGTCCAATAGCCACGTTTAGGATGCCACTAAGTTCACTCAGTGTTTGCTAGTATAAAGGCTTAGTTATAATGAGTTTGAGTGTGCAATGCAGGCAGACGTGCTGCAAATATCTTTGCACTAGTGGGACAATACAGAAGTCCAACAGCCACTTTTAGGATGCCACTAGGTTCACTCAGTGTTTGCTAGTATAATGGCTTAGTAACAATGAGTTTGAGTGTGCAATGCAGGCAGACGTGCTGCAAATATCTCTGCACTAGTGGGTCTATACAGAAGTCCAATAGCCACGTTTAGGATGCCACTAAGTTCACTCAGTGTTTGCTAGTATAATGGCTTAGTTATAATGAGTTGGAGTGTGCAATGCAGGCAGACGTGCTGCAAATATCTTTGCAATAGTGGGACTATACAGAAGTCCAATAGCCATGTTTAGGATGCCACTAAGTTCACTCAGTGTTTGCTAGTATAATGGCTTAGTAACAATGAGTTGGAGTGTGCAAAGGGCAGGAGGGTACAGTGGCAGGGTTGTGGGTCTCTGGGTAGAAGAAAGGAAGCCTGCCTTTCTATCCCTCCTAATGGGGAAATGCAGCGAGGAAATCCCTGACCTTAGCTACAGAGACGCTGTCATCTTGTGTAGCTGTTAAACTCTGTTTTAAACTCTGTCACCTATGGCTCTGACCCCGCTGGTATGAGCCCTTAAAAGGACGGATAGAAAGTGCTATCCCTAAGCTGTCCAGCGCTGTGTATGGAGCGTATACAGCAGTATCGGCGATAGGAGCTGCGCCAGTGATGTCTGACACCAAGGACGCAGAAGGCAGATAATGGCGTGCTGGAGTAAAAAGGCCGGTTTTATAATGCAGGGACATGTGACATGGACATCCTATCACACAGGCCGTTGCTTCTCTGGCTAAAAGTCCACTTAGCTGTGCGTGTGTCTTGGATTGGCTGACATGCTGGCCCGCCCCACTACACGCGCGCGCTTAGGGAAGGAAGACAAGGAAAAAAAAAAAAAATGGCCATTATCCATACAGCAGTGATCTGAATGCGCTGTTCCCGCACACTATACACTGAAATTTCATAATAGTGTGAGTCACAGAGTGACTTACACTATTACAGCGGAAAGCCAGCTAGGAATTAGCTGGTCTGTTTTCTGCTAGAACCGTTCTCGAACGTATCTAGAACTATCGAGCTTTAGCAAAAAGCTCGAGTTCTAATTCTATCTAGAACAGTTCCCCAAAATCACTCGAGCCGCGAACTGGAGAACCTCGAACCACGAACCGCGCTCAACTCTACTGCTGAGCTACACAGCTGCATGCCTCTGGGTTCACACCAAGTGGGATCTATACCTTCATTGTCAGGCTCTATGTTGTTCCAATCGTCGTCTTCCTGACCTGACATCACATAACAGTACGCGTGCACCTCAGGCATCTGAGTCTTATCATCATCACCTACACCCTCGGGCGCTAACATCAATTGATGAGGGTCGGGATCCTGATCAGACCCTACTTCATCCAGACCAGATTACAACTCACAAAGATTTTGGGCATCTTGAGTCTGTGAATCTTTGGAGCAGAACTCTGACGCCCATGGGATAAATGTGTGATCAGCTCTACAGACTCGCCCATGTGTGGTTCACCACAGTCAGTTTACCGATTGGAGATTTGTGACTGGGAAAACAAGTATAATTGGGATGGCACCTGTCAGGCTGCCAACAGGGGGAGCTTGTGCCCTGCAGGGAAAGACACTATACAGAGCTGAATAAGCAAGGAGCTGGACACACAGTGTGTGCTGGTGCAGTGCCTTGCAGCATCAGCCGGGAAGCAGAAGCCGCGGGGCATGCGGACATGGTCGGGCAGGCCGGGTCATACATAGTATGGGGAGAAGGAAGACCGGAGGAATGAGCAGAGGCAGGGTCGAGGTCAGGCCGAGGTCAGTACCAGAGGTAGCAACAGAATGGGGAGGTAGGCCAGGGGGGGACCAACCGGGGCTATTATGGGAAGGAAGGAGGTGGGACAGAGGAATGGAGGAACAACTAGTGGACAGAACACAGACAGAGAACGAGGACATAGAGAGTCGACAGATCAGGATCACACTTACAGGGACCAGCAATCACAGGTAAAGCAGTGTTAAGCTTATAGCCGGCGCTGGTTCTCCCTAGCCATGTGGACGGGGAGGCAAAACTGTGACAGCACCTCTGAGGAATGAACTGTTTGTGATGTTGAGGGGCAGGAAGAGGAGGAGAGGCCACTTTGATGCAGCGCTTGCCATTCACTCTAGCACATGCTGTTTATCAGCCTCATTTGGACATTAAAACAATGTGTGGCTGACAAAGAAATCTAGTGGAGTAGGCTGTCCAGTAACGAAAGTTATCATTTCTCTTGGGATAGGATGATGCAGTGTTTGCTCACTAGAGCTTTGACTAACAGAATTTCCCACATGTACTCATACACCTACAACACTCTTCTTATTCACTATTCCACCAAAACCTCATTATGATTTACAGTACCACTAATAGTTGATATACCCTTTCCCTTTCAAACAGATATTTCACAGCCCTACGGAAACACCTGTCAGACACCTGACACAAAAGATAAATGATTTATTTCCTGCCTCTGTTGGCAATATTTTGAAAGCACTAAACAGTACCAATAACTCCAAATGTGGTTCACTGCGTAATTTTGAGCAGACACTGAAAAGTGCCAAGACCATTTTACAACCTAGTTCACTAGCAAATTGACAGCAGACACTGCTAAATAACAATACCTAGAACCACTTTTACATCAGAGGGAGGCATCATGGATCCCAAAGTTTGATAATAGACATTCACGTGGTTTAAATTTGAAAACACATTTGTTCTTTTTTTATTAAGGTTTTCCATGTATGCCAAATTTTAGGTTTTTGCTTTGCACATTACATATATATATATATTTTTTGGGGGGAGGGGGATTAGGTTGCATTTTATTTTATTTTCTGAGTCATTATTTAGTAAATTAAAGGACAGCAGTATTTACTATGTACTCTGTAATAGTGATAATGGATCTGTTTTTCGATATACAATATGTGAGTAAGGGGTACTTCTCACATAGCAAAATCGCAAGCGAGATCGCTGCTGAATCACAGTTTTTGTGACGCACCAGTGATCTCATTAGCGATCTCACTGTGTGTGACACTGAGCAGCGATCTGGCCCCTGCTGTGAGATCGCTGCTCGTTACACACAGTGCTGGTTCATTTTTTGGACGTTGCTCTCCCGCTGTGAAGCACACATTGACAGCGAGAGAGCAACAATCTGAATGTGCAGGGAGCAGGGAGCCGGCTTTTGGCAGTCTGCGGTAAGCTGTAACCAAGGTAAATATCGGGTAACCAAGCAAAGCCCTTTGCTTGGTTACCCAATATTTACCTTGGTTACTAGCGTCCGCCGCTCTCACGCTGTCAGTGCCGGCTCCCTGCTCCCTGCACAAGTAGCCAGAGTACACATCGGGTAAATAAGCAAAGCGGTTTGCTTATTAACCCGATGTGTAATCTGGCTAGGAGTGCAGGGAACCAGTGCTAAGCGGTGTGCGCTGGTAACCAAGCGCTTTGTTAGCCGATATTTACCTTTGTTACCAAGCGCAGCATCGCATCCATGCGTCGCGGGGGGCTGGGGGCTGGTCACTGGTTGCTGGTGAGATCTGCCTGATTGACAATCATGCAGAGGAAAAAATCCAGCATCAGAAGGAGAAAAAGTAGTGATAAAACTTGAACTTTATTGAATCCATTAAAAACAGGATGCAACACGCATGGAAACTGGGGACACACAGTGAAACACAGGACTATCCTACGCGTTTCAACCTTGCGGTCTTAGTCATGGATAGTTTGGTATCTCCAGAATGGGAAATTTAAGACTATGCAGAAAAAGGGGCGTCATAGGTGCTAATTAGAAACAGACATTCACAAAGCTGTGCACTCGTTTAAAATCATGAAAAAAAAGCACAATGAGAACCACAATGTGATTTACAAACAGAGACACCAAAAAACATAAGTGGACACAAATTGATGAAAAAAAAAAAAGAAAAACAAAAGGAGAAATATATTAAAAAAAGTTGTATATATATATACATGAGAACACGAAATAAAAATGGATGTATATGTATTCATAATAAAACCTTTATGTCCATGTATATCAGATATGAAGAAGCAAAAAACAAGATTTATTTATGCACCTGCATAGATATGTACGAATATCCAGGCACGCATCTATGCGGATATATAGACATGAACGCCTGAGTGCAGGATTATATGAAATACAAGCGTTTTATTGAGAGAAAAAATTGTATATATGTGCCTCCCAATAAATATTGAAGCTATGAAAAAGCCTTATTTTTAATTTTGATATTAAGTACCCTGTTGACTTATTATGTTGGTGAGGGTTAACAAGATTTTATGTGAAATGTTTTCACTCTTGTAAAATCGCAGGTGCGGCTCACTACGGCCAGGCACTCAAAAACACCGCAGAAAAAACTGCTATGCGATAGGTATGTGGCCGCAATGGGGAACCGCAACTACGGCAATGTGTATCAAGACTGAAAAAATCTTGAAGTATATTTGTTAAAAATCTAAGCTTGCCTTAGTACAACAAATTAATTTGCAGCATGCATCAAAGTAGAAACATGAATAAAAAAAGGAAGAGATGGGAGGAAAATGGAAATATATTTTATCAAATGTATCGAGGGCCATAAAAATAATGATAATATAGTTTTGGCCAGGTCGTAAATACGGCTCGTTGAAAACGAAACCCAAAGCACACTGCAGCAAAGGCTGCAGTGTGATTAATACGGCCACGACAGGAACCGCAACAGCAATCTGATACATATCCACACCATCAAAATGCAACAAACCAATCGTTCCATAATTAGAGGGAATAGTGTGTCATTCAAAATTTAATGGGAATGTATTGTATGTATGTATAAATTTAAAAAAATGTAATAAATGTTTATGTAGTTTATTTATAAAATTGTATGTATGTGCCTCCCAATAAATATTGAAACTATGAAAAAGCCTTATTTTTAATTTTAATATTAAGTACCCTGTTGATTTGTTATGTTGGTGAGGGTTAACAAGATTTTATGTGAAATGTTTTCACTCTTGTGAAATAGCAGGTGCGGCTCACCACGGCCAGACACTCAAGTACACCGCAGAAAAAACTGCTGTGCGATAGGTATGTGGCCGCAATGGGGAACCGCAACAACGACAATGTATATCAAGACTGAAAAAATCTTGAAGTATATTTGTTGGAAATCTAAGCTTACCTTAGTACAACAAATTGGTTTGCAGCATGATCAAAGTGGAAACATGAATATAAAAAAAAAAAAAAAAAAGGGAGAGATGGGAGGAAAGTGGAAATATATTTTATCGAATGTAGCGGGGGCCATAAAAATAATGATAATGTAATTTTGGCCAAGTCGTAAATACGGCTCGTTGAAACAGGACCCAAAGCACACTGCAGCAAAGGCTGCAGTGTGATTAATACGGCCACGACAGAAACCGCAACAGCAATCTAATACATATCCACACCATCAAAATACAACAAACCAATCGTTCCATAATTAGAGGGAATAGTGTGTCATCAAAAATTTAATGGTAATGTATTGTATGTATGTATAAATTTGATAAAGTGTAATAAATGTTTATGTAGTTTATTTGTGTATGCTAACAATATTGAGTGATGAGATCCTGACGAGTATTTAGACCATATGGTATACGGGTGTTAAGTTTGAAAATCCAAAAGGATTCCCTATTGAGGAGTTTTCTCCTATGGTCTCCCCCTCTGGCTGGCCTAAAAATCTTTTCTATACCCATGAACTTGAATGTATCGAGACATCTATTATGTACATCTACAAAGTGTTTAGAGACCGCTGAGATGTTATAGGCAGAAACATTTAAAGTATCAGACATATGTCGTCTAATTCTTTTTTTTTTTATTTTTTTTAGAGGGCCACCTGTACAACCTATGTATTGAATTCTGCAGGTTGTACACTCAGCAAGGTAAATTACATAGGGAGTATTGCAGTTTATGTAGCTTTTTACATTATATGTAACGCCTGTGTGTGTGGAGGTAAAAGTTCCACTTTTATTTACATGTTTGCATGAAATACATTGGTTATGTCCACAGCCATAGAAGCCCGAACAAGATAACCATGTTTTGTTTGTTGTATGGCTATTGATGACACTTGGTGACAAAATGTTAGCCAAACTCACCGCTCGTTTGGCCACAAAATTGATTTTGTATTTCTCAAGGATAGTGTGTAAATTGGCATACTGATGTAGTAGGGGCAGATACTTCTTAATGATTTTGATTATTTCATTGTACTCTGGGGAAAAAATGGTACTGAAAGTGACATTATTGTGCATTTGATTTTTATTCCTATTATTGCATTTGAATAAATCTGTTCTTTCTATATTGTTCACAATTGTTTGTGCTCGTTGAAGGCACCAATTTGGGTAACCCCTGCATTTAAGTCTGGCCAGAGTTTTTGTTGACTCTAATGGGAATACATCAGATCTAGAACAATTTCTTCTGACTCTAATTAGTTCTCCCAGGGGGATATTTTTAATCGTGTGTGGGGGATGGCAGGAGGTGGCTTGTAAAATGGAGTTACAGTCTGTCTCTTTTTTATAAGGATAAGCCTCGATCTTGTCTAGATTGCCGACCAAAGTGACATCCAAATAGTTAATTTTACTAGGATGTGTAGAAAAGGTAAATTTTAAATTAAAAGGATTGGAGTTGGCAAAATCGACAAAATCTTTGGCTTCTTCTGGAGTACCCTTCCATATTATTAGCAGATCGTCTATATACCTGGTATAGAAGATTATATGGTCTGCAAATATGTTGTTATGTATGTTAAAAATATAGACTTCTTCAAATACGGCCACTACGATATTAGCTAGTGAGGGGGAGAATTTCCCCCCCATGCTAACTCCGCATCTCTGTAGAAAGAACTCATTATCAAAAGAAAAATAATTGTGTGTAAGTAAAAAATTGACAGCTGAAACAATAAAGTCCTGAATCTGAATGGGGTAAGAACTATGATTTCTGAGAAATCGGTATACACAATCGATAGCTATGTGATGGGGGATGGAAGGGTAAAGACTAACAATGTCGCAGGTCATCCACATGTAATCAGAGTGCCACGTTATAGAGTCAACATTGTACAATAGCGCTTTAGTATCCCTCAAAGAGCCAGGAAGTTCTTTGACCAGCGGTTGGAGAAAAAAGTCAATCCATGATCCCAGTTTTTCCCCTAGTGAGCCAATGCCCGAGATTATTGGTCTAAAGGGGGGAGGAAAAACCCCCTTATGGACTTTGGGGAGGGCATGGTATATTGGGATCACTGGATGATCAACTTTGAGGTAATCATAGATCTTCTGTGTATAAACCCCTTTGTGCAGTCCCTCATCCAAAAGTTTATCAATTTTTTCTTTGAACAATTTAGTGGGGTCTCCTTTCAGATGTATATAGGTACTGGTGTCATCAAGAATATCTTTGTTGATTTTGAAATACAGTGCAGAGTCCAGAATTACAATTCCTCCCCCCTTATCTGCCTCTCTGATCACCAAATTTTTGTTAGATTTTAGATTTTTAAGGGCAGTCTTCTCATGTGAACTTAGATTATCATGTCTCACTTTATGCATATTATCAAGAAGGACAAGATCTGCTTCAATTTTTTCCTGAAAGGTGTCCAGGATAGGGGGTCTAGATTGCAAGGGGTAAAAGTAGGGGTTAGAAGTCCTAAAGTTTTCCTCAGGCATGCTATCATAGTTTCTTGATTCAGCTTCAAGAGCTCGAAGATCAGTCAGTTTGACTAGTTCATTAAACTCTGGAACAACATTGGTTTCAAAATTGTTATTGTTTGTCAGTGAATCTACATTAGTGTTGGTAGTCGAATCTTCAACAAAATGGCATTTCAATGTAAGGTTCCTTGCGAATTTATTTATATCCAAAAGGGTGTTGAAAATATTAAATTTTTGTATAGGGCAAAAATTAAGTCCCTTGGAAAGAACTGAGATTTGATGCTGTGAAATGATCTGGGCAGATAGATTCCACACTGGGCAGGTTAATGCCTCTTTTTCTTTTTGCGTCGATCTGGATAACGATTGTTTGTTGTGCTTCCTTCCACCTCTTCGTACGCGTTTTTTGGAAAGGTTTTTGCGTTTTTTTTGGTATTGTTACTATTTGATCGTGGTTCCTCTATCTCCTCAGAAGAAGAATCTGTAGAATTATCAGCTGTATAATTAGTGGAGGCCGAGGAAACACTTATTTCCCCAAAGCTGACCTTTCTGTTGCGGTTCTTGAAAAAAGGTTTTTTATTGTATTTATTATTATATGGAGTAGTGGTAAATTTGAAAGATGATCGCCAGGTGTAGATTTTATTTGTTTTATAATCCAGAACATCTCTTTCAAATTTATTTTTCTTTCTGTTGGCAATATTATCTTCAAGAGCAATAAGACGCTTGTTTAAGTTTTCCTGCATTGGTGTAAAATCCTTGTGGTCTCTAAATTTTTCCAATGCGGTTTCTGTTTCTGTAAGTTGTTTTTTAATGTTGTCTAATTCCAGTTCTTCATGTTTAACTATCAGTTCCATTAGTTTTATGGAACAGTTAGATAAGACAGCATTCCAACTATTCAGAAATTCCTCAGTATAGGAGGAAAATGTGGGATTCTTTAAGATCCTTAAACCGCGAGGAATCATATTTTTTTCTATGTAGGAACATAGAGACGTAGAGTCCCACCAAAGTTTTGCTTCTTTGATTTTATTTTTTTCAAGTTGTTTGTGAAGGAGTAAAAAGTCTTCATTCACGTGTGTTTGTAAGTCCCCTGCTTGCTGATCAGATGTAGTTGGATCAGAATGCGTGTTGAAAATAGCATCAAATTTGGATCTCCTATTCTTCGGTGGATCCATAGTTGAGTGGAAATATTAAAGGTGGAAACCCACGCTACATGTAGAAATCACTTTGATAGAGGGAGCACGAAAACAGCAACCAACGTGATATGAAAAAAAGAGAATTTCAGCTCACCCCTCTTCACTCTAGGATCCACTGCCGATGCACGGAACGCCCTGGCCCGGGCGGAGAAACACAATCATGCAGAGGAAAAAATCCAGCATCAGAAGGAGAAAAAGTAGTGATAAAACTTGAACTTTATTGAATCCATTAAAAACAGGATGCAACACGCATGGAAACTGGGGACACACAGTGAAACACAGGACTGATTGAAAGCTCACAAGCGACCATGTAGCGACGCACCAGCAATCTTGACCAGGTCAGATCGCTGGTGGGATCGCTGGAGTATCGCTAAAGTGTGACGGTACCCTAAAGGGGGCTTTACACACTACGACATCGCTAATGCGGAGTCGTTGGGGTTACGGAATTTGTGACGCACATCCGGCCGCATTAGCGATGTTGTTGCGTGTGACACCGATGAGCGATTTTGCATCGTCGCAAAAATGTGCAAAATCGCTCATCGGTGACATGGGGGTCCATTCTCAATTATCGTTACTGCAGCAGTAACGATGTTGTTCCTCGATGCTGCGGCAGCACACATCGCTATGTGTGATGCCGCAGGAATGAGGAATCTCTCCTTACCTACCTCCCAGCCGCTATGAGGAAGGAAGGAGGTGGGCGGGATGTTATGTCCCGCTCATCTCCGCCCCTCCGCTTCTATTGGGCGGCCGCTCAGTGACGTCGCTGTGACGCCACACGGACCGCCCCCTTAGAAAGGAGGCGGTTTGCCAGTCACAGCGACGTCGCTGGGCAGGTAAGTATGTGTGACGGGTCTGGGCGATGTTGTGCGGCACGGGCAGCGTCTTGCCCGTGTCGCACAAAAGATGGGGGCGGGTACCCACACGAGCGATATCGGAACCGATATCGCAGTGTGTAAAGTAGCCTTAAGTCTGTCAAGTTTCCTGGATCTATTTGATTATTCTATATTACATTTGTTTCCCTTCATTCAAACAATGTCCGTCTGTTGGTATGTACTTTAGATTGCGCAAAACACTCAGTATGAGATATTTCAATTTGCTCTGCAATATTTAATCATTATTTCCATTAATTTTTTGGATGGCTTATATGTTTGTTTAATTTTGCTGATTTATCTACCTCTTATACTGAAGACACTTTGTTTTGAATGCCTATGAGCTTTCCTGGCTTAAATTTGCCCACATTATCTTGACTGTCTATGAGTTCAGTTGACAAGTTTTGCCTGCTGATTTATCTACGTCATGATACTGAAGGCACTTTGTTTGAATTCTATGAGCTTTCCTGGTTTAAATCTCCCTGCTGATTCATTATCTTCAATGTCTATGCGTTTTCCTGGACAAATTTTGCCAGCTGATTTATCTACCTCTTTATACTGACGACACTTTGTTTGACTGCCTACTGTATGAACTTTCCTGGCTTAAATTTGCCTGCGGATTCATTACCTTGAATGTCTATGAGTTTTCTTGGATGAATTTTGCCTGCTGATTTATCTAGCTCATGATCCTGAATACAATTGTAATGCCTATGAGCTCTCCTGGCTTAAATTTGCCAGCTGATTCATTATTTTGAATGTGCAGTGATATGAAAAGGTTTGGGCACCCCTATTAATGTTATCATTTTTTCTTTATAACAATTTGGGTTTTTGCAACAGCTATTTCAGTTTCATATATCTAATAACTGATGGACTGAGTAATATTTCTGGATTGAAATGAGGTTTATTGTACTAACAGAAAATGTGCAATCCGCATTTAAACAAAATTTGACCGGTGCAAAAGTATGGGCACCTCAACATAAAAGTGACATTAATATTTTATAGATCCTTCTTTTGCAAAAATCACAGCCTCTAGTCGCTTCCTGTAGCTTTTAATGAGTTCCTGGATCCTGGATGAAGGTATATTTGACCATTCCTGTTTACAAAACAATTCCAGTTCAGTTAAGTTTGATGGTCGGCGAGCATGGACTGCACGCTTCTAATCATCCCACAGATTTTCAATGATATTCAGGTCTGGTAACTGGGATGGCCATTCCATAACATTGTAATTGTTCCTCTGCATAAATGCCTAAGTAGATTTGGAGCGGTGTTTTGGATCATTGTCTTGCTGAAATATCCATCCCCTGCGTAACTTCAACTTCGTCACTGATTCTTGCACATTATTGTCAAGAATCTGCTGATACTGAGTTGAATCCATGCAACTCTCAACTTTAACAAGATTCCCGGTGCCGGCATTGGCCACACAGCCCCAAAGCATGATGGAACCTCCACCAAATCTTACTGTGGGTAGCAAGTGCTTTTCTTGGAATGCCGTGTTTTTTTGCCTCATTGCATAACGTCTTTTTGTATGACCAAACAACTCAATCTTTGTTTCATCAGTTCACAGGACCTTCTTCCAAAATGTAACTGGCTTGTCCAAATGTGCTTTTGCATACCTCAGGCGACTCTGTTTGTGGCGTGCTTGCAGAAACGGCTTCTTTCGCATCACTCTCTCATACAGCTTTTCCTTGTGCAACGTGCGCAGTATTGTTGACCGATGCACATTGACACCATCTGCAGCAAGATGAAGCTGCAGGTCTTTGGAGGTGGTCTGTGGATTGTCCTTGACTGTTCTCACCATTCTTCTTCTCTGCCTTTCTGATATTTTTCTTGGCCTGCCACTTCTGGGCTTAACAAGAACTGTACCTGTGTTCTTCCATTTCCTTACTATGTTCCTCACAGTGGAAACTGACAGTTTAAATCTCTGAGACAACTTTTTGTATCCTTCCCCTGAACAACTAAGTTGAATAATCTTTGTTTTCAGATCATTTGAGAGTTGTTTTGAGGAGCCCATGATACCACTCTTCATAGGAGATTCAAATAGGAGAACAACTTGCAAAGTGGCCACCTAAAATACCTTTTCTCATGATTGGATACACCTGCCTATGAAGTTCAAAGCTCAATGAGGTTACAAAACCAATTTAGTGCTTCAGTAAGTCAGTAAAAAGTAGTTAGGAGTGTTCAAATCAAGAAATTGATAAGGGTGCCCATACTTTTGCATCGGTCAAATTTTGGTTAAATGCGGATTGCACATTTTCTGTTAGTACAATAAACCTCATTTCAATCCAGAAATATTACTCAGTCCATCAGTTATTAGATATATGAAACTGAAATAGCTGCTGCAAAAACCCAAATTGTTATAAAGAAAAAAGGTTAACATTAATAGGGGTACACAAACTTTTTCATATGACTGTATATGAGTTTTCCTGTATGCATTTTGCCTGTTGAATTATCTACCTCCATAATATTGAAGACATTTGCTTGAATGCCTATTAGCTTTCCTGGACTAAATTTGGCCACTGATTTATTATCTGATTTTATTGAAGATTGTTGCCCAATGTTTTGTCCATGGCTTTGAATGGATACTGTGTGGGTTTATCCACTATTATAAACCATTCATGAACTTTTTTTTTTGTTATTTATTTTAGCTTTGTGGATTTTTGTATTTATTGAATTAGATCCACTTTTTATATTTGCGTGTTTGTATTGCATTTATATGTTTCTGTACTTTTCTGTATGTTTATTATTGTTATGGATATATAATGCGGACATGTGTTGTGCACATACACAGGTCAGATAAATGCATTTATGCCTACAAACTATACTTTTTTGGAAAGATTTTTTGTTTTATATGTAAATATTTTTTTTTTGTTTCCATTAGGCAATAAATCCAACTAGTGTTTGTTCATGTCATGTATGTTCCATGGCGATGTCTTGGGTATTGTTGGTTGTGAGAGTTATCTCACCTTTTGTGTATTTGTCTAATTAAATATTTAGTATTTAATGCATTCTAACATGTAGAGACATGTCAGGATTAAGAGCGGTTTTACATTTGAAATGCGTAGCCTTCTTTCTACTGTGCTGTTTTTACTTTTTTAGGATTTGGAATAAAGTTGTGCTTTTCAATATAATATTTATGTAGATGCTTTCTTCTTTTTATCACTCACTAACAATACCTACAATTTGATTGACTGCATAATTTTGAGCAGGCTATGAAAACTCTAGTTCACTAGCAAATTTCCAGCAGGCAGTAATAACAATACTTAGAACTGTGATTGACTGGGTAATTGGGAGCAGACTGAATAATAGCTATTTAGATCATTCAGTGGCAACTCTTTACCAGGCACTGACAAGTATGTACCCTATTACTATCATGAAATGCCGATTTGTGGCACACACCTTTCCCTACACTGCACGTCCCTATTCTACACTATTACTCTACTGTCTATCTCGACTACCTAGCATTAAATCTCTAGCTAAGCTAACTGTGTAGCAGCCCTGGTGGCAGCACCTTTCCTAACATTTAACATTCACAAAATAGCACCAACACCGCATGTCCACAATTTAAATGCAAATGGACATGTGACTTAGGCAACCAATGACACAAGTCCTTGTGTCTGAACCTTGTGGATGTTTGCTGCACCGTGATTGGCTGCAAAAACATCCATACAGTTAACAAAAAAAAAATGGTGATGCTTTTGTCTGGTTTCTCCTGAGTCCCCACCCCTCTATTCATTAAACACACACCCCAATTCACCATACACCAGTCTAATCCTATACAAAAGCATAACATGTTATTAAAAATATATTTTTTAAAACGCTATCAGTGATCAAACAAAACTGAACATTGCCGACTTTTGAAGAAATGGCTCAGGGTTACTGAGCCCAAACAAACAAGCTAAGGCTTGCACCAAATTTGAAATTGGCGAACCTTTATCGAACAGGTTTGCTCATCTCTTTCTTGAACATTGAGGGTTTATTTTTATTTACTAATTTGGTGAACGAGGGCATCGGGGACAGTTTGTTCAAATAAACTATTTATTGCTAGTGTGTGTTTATTTTTTAACTGTTACCTTACAGGGTTTGTAATGGGGGTGTCTGATAAATGCCTATTCATGACTAACCCCTGGGCTTGATGTTAGCTTTCAATTCACAGCTGCTATCAAGCTCAAAAATATTACCCCGAGTCCCACCACATCAGGGCAATCGGAAAGAGCCCTGCAAAGTGTTAGAATGGGGCAGCTATGGGCTGCTATTTTTAGGCTTTGAAGGGGTCAAATAATCACGGACCCTCCCAGCCCGATAATACAGTGTTCTGCTTTATCTTGGTGGGTTATCAAAAAGAGGAAGGATCCCACACGATTTTTTAAATTATTTATTAAAATAATTTAAAAAAATGGAGTGGTATCCCCTCTACGTTTGATAACTAACCAACCAAGGTAAATCTGACAGCTGAGTGTTGCAGCCCGCCATGGTCTGCTTTACCTGTGCTGGTTTTCAAAAGTAGCCAGGAACCCACATCATTTTTTTTCTTTATTGTTCACAGCAGCATACAGGCAACTGCCGCATGCAGTAAAGTTTGTTGATTGGATATGCTGCAGCCTTTCAACAAACTTTATTGACATACAAACAGTACCCAAATTACAAATGTGGAAACAGACTTTTTTTAAAAATTCATGTTCAAGTCCGAGACACAGGCAACTTTAACGTTCGAGTTCGCTCATCCCTAAACATGTCTAGAGATGAGTGAACTGGAACTGTATAGTTAGGGGTTCATGCCAAACACGGACTTTTAAAAAAACTCAGTGTCTGAGTTTGGAGTTTGGGTGTTGTTTGAATGCTAACCACTCGATTGAGCATCAGAGTGCTTGGGTGCGGCTCTCACTGGGTGTACAAACAATGCTTCCATATGCTGTGTTCAAAAAGAAAACAATCCCTCCCCCAGATATAATTTAGTTATGGCTGGTTCAATGTGGGCAGAGAGCCGAACTGTTCAATCATTGACTTCCAATGGGGTTTTGACTCATGGATCAATTTGTTATTGTACAGCTTCAAATTTGGTATTAAAATTACTACACGCCTGATTCATCAAGGAGCTTTTGCTTGTTTTCTGGCATGAAACACCTTAAAATGTGGCAACTCAAACTTGTATGTACATTTTTTTGGCTTTTAGCATTTTTATACAAGTATTGGTTGGATCTTTCTAAGTGGATAGAGCATAGATGGAGTATGGTGAGGCAATCCCAACAAATTCATTCACATTTGCAACCTATATTAACTATAGAAGTCATAATTTGTCCTCTAAATCTGCAGATGATTACGAATAGCTTGAATAAGCATTTGTATTTTGTACTGAGGATTGCATTTAGCGCAGTTCACATAAAATTAGAAATTAATATGTTGCAAAATTCTTCTACAAGTATTTTTAGCACGATAAACAAATCTGCAGCGTTTGCTCATTTTCCTTTGCAGTTGAAATTGCAGATAAACTATTTTTAAACATCAGGTTTCCTTGTCATGGAAAAGAAAAGAAAAAAGGCATCACAGTGCAAATACAAAATGAAATAATGAGTACATATTATTAACTGTCATGCACGGGAATGAGCGATAATTATGATCAATAATTAGTTCCTTTAGCGGCTACTCCATATTCTGATAGTTTTGGATTGATGCAGAGGCACCGTTCCAAGATCTTTTTGAGCAACATTTAAAAAAGACAGTGTTTCATTTATATATTGTCTAAATTGAACTTATCGCTGTGCATAATAAGGTTGAGCCTTCCCGTAACCATATTCAACATAAAACAGCTTCAGAGGACAATGAATTAATTCTAAAGCTATGTATATAATACAGTACGGGAAGTAGTACATTTCCAAAACCAGTTAAAGATAAAATCCTTGACATAAATGAGTGCAAAATTGTAAAGTCCTAATAGTATTTGGAACACATACAGTGTCGTGAAAAAGTATTCATACCCCAAGAACTTTTCCATATTTTTTCATGTTACATCCCCAAACTTAAATGTATATTATTGGGATTTTATGTGATATACCAATGTGCCGCCCCCGCAATAGTCGACGGGCTGTTCGGACCCGGATCCACAGTGGCTCGAGGAGTCTCCGAATCCGAGGCGGGGTCGCGCGGCTACTTCGGAAATAAAAAGAGGGGGAATGTGTTTTGGGTGGTGAATGGGATAATGTTCGTGACGTCACCCACGGTGCGTGGTAATGTGAGAGACCACCGCTGCTGTTGGGGAGCCTAGTGACGATGTTGAAGCAGCAGGATGTTTAACCCCTCCGTGGGTAGGGGGTTTGGTGTCCCGGGGCCCGGTGATGGAATGGAGTGGGGAACCTGTCAGGGGTGAAGGGATATCCGGTACTCACACAGTCCAAAGTCACTAACGCTGACACCAGGTAAACCAAACTCTTGAATGCTCTGCTTCTCTTGGTTGAGCATGCTGGGTCCGTGCCCCTTTGGTGTTGCTGGTTTGTCTGAAGCCTTGTCCCTTGGCATTGTGTGTAAATTGGTGGATCCCTTTCGCCTAAGACTACTCAGGTACCGCTCACCTGTGTGGCTAGCAAGGTGAGCCTGCTCTCAGGGTTCACGCTTGGGATTTTCTGGACGATTTTGGGAAGTCATATCCCCCTCTTTGCGCTAGTACCCTGATTCAGGAGCAGGTGGGGAACGGTTCCTGAAGACTCCGTTCCCGTCGGCTGCGTGAAGCTACTTCCCAGCCTAGGGTCCGCGTACCCCATCGTGCCCTGGCCCCTGCCCGTTTGTAGCACAAGGCAGCCGGCCTGCTCTCTGTAGCAGCACCATACCCCCTGTCACTACCCCCTGCGACCAGTGTTCCAGCTCCTTCTGGCCAGGCCAACGTCTGGCACCTGGGACGGGTACAGGAGCCCAGCTCCACAGCGTGACCTGCACTGTCAACGCTGTCTCACTGCTCAACTCTACTCAACTCAACTACTGACATCTCTGCCCTCCCTCTTCCATCCCCCATCTGGGTGGCCCTATTCCCCTCAGGCTGCCCAATGGGTGGTTAGTGGGTGTGGTGCAGAGTGTTCCTCAGGATTTATGTACACCTGTTGGTAGCAATACCAAATTGACAGGGCCCGTAACCAAGGAGGAGTGGGTACTATGCAGAAGGGCAGATTGCAGGGCATCCTTGTGACGACTTGATAGGCCAGAGCGTCACACCAACACTAAGTAGCAAGTATTTTTGAAGTATAAAGAAATGTATACATGGTTTTGTAAATATTTTAAAATTGTAAATCTGAAAATTATAAAAACTGTATTCAGTCCCCTGAGTCAATAGTTTATTGGACCATATTTCACTGCAATTACTGCTGCAAGCCTTTTGGGGTATGTTTCTACCAGCTCAAAAAAAAGGTGAAATATTTGCCCACTTCTTGTTGATAAATAGCTCTAGCTCAATGACATTGGATGGAGAGCATCTGCAAAAAGCAATTTTTAAAAGTATTCACACACTCACAATGGGATTTAGGTGTTTTTTTCTTAACTTGACCATTCAAAGGGAAGCTGGTCAGAGTTGATGCAAAAATTGCTAGAGCTAAATTCAAGTCAATGCTGGAGGAAAACCTGTAAAAAGCTGCAAAAAACTTGAGACTGGGGCATAGGTTCACCTTCCAGCAGGACAATAACCCTTCACATACAGCCAGAGCTGCAATGGATGGTTTAGATCACAGTCTAGTCACAGTCCAGACCTAGATCCTATTGAGAATCTGTGACAAGACTTTTAAATTGCTGTTCACAGACATCTCCATCCAATCTCATTAAGCTGGAGCTATTTTACAAAGATGAGTAGGCAAAATGATTAGATGTGCAAAGCTGGTGGAGACATACCCCAAAAGACTTGCAGCCATAATGTCACGCTTGTCTCCTTGTTTTTGGAGACTAGTGGCAGCTTGAGGAATGAAGTCCCTTATCTCTATCTGGGACTCTGCATTTAAATGTTGTTTCATTTCCTTTGGTACTGAAGTAGTTACATGACAGTTTTTCTGCTAGCAGCTCTCCTGCAGTTAAGGTCATCTACAGCTGTTCTGTAGACAAACCCCCCTTCCTGCTTAAATAGCTTGGTCTCCTAGCAAGCTTTGCTGACTATACAAAGCCATTTGTAAGAAAGCTGCATTGGTGGATGTAAGCTGCCATGGAGTCTCCAGGAGTCGTATCCTGTCCATTTTTTTTATTTATCCCCTGTTTATCTCTCCTACTCTCTTGTCTCTTTAGTGTAGTGGTGGGTCTGGTGAACCTCACCTGCCTCTCACTAATCAGGGCCTCTATAGGGTTTCTTATGGACTCAGAGTGCTAATGGACAACAGTCCTGGAAACTGTATAGGGACTGATTAGGAGAGCAGGAACAGCTCAGGTGAGGTTAGGAGGTGTCCATCTACCCTCTCACTAGTCCAAGGGCCCACCTTTGTCATTGTGTTCCCGGTGTTCCACCCTTGTTTGTGGTGTTTTTTAGGTGTGTTTTTCATTGTGTGTCAGACCTCGGTTTATTGGAACACATTCGCCATGCGTATTGCGTGACATGTAATTGTAGCAAAAGTTGGTCCTAAAAAGAATTGACTCGGAGCTGAAAAACATGGAAAATTGTGGATTAGCTCACGGCATATAAATAGTTTTTTTAAGGCCCTCTGTCCAATACTGTAAGAATCATAAACATTGTAAAAATAAAAAGATAAATTACAGCATACAAAAAATGATATTTATCATTACATAAAGCCTATTGTACACTGTTGTACCACATTTGTAATATGATCCATTATCAATTAAATAGAGAGGAGTCCTGTACTTGGGACCTGCTCTGCTAGTCATAGCCTACTGTTGCTCAGATATAAACGGCATCTCTCATTCTGAATGGCCCATCATATGCATGCACTACACGAACAGGCCATTTAGGTCTTCATTCTGTTTACCATTTTATACACTGTGTGCAGAATTATTAGGCAAGTTGTATTTTAGAGGATTTTTTTTATTATTGATCAACAACTATGTTCTCAATCAACCCAAAAGACTCATAAATATCAAAGCTTAATATTTTTGGAAATTGGAGTGTTTTTTTTTAGAATTTGGCTATTTTAGGAAGATATCAATTTGTGCAGGTAACTATTAATGTGCAGAATTATTAAGCAACTTAATAAAAACCAAATATATTCCCATCTCACTTGTTTATTTTCACCAGGTAAACCAATATAACTGCACAAAATTTAGAAATAAACATTTCTGACATGCAAAAACAAAACCCCAAAAAATTAGTGACCAATATAGCCACCTTTCTTTATGATGACACTCAACAGCCTACCATCCATAGATTCTGTCAGTTGCTTGATCTGTTTACGATCAACATTGCATGCAGCAGCCACCACAGCCTCCCAGACACTGTTCCGAGAGGTGTACTGTTTTCCCTCCCTGTAGATCTTACATTTTATGAGGGACCACAGGTTTTCTATGGGGTTTAGATCAGGTAAACAAGGGGGCCATATCATTATTTTTTCATCTTATAGACCTTTACTGGCAAGGCACGCTGTGGAGTAGTTGGATGCATGTGATAGAGCATTGTCCTGCATGAAAATCATGTTTTTCTTGAACAATACCGACTTCTTCCTGTACCACTGCTTGAAGAAGTTGTCTTCCAGAAACTGTCAGTAGGTCTGGGAGTTGAGCTTCACTCCATCCTCAACCCAAAAAGGTCCCACAAGTTCATCTTTGATGAGACCAGCCCATACCAGTACCCCACCTCCACCTTGTTGGCGTCTAAGTCAGAGTGGAGCTCTCTGCCCTTTACTAATCAAGCCTCTGGCCCATCCATTTGGCCCATTAAGAGTCACTCTCATTTCATCAGTCCATAAAACCTTTGAAAAATCAGTCTTAAGATATTTCTTGGCCCAGTCTTGATGTTTTATCTTATGTTTCTTGTTCAAAGGTGGTCGTTTTTCAGCCTTCCTTAGATTGGCCATGTCCCCGAGTATGGCACACCTTGTGCTTTTTGATACTCGAGTAACGTTGCAGCTCTGAAACATTGCCAAACTGGTGGCAAATGGCATCTTGGCAGCTTCACGCTTGATTTTTCTCAATTCATGGGCAGTTATTTTGCACCTTTTTTGCCAAACACGCTTCTTGCAACCCTGTTGGCTATTTGCCATGAAACGCTTCATTGTTCAGTGATCACACTTCAAAAGTTTGGCAATTTCAAGACTGCTGCATCCCTCTGCAAGGCATCTCACAATTTTGGTCTTTTCAGAGCCCATCAAATCTCTCTTCTGACTCATTTTGCCAAAGAAAAGGAAGTTGCCTAATAATTAAGCACACCTTATATAGGGCGTTTATGTCATTTCACCACACCCCTCCTCATTACAGAGATGCACATTACCTGATTCACTTAATTGGTAGTTGTCTCTCAAGCCTATACAGCTTGGAGTAGGACATGTATAAAAAGTATCATGTGATCAAAATACTCATTTGCCTAATAATTCTGCACACAGTGTATACTGCAGAGAAATGCAACATCCAGAAAGTGGAAAAGACACCAGGCGCAAGTGCGTGGGTTTCAGGATCCTACCTTGCAGCAATAATATCTCATGATTTACTAAAGCCAATTATAGGGGACTCTCACAGCCTATATAAGATGAGGACCAGTAAGAACATTTCTTTTGTGCATTGGAACAACACAAAAAAATATGAGAAAAAAAACAAATTGGACATAATTTCACACAAAACATAAAAAAATGGGCCTGACAAAATTGTTAGCACACTCAATTTAATATTTGGTTATACACCCTTTGGAATAATTAACTGCAATCAATCACTTCCTATAACCATCAACAAGCTTTTTTCAATTTTCAGAATTTTGGACCATTCTTTTTTTCTAACTGCTCCATATTTGAAGGTGCCTTCTCCCAACAGCAATTTTAAGATCTCTCCACAGGTATTCAATGGGATTTATATCTAGACTCATTGCTGACCACTTTAGAATTTTGCATTGCTTTGTTTACATTCATTTCTAGGTGCTTCTTGAAGTATATTTGGGGGTATTTGTCCTGCTGCACGACCCATTAGCTAGGACTCAAACTCCGCTTTCTGACACAGTGCACTACATTGCAACCCAAAATCCCTTAGTAATCTTCAGATTTTATGATGCCTTGCACACAGCCAGGGCACCCAATGTCATGGGCAGCAAAACAACCCCAAAACATTTTGGAGCCTCCACCATATTTGACTCTGGGTATTATGCTCTTGTCTTTATAGGCCTCATACCATTTTCTGAAAACAGTAGAATGATGTGCTTTACAAAAAAGCTCTATCTTGATCTCATCTGTCCTCAATACTCTTTCCCAGAAGGATTTTGATTTATGTATGTACATGTTGGCAAAATGAAGTCTAGCTTTTTTATGTCTCTGTGTCAGCAGTTAGGCCATCCTTGGTCTCGTGCCATAGCGTTTAATTTCATTTAAATGTTCACTGCTTAAATTTCCCTGGAACTTGATTGAGGCTTACTATCCATCATCCAGCCTATCCTGCATTGCAACCTTTCATCATATTTTCTCTGCCATCCATGGCCAGGGAGAATAGCTACAGTGCAATGAAAAGTTTTTGATTATGTTGTGCACCATGGACAAAGGAACTTTACGATGTATGGATATGAACTTGTAATCTTGAGATTGCTGATATTTGTCAACAATTGTGTTTCTGAAATCCTCAGACCGTTATCTTCTCCTCTTTCTGTTTTCCATGCTCAGTGTGGCACACACAGACAACCAATGCATTCAGTGATTCAACTTCTCACCTTTCTATCTGGTTTCAGTTTGGATTTTCATATTGTCCACACCTGTTACTTTCCATAGGTAAGCTTGAATGAGCATTATGTGCTTGAAACAAAATTGTTTACCCAAAATTTTGGAAAGGTGCCAAAACGTTTGTCTTGCTCATTATTGCGGTTTTGTGTGAAATTGTGTCCAATTTGCCTTTTTTTTCAACTTTTTGTGTTGTTCCAATACACATAAAGGAAATAAACAAAAATTGACAAAACATGTAATGGCAATAATTTTCTGAGAGAAATCTTTTATTTTCTGAAGCAATTTCAAGTATGCCAACACTTTTGGCCATGGCAATATTTTAAGGCTTGATATGTTCTTTTAATTTATTGAATTGTGGTCTGACAGCTAAATGGTGCTCTCTCTATTTTATGCATGTCCAAAGAAGAAAAGGCACAAAGAGCAAAAAGAGGATCAGCAATACAAGTCCAGAGAAGAAAAGGCACTCACCGGAGATGCTGTGCAAGAGGCAGTTTATTCTCGTATCGAATTACATGTGAAGGCTGTGAGGGAGGGGGGGGCACAGGACACGGTGAACGATGGCCAGTTCACACCTCTACACGGCGCTTCTACGAGTCCACCTCAGACTTGAAGAAGGCGCGAAACGGCCGTCGTTCACCATGTCCTGTGCCCCCCTTCCCTCACAGCCTTCACATGTAATTTGATATGAGAATAAATAGCCTCTTGCACAGCATCTCCGGTGAGTGCCTTTTCTTCTTTGGACTTGTATTGCTGATCCTCTTTTTGCTTTAAGTGCACCACGGATGGCTGTTTTTTAAGATCCAAAATAGCAAATAGTCTAATTTATGCTTACCTGGTCTATGGTATTGTGAAGATTAAAAGGTGCAGAATTAATTTTCTCAAGCTAGTCTGAATAAGTGCCCAGCTTTTCCTTTCAAGGGAGAAAATTGGGTAAGACTGCTAATGGAGTCTTTGTTCAGGCTATCAGAGTCCGGTGCCGAATTAGCTGTATATCAGAGCTGATGTTAATGTATCAGACAATGATCACACAGACATGTTCTCTCTTTGAGCCAGCGTCACCCACTGAAACTCGTGTATTGGATAGATTCAATTATACAGTATGCATCATTGACCTTGAGACTAAAAGAGGGAGTATTTTACTCCTCAGTTTTTCCCAGCATGTTATGAAATATATCTCTGTTCGTTATACATTCTTTCTGTGTGAAGCTACTGATAAGACTTTTGCTCATCATTATGAAGGCTTTTTCATTGTTTGTACATCTGTTCACTTATTCTTGGTAACCCCTTCATGACTATACAGCTTAGAATTATATTATAGATCTGTGCAATTGCTATATAGACACACAGATAATTATGCAACTACATCTACATTTTGATTATTTACATACACAGATATTCTTATTACGTTTGAACAAACAATATATAGCTTAGGCCACCTCCACATTCCTACTACAGATTTTCTAATCTCTCTATTTTATATGCAGCAGTGTGTACATTAAGCATAGCTTGTTCTCTTCACACTAAATCACCATTCTTTGCCCCTGTGCGTTCCTTCAAGGGGACTTGAAGATGGGTACAAGGAATGAGAGAGCACCCAAACTGAGAGTGTGTGTGCCTTTTCAGCTCCTGCATTGTCAGTGCAAATGTGCAAGTCCAGTGATTCAGTTCAGGCAGTGATCACTCTGGGCAAGTGAGTGCTGTAAATCAAGCTAAGGCCGGAGATACACTTGCGATTGACTCACGTGTGACTAGTACAAGTCTCGCATCGCATCACCCGGCACGGCCTGCTACTCTATGGACAGGAGCATCTGGTGAACTGCGAGACTCGCATGAGTCACGCGTGGGTCAATTGCAAGTGTGACTCCGGCCTAAAGGAAGGTGTGTGCGGTATATTGATTTATTGAATTGTGGATTGAACTCTTGGCCACATAAAGGTTGCACCAAGGAATCCTCAATATACAGAGTGGATGCTCTACAAGAAATAAACAGCGATGAGTGCAGAGTGTTTTGTAAAATGATGCGGGTGAGTGTATGATCGCACTCACCTTCACTGTGGGTAAATCAAGCTTCAATTTTGGACCAATGAGTGAAATGATGTCTATAGTTTGAGGTGTTCTTTAAATGAAAAGAATAACAAATAACTACTGTATCCTGATTGTTTGTATGTATTCAGTGCAAGAGCAATCAAAATTATTAACTGAATGTAAATTAACAAGGCAATAGATAGTTAGATTTATATGCTCATTACAATCTGGCTCCTCTCGTCTCAAGAGCATCAGTGACAGGGAAAGTATATAGAGTCGCTCAGCAGGAGTTATATCATGATCAGTTTAAAAATAAACACATGCACTCCTGTGGAGTCTTCTCTTATTTATTGACTTTGCGGGTGGTGTAGAGAATACATTTTTGTATGGACTTTGTAATTCATTTCACATTGCTTAGTATAATTTAGATAAATAATGAACTTGTCTATTGAACAAATTAACATTTTCATTAGGAGTTTCTTATTAAACTTTATTTGATATTTTTTACTCTTTGTTATTTCTACTTCCCACCAGAAACCCTTACATGCAGGTGATCACTAGAGTTCAAGTCCTCTCTGAAGAGGCAATTTGCATACCTAATTTAGTAGAAGAGCATTGCAAGGCATTTAAAGGGAATCTGTCACCAGGTTTTTGCCACCTAATCTGAGAGCAGCATAATGTAGGGGCAGAGATCCTGATTCCAGTGATATGTCACTTACTGGGCTGCTTAGAGTAGTTTTGATAAAAGCACTGTTTAATCAGAAGTAGATTATCATTAGAGGACTACTTGGCTTGCTGACAGGTAGCCCAGCATATTTATGAGTTCTGTATAACTGCTAGATCTGCAGCAGAGAAAACAATGATTTTATCAAAATGACAGCAAACATCTTAGTAAGTGACACATCACTTGAATCAGAGTCTCTGTCTCTACATTATGCTTTTTTCAGATGAGGTCCCTTTAGGTCTCCTTATACTAGTATGAAACGTTTCACCAGGAGAAACCTCACCCCTTAGATCCAACTGCTCAGGAAGTGACACTGAGACAGTGCAGTCAGTTCTTCTCCCGCTCTTTTCACTATGTAGCGCCTCCTCTTTGGAGGCGAGGTCAGCATCTCTCTGCACACAAACATAATTTAAATATACTATTATCTTTTCTGGTTTCTCTCAACACTTGAACTTGCAAACATCCTGTTCATGCTTTTGGTCTAGCAGTGAGCTACAGTTCACAATGAGAAAGATAGGAGAATTTGTTACTTGAGCTATATTGCAGTGAAACCAGAAGCAGATTATACAGGTACTAAAGGTCCAGTCACACTAAGCAACTTACCAGCGATCCCAACAACGATAGGGATCGCTGGTAAGTTGCTAGGAGGTTGCTGGTGAGATGTCACACTGCGACGCTCCAGCGATCCCACCAGCAACCTGACCTGGCAGGGATCGCTGGAGCGTCACTACACAAGTTGCTGGTGAGCTCACCAGCAACCAGTGACCAGCCCCCAGCGCCGCGTCGAAGATGCTGCGCTTGGTAACTAAGGTAAATATCGGGTAACCAACCCGATATTTACCTTGGTTACCACTGCACGGAGCTACACGTGCAGAGAGCAGGGAGCAGCGCACACTGAGCGCTGGCTCCCTGCTCTCCTAGTTACAGCACACATCGGGTTAATTACCCGATGTATGCTGCAGCTAAATGTGCACAGAGCAGGGAGCAGAGCACAATGCTTAGCGCTGGCTCCTTGCTCTCCTAGTTACAGCACACATCGGGTTAATTAACCCGATGTGTGCTGCAGCTAAATGTGCACAGAGCAGGGAGCAGCGCACAATGCTTAGCGCTGGCTCCTTGCTCTCCTAGTTACAGCACACATCGGGTTAATTAACCCGATGTGTGCTGCAGCTACATGTGCACAGAGCAGGAGCCGGCACTGACAGTGAGAGCGGAGGAGGCTGGTATCAAAGGTAAATATCGGGTAACCAAGGACAGGGCTTCTTGGTTACCCGATGTTTACATTGGTTACCAGCCTCCGCAGAAGCCGGCTCCTGCTGCCTGCACGTTTAGTTGTTGCTGTCTCGCTGTCACACACAGCGATCTGTGCTTCACAGCGGGACAGCAACAACTAAAAAATGGCCCAGGACATTCAGCAACAACCAACGACCTCACAGCAGGGGCCAGGTTGTTGCTGGTTGTCACACACAGCAACATCGCTAGCAACGTCACAAAAGTTGTTCGTTAGCAGCGATGTTGCTAGCGATGTTGCTTAGTGTGACAGGGCCTTTAGAGATATATCTGTACATACCAGTGCATTTCTATGTCCCTGTATTCTATAGGTGAAGAAACAATAAAGCTGTATCAAAAAATGACTTAAGGAAACCAAAAATGATGAAGGGTTATACTAAAATGTGAAAATGTGCATTGGGTCCTGACATCATTCCAGCAGGAAAAGAACATATATGGGAAAATAAATATACTTGGAGCTGATTGCACATACATATATTTATACAGTGTGTGTGTATATACACATATATATATATATATATATATATATATATATATATATATATATATACAGTACAGACCAAAAGTTTGGACATACTTTCTCATCTCTAGAACACCTGTTAAGAGGAAACTTTGTACAGCAGGCCTTCATGGTAAAATAGCTGCTAGGAAACCACTGCTAATGACAGGCAACAAGCAGAAGAGACTTGTTTGGGCTAAAGAACACAAGGAATGGACATTAGACCAGTGGAAATCTGTGCTTTGGTCTGATGAGTCCAAATTTGAGATCTTTGGATCCAACCACCATGTCTTTGTAGAAAAGGTGAACAGATGGACTCTACATGGCTGGTTCCCACCGTGAAGCATGGAGGAGGAGGTGTGATGGTGTGGGGGTGCTTTGCTGGTGACACTGTTGGGGATTTATTCAAAATTGAAGGCATACTGAACCAGCATGCCTACCACAACATCTTGCAGCGGCGTGCAATTCCATCCGGTTTGCGTTTAGTTGGACCACCATTTATTTTTCAACAGGACAATGACCCCAAACACACCTCCAGGCTGTATAAGGGCTATTTGACTAAGAAGGAGAGGGATGGGGTGCTACGCCAGATGACCTGGTCTCCACAGTCACCAGACCTGAACCCAATTGAGATGGTTTGGGGTAAGCTGGACTGCAGAGTAAAGGCAAAAGGGCCAACAAGTGCTAAGCATCTCTGGGATCTCCTTCAAGACTGTTGGAAGACCATTTCCGGTGACTACCTCTTGAAGCTCATCAAGAGAATGCCAAGAGTGTGAAAAGCAGTAATCAAAGCAAAAGGTGGCTACTTCGAAGAACCTAGAATATAAGACATATTTTCAGTTGTTTCACACTTTTTTAAGTATTTCATTCCACATGTTGTAATTCATAGTTTGATGCCTTCAATGCGAATCTACAATTTTCAGAGTCATGAAAATAAAGAAAACTCTTTGAATGAGAAGGTGTGTCCAAACCTTTGGTCTGTACTGTATGTATATATATATATATATATATATATATATATATATATATATATATATATATATTCTGCTATTTATGTGAATGCAGTTGCTCACCTTACTCATCTCATTAGTAATTACATTCATATCAAGCATCCTGGAAGCTGAGTTGCCTTCTTTTTTTGTCACACTATTTATTTTGTATACATACTTATTTATGATAATACTCACTGTTGATATTTCTTCTGCACAGTGCTCCTTACAGCTCCTATCTATTTCTGCGGGTTTTGTGTTGCCCTTAAAAATTTTGTGATTCATTTTAATCTTTTTTTATTTATATTCAATAAAGATCTACCTTTTTTATTAGTTTTTGCTTCCTTACATCATTTTTTGCTATCTTTTTATTGTGGATTCATAGACTATTTCCCTATTTACATTGTCCATTATTGATGCACTATATATAAATAGAAGTAAAAGACATTTACTATTTACAAATTTCATAACTATCATATTGTATAAGAATTGCATCTTTTTTTGGTTGAATTTTGATAACCTAGGTGAATAAATAATTAGATTGTTTTGTTCCTGTAAAATTACTAAAATAATTATAAAAAAAAACAATTTCAAAACTGTGAATTTCTTTCTCATTACAAAACTGTTTTTTGTGTGTTTCGGGGACTTCAACCCACAGCCTCTACAGTTGTAGAATTGTCCTCAACCTACAAGCCACAGACTCTTCTGATGCCAGTGGGAGAACTTTATATAGTTGGAGCTGCTTTGCAGTTGCTGGCTCCACAGACCAATTAATTTGTTACATAGAGATCTATTCTACATAGCAGTACATTTCTATGTCCCTATATTCCGAAAGGATAATAAAGTTATTTTTTTTTTTATCTATAAAATTACTAATAAATAAAAATAAATAATTTTTTTAATACACTTTTTCAAAGAATAAGCATCCCAAATCCGCAAATTTCATGGACTTATTTGGTGTCCTTGCAATTGTAATGACCCAAACTACACAGAGATCAGATTATTTATGGTTATTGGTAAATAGCATAAAAACATGGCAGGATTGATTGTTTTTCTCTATTGACCCCCTCAAAAAAAGTACTGCTCTGACCTTATTCACATGTAGCATAAATGATGCATATTTTTATACCGCTTCTTTCTACTGCTTTTTTTCTGTATAGTTTCTGCTGGTGTCCACACCCCACAATGCATTAACAATCTTCTCTGATTTTTAAGTGTTTGCTGATTTTCCTTTATGCATTTTCCTGCTTATTTGATGCGTTTGTGATGCAGATGTGAATTCACCTTGTCTTTGTGGAGCCTAAAAAGAAACACATATAAAAAATAACAAATATTAATAAACACTTAAAAAAGTGGCTTCTCACCTGCATCAGAAATGCATGAAATAAAGGTGAAAAGGCATAAATAAAATGCAGCAAAAATAAAATAACCAAAGAAGATTGTTATTATTTAGTTTCCCGAATTCTGTTATTATGTAGTGTGCTGTGCAAATTAATTGGGACAAAGCATTTTTTAAGTAAAATCGTAAGTTGGTTACCAGTCAGTGATTCAAACAAGTTTTAACTGCTTTGAACAGGTGTGAGTCTACAACCTTGAGTAACAAAATGTGGTTTGACTGGTTTTAGTCAAAAAATAACAGCTAGCTGCCCCCTCAACTTCAGTTGAGAGCTTGTTTCTGTGACGAGTGGTTTAGTGTAATTTTTCTCTCAGTGTGATTCGTGCCTGTAAAAATGGATGTTGCGCCACGGAAGAGGTCTAGAATTATTACTCTTAATGAACATACAAGTCTGACTGTAAGAGAAATCGCTTCCATATCGTATTGATATTAGCAATTCAACTGTACGGCAAATGCTTCTGGAAGTTGGTTGGAGGGCAACAAAGCCAGTAAAGAAACAACTTCTGACATCTCCAACTAAGGCAAAATGACTCGCATGGGCAAAAATATGTAAATCTTGGACAACTAACCAGTGGAAAAATGTAATTTTCAGTGATGAAACCCATCTTTTTGTTCAAGGATGCAGAGCAAGTGTTGTTGTCACGCTCCCCGGTTCCTCTGCCATGCTCCCCGGCTCCCCTGCCATGCTCCCCGGCTCCCCTGCCTTGCTCACCGGCTCCCCTGCCACGCTTCCCCGCTCCCAGGTTACGCTCCGCCGCTCCCGTGCCAGGCTTCCCGGTCCCCCGCTCCACAGCCTTCATGCCCCATCACCTGCGGTCCCCAGGCAGCCCGGTCCCCGCTCCCGGCGCCCATCGGTAACGCTGAGCCAGCCCGGCACTCCTGCCTCCTGTGCACCGCTCCCTGCTCTGGCTTCTGGCACCCGGGCCTCGCGCATGCGCATTAGGGCGCGCGCGCGGTCATTGACCCTCTCTTAAAGGGCCAGTGTCCTCCAACAGGATATTGAAGAATCAGGTACAGGGTATATAGGGGGATCCTTTCCAAGTGGGCGTGGCCTGTTCTTCGTGTTTGCTAAGCTAGGAGTCAGGTCTCCTTGTGTCTTGTGCCTTACTTACCTATCTCTCTTGTAGAGTCGCTCCTGTCTCGCCAACCGGTCCTGACGACTCCCGAACCCCGAACGGTGACTGCCTGCCATCCCGTCAGTCCCTACCATCTCCGATCCCTGGATCCGTGTGGTGACTCACCTTCTCGCTCCGTTGGTTCCGGATTCTGCCTGACATCATCTCGGCCTCCAAACCTGAGCTCCGTCACCCGGACTACCTTCAGAGACTCCGTGGTCCCAGGGACTTCTTCACTCCACTCCTCTGAACGGACTGTCCTGCTACCTGTAGTGCTCCGGCTACCGGGCACCTTGCCCTCGGTGAGGTGTTCAGCCCAGTGGATCCACCCCCTGGGCCTACCCGTCCTCCTGGTTCTAACAGTAAGAACAGGCCATGAATCCCGCCGAAGCACTAGCAGCCCAGCTGGGCAACTTGCAGCAGGAACTCGGACGACAGCGCGAGACCCAGTCCCACATGCTGGCCTTCATGCCCTCGGTGGATACCCACCTGAACATGCTGCAAGCAACTGCCACGTCCCTGGCATCTCAGGCTACTACAGCACAGACCACGGCCACAGTTCCCGTAGCGGCTACCTCGGAAGCTTCTAAACTCCGCTTGGCCTCTCCTCCCCGCTATGCCGGAGATCCCAAGACCTGCAGAGGATTCTTAAATCAGTGCTCCCTCCACTTTAAGCTGCTTCCGCACCTGTTTGCCTCTGACCAAGCCAAGGTGGCGTTTGTGATGTCCCATCTGGAGGGTGAGGCACTGGCCTGGATGAACCCCTTGTGGGAGAAGGAGGACCCTGTAACTGCGAACATCCAGGACTTCCTTCAGGCGTTTAGAACCACCTTTGACGAACCCGGACGTGCCGCCGCATCCGCCTCATCACTCCTCAGGCTACGTCAGGGGACGCTGACGGTGGGGCAGTATGCCATCCGCTTTCGCACCTTGGCCTCAGAATTGGGGTGGAACAATGAAGCCCTCACCACCACCTTCTGGGAAGGATTCTCCAGTCGTATTAAGGACAAGCTGGCAGGCCACGATGTTCCTTCCACACTGGATGCCCTAATTGCATTAGCCACCCGTGTGGACCTCAGATTCCAGGAACGATCCAAAGAGGTGTCCCGCGAGAGACGTCCGATACGGCATTCCTCTCCTCCGCAGAAGCCCGTCGTACCTCAGTCGGCATCGTCTGACATCTCTGTCCATGAATCCATGCAGATTGACCGTCTGAGGCAGTCCGAACAACGCCGAGCAGAACGGCTCGCTAAGGGTCTCTGCTTCTACTGCGGAGAGGGCACACACCTGCTACGTTCCTGTCCAGAGAGTCCGGGAAACTCCAAAGCCTAGGGTTGGTAGGAGAGGCCACCCTAGGTGCTGGGACTCTCTCAGACCCGGTTACGTGGACCGTTCAAGTGACAACGGGAGAGACGCGGTTCACGGCAGAGGCGTACCTCGATTCCGGGGCAGCAGGCAATTTCATCCAGCAGGCCACGGTGGACAAGTACCAGGTGCCGGTTACTCCACTCGACAAACCCCTCGTGATTGCCTCTGTAGATGGGAGACCCCTCTCTGACACCATCTTGTGGATCACCAAGCCAGTAGGACTACGTATCGGTGCCCTGCACACTGAGAACATCACTCTCTACGTCCTCCCACACATGTCTCATCAAATCCTGCTGGGACTCCCCTGGTTACGGACACACGAACCGTCGGTCAGCTGGCGTACTGGTGAAATTACCCGATGGGGCTCCTCTTGCCACGAGAACTGCCTGAAGTCCATACAGCCCATCCGACGACCTCCGGTTCCGGAGTCCCTACCAGGACTGCCTTCGGCCTACTGGTCCTACGCGGACGTCTTTGATAAAAAGGAGTCAGAGGTACTGCCGCCACATCGACCTTACGACTGTGCCATCGACCTACTCCCGGGAACTACACCACCTCGAGGACGGATATATCCTTTGTCTCCTGCTGAAACAAGGGCCATGTCTGCCTACATCACTGAGAACCTGGCAAGGGGATTCATCCGGAGATCCTCCTCTCCTGCCGGAGCAGGCTTCTTCTTCGTTAAGAAGAAAGAGGGTGACCTACGCCCATGCATTGACTACCGGGGATTAAACCAAATCACCGTAAAAAATAAATACCCCCCTGCCGCTCATCCCCGAATTGTTTGATCGTCTTAGAGGAGCTCGTGTTTTTACCAAGTTGGATCTTCGGGGTGCCTACAACCTGGTCCGCATCCGCTCTGGGGACGAATGGAAGACCGCATTCAATACTCGCGATGGGCACTACAAATACTGTGTGATACCCTTCGGCCTGTGTAAGGCACCAGCAGTCTTTCAAGAATTGGTGAACGACGTGTTCCGGGACCTTCTCTACGTCTGTGTGGTGGTGTATCTGGATGACATCCTGGTCTTCTCTCCGGACCTCCAGACCCAAAGAGAGAACGTGCAGCTGGTACTACAAAGACTGAGAGAGAATCGTCTGTACGCCAAGTACGAGAAGTGTGTCTTCGAGCAGTCCTCTCTTCCCTTCCTGGGATACATAATCTCCGATACCGGTCTGCAGATGGACCCAGAGAAGGTCTCTTCCATTCTCAACTGGCCCCCTCCTTCCGGACTGAAGGCAATCCAACGGTTTCTTGGATTTGCGAACTATTACCGTCAGTTCATCCCTCACTTCTCTGCCCTGACTGCGCCTCTCTCCGCCTTGACCAAGAAGGGGGCTAATCCAAAGGACTGGTCACCTGCGGCCGACGCCGCATTTGGCTCCCTGAAACAGGCGTTTGCTTCCTCTCCTGTGCTCCACCGTCCTGAGTTAAACCGACAGTTCACCTTGGAGGTGGATGCCTCCTCCTCGGGAGCCGGAGCAGTGCTCATGCAGAAGTCCTCCTCTGGGAAGATGGTTACTTGCGGTTTCTACTCCAAGAGCTTCTCAGCGCCTGAACGCAACTACACCATCGGTGACCGAGAGCTATTTGCAGTCAAACTGGCTCTGGAGGAGTGGCGCTACCTTCTGGAGGGAGCAGTGTACCCCGTGATCATTTACACGGACCACAAGAACCTGGAATACCTGCGGTCTGCTCAGCGACTGAACCCACGACAAGCCAGGTGGTCCTTGTTCTTTGCCAGGTTCGATTTTCAGCTCCATTTTCGGCCCGCGGATAAGAATATGCGAGCAGATGCCTTGTCCAGGTCATTCGTGCCCATGGAACAGGAGGAGGAGACATCCCAGCCCATCATCTGCCCAAGTAACGTCATTCCGGTGGCCCCTGTCACCCTGGCCCAGATACCGCCCGGGAAGACCTATGTCTCTGAGACTGACAGACAAAAAGTGTTGCATTGGGGTCATGCCTCGAAAATAGCCGGCCATGCTGGTCAGAAGAGAACATGGAGTACAATTGTACGTCACTACTGGTGGCCATCCCTTCGCACGGACGTCGCGTCCTTTGTCTCAGCCTGCTCCTCTTGTGTCCGGAACAAGACGCCCAAACACCTGCCATATGGTCGCCTTCTGCCTCTGCCAATTCCCTCCTTTCCGTGGCAACACATTGCTATGGACTTTATTACAGACTTACCCTTGTCCGCCGGACACACAGTCATATGGGTCGTGGTGGATCGGTTCTCCAAAATGGCTCATTTCGTCCCTATGGCTGGATTGCCCTCTGCCCAGGAACTCGCTGACGCCTACATACAGCACATCTTCCGATTGCATGGCTTTCCTTCACACATTTTGTCCGACAGAGGAACTCAGTTTACCTCCCGCTTCTGGAGGGCCCTCTGCAAACATCTGGGAGTGGTTCTGGACTTTTCTTCAGCCTACCATACTCAGTCGAATGGCCAAGTGGAACGAGTCAATCAGATCCTGACCTCCTTCTTGCGTCACTACGTTAATACCCATCACGACGACTGGTCCACGCTTCTTCCTTGGGCTGAATTCTCCCATAACCACCACGTCAGTGAGTCCTCCTCCAGCTCTCCCTTCCATGTAGTTTACGGACTTCAGCCTTCCATCCCATTACCTGTATCTTCTTCCTCGTATGTCCCTGCTGCTGATGCTGTAGTCCGTGACTTTACAACAATTTGGGACTCTGTCAAGACGTCCCTTGGACGTGTTTCCCTGCGGATGAAGAGCCACGCAGACAAGAGGTGTCTGGATCCTCCGTGTTTCTCTCCAGGAGATCTGGTCTGGCTTGCTTCCAAGTACGTCCAATTGAAGCTACCATCATACAAGCTAGTTCCTCGCTACATCGGGCCGTTTAAAGTCATCAGCAAGATCAATGAGGTCTCCTACAAGCTGCAGCTCCAGGCCACGATGAGGATACCCAACTCCTTCCACGTCTCCCTGCTCAAGCAAGTTGTCCTTGGTCCCTTCTCCGCTGTTGCCAGTTCTTCTCCTCCTCCTATTGCTGATGATGACATCTATGCGGTAAGGGATATCGTGGCCATGAAGACCGTGCGGGGCCGACAGTTCTTCCTGGTGGACTGGGCTGGGTATGGTCCTGAGGATAGGTCCTGGGAACCCCTGGAGAATGTGGGTACTCCTCTGATATGTGCCTTCCTGTCCCGGTTGTGGGGAGGGGGGCGTGGGGGAGGGGGTACTGTCACGCTCTTCGGTTCCTCTGCCATGCTCCCCGGCTCCCCTGCCATGCTCCCCGGCTCCCCTGCCTTGCTCACCGGCTCCCCTGCCACGCTTTCCCGCTCCCAGGTTACGCTCCGCCGCTCCCGTGCCAGGCTTCCCGGTCCCCGCTCCACAGCCTTCATGCCCCATCACCTGCGGTCCTCAGGCAGCCCGGTCCCCGCTCCCGGCGCTCATCGGTAACGCTGAGCCAGCCCGGCACTCCTGCCTCCTGTGCACCACTCCCTGCTCTGGCTTCTGGCACCCGGGCCTCGCGCATGCGCATTAGGGCGCGCGCGCGGTCATTGACCCTCTCTTAAAGGGCCAGTGTCCTCCAACAGGATATTGAAGAATCAGGTACAGGGTATATAGGGGGATCCTTTCCAAGTTGGCGGGGCCTGTTCTTCGGGTTTGCTAAGCTAGGAGTCAGGTCTCCTTGTGTCTTGTGCCATACTTACCGATCTCTCTTGTAGAGTCGCTCCTGTCTCGCCAACCGGTCCTGACGACTCCCGAACCGCGAACGGTGACTGCCTGCCATCCCGTCAGTCCCTACCATCTCCGATCCCTGGATCCGTGTGGTGACTCACCTCCTCGCTCCGTTGGTTCCGGATTCTGCCTGACGTCATCTCGGCCTCCGAACCTGAGCTCCGTCACCCGGACTACCTTCAGAGACTCCGTGGTCCCAGGGACTTCTTCACTCCACTCCTCTGAACGGACTGTCCTGCTACCTGTAGTGCTCCGGCTACCGGGCACCTTGCCCTCGGTGAGGTGTTCAGCCCAGTGGATCCACCTCCTGGGCCTACCCGTCCTCCTGGTTCTAACAGTTGTTAGAAAAAGCAAAAATGAACCATTGCGAGCTGATCATATTCAACAAACTGTAAAAAACCCTCAAAAACAGATGTTTTGGGGCTTTTTTACAGCTGATGGTACAGGGAGCTTATTTCCTGTTGATGGTATGATGAATTCATCAAAATACATAGACATCTTAAAACATTTCATTGTGCTATTTATGCGTAAATTTGAAGGGATATTCCAACAAGATTTGGCTTCATGCCACAATTCCAAGTGTGTGAAGAATTTCCTGGAAGAAAATAATGTAAAAGTGCTGGACTGGCCTGGCAATTCTCCAGGCTTACATCCTATAGAAAATTTGTGGAGCATGGTGAAGAGACGTCTTGGCAAAATGGACTGTTCAACCAAAGAACGCATGATAAACAGTGCCCTACAAGTGTGGTTCCATGATGAAGAATTGAAGAATTTATGCAACAACTTGGTAGAATCAATGCCAAAATGCATTAAAAATTTCATATCTGCTAAAGGAGGACATATTTCTTACTAAAATTGGTATGTAACAGTGCATTATAACATTATATTATTAAATATTCAAAAATTTGTTTTTTTGCTTTGTCCCAAATATTTTGCACAGCACTATACATCCGACAAAAACAAAAAATGCAGAATTTATTCAATCTGTGAACATGGCCTTAAAACACAAAAAATCCAGATATTATATAGCAAAGTTTACTTAAAAATGAGAAAGTTCTTGCAGCTACATCTATGATAGAATGAATACAAAATAAATCCATAGGTGCCAATTTGAGATGCACAGTCCTGGCTACTTTATCCCCTTTACCCTTGGGCGATTGTCCGTTTTTTATTTTTGTTTTTTGCTCCTCTTCTTCCAAGACCCGTAACTTTTATTCTTCCGTCAATATTACCATATAAGGGCTTATTTTTTGTGCGACGAGTTGTTCATTTGAATGAAACCATTATTTATACCATGTAGTGTACTGAAAAACAGGAAAAAAATTCCAAGTGCGTTGAAATTGCAAAAATAGTGCAATTTCATGATTGTGTTTAGGATATTTATTCACCGTGTTCAATATATAGTAAAACGTTTGTGTCAGTATGATGCCTCAGGTTGGTACAAGTTCGTAGATACCAAACATGTATATTTTTACTTTCATCTTGGGAGTTAAAAAAAATCAGAAGTTTGTCCAAAAAAAGAATGGTGGTTTTTGTGCTATTTTCTGAGACCCAAAGTGTTTTCATTTTTTGGGATATGGGGCTCAATGATAGCTTATTTTTTGCGTCTTGAGTTGACATTTTTAATTGTTCCCTTTTTCTGCGTATACTACATTTTGATCGCCTGTTATTGCATTTTTTAAAAAAAATTGTGGTGACCAAAAAACATAAATTTGGGATTTTGAATTTTTTCTCTCGCCAAGCTGTGTACCAATTAGATAAATTTATTATATATTTTGATAGATCGGGCACCAAATATATGTATAGTTTTTCTTTTTTTTTTTTATTCTATTTTCAATGGGAGGGACAACAGGGAGGGTGATTTGAACTTTTAGTTTATTTATTTATTTAGTTTTTAAAAACTTTACATTTTTTATTTATTTTACTAGTACCCCTAGGTGACTTTATTATTGCACAGTCTGATCACTTCTTCATGTTTGCTGATAAGAACTGCACAGCAGTTATTGTAGTGCTGGCGTATCTGCGCTACCTGCTCTCCTCCTCCTGCAGGGATGCATGCTATTCCCCACTGCGTGAAGCTCTTATATGTGTCCTGAGATCAACTCAGTCCCCCACATGCATGCTCTCTGCTTCCCCCTCCTTGGATCTGTACACCCAGCACAGGTCCTCTGGGACTGTTCGTGGGGCACGTGTGTGTGCTCTGCTGCTCTTTTCTTTAAGGGCTCGCACATCACTCCCAGGAAGTGCCTCTTAGCCTATCGCTGAGAGGAATTGGGTAGATAAGGCCATCTCCCACTAGGGCAGGTGCCTGATCAACATGGTTAGTTAGCTAGTGTTCCTGTGCCCTAGCCAGATAGTTGTCAGGTCCCCTTGTCCACTGTGCCTTGCTAAAGTGTACTATGTCTGTGCTTGTCTGCCCCAGCCAAGCCTCTAGCTTCAGTCACCCCGCTTTCGCCACACCAGAGACTGTGCCTGTCCGTCTCACTAGTACCACCGGCCTCAGCTACCTTGGTGGCCCTTGACACAAGGATAATTTTCCTTCCTCTCTCCATCTGATTGTGGCTGGGACCAGGAGTTTAAATGAGAGGCTTTCTACATGGGTAGATAGGAAGTTACAGCCTATAGTTAATTGCATGGTGGGCCATATTAATGACACTAAACATTTGTTGTCTAATATTAAAAACATTACTTGGCTGCAGGACTACTCATTGATAACTTTTTATGTTGTTTCTTTCTATTTGTATATCCCAAACAAGTTGGCGATAAAGGCTATAAGGGATGCTTTGGTCCAAACTAACCTATATTCAACTGACATCAACAGGTTTATTATTATGGTTGGGCAACATTTGCTGGTCACATTATTTCAAATTTTATGCATCATATTAGCTACAGGCACAAGGTTGTCCAATGGGGGTAAATTTTTTCGCCCTCGTTGGCTAATATTTACATGGCTCCATGGGAAAATCAATTTATTTACAGTCTGATGAATCAATACAATAATTGATATGGTGGGGGAGATACAGTGATGTCATTATTATATGGCTTGGTCCTATCAATTTATCCCCCACACTACTTTGGCCAGTTTCATTGATTATTTGAATGATAATCGAGCAAATATTAGATTTACATTTGAGGTTCATGGTGAGGAAGCTCCTTATCTGGATGTTGTCTTGATAGGTGATGCTGTTTTGGGCAGTATTCATACTACCCTAAATAGGAAACCGATCAGTGGTAATTCCATTTTACATGCAGACAGTAGTCATCCTCTCCATGTGATAAGCAATTTGCCCATAGGAGAGTTGGTGCGGGCCAAGAGATTATGTTTCACGGATCAGGCACTAGTCAATGAGAATCAGAGGATTGAAAGGAGGTTAAAAAATAGAGGATATAACAATGAATGTTCAGTCATGAAAACAAAGTGGACAAAATTCACACACATAATATACCAACATTTTCAACGGCCTATACTGTGAAACATTGTTGCTTTGATGCGTAACTTTTTACCCATCCTATATCAGGCTAAAATTTGGAAAAAGGCTATTGTTGTGTTCTTAGGCATGCTAAAACACTGTGGAATACTTTGTCTCCAAGTCTTTTTGTTAGTGGAGAAAAAAGACTCACGTGGTTGGCACACAAAGTGTGTTATCATTGTGGGGGTAGGAAGTGCACCTTGTGTAAACATATGGAGAGAACAAATGAATTTCAAAATAATCTGAACAATAAGAGATATTTGATTAGAGCATTTGTTAATTGCATGTTATCTATATGGCAACGTGTGTGGTGTGCAATAAATATTATATAGGGTGCACGGTGAGACCTCTTAGGAAAAGGATTAGTGAAAATATTACAGCTGCTAAACCGGATAACACAGTAAACCAACAAGGATGGTCAGGACTTTCTAGACATTTTCATGACCATCATAATGGGGATGTTAGATCCCTTAGGTTAAAGGTATAGAGAGAGTTGGAAAGAGGCGGTGACTGGGAACGCGCGGTTAAATGTCGTATGGCATATTGGATAATTGAGTTGGAGGCTAGATTGCCCTTGCTTGGTATTAAACTATTGCAGTGATATTAGCCATTTTTATTAAATGTAATATCGGGGGGTTTTTTGTCTGTTTTTTTTTCTTTTCCCCTCCATTTAGTAACTTGGTATATGGGAATGCCTTTGGATAATTGAGGTGGAGGCTGTATTCCCCTTGGGATTAATATATCGCAGTCCCATCAGCCAATTTTATTAAATGTAATTTTTTTTTCCTCTTCCCCTCCATTTAAGAAATTGGTATATAGGAATGCTTTTGGATAATTGAGTTGGAGGCTATATTCCTCTTGGGATTAATATGTCATATTTACATCAGTCATTTTTATTAAATGTAATTTTGTGTTTTTTGTTTTGTTTTTTTTTCTTTCTGTCTCCTCCATTGAATATTTGGTATATGGGTATCGCTTTTGCTAGTCTAAGTAGAGAGAGGGTCAACAGTCTATGTTAGCATCATTAAGTTTAGGTAGGCTGTCTCACATTTAAATTATAATGAAACACAATTAACTTTGTCAAGTAACAGGTGTATATGGTTTTATCTAATGGAATAGGTATATAAGGATGTTTTTATGTATTGTTCATATGCCTATGATTAAGAACTTTGTTCGAAACACGAACATACATTTTTCATTCATGACATGTAAATAAAATATTGGAGATTTTAATGAAGAGATGCCTGGTGTCGGAATTTTCTCCTGTTTGTCATTGCTGCTTATAAGTGGTATCCAGCCACTTGTTACAGACACCTGTGTTCTGTTGGAATCCGGTGAGGCACCACTTATCCCCTGCCTTGCTTCTAGTCAGTTGTGACACCAGAGACTGTGCCTGTTCACCACGGCTTTGCCTCCAGTCTCCACTACCTTGGTGGCCCTTGCCACACCAGAGACTGTACCTGTCTGCCCTGGCTGTGCCATCTGACTATGCCACTAGGGTGGGCCCTGTCTACTCCTGTGTCTGCCCCTGTCCTGGAGGTCAGCTGCCACAGTCATGGCCCTTGGACTGGGAGTAGCATTTGGCATCTGCCTCCCATAGGACACTTAGGACGGCTTTGCACGTTGCAACATCGCACGTGCGATGTCGGTGGGGTCAAATCGAAAGTGACACACATCCGGCGTCACTTTTGACATCGTTGTGTGTAAATTCTAGATGATACGATAAACGAGCGCAAAAGCGTCGTTATCGTATCATCGTTGCAAGCTCCGACTTTTCCATAATTTTGCTGCAGCGATGGTACGATGCTGTTCCTCGTTCCTGCGGCAGCGCTGTGTGTTACGCTGCAGGAGCGAGGAACTTCACCTTACCTGCCGCCGGCGGCTCTACGGAAGGAAGGAGGTGGGCGGGATGTTTACATCCTGCTCATCTCCGCCCCTCCGCCGCTATTGGCCGCCTGCCGTGTGACATCGCTATGACGCCGCACGACCCGCCCCCTTAGGAAGGAGGCAGGTCGCCGGCCAGAGCGACGGTCGCAGGGCAGGTGAGTGCATGTGAAGCTGGCGTAGCGATAATTTTCGCTACGCCAGCTATGACAAGATATCGTACCTGCGACGGGGCGGGGACTATCGCGTGCGACATCGCAGCATCGGCTTGCAATGTCGCAACGTGCAAAGCCCGCCTTAGTCAAGCCGCTACCACTAAAAAGGTAAGCCCGCGGTCCTTCTGTGGTCCAGTGGGTCCATTTTTTCTCCCCGCAGCACAATCCCCTGCAGTGAGTCTGACAGTTTGATCAGGCCAAAATTTGACTTTGCTGTTCCCGCATCTGTGACATCTCTTGATATATTTCTGCCAGAGGCAGATGACTGAAGTCAGATTTTGACCAAACTACTGTCTGTGAATGTCTGCCTGAAAGCCCTAGCCCCTGCTCCACTTGTATCCGTACCTCCTCTGGCAGCCCCACTTTACTTTGATGGTGAGAGCTTTCATCAAACAGTGCACCCTGCACTTTGAACAGCTGGCCCACCAGTGTTCTTCAGACAGGTCCAAGGTGGCATTCTTGATATCGCACCTTAGTGGGGAAGCTCTTGCATGGGTTAATCCTCTATGGGAAAGAAACGACACTACTACCGTTGATATTCTGGAATTTCTGCAGGCCTTCAAAAGAGTCTTTGAGGAGTGGGGTCTTGTCGTGTCTGCTGCGTCTTCTCTACAGCTGTGTCAAGGAGTCCATTCAGTAGGACAATATGGGGTTCAATTTCGTACCCTCTCTTAACTTGACTGGAATAATCAGGCTCTGGTTTCCGCCTTTTCGGAAGGTTTGGATGATCTTATCTCCTTAACCACAAGGGTTGATTGCAGGTTCCAGGAACGATCCAAGGAAGTTACATGTAAAAGGAGTACTATGCGTTTGGCTCCAGCCTCCCAAAAAACATTAACCCCTTGAGCTTCTGCTTCCGCCCTGGTTCCCGAACCCATGCAAGTAGATGACATCAAGATGGGGAACAGCAACAAGACCATCGCCGAGCCCTGTGGTTTTGCTTCTACTGTGGAGGAGCAGAGCACTTCCTCCTGGGTTGTCCCCTAAGATTTGAACCCTCTTACCTTGGCTCTGTAGGAGGAGTCTCCTTCAGTGAAAGCAGTTCCTCTTCTTCATTGGCCTTATCTGTGTCCATTTTATATAGAGGAGTAGAGCTCTATGAGACGGCTCATCTGGACTCTGGCTCTATGGGAAGTTTTGATCAATGAGCTGTGGTGGAGCATTTCCAGATTCCCATCCGACGCCTTCGGAACCTGTTGTTGATGTTGTGTGTGGATGGACTGCTCCTGTCTGAGCCCATACATTTAATCTCTGACCTCATGGAACTGCATGTAGGAGACACACATTTGGAGAAGATCTCCTCCCTTGTTCTTCCCAATTTGGTCCTTTTCTTCTAGGTCTGCCTTGGCTCTATGCCAATGAGCCTGTTTGGGATTGGAAATCTGGTGAAGTACTCCTTTGGGGCAGAGATGTCACAAGAAGTGTTTGATGAAAACCCAGCCTTCAAGGCGTGCCGAGGTACCATCCTGCCAGTCGGTCCCATCACCTGCCTGTCTACCTGCTATCAGTGACTTTGTGAAGGGGAAAGAGGAATTTCTAAGTGTTCCAGAACCCTCTGTGATATCTGTTCAGGTCACTGGTTCCGCGCCTAAGAGGAAGACTCTCAAACAAAAAACAGTCAACCCATCACTTCCACCAGCAGTCTCTTCTTCTATCATTCCTAAGGACATCTTCTTGGAGAAGAAAGCTCCCTTTGGCTTGGTGAAGGGGGGAGGTAAGAGGTACTGTAGCACTGGGATCCCTGCACTCCCTTCTGTATTCCTCCAAAAGGGACCTGCACCACTCAGAGCTGCGGCCAGCTGTCACATGTGTTCTAGCGTATCCTCGCTCCCTCACGTGCGCTCCCTTTGCTTCCTCCTCCTGGGGCCTGTAAAACACGGTACAGGTGCCTTATTACAGTGTACTATTTCCCTGCATGTCTGTCGTGCCTACAGACTTAGCCACCCCGGTGGCTTTTGCTACACCAGAAACTGTGCTTGTCTGCCCCAGCCATGCCCTCAGCCTCCGCTACCTCGATGGCCCTCGCCTCACCAGAGACTGTGTCTATCCGCCCCGGCTGTGCCTCCAGCCTCAGCTAGCCCGGTGGCCCTCACCACACCAGAGAATGTGCCTGTCTGCCCTGGCCATGCCAACTGCTTCTGCCACTCCAGTGGGCCCTGTCTACTCCTGTGTCGACCCCTGTCCTGGGGGTCAATTGACACAGTCCCGTTCTCTGCCCTGGGAGTAGCATTTGCTATCCACCTCATGGTGGGCACTCAGTCAAGCCCCTCCCACTAAAAGGGTAAGCCCGGGGTTCCCCTGTGCTTTAGTGGGTCCACTTTTGTTCACTGTAGTACTACCCACGGCGGTGAGCGTGACAGTTATTGTTGGATATGTCTGCGTGTGTGTGGTGATGATGGGGGCAGTAGTGCCTGTGTGTGTGCGGTGATTATGGGGGCGGTAGTGCCGGTGCATGTGGTGATGATGGGGTCTCTCTCTTTCTCCCTCTCTCTCTCTTTCTCTCCCCTTGGCATGAAAAAGAAAAAAAAACAAAAAAACCCGGATCCGTTTTTTTCTGGGTCTGTCGCAACAGTATTTACACAATCTGCGACGGATCTGTTGCATCAGGCAAAAACCGTATTGTGTCTGACGGCAAAAAAACGGATGTGTGAAAGTAGCCTAAAGGCCCTGTCACACACACAGATAAATCTGCGGCAGAGCTGTGGTTGCAGTGAAATTGTGGACAATCAGTGCCAGGTTTGTGGCTGTGTACAAAGGGAACAATATGTCCATGATTTCACTGCAACCACAGATCTGCCAAAGATTTATCTCTGTGTGTAAAGTGGCCTTAAGCCAGCTACGTATCCATCTACACACATTTTACCCTAGCCCAAGCTTTCTTATTTTACTTATCATTCTTTTATGTGGGACAGTGTCAAATGCTTTACTAAAGTCGAGATAAATGACATCCAATGATTCTCCTCAGTCCATTTGAGAGCTTACATCCTCATAGAAGCTGATCAGGTTAGATTGACAGGAGTGATCCTTCATAAATTCATGCTGATACGGAGTTAAACATTTATTAACATTGAGATATTCCATAATAGTATCCCTTAAAAACCCTTCAAACATTTTACCCACAACAGATGTTAAGCTTGCCGGCCTATAGTTTCAAGGTTTTCATTTATACCCCTTTTTGAATATTGGTACCACATTTGCTTGCCGCCAATCCAGTGGAAAGACCCGGTTTCTATAGAGTCTTTAAATATAAGGAACAGAGGCCTGTCTATCACATTACTTAACTCCCTTAATACCCGAGGGTGAATGCCATCAGGGTCTGGTGATTTGTCAATTTTAATGTTACTAAGTCGGTTCTGCACTTCTTTCTGGGTTAGGCAGATAATACTTAATGGGGCATTTACATTATCCCTCTGTATTTCCCCTGGTATATCCTTTTCCTGTGTGAACACAGTTGAGAAAAAAGTAAATTTGTAAATTTGACTTAAGCACAATAGATAATCTAGCAGTGAACCTTTTCTATGTATATACTCATAGAGCAAAATAATATTGCATATTACTTTCTCTAGTTTCCATTCCATGATAAAACAATTTAGCACTCAATGAAAGCTACCATGTAAGGGTAACGAGAGAAAAAAACAAGTAATTGCTATAGACAGAAATGTTTCCATGGGACAATTCTTTTCTCATCTCCCTTATGTCAAAATAACACATAAAACTATTGCCAAATTAGCTGTCATTGTGCATTGAAGGGTCAGCGCTGAAGAGCTAGAAGTTGACTTCTTACTGTATCAATATTGAAATAAGCCGTTTCTATGCCTATGCACAGACATTAAGACAGATATGCCTGGAATCATGCATAAATAATCTTAAAATGTTGTGGATATTATAACCAGCAATTAATTAGCAAAAAAATTAAATAACTATAACTATTTAAAAATTTATCATTTAGAAATATGTATTAATATTAATGTTAACTAAAAAATCTTTAACTTAATCTGCTTATTCTGTGTGTATACTCTATATATACAAACACAATATTTGTTTTTCTGTTTTGATAGGTCTTTGAAACCTAAAGGGTGGCTTGGTGCAAACAGGGAGGATGTGCTTCTACTTACTTCTGATCGAGGTGTGAAATCTTCTTCTGTCCATGACCACCAAAGCCCCTAATCCTTATGTTTAATTTTAATTCTTTTTCCTCAAGAAAAGGCTCTCCTCTTTTGATCCAGCACATCCGAGCCTGTCATGCAGGTAATGCAGAGGTACTGTCCTTTGCTGGTTTAGAGCGTGTCTCTCTTCCACTGCAAGGAGGTGACATGCACGGACTACTTTTAAAGAAAGAGGCAAAATGGATCATTGTATATGACATAAGGAGAATAGTCTTCCCCCGTGGTCCCCACATAGCTTCTCATAAGCCAGATTAGTTACCCACACTTTGCACTGACAAGGGGCAATCACCCCAAAACACCGTGTCTGCAAATTGGGATTCTGATGTGGCATATATCCTCAGTCATATGAAAAGGCTTGTTAAAAGGCCACTTTTGACTTTTAGGATTGCTACTTCCAATAGGTGGCGCTAGAGTTTGTCTCCTTTCCTGGAGAGACAATTTCTATATGACTTAATGACACAAACAATCTGTATGTATTTTTATATAATTTATGAATCACTAGATATTAAAGGTAATAATGTAACAACAATTTCCTATGCTAATGACTTTTGTGATGTTTCTGTACATTGTGTTTTTAAATTCACATGTTGTTTTTAACTTGTTAGTCAGGTATTTTAATGATGAGTGGGCATGGCCTGCTTGATGAAGAAGCTCAGCCACATCACTCGGTAAAGGACCTGTTGAAGTGCTACTTGTGTGCAAAATGGCCATAGTCCATGAGTGCCCCATCCCCCCTTCCTCCACTTGTATGATGTTCTGAAAACTATTAAATACTGCAATGAATGATGAGTACCATCCTTTTATTTCTTCCACAATGGATTACTTGGAGACATCTTATCTGGATTGAGCAATACCAACACACAGAGAGTCTTCTTTACTTGATCTCTGTCTAGATCTGTTTGACTGCAGAAAACTATATCAGCTATGCCTATATCTTCTTTATGTGTTTCAATGTCCTCATCCTGGTCCCATACTGGTTGAAATATTGCTCATCCTGGGCCTATCCTGTTATACATGGTCCTCATCCTGCTATATATGTCCCCCATACTTGTATATATGGTTCTCATCCTGGGCCCATCCTAATATATATGATCCTCATCCTGGTATATATTTCCCCCATCTTGGTACAAATGTCCCGATCTTGCTATATATGCCGCCATCCTGTTATACATGGTCCCCATCCTGGTATATATGTTCCTCATCCTGGTATATAGGATCAAAATCCTGATATATATGTATTCCATCTTGGTATACAGTGCCTACAAGTAGTATTCAACCCCCTGCAGATTTAGCAGGTTTCATAAGATGCAAATAAGTTAGAGCCTGCAAACTTCAAACAAGATAATATAAACACGATCAAAGACCGGAGGGAAAAATTCAGTAGGTACATTATATAACCCAAGAATATATTTCAAAGTGATTCCCCAAATATTGGATTAATTATCTGGAAAAACTCCATCTATACAATTAGCAAAAAATGTGTATAAACAACACACAAAGGAGTACTATTTCCATAAAATGTAACAATCTTTATTGAAAAAAAGACATACATACATAAATTTTAAAATATCATTATTCATCAATAGACAAAAAATGTTTTAGAGGTATAAGGAGGACTTCTTACCAGCAATCACCCCCCACATAAGTATATGTGTGGATCCCAATCAAAATAAGTGCAGACCTGCAAGATCTATACTAGCAGCAATAACAATATATCTGCTTTAATATAAAGTATATCAACCCAAATGGGCCAGATTAAGTCAAAAAGCTGCTACACACATATGTAGAAAAATAAAGCCAGAAGACTGTCCCAGGGTAATTACCCAACTCTATATAGATATCAAAGTGGAGTTTATAAGTGCATCAAAGCTTACCCATATAAGGGACAGAAAAAAGGCAAGAGATCCAAATAGTGGGGGGAAGATAGGCAGCTCCCAGTCCTGAACGCGTATCGCTCTCGCTTCCTCAGCAGGCTGGAGGCGGGGGTGGAAGTGCGTTCATTCCCTGATCACAGCGTTAAATACACCTAATCCATTCATTAGTCGGCTGGTGATGTGCGCACGTCATGTCGGCGCACGCGCAATGCACAGCCCCTGGTTGTTGTGACAACATGATGCAGCTTTCCAGCCACAGTGCGCATGCCCAGGGAGAAATCTCCCGATGACGTCAATGCGCATCGGGCATAAGGAGGCCGCAGAATGTGTACACCCAGGGAGGACTGTCATAAAGCGCGCGCACGTACGGCGCACATCACCATATAGTACAGAAGGAGATTCAAGCATATATGTTCACATACCTTTAATGCCTAATAACCTAATCTGCCTCAAAATAGATGCATATCTACATACAAAAATAGTATGTTTAAGAGTAAAGCATATTATATATAGGTAAACTGGGTAATTATAGCTTTATTCTTATTAAGTACATAGTGCATCTCACTCAATAGGGCACCATATGCTTTCAATTACATACAAAAAAGTAGATAATAACAGCATCCAGTAATGTTTATATACATAAGTACAGATATGAATACAAAAAAGGAGGGGGGAAAAAAGGGGGGGGGATTTTTTTTATTTCTCGAGATTTTCAATGTATATGAGCCATTGTGGTGTTATGATAGGTCCTGAGTGATACAAACAACACTTCATATAGATATATCACATGTACCGCCTCCATATAATTAGAGACCCAAGTTCATAAACACGGTCACACATAAAGAACAGACATCATTCTAAAATGATGCCAATCAGAACATATAATTAATGCCATTATTTTATTATGTCCAAATGTATATATATATATTAATTCATATTTTTACTTGTTATTATCATTAATCTATGTGTGACCATTTAATATCAACACAAATAATATCACTCATTACCCTTCACACACAAAATTCACAAGAGATCAATTTTAATTATAGTATAATGGGTTACATGAGTCATCAATATCATAACACACATCCACAAGACCCTATAACATCAAATAGGTCCTGAGTGATATGGACTAAACGTATTATGAATACACCACATGTCCCGCCCCCATGTAAATGGAGATCAGAGTACATGGATATGGTCACACATAAAATAAACAGACAACATTCTAAAATGATGCCAATTAAGACACATAATTCATTCCATTATTTTATTATATTTATGTATTTATTCATGTGTTTTGTTATTATTATTCTTAAATTATGTGTAACCATTTTAATATCAATAAGACTCACATAACTCATAAACCTTCATATACAATTACCCCCAAGAAAGAAGGAATCAATTTAAATTACCATACAGAGGGTTACATAAATCATTAATAACAACATATTCCTTCATTGAATATAATATTGCCGAAATATCCTTCCAAAACTAGATGAGGATCCACATGGACAGATGGTATTCCAATACATCCCAATTTCATAGGACTATGTATCACCGACCTTTACAGATGAATAATCACTTAAAAACAGAGAATAAAACAAAATTAAAATTGAATCAGAAAACACCATTCATGTCATATTACTCCTAACTTACTAGAGAAAGGATGCAAAACTGAGTTTTTCGTTGAGCCCATTCGGTGTCAAGGTGCCCAAGGTGACTATCCACCGACATTCCAGTTGTGCCAACTGCTTTTTAAGATCTCCCCCCCAATACCACAGTGCAAGATGTCAATGCCCTTCAATTTCAAACCAGATGCATCACAGCCATGAAAGTTCTTAAAATGTCTAGGGATTGTCCTAAGGGTTGTGTCATCGGTAACCTGCCTCGAGTTAGTAATGTCCCGAACGTGTTCCCTCGTTCTCACCCGAAGTTGTCTAGATGTTAACCCAACATATAGCTTTGAGCAGGGACACGTTGCGAGGTATATAACGAAAGAACTCTTGCAGGTTATATATTTTTGGATCTTGAAATATTTCTCACCATCTGCCGACCGGAAATCGGTACCCTGAATTATATTATTACCCTTACAGGCCAAGCATTCCCCACATGTAAAACAGCCTTTCCTCCTCATTGGTTGCTGTGAAAAGAATGGGTTAGTCACTTCTGCCACATAGTGGCTATCAACAAGGATGTCCTTAAGATTCCTCCCACGACGAGGTGTCATTAGGGGAATCTCTGAGACATTCTTGGCTAGAATTTTATCTGTCTTTAGGATTGCCCAATGTTTTTCTAGGCAATCTCTCATTCTCTTCCATTGACAATTAAACGTAGATATAAATCTAATCTCGTTATTCTGATTTTTCAATTTTTTGGAGTTAGTTGTCTTAAATAGTAACTGTTCTCTTGGGGTATGCTTGGCCCTAAGGTATCCCTTCTTTATGTCACGATTGCTGTAACCCCTCTGCTGAAATCTTGCCCTCAAATCCTGTGACTGTCTCTCAAAGCTTTGGTCCGTCGAGCAGACACGCCTAGCCCTCAAAAACTGCCCCGTCGGGACGGCCCTAATCGTGGACTTAGTGTGGGCCGATGACGCGTGCAACAAAGAATTCACGGAAGTCTCCTTCCGATGAATATCAGTGTGCAAAGCGCCATCAGCCCCCACTTCAAAATGAATATCTAAAAAATCTATCTGTGTCTGACTAGCAGTATAAGTCAACTTAATATTTAAATCATTTCTATTCAAATAAATCATAAACTCATCTAGCAGAGACTCCGCACCTTGCCACAGGAACAGCACGTCATCAATGTACCTGTGCCAACATATCACATGTTGGGAGAAGAGGTCATCCCCATGGAACAACCCCCTCTCCCACATGCCCAAAAATAAATTTGCATACGATGGTGCACATGCTGCCCCCATAGCGGTGCCGCGCCTCTGCAGATAAAAACGGTCTTTAAATAAAAATACATTGTGAGTTAAAATAAAATCCAAAAGTTCCAAAATAAGTCCACGAGTAGGTCCATCCAGACGGCTGCCATCAAGAAAAAGGCGCGCTGCCTCCAGACTATCCTGATGTGCTATACACGTATAGAGGGACTCCACATCGGCCGCCACCAACCACATATCAGGCTCGATGTGGAGTCCCTCCATTTTTGTGAGCACATCAGTGGTATCACGTGTATAGGAAGGCAAATCCTGTACCAAAGGATTTAAATAAAACTCCACAAATTTACAGATAGGGTCACAGATGCCACCAATCCCCGAGACAATTGGGCGTCCAGGGGGATTGGTGGCATCCTTGTGGACCTTCGGCAACAGGTAAAAGGTTGGTACCCTGGGATGCTTAACAATCAGACCATCCATCACTTTCTTCGGGATGATTCCCTGTGAAAAAGCCCTATCCAAGATCTCCTGTAGCTCTAAATTGAATTCAAGGATAGGGTTATGACTCAACCTTTGATATGTCACCCTGTTGTTTAGTTGGCGAAACGCCTCACGTTCATATAGAGTTGTGGGCCAAATAACCACATTTCCCCCCTTGTCGGCGCTCTTAATTACAACATCTTTGATCTCTCTTAGTTCTTTCAAAGCTCTCCGTTGTTTATTAGAGAGATTATCTCCATAGTTAAATCTCGAGATCTTACCAAAATCCTCTAAGACCAATTTTGTGAAGATTTCTATCTGTGAGCAAACCGACAGGGGGGGAAAAACAGTTGATCTGGGCAACAAGGCAACTGGGAATCTCTGCACAGGGTCTGCTGTCTGTTCCCTTAATAAGTCCTCTAGTGTGCGGATAGCCTCCTGTTCAACCTCAGTCAAACTCACTCCAGGGACCTCCCTTTTGCAATGTAATTTCCTCAGAATCAATTTTCTTGAAAAAAGAAAAAGATCCTTGACTGCAGTGAAATAGTCAAAGGAGTTATTTGGCACAAATGTTAAGCCCAACCCTAGAACCTGTAGTTGAGTCTCAGAGAGGATATGTGGAGAAAGATTAATTACCTCAAGTAGGCCAGGTTTTCTTTTGGTCTCTTGTGCCACCCCAGGAGAAATGTTTTTCCTTTTGGCCGGACCCTTTCCCTTATTGGCCTTAAAGGTCTCCTTAGGTCCTCCTCTATACGTGTTGAAAAGATTTTGTCCACTCTTGATACCCTCAACATCAGATCCCTCACCAGATGTAACTGAAGAGAAGGATTGAGATCTTGATCTATTACGGTGAAAAAGGGGAAATTTCTTGTTTCTCCATCTGTAGATCTGATTATTTTGTTGATCAGTCAGATCCCTTTGGAATTTTTTGGTTTTAGCTGACTTTAATTCTCCCTCCCACTTAGTGAGATCAGTTTCAATATCCGTCTGTAATTTAGCCAGTTCGGTGGAACTCAGTTCCTTCTTAAGGGCATCCTGGACTAATTCAATTTCTTTCTCTAGGTCCTTGATGGTTTGATCATTAAGTTTGATCAATAATTCCATGAATTTCCTTGAACATATGCTGGCACTTTCTTCCCATCCCTTTCTGAACCACTCCTCCTCCACAGAAAAGGATGGGAATACTTGGATCCGTAGGCCACGAGGAATAAGACCTTTAGTAACATATTTCTCAAGAAAACCTTTATTCCACCATGTTCTAATACGTCTGTGGAGTAGTGACTTCAGATGGTTAATCTGGGTCAAATGGTCTTTCTGATTCAAATTAAGACACCCATTGGAATCCTCCTTGAAAACCTCATTAATTTGGCAGAGCCATGATTGATCTCGAGCTCTATAATCCATTTCTCTAAGATCACTGGCTGTGAAAAACACAGATATAGTCAATATAAACACGATCAAAGACCGGAGGGAAAAATTCAGTAGGTACATTATATAACCCAAGAATATATTTCAAAGTGATTCCCCAAATATTGGATTAATTATCTGGAAAAACTCCATCTATACAATTAGCAAAAAATGTGTATAAACAACACACAAAGGAGTACTATTTCCATAAAATGTAACAATCTTTATTGAAAAAAAGACATACATACATACATTTTAAAATATCATTATTCATCAATAGACAAAAAATGTTTTAGAGGTATAAGGAGGACTTCTTACCAGCAATCACCCCCCACATAAGTATATGTGTGGATCCCAATCAAAATAAGTGCAGACCTGCAAGATCTATACTAGCAGCAATAACAATATATCTGCTTTAATATAAAGTATATCAACCCAAATGGGCCAGATTAAGTCAAAAAGCTGCTACACACATATGTAGAAAAATAAAGCCAGAAGACTGTCCCAGGGTAATTACCGAACTCTATATAGATATCAAAGTGGAGTTTATAAGTGCATCAAAGCTTACCCATATAAGGGACAGAAAAAAGGCAAGAGATCCAAACAGTGGGGGGAAGATAGGCAGCTCCCAGTCCTGAACGCGTATCGCTCTCGCTTCCTCAGCAGGCTGGAGGCGGGGGTGGAAGTGCGTTCATTCCCGGATCACAGCGATAAACAAGAGCAGCATTTATTAACAGATGCATAAATCTTACAAACCAACAAGTTATGTTGCTCAGTTAAATTTTAATAAATTTTCAACATAAAAGTGTGGGTCAATTATTATTCAACCCCTAGGTTTAATATTTTGTGGAATAACCCTTGTTTGCAATTACAGCTAATAATCGTCTTTTATAAGACCTGATCAGGCCGGCGCAGGTCTCTGGAGTTATCTTGGCCCACTCCTCCATGCAGATCTTCTCCAAGTTATCTAGGTTCTTTGGGTGTCTCATGTGGACTTTAATCTTGAGCTCCTTCTACAAGTTTTCAATTGGGTTAAGGTCAAGAGACTGACTAGGCCACTGCAACACCTTGATTTTTTCCCTCTTGAACCAGGCCTTGGTTTTCTTGGCTGTGTACTTTGGGTCGTTGTCTTGTTGGAAGATGAAATGATGACCCATCTTAAGATCCTTGATGGAGGAGCAGAGGTTCTTGGCCAAAATCTCCAGGTAGGCCGTGCTATCCATCTTCCCATGGATGCGGACCAGATGGCCAGGCCCCTTGGCTGAGAAACAGCCCCACAGCATGATGCTGCCACCACCATGCTTGACTGTAGGGATGGTATTCTTGGGGTCGTATGCAGTGCCATCCAGTCTCCAAACGTCATGTGTGTGGTTGGCACCAAAGATCTCGATCTTGGTCTCATCAGACCAGAGAACCTTGAACCAGTCTGTCTCAGAGTCCTCCAAGTGATCATGAGCAAACTGTAGATGAGCCTTGACATGACGCTTTGAAAGTAAAGGTATCTTACGGGCTCGTCTGGAACGGAGACCATTGCGGTGGAGTACGTTACTTATGGTATTGACTGAAACCAATGTCCCCACTGCCATGAGATCTTCCCGGAGCTCCTTCCTTGTTGTCCTTGGGTTAGCCTTGACTCTTCGGACAAGCCTGGCCTCGGCACGGGTGGAAACTTTCAAAGACTGTCCAGGCCGTGGAAGGCTAACAGTAGTTCCATAAGCCTTCCACTTCCGGATGATGGTCCCAACAGTGGAGACAGGTAGGCCCAACTCCTTGGAAAGGGTTTTGTACCCCTTGCCAGCCTTGTGACCCTCCACGATCTTGTCTCTGATGGCCTTGGAATGCTCCTTTGTCTTTCCCATGTTGACCAAGTATGAGTGCTGTTCACAAGTTTGGGGAGGGTCTTAATTAGTCAGAAAAGGCTGGAAAAAGAGATAATTAATCCAAACATGTGAAGCTCATTGTTCTTTGTGCCTGAAATACTTCTTAATACTTTAGGGGAACCAAACAGAATTCTGGTGGTTTGAAGGGTTGAATAATAAATGACCCTCTGAATCAACTTTTCACAATTTAAAAAAAAAATAAAATAAATAAATAACATTCTTTTTTGCTGCAGTGCTGTCAGGTTTCCAGGTTTTCCAGTTCTCTTTTGAATGAGCTTGCCCTCGGTTAACATGGAGTTTACTGTTCTGTTGCCCTACTTCCTGTCCATCTGCTTAAAAGGCCGCCTCTAAGCCTAGTCCAGTGCCTGAGTATACTGCTTGCTGTGTGCTCCTGCTTTGCTGCTGCTAATCCTGATTGCCTTTGGATCCTCCTAAAGACTACCGACCGACCGACTCTGGACCTTACCCGGTTTCTCTAAGCTGTGCCCGGATTCCGTCTGCCATCTTCGGTCAGCACTCTGCCCGGTTCTCTCTGGTTCGTAACCACTCTGGACAATCATTCCGTACTGACACTCCTGGACTTTTACCGCTTGCCCCTTGTGTCCCGGCTGCGGCGCATTTAGGCCTTCCGGGGTGATTGCCGGACAGTCCCTGTATAGGATTCGCTCTGGTGGTCTCCCTGGGGGAGTCCGGTGCGTGGCCCCGGGAATTCCCTTCGCTCCGTTTCGGAAAGGTATTTTGTGTATTTGTACTGCTGTGTTTTCCGTTGTGTATCTACCGTGGTTACATATTATAAAACATCTTGTACCAGGAACTCGTCTCTGATTGTCATTGCCCTACGCTATCGAAATCCTCAGAACATATATAAGTATTACAAGTGCATTTCACACTTCCAGGCTGATCTACAGTCAAAATGGCACAATGCCAAGTTAATTCCGAATGTGTAAACCTGCTAAATCTGCAGGGGGTTGAATACTACTTGTAGGCACTGTATATATCCCACATTTTGAGCCCATTCTGGTATATATGTCCTCATCCTGGGTCCATCCTGGTTGAAATATTGCTTATCCTAGGCCTAACCTGCTATACAGGTCCCTATCCTGATATATATCCCTCGATACTGGTATTTATGTCCTCCATAGTGGTATATATGTTGCTTATCCTGGGCCCATCCAGGTATATATGATCCTTATCCTGGTATATATGTCACCCATCCCGGTATGTATCTCCCCATCTTGATATATATGTCCCCATCCTGGTATATATGTTCCTCATCCTGATATATATGTCTCCCATCCTGGTATATATCTATGCCATCTGGGTATATTTATATCCCCCACTCTGAGCCAATTCTGGCATATATGTCAGCATCCTGGGCACATCCTGGTAAAAATATTGCTCATCCTGGCCCCATCCTGGAATACTTTGTCCCCATCCTGTTATGTATGTCCCCCATACTGGTATATATGTCACATATCCTGTTATTACACTGTGTTCAGAATTATTAGGCAAATGAGTATTTTGATCACATGATAATTTTTATACTTATTTTCCTACTCCAAGCTGTATAGGCTTGAGAGCCAACTACCAATTAAGTAAATCAGGTAATGTGCATCTCTGTAATGAGGAGGGGTGTGGTATAATGACATCAACACCCTATATAGGGTGTGCTTAATTATTAGGCAACTTCCTATCCTTTGGCAAAATGGGTCAGAAGAGAGATTTGACAGGCTCTGAAAAGTCCAAAATTGGGAGATGTCTTGCAGAGGGATGCAGCAGTATTGAAATTGCCAAACTTTTGAAGCGTGATCACCGAACAATCAAGCACTTCATGGCAAATAGCCAACAGGGTCGCAAGAAGCGTGTTGGGCAAAAAAGGCGCATAATAACTGCCCATGAATTGAGGAAAATGAAGCGTGATGCTGCCAAGATGCCATTTGCCACCAGTTTGACCATATTTCAGAGCTGCAACCTTACGGGAGTATCAAAAAGCACAAGGTGTGCCATACTCAGGGACATGGCCAAGGTAAGGAAGGCTGAAAAACGACCACCTTTGAACAAGAATGATAAGATAAAACATCAAGATTGGGCCAAGAAATATCTTAAGACTGATTTTTCAAAGATTTTACGGACTGATGAAATGAGAGTGACTCTTGATGGGCCAAATGGATGGGCCAGAGGCTGGATTAGCAAAGGGCAGAGAGCTCCTCTACGACTCAGATGCCAGCAAAGTGGAGGTGGGGTACTGGTATGGGCTGGTCTCATCAAAGATGAACTTGTGGGACCTTTTTGGGTTGAGGTTGAAGTGAAGCTCACTCCCAGACCTACTGCCAGTTTCTGGAAGACAACTTCTTCAAGCAGTGGTACAGGAAGAAGTCGGTATCGTTCAAGAAAAACATGATTTTCATGCAGGACAATGCTCCTTCACATGCATCCAACTACTCCACAGCGTGGCTGTCCAGTAAAGGTCTAAAAGATGAAAAAATAATGACATTGCCCCCTTGTTCACCTGATCTGAACCCCATAGAAAACCTGTGGTCCCTCATAAAATGTAAGATCTACAGGGAGGGAAAACAGTACACCTCTCGGAACAGTGTCTGGGAGGCTGTGGTGGCTGCTGCACGCAATGTTGATCGTAAACAGATCAAGCAGCTGACAGAATCTATGGATGGTAGGCTGTTGAGTGTCATCATAACGAAAGGTGGCTATATTGGTCACTAATTTTTTGGGGTTTTGTTTTTGCATGTCAGAAATGTTTATTTCTAAATTTTGTGCAGTTATATTGGTTTACCAGGTGAAAATAAACAAGTGAGATGGGAATATATTTGGTTTTTATTAAGTTGCTTAATAATTCTGCACAGTAATAGCTACCTGCACAAATAGATATCCTCCTAAGATCGCCAAATCTAAAAAAAAACAATCCAACTTCCAAAAATATTAAGCTTTGATATTTATCAGTCTTTTCTGTTGATTGAGAACATAGTTGTTGATCAATAATAAAAAAATCCTCTAAAATACAACTTGCCTAATAATTCTGCACACAGTGTATATATATGGTCCTCATCCTGGGCTGATTCTGGCATATATAATCATCATCCTGGTATACTGTATATGTCTACCATCCTGGTATATATGTCCCCTATAATGGTCTATATGTCCGCCATGCTGGTCTATATGCCCCCCATTCTGGAATATATGTCCCATTCCTGGTATAGATGTTACTGATCCTGGTATATTTGATCCACATCCTGGTATTCTATTCTAATATTTATGTCCCCCATCCTGGTATTTATGTCCCCATCCTGAAACCCATCCTGGTATACATGGTCCCCCTCCTGATATATGTCTCCATTCTTGTATATATTGTCCCCATTCTGGGCCTATCCTGGTATATATGATCTCCATCCTGATATATATCTCCTCATCCTGGTTTATAGGTCCCTCATTCTGGTATATATGATCTCCATCCTGATATATATTTCCTGATCCTGGTATATAGGTCCCTCATTCTGGTATATATGATCTCCATCCTGATATACAGGGTGGGCCACTTATATGAATACACCTAAATAAAATAGGAATGGTTGGTGATATGAACTTCCTGTTTGTGGCTCATTATTATATGGGAGGGGGGAAACTTTTCAAGATGGGTGGTGTCATGGCGGCCATTATGAAGTCGACCATTTTGGATCCAACTTTATTCGTTCCAAAGGGAAGAGGGTCATGTAACACATCCAACTTATTGAGAATCTCACAATAAAACAATAGTGTGCTTGGTTTTAACTTAACTTTATTCGTTCATTAGTTATTTACAATTTTATGACCACTTATAAAATTTGTTCAAAGTGCTGCACATTGTGTTGGATTGTCAATGCAACCCTCTTCTCCTACTCTTGACACACTGATAGCAACACCACAGAAGAAATGCTAGAACAGGCTTCCAGTAACCGTTGTTTCAGATGCTCCACATCTTGTATCTTAGCAGCATAGACAATTGCCTTCAGATGACCCCAAAGATAAAAGTCTAAAGGGGTTAGATCGGGAGACCTTGGTGGTCTTTCAACTGGCCCATGATAACCAAACCACTTTCTAGGACACTGTTCATGTAGGAATGCTCGGACCTTACACCCATAATGTGAAGGTGCACCACCCATCTTGAAAGGTTTCCCCCTCCCATATACTAATGAGCCACAAACTGGAAGTTGATATCCCTAACCATTCCCATTTTATTCAGGTGAATCCATATAAATGACCCACTCTGTACTTATATTTCCACATCGTGGTATATAGGTCCCCCATCCTGGTATATATGCCCCCTATCCTGGTATATATGTCCCCATTCTGGTATACATGGTCCTCATCCTAGTATGCATAGTAGGTATGGTCCCCATCCTGTTACACATTGTCCCCATCCAGATATATATGGTGCTCATCCTGGTATACATGGTCCTCCTCCTGGTATATATGGTCCTCATCCTGATATTCAGTACATGGTTCAGGACTGTCTCTAACACGTAATTTAAAAAAAAAAAAAATCTACTCACCTTACGACGTATCCTGGTGTTCTCTGTATCCAGCGCACAGTGGCCAGCAGCTGACATCGGAGCACGCCATGGCTCATGAAGTCACTGGCATGTGCCGCCCTCAGTCGCAGTACGGGTCAGTTGCCGGCTTCTGTTTGGCCAGCAGTGTGTACTGCAGTGCAGGCACCCGATGAGTCTCTGTGCAGCGATGCATTTTGGCTAGATGTGCACCCTTGGCTGTACATCCAGCTGAAGTTGGTTCTGGGGTGGAAGAGCCCCTGTAACCCCGGGCGACTGTGATCATTATATCCCTGCCAAGACAAACATGTGGCCAATGCAGTCAAAAGATCTATCATTGTAACTATTTGATGTAATTCAGCTACAAAAAATCTAACATATATTTTCAATAAGATGAATTATTATGTAGCATTCCAGATAAGCACAACTCACTATTTATTAATTATTCTAGGATGAATTTTGCAGCAAAACTGTATGAAGAATATTGCAAACATTATATCATATTGTGCAAGGTCAGGCCATCATACAGTTAGAGCTGTATGCGTTCTTTACTTTGAAAACGGTAACATCAGAAAACATCTAAAAATAAAAGGTCTTACTCAGCATGTAATAACATGTTTACTTGGTTAATTTACAAAAATGAAAAGTACAGGAAGTCTAATCTTAATGTTTTGAAATCATCTTTTTCTTATTTTGCAGCTAACATGGAGCTCTTTATCTTTTCTGACTTACAATGTGATTAAAGAACAGTTCTGTATGAATGAGATGGCTATCTTCTATAACCTTTCTCCGCACCATTTGCTTCATTTTGCTGTTCTGATATGCTGATCATTACTGTAATGCACATTTAATGAAAAATTGCTATAAATACAATTTGAAGTGGTATTTGCAGTCAGTGATTGATGTGCATATTACTTGTTCTGCTGTGTTTAACTGATGAATTGAGCTTTACTGATATTATAGGTACGCATAGATTGTAGCAATGAAGGTATACTACGTATAATTGTATTGAGGCAAGCAAAAAGCATTTGCAATAGATTACTTCAGACATGCACTCAGTACATATATTTCACAGGACAAATAAATGCTTAAGGTGTCTGCAGTGACATGATGAATGTCATATAGAGTATATCACAAAAGTGAGTACACCCTTCCCATTTTTGTAAATATTTTATATCTTTTCATGGGGAAACACTGAAGATATAACACTTTCATACAATGTAAAGTAGTAAGTGTACAAGTTGTATAACAGTGTAAATTTAGTGTTCCCTCTAAATAACTCAACACACCGCGATTAATGTCTAAATCACTGTAAAAAAGGGATTACACTCCTAAGTTAAAATAGCCAAAATGTGCTCAAAGTGTTAATTTTGTGGGGGCTACCATTATTTTCAAACCACTGTCTTATCTCTCTTGGGTATGGAATTCACTAGAGCTTCACAGGAGCCACTTTCACTCCTCCATGATGACATCACGAAGCTGATGGATGTTAGAGATCTTGCTCTCCTTCACCTTCCATTTGAGGATGCCCCACAGATGCTCAATAGGATTTAGGTCTGGACACATGCTTGGCCAGTCCAGCATCTTTACCGTCAGTTTCCTTATCAAGACAGTGGTCCTTTTTGATATGTGTTTGTGGTCATTTTCATGTTGGAATACTGCCCTGAGACACAATTTCCAAAGAGGGGTGGTCATGCTCTGCCTCAATACAGTCATATGAAAAAGTTTGGGCACCTTTATTAATGTTAACCTTTTTTCTTTATAACAATTTGGGTTTTTGCAACAGCTATTTCAGTTTCATATATCTAATAACTGATGGACTGAGTAATGTTTCTGAATTGAAATGAGGTTTATTGTACTAACAGAAAATGTGCAATCCGCATTTAAACAAAATTTGACCGGTGCAAAAGTATGGGCACCTCAACATAAAAGTGACATTAATATTTTGTAGATCCTCCTTTTGCAAAAATAACAGCCTCTAGTTGCTTCCTGTAGCTTTTAATGAGTTCCTGGTTGAAGGTATATTTGACCATTCCTGTTTACAAAACAATTCCAGTTCAGTTAAGTTTGATGGTCGCCGAGCATGGACAGCACGCTTCAAATCATCCCACAGATTTTCAATGATATTCAGGTCTGGGGACCGGGATGGCCATTCCAGAACATTGTAATTTTTCCTCTGCATGAATGCCTGAGTAGATTTGGAGCGGTGTTTTGGATCATTGTCTTGCTGAAATATCCATCCCCTGCGTAACTTCAACTTCGTCACTGATTCTTGCACATTATGGTCAAGAATCTGCTGATACTGAGTTGAATCCATGCGACCCTCAACTTTAACAAGATTCCCGGTGCCGGCATTGGCCACACAGCCCCAAAGCATGATGGAACCTCCACCAAATTTTACTGTGGGTAGCAAGTGCTTTCCTTGGAATGCCGTGTTTTTTTGCCTCCATGCATAACGCCTTTTTGTATGACCAAACAACTCAATCTTTGTTTCATCAGTCCACAGGACCTTCTTTCAAAATGTAACTGGCTTGTCCAAATGTGCTTTTGCATACCTCAGGCGACTCTGTTTGTGGCGTTCTTGCAGAAACGCTTCTCCTTGTGCAACGTGCGCTCTACTGTTGACCGATGCACATTGACACCATCTGCAGCAAGCTGAAGCTGCAGGTCTTTGGAGGTGGTCTGTGGATTGTCCTTGACTGTTCTCACCATTCTTCTTCTCTGCCTTTCTGATATTTTTCTTGGCCTGCCACTTCTGGGCTTAACAAGTACTGTACCTGTGTTCTTCCATTTCCTTACTATGTTACTCACAGTGGAAACTGACAGTTTAAATCTCTGAGACAACTTTTTGTATCCTTCCCCTGAACAACTATGTTGAATAATCTTTGTTTTCAGTTCATTTGAGAGTTGTTTTGAGGAGCCCATGATGCCACTCTTCATAGGAGATTCAAATAGGAGAACAACTTGCAAGTGGCCATCTTAAATACCTTTTTGCATGATTGGATACACCTGCCTATGAAGTTCAAAGCTCAATGAGGTTACAAAACCAATTTAGTGCTTTAGTAAGTCAGTAAAAAGTAGTTAGGAGTGTTCAAATCAAGAAATTGATAAGGGTGCCCATACTTTTGCACCTGTCAAATTTTGTTTAAATGTGGATTGCACATTTTCTGTTAGTACAATAAACCTCATTTCAATCCAGAAATATTACTCAGTCCATCAGTTATTAGATATATGAAACTGAAATAGCTGTTGCAAACCCCCAAATTGTTATAAAGAAAAAAGGTTAACATTAATAGGGGAGCCCAAACTTTTTCATATGACTGTATATCACAGCACATGTTAGCATTCATGTTTTCCTCAATGAACTGTAGCTCCCCACGCGCTGGCTGCTCTCATGGAGCCCCAAAACAAGACACTTCCACCAACATGCTTGACTGTTGGAAAGAGACATTTTTCTTTGTTTTCCTCATCTGGTTGGCCCCACAGATGCTTGACATCGTCCAGACCAAATAAGTTTATCTTGGTTATAGTAATCCATTTGCTCAGCCTGATTTGCTTCAGCAAATTGTTTGCAGGCTTTCTTTTCCATCATCTTCATAAGAGGCTTCATTCTGCAATGACAGCCATGCAAACCAATTTGAGACACTGTGTGGCGTATAGCCTGAGCACTGATAGGCTGACCCTCCACCACTTTATCCTCTGCATCAATGATGACCGCAGTCATATTTCTATTTCTTAAGAAACAAACTGAAAAGAAAATTTACTATAGGCCAGAAATATAAATAATCAGACTCAAAGTTTATTAAACAAATACATAAAATTATTTAAAAAGGAGACATACACAGAAAACTAATTTGGAACAATATTCACTATTTGGAATAAGCCCCATTGAAATTGACTGGTATAAATAATGAGATCACATGTTAATGCTGGAGTAGTATGACAAAGTAGGTAAGTTTTAAAATACACTGTATATACGGTTGATAAATAATAACACCAAATAAAATAAATAGCCATGATACAAATATGTACAAATAGCCTGATACAAAGTCACAATGGTCACAAGTCAGGCAAATTGATCTGATCCCCAAATAAAGTGCAAGTGCAAAAATGGGGAAACAGGTCAGTGAAATCCAGAGAAACTAGCTCTAAATGAAACAAACCTGTATATAATGCTTAATGGCAAAAATAAATGATTGAAATACAATAAAGAGGCATTCAAAAGAATACTCAACTATCAATAGGTAGAAAAACACCTAATAGTTAAAGGCAAGTGCAAGATGTATGGAGAAATTGTTGTATAGAGGGTTACCTGGCCAGAAATAATATTCAAGTAAGTACCAAAGGGCAAAACGATTCCGTGATAATAGAGATGAATCCCCCAATGCGTGTTTCACGTTAGCTTCCCCATCCTGGAAGAAGCTAATGTGAAACGCGTGTTGAAGGCTTCATCTCTATTATCCTGAAACTTTTTTGTTGTCCCTTGGTACTTAGGTAATTGGCTGGGCCATTTTAGCAGCTTTATTTTCTTTCTCTGAAACTAATTGAGAGTTTTCTTAGCTGTGTGTTTGAGATCATTCTCATGTTGAAATTTCCACTCTCATTTCATCTTTATCATTCTGGTAGATGGCAGCACATTTTTGTTAAGAATGCCTTGGTACAAATTTCCATTCATCCTTCGTTCAATCACATTAAGTTTTCCAGTACCATATGCTGAAAATCAACCCCTCTCCATGATGTTCTCATCTCCAAACTTCACAGTCTGAATGGTGTTTTGGGATGATATGCAGTACCTTTTGTCCTCCAAACATGGTGTTTACTATGAAATCCAAACAGTATGTTTTTTTGTGTCATCTGACAAGAATTTATTCGCCAAGGATTTCACAGGCTCATCTAAATGTTATTGAGCAAACATTAAATGTGCTTGAACACACTTTTTGTTCAACAATGGGGTTTTGTGTGGTGAGTTTGCATACAAACCATGGAGGTTGAGTGCATTACGTGTTGTTTTCTAAGAAACAAACGTACCTGTTGATTTCTGGTCTTTCTAGCTCTCCACAAGGGGTTCATGGCTCTTGGACAATTCTTCTGGTAATTCTAGCACTCCTCTGTCCGAAATCCTGAAGGGAGCTTCACTTGGTCGTAACCAGTTCTTATTGAAATTATGTTCTTTACAATTCCAGATTATGGCCTCCACAGTGCTCACTGGAACCTTCAGTAGTTTAGAAATTGTTCTGTAACCAATGGAATCAGTATGTTTTACAACAATAAGGTTGCCAAAGTCGTAAGACAGTTCACTGGTTTTTCCCATTGTGAGATATTTGTTGTGTGACACCAGGGTATTATAGGTAATCATTTGGACCAGCTGAAATTATTTTTCCCTAAGTGGCAGGATTTCTTTCTATTTTCTGAAAGATTTCAGCTGGTGTCAAGACTTTCTATGGCTTTTTGCATCTCTTTCTTCATGTGTTCAATAGTTATTCCATGTGTCATTTTTCATTATTACACATAACTTATTTTATGGACATCTATAGTATGATGTTTTTGCCTCTGTGGACTAGATTGTTTGTTACTGACATCTGATGAAAAATGTATGTCAGTCAATAGCAGCTTTAGAAATATATTTACTTAATAGTTGACATGTCCAATAGCTATTTTCTATATATATATATCTATCTATCTATCTATCTATCTATATATATATATATATATATATATATATATATATATATATAATTGTCTTATTCTATCTGTCTGCCTCTCTGTCTTGCTCCAAAATGACGTCATTACAGTAACATCCATCGCGACAGCGCGTGCGCTAAAGAGCCTGCGATCAGCGGCTCAGCTAAGGCTCCCTGCACACGTTACCAGGGTACACATCGGGTTACTAAGCAAAGCACTTTGCTTAGTTACCCGATATTTACCCTGGCTACATGTGCAAGGAGCTAGCGCTAAGCGGTGTACGCTAGTAATCAAGGTAAATATCGGGTAATCAAGCAAAGCGCTTTGCTTACCCGATATTTACCCTGGCTACATGTGCAAGGAGCCAGCGCTAAGCGGTGTACGCTGGTAACCAAAGTAAATATCGGGTAACCAAGCAAAGCGCTTTGCTTAGTTATCCGATATTTACCCTGGCTACATGTGAAAGGAGCTAGCGCTAAGCGGTGTACGCTAGTAACCAAGGTAAATATCGGGTAATCAAGCAAAGCGCTTTGCTTTGTTACCCGATATTTACACTGGCTACATGTGCAAGAAGCCTAACTGAACAGCCTAAACTATGGGCCGACAGGACAACGCCCAACACGTTTCACCGCTTGGCTCCGCCCCCCGCACTCCGCCCTTCGCATGTGTACACTGAACACACACACACCTGGATAGTCACCTGTCCCCAGCCATGCAGTCCCTGGCACTGATGTCTTCAGAGCCATTGCCTCGCTCGACTCCACCCACCCCGCACTCCGCCCCCTGCACACATTAGGTGTGAAAGAACGTCTTGCGGTTTTTATTTTTATTGTTTCGCCGGGAAAAGGAGATTTGCAGTCGGGAGGAGAGAGAGGTAACCGCAAATCCCCTCTTGAGTGACTGCAGTGAGCCGCACGATCAGCTGAGCCATCACTCAGGTGACTCATGGCCACAACTGAAGTCCTCCACCCGAGAGCTGTGTCCACGGGTCACCTGAATGAGGGCACAGCTGATCGCGTGGTTCACTTCAGTTGCTGCGTGGAGCTGATAGAGAGCGGTCGTGTTCTACTGCCGCTCCTGTCAGCATCATGTAGCAGAGCTAAAAGCGTCGTGGGACCTCTGTGGATTATGTCGGACCTGGAGTGCTATTTGGGGGTTTAATAAAGTGGTAAAAGAGGGTTTTTTTGTTGTCTTTTATTCCAAATAAAAGATTTTTTCGGGTGTATGTGTTTATTTTCTTTAACTTACAGGTTAATCATGGAAGGTATCTCGGGGAGACGCCTGCCATGATTAACCTAGGACTTAGTGGCAGCTATGGGCTGCTGCCATTAACTCCTTATTACCTCGATTGCCACCGCACCAGGACAATTCAGGATGAGCCGGGTAGAGTTCCAGGACTGTCGCATCCAATGGATGCGGCAATTCCGGGTGGCTGCTGGCTGATACTGTTAGGCTGGGGGCTCCCCATAATGTGGGGCTCTCCATCCTGAGAATACCAGCCTTCAGCGGTGTTGCTTTATCTTGGCTGGTATCAAAATTGGGGGGGACCGCACGTCATTTTTTAATTATTTATTTATTTATTTTACTGCACGATATAGACCCGCCGACTGGCGGCTATGATTGGTTGCAGTGAGACAGCTTCCACTCAGCATGGGGGTGTGTCTGACTGCAACCAATCATAGGCGCCGGTGGGCGGGGGAAGCAGGGAATACGAGATTGAATAATGAGCGGCCGGCATTTTCAAAAGAGGTAAAGCTGCCGGAGCTTTGTGATAGCTGTTCAGCTCCGCGCCCGTGATCGGTGAGTATGAGAGAGGAGGGGAGAGGGGGAGAGAGACCATGAGGGATTTTAAATGATTTAGATCGTACTGCTGGACATGCTGAGCATGCTCAGTAGAACGTGATGGAATTTGTCAGCGGATAGCGGCGGAATCCACCATCATAGACAACCTTAGACACCTTTGCGAATTCCAATGGAATCTGTCAATGTGCATTATTTTAATGACCCAAAAAACGCTACATGTAGCATTCCCTCCACCCGATGCTGCGTCAAAATAACGATGCAGCGTCGTCCAGCGGATACAACGCAGACACTTGCATTATGGTGCGTCGTTAATACAAGTCTATGGAGAATAGCACAGTGCGTTAACGGATCTGCGCTATTTTCCATAGTGGCGGATTGCGCTGAACGCAAGTGTGAAAGCGCCCTTACCCCGCAGGATGAGGGCACATGTCAGGATGGTGGCTGCACCACGATGGGGGCACATACCAGCATTGGGGCACATCACAGCATCAGCATATTTTTACTTAACTTTATACTGTTTATGGCCTTCTTTCATTACAAGCCATGGACATCATTAAACATTAGACTCATCTATTAAAACTGTTCCTTCTGTTGTTTGTCATTTTAAAACCAATAAAAAATTATAAGAATGCTAAATTATATCTAACCCATCCAGTCCATTCATTACCTTATTATTCAATCTGCTAACCTACATACACATTCTAGACTACCTGATGCGTTAGAACCGGGACACCTTTTAGTATATACATATTATCTATATATATATATATATATATATATATATATATATATATATATATGTATATATATATATATACAGTTAGGTCCAGAAATATTTGGACAGTGACACAAGTTTTGTTATTTTAGCTGTTTACAAAAACATGTTCAGAAATACAATTATATATATAATATGGGCTGAAAGTGCACACTCCCAGCTGCAATATGAGAGTTTTCACATCCAAATCGGAGAAAGGGTTTAGGAATCATAGCTCTGTAATGCATAGCCTCCTCTTTTTCAAGGGACCAAAAGTAATTGGACAAGGGACTCTAAGGGCTGCAATTAACTCTGAAGGCGTCTCCCTCGTTAACCTGTAATCAATGAAGTAGTTAAAAGGTCTGGGGTTGATTACAGGTGTGTGGTTTTGCATTTGGAAGCTGTTGCTGTGACCAGACAGCATGCGGTCTAAGGAACTCTCAATTGAGGTGAAGCAGAACATCCTGAGGCTGAAAAAAAAGAAAAAATCCATCAGAGAGATAGCAGACATGCTTGGAGTAGCAAAATCAACAGTCGGGTACATTCTGAGAAAAAAGGAATTGACTGGTGAGCTTGGGAACTCAAAAAGGCCTGGGCGTCCACGGATGACAACAGTGGTGGATGATCGCCGCATACTTTCTTTGGTGAAGAAGAACCCGTTCACAACATCAACTGAAGTCCAGAACACTCTCAGTGAAGTAGGTGTATCTGTCTCTAAGTCAACAGTAAAGAGAAGACTCCATGAAAGTAAATACAAAGGGTTCACATCTAGATGCAAACCATTCATCAATTCCAAAAATAGACAGGCCAGAGTTAAATTTGCTGAAAAACACCTCATGAAGCCAGCTCAGTTCTGGAAAAGTATTCTATGGACAGATGAGACCAAGATCAACCTGTACCAGAATGATGGGAACAAAAAAGTTTGGAGAAGAAAGGGAACGGCACATGATCCAAGGCACACCACATCCTCTGTAAAACATGGTGGAGGCAACGTGATGGCATGGGCATGCATGGCTTTCAATGGCACTGGGTCACTTGTGTTTATTGATGACATAACAGCAGACAAGAGTAGCCGGATGAATTCTGAAGTGTACCGTGATATACTTTCAGCCCAGATTCAGCCAAATGCCGCAAAGTTGATCGGACGGCGCTTCATAGTACAGATGGACAATGACCCCAAGCATACAGCCAAAGCTACCCAGGAGTTCATGAGTGCAAAAAAGTGGAACATTCTGCAATGGCCAAGTCAATCACCAGATCTTAACCCAATTGAGCATGCATTTCACTTGCTCAAATCCAGACTTAAGACGGAAAGACCCACAAACAAGCAAGACCTGAAGGCTGCGGCTGTAAAGGCCTGGCAATGCATTAAGAAGGAGAAAACCCAGCGTTTGGTGATGTCCATGGGTTCCAGACTTAAGGCAGTGATTGCCTCCAAAGGATTCACAACAAAATATTGAAAATAAAAATATTTTGTTTGGGTTTGGTTTATTTGTCCAATTACTTTTGACCTCCTAAAATGTGGAGTGTTTGTAAAGAAATGTGTACAATTCCTACAATTTCTATCAGATATTTTTGTTCAAACCTTCAAATTAAACGTTACAATCTGCACTTGACTTCTGTTGTAGAGGTTTCATTTCAAATCCAATGTGGTGGCATGCAGAGCCCAACTCGCGAAAATTGTGTCACTGTCCAAATATTTCTGGACCTAACTGTATATATATATGTATTATATCTTATGGTCCGGTGCATCTTATAGTCCGAATAATATGGTATATGTATAATATACTATATTTTTCGGACTATAAGATGCACCGGACCATAAGACGCACCCTGGTTTTAGAGGAGGAAAACAGGAAAATAAAATTTTAAGTAAAAAATGTCGTCATGACACACTGTTATGGGGCGAGGATCTGCTGCTGACACTGTTATGGGGGTAATGTCCCCTAATTATCTACTAAGGTACCCCATCCTGGTAATGATCCTCCTGACTTGTATATGATCCCCATCCTTGTATACATGTCCCTCATCCTGGTATAGCCCCCATCCTGATAAATACCCCCATCCTGGTATAGCCCCCATCCTGCTGTATACCCCCATCCTGCTATATACCCCAATCCTGCTAAATACCCCAATTTTGCTAAATACCCCCATCCTGCTATATACCCCCATCCTGTTATATACCCCCATCCTGTTATATACCCCCATCCTGCTAAATACCCCCATCCTGCTATATACCCCCATCCTGCTATATACCCCCATCCTGTTATATACCCCCATCCTGCTCATAATATACCTTCATCCTGCTATATACCACCTATCCTGCTCATAATATACCCCCATCCTGGTATATGCCCTCATCCTGCTATATACCCAATCCTGCTATATGGCCCGTATCCTATGGCACAGAAAAAAACAAATGTTTATACTCACCTTTCCTCACTCCCTGCAGCATCGATCGTCTTCCTCCCTGTGTCAGCAGCAGCGGCGATAACCTGTGTGGAGCCATTCCCCTGCACCATCGCTGTCCTCCTGTCTGCCGGCTTGCTGATGTGTGTGGAGACTAGCGGAGCGCACAGGGATGATGTCATCGCTGTGCTCACCGCTCTCTACACAGATCAGTGAGCCAGCAGACAGGAGGAAATTGCAATGCTGCAGGGGATTGGTGAGTATGCCGTACTTATTCACTGCCTCCCGCGCTGATGATGATACGCGGGGGGGCAGTGAATACAGCCGCACATAATCACTGCAGGCTGTAGTTGCCAGGGATGATCATGCGGACCAGCTGTTTACTATGCGTGCACCCACCGCCCATCACCCCGCCTACCTGTCAGTGCCAGCTTCAGTGCTGAGAGATGATGGGTGGGAGGATGGGTGTGCATATGTAATGAGCGGGCCCAAGTGTTCACGGCAGGCGCTGCTACAGCTTGCTCGTTCCGCCGATGACCCACTTCACCGCAGCACCCTCATTCCCCGCAGGCTTACATTCAGACAATAAGACGCACCCCCCACTTTCCCCCAACATTTGGGTGAAAAAATTACATCTTAAGCCCCCTTCACACGCACATGAAAAACACGTGCGTGTCTTACGTTTTGTTTTTCGGGTCTGTGTTCCGTATTTTATGTCCATTTCTCCGGTACGTGTGACATCTGTGTGATGGTGTATGCTAGCCGTGTGTGCGTGTGGAATGTCCGTGTATGCGTGAGATACGTACGTGTAATGTCCGTGTGTTGTCCGTGTGAAATGCTCTGTGTGTGATGCACAATGACGTTGCTACATGCCGGCTGACAGCAGACAGCGACGCGCGATGAGAATGAACTCGGGTGAACTTCACCCGACTTCATTGTCATCCCGCGGCACTGTCTGTGTGTGGCGTCCTGATTAGCGGTCACCCGTGATGGACTCACCGGTGACCGATAATCCCCTTAGTGACTGAAGTGGGCAGCGCGATTAGTGCTGCTGTCACTCAGGCTACCTGCGGCTAGCTGGAGTCCTCCACCCGAGACCGCAACTCATCTGTGACTTCATCGCTGATCGCACAGGTCACTTTAGTCACTTGGGTGACATGCTGTCACAGTAGGAGGATCCAGCAGTGGCCGCGAGTAACCTGAGTGACGTCATCGCTGATCGCGAGATTCACTTCAGTTGCTGTGTGGTGCTGGCAGGAGCGGTCGTGTTCTACTGCCACTCTTGTCAGCTTCATGTAGCAGAGCTGAGAGCATCGCGGGACCTCTGTGGATTACACCGGTCATGGAGGGGTTTTTGGGGCTTAATAAAGTGGTGAACGAGGGTGTTTTTTATTGTTTATTATTTCAAATAAAGGATTTTTTGGATGTGTGTTTATTTTCTTTAACTTACAGGTTAATCATGGATGGTGTCTCGGGGAGACGCCTGCCATGAATAATCTTGGACTTAGTGGCAGCTATGGGCTGCCATTAACTCCTTATTACCCCAATTGCCACCGCACCAGGGCAATTCGGGATGAGCCGGGTAGAGTTCCGGAACTGTCGCATCTAATGGATGTGGCAATTCTGGGCAGCTGCTGGCTGATATTGTTAGGCTGGGGGGCTCCCCATAATGTGGAGCTCCCCATCCTGAGAATGCCAGCCTTCAGCCGTGTGGCTTTACCCTGGCTGGTATCCAAATTGGGGGGGACCGCATGTCATTTTTTTTAATTATTTTTTTTTCTTTTTACTGCTCGATATTGACACGCCCACCGGCGGCTGTGATTGGTTGCAGTGAAACAGCTGTCACTCAGCGTGGGGGCATGTCTCACTGCAACCAATCATAGGTGCCGGTGGGCGGGCAAAGCAGGGAATACGAGATTGAATAATGAGCGGCCGGCGTTTTCAAAATAGTAAAAGCCGACGGAGCTTTTTTAACAGCTGTGCAGCGCCGCACCGGTGATCGGGGATCGGTGAGTATGAGAGAGGGGGAGAGACCGACCGTTGGACTGGGGGAGATTGACTGACATACACAGAAAAAAAAGATTGACCGACATCGCTTCAAAAAAGAACAAAACGGACACAGACCATACGGAGATGAATCTGTGTCACGTACGTGTGCTCACGGACTCATTGAGTTTAAGGGGTGTGTGTGTGCGTGTTCCGTGAGGAAAACGGACATGCATCCGTGTTTTACGGGCAAACAAACGTATCACGCATACGGACACACGCACCATATGGAATAACGCACGTGTAACTCCATACATTGATTAACATTGTGTCCGTGTCTTTGGTACGTGCAGGAACGGACCTAACACGTACCGGAGACACATGCGTGTGAAGGGGGCCTTATAGTCCGAAAAATACGGAAATTATATTGTAAGATGGTTACTGATTAAATCCTGAAGGGGAGATATGCTTCACTGAGGTTTCACTGAGGTTGTCAGCCTCATTGATGTGAACCTGGAAACATGCTCCAAAATGTTATATGTTGAGAGGGGTAGTGTTGCTGTTCACATATCTCTGCCCTAATATGTGGTCCAGCAGATATAATGAAGGCATGTGGATTTACTGAGGGTTTGTGTAGGGAAGTGGGAAGACCTCCAGAGTTGTGTTCATACTGAGGGAGCTGAACCTTTTTCCTGAGCAGGCAGACCTCACAGTTCTATGGACTGTTAAGAGCTGTTTGTTTCCATTATGACGGAAAGGCTGCGTTTGTTTTATTTTTGCCCTGATTAATGAAATCTTAATAAACTAGAGGAAGATTTAAACCAAAATATTTCCTACTTCATTAAGCAGCTAAGTAAGTTGATCTATCAAAATCGGTGCTAGAAGTGGCAACAAGATTTGAATGGAGCAAGAGTGACTTCTGCAGTCAAACTGGGAAGAATGTTGTCAAAGTATTACACCACCAAACAAAGAAAACTGAAGATAAAATGGATTTAACAGAAAAAAAATTGAGAAACATTCTTTCCTGTATAATGACTTGTATTTAAGGCAAAATAAAAAAAAATGCCTTTTACACACCTTAGGCAATGTTCCCGAGTAGCGGTTTTGATTTTGCTTTATGCACTTTCTTAAGGATTTAAATGTTGAAAAATGCTGCAAGAAAGCTGCCAAAACACTGAAAGAGTTGCTTATTTCAAAAATGCTTCAGTTTTCCATTTCAGTTAGGAAAAAAAATGTGTGCATTAGATGTATGAAATCTCCTAGCTTTTACTGTAAAAATGTGCTTTTAATTTGCATGAAACTCTTGAAAAAATGCTGCAAAAACATAGCAAAAATGCAATGTGTAAACATTGCCTTAATAGCCAGGCCATTCTTCACCATAATTCCCCATCGCCTATGACTACAATAGATGATATAGAAAAGGGGAAATAAAACTATACTCATTGGTAGTCACTGGTAAATATAATGTTAACATTTTACTACCGTATCTGTGCATGTGGTGTGTGTGACATGGTCAGACACATCCTGCTTAATTTATGAAGGAGGAACTCTGAACCTCACAAAGCCTATGCAAGCAATGCAGGAACTGACAAAAATTAGAAGCAAGAGGGAGTCTGATTTAAACTGTATTAGGCATAAATGAGGGCCTCATATACATTTTGTTAAAATTGTTAGATAGTGAGACTTCTAGACTTCTAAAACCTAGGTATTACATTAGAAGGAAGTACTCTTATATATCATAGAAGATACATATTAAGATTGGGACTCATATAGTACTATATCTTATGCACTATGTGCAAAGACTGCCAAAAATTAGAAGGAGGTACTCCAATATACCCTGCAAGACACATAGAGGAAGGCCTCAGAATTTTTTTTTCTCTTTTATTAAGAAGCTGGTCTTTTAGATTGGGAAAGTCTATGCACTAAATGCAATGGATGCCAAACATTAGAAGGAGGAACTCCAATGTACCTTGGAAGAAATGTAGAGGAGGGCCTCAGAAAACCATCATTTCTCATTATTTAGGAGTGGAACTCCTAGACTGCGAAAGCCTATTAATTAAGTGCAATTATTACCCCTAGGGGTGTACCTTTATATATTTAAGTAAATTGTTGAGGTAATCATCTAAAAATAATGAAGAAGGACATCTCACACACTCTCGAAAAATTAAGAGCAACTGTTACATGAGCATCCTGCTGATATGGTAGTGGAGGAAGAGGAGGACATAAATAAGAAACAATCATGAACCTTGTACCCTTGTTTGTGTGGGGAGTGGGTGCATGGGAATAAGAACATTTTAATTGCCTTTATGTTTTGCTGCTATCATCTGGTGGAATTAAGAAGTCTGGACCAATCCAGGCCTTGTTCATTTTGATAAGAGTTAGCCTGTCAGCGTTTCAGTTGACATCTGGATGAGCCTATTGGTTTTTATGCCCCTGAGGCAATAAAATCCCACTTAGACAAAAGCTAGCAGCAGAGCATGCCAGAACCAACAAAGCGTGTCCAGTTTGAATATGCAATAGTTGTATGGCACAGGGGATTTATTGAAGACACCAGTACAGTCAGTTAGGTACTCCATCATCTTACAAAACTTTTCCCTCCTTGTCAGAGTACCCAACGCATCAGGGCCTGGGCGCTGGGAGGATTTAATGAAATTGTCATAGACCTTTGATAGCATTTCCCTGCCTCTCTTGGACCTGGTGTGTGTCTCAATCATTACACTGCTTCTTTGTGTAGCATCATGGGAAAGTGAAAATAATTCAGCCAAGATCTTAGGAAGAGAACTGTGGACTTGCACAAGTCTGGTTCATCCTTAGTTGCAATTTCCAGATACCTGAAGGTGCCATGTTCATCTATATAAACAATTATGTTTTTAAAGTTGTCTAATAAATTTGATAGTCTTATTATATTTTTGTAAGTTGAGTGCTTTCATTGGCCCATGCTTTTCTTTAATTGTACTCAGGTGTTTTGTGGGCCTTGCACCCTCGCTTTTATACTTGATATACTGTTGCTGTGCATTCCTACTTCCTTGATTATTGCTCTGTATAAACAATTATTCACAAGTACAAACAATATGGGAATGTCCAGCCATGATACTGCTCATGCAGGAGACAGGTTCTGTGTACCAGAGATAAATGCGCTTTGGTCAGACATGGGCATATCAACCCAAGAACAAAAGCAAAAGACCTTGTGAAGATACTGGCGGAACCTGGTAAGATTGGGTCACTATCCATAGTGAAATGAGTACTGTATCAACATGGGCTCAAAGGCCACTCTGCCAGGAAGAAGCCATTACTCCAAAAGAAACATAGAAAAGCCAGATTATTGTTTACAAATTCACACAGGAACAAAAAACCTTTTTTTATGGAGACATGTCCTGTGGTCTCATGAAACTAAAATTTAACTGTTTGGCCATAGTGGCCATTATTACATTTAAAGAAAAAAGAAAGAAGCTTTGAAGCCAAAGAACACCATCCCAGCTGTGAAACATGGCGGTGGCAGGAACATGTTGTGAGGTTGTTTTGCTGCAGAAAAGACTGGTGCACTTCACAAAATATATGGCTTCATGAATTAACAAGATTATGTAGCAATAATGAACAACATCTCAATACATCAGCCACTAACTTAAAGTTTGGATGAAAATGGGTCTTCCAAATGGACAATGACCCGAATCATACTGCCAAACTGATTACAAAGTGGCTTAAGCATACCAAAGCCAGTGTTTCGTAAGGGCCATCACAAAGCCCTGATCTCAATCCTTTTGAAAATGTATGGGCAAAGCTGAAAAGGCAGGTACGATCAAGGCGACCTATAAACATGGCTCAGTTACACCAATTCTGTCAGGAGAAATTAGTCCAAATTCCTATCAACTATTGTGAGAAGCCTGCAGATGGATATCCAAAATGTTTGAATTAAGTCATACAGTTTAAGGGTAATGAATAATACAAAATACTAATGAAATCTATGTTGTTATTATAGTTATTATATTAACTATTATTGTTGCAGAACGTAATAAAAATGTCTTAAAACATTTTCTCTCTCATTACTCTGTCATTTGTCAAATATAAATCATTTTAGTAATCCTAATTGACCTATATTGAGAAAGATTAATTCTGATTTCATGTCAGATAGTGAGAAAAATCTGCATATGTGTCTTTTTAGATAGTGTATATAAACTTTTGGTTTCAACTGTTTATTTTATTTGTTTTCGTCATCCTACAAGAGCTAAGAGAAGAATTGAGCAGTATCATGTCAGACTCACTACTCAGCATCCACCACTTTGCCTGGAAAGTAACTCTTGCTCAAAATGGAAGACCAAATGAAGTTACAGCCCTAGTTTGAGCATGCTGAGACACATAAAGTGAGTTCATAAAAGTTCAACAAAGATCTGTGTGTTAAATAACTGCAGAGGTTTCACCATTTACTGGCATTAACATTAGCATAAAAAATTGTGCACTGGAAGCTTCAGGTCATGGATTTGTATGACCATGCAGCTGCATGCAAGCCTTACATCACCAAGCACAATGCCAAGAGTTAAATGGGGTGGTGTAAAGTATGTAGCAACTACACTACGGAACAGTGGAAATGTGTTTTGTGGCATGACAAATCACACTTTTCTACTAGGCAATTTGATAGACTAGTTGAAGTTTGGTGAATGTGAGCCTTAGGGTACACTCACAAGAGCATATGAATCGGATGAGTGCAATGCGAGAAAATCTCGCATTGTTCTCTGACCAATGTTATTCAATGAGGGAGAGTAGATGGTCAGCTTTTTTCTCATCCAGATTCTGGATGAGAGAAAAGTCACAGCATACTGTGATTGTCAGTGAGAACTGTGTCACTTGCACAAGTCTATTGGGCAAGTGAAACATCTGACTGTACTTGGATGACATCAGAGTGCAGTGCGACATAAGCATAAGCTGAAAACAGAGGAGATGGGGAGATTAATACCTCCCTCTCCTCCACAGCTGTGATCCGATTGCAGGATCAGATCCCAGTTTCATGACACTTGGCTCACGCTGGCAGCACAATGGGAGCCGAGGGTCATTAGCATGTCGCATCCGATGAAATCGAATCGGATGTCATACCATCGCGTGAATCCAGTCATATATTAGCTACTGGATATCCATTATGCCAACTGTGAAGTTTAGTTGAATAAGACATAAGGCTTTGGGGTTGTTTTTCAGCATTGACCTAGGCTCGTTAGTTCCAGTAAAGTAAAATCTGAAAAGTAATCTTTCACCAAGTTTTTTTTATGTAACTTAATATCAGTTTTTTTGTGGCCTTGCAGCAAAGCGTAATGTCCTATATGGACAAGTATGTAAAAAAATGTACCCCTACTAAGTAGTTCAAAATTAGACAAGATGCCTAAAGATGCACCAAGCCTATCAAGCAGCATGAACCACTGTACAGTCTATGTATATGTATATATATATATATATATATATATATATATATAAAAAATATTGATCAAGTATTACAAGCTGTATTGAATTCTGAGAACTTTCGGAAATTTCATCCAGTAGGAATATGCAATATATTTGCTACCGTATTACTTAAGATTTTAAGGGGATAAAATGTAAAACTTAAAGGACATGAGCCACTTTACGCAGTGTATTTTAAAATGTATTTTAATAACATTCTTTTTTGGTATAAAAGTAGTTATTTATTAAATGCACCGTATCAAGTTTTTTTTCTTGAGGAAAGTTTATATGATTACTACAATTTTAAATATGTTACAATAGTATCATAAAAATTTGAGAGCCGTGACTGAAAAGAAAAGTGAATGTTCTTGTTTACTAGGGCACAAAAAATGCATTATAGCTTACAATTCCAAAGGGCAAACTATGATGAAATACATTTTGGAATAGAATTACTCATAGCTATATTCCAGTAATTCAGCAAATCTTTATACCACTCATTACACAATTAATGGGAAAAGTGTGTCTATGAGTGTGGCTATATGACTTTCCACGACACCTATAAATGGAATGGGAAAAAAAGAACAAATTATGATGAAGGTAACCTTAAACATTAATTGTAATAACCACTTAGCACCTTTTCTAGTAAGTCAATGAGGATTATCACACTTACACTAAGTAATAATAATTCTTGACCCTTAAGTACTCCCTGTTAAAAATTAGTAAAAGGCTTTATTTAAAGACATGTGGGCATATGCAGTATGAAGAAAATGGAAATATATAATGCTCCAAGGAATTAGAAATTTATTTTAAAACTGCTTTGACCCTTTTAACTGTTTATCATCCGTTGTTGTAATTTTATTTGTTTTGTGGACAATGCAAAAAAAATGCTAAACTGAAGGTTTCACAAATCCAACAAAGCTGTGTTACCTTAACAACTAAGACAAGAATTGTCAGTTATTGGTCCAGCATGAATTTATTCAACACTGGATCAATAAAATGTTAAGATCCCCAATAAAAGAATTGGAATTTTCAGCATTAATGTAAAATTATTCTTTGTACAACTACAAAGGGAGAACATAAGTGACAAGGTCAATACCGGGAACACTATAATTTACAGATACAAACACATTGTACCTCTTAACGCATACTGGTAACATAAACCAAAAAGTAATATTTCTATGGATTAGGAATCAGACAGTTTGAATTATACTCTATTATAGGTTATACAAAAACCATAAAAAATGGATATCAAGGGTGATTAACAGAAAAAAAAAGAAAAAACCCTTAAAAAGTCAGTTTTATTAATACTATTAAAATCAGATATTTCCCATACACACAATTACTGAACAATATCGAGACAAAAAAATTCTTAAGTGCATACCAGGCATCAATAAATAACCTAAAAAAAAACCCTCATGTATCAACACTGAATTACCAGCAGCTACTATGAGTGAAAGGGAGCAGAGGTAAGACGAACAGTATTTTTTGCACTTCAAGCAGAAATGAATAGTCCCAACTGTCACATATATGAATACTAGAAATATGTCAGATGCTATCGCATCGGGAGTGCTGTGAAAGGAACATCTGTCTTTGCTTAGTGGTGCTGACAGAAGCAGTGGACATGTGTCACACTGTTTTCGCTTTCCAATATATCTGTTGTATGTCATCCCTCCACATATGTGTATTGTATGTGTTGCGTCATTTGACTTCTTTCACCCCTGTGCACTGTCTCTTCCTTGTTGTGTGCTGTATATTGGTAACTGGTGTTGTGTTTCTTGAGCTGTGTTCACAATATGGTGTCTCCCCTGTGTTATGTGTGTGTGTGTGTGTTTATACTATATGGTCTCTTGTAAGCTGTTGTGACTATAATTCGAGGTGGTACATTGTCTTCTGCAGTTTGATGTGTGTGATTGTCCGTTCCCAAAGTGGACTAAAAAACATAAAGGAAGTGAGAAGATACAATTTATTGACATGTCAAAAATAATGGCAAAGCTTCTTCCTTTTACATAACAGTAACAGAAAGACAATAAATAGAAATATTATTATATTCTATTTATATATTATTTATGTATGTACGGGTACACTATGTATATCTGTATCTATAATGTCTCCTCGATCTATATGTGTCTATATATCTATCATCTATGTTTACCATATTAAGAAATTATATATCTATGTATTTAGCTGTGTGACAGCAGGCGGTAAGGCCTCTGGAGTGACATTAGTTAACCTTAGTCATGGCAGCAGGCTTACTCGGGTAATTCTATAACATGGACATGCTTATTGCCCTAAAACAATTATAGCATTGGTGAATAGGAGCATATAATACTGCAGTGCAAACAAGGGTGTGGCCAAATCTACCTTCTGTAGCCCTACCTTACCGCAGAGGTTGGCACCCTAAACCTTAACGCAATGGCACCCCCGCTCACCGACGGCTCACCCTCCTTTCCCTCCGCTGTTCTCAAATGCAGCTGGTCTGGGAAGAGGGAAGTGCAGGAGTATGTATTACTTGCACTGCAGAAAAAATTCAAAATCACCCGTCACTCACACAAAATAAGGCAGTATCAAAATGGTGACATTCCAAACAAATTAAATGCAGTAATATTTTATGGAAGTTGTTTGTTCAAATTTTATGGTTTATACCCCATTACATGCACAAACAGTATTCTTGTAATAAAGTGCTTGATGCCTCAAACAATTTTTCAATAAAAGTGCATCATTACAGACTTAAAGTCTTATTTGTGTATTTATTCACAGTGTCTGATCAAATATACACATGTATTCATACCCGTCTAATCAAATAAGCACTCTGTAGCCCCAACATATACTCAGAGCAGAGGAATTAAATATACATTGTGAAACGGCAGACACCCATAATATCAGTGTCTGTGATATAGTAAACACTCTGTAATCCTCACAAGAGCCCAGAGCAGAGGAATGAATAGAACAACAAAATCTGCAATACTATCACTCCCGTTTCTGCTTATGAAGCAACATAGGGCATATGTTAATACTTTATCAAAAGCAAAATAAAGAGTTAGGCATCATTAGCATCCATGGGTATAGAACAACAAAGTCCAGGTAACCATAATATAATAATCCTAGTCTTAAGCTTTTAGATAATGGTACTTAGCTTTTAGAATACTGGAGTAGAGTAGTAGTACAAATAGGGCAATGCTGCTATTTGTCCATTACTTTGGGCTATTGGCTAATAGTATGGGCATCACCTAATAGGCTGCGGGTTTGTGACTGTGCATCTGCAAGTGTGAACAGCGCTCTATGCAAGCCATCAGTGTCTAGTTTTACCATCCAGCAATCGCCCCCTCCATGTTTTGGAAGCGTGTGTGATTTGCTCCTCCTGCACCTGTGATGCCTCCATCTAGTGGGGGCTTAGCTGTATCCTGCTGAAGTAGTAGTTTTTGGCCTAGGTAATGTACAGCTGCAGTTCCATCTTTGCTGTAAGTAATGGTATTTATTCCTTTTATTTGTTGCTTTTTTATATTATATATAGTGTAGGAACCTACAAGCATGAGGTTCCCGTCACAAGGGTTGTAGGCTTCCGTTTTATGGCCATAATACCAACAAAAAAACCTCATATTTTTTGTACAGGATACAGCCAAGCCCCTTTTTGTTAGGCCTTGCATATTAGACTTCCTGTCCCTGTATGGTGCACAGATTGAGTACGGCTTGGCAGCCCACCTTATCTAATAGTATGGGCGTCACCTAATAGGATGTAGGCTTGTAACTGTGCACCTGCAAGTGTGAACAGCGCTCCATGCAAGCCATCAGCGTGCAGTTTTAACATCCAGCAATCACCTCCTCCATTTTTTTGGAAGTGTGTGTGTGATTTGCTCCTCCTGCACCTGTGATGCCTCCACTTAGTGGGGGTTTATCTGTATATTGCTAGAGTAGTAGTTTTTGGCCGGGACATTGTACAACTGCAGCCAATCTTTGCGGTAAGTAATAGTAGTTTAAATTAAGCAAAAGTGTAACTGAATAACTTCCATTTTACATGAGTTAGTATTTAGTGGTTCCACCATTTTGTAAGATTGCATTGCTTTTTGGCATAGCTAATAATGCCAAGTATTTAATTTTCATTATAAAAGTTAATCTTAGAATATCTAGTAAAGTAGAAGTTTGATAAACTGATGTATTGAAAAGTTGACACCCTACAACAGATTAATAAAAAAAATGGTGGGATTTTATGCTGGTTGAACACTTTTTTGTAAATATCGCATAGTTGTATACTTACGTATCTTATTATGACCCTTTTGACAATGTGTAAAGCAAAAAAAAAAAATGCAAACTATCTAGAATAGTTTATAGTATTTTATGCTTTTGAATGCTTTTCAATATATCATCTTTTATGTTTGATTATTTTTCAAGTTTACTTTTATATCGCTTATAAAATCAGAATAAGATACAGTATTAATATACCAAGCATAGCAAAGTCTTCTGAACATGTAAATTAAGCAAATCTTCCATATTATTAACACAATTTTCATTATTTCAGGTTGTTACTCTTTATGATTTAAATTTCAGATTTGTACAGTTTGATGCTCATTTAATTTTATTGGAGATGTAATTTCACTAAAAATATTTTCTCTCTTAATAATTTCAAATTTATAATTTGCTAAGCATTTCAGAAAGTAATTGTACATCCCATAAACTCTAACAACCTTAGGAACAATCAATTATCAAAACTGTCTTAATCAGCATTGTTGAAACAAAACAAGCGCTCCACAAATAAGATGCAGATAGGTGACTGGAATGAAGAATATGTGTAATCATTCAAATAGCCTAGAATTCCTCAAGTTCTTAATATGTATTCATTATTGAATAAAGTTAACATCCATAAATCTATTCATATGCTACATCAAAAGCCAGGCAAAATGATGCAAACTATATCTAAGATATAAAGCTGAGTGTGTATGTATGTGTGTATGTCCGCTAAAGGAATCCGCACCGTCACATTTACAATCACGAAATTCTGCACAGACTCCTCATGTGACTCAGGGAACATTGTAGACTATGTTTTGACAGGAAAATTTAACCCCTCATTTTACATTTACTCTCCAAAAAGCTGCCTCTATTAAAGTGAATGGAGCCTGGAACTACAGGTTATTAATAGGAGCTGTGATTGGTTGCTATAAGAACAAAGGACAGTGTTAGTATAAGAAGCTTATGTGTGGGGTAATATGATGTCGGTGGGGAGACGGATAGAGGGAGAGACAGAGAGAGAGACAGACAGAGACAGACAGGGAAAGAGACAGAGAGATAAAGACAGACAGAGAGACAGACAGAGACAAACGGGGAAAGAGACAGACAGAGATAGATGGGGAAAGAGACAGACGGGGAAAGAAACAGACAGAGACAGATGGGGAAAGAGACAGACAAAGACAGACAGGGAAAGAGACAGATGGGGAAAGAGACAGACAGGGAAAAGAGACAGACAGGGAAAGAGACAGATGGTGAAAGAGACAGACCTGGACAGAGACAGATAGGTAAAGAGACAGGTAGACAGGGAAAAAGACAGGCAGACAGGGAAAGAGACAGGAAAAGAGATGGGGAGACAGACGGGGAAAGCGACGAACCTGGGAAAGAGACAGACCTGGAAAGAGACAGATGGGGAAAGAGACAGGCAGACAGGGAAAAAGACAGGCAAACAGGGAAAGAGACAGGCAGACAGGGAAAGAGACAGACAGGGACAAAGACAGATGTGTAAAGAGACAGACCTTTGATAGAGACAGACGGGGAAAGAGACAGAGAAAAAGAAACAGACAAAGAAAGAGACAGACAGAGACAGGCAAACAGGGAAAGAGACAGACAGTGAAAGAGACAGGAAAAGAGATGGGGAGACAGACTGGGAAAGAGACAGACCTGGGAAAGGGACAGACCTGGAAAGAGGCAAATGGGGAAAGAAACAGACCTGGAAAGAGACAGATGGGGAAAAAGACAGACAAAGACAGACAGGGAAAGAGACAGATGGGGAAAGAGACAGATGGGGAAAGAGACAGATGGGGAAAGAGACAGACCTGGAAAGAGACAGACCTGAAAAGAGACAGACCTGGAAAGAGACAGACGGGGCAAGAGACAGACGGAGCAAGAGACAGAGGGGAAAGAGACAGATGGGGAAAGAGACAGACGGGGAAAGAGACAGATGGGGAAAGAGACAGATGGGGAGAGACAAACAGAGACACACATAGAGACAGACACAGACAGACAAGGAAAGATACAGACAGACACAGAGATAGGGAAACATACAGACACAGAGACACAGACATAGAGACAGATAGACTGATACAAATACAGACAGAGAGATAGAAACAGACAGTCAGACATAGACACAGACAGAAAAGGAAAGAGACAGACAGAGAGACAGACAGAGAGAGACACACAGATAGAGACTGGGAGAGAGACAGAGAGACAGTTACAATCCCAGATATATCTATCAGTATAGAAGTATTTTCCAAGTGTCAAGTATATAGTATTATTTATTATGGAAATGTGGCACTTCTAATCATATCATACAAATCGTTACTCAGAATTTATTATGGAAATGTGGCACTTCAGATCATATCATACAAATCGGTAATCAGACAGGGTCCAACCCCATTAATGCAATGTAAAATATTGATACGTCACTCAAAAATGGAATCCATGAAAGTTTATGTATCACCCGCTCCCCTATTGAGCCGACACTACTCTGCGTCCTTGCACAATGTCCCTGCTCTCCTCTCTTCCCTGCTGTCCATGTGTAGTGCAGTCCCCAACTCATGCCCCACATGACTGTTGGTTTCTTATCCCTCCTAGGCTGCAGGCATTGCACATGTAATGTGGGGTTTCCTCTGACCCTCAGGCTAGGGGAACCCTAGCTGACTCTGATCTGAAAGGTACATCTGAAGGTGACAATGTTTGGGCCGCCTTCTTTGCCCTCATTTCTGAACAACCCTGATCTAGTGGGCCTCCTCCCTCTACCCAGGAGAGGGTCGGGAATGAATTGGTTAATCCCACATAAATAAACAATGGGGGGAATCCAGAACTCAAACTCACAGCAATCACTCACAGAGGTATAGACAATACGTGATCAGGAGGAAACTATAGAAAGGAAGAGAAATAATCAGACAACAACAGTATTTCCATAACACACCAAACAGCACACAGAAGTTCACCAGAAGCAGAATAATAAAGCACAAGGACTGGGATCGCATAAAGCAATCTTCGGCATAATCGGCATGGGAGACCAGGTTCCATAATCTTAAAAAGGGCAGAGGTGACTGTGATTGGTCTCCTGCAACATGTGACTCAAGCAGTAATCCACAAGCTAGCATAAATTAACTCCTGCAAGCCTAATTTTTAACAAAACCACAGCTGGTTGATGCCCGAGTCTATTTGTGCAACTCAAAAGCAGCATAGTTTTGAATGATTTTTCTGCCAGATACCATGTGACATCAGGTTCATAATAGAAATCCAGCAACAGAACAAACTGATAACATATTTACAAGACAAGAACTAGCCTTAGCACATAAATGCAGTATGAGCATGAATATTGCTACACTTCCAAATATATCGTGGACAATTCTTAATTGTAAATGTCTGCAGAACATATTGGTGCTATACCAATAAATTATTTTTAACCCCTTCACGACCCGGCGATTTTCCATTTTTTAATTTCTTGTTTCCTCCCAATCTTCCAAGAGCCATAACTTTTTTTTATGTTTTTTTCCAATATAGGGCTTGTTTTTTTGTGAGGTGAGTTGTAATTTTGAATGACACCATTCATTCTGCACTATATTGTACTGGAAAACAGGGGAAAAAAATTCCAAGATTGATGACATTGCAAATTGTGCAAATGTTTTGGTTTTTTTTTTAATTACCATATTCACTATATGGTAAAACTGACCTGAGATTTGATTCCATGCATTTGTAAATGCCAAAGATGTATGGCTGTACTTTAGCTTTAGCTGGTGAACAAAATTCAGAAGTTTGTAAGAAAAAAAAAAAAAAAAGGAACTGTGCTTTTGTTACCATTTTCTGAGACCGGGACTTAATGCCTATGCTTTCTGATTGCTTCTGCTTCGGCATCACTCTGATTAGCAGAAATGCTGATCTGTGAATGACAGTGCTCTGCACATTCACAGAAGATGAGTCATGACAATCACAGAGTTCATCAGCTGACTCCGCACTGTCTTGACCAATCATTTGTGCCACATAATCACATCACAGGGCTGCTGATGGTGCCAGGTAACAGCATGATCCCCGCTGGAGCGTGTTCATTGTTGATTGCAGAGTTAAGAGCACTGTACACGCTGCGATCTCGCTAGCGAGCATACCCACCCCCGTTGGTTGTGCGTCACGGACAAATCGCTGCCCAACGTCGCTCAGACCCGTCACACTACTTACCTGCCTAGCAACGTCACTGTGACCTGCGAACCGCCAAGGAGGCGGCTTGTTCGGCGTCTTAACGACGTCACTAGCGGCCGCCCAATAGAAGTCAAGGGGGCAGAGATGAGCGGGCCGAACATCCCGCCCACCTCCTTCCTTCCTCATTGCGGGCAGCCGCAGGTAAGGTGAGGTTCCTCGTTCCTGTGGTGTCACACATAGCGATGTGTGCTGCCGTAGGAACGACGAACAACCTGCATCCTGCAACAGCAACGATATTTGGGAAATGGACAGCGTGTCAACGATCAACAATAAGATGAGTATTTTTGATCATTAGCGGTCACTCCTATGTGTCACACGCAACAACGTCGCTAACGAGAACGGATGTGCGTCACAAATTCTGTGACCCCAACGACATCTCATTAGCGATGTCGTTGCGTGTAAAGCGGCCTTTAGACAATGTGATCAAATGGGTTAACAGGCTCTGGTGGATCTCCAATTTATTCCTACCTGTTATCTGCACATATCAGATGATCAGATCAGCCAAAATGTGTGGGAAAAGATGTAGGCTCAAAGTGTGAGCCCACATCAAAGGGAGGGAGGCAACCTAGGACGTGTATATATATATATATATATATATATATATACGGTTAGGTCCAGAAATATTTGGACAGTGACACAAGTTTTGTTATTTTAGCTGTTTACAAAAACATGTTCAGAAATACAATTATATATATAATATGGGCTGAACGTGCACACTCCCAGCTGCAATATGAGAGTTTTCACATCCAAATCGGAGAAAGGGTTTAGGAATCATAGCTCTGTAATGCATAGCCTCCTCTTTTTCAAGGGACCAAAAGTAATTGGACAAGGGACTCTAAGGGCTGCAATTAACTCTGAAGGCGTCTCCCTCGTTAACCTGTAATCAATGAAGTAGTTAAAAGGTCTTGGGTTGATTACAAGTGTGTGGTTTTGCATTTGGAAGCTGTTGCTGTGACCAGACAACATGCGGTCTAAGGAACTCTCAATTGAGGTGAAGCAGAACATCCTGAGGCTGAAAAAAAAGACAAAATCCATCAGAGAGATAGCAGACATGCTTGGAGTAGCAAAATCAACAGTCGGGTACATTCTGAGAAAAAAGGAATTGACTGGTAAGCTTGGGAACTCAAAAAGGCCTGGGCATCCACGGATGACAACAGTGGTGGATGATCGCCGCATACTTTCTTTGGTGAAGAAGAACCCGTTCACAACATCAACTGAAGTCCAGAACACTCTCAGTGAAGTAGGTGTACCTGTCTCTAAGTCAACAGTAAAGAGAAGACTCCATGAAAGTAAATACAAAGGGTTCACATCTAGATGCAAACCATTCATCAATTCCAAAAATAGACAGGCCAGAGTTAAATTTGCTGAAAAACACCTCATGAAGCCAGCTCAGTTCTGGAAAAGTATTCTATAGACAGATGAGACAAAAATCAACCTGTACCAGAATGATGGGAAGAAAAAAGTTTGGAGAAGAAAGGGAACGGCACATGATCCAAGGCACACCACATCCTCTGTAAAACATGGTGGAGGCAACGTGATGGCATGGGCATGCATGGCTTTCAATGGCAATGGGTCACTTGTGTTTATTGATGACATAACAGCAGACAAGAGTAGCCGGATGAATTCTGAGGTGTACCGGGATATACTTTCAGCCCAGATTCAGCCAAATGCCGCAAAGTTGATCGGACGGCGCTTCATAGTACAGATGGACAACGACCTCAAGCATACAGCCAAAGCTACCCAGGAGTTCATGAGTGCAAAAAAGTGGAACATTCTGCAATGGCCAAGTCAATCACCAAATCTTAACCCAATTGAGCATGCATTTCACTTGCTCAAATCCAGACTTAAGACGGAAAGACCCACAAACAAGCAAGACCTGAAGGCTGCGTCTGTAAAGGCCTGGCAAAGCATTAAGAAGGAGGAAACCCAGCGGTTGGTGATGTCCATGGGTTCCAGACTTAAGGCAGTGATTGCCTCCAAAGGATTCGCAACAAAATATTGAAAATAAAAATATTTTTTTGGGTTTGGTTTATTTGTCCAATTACTTTTGACCTCCTAAAATGTGGAGTGTTTGTAAAGAAATGTGTACAATTCCTACAATTTCTATCAGATATTTTTGTTCAAACCTTCAAATTAAACGTTACAATCTACACTTGAATTCTGTTGTAGAGGTTTCATTTCAAATCCAATGTGGTGGCATGCAGAGCCCAACTCGCGAAAATTGTGTCACTGTCCAAATATTTCTGGACCTAACTGTGTATATATATATATATATATATATATATATATATATATTAGTAATGTTGCACCCTGCAACGTGGAGGGGTACTCACTCAGCATGCGGGTTCAGGTAGACATGAGAGGCACTTTGCTTAAAAACTGCTTTATTTGGACTCCATAAAGCATACCGCCAGTACTGAACACCAAGGGCATTTACATGCAGGAAAACAGGCACATTCCCAAACATCAGATCTTCAGTGTCAGTCCAGAACGTAAGTCGCTGCAGAGACTTCTCAGAAGAGATTTTCTCCCCTCCACCCACAGAAAAACACAGAGCTACTTCCTCCAGCACAGGAACATACAGAGCAGCCCAACGAGTGTGTCCAGAGGCCTGGCTTTTACCTCTGGGACCACACCTCGAGGTGGAGATATAATGAACAGCCATCCTCCCCCCTCTCTTTAGCTGTACACATCAAACCCGGCCCAGGTAATACACATTAACCCTCTCAGCACTTAATATGCTGGAGTATTCCACCCAGGTTCACATCACTGATTTCAATAATCTCAGCGACACATCTCCCCCCTTGCACTGTACCAGTGATCATATCACAATATATATTTATATATGTATATATATATATATATATATATATATATATATATATATATATATATATATATGTATGTCCTTGGTCATTAAGGGGTTGATGATTGTTTTATTTGTTTTACATCAAAGCAATGTACTACCCATCATCAAGCTGCAATCCATATTAATGTCTATAGCACTGAGCAGATGTTGTCAGAGGTACACTGAACAAAATATAAATAAATGTTTTTGCTCCTATTTTTCAAGAGCTAATTTAAAAGATCTGAGAATTTTACTATCTATGCAAAAGGATTTTTTTTCTCAACTATTGTTCTCAATTTTGTCTAAATCTGTATTTGTGATGAGTGCTTCTCTTTTGTCAAGATAATCAATCCGCTTCCCGGGTGTGGTATATCAAGATGCTGTTTAGACAGCATGATTATTGCACAGGTGTGCCTTTGACTGGCCACAGTAAAAGGCCACTCTAAAATGTGCAGTTTTATCGCAAAGCTCAATGCCACAGATGTTGCAAGTTTAGAATGAACATGCAACTGGTATGCTGACTTCAGGAATGTTCATTAGACCTGTTGCCCAGGAACTGAATGTTCATTTTTCCACCATAAACTGTCTCCAAAGGTGTTTCAAAGAATTTCGAACCCGAAAATCCTGCGAAACATCGCGCTCCCCTCTCATTTTTAACAAAAACGCCACCGCCGCCACCCGATGTGCCACAGCCGACGCCGATCACCCGGCCGAGAAATCAACACTCACCAACGACAGTAATGCCATCAAGTAATCCACGCTCGCCCCGACAAACATCAGACCCAACAACTCCTCCCATTCAGCCCACACCTTAGCATATCGGCACCAAGTCACCTCAGTCACCGAATTCCGAATCAAGTCTGATATCACCGCCTCACCAGACTCCACAAATCTTCGGGACACTCCACTCCGACCTCGTCTGCCCATGGCAGTAGCGCCCAAAACCTGCTGAACTGAAAACGAGACAAAGCGTCAGCCACCCCGTTGTCAACTCCCGGAACATGCTTTGCCACAACCTGCACATTCATCTGCAGACATCCCAACACTAAATGTCGCAAATACACCACCAATGGCTCCGACTTAGCAGACAAGTTGTTAATAGCAAACACCACTGCCTGGTTATCGCAATGGAAGCACACCTTCCTCCCGCCAAAGTGCGACCCCCCACAGCTCCACTGCTACCACGAGAGGGAATAACTCCAGAAGAGCCAAATTTCTGACCAACCCACTGTCTCGCCATGCCTGTGGCCACTGACCCAAACACCAGTGACCTCAAAATATGGCCCCAAACCCTGCCGACCCAGCCGCATCCATGAACAGCTGTAATGCCCCGTTAGACGCCACCTTCTCCATCACCAGCGCCCGGCCATTGAAACACTGCAAAAATTGATCCCACACCAAAAGATCGCCCTTGCTCGTCTTCGTGATTCGCACGAAATGTGCCGGCGACCTCAGACCTGCCATCGCCATTGCCAAGCGCCTTGCAAATACTCTCCCCATTGGCATGATCCTGCAAGCGAAATTCAATTTCCCAAGCAAGGACTGCACCACCTTAAGCCGCACCTTCTTAGCCGCTTTCACCCCTGCCACCGCGGCCCTCAAATCACGAACCTTCTCCTCCGACAACCTACATTCCATGGCAATGGAATCAATCTCAATCCCCAAAAAACGCATCACCGGTGCCGGGCCTTCCATCTTATTGGGAGCCAATGGAATTCCAAAGCTGTCTGCGACTTTCTGCAACGCAAATAACAACCCCGCACAAACCATCGAACCCGCCGGCCCGACATTAAGAAAATCATCCAAATAGTGAATAATGGACGTAAGCCCAGACATATCCCGAACTACCCACTCTACGATCGAACTAAAAGCCTCAAAATATGAACACGAAATTGAACAGCCAATTGGCAAACAACGATCAACATAATAACTGTCATCCCACCAGCAACCTAACAAATGCTGACTATCTGGATGAACCGGTAACAACCGAAACGCCGCTTCCACATCTGCCTTTGCCATCAACGCACCCCGACCCGCTGCCCTGACCAGGTCCAACGCCTCGTCGAACGACACATAATATACCGCCGATAGCTCCGGTGCAATGCCATCATTCACTGATAACCCCTCCGGGTAAGACAAATGATGAATAAGCCGAAATTTGTTCAGCTCTTTCTTCGGCACAACCCCCAACGGCGAAACCACCAACTTCGAACACGGTGGGGCGTCATAAGGACCGTCCATTCTGCCCAAAGCCACCTCCTTTCTCAGCTTCTCATCCACCAATGCCGCATGATCCCTAGCAGAATGTAAATTACGGTACGGCGGGGCCGACGAACTAACAGCCGACGGGATCCGAAAATCTTCAGAAAAACCAAACCAAAAAAACGCAGCCGCCTCCCCATCTGGATACTTATTTAAAAAGGGGGCCATCGCTTATACCTTCACCGGCGTCGTCCCTTTTTCCAACCCCGTCACCCGCCTTTCCTTTCCCTTTTTTAAAACACTTGGACAGGCTATGTCCTCCCCCACATCCTGAGCATTCATGCTTAAAGCGGCATGCCGCTCCAAACTTGCACTGCCCTTCATTATATTGCCAACAGAAACCTTTCTTCTGGCTTGCCGACATCAGCCGCATCCATAAGGAGATATCCTTATGGTCCCATCGCATACCCGGCCGCAGCGCCTTCCGCTGCCTGAATTGCTCGTCATAACGCAGCCACGCCAGTCCGCCGTAAACTCGGTAAACCTCCCCTATCGCATCCATGTAACCGAACAAGGCCGAACAATGCTCCGGCTCCTTTTCCCTTGCCACACTCGCCAAAATTGCAAACGCTTGCAACCAGTTTGCAAAAGTCCAAAGAATAAGCCTATAACGGCACTTTTCCTCCTCGTCCTTCTCCTTTTTGGAGTCGCTCGGCTTAACCCTATCCATATTAAATTTCTCCAGGGGAAGCAGAGAAAATATCTCTACATATTCCCCTTTCCAAATTTTTTCCCGCACCTCTTTCTTTAAATGAGCCCCCAGCGGGCCCTCAAAACAAACATAAACTTTGCTTTTAGCCCTATCATCAGGGCGTACCACTTCGTCCTCCTTCTCCTTTTCTTTCTCCTTTGCCCCCCCCACCGCACTCCCCCCTTCGCCATCCCCGCTCCGTCTCTTGCCCCGGGACGACAACCCAGGAGACCGTCCTGTCCCCGGTGCCGGCAGCCCGGGCCTCGATCTCTTGCGCCCGCCCCCTCGGCGACTGCCAGGGGTCTTCAGACGCGGACGGACAGACGCCCGGCTCTGGATCCCAGCTGTCGCCGCCTCTGGCCCTCCTGGGCCGCTGCAGGCCTCCTGCCGCCGCGTTCTCTCGCTCCCACGGGAGACCGCCACATCCGGAGGCTGCACAACAGTCCTAAGTGACCGGGCGGTCGCCGCAGGGCTCACGCCGTCACTCCTGCTCATTGCCGCACCAGGGTCAGGCACCACAGACCTCCCCCTGGCGCTGGACCTACCGCCGCCTGCAGTCCCGCGGTCCCCCCGCCGACTGCAGGGGGATCTGCTGGCCTCTCTCCCACGCCGAGCACGCTCCCAACCTGGAGCCGCTGCCTTCTCAGTAACTCCAGTCCGGAGGCCGGGACCGGAAGTAGGCCCCGCACTGGCAACTCCCACCTCCCGACCGCCGTGGCTGGAACGCAGATTCCTCCCGCTTTGAGCAGCAGCCAGACTCTGCTGCTGCTCAGCCCGCTGTGGAGGGTCCCTGGAGGGGCTCTGGCATCTCCTCCTCGCCCCCCCCGCGCCCGGGGAATACCTGCGGGGGGGCCGCGACTGGCTCCCGCCGCTGCTGGGGGAGCGAGGGGCAAGCGCCAACAGGTTAACCCCAGCAGCCCTGATGTGCGTCTGCACTGCCAGGGGCCCGTGCGCTGCTACAGCTGCCTGGATCAGTCGCTGAAGTTCCTGGAGGTCCGCCATGGAGGTCGTGGTGATCTCTCGGCATCCGGATGATCTGTCGGCATCCGGAAGAAGAAGAGGAGGTAACGCCCTCCTCTCCCAGACTAACACTTTCCCTACTCCTCCTCTTCCTCCCAGGTTAAAACCACCCCTTAATGCCATATTAGGCATACCTACCACACTGTCCCTATTAACCCCATCACTCCCTAAACTCACCCTTGGTCATGTTGCCCCTCCTCCCCAAGGGGATCCATGGCTTTCTTAACTGCAGATCACGTGTATTTACACCAGCCCAGGATCTCAACATCCAGCATCTTCAGGTCAAAGATCGTTTGAGGCTAGTCAACCAGACAGCTGCTGAAACATTCAGTTTTCATAACCAATGAATTTCTGCACAAATTGTCAGGAAAACTCAGCTGCATGCTCATCATCCACATTGGAGTCTTCAACTGACTGCAGTTTGTCATCGTAACTGACTTGAGTGGGTAAATACACACATTCAGTGGATTTCTTCAATGTTGTAGAGGTGCATTCTTCACAGATGAATCCCTGTTTCCACTCTACCAGGCAGATGGCAACATGTGGGTGGGCGAATTGCTGTTGTAAACATTGTAAATCGAGTGGCCCATTGGTGTAGGTGGGGCTATGGTATAGGCAGACATAATATGGACAATGACCACAGGTGCATTATATTGATGCCATTTTGAATGCACAGAGATATCGTGACGAAACCTTGAGGATCATTGTTGTGCCATTAATCCACCACCATCACCTCATCTTGCAGCATGATAATACACCCAGTGCAGAATTATTAGGCAAGTTGTATTTTAGAGGATTTTTTTTATTATTGATCAACAACTATGTTCTCAATCAACCTAAGAGACTCATAAATACCAAAGCTTAATATTATTGGAAGTTGGAGTAGGTTTTTTTTTAGATTTGGCTATCTTAGGAGGATATCTGTTTGTGCAGGTAACTATCACTGTGCAGAATTATTAGGCAACTTAATAAAAACCAACTATATTTCCCATCTAACTTTTTTATTTTTACCAGGTAAACCAATATAACTGCACAAAACTTAGAAATAAACATTTCAGACATGCAAAAACAAAACCACAACCTGACCAACTCTATACAAAGAAGATGTGTTTCACTGCCTCAGGCAAATGCAGGTCACACCACATACTGACTGTTTTTCTGATTCCACTGAATTCCCCAATACTGTAATACTGCACATTTTAGAGAAGCTTTTTATTGTGGCCAGCCTAAGGCACACCTCTGCAATAATCATACTGTAAGACAGCATCTTGATATGCCACACCTGTGAGGTGGATGTATCATCTCAGGAAATAACAAAAGTTTAGACAAATTTCTGAACAATATTGAGAAAAAAAGCCTTTTGTGTCCTTAGGAAAAGCTTAGATTTTTAAGTTCAGCTCATTACATCTGGTAGCAAAAACAAAAGTGTTGTTTATATTTTTCTTCATGTAGAATAAACGCCAACATCCAGGGACTCATAGGTGATGGCTTCTTTGATTGGAGCTGTTTTCTTTCATTTTCTTCTTCATCAATGCAAACACACTCCTGGGCAGAGTATTTTTGCATACAAGCTTTCTGTTTCTGGTGTTTCCAATAGATCTATACATCCTAATTAAACAGAAACTCCTCATGGTTTTACACACTGCTCCTGAAAATATAATAGGTAAATGCACTCTGCCCCTAAATTTACTGCACACACCATGTTTTTACTTTTCACTGTAGTTAGGGATTTTTGAATCTGATCACAAAAGTCATGGTCTCCTTTGCAGCCCAGTCTGCCACAGAATGGCATGCCCCTAAAGCGGACTTTACACGCTACGATATCGTTAATGTTTTATCGTCGGGGTCATGTCGTTAGTGACGCACATCCAGCGACATTAACAGTATCGCAGCGTGTAACACTTACCAGCGACCTTCAACGTTCTCCAAAGTGGTGAAAATCGTTCACCATGGAGAGGTCATCCTAAAACCAAAAATTGTTAATGGTTGTTTAAAGATGTTGTTCCTCGTTCCTGCGGCAGCACACATCGCTGTGTGTGACACCGCAGGAGCGACAAGCATCACCTTACCTACGTCCCGCCCGCAATGAGGAAGGAAGGAGGTGGGCGGGATGTTCAACCCGCTCATCTCCGCCCCTCCGCTTTGATTGGCCGGCCGCTTAGTGACGTCACGGTGATGTCGCCGTGATGCCGAATGCACCTTCTCCTTGAGGGAGGGATTGTTCGGCAGTCACAGCGACGACGACAACCAGGTAAGTGCATGTGACACTGCCGTAGCGATAATGTTCGCTGCGGCAGTGATCGCACAATATCGCATGCATGACGGGGGCGGGTGCTTTTGCCATACGATATCACTAGCAATTGCTAGAAATATCGTAGCATGTAAAGCCCGCTTAATACCGGTGCTCTGTTAATACCACTAACAAAAGGAGAGAGTTGCACACTGCAGTGCTAAGTTATGTGGAGCAATGAATATGGGATATAGACATGTGACGCACCCACGGGGCCTGGGGGTGATACTCATCGCCGGTCCAGTGATGGTGGTTTAGGATGTCACAGAGGCCTTGCCCGACTTCATGGCCTCGAGGTGTCAATAAAAGATGGGGATGGGGAGGTTGGGAGTTGTTGTCTTTTGTGACACCACCTGTGGTATGTGGCTATGAGGGGAGCTGCCGCTGCGAGATGTCGCTCACTTCTGGGACTGATGGTGTGATGCATCTCGGGTGTTTCAGCTCTCTACAAGTAAAGCTCGCACCAGCGAGGATGATGAGGGTGGTAGTCTCTAGCGCCGGGGCAATGGAAGGGATGACACCGGTTCTGCGGTTCAAGTTCTTTATTCACTGTCAGATTATTGCTCTTGGAGTGCTGTTTTCCACCAAGATGGGCTCCATTCGATCCTGGATAGTTCAGAAGCCAGTGCCAGTGTTGTGGATGGTGGGCACTTCCTCCTTGTGCGGTTTGTAATGGATCCCTGTGGCCTGTAGCTACACAGGGTCCCCCTCTGTGGTTTTTAAGTACTGTCCCATCTAGCATGCAGCGCGAGTCCTTTTGTTGGTGTGGATCATGGTCTCAACTCCGGCTCTATGTGCTGCTGTGCCCCGGGCACTTGAGGTGGGTGAAGGAAACTTAAAATTTCCTCATCCGGCAGAATTATTAAAAGGATTTGAATATCCCCTTAATCTAGGGCTCTGCACCTCGTCTGCGCTGGTCCTGGGAGAAACTGACTCTGTATCCCCTCAGAAACTATGTTCTCCTGTGTCCCACAAGATCCACTGGTGTTGCGGTTCTTCTGTGTGGAACTACACTCCCCCTACCCTGTCTGTGTCGCAGGCCGGCTCCTAATTCACTGCTATTTCTCCTGACTTCCCCCGGACATCACCCCTCCTCCTCCCGGGTCCCTAGACTAGTGGGTGGGAAGGCCCTTACCATTAGGAAGCCATCCATGTGACCCGACACTAGCCTGGTCCCCAGTTGGAAAAGGGCACTGGTGTGTATATGTGGATGAGTGGTGGGAAGCAGCACAGACCTCCTCCGAACTCGGGATAAATACTGAACCTTAAGTCAGGTGCATTACTCTGTGGCGCCTGAAACCTCAGGGGTGCCACACATGCATTATTGCTATGAAAAAACATGTAAAAATAGAGATACTTAACACATAATATTGGCTAGATTTTATGTGAGCCCAACAGCCAGCAGCAAGGTGACCTCATTTGTATTGGGTTCCTATCACCTAAGTCTGAGGAGCTGGAGTGCTCAATCAGAAGGCATAACCCTGTAATCTATTAAAAAGACTGCTGGCACATCAGGTTACAGGGTTATGCCTTCTGATTAAGCACTCCTGCTCCTCAGCCTCAGGTAATTTTAATTCTCCATTTGCAGGCTCCTGTCCGCCCATAAATTTTAGGGGGTTTTTTTACCAAAACAGAGGCATTAGTTTAATAGGGACCCAACAAAAATGAGGCTGCCTTGCCACTGGCTGTTGGGCTCACATAAAATCTGGCCAATTTTGTGTGCTATGTATCTCAATTTTAACATGTTTTTTTTTTTCATAGCAGTAATGCAGGTCTATATTTCCATATTCATTGTTCCACTTATCTTAGCACTGCAGTGTGCAACTGTCTCCTTTTTGTTACTATATTTCATATTCAGTTCGCACCTGTTGACATTAGAAAGATAGGATGTGCCATCAGTCTTCTGTTAATATCACTGTCGGAGTTTGATAGGGGTATTTTACACATTAACAATCGAGATGAGAGCTCTGCCTCACTGTCGATAGAGGCAGGTCCTGGCTGTAACACACAGCCAATACTTGCCTTGTATTTGGGGAGCTCACCCCATGAGTCCACTCTATGAACTCTTCATAGACTTGCACATAGATGTACGGTGGATGATGGTAAGCGGTTAATACCACTGAGTCCAACACTGCTGTTGGAACCTCTCCTATCTCTCTCTTCCCCCCTTCAATTCAATCTTTATGTTACTTACAAACATTTATACTCATTGTCTTCAGTGCTGCGTATTATGTTAGTGTCTAAAATATTTGTCCAATGTTTTAAAGCTTTATCTTCTTCAATTGCTGGACTATGAGATCTGATATCCACCCCCTGCCTTAAATTACCCTAAAAAAACTGCTGCATTCCTTGCTTTGGCTTTCATACAGGCCATGATAGTCCCGTCAGTTGGGCTGCATTAAACCATGTGATGTAATAGCTACAATGAATTATGGGGAAGCGCCTAAAGACATGTTAGCCTGCTATCCCAGACTCAAACTTTTGCAATGTGTCAAATGACGGCAGCTTTCGGTTTTGTCAATTTGCGTGAATACATTTACAAATTGTTACCGAGACGTAAAAATTGCATAAAACTCAACACGAATTTCTACTAAATTTGCATTAAATCGACTTGCCCCTTTCTAATCAGTGTATAATATATATAGCCACAAATTGGGAAAATATTAAATGTAATACCTGTAGAAAGCTTATTTCCTATTTTCTTTGTGCAGATGGTAAAGGACGATGGAATATTAAATTTGTGCAATTAAATCAACTTTACTTTGGCTTTCTCTTCATCTGCAGCAATACTTGCCAGGTGCATATGGCAAATTCTTTAGCTTTGTTTGTTGAAAGATAAGAAACTTATCTCAGTTACCTGAATGCATGATAGAACTGGATTACATCAGAAAATTATTCCGAATTTCATATTTACAATATAAACACTGCACTGAGTGCCAAAGCCTGTGAACAGTAGAATTTGATTTTGCTTCATGCAAAGCAAATATTCATTAATATATATGTACTTACAATTTGCTTATTCATCACAAACACAATAAATTTATTCTGACCACATGCATAAAAAAGTTAACAAGCTTGAAGATTGTTTTTCATCTATTTTACCTAAAATTAATTTAGAAATGAATATTTTGCAAATATATTTTAATTTTGAGATAAAATGCTTTCATATATAAAACAGAAACATTTCACTGCAATGTTGCCAGTCAGTGAGGTCAACGGCTTCTGTCTTCAATACAGCAGCTGAGCTAACTGATTGTCTGCAGCGCTGTTGATTTTAATTCAGCACTGCAGATAAGCAACTGAGGCCAGGGCTGCAGCTGAGAGCTGAGGCTGGACACAGTAAGTTATAATATTCATAGTAAGTTATAATAGTAATAGTCAGTTTATTGTTTTTGCAGCTTTCACAGCCTAAAAAAGAACATTTTCTGAAAGGATACTACCCCTATAAATATGAGCACTTATTAAAAAATGTTCTCAAATCATTAAGTAAACCGGTAATATTAATATTATATGTAATTATAACTAACCCTTACCCATATACTTCTGAATATAATAATAATAATAGCAATTATTATTATTATTATTATTATTATTATAACACATTTATATAACACTTTGGCACCAATGTTTTGTTGGTTGCTGGTAAATTATTTTAGTGATATAATTCTAAAAAAAATACATTTCAGAGCTATGACTGGATTATTATTTTCATGGGTACATGAAGTCTGTCTATAAACTCCTCCCATGACCGATATCCACAATGCCAGGATAAAATATGTGCAAAATGTCAAAACACTAACAATGCCACCGTGTCATTATCTTCCAGTAGTTAATAATTCTGTTACTAGAAAAATGTCCCAAATATATAATTTGCTGTTAATATTAATATTTTTGTATCAATATTACTCACAATGTTATAAATTTGATTTTAAAAAAAAGGACCATGGTTAATATTTTGATGAAACCAAATCTCAATATTGCAGGGAGAAGGGCTTTGATTAAAATATTAATTATGTATATGAAGACATGATGGTCAGTGTGTGCTCTCGTCTGCTGAGCTGGCTGTTTTCAGAAAGACTGCAAAGACCAGGACTCATCCCACTGCAGCCACCAATTGTGGAGACATGAGGGTCAGTGGGTGCTTTCAACCACTAGCCTGGCTGGCTTCTGCAAGACCCCATGGACCAGGGCTCATCGCACTGAATAGCCGCTCTCCTTCCCCATGGACAGAACACTACTCAGATAACAAAAAAGTGAGGGAACCACACATTGGTAAGACTTTATTGGTTTACCAAAAGTCGAAAGCATATTTTACATTTCCAGCAAGAACACAAGATGGTACAAACGACAAACTCTCACCCTTACACTGGCTCATCAGGCATTACAATTTTTGTGATTTCTGGGCTTCCAAGGCCAACGATCCCAGCCAGTATCACCTTGCTTTTGGCAGTCACCCAGTGAGAGAAGATAGTGACAAGCATAAGTATCTGATAAGCAAAGCAATATATGTAGTCAGGGGACCAAATGGTCCCAACATGGGTTCTCCAATTGAATTTATGGGTTCAGCGTTGAGCAGTGATGAAGTTATGTGATCCTCCAGCTGTAAAAGTGGATGCAAGGCTGAAGTCTTGAAGAATATTAATCTTGAAGCAGTTCTGTGATACCCCAGCTGGAACCACAAATCCCAGGCTGAAGTCATATAGAATATCAATCTGGTGACAGGAGCATGGCCCCTTGTTTACCCCTTAGTTTTTGTTTTAGAGTATTGTGTCTTAAATGATTGGTGAAAGATGGCTGCCCTCTCTTTGGTTGCTAGTTCATTCAATCTGACTAAAGTTTTCCTCTGTATTATGTAGTCAAAAAGCCTGAGGCAATTCTCATTTAACAGACAATAGGTTTCCCATTAGTCTGGCATGAGACAAATTTGTATTATATTTACTACTTTGTGTTAACTAGAGTTGAGCGCGGTTCGCGGTTCGAGGTTCTCCAGTTCTAGGCTCGAGTGATTTTGGGGCCTGTTCTAGATCGAACTAGAACTCGAGCTTTTTGCAAAAGCTCGATAGTTCTAGAAACGTTCGAGAACGGTTCTAGCAGCAAAAAAACAGCTAATTCCTAGCTTGGTTTCCGCTGTAATAGTGTAAGTCACTCTGTGAATCACACTATTATGACATTTCAGTGTATAGTGTGCGGGAACAGCGCCTTCAGATCACTGCTGTTTCTATAATGGCGATCGCCATTTTTTTTTTTTTTCCTTGTCTTCCTTCCCTAAGCGCGCGCGTCTTGTGGGGCGGGCCAGCCAATCCCAGACACACACACAGCTAAGTGGACTTTTAGCCAGAGAAGCAACGGCATGTGTGATAGGATGTCCATGTCACATGTCCCTGCATTATAAAACCGGACATTTTCCTCCAGGACGCCATTATCTCTTCTGCGTCTTTGGTGTCAGACATCACTGTCGCAGCTCCGTCCTTTGTCCTATCGCTGATACAGCTGTATGCGCTCCATACACAGCGCTGGACAGCTTAGGGAGAGCACTTTCTATCAGTCCTTTTAAGGGCTCGTACCGGCAGGGTCAGAGCCATAGGTGACAGGTCCTGAAAACAGCGACAGCGTCTGTGTAGCAAAGGTCAGGGATTTCCTCCCTGCATTTCCCTATTAGGAGGGAATAGAAAGGCAGGCCTCCTTTCCTCTACCCAGAGCCCCACAATCCTGGCACTGTACCCTCCTGTCCTCTGCACACTCCAACTCATTATAACTAAGCCATTATACTAGCAAACACTCAGTGTACCTAGTGGCATCCTAAACGTGGCTATTGGACTTTTGTCTACTCACACTAGTGCAAAGACATTTGCAGCACCTCTGCCTGCATTGCACACTCCAACTCATGATAACTAAGCCATTATACTAGCAAACACTCAGTGTACCTAGTGGCATCCTAAACGTGGCTATTGGACTTTGCTATAGTCCCACTAGTGCAAAGACATTTACAGCACCTCTGCCTGCATTGCACACTCCAACTCATTATAACTAAGCCATTATACTAGCAAACACTCAGTGTACCTAGTGGCATCCTAAACGTGGCAATTGGACTTTGCTATAGTCCCACTAGTGCCAAGACATTTGCAGCACCTCTGCCTGCATTGCACACTCCAACTCATGATAACTAAGCCATTATACTAGCAAACACTCAGTGTACCTAGTGGCATCCTAAACGTGGCTATTGGACTTTGCTATAGTCCCACTAGTGCAAAGACATTTGCAGCACCTCTGCCTGCATTGCACACTCCAACTCATGATAACTAAGCCATTATACTAGCAAACACTCAGTGTTCCTAGTGGCATCCTAAACGTGGCTATTGGACTTTGCTATAGTCCCACTAGTGCAAAGACATTTGCAGCACCTCTGCCTGCATTGCACACTCCAACTCATGATAACTAAACCATTATACTAGCAAACACTCAGTGTACCTAGTGGCATCCTAAACGTGGCTATTGGACTTTGCTATAGTCCCACTAGTGCAAAGACAATTGCAGCACCTCTGCCTGCATTGCACACTCCAACTCATGATAACTAAGCCATTATACTAGCAAACACTCAGTGTACCTAGTGGCATCCTAAACGTGGCTATTGGACTTTGCTATAGTCCCACTAGTGCAAAGACATTTGCAGCACCTCTGCCTGCATTGCACACTCCAACTCATTATAACTAAGCCATTATACTAGCAAACACTCAGTGTACCTAGTGGCATCCTAAACGTGGCTATTGGACTTTGCTATAGTCCCACTAGTGCAAAGACATTTGCAGCACCTCTGCCTGCATTGCACACTCCAACTCATGATAACTAAGCCATTATACTAGCAAACACTCAGTGTACCTAGTGGCATCCTAAACATGGCTATTGGACTTTGCTATAGTCCCACTAGTGCAAAGACATTTGCAGCACCTCTGCCTGCATTGCACACTCCAACTCATGATAACTAAGCCATTATACTAGCAAACACTCAGTGTACCTAGTGGCATCCTAAACGTGGCTATTGGACTTTGCTATAGTCCCACTAGTGCAAAGACATTTGCAGCACCTCTGCCTGCATTGCACACTCCAACTCATGATAACTAAGCCATTATACTAGCAAACACTCAGTATACCTAGTGGCATCCTAAACGTGGCTATTGGACTTTGCTATAGTCCCACTAGTGCAAAGACATTTGCAGCACCTCTGCCTGCATTGCACACTCCAACTCATGATAACTAAGCCATTATACTAGCAAACACTCAGTGTACCTAGTGGCATCCTAAACGTGGCTATTGGACTTTGCTATAGTCCCACTAGTGCAAAGACATTTGCAGTACCTCTGCCTGCATTGCACACTCCAACTCATGATAACTAAGCCATTATACTAGCAAACACTCAGTGTACCTAGTGGCATCCTAAACATGGCTATTGGACTTTGCTATAGTCCCACTAGTGCAAAGACATTTGCAGCACCTCTGCCTGCATTGCACACTCCAACTCATGATAACTAAGCCATTATACTAGCAAACACTCAGTGTACCTAGTGGTATCCTAAACGTGGCTATTGGACTTTGCTATAGTCCCACTAGTGCAAAGACATTTGCAGCACCTCTGCCTGCATTGCACACTCCAACTCATGATAACTAAGCCATTATACTAGCAAACACTCAGTGTACCTAGTGGCATCCTAAACGTGGCTATTGGACTTTGCTATAGTCCCACTAGTGCAAAGACATTTGCAGCACCTCTGCCTGCATTGCACACTCCAACTCATTATAACTAAGCCATTATACTAGCAAACACTCAGTGTACCTAGTGGCATCCTAAACGTGGCTATTGGACTTTGCTATAGTCCCACTAGTGCAAAGTCATTCGCAGCACCTCTGCCTGCATTGCACACTCCAACTCATTATAACTAAGCCATTATACTAGCAAACACTCAGTGTACCTAGTGGCATCCTAAACGTGGCTATTGGACTTTGCTATAGTCCCACTAGTGCAAAGACATTTGCAGCACCTCTGCCTGCATTGCACACTCCAACTCATGATAACTAAGCCATTATACTAGCAAACACTCAGTGTACCTAGTGGCATCCTAAACGTGGCTATTGGACTTTGCTATAGTCCCACTAGTGCAAAGACATTTGCAGCACCTCTGCCTGCATTGCACACTCCAACTCATGATAACTAAGCCATTATACTAGCAAACACTCAGTGTACCTAGTGGCATCCTAAACGTGGCTATTGGACCTTGTTATATTCCCAGTAGTGCAAAGACATTTGCAGCACCTCTGCCTGCATTGCACACTCCAACTCATGATAACTAAGCCATTATACTAGCAAACACTCAGTGTACCTAGTGGTATCCTAAACGTGGCTATTGGACTTTGCTATAGTCCCACTAGTGCAAAGACATTTGCAGCACCTCTGCCTGCATTGCACACTCCAACTCATGATAACTAAGCCATTATACTAGCAAACACTCAGTGTACCTAGTGGCATCCTAAACGTGGCTATTGGACTTTGCTATAGTCCCACTAGTGCAAAGACATTTGCAGCACCTCTGCCTGCATTGCACACTCCAACTCATTATAACTAAGCCATTATACTAGCAAACACTCAGTGTACCTAGTGGCATCCTAAACGTGGCTATTGGACTTTGCTATAGTCCCACTAGTGCAAAGTCATTCGCAGCACCTCTGCCTGCATTGCACACTCCAACTCATTATAACTAAGCCATTATACTAGCAAACACTCAGTGTACCTAGTGGCATCCTAAACGTGGCTATTGGACTTTGCTATAGTCCCACTAGTGCAAAGACATTTGCAGCACCTCTGCCTGCATTGCACACTCCAACTCATGATAACTAAGCCATTATACTAGCAAACACTCAGCATTCCTAGTGGCATCCTAAACGTGGCTATTGGACTTTGCTATAGTCCCACTAGTGCAAAGACATTTGCAGCACCTCTGCCTGCATTGCACACTCCAACTCATGATAACTAAGCCATTATACTAGCAAACACTCAGTGTACCTAGTGGCATCCTAAACGTAGCTATTGGACTTTGCTATAGTCCCACTAGTGCAAAGACATTTGCAGCACCTCTGCCTGCATTGCACACTCCAACTCATTATAACTAAGCCATTATACTAGCAAACACTCAGTGTACCTAGTGGCATCCTAAACGTGGCTATTGGACTTTGCTATAGTCCCACTAGTGCAAAGACATTTGCAGCACCTCTGCCTGCATTGCACACTCCAACTCATGATAACTAAGCCATTATACTAGCAAACACTCAGTGTACCTAGTGGCATCCTAAACGTGGCTATTGGACTTTGCTATAGTCCCACTAGTGCAAAGACATTTGCAGCACCTCTGCCTGCATTGCACACTCCAACTCATTATAACTAAGCCATTATACTAGCAAACACTCAGTATTCCTAGTGGCATCCTAAACGTGGCTATTGGACTTTGCTATAGTCCCACTAGTGCAAAGACATTTGCAGCACCTCTGCCTGCATTGCACACTCCAACTCATGATAACTAAGCCATTATACTAGCAAACACTCAGTGTACCTAGTGGCATCCTAAACGTGGCTATTGGACTTTGCTATAGTCCCACTAGTGCAAAGACATTTGCAGCACCTCTGCCTGCATTGCACACTCCAACTCATTATAACTAAGCCATTATACTAGCAAACACTCAGTGTACCTAGTGGCATCCTAAACGTGGCTATTGGACTTTGCTATAGTCCCACTAGTGCAAAGACATTTGCAGCACCTCTGCCTGCATTGCACACTCCAACTCATGATAACTAAGCCATTATACTAGCAAACACTCAGTGTACCTAGTGGCATCCTAAACGTGGCTATTGGACTTTGCTATAGTCCCACTAGTGCAAAGACATTTGCAGCACCTCTGCCTGCATTGCACACTCCAACTCATTATAACTAAGCCATTAAACTAGCAAACACTCAGTGTACCTAGTGGCATCCTAAACGTGGCTATTGAACTTTGCTATAGTCCCACTAGTGCAAAGATATTTGCAGCACCTCTGCCTGCATTGCACACTCCAACTCATGATAACTAAGCCATTATACTAGCAATTTTTGCTGCCAGTTTAAGGGCCGTAGTTGCATTGTCAGGGATATTTATTCTTTATTATTCTGCTGTTAATAAAGCTAGACCACCACTGCAATCTACACCACCTCTCAATTTTTACTACCACATTTTCAGTCCACAATCTTGTCACAATCAACATGAGTGGCAAATAGACAGATGCTGGTGGAAAGGGGAAGAGGCGTGGTGGAAAAGGCAAAAAAGGTTTTGTCCGTGGGGAAGGTGGCAAAGCTCCATTATCATCTGCTGAAGATAGACCATCTACCAGCAAAAGTGAGATGTCTACTACTTACCGTGGACAATCCGATGTGCTCCCTTTTTTACGGACACGAACAACAGGAACAAAGGTAGATGATGGCCAAAAAAGGAAAATGCTTGAATGGATCTCAAGTGGTCTAACAAGTGCCCTCTCAGCCACTTCAAGTACCGCATCCAAAAAACACCAGTCCTCTGAGTTGTCATCCCAATCAAACTTGATTTCTCCCAGCTCTGAAGTCTCCATCAGCCCTGCACAGTATGGTGGAACTGAGATGGCTGAGTCTGCAGAGCTGTTCAGTCACACTATAGCCTGGGAATCAGAGGTCTGCTCCCAAGCTACAGTGAGTACAGAACAGGAAATGGTCTGCAGTGATGCCCAGAACCTTTGTGACTCTGATTCAGGCCGTGAGGACCAAGTTTCGGAGCATAATGTTGACCCTTTGTTACAAACTGTAACACCTGTGGTTATAGACAATGAGGAACATACTGATGACGATGAGACTCAGATACCCGATTGGGATGACAACTTAAATATTCGGTCAGGGCAAGAAGAGGCTCGGTCTGAGGGGGAGGGGAGTGCAAACACAACAATTGATGATGAAGTTCTAGATCCCACCTACTGTCAACCCACAGTCAGGCACTCGAGGAGGTCAACAGAGGTGGTGGAGGAGGATGCAACTGATGACGAAGTTACCTTGCGCCTTCCTGGACAGAGTCGGAGTACTGGTAGCACGTCTACAACTGCATCCTCAGCCACCACTCTGCCTCTGAGCATTATTCGGGGTGGATCAACAGGTCGCATGGCCTCTAAGCCTTGCCTAGCCTGGTCCTTTTTTGACATAGAAAAAGATCGCCCAAATTATGTCATCTGTAAAATTTGTCATGGTTCTCTTAGTAGAGGTCAAAACCTCAGCAGTTTGTCAACTTCTTCCATGAATCGTCACATGAATAAATATCATATGGCCCGGTGGGAAGCTCACCGTGCTGCAATGCGGCCTAGCAGAGCGAACCATCCACCGCCTGCCCCTTCCAGTGCATCCGCGCGCTCGTCATCTTCTAGGACTGTGGGGACAGCTGTCACACCTGTTTTTCCACCCACAACTTCCACCACTGTAACCGCAACAGGCAGTTTGCTTGGTAGGTCGTCAGTTGTTTTGGAAGGGGAAACAAGTGAGTGTGTACAGCTCTCTCAGACATCGATAGCACCAACTTTGGATGAAGGCAACATCATGTCTCCGCCTGCACTTTCCTCACAAACCTGCATTTTTCCAGGGACACCCTACTCAACACCGTCTACACACAGCAGCCAGATCTCTGTCCCTCAGATGTGGACAAATAAAAGGCCATTTCCTGCGACCCATTACAAAGCTAAGAGGTTGACTCTATCCCTCTGTAAGCTGTTGGCTACCGAAATGCTGCCTTTCCGCCTAGTGGACACACAGGATTTTAGAGACCTTATGTCTGTCGCTGTGCCCCAGTACCAGATGCCTAGTCGCCACTACTTCTCTAAGAAAGGTGTGCCCGCGCTACACCAGCATGTCGCACACAACATCACCGCTTCCTTGAGAAACTCTGTGTGTGAACGGGTGCATTTCACCACCGATACTTGGACCAGTAAGCATTGACAGGGACGTTACATGTCGCTCACTGGGCACTGGGTAACTGTGGTGATAGATGGTGAAGGGTCTGCTGCACAAGTCTTGCCGTCCCCACGACTTGTGTGTCAATCCTCTGTCTGTCCAAGTTCCGCCACTGCTTCTGCATCCTCCACCTCATCTGGGTCCTCCACCTCTGCCCCAAGCCTGCCTGGTCAGGCCACCAGCGTTCTCACTGCGCAGAAGGAATCACGCACCCCTCATTACTATGCTGGTAGCAGAGCGCAACGGCATCAGGCGGTCTTTAGCTTGACATGTCTTGGGAATAAGAGTCACACAGCTGAGGAGTTGTGGTCAGATCTGCGGTCCGAGTTTAATAAATGGTTGTCTCCACTCAACCTGCAGCCTGGTAAGGCCGTGTGCGACAATGCTGCAAACCTGGGTGCGGCCCTTCGCCTGGGCAAGGTGACACACGTACCTTGTATGGCTCACGTGTTGAACCTTGTCGTGCAGCAATTTTTAAAACACTATCCCGGCCTAGATGGCCTTCTGAACAGGGCACGAAAACTGTCTGCTCACTTCCGCCGTTCAAGCGCCGCAGCTGAGCGACTTGCATCGCTCCAGAAGTCTTTCGGCCTGCCGGTTCATCGCCTGAAATGCGATGTGGCGACACGCTGGAATTCAACTCTCCACATGTTACAGCGACTGTGGCAGCACCGCCGTGCCCTGGTGCAATACGTCATGACGTATAGCCTGGGCCAACAAGATGCAGAGGTGGGGCAGATCACCCTGATGGAGTGGTCTCAGATCAAGGACCTATGCACCCTTCTGCACAGTTTCGACATGGCGACGAATATGTTTAGCGCTGACAATGCCATTATCAGCATGACGATTCCAGTCATTTACATGCTGGAGCACACGCTAAACACTAGTCGGAGTCAGGGGGTGGGACAACAGGAAGGGGATGAACTACAGGAGGATTCATATGCGCAAGACACAACAACATCACCAAGGTCCAGACGTTCATCATCACCAAGGCGCCAGGCATGGGACCATGGGGGACAGGGATCAACAAGGGCGCATGGTAGCAGGCGAGATGTTGAGGAAGGTGCAGAAGGACATGAAGAAATGGAGGACGAACTGTCCATGGACATGGAAGACTCAGCAGATGAGGGAGACCTTGGTCAAATTTCAGTTGAAAGAGGTTGGGGGAGATGTCAAAGGAAGAAAGAACGGTTAGCACCTCTATGCCACAAACACAGCGTGGACTTGGTCCGCATGGCTGCGCAAGACACATGAGTGCCTTCTTGTTGCACTACCTCCAACATGACCCTCGTATTGTCAAAATTAGAAGTGATGATGACTACTGGCTTGCCACACTATTAGATCCCCGGTACAAGTCCAAATTTTGTGACATAATTCCAGCCATAGAAAGGGACGCACGTATGCAGGAGTATCAGCAGAAGCTGTTACTCGATCTTAGATCCGCTTTTCCACCAAACAACCGTGCAGGTGCAGGGAGTGAATCTCACAGTTGTAACTTGACAAACATGGGACGGTCTCGTCATCTTCAACAGTCTACACGTACCAGTAGGACCATATCTGGTGCTGGTAACAGCAATTTTCTGGAATTTTTTCATAATTTTTTTAGACCCTCCTTTGCAAGGCCACCAGAGACAACAAGTCTGACACATAGTCAACGGCTGGAGAGGATGATACAGGAGTATCTACAAATGAACATCGATGCCATGACTTTGCAAATGGAGCCTTGCTCATTTTGGGCTTCAAATCTAGAAAAATGGCCAGAGCTATCCAGTTACGCCTTGGAGATTTTGTCGTGTCCAGCTGCCAGCGTTGTCTCTGAACGTGTCTTCAGTGCTGCTGGGTGTGTGCTGACAGATAAGCGCACGCGTCTGTCCAGTGACAATGTGGACAGACTGACGTTCATCAAAATGAACAAGTCATGGATCCAGAAGGAATTTACTACCCCTGTGTCATCCTGGGGAGAGTAAATGCTTGTGGATTTGGAATGTGCTTGATGCAAATCTAGCTGTGAAGTGTACAACTAGGGCACAAGTGGAATGGGTGGGTGTGTGTGGGGCACAATTTTTGGAAAAAAGGGAGGCTCCGCTTGGAGTAACCCTTGCTTGATGTGTTTTTAAAAGAAGCCAAGATGAACAGAGCTGGGATCAGGAAAGACTTTGCTACCTACCCCGGTGTCATCCTGGGGCCGGATAAGAACGGCGTATTTTTGAATGTGCTTGATGCAAATCTAGCTGTGAAGTGTACAACTAGGGCACAAGTGCTGCCACTGAATGGGTGGGTGTGTGTGGGGCACAATTTTTGGAAAAAAGGGAGACTTCGCTTGGAGTAACCCTTGCTTACATTGCTTTTAAAAGAAGCCAAGATGAACAGAGCTGAGATCAGGAAAGACTTTGCTACCTACCCCAGTGTCATCCTGGGGACAGTTAAGAATAGCGTATTTTTGAATGTGCTTGATGCAAATCTAGCTGTGAAGTGTACAACTAGGGCACAAGTGCTGCCACTGAAGGGGTGGGTGTGTGTGGGGCACAATTTTTGGAAAAAAGGGAGACTCCGCTTGGAGTAACCCTTGCTTACATTGTTTTTAAAAGAAGCCAAGATGAACAAGTCATGGTTCAGCAAAGACTTTGCTACCTACCCCGGTGTCATCCTGGGGACTGTTAAGAATAGCGTATTTTTGAATGTGCTTGATGCAAATCTAGCTGTGAAGTGTACAACTAGGGCACAAGTGCTGCCACTGAAGGGGTGGGTGTGTGTGGGGCACAATTTTTGGAAAAAAGGGAGACTCCGCTTGGAGTAACCCTTGCTTACATTGTTTTTAAAAGAAGCCAAGATGAACAAGTCATGGTTCAGCAAAGACTTTGCTACCTACCCCGGTGTCATCCTGGGGACGGTTAAGAATAGCGTATTTTTGAATGTGCTTGATGCAAATCTAGCTGTGAAGTGTACAACTAGGGCACAAGTGCTGCCACTGAATGGGTGGTTGTGTGTGGGGCACAATTTTTGGAAAAAAGGGAGACTCCGCTTGGAGTAACCCTTGCTTACACTGTTTTTAAAAGAAGCCAAGATGAACAGAGCTGAGATCAGGAAAGACTTTGCTACCTACCCCGGTGTCATCCTGGGGACAGTTAAGAATAGCGTATTTTTGAATGTGCTTGATGCAAATCTAGCTGTGAAGTGTACAACTAGGGCACAAGTGCTGCCACTGAAGGGGTGGGTGTGTGTGGGGCACAATTTTTGGAAAAAAGGGAGACTCCGCTTGGAGTAACCCTTGCTTACATTGTTTTTAAAAGAAGCCAAGATGAACAAGTCATGGTTCAGCAAAGACTTTGCTACCTACCCCGGTGTCATCCTGGGGACGGTTAAGAATAGCGTATTTTTGAATGTGCTTGATGCAAATCTAGCTGTAAAGTGTACAACTAGGGCACAAGTGCTGCCACTGAAGGGGTGGGTGTGTGTGTGGGGCACAATTTTTGGAAAAAAGGGAGACTCCGCTTGGAGTAACCCTTGCTTACATTGTTTTTAAAAGAAGCCAAGATGAACAAGTCATGGTTCAGCAAAGACTTTGCTACCTACCCCGGTGTCATCCTGGGGATGGTTAAGAATAGCGTATTTTTGAATGTGCTTGATGCAAATCTAGCTGTGAAGTGTACAACTAGGGCACAAGTGCTGCCACTGAAGGGGTGGGTGTGTGTGGGGCACAATTTTTGGAAAAAAGGGAGACTCCGCTTGGAGTAACCCTTGCTTACATTTTTTTTAAAAGAAGCCAAGATGAACAAGTCATGGTTCAGCAAAGACTTTGCTACCTACCCCGGTGTCATCCTGGGGACGGTTAAGAATAGCGTATTTTTGAATGTGCTTGATGCAAATCTAGCTGTGAAGTGTACAACTAGGGCACAAGTGCTGCCACTGAAGGGGTGGGTGTGTGTGGGGCACAATTTTTGGAAAAAAGGGAGACTCCGCTTGGAGTAACCCTTGCTTACACTGTTTTTAAAAGAAGCCAAGATGAACAGAGCTGAGATCAGGAAAGACTTTGCTACCTACCCCGGTGTCATCCTGGGGACGGTTAAGAATAGCGTATTTTTGAATGTGCTTGATGCAAATCTAGCTGTGAAGTGTACAACTAGGGCACAAGTGCTGCCACTGAAGGGGTGGGTGTGTGTGGGGCACAATTTTTGGAAAAAAGGGAGACTCCGCTTGGAGTAACCCTTGCTTACATTGTTTTTAAAAGAAGCCAAGATGAACAAGTCATGGTTCAGCAAAGACTTTGCTACCTACCCCGGTGTCATCCTGGGGACGGTTAAGAATAGCGTATTTTTGAATGTGCTTGATGCAAATCTAGCTGTGAAGTGTACAACTAGGGCACAAGTGCTGCCACTGAAGGGGTGGGTGTGTGTGGGGCACAATTTTTGGAAAAAAGGGAGACTCCGCTTGGAGTAACCCTTGCTTACATTGTTTTTAAAAGAAGCCAAGATGAACAGAGCTGGGATCAGGAAAGACTTTGCTACCTACCCCGGTGTCATCCTGGGGACGGATAAGAATGGCGTATTTTGGAATGTGCTTGATGCAAATCTAGCTGTGAAGTGTACAACTAGGGCACAAGTGCTGCCACTGAATGGGTGGGTGTGTGTGGGGCACAATTTTTGGAAAAAAGGGAGACTACGCTTGGAGTCACCTTGCGGTGTTTTACATGATTTTAGAAGGGCGTGCCATGCCTATATCTGTGTGTCCTCCTCTTTTTCCTTGTCCAGCTCTTTTGTTTTCGCATGAGTATATGTCCTTGTCACTTTCCCATGTGTTTGTGTTGTGTTGTGAGTTGTTTGTCACCTTTTGGACACCTTTGAGGGTGTTTTCTAGGTGTTTTTATGTGTTTGTGATTGCCTGCCATTGTTTCCTATGCAGTTCGAGTTCGGTTCGTCGAACGTTCGACGAGCCGAACTCGATCGGGACCTCCGTTCGGCGAACCGACTTCGAGCCGAACCGGGACCGGTTCGCTCATCTCTAGTGTTAACAAGCTGGTTTCAGTTTTTCTACATTTAGGTTGACCCTTCAAGGTCAAATTTGCTACAAGCTTATGAGTAAGAAGAGCGGATCAATCATCCATGGATAGACTATGAGTCAAAATTCGCAGGTTCCCACTAATTTTAACCCACTTCTGTTTGGATTTGCGAGGTTTGGCCCCCCAAAACTGCTGGGTACCATTTTATATACTACTGAAACCTCAGTGAATGGTCTAATGGCATCAAACGAAGTCTCATGAGCTTAACCTTAATGCACTACAGCTATCATGTTACATAGTCTAACACAGCAAATCAGGGGGCTATTAAAGGTGGTATAAAAGATGGGAGAGCAATTTAAGTGTAGGCATAGGAGGTGAGAGCACACAGCTACTTCAACCTAGGAATAGAAAAAGGCCTTTTCTGATTGTGGTGTATTTTATCCTGCTTCCTTCACATATCCTTTTATTCATTCTTAATCACCTTGTGAACAATTTTCCATTACTGATTCTTCTAACGCTTAATTTTCTGTAGTAAGACACATACTCTCTCTTTTTTCTTAAGTGTATTATTGTTTTATCAGCTCTTTCTTTCACACTGCATTCTTTTTTCGTGTCTTCCTGGCTTCCTGCCCTTTATTTTTATTTGAATCCCAACCCCTCATTTGGTTCTTATTTAGCCTTCTTTGCGCCCAATTTTGCCAAGAAAATATCTCCATGAACCAATGTTTACCAGTTGGTTTTTATACTTGATAAAGATGCCAGTATGGCATTGAAATACGCGATAAAAAATACCCTTCAAAGAATACTATAGTAAGAGACTTCTTTCCAGCAGAAACCCAATTTGTAAACGTGCTTTTATCCAACTTTGGTAGCTGTTGGTGCTAGTTCACCTCTGGTCTACTATGACCTACTCCGTTATATGGGATAATTAGCCTCCCTTTTGCACTGTATGCAATTGTTTGTTTTTTTTTGTTATATGGATTTTACGCTGCAACAATTAAAGTCTATTGAAATTTACCTTGGAGCTGGAATTTTCTTTTTAATGAAGTTAACCTTCACACAACCACTCAACAGTAGCAAAGCTATTGTGTATGCAATGTCCTATGTTAGGGTTTTACCCTATTGCATATAATATTACCCTGTTGCGCACTTCTTCACATGTACAGCAGAATTCAGTGATCTCCTTCTTCAAGGGAAAAACATCATGACGGAAACAGGGGTCATCAGCTACATTATATTTGTGGAAAATAAATTTCTATCTCCATCAACTTTTCTAATCTTTCTACCATAGAAACACCTGACTGTAACTCTAATAATATTAATAATGCTGAGGAATATCTTCAGGGGTAAGAGAAAAAATACAGTGATTATGTTAGGACCAGGAGGACGGGTAGGCCCAGGAGGTGGATCCACTGGACTGAGTACCCCACCGAGGGCAAGGTGCCCGGTAGCCGGAGCACTACGGGTAGCAGGACAGTCCGTTCAGAGGAGTGGAGTGAAGAAGTCCCTGGGACCACGGAGTCTCTGAAGGTAGTCCGGGTGACGGAGCTCAGGTTCGGAGGCCGGGATGATGTCAGGCAGAGTCCGGAACCAGCTGAGCGAGGAGGTCGGTCACCACACGGATCCAGGGATCGGAGACGGTAGGGACTGACGGGATGGCGGACAGTCACCGTTCGGGGTTCTGGAACCATCAGGACCGGTTGGCGAGACAGGAGCGGCTCTACAAGAGAGATAGGTAAGTACGGGACAAGGCACAGTGGGACCTGACTCCTAGCTTAGCAAACACGAAGAACAGGCCCCGCCCACTTGGAAAGGAACCCCTTATATACCCTGTACCTCAATCTTCAATATCCTGTTGGAGGACGCTGGCCCCTTAAGAGAGGGTCAATGACCGCGCGTGCCCTAATGCGCATGCGCGAGACCCCGGGTGCCAGAAGCCAGAGCAGGAAGCGGTGCATAGGAGGCAGGAGTGCCGGGCTGGCTCAGCGTCGCAGACGTGCACCGGGAGCGGGTACCGGGTTGCCTGGAGGACGCAGGTGAGGGAGCATGGAGGCTGTGGAGCGGGGGAGCGGGGAAGCATGGCACGGGAGCCAGGGAGCATGACATGGGAGCGGGGAAGCATGGCAGGGGAGCCGGGGAGCGTGGCAGGGGAGCTGGGGAGCATGGCACGGGAGCCGTGGAGCGTGGCACGGGAGCTGGGGAGCGTGACAGATTACATGCTGAACATAATATATTAGTTCTTGATTTTGGCATCCCTTCCTTCCAACTTCCATCCAATCTTATTTCTACATATATCTCTAATGAAATCATACATCTATCTCTTACTCCAGTTCAACTAAATCCTCACCACCGCATGTGTGGCGCCCCTTAGGGTCCAGTTACAACAGTGGTACTGCACCTGGGGCAGAAGTGTGGAGCCCCATCCCTGGTAAGAAAGAGCACACAGACCACAGCACACACACACTCTTAGTATAGCTACACTCCACCAGGCCATGGTTAGGGCGAGTTGCACCTTAGGGTTAGCACAGTCCCGAATCTAGTCTGGAGGTGGGGTTAGTTAGTGGGTGGACACTTAGAACAGAGTGCAGAAAGTGAAACTACGCAGAACAAGTGAGGAGGAGAACAAAGGAGGAAGCGGAGGGGAGAGGTCCTGGGGACTGAAGCCGGAGGAGCTCGTCTGAGGACAAGAAAGAAAGAAAAGGAAGAAGGGGTCCTAGAGCCACGGGAAGTGAGAGATCCACCCAGGAGCTCACATCCACAGCCGACATATTGGTGTCGAGGGACTTGGTCACAAAGGGGACCGGCCCTTAGACTAGTGGAGAACTAATAGGCTCAGCCAGCAAAACCGGAGGCTGAGGTAGCTTCAAGTGTCGAAGACACAACCGCACACAAATCCACTGAAAAGGTGACCACAGAGGGCTGAGGGATTAGGGAGAAGAGCCTCCCAAAACATAGTCCGTGGACACCAGATCAGGGCACTGTGTGTGAGAGGCAGGGCAGGAGAGCGAAGCCGGCGTAGGAAAACGACCAGGAAAGGGACACAGAAAGGTACACCGGTCTTGTGTCTCTGAATTATCTGGGGATCGGCAGGATCCCACCACCACAGGACTCAGCAGCACTCCAGGGGCAGCATTTGACCGTCCGGACGTGATAATCTGGAACTGACTGTGAATAAAGAACTTGTGACTGCATCTCGCTGTGTCCTTGACCCATTGCCTGCACTGCCAGCCCCACGTTATTCAAACATTCCAATGGCTGAAAACTGCCCACGATTGTCCTGTGGTCCCAGCTCCACATGTGGGAAGCTGTACCATATCAGCTGCATCACCATCTGCCTCAGCAGTCCCGTCTAAGCAGTGTTGGCCATATCTGGCCGAAGACCACAGGTGGCGTCGCGAATTATCATCCCCTGTAAATATATCCCCCACTCATTTTTTAAACGACACCGCCAGGGTCACGGAGTTGGGCCCTGTTGCCATGAAATCCTCCCTAAGAAATAGAACCGGCCCAGTTCTGAGTACACCCAGGCCCTTGTGGGGCGTATCACATGCCTCAAACACATTTCCTTCATTTTAATACAGTAAGTGACACTGAACTAGACTTTTCCACTCATGAAACCCCCTACTTATTTTTTAACATCCTTTTTAGAGACCTTCTATCAACATAGATCATACACAAACAGATTGAAAGATTGTTCTAGATAACACAAAATCAGGGAAGAACAGCTTAGTCCCATTCCTTTCTCATGCACAATGAACCATTACATTGACCATTTCTACTCCATCCTGTTCTGGTAAGACTAGCGCTCTAAAAATCTACCTCATCCCAAAATCCACAAAGCAATACAATCGCGAAGTGGGACTAGAGGAATAAAAAATCTCAGAAAAAAACAAAAGACCTCACCAAATGGCCCCCAAACCTATAGACCATTCTATGAAACAAAAAAGAAAGAACATTTCTCACTGTGAGTGAATCCACCGTACCCTTTGTCTTCAATCTGACCAAAGTGCATAAAAGCTTGATTAACCCACCAGGAAGACCAATCATATAGGTATAGGTGTTTTATCAAGTAATCTCTCTTTCCACATTGACAACATATTTGAAAAGCAAGTGATGAACTTACCCAGTGATCCTAAACACTCTGCACATTTAGTTGATATCCTTCATAATATTCCATGGGACAATTAATTTATCTTTTTTAACATTGGATGTTTCCTCCCTTTTACTAATATTCAGCATCACTTTGCATTAAAATGCATATGCATTTTTCTTCAAAAAGATAATAGACTAAATGTACAACACAGATCATTCTTTTAGTGGGATTGGAATTTATAACAAATAATAACCATTTTACATTCTAAAAATATATGTACCACCAATGGTGTGGGACTGCAATTGATACAAGAATGGAGCCTAATAATGCTAAACATTTTAAGTGGGTATTTGAGGATAAATATATTTATCAGTCAATATAGAACACCAACATACTACTTTAGAAGCGCTCATTGATGATTTATTTATTATATGGAAGGGAGGCTATGATGACCTTACTATTTTGTAAATTAACTTAATCTGAACCCACAGGGGATCTATTTTATGGCTACTGTGGACAATGACAGTATTGACTTCCTTAATCTAGTAATTGCGTATCGTAAGAAAAGTTTTGTTACAAAGGTGTTTTTTAAATATAGACGCCAACAGTTACATACACTGCACCAGTGGACAGTATCCTAAGTGCCTAATGTGCTCCCCTTCTATTTTTTATTTTATCCCTCTGCTGGGTTCTAATCCTGCTTCCTTCCCATATTTTATACATTCTTTATCACCTTTTGAACACTTCTCCAGTACTGAAACTTCTAACACTTAATTTTCTGTAGTTAGACACACATGCTCTCTTTTTTCTTAAGTCTTTTATCAACTCTTTCTTTCACTCCGCACTTTTCTTTTGTCTTTTTGTCTTGTTCCTGGCTTCATGCACTCTTTTTTTTCAATTTGAATCCCAACCTCTCGGTGGGTGTTATCTTAGGGTTCTTGGAGTCCATTTTGAAGTATAAATATCTCCGAGAATCAGTATTTCTCACCTGTTTGTATTTTACATTTGATAATTATTCCAGTACTGCACTGAAACACATGGTGGATAATAAAGGCCATTCAAACAATACCGCAGTATGAGACTTTTTTTGTAGCTGCGTAGCTAATTTTGAACCTTGTTCTTAATCCTGTTTTAGTACTTTCGGTGATCAAGCAGATTGAAAATGGAGTGCTATTGTCAGACTGTGCATACTAAGCCAAAGGTTCAAGTAGTATATAGAAAAGTATGTTGATCTGGTTGGTCTGAAATATACTACAGTAACAGCACATGAATAACAGAGTTCTTTTTTAACATACTGTAAACAACATTGCTTTTGAGTCTTCCTAGCATTTCCCCCCCCCAGAATTCGCAAAAGGATATGGCAATTTTTTTAATTGAAATCTTTTAAAGAACCGGTCATATAATAGTTTTTGATTATCTGTTTTAATTTCCCAATCAAATCCAATTCATCCATGCTGCATACAGATGCCGCATTTTAATTTCCTGTTATGAACCTGGAAGTGGCTGTTTCACAACGTTATATTTAAAGGTCGAGTAACTTGTTTCATTTTAGTTGATGGGGAATAATTAAAGAAAATAAAAGAAAAGTTTAAGAATTTGCAACTGTTTTGCCAGTTGCATTTATCTGGCTTTAAATTTACATGAACCCATGTTGGAACCCAGTTTTTTATGGTTAATCTATATTTTAGGAGGGAACAACTCCCCCCCAAAAATACTACATAGATACACATATTTTACTTTCTGCATCCACATTTTAATATTATAGCTTGGAAATACTCTACAGAATTAGATTGTGGTCTGTTGCAGCATTTTTATGCTGTCTTTTTAACTCCTGCCAGTTGTTTTTACATGGCTCTTTTTCACCAGATAGAATATATGTGCATTAACCAAACTTTGCAAGCAAATTATTACAGTAAGTCAAGACATCAACTTTGTGCGTATGTGTTGCCACCTGTGTAAATTGTCAAAATGGACAAACATACAGTGACACACAAAAGGGTAACAATGTCTTGAACATTTGACACTTAGGGGCACTTTGCACACTACGACATCGCAAGCCGATGCTGCGATGCCGAGCGCGATACTCCCTGACCCCGTCGTAACTGCGATATCCTTGTGATAGCTGCCGTAGCGAACATTATCGCTACGGCAGCTTCACATGGACTCACCCGTCCTGCGACCGTCTCTCTGGCCGGCGACCCGCCTCCTTATTAAGGAGGCGGGTCGTATGGCGTCACTGCGACGTCACACGGCAGGCGGCCAATAGGAGCGGAGGGGCGGAGATGAGCGGGATGTAAACATCCCGCCCACCTCATTCCTTCCGCATATCCTACGGAAGCCGCAGTGACGCCGGTGGGAGATGTTCCTCGCTTCTGCGGCTTCACACACAGCGATGTGTGCAGCCGCAGGAGCGAGGAACAACATCGGACCGTCGCGTCAGCGTAATCATGGATTACGCTGTTCGCTGCACCGATGATACGATTACGACGCTTTTGCGCTCATTAATCATATCATCAAGCCTTTACACACTACGATGTCGCATGCGGTGCCGGAAGTACGTAATTTTCAATTTGACCCCACCGAGATCGCACCTGCGATGTCGTAGTGTGCAAAGCCCGCCTAAGTTTCCATATCTCATGATCCACGACATCTTGGTGTATGAGACTACCAACATTTTATAAACAGTCATTTTAGGTATCTAATACATAAATTTGGCTTGAAAATGTTTAGCATATGATTAGTTATTCAAATTCTTGTCATGTTACTCCACTGTTACTGTTTTGCTCCTGGTGTTTGAAAAAAAATCTTCCTGTTGTAAAAAGCCGACCAGCTATATAGTTGATTGTAGGTATATACCACACAAGTGTGTGAACCTGGAAGTTTGTGATGGTACTTGTAGTGCCACAAATGTTTTCTATAGTATTCCTAGGGCCAGGTTTAGTAATGGCTGGAGAAATGGGTGGGACTGGCCATCCACATACCCCACCAATGGGTGTGTCTTTCACATGTCTTAATGAGGTTGTTTGGCACATGGCAGGTCAGAGAGGGAAATTCAGAGTGTGTGTGACAAGCACTGTGTGAGAAGCAGCCTCTCAGCCAGAGTGGAGAGGCTGCTAAACTCAACAGAGGTTGAAGCCTCTGGAAGGAACCCAGTTGAGGGAAGTGTGAGTTGGCTTCAACTGGCTGGCAGAAATTTGGGCAAAAACTCTGCTTTACAGTTCAAAACGCAAATGGCAAAAACAATTGACATGTCAATTGTTTTTGCCATATGGGTTTTGCACTGCAAAGCTGAGTTTTTGTCCAAAGTTCTGCAACAAAAAGGCAGCAGTTTGAACTGCATAGTGGGCATAAGAAACCCAAATTCCCATAGACTTTGCTTGAAAAGCAGAACACATCCATTTCGGCATTAAACGCTGCAGTTGAAAAAGCAGCAAAAAAGCAGGTACAAAGCAGGTAAAAAGCAACGTGGACACATAGCCTCATAGTCATGTCCAGAATGACAATTTCTAAATAACTATATCATTATTTAACCTGCTATATGAACATTGCAAAACAAAAAAAGAAATAAAAAGCCAAAAATATAGCTTTTTCCACACACGTTCAGACAAATTACTAAATAAAAAAATGATAAAAAAATACGCATATAAAAAGAAGTTATCACTGAAAATGTTTTCTTGTCCCACTAATAACAAGTTCTTTTATGCCTCTGTGGGAGAAAAAAATAAGTTGTAGCTATTTCAATATATGGCCACTCAAAAACAAACTATTGTTTGTAAAAAATATTTTTTAGTGTGTAAATGTATTAAAACATAAAAAAATAAATATGGTATCACTGTGATCATAATGCCCAAAAGAATAAAGTGTTCTTTTCACTTTTACCATACAATGAATTGCATGAAACAAAATAAAACATTTAATAAATTGCTGCTTTTTTCACTCCACCATCCAAAAATAATAAAAAAGAGACCAAATAATGATATTTCATGCAAAATGCCATCAATAAAAACTTAACTCATCCCAAAAAAAAGTACATCCCACAGTTTTTTGGCAGAAAATTAAAAAGTTATAGCTCTCAGAACACGACAATGAAATAATGAATACCCTAGCATCCCTGTGATCATACTGACGCGAATACGAGCATCATATTCATAACATCATCACACTAACCACAGGGAATACCGTAAAGCAATATAGCATTACTTATTTTCCAAGCATTGAAACCCCATATTGGGTATTTGCATGTTTGGTAGAATTAATTTTATATACCCTGGGGTCAAATTTCTCTTATTACTCCTCGTGAAAATGAAAAATTTTGGTCTAATACATAATTTTAGTGCAAATTTTTTTTTTCCTTTCGGTGTCCCAATGTTATAATCTTTTCAGAAGCACCTATAGGTCTAAAAAGGCCATCACACTGCTACAAAAATTCCTTGAGGGTAGTGGTTCCCAAAAAGGTATCACTATTTGGGATTTTCTGTTGTTTTAAAACCTTAAGGTGGACACCATGTCACTTGAAAGGTGACATGCGATCCAGAATCTACTCCAGACAAAATTTTGTTGAAGAGTCAAATAGCTTTCTTTCTGAGTGCCAAAACAGTAGTTTCTGTCCAAATATGGCTTATTGGAAAACACAGAAAAAATTGTGAAGCAATCTGTGTAGTCTCATTTTTTCTGCTATTCTTGTGAAAGGTAAAAAACTAAATTTTTGTGGAAAAAAATGTAATTTTTCATTTTGATGTGCCAATTTTATAAACGCTTGGAAAGAACCTATGAGACCAAAAAGATCACTACATCTCTACATACATTTCTTGAGAGGTTTAGTTTCCAATTAGAATATCTTTTGGTTGATTTCTCTGTTTTTGGCCCCTTAGGGGTTCAGCAAATATGATGTAGCTTCCAGAATCAACTGCAACCAAAATTGTGCTCCAAAAGTCAAGTAGCACTCCTTCCCTTTTCTGCAATGCCATGAGCCCAAAGAGGTGAATTCAGAAGAGATTTCTTAACAAATGTTTTTTTGCATTCTCTATCTTCATATGTTGAGAGAATAAAAATTGTAGGCTATAGAAAGATTTTAGTTGAAAGAATATCATTTCTTATTTTTCATTCCACTTTGCTTTAATTATCTACGATACATGAAAGGTTCACAAACTCAATGAATGCAGTTTGGAAAGAATATTTTTTTTTAAAATAGTATCCCTTTTGGGGTTTTTCAAATATATATGCATCTCATAGTTACTTTAAAACTTAATAGGTGTAACGCCGCATCCCTACAGCAAGATGCTGATATATTTACTGTCATAGCTGGACTGAGATCTCCCCCACCTCTCTACAGCTGTCCACATGGGATAATGCTTTCTTCAGCTCCCGGGGCCTGTGCAGTCAGCACAGGTTCTTTGAGAGTGTGCTTAGGAGGAGGCCGGTGCGCTCACCTTCCCTCCTTTTAAAGGGTCATAGCGCTTTTACTTCAAAGTGCATCTTAGCATATGTGGCACCCTGACCCGGTCAGGCACCACTGAGTACTGCACCCATGCTGAGACAGTGCTTCCAGGTAATCCTAAGGGCCAGAATGAGGTGTGTACGCACAGACACAAGGCAACCAGGTTTCCCACACCTTTAGAGGGGACCCTTGGGTAGTCTCCAGAGGGGAGTTAGCCTTCAATTCTTTTCAGGAGGTGTAGCGGAGGGGCTGGGAGCTAAAGTGCAGAGGCTGTCAGGAAAGCAGTGGAGCGAGCTAGTCTGGTAGGGGTGAGCGGCAGTTGCTAGGAGATGCAGACGCGCGCTCACACTAGTCAGAACCTGCGTGGTGTAGTGACAGTTAGTGGGGGAGAACAGTCATCGAGTGAGGACGCTGAAAAGGTGCTCCTGATGACTAGCACGTACGGGGAACAGGTACCTAGAGTAGACTCAAGTTTAACTATCTGCTAAACCTGCCGGTGAGGGGAACTACAAGTACCTCACCAACCACACAGAGTCCGAGCCTCAGCAGCAAGGCAGGGACCCATAAGGAGACAGAGATAGAAGCCATCTCACCTGGTACACACTGCCGGCAAACAGTCCAAAAAGGGGAGAAAAGGCAGTTGCGACTCCCTGGGTAGACCCCCATGGTACTTCAAGTCAGGGGCTTTTCCGAAAACAGAAGTGATAGGAAGGCGAGCTAAGTGTCACCATCAGACTGGCTTAAATGATGCCTGGTTTCACCTTGTTTATTGAAGCATCGCCCGGGTCAGCTCACAGAAACATCTAGAAGTGAGTATAAAGCAACTGAAAGACTTTTGGCCTGAGACTGAATTATTCTGGGACCCGTTATTCTACACACCTGAGCCCCTGGGCCTGCCTCACTCACAGGAGGCAACACCGTCTGACTGCAGACCACATCAGGCTCAGACGCTCATAAAATCTGCAGTGGCGATCATCCATATCCCTGACCGCAAGCCGTGAGTGGCGTCACGACACATTTACAAAAACTAACATACCTGTTTGCCATTTTAAAAGAAGACCCTGTGGTGTCCCTGAAGCTGGAGTGACATTCCTGGGGCAACACACATACAGCTGAGAAGCACTAGGTATTTAAGGCATCCTCCTATTAGGGGAGGTGCCTGAGCAACATAGCCAATTAGTAAGTGTTTGCCTAGCTAACTAGTTGTCAGGTCCCGATTGTCCAATACATGCTACCTTTACCTGTGCCCCTTACCTATCCTTGTGTCTGCCTTCTCATACTTGTCAGTATCTGCCATCTTGTCTGCATCAGCTGTACCGACTGCATCCAATTGCAGTAGAGATTGTATCTTCCTGTTCCTGAGCTTTTGCCTGCCCTGGGGGTCAGCTGCCGCAATGTCTGGGACTGTGGAATGCCACCTGGTGTCTACCGGTTGCCAAGGACAGCTTCACCATCTTGTGCTCTGGTGTATACCCGGTAAGCATTTAGTTAAGCCCCTCCCACATCAGGGTAAGCCCAGGTTCCCCCGATGGTATAGTTGGTTCACTCTAGCTCACTGCCTCAACACCATTGAGTGTTACAGTTTTCTCAGACCATGGACTCCACTGACTTGGACACTCTTTTGCTTCCAGCACTATACCAAGAGATGTCGCACATTCGGGAACAGCAAGATCAGATTTTGTCACTTCTGCGCTCCATATTCACCCTTTTGAATGACCTGGCACTGGCGGTCTCATCTGCATCTGTCAAGCCTACAGCTCCAGCACCGATAGTATCAGTGCCTCGTCTATCTGCTCCACCTTGTTTTGACAGTGTCTCTAAGCAGTGCAATCAGTCCACCCTGCACTTTGGACTGTGGGCCCACCAGTTTTCTTAAGACCAATGCAAAGTAGCAATCCTAATATCGCACCTTGGTGGGGAGGCTCTTGCTTGGGTCATTCCCCTGTGAGAGAGAACAGACCCAGTTACCCCCAATGTCCCAGACTTCCTGGAGGCCATCCAGAAAGTTTTTGATTATCTGAGTCATGTCACCTTTCTATACCAAAATATTGGAGAAAAGACCCACTATAATACGGGATCACCACAACAAAATAATTATAAATAATCAAATCTTTATTAAGGTGACTAATATCAACAAGTCATGAAAAATTAATTAAAAACATTTAAAAAATACACACAAAAGTGTATCAGGACTCCCAATTCCCTTCTAAGTAATAATATATAATACCATAAATAAAAAAAACTGTAATGAAATATGGAAGCAGAAAACTTAATTAAATACACCTATAGGCGGTGTAGTCAAACAAATGTGTCACTATAGAATCCCCAATACATTCTGGATTTATGTTACCTGGGATCACCCAATAATATTTAGTACCAAAAAATTATATATAATGAGCAATATAGGGTGAAGCTTCTTGGAACCAGCATAAAGTTAATCAATTACAACTACAACAAGCTATGCATATACAGTACAGAGCAAAAGTTTGGACACACCTTCTCAAAGAGTTTTCTTTATTTTCATGACTGAAAATTGGCATCAAAATTATAAATTAACACATGTTCAATGAAATACTTAACAAAAAATTGTGAAACTACTGAAAATATGTCTTATATCCTAGGTTCTTCAAAGTAGCCACCTTTTGCTTTGATTACTGCTTTGCACACTCTTGGCATTCTCTTTGAAAGTGTCCCCAAGTGCAGTGGCAAAAACTATGTAACGCTACAAAGAAACTAGCTTTCATGAGGATCGCCCCAGGAAAGGAAGACAAAGAGTCACCTCTGCTGTGGAGGATAAGTTTATCATAGTCACCAGCCTAAGAAATCGCAGGTTAACAGCAGCTCAAATTAGAGACCAGGTCAATGCCACACAGAGTTCTAGCAGTAGACATATCTCTAGAACAACTGTTAAGAGGAGACTTTGTGCAGCAGGCCTTCATGGTAAAATAGCTGCTAGGAACCTACTGCTAAGGACAGGCAACAAGCAGAAGAGACTTGTTTGGGCTAAAGAACACAAGGAATGGACATTAGACCAGTGGAAACCTGTGCTTTTTTTTGATAAGTCCAAATTTGAATTATTTGGATCCAACCACCGTGTCTTTGTGCCACACAGAAAAGGTGAACGGATGGACTCTACTGTACATGCCTGGCTCCCACCGTGAAGCATGGAGGAGGAGGTGTGATGGTGTGGGGGTGCTTTGCTGGTGACACTGTTGGGGATTTATTCAAAATTGAAAGTATACTGAACCAGCATGGCTACCACAGCATCTTGCAGCGGCATGCTATTCTATCCGGTTTGCGTTTAGTTGGACGATCATTTATTTTTCAACAGGACAATGACCCCCAAACACACCTCCAGGCTGTGTAAGGGCTATTTGACTAAGAAGGAGAGTGATGGGGTGCTATGCCAGATGACCTGGCCTCCACAGTCACCAGACCTGAACCCAATCGAGATGGTTTGGGGTGAGCTGGACCGCAGAGTGAAGGCAAAAGGGACAACAAGTGCTAAGCATCTCTGGGAACTCCTTCAAGACTGTTGGAAGACCATTTCCGGTGACTACCTCTTGAAGCTCATCAAGAGAATGCCAAGAGTGTGCAAAGCAGTAATCAAAGCGAAAGGCGGCTACTTTGAAGAACCTAGAATATAAGACATATTTTCAGTTGTTTCACACTTTTTGTTAAGTATTTCATTCCACATGTGTTAATGCATAGTTTTGATACCTTCAATGTGAATCTACAATTTTCAGAGTCATGAAGATAAAGAAAACTCTTTGAATGAGAAGGTGTTTTCAAACGTTTGGTCTGTACTGTATGCAAATGGTTCCCACCAGAAAAATATCCTTCCCAAGATAAGACACGATTAGTAGATTTAGCCAAAAAACACATTCAAATCATAACAAAACTGCCCCATTGCTATATTAAGCTGAAGGCTATTAGGGGCACTGTAGGGCCCAGAGATGGGGGAACCCATAAACTACAGACAGATATTATGGGAACCCTGTTAATGTAAGGTTTGACATCTGTAAGTCACACAACTTCTACAGCTTCATAAAGGAGTTAGACTGTTACCTATAGGCATGGTAAAGAAGGAGCGTAAGGGGGGTACTGAAATGCCGACATCCCTGCAACAGAGACACCAACATACTTACCGTCGTGGCCAGCCTGCACCCTCCCCACCTCTCCACAGCAGTCCACGTATGCTCTTCCTGCCTCCTGTCCCCAGGACCTGTACACACCACACAGGTGCCTCTGGAAGTGTACATAGGGTGCACGCACACCTTCCCTCCTCTGAAAGGGCCACTGCCGTTTTACCCAGAATGAGCCTCTCTGCTTATAGCTGAGAGGCACTAGGTATTTAAACCATCCTACCAATAGGCAAGGTGCCTGAGCAACATGGTTAGTTAGTTAATGTCTAGCTAGCCAGTTGTCATGACCCATTTTTCCTGTGCCCACTACCTGTATCCGTACCCATTACCTGTACCTTTGCTCCCTCTCAATACCTGTCAGTATCTGTTGTCATGTCTGCATCAACCATCCCACATGCATTTTCCTGCACGAAAGACTGTACCTGCCTGTTTCTGAACCCGTCCCTGCCCTGAGGGGTCAGCTGCCAGCTGCCATCGCATTTTGATGATTTTTTTTTGCCAGAAGATGCAGTTTTGGTGCAGGAATTTGGTGTATAAATTTAAGCAACCAAATCAGCATCCTCAGACAAAAAAAAGCACAAAAACAGCGGTTTTGATGATATTCAATGCATTTGTTTGCCACGAAATGCAGCTTTAGAGCTGAAATTTATACACCAAATTCCTGGAAAAATCGCATTGCACTTTAATGCATTTTTTGCCAGGAGATGCAGTATTAGAGCAAGAATTTGATGTATATATTTAAGCACCAAATCTGCATCTCTTGGCAAAAAAATGTGATTTTCTGTCAGGGAGATGCAGGTCTCATTGAACTTAATGAGTTCACCTGAGGTGAGATCACTGAATTCAATGAGTTCACCTGAAGTGAGTTTACCTGCAGTCACAGGTGAGGTGCCTTGGGAACCTCCAGCTGTGATCACAGGTAAACTCAGTGACGTCACTCCTCACAGCTGCGGCTCAGTGAGTGTCTGCCTGAAGACACAGTTGACGCTCATGCTCTCTAATGTGCGCCGCGACTTCAGTATATAGTAGAGCCGGGATTGTCATGGAACATTGTGTGGATTAAGTCACATCAGGGTGCTTGGGTGATTAATACATTGGAATAAGAGGGTGGGGTTTTTTATATTTTATTTCAAATAAAGGATTTTTTTCAGTGTTTGTGTTTATTTCTTTTCACTTATATGAATTGTAATGGGAGGTCTCATAGACCCTACCCATTACTATTCTAGGGCTTAGTCACAGCTGTGAGCTGTCATTAACACCTTATATTGCCCTGATTGCCACCATACTAGGGCAATCAGGATGAGCCAAGTAAAGTGCCAGAATTGTTGCATCCAATAAATGTGACAATTATGGGTGGCAGCGGAGCGGCCTACCAGCCTCCATAGTATTATCTTTATCATGGTGGGGTATCAAAATTGGGGTGGACCGCACAACTTTTTAACAATTATTTATTTAAATAATTTTTTAAAAAGTCACATAGTGCCCTCTTATTTTGATACACAGTCAAGATAAGCACACAGCTGGGGCCGGAGCCTGTAGCCATGTTTTTCATCTGTGCTCAGCATCACAATATAGGGAGACCATACACCATTTTTAAATTTATTTATTTTTACTCTACTATAGAGAAACAGACAGTGTGTGTGATTCCAACAAATCACAGTCGCTGTCACAAAGGGTGTTGGCATGGTCTCACTGCAACCAATCACAGACACTGGGACTGACAGTGGGTTAGGGAAGCAGTGATTACATATGAGAGCTAATGAGCGGACCTAGAAGTAGTGTTACAGCAACTGGGAAGGTTAGACAGTATAACAGTCCTGCTTTATACCTTCTTTTCTTTGTTTTTCTTTTTTTTTATTTCTTTCATTATCCGGATGGCCGAACCCAAACAGTAATGTGCATTTCTCTGAGAAGTTTGAGTTCGGGGTGCATGCACGAACACTAGGTATCTAGTATGGACAACGAACGTTATAGTTCGGGATCACCCATCACTAATTATTACACTATTGTGCCTACAAGTAGTATTCAACCCCCTGCAGATTTAGCAGGTTTACACATTCGGAATTAACTTGGCATTGTGACATTTGGACTGTAGATCAGCCTGGAAGTGTGAAATGCACTGCAGCAAAAAAGAATGTTATTTCTTTTTTTTTTTTTTTTTTTTAAATTGTGAAAAGTTTATTCAGAGGGTCATTTATTATTCAACCCCTCAAACCACCAGAATTCTGTTTGGTTCCCCTAAAGTATTAAGAAGTATTTCAGGCACAAAGAATAATGAGCTTCACATGTTTGGATTAATTATCTCTTTTTCCAGCCTTTTCTGACTAATTAAGACCCTCCCCAAACTTGTGAACAGCACTCATTCATGGTCAACATGGGAAAGACAAAGGAGCATTCCAAGGCCATCAGAGACAAGATCGTGGAGGGTCACAAGGCTGGCAAGAGGTACAAAACCCTTTCCAAGGAGTTGGGCCTACCTGTCTCCACTGTTGGGAGCATCATCCGGAAGTGGAAGGCTTATGGAACTACTGTTAGCCTTCCACGGCCTGGACAGCCTTTGAAAGTTTCCACCCGTGCCGAGGTCAGGCTTGTCTGAAGAGTCAAGGCTAACCCAAGGACAACAAGGAAGGAGCTCCGGGAAGATCTCATGGCAGTGGGGACAGTGGTTTCAGTCAATACCATAAGTAACGTACTCCACCGCAATGGTCTCCGTTCCAGACGAGCCCGTAAGGTACCTTTACTTTCAAAGCGTCATGTCAAGGCTCGTCTACAGTTTGCTCATGATCACTTGGAGGACTCTGAGACAGACTGGTTCAAGGTTCTCTGGTCTGATGAGACCAAGATCGAGATCTTTGGTGCCAACCACACACGTGACGTTTGGAGACTGGATGGCACTGCATACGACCCCAAGAATACCATCCCTACAGTCAAGCATGGTGGTGGCAGCATCATGCTGTGGGGCTGTTTCTCAGCCAAGGGGCCTGGCCATCTGGTCCGCATCCATGGAAAGATGGATAGCACGGCCTACCTGGAGATTTTGGCCAAGAACCTCCGCTCCTCCATCAAGGATCTTAAGATGGGTCGTCATTTCATCTTCCAACAAGACAACGACCCAAAGCACACAGCCAAGAAAACCAAGGCCTGGTTCAAGAGGGAAAAAATCAAGGTGTTGCAGTGGCCTAGTCAGTCTCCTGACCTTAACCCAATTGAAAACTTGTGGAAGGAGCTCAAGATTAAAGTCCACATGAGACACCCAAAGAACCTAGATAACTTGGAGAATACCTGCATGGAGGAGTTGGCCAAGATAACTCCAGAGACCTGTGCCGGCCTGATCAGGTCTTATAAAAGACGATTATTAGCTGTAATGGCAAACAAGGGTTAAGCCACAAAATATTAAACCTAGGGGTTGAATAATAATTGACCCACACTTTTATGTTGAAAATGTATTAAAATTTAACTGAGCAGCATAACTTGTTGGTTTGTAAGATTTATGCATCTGTTAATAAATCCTGCTCTTGTTTGAAGTTTGCAGGCTCTAACGTATTTGCATCTTATCAAACCTGCTAAATCTGCAGGGGGTTGAATACTACTTGTAGGCACTGTAACTTAATTTATAGACATCTAGGGTTTTATTTCTTTGTCTGTGCATATTTGATGGGTTGTTACTGATACAGTCATATGAAAAAGTTTGGGCACCCCTATTAATGTTAACCTTTTTTCTTTATAACAATTTGGGTTTTTGCAACAGCTATTTCAGTTTCATATATCTAATAACTGATGGACTCAGTAATATTTCTGGATTGAAATGAGGTTTATTGTACTAACAGAAAATGTGCAATCTGCATTTAAACAAAATTTGACAGGTGCAAAAGTATGGGCACCCTTATCAATTTCTTGATTTGAACACTCCTAACTACTTTTTACTGACTTACTAAAGCACTAAATTGGTTTTGTAACCTCATTGAGCTGTGAACTTCATAGGCAGGTGTATCCAATCATGAGAAAAGGTATTTAAGGTGGTTACTTGCAAGTTGTTCTCCTATTTGAATCTCCTATGAAGAGTGGCATCATGGGCTCCTCAAAACATCTCTCAAATGATCTGAAAACAAAGATTATTCAACATAGTTGTTCAGGGGAAGGATACAAAAAGTTGTCTCAGAGATTTAAACTGTCAGTTTCCACTGTGAGGAACATAGTAAGGAAATGGAAGAACACAGGTACAGTTCTTGTTAAGCCCAGAAGTGGCAGGCCAAGAAAAATATCAAAAAGGCAGAGAAGAAGAATGGTGAGAACAGTCAAGGACAATCCACAGACCACCTCCAAAGACCTGCAACATCATCTTGCTGCAGATGGTGTCAATGTGCATCGGTCAACAATACAGCCCACTTTGCACAAGGAGAAGCTGTATGGGAGAATGATGTGAAAGAAGCCATTTCTGCAAGCACGCCACAAACAGAGTCCCCTAATGTATGCAAAAGCACATTTGGACAAGCCAGTTACATTTTGGAAGCAGGTCCTGTGGACTGATGAAACAAAGATGGAGTTGTTTGGTCATACAAAAAAGTGTTATGCATGGAGACAAAAAAACACGCCATGCCAAGAAAAGCACTTGCTACCCACAGTAAAATTTGGTGGAGATTCCGTCATGCTTTGGGGCTGTGTGGCCAATGCTGGCACCGGGAATCTTGTTAAAGTTGAGGGTCGCATGGATTCAACTCAGTATCAGCAGATTCTTGACAATAATGTGCAAGAATCAGTGACGAAGTTGAAGTTACGCAGGGGATGGATATTTCAGCAAGACAATGATCCAAAACACCGCTCCAAATCTACTCAGGCATTCATGTAGAGGAACAATTACAATGTTCTGTAATGACCATCCCAGTCCCCAGACCTGAATATCATTGAACATCTGTGGGATGATTTGAAGCGTGCTGTCCATGCTCGGCGACCATCAAACTTAACTGATTTGGAAGTGTTTTGTAAACAGGAATGGTCAAATATACCTTCATCCAGGATCCAGGAACTCATTAAAAGCTACAGGAAGCGACTAGAGGCTGTTATTTTTGCAAAAGGAGGATCTACAAAATATTTATGTCACTTTTATATTGAGGTGCCCATACTTTTGCACCTGTCAAATTTTGTTTAAATGCGGACTGCACATTTTCTGTTAGTACAATAAACCTCATTTTAATCCAGAAATATTAGAGTCCATCAGTTATTAGATATATGAAACTGAAATAGCTGTTGCAAAAACCCAAATTGTTATAAGGAAAAAAGGTTAACATTAATAGGGGTGCCCAAACTTTTTCATATGACTGTATCTGGTGAGAAAGTCATGTCAATGGCACCTTTAGAAATATATTTCATTAGAAAATTTACGTGTTCAATACTCATTTCATGTGCTATATGTAATGTAATTCTTTTTTGTCTGTGATCCTTGTTTCTTCAATATATATTTTGCCAAAAGCATAAAATTTGAAGCTATCATGGAAAAATGTGCAATTGTTCTGAATATTATAAGATACATAAAAAATAGTCTAGATACAAACATTGCTGTGTAAAAGAAACATATACAACAGTCTAGTTCCTGCCTGTGCCTTGATTGAATGCGTAGACCTCTCAATATGTGGGAGCTACCAACTATTGAATAATACAGTAGTTGTTATAGTTGCTATATAAATACAACTGCGTATAATCCCTGTATCTCCCCTTCAACCTATTTGTTGCTTTATCCGGGTAAATAAATATAGACTTGAGAGATTTAATTATACATAGCAAAGAAGACAAATTGTATGAACAAGGGAAATGTAATTAGAATACATTATACAGTGCCATATTTTATTCTCACTGCTGTCACAATATGTATTGTAAATGAGCAAGGTCAAACACAACTGAAACTTAAATTAATAGATATATTTATACCAAGGCATTGTTTTACAGATGTCCTGTTTCGTATACAATTTTTTTTTTGTAAACAGGTCTCCGTTATTGTAAATTAGATTGCAAATTATTCTAAACTTAGATTTAAAAAAACAAACAATAAAAGCATGGTAAATTAAAATAAAATATAAAATAAAATATTTGACTTAGTAAGCTTTATTGTGCAAGAGTTTTTATGTAATACTAGGGAATACTGCATTAGTTGCACAAGCGTGGTCACCTCTTTATTACCAGCGGCATGAAACAGGGCCAAGTTGTCGAGATAGGGTTGGGTACCTCAGTAGTATCAGCTTTTAGTAGGCATTTATAGCATATTTCTTGTTAATGTCATAAATGTCCATGATGGAAAATTTCTGAAAGAGAGAAACCAAGACCCATGCCACTTTCATTAAAGCGGTATACACAAGTTATCTCTTGAGAAGCTTTAATTTATGGAGTCTCCTTACAGTCTCTTTATTTCTTGGTTTCTGGCAAGGTGAACACTCCATCTTAAGTGACAATTTTGCTAATAGAGGTTTAGTATTAGTAGAACGATTAAAGCTTAGCACAAGTTCTGCTTTAACACATTCAGCTATAAATGATTTGTTCTGGAGTGAACACTTTCTTCATAATATATACAGAGATAATAGAACAATTGAACAAGCACACAGCTCTGGACAGTGAGAACCATGATTAGCAGACCTGCTCAGACAGAAGACAATGGTAAGGGCTGGTAGTTTTGCACCACTCACTGATGTTTGATCCCCTAAATGCCACAATCAAAAGCAATTGCAGCAAGTGCGTTCCCTCTTCCACCCGATCAGGACCCCATGATGTGATCACAGGGCTCAACCATTGCCATGGCAACTCAAAGTCATGATGACACCCTCCAAGCCAGTCAAGCTTGTTAGATCATGCCAAAAGCATGATAAAAAAAGCTTCTATCAGTTTCTCACTGACAGGTTTAATGTATAGGTGCACTGCAGTACATTATATCAGCGATCATACTAATGAAAATTAATGTCCCCTATAGTGACAAAGTAAAGTAAAAAACAAAAGTAAAAAATAAATATTTAAAACAATGAAGAAAAAATGAAAATTATATCATACCAATAAGCACATATATTTATGTCAAAAGAAAAATATATACAAAATAATACACATTTTGGTATCACTGCATCCTGTACAACCTGATCTATAAAATGGTTACATTAGTCAACCAATTCAGTGAACACCGTAAAAAAGTAGGAAAAAATTTCTTTTCATCATACAGCTCATAAAAAGTGGAACAAAGTGGGAACAAAAAGTCATATGTAAATAAAAATGGTATCAGTCCATCAAAGAAAAAATAAAAAGGTATAACTCTCACAATACAGCAATTACATTTCGTTTTTCTATAAAATTCCTTATATGGTGTAACAGCGGTTAAATACATAAAAGCGGACCTGAAAAATAAAGCTGTCTTATCACTTTTATCACACTGTGAATGGCGTAAAACATAAAAAAAAATAAAAAAAGGTTTTGTAAATTGCTGTTTTTACTTGATTCTGTCTGACAAAAGCAGAATCAAAAAGTATTATGCAACCTATAGTGGTACCAAAAAAGGCTCCAGTTCATCCCACAAAAATCAAGCCCTCACATGACTTTAGTGGCAGAAAAATAAAAAAGGGTATAGTTTTCAAAATTGGGTGATGCAAAAACATTTTTGTAAACAAGAGTTTTTTTTAATGTGATTGTAGACAAACCTTAAAAAAAAAAACTATATAAATCTGGTATCCCTGCAATTATTCTGACCTGAGGAATAGTCATCATATCACTTATACCGAAAAGTGAATAGCGTAAAAAATAGTCATAAAGCAAATTGTTCATCTGCTGTTGATTTGTTTATTCTGCCTCCCAAAGATTGCAGTAAGGCTTACATTTATCCTGCGCTCCACCCTGAGTGCTTGGGAATTTCCTGTTCATCTCTGAAAAACGTGATTCAGCCAAAATTCCCAATGGAAAATTCACTGTAATGAGGCTGAGGGAGTCACTTTGAAGTCCTGTTTGGTCTATGGTCTGGCAGTGTCCATCATTTTAAGTGTCTTTTTAGGCATGAAGTGTGGTCAACAGCAGTTTTGTACACCTTTGAAAAGACAGACACTGCTGAACAGAGGTCAAATTATAGCGCTGCGTCATTATAGTGAATGGATCCATTGGCGGACTCACCTGAATCACATATTTTGGAGATGTAGAGGGAAACCCTGGTGTAAGCACTCAAAATGTCTTGTATCTAAATTGCCACAAAATAGCATTCAACTCAACCTACAAAGAAACAAACCCTTAACTCTACTCTGTCATCTAATAATGGAAATATAGGGGGATTTCCCTCTGGAAAAGCAATATGGCTCCCCCTTCAGAAAGAAATCCAACAAAATCTGCATTGCAAAATCCAAATGATGCTCTCCCTTCTGGGTACCACAATGTGTGTCAACCACATTTAACATCCACAGGTTTGTCGCTTAATGTGCAGGATGTGTGTCTACAGAAGCACAAGCTGGGCACAATGTACGGGCACTACAATATACGGGGCAAGGCATGAGTTTATTTGCAATTTAAAATACTGCAACATTCATTGCATTTGGATTCCATGGGTGTTTTTCAGAGATAAAATTGTCACTACACCCCTAGATGAATTCCCACATGGGTGTAATTTCCAAAATGGGGTCACTTGAGGGGGTTTCTCCTTTTTTGCACTTATGGACTCTGCAAATTGAGTCCGCAACCTATTCTAGGGAAATCTGTGCTCCAAAAGGCAAATGGCTCTCCTTCCCCTCGAACCCTGTCATGTTGCCATACAGTACTGTACAGATAGATGTGGGCTATTGCCATGTTCAGGAGACATTGCATAACACATTATTTGTTCCTTTTAACCTATTCCCTTGTGAAAATTAGAAATCTGTGGCAACCTTTTAGTGGTAAAAATGTAATTTTTTTTCACCGCTCAATTTTGTGACAAACCTTTGCTGTTAATATGCTCACTGCCCTGCTAGATGAATTCATTGAATGTCGTTCTTTGTAAAATGGGGGTAAAATTGGGTCATTTACGAGGGCTCTGCTTTTCTAATATGATAGGGAATCTGTCAATGTGACATGGCACCCCAAAAGCCTTCCAACTAAATCTGAAGTCCAATATGGTACTTCTTCCCTTCTGAGCTTTACACTGTGCCTCTAAAGTAGTTTTTGATAACATATGAGATGTTTGTGAACTCAGGATAAATTGTAGTACAAATTGTATGATTGATTTTCTCCTATTATCTTTTTTTGAAAATTTGAACTTTGGGGCCAAAGCAACATTTTAGTGGAAAAGAAAATTGTAATTTTTTTTATTTCACAGCCCAATTTTATACAGTTCCATGAATTACCTAAGGGGTAAAATTGTTTACTACACCACTACATAAATTCTTTGAAAGGTATAGTTTTTAGAATGGGTTCACTTGTGGGGGGTTTCTTATTACACATGGGGTATTAGTGTACTCAAAAAAAATGGCACAACCATTTTTTTGCATTACAAAATTCCAATAGCTCTCCTTCCCTTCCAAACTTTGTCATGCTCCCAAACAGTAGTTTTCTACCCCACATGAGGTATGGGTGCACTCATGAGAAATTACGCAATAATTTAAAGTATTGTTTTTTTCCTATTACCCATGTGAAGATGCAATATTTGTGGCTAAAGCAACAATATGATTTTATCAGAACATCATTATGAAATTTTGTGAAGCACCAGTGGATTCAAGGTACTCACTAAAAATGAGCAAACCTGAGGTTTCATGTTCAGTTTTTCGCTGAACACCGACTTTTTAAAAAAAAAAACAAAAAACAGAGTTCAGGTTCGGAGTTTGAGCACTTTATGTATGAACTTTACTTGCACAAGCATTGCTGTGCTCAGGTATGCTTGGTTCTCTACCCAGTGCAAGCCACTTGCAGTGTTTGAATGTCTGGCACTGGGGGTAACAACAGTGTTATGAGATGTAGTGTGCAATCCCCCCAAAAATAGTAAAACCCACCCCCGGAAGAGATCTGCTTATGGCTGGCTGCACGTGGGCAGAGACCCGCATTGCCAATCACTGGCAGTGACTATCATTGTGGTTCAGGCCAAGTCTGAACCCATGGAGGTACAGTTTGACTGCATGCGCCAAACCGAACTTCCACAGGTTCACTCATCTCTAGTGCTCGCCACACATCTAAGTAAATTCTTTGAGGGGTCTAATTTACAAAACAGGGTCACGTGTGATCAGGGTCGCGTGTGGGGAGGTTTCCACTTTTTAATCACATAAGGAGCTCAGCAATTGCAACAGGGTATTCACTATCCATTTCAGCCAATTTTTTATTTTTATTTTTTGCAGTTTTTCTAATGAATTCATCATAAAAATTAATCAATATTTTCTCATATGTTGCCAGTGATGGCATAACGCAGTGATCAGCTAGATAAAGAAATGAATACAGTTCTATACTCTGTACAATATTGCAGGAAACAAACTGTGCTGGCTATGTCACAGTATATGACACATTTAGACTACTGTTTGCAATTACAGAAAAGAAGAGAGAAAGAAACCCACTAATTAGTTATCGGGTCTCTACATTCTTCTTAAAGGAAAATTATTGATTTTTGCTAGCAAATACTTATTTACAGTGATATGTGCCAGCTTGAGTTTGGAAACCTGTAGCTGCTGACATTCTGCTTCCTAAGAGGGAAAATCAATTTATTTAGATTAAAAACAAAAATGAACAGTTGGTTACCTTGTGAGATTTTTTAAGAATGGTTGAAATAGTTGATTCTTGTGCATTGTGTAATCGTACTGTAAAGTATTAAGAACATAGTTGACTTGTTACATCTTTCAACTCTAATAGTTCTATTTATGAAATATTTAATTTTTATGCAAAGACATATTTTTAATCACTATTAACACAAAATGGGAAGGAATCCATATGGTATACAATTTGGAATGATTGTAGTGGCAGTTAAAATATATCTTTGTACCGTGTTAGCCAGTAGATAAAAAAATTGTTTAAAAGAACAGAGAGTCCTCAGTGGTTGATACTTTTTAATGGCTAACTGAAAAGATGGTAATAATTGCAAGCTTTCGAGACTACTCAGGTCTCTTCATCAGGTCTCTTACATTTTTTCTGGTTGCAGGGAAATGTTCCTGTGTTCCTGTTTTATTTCCCTGCAACCAGAAAAAATGTAAGACCTGTCCATTAATATTGACAACAGACAAGATAAAGATTCCCAGATCACATCAGGACTACAAGATCCCAGGTACCTTCAGCTGCACTACAACCAATGTGGTGTACTTAATTATATGTACCAAATGTCCAACTGGGGGTCTGTATGTAGGGGAGACAGGACAACAGCTCAGGACAAGGATGAATTCTCACCGCCACACAATTAGAGAAAAAAGGATGGATCTACCTGTGGCCAAACATTTTTGTAACTCAGACCACAGCATCATGGACATGAAATTGCTGGTATTGAAAGGAAACTTCAAGTCCCAGAGAGATAGGAGACTATGGGAGTACAAATGTATGATGACCTTTGACACATTCAGAGAAGGAATGAATGTGTCTCATGGATTCATGTCTTTTTACATCAGTTAAAAGATGTGCTCCTCTGACCATCCGAGCGTGTCACAGCCCCGACCAGACCCTTATCAAAGGACAATAAAACTTTCACACTGAACTGCAGCAGTATTTATGGCCCCACAACAGTTTGCCCCCTGCCATAGTGATAGTTCTGTTTCATATAACTTGTTTTTTTTTTTTACTGCACTATTCTAAGTCCTGTTGTGTATAAATATGTGACTCTTCAGATTTTGTGTTATATTGAGCCTGATGAAGAGACCTGAGTAGTCTCGAAACCTTGCAATTATTACCATCTTTTCAGTTAGCCATTAAAAGGTATCAACCACTGAGGACTCTCTGTTCTTTTAAACAATTTTTTTAGTGGCAGTTAGGCATCTGACCTGATGTTGCAGTTTATAATGGGGAAAAAAGTGTCCTGGGGTGTGGCCTGACCAGCATGTGAGGCAAGGTACCTTGCCACCGGACAGCCAGCCCACCAGACACAGTCCTATCTGCACCCCGCTATTTCTCCAGGCACCATTATCTACCTATCTGCCCTGGTCTCTTATGACTCACCTCTGCATCCTTCCATCCTCTGCTATTTATGACTGTAATTTGTATTCTGCTGAGTATCTATACTCATACCTACCTGCCTTGTGATATATGCCTTGAGAAAGCCTCAGATTTGAGCCGAAACGTTGGCATTTGTTGGACCCTTTTTGCAGAATAAAAAATTATATACAAAATCTCTATTTATCTCGTACTTCCCTATTGTGCCAGAAATCTTTAATACAATTGTCTTATTTTTTCTGGGCACCAGTATTTGTATGGTAGCAGCAGTGCTTCATTCTTCTAGACATGCAGTGCATGAGCTCCCTCTAGGTATCCTGTCTTTTCATCTTTGCTTGTTGTCCAGTGAATTTCAGAGGTCACCAAGTCCGTATCAGCTATCACTGACACCGGCAGCATACTTCACAGCCATGTGCACCTGAGCAGCCTGCATCAGGAAGGGAGACTAGCGAGGCAAAAATGACACCTTTTCCAAGATGGTGCCATGTTGGATTCTCCTGCAGGACATCAGAGGCACTGTTGAAGCTGTGGAGGTTTGTGTGGACTCCGCTGGACCACCCTCCTACAACTGACTGGGGAGAGGGCACCGGACTGATGTGGCAGACCGAGGCAGCAGTGGGAGATGTGGCCACAGTGAGTACACTGTCCCCAGCCAGCCTTGCACATCATAAGGCCCCAGCACAAGGCACAGAGGAGGATAGGGTGAAAAGGGGTGTTGATGAGACAGTTCCTATGGGCTCTGAACCCAACCTGAGGGACATTTTATCCACAGTTAACAATTGTAATGGCACCCTGACCACTATGAGCATAGAGATGGGGGGCAATTGAGAGAGCACATAGGATTCCTGATTGACCCTCCCTGCTTGGTGTTCCACCGTGACCCACTCTTCTAAAATCCTGCATTTTAAGGACAGGGACTCTGTTCTCTGGAAAGCCAGGGATTTAAAGGAAGTTTCCATGAATGTCATTAAAGTTTCCCTTTTCACAGAATTTTAGCTTGAAGTGCAAAAGAAAATGGCATAAATTCTGGATATAAAGAAGTGTCTGAGAAATCTTCAAATTCCTAATTCTATGCTGTACTCAGCCAAACTGCGTGTGATTGTGTGCCGCTCCCGTGCCAGTAACCGGCACTGCTTGGGTCCGGTCTGCTGGGGTAGTTGCTCGGGAGACCCGGGTGTCTCACGGACACGCCGAATAAATGGGTGGACGTAGATGTATAGGCTAGCCAATAGTAAGTTCGTGATGCCACCCATGGTGTGTGGTGAGGTGGGACACCACCGCTGCTGTTATGGGGCACCCGGGGGAGATGTTGTGCAGCAAGTTGGTAACCCCTCCGTGGGCAGGGATGGTGGCCCCGGGACCCGGTGGCTCGGTGCAGGGGAAAGCAACCACAGGGAGTGTTGGTGTACTCACTGTTAATAAACTACACAAGTCTCTGGTAAACCATGGTGATGGTGCCCAGTGCCACGGCCGGTTGCATTCAGGTCCCCCACCCGGCTGGTGGTCTCTATCCTCTTCCTCTGCACTGTTTGTGTAGGGTGGACTTTCCTAGTGTGAAACTCAGGTGTCCGCTCCCGGCTGGATGTGGCCTAAGGAGCCATGCCCACAGACGCTGGCCCGTGGGATCTATGGGCCCTGGTGGTGACCTCTTATCCCTATCAGTGGGCTGTTGTCTTCTATGAGGGACTTTGGGTGGAACAGGACCTCTAGTCCTGGCCTCAATCAGTGAATTAACCAGTCCGCTTGGTTCCGGTTTCTGGCTTCAGGGTCCGAGTACACTCCTTTGTGCTACGGTTTCAGGGTCAGTTCCCCGTGTCAGTACCGGCGGGATACAATCCTGTCCTGGTCCACCTCGGTTCTGCCGAGCCGTCTTCCTGTCTCCTGCTGATGGAGACCACCATCTGCCTCCTAACCAGTGGCACCAGGGCTCCTACCCTGGTACCGTTCAACTTGGACTTTCCTGCTGGAGCTACACTTAGCTCCAGCCCACACTCCTCTCCAAACTGAACTTCAGACTGAACTGACTTAGACTGCTTGTTTTCCCACCCCGGGCTGTCTAGACCCCCTGGGTGGGCGTGTCCCAACCACCTGGTCACGCCCACTGGTGTGTCTATCTGTCCCTAAGGGGGGGTGACTAGGGTTTCTGGTCGGCTGTGTGTTTCCTAGTGAGGGAACGGTGTTATGCGGGGGCCTAACTGTGACTACCTGGTTTTGCCAGGGCATCACAATTGCTAAAGGGAACATTTGTTTTTTAGATTCGCCTAAGGAAGTCCTGATATGGCTTGATGCCAGTGAATGAAAGATATGCAGGGGGAGGTGTGATTTCCCACTGTCTGTGGTCTGCTCTGCTTTAGGTCTCCAACACACATCCGTTAAAAACACGCACGTGCCGCGAGACAAGTATTTTACCTTAATGTTGCGTGTGGTTATTACGTGTCTCGGGTCCATGCGGTCCATGTGTGTTTTCCGTGTGCTATCCGCGATAGCACACGGAGAACTGGTAATTTGCATACTCACGTGGTCCGCGCTGCTGTCCAGGGTCCTGATCTTCGGCTCCAGCTCCGCCCACTCCCCGCTGACACTGCTTCCGGACAAACGGAGGGGCGGAGATCAGAGCCCGTGACAGCACGCCCACCTCCTTTACACGCTCATAACGAGCGGCGGCCGGCGGGAACAGTTTGCAGAGGAAGAATCTGCGGGGCTGGTGGACGTGAGTATGTGTTTTTTTATTTTAAAATTAATGACACATGTTCTCCGGCACGTGTCACACGGAACCGCATCCACACTACATCCGTGTGGTACGGGTGTGGGCCGTGTGACACCTGTGCTGCCGGAGAATACGGGGACATGTCAGCGTAAAAAAAATCACGGACACATGTAAGTACGGAATGGACACACGTTCCGTTCCAAAATACTTACGTGTGTCCAAACAATAATGAAAACATAGGTCCACGTGTCTCCGTGCTGCCGGTACGTGAAAAAACTGCCAAACACGTACCGGAGGCACGGATGTGTGTTGCAGGCCTTAAGCTGGACTGCTGGTGACATACAGATTTTTTTTGTATTCTCTCCTTGAAGTTGGAAACAGGGAGAAACGTAGGCCCCACGTGCCTATATTGTCATAAATTGGCATATTAATACTCAGTGTATGCCTTGGCCAGTATTTACCCCCACTTCTCTCAGCCTGAGAGGAATATGAGATTTGTGGTGTTGGTTATGTTTTCTTTATGTTTGTATAACAATTTCCACTTGCAATGATGATCTTGCTATTTTTTCCCTGTGCTGTCAGATAAATCTTCAGTTACATATTTTTACCATAATTTACGGGGACAGCAGTAAATATTTTGAATGTGCGGGACCTGGGAGAGGTGTCTAAATGGTGTTCGATATTTACGTACTTAAAGCAATTTAACCCTGCTATATTATGTATTTCAGAGACACATTTGGTTAAGGATATAATCCATCTGGTACACAGGAGCTGGATGGCACATGAGTATCACGCAGTTTACTCCACACATTCTAGAGGAGAGAGTTTTCTCATCCACAAGGCGATCCCATTCTTTTGTATAAGATCGTCTGTTGACTCAGAGAGTCAAGTTGTGTGTATTTTCGGCACTTTGTACGGTGTCCAATATACTTTAGTGCAATATGCATACCCCGTCATACTTGGGAGAACCATTAACCCCTTAACGACAGCGGGCCGTAAAATTACGTCCTTGCGGTCATAATGTTACTGCCCGCGGTCTTCCGGCAGCATCATGCTGCGATCGGCACACATCTCAGCTGATTTTCACAGCTGAGATGTGTGCCTGCTAGGCACCAGCAGAATTGTTATCTGCTCGTGCCTTTTAACCCCTTAAATGGCGCTGTCAATATGTGACAGCGCCATTATAAGCGAGATCGCGGTAAACATTTACTTACCGCCCGATACCGGAAGTCACGTAACGCGATCACGTGACTCCCGATAGTTGTCATGGTAGCTGTGATCAGCAGATACTGCAGAGCGATCGGAATGCTGATCGCAATAGCCCCCCTAGGGGGACTAGTAAAATAAAAAAAAAAAGTTAAAAAAAAAGTTTTAAAAAATTAAAAAAAAACAAAAAAACCTAAAAGTTCAAATCACCCCCCATTCGCCCCATTGAAAATTAAAGGGTTAAAAAAATAAAAAATATACACATATTTGGTATCGCCGCGTTCAGAAACGCCCAATCTATCAAAAATCTAAAATCAATTAATCTGATCAGTATACGGCGTAGCGGCAAAAAAAATTCCAAACGCCAAAACGATGTTTTTTTGTTGCCACAACTTTTTTGCGCAAAATGCAATAAAAGGCAATCAAAACGTAGCATCTGCGCAAAAATGGTACCGTTAAAAACGTCAGCCCGAGACGCAAAAAATAAGCTATCATTGAGCCATAGATCCCAAAAAATGAGAACGCTACGGGTCACGGAATATGGCGTAAAACGTGCGCCACTTTATTTGGACAAAATTCCGATTTTTTTTTAACCCCTTATATAAAAGTAAACCTATGCATGTTTGGTGTCTACGAACTCGCACTGACCTGAGACATCACACCCACACATCAGTTTTACCATATAGTGAACACAGTGAATAAAATATCTCAAAAACCATAGTGCTATTGCACTTTTTTTGCAATTTTTCTGCATTTGGAATTTTTTTGCCGTTTTTTTAGTACACTATATGGTAAAACTGATGGTTTCATTTAAAAGTACAGCTCGTTCCACAAAAAATGAGCCCGCCATATTGACTGAAAAAAAAAAAAGTTACGTCTCTCAGAAAAAGAATGGCGAAAAAAAAAAACGGAAAGCGAAAAATCGGCCGGTCGTGAAGGGGTTAAAGCGAGTATTTGCTTTTAGTGACTCTCTCCTGGAGGTGTCTATTCTCTTGGTGGGAGATTTTAATAACTACTTACAGCCACATTGGAATAAACTACACTCGGACTCTAATGCTGCAGGGGCCCCACTGACGGCCTTGGCTAGGATGCTGGGAAATTCATTGATTTCTGGTGCCTCAAAAATCCAAACATACATCAATTTTCCTGCTTCTTGAGCTCACACAAATCTCTCTCATGCATTGACCTGGCAGTGGGAAACTCACAGATGCTCTTGTAGTTATCCAGGATTACATATCTCGCCAGTCTGGTATCTGATCATTCCTCGAACCATGTGCATTGACAATGCCGGCCTCTGACCATGTCCCAAACTCTCTGTGGCATCTGAATCTTTTTTGGGTCCATCTGATAGGGGGATCTCTTTATGCCCAGGTCCAGGAGTATTTTTATATTAATGATGGGTCCGCCCCTAAGTGTATAGTGTGGGAAAATGTGAAAGCCTTTACTTGGGGTCTGTATATTAGAGAAATTTGTACCAGGGATACTAAAACTAGAGAGTGAACCCAGAACCTAATGCAGTCTCTTATGAGCGTGGAAGCTGCAATGATAGTGAACCCCACGAATGATACCAAAAAAGGGTTAGAGAAAGGGCACGGACTGTTGAAAGACCTCCTGATAGCGCTAGCTAATAATAATTGATTCTTTCTAAACAAAAGATTTTTATGGAGGGTGATGGGATGGGACACCTATTGGCCAGCATAGTCAACGCACAGGATGGAGTGTCATATATCAGTAGCATAGTTTTGGAAAATGGGGAAAAGGTAGAAGGAAGGAAAGGGATTGTAATTGCCTTCTGTATTTTCTGTTCCTGATTGTATGCCTCAAAATCGACGAACACAATGGAACAAATAAGAGAATTTTTAAATAAAGTTCCTTTCAAACAACTAAATAATACAAACAGAGAAGACCTAAATAAAGAAATCAGCCTAGAGGAATTAGAAGTGGCATTGGGTCAGACTCAGAATGAGAAGGCCGCCGGGGTGGATGGGTTGCCCGGGGAATTTTTCAAGACATACCAGCTGTTTTAGCTGCCCAAACTTCTAAAGCTTCTTGAGGAGGCAGAGGGTATTAGCTCTCTCCCTGCATCAATGAGAGAAGCTATAATAGTGTTGATTCTGAAGCGCCAGAATCCTACAGACCCAAGTCCCTTCTCTCGATCGATATGAAACTGTTTGCAAAGATACTGGTGAACAGGCTGACCAGAATGACTGACTCTGTCATTCATGAATTCATGAAGACCAAATGGGATTCATTCCCAATAGCTCCACATCCTTAAACCTCAGGTGCTTATACCTGGGAATACAGCTTAGCTCTAAAGACAAAGAAGACAGGGGGATTCTTTTACTGGATTCGGCTAGGGCTTTTGATTGTGTGGAGTGAGAGTTACTGTGGGAGATCTTGTTTCAGATGGGATTTAGTCCCAGGTTTATTGGGTAGATTAAACTACTATACTCATATAACTCTACGATGCAAGGTTGGGAGTTTGTAGAAGCTTCTCTGACCCTTTTCTGCTCTTTTTTGAGACAAGGTATGAGACAAGAATGACCTTTGTCCCCTATCCTGTTTGCGGTAACCATAGAACCGCTGGTAGTGCTACTCAGAATGTTAGCAGAAATCCAGGGATTTCAATGTGGTTCTGTCGAAAAAGGGTCCCCTTTTTCCTGATGACATGCTCCTTTACCTGGGAGACGTAAGATCATACATACCACCAGCCATGAATATTACTGGGGGGTTTGGGAGGTGGTCTGGGCTTCTGATTGATTGGACCAAATCGGTACTGTTACCTATGGACTCCCTCCCACTGGAGGACCTGCCTGTATGGTTGGCGATCTCATTGATCAACAAATTTACGAATCTGTGGGTGGTGGTGAATATGAGGCCGGGAAAGTACCAGGCTCTGAACTTAAACCCCTTGTTGGTAAAATTCCAAGATAAAGTCAATGCCTGATGTCACCTGCCACTTTTAATCACTGGGAGATCCAATTTAGTCAAAATGGTGTTAATGCCGCAACTATTGTATCTTCTCCACACTGCTCCAATTTGGATTCATATGTATTTTTTTAAGAAAGTCAATGCAGTATTCAGAGAATTGTTTTGGAAAAAACAACAACCAAGAATCACGCTTGAGGTCCTTCAGAGAGGAAAGGGGGAATGGCTCTGCCTGATCCATGGTTGTACTACCTGACCTCCTAACTGTAGCATTTTAAGGGTTTGGGCACTGAGGGAAAATATCAAAATATCATGTTGTCAGTCGACTAATGAGGGAGGGCACAAAATGAAAATACCCAACGTGCGCACTGGAGGTGAGACAACCGACATCTACGCAATCTAAATGTCCATGCTGGCCATGATTTACAAAGTATAGGATAGAGAGAAGGGTCTACTTGGGGCAGGGCCGGCGTCAGCACGCGGCATACCCAGGCAAATGCCGGGGCCCTGGAGAGCCGGGGGGCCCCACTCGGCCTCGTCAGTTCTGGTGCCCCTTGCCCGGGGCCCCCTCGTCTTAGTTCTGCTGCCCCCGGGCCGAGTTCCGGGGACCGCAGTCCTCGGCAGGAATCTGCAGCGCCGTCCCTTTAAGGCGCGCAGACTTCCTGGTTTGAACTTCATCTCTGGTCGGAGCTACCGACCGTCCTGCTCAGTCCCACAGATGAAGGAGTTGCAGTGCCAGCCAGCGACCCCCAGCACAGCTCTTCTCTCCGGCGCTGTGTGGGCCCCCTCTCCACCGCTGTGTGGGCCCCCTCTCCACCGCTGTGTGGGCCCCCTCCCCACCATGACCTGAGCGGTATGTGCCCTCCCCGCCCCCCGAGTTATGGGCCCTGGTGAGCTGTATGGGCTTCTCCCCCCTTAGGTGTATGCCCTGCCCCCCCCCGGTGCTGTATGTGCTGGCCCCTGGAGCTGTGTGTGGGCCCCCCAGAGCCACGTGTGTGGGCCCCTCAGAGCCACGTGTGTGTATGTATGTAGCAGAGCTATGTGTGTCTGTATGTAGCAGAGCTATGTGTGTATGTATGCAGCAGAGCTGTGTATGTATGTAGCAGAGCTATGTGTGTATGTAGCAGAGCTATGTGTGTATGTATGCAGCAGAGCTATGTGTGTATGTATGCAGCAGAGCTGTGTATGTATGTATGTAGCAGAGCTATGTGTGTATGTATGTAGCAGAGCTATGTGTGTATGTATGTAGCAGAGCTATGTGTGTATGTATGTAGCAGAGCTATGTGTGTATGTATGTATGTAGCAGAGCTATGTGTGTATGTATGCAGCAGAGCTGTGTATGTATGTAGCAGAGCTATGTGTGTATGTAGCAGAGCTATGTGTGTATGTATGCAGCAGATCTATGTGTGTATGTATGCAGCAGAGCTGTGTATGTATGTATGTAGCAGAGCTATGTGTGTATGTATGTAGCAGAGTTATGTGTGTATGTATGTAGCAGAGTTATGTGTGTATGTATGTATGTAGCAGAGCTATGTGTGTATGTATGCAGCAGAGCTGTGTATGTATGTAGCAGAGCTATGTGTGTATGTAGCAGAGCTATGTGTGTATGTATGTAGCAGAGCTATGTATGTAGCAGAGCTATGTGTGTATGTATGCAGCAGAGCTATGTGTGTATGTATGTAGCAGAGCTATGTGTGTATGTATGTAGCAGAGCTATGTGTGTCTGTATGTATGCAGCAGAGCTGTGTGTCTGTATGCATGTATGATGTGTATCTATGTATGTCAGTGTATATGACTGTATAGATATGTCAGTTCTATACGTCTTTTTGTGAGTTTGTCTTTAAATATGTATATGTATGTGTACGTATGTGTGTGTCTGCATGTGGATGGGGCCCACCGGGACTCTTCCGCCCAGAGCCCACAAAAACCTGGAGCCGGCCCTGACTTGGGGTATCAGGTGTAACCGAGTATTACCCGCTGTAATATAACCCAGAACTACCAGAGATAGGAAAGCTGTTTGGGTTCCGCTTGTGAGAGGATAGAGGAATATGCCTGATATAATAATTTAAGAGCTTTGAACAGCTATAAAATGAACATAAGCTACAACATATGACCTTTTATCAGTACCTGTAATTGCGGCATGCGGCTAAGACGCAGATGACAATCTCCAAAATCAAAATCGAAAAGAATAACGTGATTACAGACCTTCTCACCTCTGAATTCTCCAAAAGTACAATATCCATGCTAGATAAATCACTCTTACAGAAAGTTATACAAAATCCCCATTAACGGTCAGACAGAAATGGGAAAATAATTTGGGGCCTTAACGGATGATCAATGGACAAACATCTTAGAACATAAACATATGCCGAGACTCTCTGTTTGTGAAAGCCAGAGACTATTGCAATTATTTCTTCTCCATAAAGTTTACAGAACACTCAGCTTCTTACATAAAAAAGAGGTTCGATGCACAGTGCCCCAGGTATGGAGAGGATGATGCGCATCTTATTCACATGATGTGGGAATGTGGTAATATTGTGGAATTTTGGAGGGACACATTAGGTGCTATAAGGCAGGTGTTTCGTATCCTGATAGACCCGGATCAACATATATGTGTTTTGGGCCTCTGGGAGGGAGGAACTGAGATGAATTCCCCTAGTGCAATGGGTGGCACGCAGGTGCTTTATCAGGCTAGGAAAATAATTGCACACCATTGGCTAGATTCAGCCCCTCCCCAACATCACCAACATCTCTGGACCTTAAAAATAAAATGAACAACATACTCCATATGGAAAGAAATGTTTATTTGAAAATAAATGTTTTACATAAATTTTATCAAATCTGGAGGTGCTGGATGGAGGCTACGGGCTTTCCATCTGCAGCACCTTTGCAGGATAGCATTATGGATCAGATACTAATGCTCATGAGGTAATCCCCAAGGTCTGCAGCATAAATAACATAACCCTGAGATTAGTACGGTAGAACGTCTCACGAAGTGAAAGTGTTATAATTCGTAGGAGTACAAGAAAAGTAAATAGAAATAATAAATGGCAATGTTTCACGTGTAGTTAAGATCTTATGTTTCCAATTTATGTTTGGAATGTAGCTTTTGGAAACTATCCTGTTTTTTTGCTGAACAAGTGGTATTTCTGTTCTTATATATGCAAAAAGTTAATTTATGTCTGTCTGTTGTACTATGATGTTTGAAATATAAAATCAATAAAAAATTAGCCTGATTTTAAAGTGTATTGGGGGTAAAAATTCCCTTTTCTGCCAATCAGTGCAGACCCCAGTGGTCAGACCCCCACCAATCAGTATAAATCTGTTTAAACTGACCGACCAGTGACACAGTATGGGCTCAGATCGGTAAACTTTTACTGATCTGTGATAGTTTGACTGTTTGTTTACATAGGCAGACCAAAGCAAACTATGCACACTGAAAAATCTATATTAGATTCAACTCCATCTTTTATCTGCAAACTTAAGACCTAACCACACCTTCCCTGCCTCTCCTATCCAACATCACAGGTGTAAAGCCTCTCCCCTGCTGCAGGAACGCTGACGTACTCACCGTTGAGTTCCTCCATATGCGCTCCTTCTGCCTTGTGCTCCCAGGGCTTGTGCATGCTGCACAGGTCCCCAAGGAGCACACTTAGAAAGTGCATATGTGCCGCCCCAGCAGCGGACCGAACCACTCGGATCCGGGTGTGGTGATCGTTCGTGGCTCGAGGGTCTTCGAACCCGGGGACTTGGGGGCCCCACTCAAATGGAAAGAGAGTATTTACAGGGGATTTGATATAATTCACAACGCCACCCGTGGTGTGCGGTAGTTGGGAGTACCGCCGCTGCCGTTGGGAGTACCCGGGGTGATGGAGTGGGGCAGCTAGGTGATGTTGCCCTCCACGGGTAGGGGTAGGCCCCGGGACTCTGGATGGTGATGCGGGGACGCAGTGCAGGGGTCAGTTGGGTACTCACTCAGCAATGAAGCAGACACTGACAACAGGGTAAACCAAGTCTCTGAACGCCGTTGCCTCTTGAGGGGGGCTCGCCTGGGTCCTGGCTCCCACAGTACTGACGGTGGTCCGTAACCTGCTTCCTGGCACTAAATTTTAGATTGTCCGTTGTGGCCCGGTAGCTTGGAGCTGTCTGGGCCCCGCTCCCTACTGTGGCTAAGTGGAGGAGCCTGCTCTCAGGGACTCACACTTGGGATTTCAGTGGACTGCTTGCTAGGAAAGCCCTATCCCCCTCATTGCGCTACTGCCCCCAATCTCTGAGCTGGTGGCAACAGTCCATAAAGGCCCTGTCCTGCACAGGTTAATTGCCAGGTCGCCTGAAGCTTCTCCCCAACCTAGGGTCCGTGTACCCCGTCGTACCTTTGGTCCCGGACCGGTAATATAACCAGGCTGCTGACCGTCCTCCTTGATGGGTTCCAGGCACCTAGCCTCAATCCCCTGCAACCGGGGGTCCAACTCTTCTAAGTCCAGACCACCGTCTGCGACCTAGTTTACTTCTCCCCTGGGAGCTCCAACTCCCAGCTTCCTCAGAGCTCCTTGCAGCTCGAGGGATACCACTCAACTGACTTGACACCTCCCACCTCCCTGTCTGACCCCTAGGTGGGCAGCCCTATTCCTGCTTAAGCAGCCCACTAGTGTGCCTGACAGGTGTGGTGCAAAGTGTATTTAGGATTTGTGATTGCTGATGGAGGCAGTACTGTAGGATGGAGACCCAGAACCATGGGGGATTGAATACTGCATGGGAAGGGCAGTTTGTGGAGTACCCTTTGAATAGTCCAGGGGTGTCACACATACCTTTCTTGCTCTTAAGGGGCCAGTGCACCATTTCCCAGAATAACTGAAGGCATTGACCCACTAGGGGAGGTGCCTGAGCAACCTAGTCTGTTAGTTAGTGTCTGCTTCCTGGCTAATTGTCAGTTCCTGTATACCCTGTGTCCAATAGCTGTCCCAGTTACATTTGCCCTTGGTGCTGTACCCTCTGTACCTGCCTGCACAAGTCATCCAGCCTCCTTCAGCTGTCCCGGCTGCACCTGTTTGCACTAGTGACTCTGCCTGTATGTACCTGAGCCCATCTCTGTACTGTGGATCAGCTGCCACAGTGACACCTAGCGTCCTCTGGCAACCAAGCCCATCCTCAACATCAGAGGCTCCGGCATATATACAGTAGGCTCTTAGTTAAGTCCCTCCCAAGTCAGGATAAGCCAGGGTTCCCGCTGTGGTCCAGTGGGTCCACTCCTGCTTGCCACTACAACATCGGCAAGTGTTACAACAGTAAAGCAGAAAAGGCATGAGTTAAACTTACCACTGCACTCTACATGCCACTGGCAGCCATTTTGTTTTGCAGCACTGTTGCTTTGTAGTGCTGGGATCCTGATTTCAGATTCGACCAAGGACAGCTATAAGTAGTTTGCATGTTTTCCCCATATTTGCATGTGTTACCTCCAGATACTCTGGTTTCTTTTCATACTTGGGATTCACAATGGGACAGTGAGGAAAATGTCTGTAAAGCTCTGTGGCTAAATGAATAAATAAATACTTAGAGCTATTGTCAAAAGAGATTTACAATATTGCAATTGATACAATTTTAAAAGGCATGCCCTATAACTTTTAGGTTATACCTTTGACAATCAGTTTGTATAATTAAGATACAGTTTCTTGAGCCAAATACAACTTCCATTTGTCATAACACATATTATTAACTTCTAAGTGGATCACTATTTTGACCTACCTTTACTTTCCCGGAACTTGAGATGAACATACTTCTATAGACTGTTCTACACATCATATATCTAAGAGACAATATCTTTAGAAATTAGGCAATCTACATCACAATATACTTTTTCATCAAAATAACATATTTGTTATTATTTATTTTGCCTCATCAAATGCATTTAAAACCTGTCAAAGTATAATACAAATACAAGGCATTTAGAAAGAGGCCATTTTACAAACAAAGCACTCAAAAAAATATTTTTTGAATGCCAAAACACTTGTTGGGGAGGAATGTACATGTGAGAAACAATATTTTGATAGAAGAGTGAAAACAACAACAGTAGAAAAAGGTTTCTATACAAAATATCTAATTATTATCAAATTCAAAATAGCTACATTATTTTATCATCTCCATTCTGAATCTTCAAAAACCCTAACCTAATTATACAGAATGGATTGGACTGGAATTATTTAACATAGAATATTACTATTTCCACCAAACTTTGTATGCTATGCTACAATGATGCTTGAGATTTTCATTTTGTAACTGCCACATAATAGGTGAATAATGTCTCTTGCTGGAAAATCCACCTATGGTATCCTCATGAATACTAGAAGGTCGGCCAAGAGTTCCCCATTTCTCCTTACTAAACATACAAATATCCTCTTCAGTGAAGAAGAGAATTAGAACTCTTGTCAAATACTAAGGGTAGCAATCCTAAAAGTCAGTATCAGCGTTTTAACAAGGGGGATTTGACTTTATTAGTGCAAAGCATAAGGTCTGATTGGGATAGATGAGAGACAATGGCCTGCACCTCCATGACTGACATATTTGTGTCAGCGTCAACATGACGCCAAAACAGTTTAGTTCCATGATAGACCCGGGAGCCTTAAACTCCCTGCCCTGACTCTGTCCTTTCTGTAAACTCCAGACGGATGTAGGCCTACATCTTATAAGACATTAGCGTACCCACGCATCACTGCATCGCACTGCCTCTGCAAGCCTGATGCAGAAGTCAGAAGAGGATATTTAGGCTGCTGTGGTCGGAATCAGGATTAGGTGAATATAATTTTCATTTTTGTTTATATTATCAAGTTGTGGGGGATATCACACTGTATATAGGGACTGTTGGTCCATCTCACAACAAATGGAGAGCTGTATGGATATAATTCTATATATAGGGTGCTGAGGTGATGTAACAGTACATAGGCTTGAGCTGTGGAGACATCATACTGTAGACTGGAGCTGTTGGTATCATAAAACTGTATATAAAGGATGGTACATAGGGGAGATGCTGGGAATTCATATTGTATATAGGGAGCTGTGGGTATATCATACTGCATAAAGAGTGCTGTGCAGACATGATAACATACATGTGGGTCTGTCTGGTATACCATAAAATATTTAGGGGAGCTGTGGGGACATCATATTATATATATAATGGGCAGTTGGGAAATCATCCTATACATAGGGGACTTAAAGGACATAATACTATATATAGGGTCTGTGAGGACATCATACTATATATAGGGTGCAGTAGGGACATCAAACTATATACAGTGGGGAAAAAAGTATATAGTAAGACAATTGTGCAAGTTCTCCCACTTAAAAAGATGACAGAGGCCTGTAATTGACATCCTAGGTAGACCACAACTATGAGAGACAAAATGAGAAAACAAATCCAGAAAATCACCTTGTCTGATTCTGCAAGATTTTTTGCAAATTATGGAGGAAAATAAGTATGTGGTCAATAACAAAAGTTCATCTCAATATTTTGTTCTATATACTTTGTTGGCAATGACAGAGGTCAAACGTTTTCTGTAAGTCTTCACAAGGTTGGCACACACTGTTGGTGGTATGTTGGCCCATTCCTCCATCCAGTTCTCCTCTAGAGCAGTCATGTTTTGTGCCTGTTGCTGGGCAACACAGACTTTCAACTCCCTCCAAAGGTTTTCTAGGGGGTTAAGTTCTGGAGACTGGCTAGGCCACTCCAGGACCTTCATATGCTTCTTACAAATCCACTGCTTCATTGCCCTGGTGGTGTGCCAGCCACGTTTCATCTTCAATGCCCTTGTTGATGAAAGGAGGTTTGCACTCAAAATCTCATGATACATGGCATCATTCATTCTTTCATGTACACGAATGAGTCGTCCTGGTCCCTTTGCAGAGAAAAAGCCCCAAAGCATGATGTTGCCCCCCATGCTTCACAGTAGGTATAGTGTTCTTTGGATGCAACTCAGCATTCTGTCTCCTCCAAACACGACGAGTTGTGTTTCTACCAAGCAGTTCTACTTTGGTTTCATCAGACCACATGACATTCTCCCAATACTTTTCTGGATAATGCAAATGCTCTCTAGTAAACTTCAGATGGGCCTGGACATGTATTTGCTTAAACAGAGGGATATGTTTAGCACTGCAGGATCTGAGTCCCTGGCGGCATAGTGTGTTAATGATGGTAGCCTTTGTTATGGTGGTCCCAGCTCTATGCAAGTCATTCACTAGGTCCCCCGTGTGGTTCTGGGACTTTTGCTCACCATTCTTGTGATCATTTTCACCCCACGCAGTGAGATATTTCTTGGAGCCCCAGATCGAGGGAGCTTATCAGTGGTCTTATATGTCTTCCATTTTATTATTATTGCTCCCACAGTTGATTTCATCACACCAAGCTGCTTGCCTATTGCAGATTCAGTCTTCCCAGCCTGGTGCAGGTCTACAATTTTGTTTCTGGTGTCCTTTGACAGCTCTTTGGTCTTCATCAAAGTGGAGTTTGGAGTGTGACTGTTTGAGGTTGTGGACAGGTGTCAATTATACTGATAACAAGTTCAAACAGGTGCCATTACTACAGGTAATGAGTGGAGGACAGAGAAGCCACTTAAAGAGGAAGTTACAGGTCTGTAAGAGCCAGAAATATTGAATGTTTGTAGGTTACTAAATACTTATTTTCCACCATAATTTGAAAATAAAAACTTGCAAAATCAGACAAGGTGATTTTCTGGATTTATTTTCTCATTTTGTCTCTCATAGTTGTGGTTTAGCTATGATGTCAATTACAGAACTTTCTCACCTTTTTAAGTGGGAGAACTTGCACAATTGGTGGCTGACTAAATACTTTTTTCCACACTGTATATGGGGACTGTATATATATGGGTTGTGGGGGCATAATTCTACATACAAGGTTTGTTAGGGACTAGTGATGGGTGGACCCTGACTTTAAAAGTCCAGATCTGCACGGTTTCAAAAGTATCAGGGTGCCAGGCCTGGGCCTGGAGTTCTCAGGGAACTCTGGCTAATCATCCAGGTCTGGCACTTGAGTACAAGAAAAAAATAGGAAAAAGAAAAAAATAAGAAAGCAACCATTGCTATACTTACCCAGCCTCCAGTGTGGCTGTAATTTCTCCCACGACCGCCCATTCATTTCCAAGGCCGCACATTAGGCTCATGCATATGCAGTGCTCTCCTCACCCATTGACGCCTGTGATTGGTTGTAGTCAGATACGCCCCCATTATGAGTGACAGCCTGTCTGATGCTTCCAATCACAGACCCTGTCTGTGGTTCCATATTGTACATCAAAAATAAATTACTAAGAATAAAATTGGCGTAGGGTCCCCCCATATTTTGATACCCAGCACACGTAAAGCATATGGCTACAGGCTGCAGCCCCAACCCATGCGCTTATCTTGACTGTGTATCAAAATAAGAGGAACCAGATGTGGCTTATTTTTTTAAAATTATTTAAATAAATAATTTAAAAAAACAGTGCGGACCCCACCAATTTCGATACCCAGCCATGATAAAGCCCTACCTGGTATTCTCAGGCTGAGGAGACCCATGGTTAGGCCGGGGCCACATGGAGACTAATGCGATTCTCGCATGACATTCGGCTTGCACTGGCAGTACAGCGGGAGCCAAGTGTCACTGCGAATGAGGTTCGATTATGCGATCCGACCTCAGCTGTGGGGGACGAGCCGCCTCTGAGGAGGGGCGGGCCAGCGCTGAGGAGGGGCGGGCAAGCACTGAGGAGGGGCGGGCAAGCACTGAGGAGGGGCGGGCCGGCACGGAGGAGGGTAGGGAGGGATTTATCTCCCTCTCTCCTCCACAGCCGGCTATTGACATTCTCGCCCTGCACTCGCAGTATATCGGTGTATCTCGAGTGCAGTGTGATCTTTCTCTCGCCCCATAGACTTGAATGGGTGCGAGTGAAAGAGTCTCGCATTACAATCACAGCATGCTTCGATTGTTTTCTCGATCCGATTGGGGCCGAGAAAACAATCGCTCATGGGTGCTGACACATAGGCTAATATTGGTCCGAGTGGAATGCGATGTTTTATCGCATTCCACTTGGTACGATTTTCATGCCGTGTGTCTTAGGCCTTATTGGGAGCCTGCCAGCCTAAAAATAGCAGGCTGCAGCCGCACAGGATTGCCACATCCATTACATCCGAGAACTTTACTCGGCTCTTATCAGCTGTGCATGATATCTTAACTATGTATCAAAATAAGAGGGAGTCCAAGTGACTTTTTTAATTATATAAATAATAAAAAAAAAAACCTGGGGCGTGGTCCTCTCAATTTTGATACGCAACCATGATAAAGCTCACAGCTGGGGGCTGGTATTCTCAGGCTGCGGAGACCCATGGTTATTGGGCCCCAAGCCTAAAAATAGAAGCCTTCATCCATGCAGATTTGTCATGTCCATTAGATGCGAAAATTGTGGCACTTAACCTGGCTCATCCCGATTGCCTTCGTGCGGTGGTAATCGTGGTATTATAATGGGTTTAAGACAGGTCACAGCTGCCACTAAGCTCTAGATTAGTAATGGAAGGTCTATGAGACCCCCTTTACTAAACTGTAAGTGAAAAGAAATAAATACAAACCCCCCAAAATCCTTTATTTAAAATAAAATACAAAATAACCACTCTCTTTCGCCCCTTTATTAACTCTCAAAACACCCATATACCGATGTAATCCACACGAGGTCCCATGACGATCCTGACTCTGCTATATCCTGCAGCACATGGGCACAGAACATGACCGCTTGCTACTGCTGTAGGCTGAGACTGACATAGCCACAGCTGTGAGCAGTGATGTCACTAAGTTTATGTGCAGTCAAAGCTGGGGGTTTCCATAGTCCCTACCTATGACCGCAGGAAAATTCACCCCAGGTGAACTGAGTTCAATCAGACCTGAATCTCCTGGCAGATTTTTTTTTGCCAAGAGATGCAAATTTGGTTGAAAAATGTGGTTTATAAATTTCAGCACCAAATCAGCAGGGTAACAAAAATGCATCAAAACCCCATTGTGTCAGCTGTGAGGCCCAGAAACCTTAAATGTGCCTTTAAGAGGGCATTTAAGAAAGCCTTTAAACTTCATAGAGTTGTCAGTTGTTGGGACACCTGGAGACTGTGGACTCTGTTGAAAGTTCACAGCCTCCAGATGTTCCAGTAGCTGGGAACTCAAGGAACATTAAAGGCTCTCTTAAAAGCTCTCTTAAAGTTACCAAGCTGTGAGCTCTGGTAACAAAAGGATACTGAAGCTCACAGCCACTGGATCATCTGACAGCTGTAAGGCCTGGATCCCTTAAGGGAGCTCTTAAAAGAGCCTTGAGCTTTCCTTGAGTTCCCAGCTGCTGGGACATCTGGAGCCTGTGCACTGAAGCAGTGTTACAGCTGCAGGGGAACTGGTATGTCCTGCTTTAATCATTTTGCTTCCATTTTTTATTTTACAGTGATTTCCCTGGCTAATTACAGCCATGCCAATACTTGATATGGGGCTGGGATGAGGCCAGAAGTGAATGGTTTTTGCAATAGTGTAACTGCGAACAGTTACTGAACAAAACTGATCTTTACTGATTTTTAAGAAAATTGCTTGTGAATCCGATCCCGAGCTGAATCAGCCAAGACTTAATTTAATTAATTTAAAATTGGCGAACCTTTTCGAACAAGTTCGCTTATCTCTACTTGCTACTACAATGTTATGTAATCAATCAGCAAATATACCGGTTTATAAGGTATGTTTTTACTAGCTAACAATTAAATCACTCTTGAGAACTGGTAAGACACCAAAAACATGTACGCAGCAGGTGCTCTGCCATGCTAGGCAGTGAGTACATGACGGTGAAAGTGCTTGCATTCACGTAAGGAGAATTCCTTGGAAATTTCCTAGTCTCTCCTGCAATAGGGCTATCAAGAATATGGTATTACGTAACATACAAAAATTGTTATACTATTAGTGCATCTGAACTTAAAGTTTAACTATTGTTTTATTTTTTATTTAAAAAAAATAAATAAATCAATAGTACATTTGATAATAAGCAACTTTGTAATATATCTTATCAGACAAATTTGCTTCTCTCTTCCAGAATTGATTAGTCAATATCAAAATTCTCCATTCTGAGGTAAAATCTGTATTTAGTGAAGACTTTCCCATTACTGAAATAAGAAATGGCAGCTGTTACCGATGAGATTCTATGTAGATAGAAGAGGGGGGAGGGGCAGAGATTTATCACTATGAAATAAAAATTAAAACACTTTAACTACCCTTTACCTATAAATCTGACGTTGGACCTTACCATGCTTAGAAAGACTGGCTGTATTTTTTTTAATATGACATTATTTTTGCCAATTAACTAATTAGCTAAATAAACAAACCATGCAGACTATTTTGAATTTCAATGATAAAATTGGTGTTGACATCCCTGAAAGACGTAACAATGTTGTAGTCAGGCTGCTGATCCATATGCTTATGTGAATTCTAGATATAGCGCACATCAATCTTAAAACTGCTGCTGTGGTCTTGAGAAATGTAAATGTCTACTTAATTAATGAGGAGCTTAACCATGACATTGAACTTTTAGTTCAGTCCCCCATGTACTGGCAATGAAAAAGTGGACAATTTGATGTTTTCTAATTAAAACATTGTATAGAACTATCTCCTTTAAATATTTTAGGCTTATTCAAAATAAAACAAACCATTAATGCTTATTCAGATACGATCCTGTATGTTTTATGTTGAGGGACTATAGGCAGTAGCGTTGTTTTCAAATTTATATGCACATGCCATTCCATAGGCTATGACAGGGGTCTGTGGCCACTGGAATGGGAGAAATGCCATAATATAGGTTGGGGGCTACTGTAGGGGCATAATATAGTGAGGTCGCTTCTGCGGGGGCCTTCATACAGTATGTGGTCTACTGTACGAGACATCCTACTTTCTAGATTCGGATGTGTCAGAGACAATACGCTTCAAGAGGGGAGATATGTGTTATCCCACAAAGTTGCCATCTCCATTAGATACCAGAGGTACATTGTGTTCTATGCAAATGCTGTGATTTCAGTGCCTGTTTTATGCTGTAACACATTATGAGACCTGCTGGTTAAGCCTCCCTTTTACTGTCAGCCAATGATTGCAGCTGTATGAGTCGCATGCAAGTTTGAGAAGCTAACGTCAGCTATGAGCTGAAAAACTGAGTTGGTTAGCAGACAGTTGAGAGAGGAGTAGGAATAGCTACCTTCCATGTTGGGAGGATTTATAATGCACCACTAGAAGGATAAGTTGCCTCAGAGGAGAAACCTCGAACCTGGATGTTTGGGAGCTTAATAATTTGGAAAAAAAATGTTTTTTTGTATTTTATTTCAAGTAAAGGATTTTTTCAGTGTTTGTGTTTGTTTCTTTTCCCTTACAGGATTACCAATAGGGGGGTATCAAAGACCCCTACTCCTAACTAATCTAGGGCTTAGTGGCAGCTATGAGCTGTCATTAACCCCTTACATTACCCTGCTTGCCACCTCAATAGGACAATCGGGATAAGCCGGGTAACGTGCCAGAATTGTTGCATGTAATGAATGCGACATTTACGGGATGGCTGCTGGCTGATATTTCTAGCTTGGGGGGGGCCCAATAACGAAGGATTTCACCAGCCAGAGAATACCAGTGCCCAGCTGTCGGCTTTATCATGGCTTGGTATCAAAATTGGAGGGGATCACATGCATGCCATTTTTTTTTATTTATTAAAATAATTTTTAAAAAAGCGGCATAGGGTCCTTCTTATTTTGATACACATCCAAGATAAGCACAAGGCTGGTGACTGCAGCCTGTAACTGTCTGGGTATCACAATATGGGGAACTATATGCGATTTTTTAAATGTATTTATTTATTTTGACACCACTATATGGACGCAGACAGCATCTGTGATTCCTACCAATCACAGACGCTGTCACAAAGGGTGTGGGCACGGTCTGATTGCAACCAATCACAGATTCCGGGACTGATGGCGAGAGGGGGAAGTAGTGAATATGAATGGAACTAATGATCGGGGAAGGTCAGTAAGTATAACAATCCTGCTTTATTTTTTCTTTTCTTTCTTTTTCTCTTTTTTTATTTCTATCGTGGCCAAATCCGAACAGCAACATAGCCTTCCCTGAAAAATTTACATTTACCTACTACCTATATATAGTTATTCATCTTGTTGTCACCACCAGTTAAAAAAACTGTTCAATTCCAAATTGTTCTTTTTTTTTCGTTTGAAGAGTAACTGCTCCAACTACTATCACCACAATCAAACTCTACCTAAAGGGGCGGCTACGGTTAAAAAGCACTATATTTCAAAGTTTTAGTCCATTTTTTTGGGGAACTTTATGTTTCTGCAACTTTGCAGGTGACCATCGTGACTGTATGCTCAGCCACCGTGACCGCAGATTGCAGGTCGCCTGGAACACAACACCTGTCGTGTGCCACATAAGGTTGCCAAACAGTTATGGCAACAACTACTCCCAAGCTTACATGAGAGGAAGCAGATTATCTATGTGAAAATCTTTTGAATGGATGTCCTTCTGCTCTAATGACATGAAATCCTTACATTTGTTCCCAGGTCTTGTCCTCCACCCAATCATCATTATCAATAATTGTCATATTCACCATTGACTTGGCTGATCTATGTCTTAGACATTCAATTTTCTTCTACGTGTGGCAACCGTAAGTGTGTCATTTTTATTCAGATACTACACGTACCCTTTATTACCTATGGTCACTTTTATCTTGGTTGCCTCTACCACAAGGGCTGACAAAGCCATCTAAACAGCTTACAATTTGAATTGTGTCTCCATCTCCTCTGGACCCATGATGACGTTCGAGTACAAAGGCTGATTCAGAAAATCAACAGGAAAAAGTTGTTATTGAGAAATACTGTATGTTCCTTAATCCCTGGAGTGTAGTGTCTTAGGAGACTAAGGGCGGCTTTGCACGTTGCTACATCGCACGTGCGATGTCGGTGGGGTCAAATCGAAAGTGACGCACATACGGCGTCACTTTCGACATCGTAGTGTGTAAATCCTAGATGATACAATTAACGAGCGCAAAAGCGTCGTTATCGTATCATCGGTGTATTCTCCGACATTTCCATAATGCCGGTGCAGAGACAGGTACGATGTAGTTCCTCGTTCCTGCGGCAGCACACATCGCTGTGTGTAAAGCCGCAGGAGCGAGGAACATCTCCTACCTGCCTCCCGGCTGCAATGAGAAGGAAGGAGGTGGGCGGGATGTTTACATCCAGCTCATCTCCGCCCCTCCGCCGCTATTGGCCGCCTGCCGTGTGACGTTGCTATGATGCCGCACGACCCGCCCCCTTAGGAAGGAGGTGGGTCGCCGGCCAGAGTGACGGTCGCAGGACAGGTGAGTGCATGTGAAGCTGGCGTAGCGATAATTTTCGCTACGCCAGCTATCACAAGATATCGTACCTACGACGGGAGCGGGGACTATCGCGTGCGACATCGCAGCATCGGCTTGCGATGTCGCAACGTGCAAAGCCCGCCTTAGAAGTAGAACAGACAGAGGTGTAATTGACAGAATTGAAAGTCCAAGATGAAAACGTTCAACTGTTATGGAGAATGATTATGCAGAATGCTGTTTCTTTTGACAAGAGAAGAAAAGATGAAAGTTACCATGGATCTTGTGTCAGCAACCTGAGTCCATTCATGTGTGGGGTTGTTTTTCATTCAAGGCAGTGGACTCACTCACAATTTTACCTGAGAACACTGACATCAATTAGGAATGATATCTGAACATCTTTCAATAGCAACTTCTTTCAATGATCAGGATCAATTTGATGATACCGTAGATAATACTTTTTCTAGCAGGATGGACCACCAAATCGCAAGGCAAAAAGTGTTAGCTAAGTGGATTGGTAAACAAAATATTGACCTTTTTTGTCCAAAGCCCGAATACTCTAAAGACATTTACATAAACTTGATGTATTAGTGAATAAAAGTTTAAAAAGTATAAAATATTTATAATTGTGTGTCAGTAATCATAGAAACTTATGACTAAAAAACACGGAAGCAGCAAACTTTATGAAAAACAGAACTGGTGTCATTCTCAAAACTTAAGGTTACAATGGTGGTACTGCCAGGAGGGAAGTGCTAGTAATGATAATATCTCTGGATCGGCTAGCAACTCAACCTTCGTAGCTATGCTATGTTTATTTTTCTTAAAAAAAGAAAAAAAAACCAAGTTCATTGCCATTGCAACTTTTTGTTTCACCATACAATGTGTATAATACTATAATTAACTTTTGACAATCTTTTCAATCACATTTATTTAACCCTTAAAATAAAAGAAGCAACAAAATGCAAATTAGACTAATATCAAGAAAAGGAAAGTCAGCTTACCTCTGAGGTGTAGTTCCAATCCAGGATAGGAGCACAGGAACACTGCAAATAGAGACTTGACTATTACAAAAATGGATCCAGCGCATGCGCCGACAGGGCCATTGACTATAATGGAGCAGACTCCATTAGCGTGTGCTCTGTCTTGTACCATTTTTGAACATATACGTTTTATGCAGGTGGACACCAAAATGTAGTTGACTACGTTTGGGTGTCTGCCTGCAGAAAATGTATACTGTATGTGCAAAAACAGTGCAAGACAGAGCACACACTAATGGAGTCTGCTCCATTATAGTCAATGGCCCTGTCGGCACATGCGTCCGAAACATATTCTACCGGGTGGGGGAGGGGTGGTTTGGACGGATGGCCTGACAGACCACTGAACATAAGCAAAAATGGAGTGTGAAAGTAGCCTCAATAAAAATCTTTCTTTCAGCTTTATTTTGGTGACCAGTGTTGAAAAACTTTTTCGTTCAGAATTCGTATGGTTTTCTTTTTACATCACCCCTTCTTTATATTTGCAATGTTGTCTGAGACGTCCTAACTATTTTTAAGTTATTTTAAAAGAAATTTTTAAAAATAAAGCTGAAATAAAGATTTTTATTAACACCCTGGTTTGTGAGCTGTATCCAGTTTTGTATTATTCAAATTAGACTAATACAATTAGACTAAAAAACAGATGTCCAAAAACGAAAAGCACAGTTAAACATTTAGATAAAAAATATCTAACCCTTTTTTCCAAAACTAATGTAATAAGAAATAATATCTAGGTATATGTCCAAACATCAAGCATCTGGATATGAGTGTGGTGAATATGGATGTGAACTTTGACTGACTAAACAAATGTTCAAAAAAATAAAAAATGATTGTGCACTATGAGACAGACATCTGCAGTTCAAGGTTTGGATTTGAGGGAATTTTCTTTTGCATTTTAAAAAAATAATTAATTCTCCTCTCCACAAAAAAGCATTGCACAAGAAATTAAAAAACTCAGAAGAGTTGCTTGTGAGAAGCGAGCTCATATTCTCTCACTGACACTGATTTCAGATTTTTTTTTAAAATATTATGGTGACAAGCTGGTACTATCTATTGCATTAAAGGGAACCTGTCACCAGATTTGGTGACTATAAGCTGCAGCCACCACCAGTGGGCTCTTATATACAGTATTCTAAAATGCTGTATATACGTAAGTGCCCAGGCCTCTGTGTAGAATGTAAAAATGACTTTATAATACTTACCTAATGGTCGGTGCAGTGCAGATAGGTCAAATGGGTGTCTCCGTTCTCCGGGTGTGGAAAAGGGCAGTTCCCAGTATTATAGTGCGCATGAGCGGGACTTCAATGCCCACCTGTGTGCATGATGTAGAATGCGTCATGCACCCCAGCTTCAGAAGAAGGAGGACAAAGATGGCCAAAAGAGGAGGTGCCGCACCCGAAGAACAGAGTCACTTATTTCACCCATCTGCACCGCATCGACTGTTAGGTATTATAAAGTCATTTTTATGTTCTACACAGCAGCCTGGGCTCTTATATACAGCATGTTAGAATGCTGTATATAAGAGGCCACTGGTGGTGGCTGCAGCTTACAGTCACCAAGTGGGATTTGGAGTGGGACTACAGCAAGTCGGTGATCTGAATTTTTCTTTTTTCTTTTGCATTTAAATCAATGCTACAACTGTAGAACACATTACTGTCTAGAGTATTTGCCCAAAATCTTAGTGCTTTTTCTCCCTATCTCTTTTGCTATGCTATAAACTCTGACATTTTATCACTAGCATGGATCACCATAAAATGGCTGCTGCATTCCTGGTCTAGGTTTTTATACAAGCCGTGATGTTTTCTCCTACAGTAATTAGCTGTGCTATACCATGTAATTGTTGAGGAGGGTCATTGGATCAAATACTTAATTAATCTCAAGACATAGGGCCTTACATTAGCCTGTTCAGACTATACATGTGACACAGATCTAAAGATGGCCGCCATTTCCTGTTCTCCACACCCTCCCCTGGTATGCAACAGATGTCCAGATGGGAGAAGAGCACCAACCTATTGATGACCTCATGGACCAACTCACTAACCGGTCCATGGATCAGCCCATGGAGTAACCCATTGACCAACCCACTGACCAATGGACACATCCGAGGACGCCCACTGTAGAGCCAACCACGGCCCTTTTCCTAGCTTATATAAGCAGGGGCTCTGTTGAAATAAATCTTTCTTTTTTGGTGCCAATTTCTGATCAAGGAGAGATTTCACATCTGACCTTTTGGTGTTAATTCCTTCACGCATGCACTTGATCTACACCAATTAGGTCAGGAGCAGGCAACTGTTAACAGTTCTAAGTGTTCATCCTAACATAATGTGATGGCTGCATTGTACTATGGGAAAGCCTGCCCAGCCATGCCTTTTGGGGCAAAAAGCTAAGTTCTGCAATATGTAAAATGGCCTCAGACATTTTTCGATGATTCACATTAATTAATTGACAATTTGTTCAAATTCTCTTGGTCTTGCAAATTTCCTAAAATTCTTAACACAAACTTCATTTACTTTGCGAAGTTTTAACTTTTTTTTTTACTAGATATACTCTTTCAGGAATTGAAAATGATCCATAAACATTTTCTCACAAACAAGTTATTCAGGAACATACCTTGTTCAGGAAAGTGGCGCTGCCCGAACCATAGCAACCGCTGTTAAGAATGCAAAGAAAGATCTCTTCACTGAAAATAACTGATTCCATCCTGAGACAGAAATGTGATTAGAGGTTTGTAAATTGAAATACATAGAGGCACATTCTCGTCACTCACTGATGTCGCAAAAGAGCAGATCTGATGGAATTTTTATTCAATCGATCCACAGTAAGGCAGTGATTGACAAACTTGAGACCTTTAATAAAATATAATTTTTGGTTTTCTCACTTGGAAATGGAAAATTCTTGAAGTATCACTAAGATATTTTTCTTTCTAAAAAAATAATTTTGTATCTTTTTATAGAACCTTGCTTAAAGGAGACCTGCCATTTTTACAAATGCTATTTACCTGCACATATAGTATTAATTTACGAGTAAATAGTGTTTAAATCATATTTCGCTGCATTATGAAGCAGAGGCTGCAGGGAGAAAATGAAGTGTTATTATTTCAGCTGTACTAATATCATAAAAAAGAGAAGTTTTGGCAGCACTCTTCAGTGTCAAGAAATCTATTTTATTTTTCTTTTTTGCAGACAGGTGATACAGACATGAGGGAGCAGGGGGAGCGGAGCACAAGGACGACGGTACCGTTTCGCACCTCTAGGGGTGCTTTCACGGGTCCATACAGAGCAACGTGAGTATTAACCACTTAAATAGGGTAATTTTTTAACTCAACGTGTTACTTGTTAAAAACAAATTAAAAACATTCACTGAATAACAAACACTCTTTAAGCTGATGTTAGGACATAATCACAGTATGACTCAAATAGATATTATTCAGTAAAGACATCGTATTAGGACCAATAATTCAATAGTCACTTCAAAAACATGATATATAATCATTGTTGTATCAGAAATCTCATTTCAAACACTAGTTTTATAAATATATTAATCTTGATTTTTAGTGACCAAAAAAGTATGTAGAACTATTATATCATATAACTACTGTATATATCTTATATACTTGATCAAGACAGAAAAATCTGAAAAGAGAGGACAGATGTATAATATAGGAAAAGAAAAAAAAGAAAAAAATGTTATAAAAAAAAAAAAATTCTCCTATATAAAAATAGCTAAATCATTCTTATCGTTGAACCCAATGGGTCCCATTGCCTTACTTTCTATAATCCATCGGGCCTCTCTTCTCAGCAAATCTTTGTGCATATCCCCCCCTGCTGGGGAGGGTGTAATTTTTCCAAACCTGCAAATTGTAAAAGTCTATGATTACCATTATGTGTGTTACGCATATGAGTGATGAGTCGTGTGGCTCCAATGCCAGTACTGATCGAGTGTGAATGTTCCCGGAATCTGATAAAAAGGGGTCTAATTGTCTTGCCTATGTAGAAAAACCCACATGGGCAAAAGATGACGTACACTACCCACTTAGTGCGACAAGTAACTAATCCTTCTATTTTATACCATTTATCACCTACTTTGATGTTTTTCCCTGTGAGATGTTGATCACAAAAGGAGCAATTCCCGCATTTGAAATTCCCTATGGGGGCTGCCCTTTCTAGCCAGGTTTTTTGTTGGATAAATCGTCTCTTTATGAGTAAATCTCCTATATTTTTGGACCTACGATAAGTAATTTGCGGTTTTCTAGCTGCTATCTCCTGTAAATCTTTATCATTTTCAATAATGTGCCAGTGTTTATTAATCACTGATTTTATTCTCTGGTCCATGGAACCAAATTTGAAATTGAATCTAAGCCGTTCATTTTTTTCTATGTCCGTTTTTTTAGGAGTATGAATATTTTTATTGTGTTTTTGTAAAGATTTTTCTAGGTCTTTAGAAATGTTTTGTTAAGGGGATCCCCTTTCTCTTAGTCTAGTGCTTAGCTCATTTGCTTGTTCCAAAAAACGTTCTTTGCTACTGTTCAGCCTTTTGACTCTTAAAAATTGGGAATATGGTATTGATCTTTTTATGTGATCGGGGTGGGCACTATCATGCCGCAAGAGAGTGTTCACTGCTATTGATTTTCTGTATAGCTCTGTCTCTAGGTTGTTATTTTGAACCGAGATTTTAATATCCAGGAATTCTAAGTTGGAACCCCCAAACACGCTGGTAAAATACATATTATATTTATTTGTTTCATTTAGGGACGTCACAAAATCCTCAAATTGTTTCTGTGTGCCATCCCAGATGATCAGGATGTCATCCACATAGCGAAAAAAATACTTGATGTGGCACAAAAAACTGTTGGCATCAGTATAGATCATGTCGTCCTCAAATCTGGCCAAAAATAAATTGGCTAATGTACATGCTATGGGGGTGCCCATAGCCACACACCCATGTTGTAGATACCAGGTGTTGCCGAACTTGAACACATTATTTTTTAATACAATTGTTAAAGCCTCACTTACAAAATTCACAAAGTCGCCGGATTCGCCCATATTAGTCAAAAAGTATCTGACAGCCTCCACACCCTGATCTTGAGGGATCCGGGTGTAGAGGCTCTCGACGTCAATAGAAGCTAGGTTGTATCCCGGCTGCCACTGGACATCCTTCAGCACCTTTACGCAGTCATCTGAGTCTCGGATAAAGGAAGGTATCTCTCTCAGGAGTGGGTTCAGCAGCCAATGTAAGTATCTTGATAATGGCTCGGTTGCTGAACCCACTCCTGATACAATAGGACGTCCAGGAGGCCTTTCCGTCGACTTGTGAAATTTTGGTACGAAGTACCAATGAGGTCTATCCGGATGCAAGGGAAAAAGGCTTTCTGCTTTTTTGTTGGAAATTGTGCCCAGAGTTACCTGTCTATTGAGAAAGCTGCGTATTTTTTCTTGGATCTTAGGCATAGGATCTGTTTTTAATTTTGTGTATACATTAGCGTCAGCTAGTTGTCTATTAGCTTCTTGTAGATAATAATCTCTACTTAGCAGTACTTTTGCTCCCCCCTTATCTGCTTTTCGAATTATTATATCTTCCCATGAACTTAACTGTCTAATCGCTGCTGTTTCTGCGTCTGTCAGGTTAGGGGGCATTAGAGGATATTTCAGGCTTTCAATGTCTTGCAGTACTAACTTCTGGAATATATCAATACAATTACCAGGAACCACTGGTGGAAAGAAATCTGATTTAATCCCTCCCTGAAAATATGCAGCCTGTGTGGCTATTGGTGATCGCTGTAAGGACTCATCATTTTCTGTCAGACTCAATAGGGTCAGTGTATCTTCTCTCACTGAGTCAAGTGCAGAGTCCTTAAAACAAAAACCAACTGGACCTATTCTACAGGGTTGTTCTGCCACTGCCTTTTCTTTATTAGTAGTATTGGCACCAGCGAAGAATTTTTTTAGGTGGATTTTTCTGCAAGACTTGTAGAGATCAATCTGGAAATCTGTGAAACAGAATTTCTCAGGCAAACAAAAATTAAGTCCCTTTTCTAGAGCTGTGGTCATGTCCTTGGTCAGGGTTCTTTGGGACAAGTTATAGATTTTATGTCCCTGATTATTCAATTTCTCCATGAAACTTGTTTTATTCTCCTGATGTCGGCGTCTTCTTTGCTTCCTTCCCCCTCTGCGTGTAGTCCTCCTAAAGGGGCTATTCCTGATTGACCTTGACTGTCCTCTCCGCCAGTCCTTTTTTTGGGGGGTGGTGGTTCATCAGTCCCACTGGAGTCAGACTCTGTGGTCCACGCGCCTCTTTTAGTTTTTCCGAAGTTTTTAGAAAATCTTTTACGAAATGTATTCTTTTTAGGTGGTGAGCCTGTAGTTGTTATTCTATTCTTCCACCTAAAAATCAATGCAATTCCTAACCATTGTTTTGGAAAAGAATATTGAAGAGCACGAATTTGTTACCCAAGAGCTTATTAGACTCAGAAGAGAATTGCAGTCCCGTTTTTCGCAAGATCAATGGCAGAATTTTTTGAAAAATCTTGATAAAAAACTAATCCCATACCAAACCGTAATTAAAGAAAGGAAGAAAGAAAAATTCCTAAGAGATAAAGTTGATTACGAAACGAATATGATTTTTAGGTGGAAGAATAGAATAACAACTACAGGCTCACCACCTAAAAAGAATAAATTTCGTAAAAGATTTTCTAAAAACTTCGGAAAAACTAAAAGAGGCGCGTGGACCACAGAGTCTGACTCCAGTGGGACTGATGAACCACGACCCCCCAAAAAAAGGACTGGCGGAGAGGACAGTCAAGGTCCATCAGGAATAGCCCCTTTAGGAGGACTACACGCAGAGGGGGAAGGAAGCAAAGAAGACGCCGACATCAGGAGAATAAAACAAGTTTCATGGAGAAATTGAATAATCAAGGACATAAAATCTATAACTTGTCCCAAAGAACCCTGACCAAGGACATGACCACAGCTCTAGAAAAGGGACTTAATTTTTGTTTGCCTGAGAAATTCGGTTTCACAGATTTCCAGATTGATCTCTACAAGTCTTGCAGAAATATCCACCTAAAAAAATTCTTCGCTGGTGCCAATACTACTAATAAAGAAAAGGCTGTGGCAGAACAACCCTGTAGAATAGGTCCAGTTGTTTTTTGTTTTAAGGACTCTGTACTTGACTCAGTGAGAGAAGATACACTGACCCTATTGAGTCTGACAGAAAATGATGAGTCCTTACAGCGATCACCAATAGCCACACAGGCTGCATATTTTCAGGGAGGGATTAAATCAGATTTCTTTCCACCAGTGGTTCCTGGTAATTGTATTGATATTTTCCAGAAGTTAGTACTGCAAGACATTGAAAGCCTGAAATATCTTCTAATGCCCCCTAACCTGACAGATGCATAAACAGCAGCGATTAGACAGTTAAGTTCATGGGAAGATATAATAATTCGAAAAGCAGATAAGGAGGGAGCAATAGTACTGCTAAGTAGAGATTATTATCTACAAGAAGCTAATAGACAACTAGCTGACGCTAATGTATACAGAAAATTAAAAACAGATCCTATGCCTAAGATCCAAGAAAAAATACGCAGCTTTCTCAATAGACAGGTAACTCTGGGCACGATTTCCAACAAAAAAGCAGAGAGCCTTTTTCCCTTGCATCCGAATAGACCTCATTGGTACTTTGTACCAAAAATTCACAAGTCGACGGAAAGGCCTCCTGGACGTCCTATTGTATCAGGAGTGGGTTCAGCAACCGAGCCATTATCAAGATACTTACATTGGCTGCTGAACCCACTCCTGAGAGAGATACCTTCCTTTATCTGAGACTCAGATGACTGCCTAAAGGTGCTGAAGGATGTCCAGTGGCAGCCGGGATACAACCTAGCTTCTATTGACGTCGAGAGCCTCTACACCCGGATCCCTCAAGATCAGGGTGTGGAGGCTGTCAGATACTTTTTGACTAATATGGGAGAATCCGGCGACTTTGTGAATTTTGTAAGTGAGGCTTTAACAATTGTATTAAAAAATAATGTGTTCAAGTTCGGCAACACCTGGTATCTACAACATGGGGGTGTGGCTATGGGCACCCCCATAGCATGTACATTAGCCAATTTATTTTTGGCCAGATTTGAGGACGACATGATCTATACTGATGCCAACAGTTTTTTGTGCCACATCAAGTATTTTTTTTGCTATGTGGATGACATCCTGATCATCTGGGATGGCACACAGAAACAATTTGAGGATTTTGTGACGTCCCTAAATGAAACAAATAAATATAATATGTATTTTACCAGCGTGTTTGGGGGTTCCAACTTAGAATTCCTGGATATTAAAATCTCGGTTCAAAATAACAACCTAGAGACAGAGCTATATAGAAAATCAATAGCAGTGAACACTCTCTTGCGGCATGATAGTGCCCACCCCGATCACATAAAAAGATCAATACCATATTCCCAATTTTTAAGAGTCAAAAGGCTGAACAGTAGCAAAGAACGTTTTTTGGAACAAGCAAATGAGCTAAGCACTAGACTAAGAGAAAGGGGATACCCGCAAAAAAACATTTCTAAAGCCCTAGAAAAATCTTTACAAAAACACAATAAAAATATTCATACTCCTAAAAAAACGGACATAGAAAAAAATGAACGGTTTAGATTCAATTTCAAATTTGGTTCCATGGACCAGAGAATAAAATCAGTGATTAATAAACACTGGCACATTATTGAAAATGATAAAGATTTACAGGAGATAGCAGCTAGAAAACCGCAAATTACTTATCGTAGGTCCAAAAATATAGGAGATTTACTCATAAAGAGACGATTTATCCAACAAAAAACCTGGCTAGAAAGGGCAGCCCCCATAGGGAATTTCAAATGCGGGAATTGCTCCTTTTGTGATCAACATCTCACAGGGAAAAACATCAAAGTAGGTGATAAATGGTATAAAATAGAAGGGTTAGTTACTTGTCGCACTAAGTGGGTAGTGTACGTCATCTTTTGCCCATGTGGGTTTTTCTACATAGGCAAGACAATTAGACCCCTTTTTATCAGATTCCGGGAACATTCACACTCGATCAGTACTGGCATTGGAGCCACACGACTCATCACTCATATGCGTAACACACATAATGGTAATCATAGACTTTTACAATTTGCAGTTTTGGAAAAAATTACACCCTCCCCAGCAGGGGGGGATATGCACAAAGATTTGCTGAGAAGAGAGGCCCGATGGATTATAGAAAGTAAGGCAATGGGACCCATTGGGTTCAACGATAAGAATGATTTAGCCATTTTTTTATAGGAGAATTTTTTTTTAAATTTTTTTTTTTCTTTTCCTATATTATACATCTGTCCTCTCTTTTCAGATTTTTCTGTCTTGATCAAGTATATAAGATATATAAAGTAGTTATATGATATAATAGTTCTACATACTTTTTTGGTCACTAAAAATCAAGATTAATATATTTATAAAACTAGTGTTTGAAATGAGATTTCTGATACGACAATGATTATATATCATGTTTTTGAAGTGACTATTGAATTATTGGTCCTAATACGATGTCTTTACTGAATAATATCTATTTGAGTCATACTGTGATTATGTCCTAACATCAGCTTAAAGAGTGTTTGTTATTCAGTGAATGTTTTTAATTTGTTTTTAACAAGTAACACGTTGAGTTAAAAAATTACCCTATTTAAGTGGTTAATACTCACGTTGCTCTGTATGGACCCGTGAAAGCACCCCTAGAGGTGCGAAACGGTACCGTCGTCCTTGTGCTCTGCTCCCTCATGTCTGTATCACCTGTCTGCAAAAAAGAAAAATAAAATAGATTTCTTGACACCGTAGAGTGCTGCCAAAACTTCTCTTTTTTATGATATTAGTACTTGCTCTGGCTTCTTGGCATATAGCACCACGGTAATTCAGGACTTCCACTTGCCGTCAGCTGTTTTTTTCAGCCAAGTCCAATGTGAGGATACAGCAGCTGATCTGCACTTCAAGCACCCACAAGACAGGCTCTACATGGAATTGAGCCAAAGGACTTTCTTGCAGCATTTTCCACAGAGTGGTAAGCAGTGCAGTGCACTACTTCTGTTTTTTTCTTCTATTTTATCACTTTTTATTATTTCAGCTGTTCACTTTCAGTTATAGGGGTAGTGCAGGGAACAATGACAGTGACCGCTCACTACACAGTGAGTATGGCTGTAGTCATCGCCTGCACATTTATTGGTAGCCTGCTCTGCATAGAGACGTTACTCCAGAACGCCAGTGAAAAAGGAACGAAATGCTATTTATCTGCAGGTTTCCTAAAAAAGGCTGATTAACCACTTAACGACCCATGAAATGCTATGTACGTGATGGGTCATTTCTCTGCCTTTGATGTGGGCTCATATGCAGAGCCATCATCTTTTCTTGCACATGTCGGCTGAGCTGATCAGCCAACATGTGCATCTAACAGCAGTGGGTGAATTGGAGATCCGCCCATGGCAGTTAGCCAGTTAAATCCCGCTGTCAATCTCTTACAGTGGGATTTAACATGTGAGCCATTCTTTGCTCCCATTGGTGCTCCTGTGACATGATTAAAGAGTATTGATGGGTTGTCATGAGAGCCAGAGGACAGCTGAACAGGTAGAAAATGAAATGCTGAAGCAAATGGAAAATGATGCAAATAGTTATAGAGTCTTCTGGTTGTAAAAAAAGCTGTAAGTTCTTCACAATTCAAATCAATTATCTCTCCTAATTGGTTGACTAACCCCTTCCTGACCACGAGCAGTACTGTTACATCCTATTTTTAGGTGGCTTAACGAACAGGGACATAACCGTACATCCTAAAATTCATTTTATTGCCGTGGCCATAGAAACGGGTTTTAAATCATGTTTGCTTGACCTCAGGGAGGGTGGCATCGCCACCCCCCATCCACGATCGCTAATCCATGATTAGCTGATTAAGTCTCAACCACCAATCACATCGATCGCACAGTTTTGGGCTAAAAAAGTGCCCCAAACCATGTGATCCAGTGAGATCCAGCTATGATTTTCTGCAACAGCACCAGATCATAACTGGAGGCCAGCAGACACGGTGCCCCACCCCCTGCAGCACTGATTGGAGCGATCATGCAATAAGGTGCAAGTGCTCCAGTCAGCGTGCAGGGGGAGTGGTCTGACCTGGCAGTGACTGCACTTTCCAGGCTTGTTTTGGCCTGGAGAGCCCTCACCCAGCATGTTTGAGCCATGCCCTGCTGGTACTTGTAGTACCACGCCCCTGCCACTGCTGCCCGATTGCCGCTCCTGCTCCTTGATCCTGCTGCTGCTGAAAAGTATTGCGTTCTGCTCCTGCTCTCTCCCTTGCAGCCTCTGCGTGCTCTCTATGTGCCCCCTGCCGATCATTCCCCTCACAATGTGCCCCCTCCTGAGCCGCCCTGCACCCGCCGTGATCTCTCTATCTGCCCCACCTGCATTCTTTCCTCCTGCCCCAATTTTCCTGCCTCTGTAGTTGGTGCACTCTCTCAGTTTTCTCTGTCTCACCCTTGTCATGTGCTGTCCCCCTCCGACGTCCCCTACTTGCTGCCCCCGGGTTGTCCGAGGTCCTCATTGGTCTGATCGCATCTGCCTCCGTCGTTGGGTCCTTCCTGGGTCCTCAGTGAGCCATCCATCTTACTGCCTGCTTCTGCATCCTGTAATAAGTTGTCCATCTTTCTGCCTGCAAAGCCTTTTCTGTATCCCCCGTCTGTTTTTGCACCCCATCCATAATTGCATCGTGTAGCAGCCAAGCGCTGATCAGTGATGCACATCTTAGATCCGAGTCCGTGCTCGATTTTTAATAGTATTTTTTTTTTTGTTTCATCCGTATCCCCTATCGCTTTTTGTACCTTATCCATGTGTGTACTCAGCGGCCAATCAGTGATGTACATCACTGATCGGCGTCCATGCACTTAAAAAGTCAAATGGTGCTCCTTCTCTTCAGAGCCCTGAGGTACGCCTAAACAGTTGATTTTGACCACATATGAGGTATGTGGTCAAAATCAACTGTTGCGCTTACGCAGGAAAAATTGCACAATAAATTTTATGGTGCATTCTTTTCCTGATACCCTCGTGAAAAAAACGCAACCTGGTTGAAGTAACAATTTTGTGGTAGAAAAAAATTTCTTTTACTTTAACGGCTCAACGTTATCAACGTGAAGCCCCCAGGGAATCAAGGTGCTCAGCAAATATCTAGATAAATTCCTTGAGGGGTCTAGTTTCCAAAATGAGGTCACTTGAGGGGGAGCTACATTGTCAAGGCACCTCAGGGGGTCTCCAAACGCGACATTGTATCTGCTAATAAGTGCAGCTAATTTTGCTTTAAAAAATTTGAATGATGCTCCTTCCATTTGAAGCCCTGCCCTGCACCCAAACAATTGATTTCCACCACATATGAGATATCAGGGAATTCAGGGCAAATTGCACAATACATTTTTTGATGCAATTTTTCCTGATACTCTTGTGAAAATGCAAAATTTTATGGCTGAATAACATTTTGTGTAAAAAAGTAAAATTTTCATTTTTTTCATTCCACATTGCTTTGGTTACTGTGAAGAACTTAAAGGGTTAATAAACTTTTGAGCAGTGTGAGGGGCGCAGTTTTTAGAATGGTGTCATTTTGGGTATTTTCTGTCACTTAGGCATCTCAAAGTCCCTTCAAATATGATGTGGTCCCTAAAAAAATTGTTTTGCAAATTTTGCTTGAAAATTTTGAAATTGCTGATGAAATGTGAACCCTTCTAACTTCCTAACAACAAAAAAATGTTTCCAAAATTGTACTGATGTAAAGTAGACATTTGTGAAATGTTATTTAGGAACTATTGTATTTTGTGTGACATATCTCTCATATTTATGGGCATAACATTTCAAAGTTTGAAAATTGCAAAGATTTTAAAATTTTCACCAAATTTCCAAAACTTACAAAATCAACGCAAAAAATATTGGGCTAAATTTACCAGTATCATGAAGTACAATATGTCACAGAAAAACAATGTCAGAATCCCTGTGATTTATTAAAGCGTTCCAGAATTATAACCTGACAAAGTGACACAGGTCAGAATTGCAAAAATGGCCCAGTCATAAGGGTGTTTTAGTGGCCGGGGGTGAAGGGGTTGACCATAGGAGATAACTGATTGGATATGGTTTTGTTAAATATACCAGATACAATTTCAGATCTATAGGTCCTGGAGCATTTGGCTGCAGCAACCATAATGGCACAAGTCTCAATGTAATAGTCACAAAATATTAAGGGATGAGCTTAGTCTTGTGGACTGGGATCATGTTCTGATAACTGCAGACACTGAAGATAAATGGGTCATATTTAAAGATATAATAAAACAAAATGCTGTAGAAAGATGATACCCTTTGATAATAAACGTCCAGGAATATAAAGAATCAATTATGGTTAAATAGATCAGTACAAAGTATAATAAGACCAAAGAAAGGGCATTTAAAACCTTTTAATCCATGTTAATCAATGAACTGAGTGCCAGGTATAATTCAGCAAGGTAGAAATCAAAGTTCACCATCCAATATAACTAAATAAAGGCAAGAAAAGGTAAAGTTACATCTGAGCAAATTAAACACTAATAAAGCCCCAGGCCCAGATGACATTCATCCACAGATTAGTAGGAGATGAACTCTGTGATTGAAAGACCGCTTTCTCATCTTCTAAAGCGGGCTTTACACGCTACGATATATCAAACGATATGTCGTCGGGGTCACGTCGTTAGTGACGCACATCTGGCGCCGTTTGACATATTGTAGCGTGTAACACAAATGAGCGACTGTGAACGAGCAAAAATACTCACCTTATCATTGCTCGTTGACACGTCGCTCATTTTCAAAAAATCAAACGTCCTTTTGTGCTCCGATTGTTCATCGTTCCCGAGGCAGCACACGTCGCTCCGTGTGACACCCTGGGAACGATGAACACAGCTTACCTGCGTCCCGCCGGCAATGCGGAAGGAAGGAGGTGGACGGGATGTTTACGTCCCGCTCATCTCCGCCCCTCCGGTTTTATTGGCTGTGTGATGTCGCTGTGACGTCGAACGTCCCTCCCCCTTCAGGAAGAGGATGTTTGCCGCCCACAGCGAGGTCGTTCGGGAGGTAAGTACGTGTGCCGGGGAGTTACGAGTTTGTGCGCAAATGTGATCGCACAAGAAATCTACACGTACAAAGCAGCCTTTAGTCACTTGGGAACAGGATCGGTGCCACAAGATGGAACGATGGCTGATGCAGTAGTAATATTTAAGAAAGGTGAGAATGTGGATCCAAGCAACCGCCATCTTGGAATTTGACAAAATATTTGAAGGGATTACAAGAGATGATCTACAAAAATATATTGCAGAGAACAACATACAAAGTGGCATCCAGCATGGTATCAGGAAATCAGGAAAAGTTAAATTATGTCTAACCAACATGGCTGGGTTCAATGAGCAGAAAAGTGCACATATAGATGTTGGTCACTTCACTGATGCTATATTTCTTGATTTTGCAAAGATATTTGATACTGTGCCACACAACAGCTTTGTACTAAACCTTTAAAAGTAGTGAGTAGGGGAAACTATATGCACATAGGTAAAAAACTGGTTAACGGACAATAAACAATGTCATTATATATATTACTAGCTGTAGTACCTGAGCGTTGCCTGGGATAGTAACTAGCTCTCTTTCTCTATCCCAGTCTCTGTCTATGTGTTGCTGTCTGTCTGTCTCTCTGTCTGCCCCTTTCCTTGTCTGTCTGTGTCTATGTCTCTGTCTGTCGGTTTCTATCTCTCTATCTGTATTTGTATTAGTCTATCTGTATCCATCGCTGTGTCTGTCTGTCTCTCTCTATCTCTGTGTCTGTCTCTATGTTTGTATCTGTCTGTCTCTTTCCCCATCTGTCTTTATCTGTCTCTTTATCGGTCTGTCTCTTTCCCTGTCCGTCTCTTTGCCCATCTATCTTTTTGCCCGTCTGTCTCTTTGCCCATCTGTCTCTTTGACCGGTCTGTCTCTTTCCAGGTCTGTCTCTTTGCCCATCTGTCTCTTTGCCTGTCTGTCTCTTTGCCTGTCTGTCTTGTTCCCGGTCTGTCTCTTTCCCAGTCTGTCTCTTTCCAGGTCTGTTACTTTCCAGGTCTGTTTCTTTGCCCGTCTGTCTCTTTGCCAGTCTGTCTCTTTGCCCGGTCTGCCTCTTTGCCCGGTCTGTCTCTTTCCAGGTCTGTCTCTTTCCAGGTCTGTCTCTTTCCAGGTCTGTCTCTTTACCCGGTCTGTTTTTTTGCCCGTCTGTCTCTTTGACGTCTGTTTCTTTGCCCGTTTGTCTCTTTGACCATCTGTCTCTTTGCCCGTTCTGTCTCTTACCAGGTCTGTATCTTTGCCTGGTCTGTCTCTTTTCCCGGTCTGTCTCTTTCCAGGTCTGTCTCTTTGCCCATCTGTCTCTCTGCCCATCTGTCTCTTTGCCCATCTGTCTCTTTGCCCGTCTCTCTCTTTGCCTGGTATGTCTCTTTGCCTGGTCTGTCTCTTTGCAGGTCTGTGTCTTTGCCCGATCTGTCTCTTTGCCCGATCTGTCTCTTTGCCTTTCTGTCTCTTTGCCCGTCTGTCTCTTTGACCGTCTGTCTCTTTGCCCATTCTGTCTCTTTCCAGGTCTGTCTCTTTCCAGGTCTGTCTCTTTGCCCATCTGTCTCTTTGCCTGTCTGTCTCTTTGCCTGTCTGTCTTTTTGCCCATCTGTCTCTTTGCCTGGTCTGTCTCTTTGCCTGGTCTGTCTCTTTGCCCGGTCTGTCTCTTTGCCTGTCAGTCTCTTTCCAGGTCTGTCTCTTTCCAGGTTTGTCTCTTTGCTCGGTCTGTCTCTTTTCCCGTCTGTCTCTTTGCCCATCTGTCTCTTTGCCCGTCTGTCTCTTTGCCTGTTCTGTCTCTTTCTAGGTCTGTCTCTTTCCAGGTCTGTCTCTTTGCCCATCTGTCTCATTGCCCATCTGTCTCTTTGTCCGTCTTTCTCTTTCCAGGGCTGTCTCTTTCCAGGGCTGTTTCTTTGCCTGGGCTGTTTCTTTTTACCAAGCTGTCTCTTTGCCCATCTGTCTCTTTGTCCATCTGTCTCTTTCCAGGTCTGTCTCTTTCCAGGGCTGTGTCTTTCCAGGGCTGTCTCTTTGCCCATCTGTCTCTTTGCCCGTCTGTCTCTTTCCAGGGCTGTCTCTTTGCCCGGGCTGTCTCTTTCCAGGTCTGTCTCTTTCCAGGGCTGTCTCTTTGCCAATTGGTCTCTTTGCCCATCTGTCTCTTTGCCTGGCTGTCTCTTTGCCCGACTGTCTCTTTTTGCCCGACTGTCTCTTTGCCTGGCTGTCTCTTTGCTCGGCTGCCTCTTTGCCCATCTGTCTCTTTGCCCGTCTGCCTCTTTGCCCATCTGTCTCTTTGCCCAGCTGTCTCTTTCCAGGGCTGTCTCTTTGCCTGTCTGTCTCTTTGCCCACCTGTCTCTGTCTGTCCCTTTCACGTCTGTCTCATTCCCTGTCTGTCTGTCACCCTGCCTTTTTCTGTCTCTGTTTATCTGTCTCCCCACCGACATCATATTACCTCACACCTAAGCTTCTTATACTAAAGGCCCTGTCACACACAGAGATAAATCTGCGGCAGATCTGTGGTTGCAGTGAAATTGTGGACAATCAGTGCCAGGTTTGTGGCTGTGTACAAATGGAACAATATGTCCTTGATTTCACTGCAACAACAGATCTGCCAAAGATTTATCTCTGTGTGTGACGGGGCCTTTACAGTTGATTTTGTTCCTATAGCAACCACTGACAGTTGCTATTAACTTGCAGCTCCCAGCTCCATTCAGTTTAATTGAGGCAGGATTTTAGAGACTAACTGTAAAGCACAGGGTTAAATTTTCCCGTCAAAACATAGTCTATGACGTTCCCTGAGTCACATGGGGCATCTATGCAAAATTTCGGGATTGTAAATGCGACTGTGTGGATTTCTTTAGCGGACATACACACATTCATACATACACACATACATACACTCAGCTTTATATATTAGACTAGCTGTAGTAGCCGGGCGTTGCCCAGGATAGTAACTGTCTCTCTGTCTCTCTCCCAGTCTCTGTCTGTGTGTCACTGTCTGTCTGTCTCGCTGTCTGTCTCTTCCCTTGTCTGTCTGTTTTCTATCTCTCTGTATTTGCATCAGTCTATCTGTCTCAATCTCTGTATCTGTCTGTCTCGCTCTCTCTGTCTCTTTGCCCGGCTGTCTCTTTGCCCGGCTTTCTCTTTGCCCGGCTGTCTCTTTTCAAGGATGTCTCTTTTCAGGGCTGTCTCTTTTCAGGGCTGTCTCTTTCCCGGTCTGTCTCTTTCTCGGGCTGTCTCTTTCTCGGGCTGTCTCTTTCCCGGACTGTCTCTTTTCAGGGCTTTCTCTTTGCCGGGCTGTCTCTTTCTAGGTTTGTCTCTTTCTAGGTCTGTCTCTTTGGCCATCTGTCTCTTTGCAAGGCTGTCTCTTTGCAGGGATGTCTCTTTCCAGGGCTGTCTCTTTCGCCCTCTGTCTCTTTCCCGCTCTGTCTCTTTCCCGCTCTGTCTCTTTCCTGCTCTGTCTCTTTCCAGGACTGTCTCTTTCCAGGTTTGTCTCTTTCCAGGTCTCTCTCTTTGCCCGGCTGTCTCTTTGCATGGCTGTCTCTTTTCCCGGCTGCCTTTTTGCCCAGCTGCCTCTTTCCTGCTCTGTCTCTTTCCAGGGCTGTCTCTTTCCAGGTCTGTCTCTTTGCCCGGCTGTCTCTTTGCCCGGCTGTCTCTGTCTGTGTCTCTGTCTCTCTTTATCTGTCTCACCACCAACATCTTTTTACCTCACACATAAGCTTGTTGTACTAACAGTGTATTTTGTTCCTATGGCAACCACTGACAGTTGCTATTTATAGCCTATAGCTCCCAGCTCCATTCAGTTTAATGGCTGCAGGATTTTTGTAGAGTAACTGGAAAGCACAGGGTTAAATTTTCCCGGCCAAACATCGTCTATGACGTTCCCTGAGTCACATGGAGTGTCTGTGCAAAATTTCGTGATTGTACATGCGCCGGTGCGGATTCCTTTAGCGGACATACACACATACATTATAATTAATATTAATATATATATATATATATATATATATATTGTGTATACATTATTATATATGTTACATTCTCTAAATGGGCTAAAATATTAGTTAGGGATCACAAGGATTCGTATTAGGGCCAATTATTTTTAGTTAGTTTAGAGAAGAGTAAAATGACAGTCTTTGCTGATTATATAGCATTTTGTAGGATACTAAAAACTAGGCTAAACTGCATATTACAGAATGTTGTAGGTAAGATATCTAAATGGGCAAACACAATGGAGATCAAGTTTAGTGTTAACAAATGTATACCTAAGCAGCAGTTATCGTATTCCTGCTTATACAGTTATGTGCAAAATAATAGGAGTGTGTTTAAAACAACTGACAAAAAGCTCAGTCCTCATAATAGCATTTATTTCAATACAAACAAAGGCCCTGGGAGCACGGCTCATTCAATTCATAATGAAAACATGAACAAAATACACATTTTTACATGAAAATGAAGAAAAAAGAATAAGTTGTTCACAAAAATAACTATGCATTTTCATTTACAAACTCGAATATTTAAAGAATAAACTGAAATTTGTTTATAGACAGCTTTTCTGTTAATCACTGAACTAATATTTCATTGTATAACCTTTATTTCTGATAAGTGCTTTACATCTGTGAGGCATTGAATCAACAAGCATCTCACACATGCGAACAGATATTCCAGTCAAAGCTGACTGGACTACATTCCACAGTTCTTTTGCATTATTAGGTTTTGTATCAAAACCAGCAATTTTTTATGTCACTGATGGCTGCTATTAAGTAGTCAGTGCCACAGTGAAACGCTGCTATTCCAAGCACTCACTGTTTTCAGACCCTCCCTTATGATGCATTGTTGATCTGGGAGGAGATTTTCACCATTACAATCAGCACGTGACGGGTAATCCAGGACAGCAGCCGGACCCCCACAGGGTAACTGAAAATGACCTAATTATAGGAAGGACATATGGAAGCATGAGATTGATGGCCTAATTTGGATAGTGACAACTTGCAATTCACATCTCCCCTGATGAACCCCGCTATATTGGGGAGAAACGCGTCAGGAGCAATGGGAGTAATAACAGTCCTGGCAAGATAAGTACTAGGACAGTTGGGCCTATCATACCTTCTGTCAAGACCTTTTTTCATCTCCCCAGAAATTCCTTTGATATCTCCCTCAACAATATGATGTACTAGCTGAATTAATGATTGAGGGCGGATAGTGTTTGAAACTATATAACTGGAATACTGGTGATGTACAATATCTGTGTTTGATTTATATAAGGTCTTGACATAGGACTTTTGACGCATGACCACTTAATCACCCCAACACAATGCACTGGTGGTGGTTAAAGGCCAGGAATAGTGACAGGGGCATTTAGGGCTAGCCACCGAGGAACGGGGGCACCCAAAAACTTTAAGGTGTATTCACCTCCGTTGCCAGGTAGGGATAAACATTAGGGAATACTAGGTCCCTCCATCCCATATTGTGATACCCCCTAAAAATCACAAACGGGGGGCGCACGCCCTTGGCCTACTGCCCTATTTTTAGGACCTTATACACTATTCACAATCATGACTTTTTGTCTAGTGTTGAACTACTGGGTATGACCCCATAGTTTTTAGATTGGGAGTATTTTAATGAATATTTAATAAAATTGCTTTTTTAGAGGTTTTTCATGGTTATATGGTAGTATATCCTCGATTCTAGATACAAATTATATGGTTTTTCCTTAACTGATCCAGCCTCTGGCCCATCAAGAGTCACTCTCATTTCATCAGTCCATAAAACCATTGAAAAATCAGTCTTAAGATATTTCTTGGCCCATTCTTGACGTTTTATCTTATGTTTCTTGTTCAAAGGTGGTCGTTTGTCAGCCTTCCTTACCTTGGTCATGTCCCTGAGTATGGCACACCTTGTGCTTTTTGATACTCCAGTAACGTTGCAGCTCTGAAATATGGCCAAACTGGTGGCAAATGGCATCTTGGTAGCAGCACGCTTGATTTTCCTCAATTCATGGGCAGTTATATTTTGCCTTTTTTGCCCATCACGCTTTTTGCGACCCTGTTGGCTATTTGCCATGAAACGCTTGATTGTTCGGTGATCATGCTTCAAAAGTTTGGCAATCTCAAGACTGCTGCATCTCTCTGCAAGACATCTCACAATTTTGGACTTTCCAGAGCGCGTCCAATCTCTCTTCTGACCCATTTTGCCAAAGGAAAGGAAGTTGCCTAATAATTAAGCACACCTTATATAGGGTGTTGATGTCATTACCCCACACCCCTCCTCATTAAAGAGATGCACATCACCTGATAAACTTAATTAGTAGTTGGCTCTCAAGCCAGGAGTAGTACAGCTTGGAGTAGGACAACATGTATAAAAATTATCATGTGATCAAAATACTCATTTGCCTAATAATTTTGCACACAGTGTACTACATCACTACACCCCCATATACTACACCTGTAATATACCACATCACTAAACCCACCATATACTACCCCTGTAACGTACTACATCCCCCATATACTACACATGTAATATACTACATGAGTAAATCCTCATATACTACACTTGTAATATTCTACATCACTACACCTCCCATATACTACACATCTAATAATCTACATCACTACACCCCCCATTTACTACACCTGTAATATTCTACATCACTACACCCTCATATACTACACCTGTAATATTTTACATCACTACACCCCATATACTACACATGTAATATACTACATCAGTACACCACCCTTAAACTACACCTGTAACATACTACATTCCCCATATGCTACACATGTAATATACTACATCACTACACCCCCATATGCTACACCTGTAATATACCACATCACTACACCCACCATATACTACACCTGTAACATACTACATCCCCCATATACTACACATGTAATATACTACATCACTACATCCTCATATACTACACTTGTAATATTCTACATCACTACACCCACATATACTACACCTGTAATATTCTACATCACTGCAACCCCCTTATACTACACCTGTAACATACTACATCCCCCTTATACTACACATGTAATATACTACATCACTACACAACCCTTATACTACACCTGTAACATACTGTACTACATCCTCCGTATACTACACATGTAATATACTACATTACTACACCCCCATATTCTACAACTGTAATATACCTCATCACTACACCCCCATATACTACACCTGTAATATACTGCATCACTACTCCCCCATATACTACACCCTCCAATATTAGTCACCACTCACCTCTCTCTCCTTATTATCCCTTCCTCAGGCTATTAGTGACCCCTTACCTCTCCATATGGGCCCTGCAGTACCGCTTATTCTCTCTGCATGTGCCCCGCAGCACCGCTTCTTCTCTCCGCATGGGGCCCAGCTTCTTCTCTCCACATGTGGCCCCGCAGCACTGCTTATTCTCTCCGCTTGGGATCCTGCTTCTTCTCTCTGCACAGGGCCCCACAGCACCACTTTTTCTCTCTGCATGGAGCCCAGCAACACCACTTCTCTGCACACGGGGCGCTGCAGCACCTCTTCTCTCTCCATGGGGCCCCGCCGCACTGCATTTTCTCCTGCCAGGAACTTTTAAAATGACACAGGCGCACGCCATATTGATGACATCAGGGCGCGAGTGTGTGTGTCACAGAGAAAGTGCCGGGCAGGGAACAGAAGACAGATTCTTGTGTTCCACTGCCTACACTGTGTGGAGCTGTGGGATCACTCCCTGCTCATCATCCATTTGTTTTGTAAATATATTTCTAAAGGTGTTAATAACATGAATTTCACAGCAGATACTAGTAATAATCCATCAAATTCACACAGACAAAGAAATGAGAACCATTGATGTCCATAAATGTAGTGATGTGTAATAATGATAAATGACATAAAGAAAAAGTATTGAACACGCTTAGTGAAATGTATTTTTAATACTTCGTACAAAAGCCTTTGTGGATCATGAAAGATTCAGGTTGCCACCTATATGGAGAAATTAGTGGCATGCATTACTCAGTTGTGATTTGGGGCCATTCTTTCACACACTCTTCAAATCCTGATGATTCTATGTGCTTCTTCTATGAACTTTGAGCTTTAGTTCTTTCCTCATATTTGCTATATTTAGGTCAGTATATTGCCTGAGCTATTCTTGCAGTTTTACTTTCTTTCTATAAAAAAATGAGTATTTCCTTGGCTGTGTGTTTGTGATCATTGACATGCCTAAATGTCCACCCTCATTTCACCTTCATCATCCTGGTAGATAGCAGATTATTAACAAGAATGTCTAGAAACATTTGTCAATTCATCCTTCCTTCAATGATATGAAGTTTGCCAGGGCTGTATACTCAAAAGCATTGCTACACCATGATGTTCCAACCTGTAAACATCACTGTTGGTCTGGTGGTTTTGAGTGGTATGCATTTTAGCATCCAAACACAATGTGTACTATGGCAATCAAATATTTCAATTTTGATCTCAACTGACCAGACTATATTGTCTAAGTATTTGCAAGGTTGTCTAAATGTTGTTGAGCAAACTGTAAATGCACTTGACAATGCTTTTTGTTCAGCAATGGGGTCTTTCATGGTGAGCATGCATACAGACCATAGCGGTTGAGTGCATTACTTATTGTGTTCTTTGAAATAATTTTACTTGCTGATCACACGTTTTTCTCTAGCTCTCCACAAGCAGTTTTTGGCTTTTTGACAACTCTTCTTATCTTCCTTTTCACTCCTGTTTCTGAAATCTTGCAAGAAGCACTTCGGCATGGCTGATTTATGGTGAAATTATATTATTTTCACTTTCGTATTATGGCCCCAAGAGTGCTCACTGGAACCTTCAGTAGTTTAAAAATTCTTCTTTAGCTATTGCAATCAGTATGTTTTGCAACAATAAAGTTGCAAAGGCCTTGATATAGCTCACTGATTTTACCCATCCTGAGGTGTTACTTGTGTAAAACTTTGGTACTCATACACCTTTTTATGAAACCCATGCATTGAACCAGCTGATATATTTTTCACAAAGTGGCAGGATTGTTTTCTAATCACTGATATATTTCAGCTAGTATTATGACTTGCTATGGCTTCCCCCCCTCTCTTTCTTCATGTGTTCAATACTTTGTCTCTGTGTGATTTAATTATTACACAAATTTATAGATATCTATGCTTTTATTTCTCAGCCAGTTTAGATTGGATGGGTTGTTACCAATATCCAAGGAGAAATTCAAGGTAATAACACCTTTACAAATATATTCACTTTGAAAATGTATTAAGTGTTTATTCCTTATTTCACCAACTGTGTAACTTGTGAAGAAACGTTGTACTCAACAGACCTATGTCTTTTTTGAACCTTTGAACCTAGATAATTATGTAACTACATATAGCAAGAGAGGAAACTATTTAATTAATGACAGAGCTATACACAATAAGGTAGAACACTATGTAATAAGGCACTGCAGAGTTTGCCTCCCAGACCACCTTCTTCCTGAAATAACAAGCTCACAAATAATTGATCCTGTATACCAAATTCGCTTGCTGCATCATCGACTATACAATGAAGAATAAAAGGTAATATTGTTATGAACTTTTGACTTTCAGGCTCCACATCTCACCATTCACTACATCTTTGAGCAATGAGACTACCTTTATTTTATAGACAATCATCTTGGCTACCTAATACATAAATTGGGCTTCAAATTATTTAGCATATGATTAGTTCTGCAGATTATTGTACTATTACTGCATTTTTACTGTTTTGCTCCTGGTGGTTGAACATTTTTTTTCTTCCTGTATACTATAACTTGCAACCTTTTCTTACATTCCCTAATAGATCAGTGTCTTATTAGGTTTATTCCTAAGCAAGAGTCAATGGTACAAATTGAGAAGCAGCCATAAAAAAGATTTCCCAAGAAAAGAGAGCATCATTCAGCTCATTGATAGTTGAATAAAAATTGCCATACTGTATCATGTGAGTTCATCAATGCAAAGTAGCAGAGACAACAAGTTGGTTCATCACAAGGCCTATCAGTTATGGTGCAACAAACACGACAGTTCGTAATAGTGAGTTCACTGACATCCATACAAGTACTATGAAACGTATGTTACACAACACTGGAATGGTGGCACAAAAAAGGGTGAAGAAAGCTTAACCTCAATATCTTCATAAGAAAATTCTACTCAGTTTCCAAAAAAGTATGAAAATGGGAGAGAAAAATATTGGAAACAGGTGATATAATGAAATGAGGCAAAAGTCAATAGACTATGATGTGATCAATTCATTAATAATCACCGAAGTTTGTTCTTCCAGCCCTCCCACTGTCCTATCCCACAAGTTGTGCTCCCCTCCACTGTCCTCTCCCTTCGACAATGCTTTTCTCCAATTCTGCTGCTTATTTTAATTGCCCTCATTATAATTTTTGCCTGATGATGTTTATATCTGCAGTAATTAGAATTTAAGGACATGGCAGGTTCATTTTAACAAGATTTTAACTTGAGCCTCATTTTGCCAATTGAACTTAGAAGAATAAGAACTTAAAAGAACTTAGGGCGACTTTGCACGTTGCAACATCGCACGTGCGATGTCGGTGGGGTCAAATCAAAAGTGACGCACATCCGGCGTCACTTTCGACATCGTTGTGTGTAAATTCTAGATGATACGATTAACGAGCGCAAAAGCGTCGTTATCGTATCATCGGTGCAGGCTCTGACTTTTTCATAATTACGCTGCCGCGACAGGTACGATGCTGTTCCTCGTTCCTGTGGCAGCACACATTGCTGAGTGTAAAGCCGCAGGAGCAAGGAACATCTCCTTACCTGCCGCCGGCGGCTATACGGAAGGAAGGAGGTGGGCGGGATGTTTACATCCTGCTCATCTCCGCCCCTCCGCCGCTATTGGCCGCCTGCCGTGTGATGTCGCTATGATGCCACACGACCCGCCCCCTTAGGAAGGAGGCGGGTCGCCGGCCAGAGCGACGGTCGCAGGGCAGGTGAGTGCATGTGAAGCTGGCGTAGCGATAATTTTCGCTACGCCAGCTATCACAAGATATCTCACCTGCGACGGGGGCGGGGACTATCGCGTGCGACATCGCAGCATCGTCTTGCGATGTCGCAACGTGCAAAGCCCGCCTTAGAATAAAGAATTGTAATAAAACTCAAGCATGCATCCAAGCTTCATGATGTTTAGCTTCTTCCCTACATTGAAAATCAAGAAAGATGTACAGAACAAATGCTACTCCAAAATTCATACCCCTAGAAACTCTAGAATTTATTATCCCCAAAATAAATCTAGCAACCAAGACACAACACGATATAAAAACTAAAATCTATTGGATATCCTTATAGATGTCATCCCGGTCACCTTTGGAGAGATAAAACTAAAATTTGGTCTCCCCAACAAAGAGTACAGAAATTAGTTATGCATTAATCAACATTTTTTAATGGAAGAAGTCAAACTTAAGTTACCATCTTTTATAGTCAATCTAATGAACAACCCCCTAAATGCCCAAACATGGAAAACTAATAATATTTATCAGATATTTAATGAAGACCCCGGCCTTTACAAAGTGCCCAATCTAACAACATTGGAAAAAGACCTGGGAATAAAAATTGAGGAGGAGAAGGTTTTGAAACCTTAGATACTATATACACAGACTCCCCCTGCGTTACTCTTCAAGAAACTTAGTATAATGTACTCTCTAATAGAGTTGAGCGCGGTTCGTGGTTCGTGGTTCTCCAGTTCTAGGCTCGAGTGATTTTGGGGCATGTTCTAGATCGAACTAGAACTCGAGCTTTTTGCAAAAGCTCGATAGTTCTAGAAACGTTCGAGAACGGTTCTAGCAGCCAAAAAACAGCTAAATCATAGCTTGGTTTCTGCTGTAATAATGTAAGTCACTCTGTGAATCAAACTATTATCACATTTCAGTGTATAGTGTGCGTGAACAGCGCCTTCAGATCACTGCTGTTTCTATAATGGCGATCGCCATTTTTTTTTTTTTTTCTTGTCTTCCTTCCCTAAACGCGCGCGTCTTGTGGGGCGGGCCAGCATGTCAGCCAATCACAGAAACACACACAGCTAAGTGGAATTTGAGCCAGAGAAGCAACGGCATGTGTGATAGGATCTGCATGTCACATGTCCCTGCATTATAAAACCGGACATTTTCTTCACGGACGCCATTATCTGCCTTCTGCGTCTTTGGTGTCAGACATCAGTGTCGCAGCTCCGTCCTCCTGAGTCCTATAGCCGATACAGCTGTATGCGCTGCATACACAGCGCTGGACAGCATAGGGAGAGCACTTTATAGCAGTCCTTTTAAGGGCTCAAACCGGCAGGGTCAGAGTTAAGGTGACAGGTCCTGAAAACAGCGTCAGCGTCTGTGCAGCCAAGGTCAGGGATTTCCTCCCTGCATTTCACCATTAGGAGGGAATAGAAAGGCAGGCTTCCATTCCTCTACCCAGAGCACCACAATCCTGCCACTGTACCCTCTTGTCCTCTGCACACTCCAACTGATAACTAAGCCATTATACTAGCAAACACTCAGTGTACCTAGTGGCATCCTATACGTGGTTATTGGACTTTGCTTTAGTCCCACTAGTGCCAAGACATTTGCAGAGCGCATCTGCCTGCGTTGCACACTCCAACTAATTATAACTAAGCCATTATACTAGCAAACACTCAGTGTACCTAGTGGCATCCTATACGTGGCTATTGGACTTTGCTATAGTCCCACTAGTGCCAAGACATTTGCAGCACGTCTGCCTGCGTTGCACACTCCAACTAATTATAACTAAGCCATTATACTAGCAAACACTCAGTGTACCTAGTGGCATCCTATACGTGGCTATTGGACTTTGCTATAGTCCCACTAGTGCCAAGACATTTGCAGCGCGCATCTGCCTGCGTTGCACACTCCAACTAATTATAACTAAGCCATTATACTAGCAAACACTCAGTGTACCTAGTGGCATCCTATACGTGGCTATTGGACTTTGCTATAGTCCCACTAGTGCCAAGACATTTGCAGCACGTCTGCCTGCGTTGCACACTCCAACTAATTATAACTAAGCCATTATACTAGCAAACACTCAGTGTACCTAGTGGCATCCTATACGTGGCTATTGGACTTTGCTATAGTCCCACTAGTGCCAAGACATTTGCAGCACGTCTGCCTGCGTTGCACACTCCAACTAATTATAACTAAGCCATTATACTAGCAAACACTCAGTGTACCTAGTGGCATCCTATACGTGGCTATTGGACTTTGCTATAGTCCCACTAGTGCCAAGACATTTGCAGCGCGCATCTGCCTGCGTTGCACACTCCAACTAATTATAACTAAGCCATTATACTAGCAAACACTCAGTGTACCTAGTGGCATCCTATACGTGGCTATTGGACTTTGCTATAGTCCCACTAGTGCCAAGACATTTGCAGCGCGCATCTGCCTGCGTTGCACACTCCAACAAATTATAACTAAGCCATTATACTAGCAAACACTCAGTGTACCTAGTGGCATCCTATACGTGGCTATTGGACTTTGCTATAGTCCCACTAGTGCCAAGACATTTGCAGCGCGCATCTGCCTGCGTTGCACACTCCAACAAATTATAACTAAGCCATTATACTAGCAAACACTCAGTGTACCTAGTGGCATCCTATACGTGGCTATTGGACTTTGCTATAGTCCCACTAGTGCCAAGACATTTGCAGCACGTCTGCCTGCGTTGCACACTCCAACTAATTATAACTAAGCCATTATACTAGCAAACACTCAGTGTACCTAGTGGCATCCTATACGTGGCTATTGGACTTTGCTATAGTCCCACTAGTGCCAAGACATTTGCAGCGCGCATCTGCCTGCGTTGCACACTCCAACTAATTATAACTAAGCCATTATACTAGCAAACACTCAGTGTACCTAGTGGCATCCTATACATGGCTATTGGACTTTGCTATAATCCCACTAGTGCCAAGACATTTGCAGCGCGCATCTGCCTGCGTTGCACACTCCAACAAATTATAACTAAGCCATTATACTAGCAAACACTCAGTGTACCTAGTGGCATCCTATACGTGGCTATTGGACTTTGCTATAGTCCCACTAGTGCCAAGACATTTGCAGCGCGCATCTCCCTGCGTTGCACACTCCAACTAATTATAACTAAGCCATTATACTAGCAAACACTCAGTGTACCTAGTGGCATCCTATACGTGGCTATTGGACTTTGCTATAGTCCCACTAGTGCCAAGACATTTGCAGCGCGCATCTGCCTGCGTTGCACACTCCAACTAATTATAACTAAGCCATTATACTAGCAAACACTCAGTGTACCTAGTGGCATCCTATACGTGGCTATTGGACTTTGCTATAGTCCCACTAGTGCCAAGACATTTGCAGCGCGCATCTGCCTGCGTTGCACACTCCAACAAATTATAACTAAGCCATTATACTAGCAAACACTCAGTGTACCTAGTGGCATCCTATACGTGGCTATTGGACTTTGCTATAGTCCCACTAGTGCCAAGACATTTGCAGCACGTCTGCCTGCGTTGCACACTCCAACTAATTATAACTAAGCCATTATACTAGCAAACACTCAGTGTACCTAGTGGCATCCTATACGTGGCTATTGGACTTTGCTATAGTCCCACTAGTGCCAAGACATTTGCAGCACGTCTGCCTGCGTTGCACACTCCAACTAATTATAACTAAGCCATTATACTAGCAAACACTCAGTGTACCTAGTGGCATCCTATACGTGGCTATTGGACTTTGCTATAGTCCCACTAGTGCCAAGACATTTGCAGCGCGCATCTGCCTGCGTTGCACACTCCAACTAATTATAACTAAGCCATTATACTAGCAAACACTCAGTGTACCTAGTGGCATCCTATACGTGGCTATTAGACTTTGCTATAGTCCCACTAGTGCCAAGACATTTGCAGCGCGCATCTGCCTGCGTTGCACACTCCAACAAATTATAACTAAGCCATTATACTAGCAAACACTCAGTGTACCTAGTGGCATCCTATACGTGGCTATTGGACTTTGCTATAGTCCCACTAGTGCCAAGACATTTGCAGCACGTCTGCCTGCGTTGCACACTCCAACTAATTATAACTAAGCCATTATACTAGCAAACACTCAGTGTACCTAGTGGCATCCTATACGTGGCTATTGGACTTTGCTATAGTCCCACTAGTGCCAAGACATTTGCAGCGCGCATCTGCCTGCGTTGCACACTCCAACTAATTATAACTAAGCCATTATACTAGCAAACACTCAGTGTACCTAGTGGCATCCTATACGTGGCTATTGGACTTTGCTATAGTCCCACTAGTGCCAAGACATTTGCAGCGCGCATCTGCCTGCGTTGCACACTCCAACTAATTATAACTAAGCCATTATACTAGCAAACACTCAGTGTACCTAGTGGCATCCTATACGTGGCTATTGGACTTTGCTATAGTCCCACTAGTGCCAAGACATTTGCAGCGCGCATCTGCCTGCGTTGCACACTCCAACAAATTATAACTAAGCCATTATACTAGCAAACACTCAGTGTACCTAGTGGCATCCTATACGTGGCTATTGGACTTTGCTATAGTCCCACTAGTGCCAAGACATTTGCAGCGCGCATCTGCCTGCGTTGCACACTCCAACTAATTATAACTAAGCCATTATACTAGCAAACACTCAGTGTACCTAGTGGCATCCTATACGTGGCTATTAGACTTTGCTATAGTCCCACTAGTGCCAAGACATTTGCAGCGCGCATCTGCCTGCGTTGCACACTCCAACAAATTATAACTAAGCCATTATACTAGCAAACACTCAGTGTACCTAGTGGCATCCTATACGTGGCTATTGGACTTTGCTATAGTCCCACTAGTGCCAAGACATTTGCAGCACGTCTGCCTGCGTTGCACACTCCAACTAATTATAACTAAGCCATTATACTAGCAAACACTCAGTGTACCTAGTGGCATCCTATACGTGGCTATTGGACTTTGCTATAGTCCCACTAGTGCCAAGACATTTGCAGCGCGCATCTGCCTGCGTTGCACACTCCAACTAATTATAACTAAGCCATTATACTAGCAAACACTCAGTGTACCTAGTGGCATCCTATACGTGGCTATTGGACTTTGCTATAGTCCCACTAGTGCCAAGACATTTGCAGCGCGCATCTGCCTGCGTTGCACACTCCAACTAATTATAACTAAGCCATTATACTAGCAAACACTCAGTGTACCTAGTGGCATCCTATACGTGGCTATTGGACTTTGCTATAGTCCCACTAGTGCCAAGACATTTGCAGCGCGCATCTGCCTGCGTTGCACACTCCAACAAATTATAACTAAGCCATTATACTAGCAAACACTCAGTGTACCTAGTGGCATCCTATACGTGGCTATTGGACTTTGCTATAGTCCCACTAGTGCCAAGACATTTGCAGCGCGCATCTGCCTGCGTTGCACACTCCAACTAATTATAACTAAGCCATTATACTAGCAAACACTCAATGTACCTAGTGGCATCCTATACGTGGCTATTGGACTTTGCTATAGTCCCACTAGTGCCAAGACATTTGCAGCACGTCTGCCTGCGTTGCACACTCCAACTAATTATAACTAAGCCATTATACTAGCAAACACTCAGTGTACCTAGTGGCATCCTATACGTGGCTATTGGACTTTGCTATAGTCCCACTAGTGCCAAGACATTTGCAGCACGTCTGCCTGCGTTGCACACTCCAACTAATTATAACTAAGCCATTATACTAGCAAACACTCAGTGTACCTAGTGGCATCCTATACGTGGCTATTGGACTTTGCTATAGTCCCACTAGTGCCAAGACATTTGCAGCGCGCATCTGCCTGCGTTGCACACTCCAACTAATTATAACTAAGCCATTATACTAGCAAACACTCAGTGTACCTAGTGGCATCCTATACGTGGCTATTGGACTTTGCTATAGTCCCACTAGTGCCAAGACATTTGCAGCGTGCATCTGCCTGCGTTGCACACTCCAACTAATTATAACTAAGCCATTATACTAGCAAACACTCAGTGTACCTAGTGGCATCCTGTACGTGGCTATTGGACTTTGCTATAGTCCCACTAGTGCCAAGACATTTGCAGCGCGCATCTGCCTGCGTTGCACACTCCAACAAATTATAACTAAGCCATTATACTAGCAAACACTCAGTGTACCTAGTGGCATCCTATACGTGGCTATTGGACTTTGCTATAGTCCCACTAGTGCCAAGACATTTGCAGCACGTCTGCCTGCGTTGCACACTCCAACTAATTATAACTAAGCCATTATACTAGCAAACACTCAGTGTACCTAGTGGCATCCTATACGTGGCTATTGGACTTTGCTATAGTCCCACTAGTGCCAAGACATTTGCAGCGCGCATCTGCCTGCGTTGCACACTCCAACTAATTATAACTAAGCCATTATACTAGCAAACACTCAGTGTACCTAGTGGCATCCTATACGTGGCTATTGGACTTTGCTATAGTCCCACTAGTGCCAAGACATTTGCAGCGCGCATCTGCCTGCGTTGCACACTCCAACTAATTATAACTAAGCCATTATACTAGCAAACACTCAGTGTACCTAGTGGCATCCTATACGTGGCTATTGGACTTTGCTATAGTCCCACTAGTGCCAAGACATTTGCAGCGCGCATCTGCCTGCGTTGCACACTCCAACAAATTATAACTAAGCCATTATACTAGCAAACACTCAGTGTACCTAGTGGCATCCTATACGTGGCTATTGGACTTTGCTATAGTCCCACTAGTGCCAAGACATTTGCAGCGCGCATCTGCCTGCGTTGCACACTCCAACTAATTATAACTAAGCCATTATACTAGCAAACACTCAGTGTACCTAGTGGCATCCTATACGTGGCTATTGGACTTTGCTATAGTCCCACTAGTGCCAAGACATTTGCAGCACGTCTGCCTGCGTTGCACACTCCAACTAATTATAACTAAGCCATTATACTAGCAAACACTCAGTGTACCTAGTGGCATCCTATACGTGGCTATTGGACTTTGCTATAGTCCCACTAGTGCCAAGACATTTGCAGCACGTCTGCCTGCGTTGCACACTCCAACTAATTATAACTAAGCCATTATACTAGCAAACACTCAGTGTACCTAGTGGCATCCTATACGTGGCTATTGGACTTTGCTATAGTCCCACTAGTGCCAAGACATTTGCAGCGCATCTGCCTGCGTTGCACACTCCAACTAATTATAACTAAGCCATTATACTAGCAAACACTCAGTGTACCTAGTGGCATCCTATACGTGGCTATTGGACTTTGCTATAGTCCCACTAGTCCCAAGACATTTGCAGCACGTCTGCCTGCGTTGCACACTCCAACTAATTATAACTAAGTTGCATTGTCAGGGATATTTATTCTTTATTATTCTGCTGTTAATAAAGCTAGACCACCACTGCAATCTTCACCACCTCTCAATTTTTACTACCACATTTTCAGTCCACAATCTTGTCGCAATCAACATGAGTGGCAAAATGACAGATGCTGGTGGAAAGGGGAAGAGGCGTGGTGGAAAAGGCAAAAAAGGTTTTGTCCGTGGGGAAGGTGGCAAAGCTCCATTATCATCTGCTGAAGATAGACCATCTACCAGCAAAAGTAAGATGTCTACTACTTACCGTGGACAATCCGATGTGCTCCCTTTTTTACGGACACGAACAACAGGAACAAAGGTAGATGATGGGCAAAAAAGGAAAATGCTTGAATGGATCTCAAGTGGTCCAACAAGTGCCCTCTCAGCCACTTCAAGTACCGCATCCAAAAAACACCAGTCCTCTGAGTTGTCATCCCAATCACACTTGATTTCTCCCAGCTCTGAAGTCTCCATCAGCCCTGCACAGTATGGTGGAACTGAGATGGCTGAGTCTGCAGAGCTGTTCAGTCACACTATAGCCTGGGAATCAGAGGTCTGCTCCCAAGCTACAGTGAGTACAGAACAGGAAATGGTCTGCAGTGATGCCCAGAACCTTTGTGACTCTGATTCAGGCCGTGAGGACCAAGTTTCTGAGCATAATGTTGACCCTTTGTCACAAACTGTAACACCTGTGGTTATAGACAATGAGGAACATACTGATGAAGATGAGACGCAGATACCCGATTGGGATGACAACTTAAATATTCGGTCAGGGCAAGAAGAGGCTCGGTCTGAGGGGGAGGGGAGTGCAAACACAACAATTGATGATGACGTTCTAGATCCCACCTACTGTCAACCCCCAGTCAGGCACTCGAGGAGGTCAACAGAGGCGGTGGAGGAGGATGCAACCGACGACGAAGTTACCTTGTGCCTTCCTGGACAGAGTCGGAGCACTGGTAGCACGTCTACAACTGCATCCTCAGCCACCACTCTGCCTATGAGCATTATTCGGGGTGGATCAACAGGTCGCATGGCCTCTAAGCCTTGCCTAGCCTGGTCCTTTTTTGACATCGAAAAAGATCGCCCAACTCATGTGATATGTAACATTTGTCATGATTCTCTTAGTAGAGGTCAAAACCTCAGCAGTTTGACAACTTCTTCCATGAATCGTCACATGAATAAATATCATAAGTCCCGGTGGGAAGCTCACCGTGCTGCAATGCGGCCTAGCGGAGCGAACCATCCACCGCCCGCCCCTTCCAGTGCATCCGCGCGCTCTTCATCTTCTAGGACTGTGGGGACAGCTGTCACACCTGTTTTTCCACGCAAAACTTCCACCACTGTAACCGCAACAGGCAGTTTGCTTGGTAGGTTGTCAGTTGGTTTGGAAGGGGAAACAAGTGAGTGTGTACAGCTCTCTCAGACATCGATAGCACCAACGTTGGATCAAGGAAAACATCATGTCTCCGCCTGCACTTTCCTCACAAACCTGCATTTTTCCAGGGACACCCTACTCAACACCATCTACACACAGCAGCCAGATCTCTGTCCCTCAGATGTGGTCAAATAAAAGGCCACTTCCTCCGACCCATGACAAAGCTAAGAGGTTGACTCTATCCCTCTGTAAGCTGTTGGCTACCGAAATGCTGCCTTTCCGCCTAGTGGACACACAGGATTTTAGAGACCTTATGTCTGTCGCTGTGCCCCAGTACCAGATGCCTAGTCGCCACTACTTCTCTAAGAAAGGTGTGCCCGCGCTACACCAGCATGTCGCACACAACATCACCGCTTCCTTGAGAAACTCTGTGTGTGAACGGGTGCATTTCACCACCGATACTTGGACCAGTAAGCATGGACAGGGACGTTACATGTCGCTGACTGGGCACTGGGTAACTATGGTGATAGATGGTGAAGGGTCTGCTGCACAAGTCTTGCCGTCCCCACGACTTGTGTGTCAATCCTCTGTCTGTCCAAGTTCCGCCACAGCTTCTGCATCCTCCACCTCATCTGGTTCCTCCACCTCCGCCCCAAGCCTGCCTGGTCAGGCCACCAGCATTCTCACTGCGCAGAAGGAATCACGCAGCCCTCATTACTATGCTGGCAGCAGAGCGCAACGGCATCAGGCGGTCTTTAGCTTGACATGTCTTGGGAATAAGAGTCACACAGCTGAGGAGTTGTGGTCAGCTCTGCGGTCCGAGTTTAATAAATGGTTGTCTCCACTCAAACTGCAGCCTGGTAAGGCCGTGTGCGACAATGCTGCAAACCTGGGTGCGGCACTTCGCCAGGGCAAGGTGACACACGTACCTTGTATGGCTCACGTGTTGAACCTTGTCGTCCAGCAATTTTTAACACACTATCCCGGCCTAGATGGCCTTCTGAACAGGGCACGAAAACTGTCAGCTCACTTCCGCCGTTCAAGCGCCGCAGCAGAGCGACTTGCATCGCTCCAGAAGTCTTTCGGCCTGCCGGTTCATCGCCTGAAATGCGATGTGGCGACACGCTGGAATTCAACTCTCCACATGTTACAGCGACTGTGGCAGCACCGCAGAGCCCTGGTGCAATACGTCATGACGTATAGCCTGGGCCAACGAGATGCAGAGGTGGGGCAGATCACCCTGATGGAGTGGTCTCAGATCAAGGACCTATGCACCCTTCTGCACAGTTTCGACATGGCGACGAATATGTTTAGCTCTGACAATGCCATTATCAGCATGACGATTCCAGTCATTTACATGCTGGAGCACACGCTAAACACTATTCGGAGTCAGGGGGTGGGACAACATGAAGGGGAGGAACTACAGGAGGATTCATATGCGCAAGGGACAACAACATCACCAAGGTCCAGACGTTCATCATCACCAACGCAGCAGGCATGGGACCATGGGGGACAGGGATCGACAAGGGCGCATAGTAGCAGGCGAAATGTTGAGCAAGGTGCAGGAGAACATGAAGAAATGGAGGACGAACTGTCCATGGACATGGAAGACTCAGCGGATGAGGGAGACCTTGGTCAAATTTCAGTTGAAAGAGGTTGGGGGGAGATGTCAGAGGAAGAAAGAACGGGTAGCACCTCTATGCCACAAACACAGCGTGGACTTGGTCCGCATGGCTGCGCAAGACACATGAGTGCCTTTTTGTTGCACTACCTCCAACATGACAGTCGTATTGTCAAAATTAGAAGTGATGATGACTACTGGATTGCCACACTATTAGATCCCCGGTACAAGTCCAAATTTTGTGACATAATTCCAGCCATAGAAAGGGACGCACGTATGCAGGAGTATCAGCAGAAGCTGTTACTAGATCTTAGCTCGGCTTTTCCACCAAACAACCGTGCAGGTGCAGGGAGTGAATCTCCCAGTTGTAACTTGACAAACATGGGACGGTCTCGTCATCTTCAACAGTCTACCCGTACCAGTAGGACCGTATCTGGTGCCGGTAACAGCAATTTTATGGAATCTTTTCATAATTTTTTTAGACCCTCTTTTGCAAGGCCACCAGAGACAACAAGTCTGACACATAGTCAACGGCTGGAGAGGATGATACAGGAGTATCTCCAAATGAACATCGATGCCATGACTGTGCAACTGGAGCCTTGCTCCTTTTGGGCTTCAAACCTAGAAAAATGGCCAGAGCTCGCAACTTACGCCTTGGAGATTTTGTCGTGTCCAGCTGCCAGCGTTGTCTCTGAACGTGTATTCAGTGCTGCTGGGTGTGTGCTGACAGATAAGCGCACGCGTCTGTCCAGTGACAATGTGGACAGACTGACGTTCATCAAAATGAACAAGTCATGGATCCAGAAGGAATTTACTACCCCTGTGTCATCCTGGGGAGAGTAAATGCTTGTTGATTTGGAATGTGCTTGATGCAAATCAAAACATCCTGTTTGCAACTAGGGCACAAGTGCTGCCACTGATAAGGTGTCTGTGTGGGGCCCAATTTTTGGAAAAAAGGGAGACTCCGCTTGGAGTAACCCTTGCTTGCTGTGTTTTTAAAAGAAGCCAAGATGAACAGAGCTGGGATCAGGAAAGACTTTGCTACCTACCCCGGTGTCATCCTGGGGACGGATAAGAATGGCGTATTTTTGAATGTGCTTGATGCAAATCTAGCTGTGAAGTGTACAACTAGGGCACAAGTGCTGCCACTGAATGGGTGGGTGTGTGTGGGGCACAATTTTTGGAAAAAAAGGGAGACTCCGCTTGGAGTAACCCTTGCTTGCTGTGTTTTTAAAAGAAGCCAAGATGAACAGAGCTGGGATCAGGAAAGACTTTGCTACCTACCCCGGTGTCATCCTGGGGACGGATAAGAATGGCGTATTTTGGAATGTGCTTGATGCAAATCTAGCTGTGAAGTGTACAACTAGGGCACAAGTGCTGCCACTGAATGGGTGGGTGTGTGTGGGGCACAATTTTTGGAAAAAAAGGGAGACTCCGCTTGGAGTAACCCTTGCTTGATGTGTTTTTAAAAGAAGCCAAGATGAACAGAGCTGGGATCAGGAAAGACTTTGCTACCTACCCCGGTGTCATCCTGGGGACGGATAAGAATGGCGTATTTTGGAATGTGCTTGATGCAAATCTAGCTGTGAAGTGTACAACTAGGGCACAAGTGCTGCCACTGAATGGGTGGGTGTGTGTGGGGCACAATTTTTGGAAAAAAAGGGAGACTCCGCTTGGAGTAACCCTTGCTTACATTGTTTTTAAAAGAAGCCAAGATGAACAAGTCATGGGTCAGCAAAGACTTTATCTACCTACCCCGGTGTCATCCTGGGGACGGATAAGAATGGCGTATTTTGGAATGTGCTTGATGCAAATCTAGCTGTGAAGTGTACAACTAGGGCACAAGTGCTGCCACTGAATGGGTGGGTGTGTGTGGGGCACAATTTTTGGAAAAAAAGTGAGACTCCGCTTGGAGTAACCCTTGCTTGCTGTGTTTTTAAAAGAAGCCAAGATGAACAGAGCTGGGATCAGGAAAGACTTTGCTACCTACCCCGGTGTCATCCTGGAGACGGATAAGAATGGCGTATTTTGGAATGTGCTTGATGTGCAAATCTAGCTGTGAAGTGTACAACTAGGGCACAAGTGCTGCCACTGAATGGGTGGGTGTGTGTGGGGCACAATTTTTGGAAAAAAAGGGAGACTCCGCTTGGAGTAACCCTTGCTTACATTGTTTTTAAAAGAAGCCAAGATGAACAGAGCTGGGATCAGGAAAGACTTTGCTACCTACCCCGGTGTCATCCTGGGGACGGATAAGAATGGCGTATTTTGGAATGTGCTTGATGCAAATCTAGCTGTGAAGTGTACAACTAGGGCACAATTGCTGCCACTGAATGGGTGGGTGTGTGTGGGGCACAATTTTTGGAAAAAAAGGGAGACTCCGCTTGGAGTAAACCTTGCTTACATTGTTTTTAAAAGAAGCCAAGATGAACAGAGCTGGGATCAGGAAAGACTTTGCTACCTACCCCGGTGTCATCCTGGGGACGGATAAGAATGGCGTATTTTGGAATGTGCTTGATGCAAATCTAGCTGTGAAGTGTACAACTAGGGCACAAGTGCTGCCACTGAATGGGTGGGTGTGTGTGGGGCACAATTTTTGGAAAAAAAGGGAGACTCCGCTTGGAGTAACCCTTGCTTACATTGTTTTTAAAAGAAGCCAAGATGAACAAGTCATGGGTCAGCAAAGACTTTATCTACCTACCCCGGTGTCATCCTGGGGACGGATAAGAATGGCGTATTTTGGAATGTGCTTGATGCAAATCTAGCTGTGAAGTGTACAACTAGGGCACAAGTGCTGCCACTGAATGGGTGGGTGTGTGTGGGGCACAATTTTTGGAAAAAAAGTGAGACTCCGCTTGGAGTAACCCTTGCTTGCTGTGTTTTTAAAAGAAGCCAAGATGAACAGAGCTGGGATCAGGAAAGACTTTGCTACCTACCCCGGTGTCATCCTGGGGACGGATAAGAATGGCGTATTTTGGAATGTGCTTGATGCAAATCTAGCTGTGAAGTGTACAACTAGGGCACAAGTGCTGCCACTGAATGGGTGGGTGTGTGTGGGGCACAATTTTTGGAAAAAAAGGGAGACTCCGCTTGGAGTAACCCTTGCTTACATTGTTTTTAAAAGAAGCCAAGATGAACAAGTCATGGGTCAGCAAAGACTTTATCTACCTACCCCGGTGTCATCCTGGGGACGGATAAGAATGGCGTATTTTGGAATGTGCTTGATGCAAATCTAGCTGTGAAGTGTACAACTAGGGCACAAGTGCTGCCACTGAATGGGTGGGTGTGTGTGGGGCACAATTTTTGGAAAAAAGGGAGACTCCGCTTGGAGTAACCCTTGCTTGCTGTGTTTTTAAAAGAAGCCAAGATGAACAGAGCTGGGATCAGGAAAGACTTTGCTACCTACCCCGGTGTCATCCTGGGGACGGATAAGAATGGCGTATTTTGGAATGTGCTTGATGCAAATGTAGCTGTGAAGTGTACAACTAGGGCACAATTGCTGCCACTGAATGGGTGGGTGTGTGGGGCCCAATTTTTGGAAAAAAAGGGAGACTCCGCTTGGAGTAACCCTTGCTTGCTGTGTTTTTAAAAGAAGCCAAGATGAACAGAGCTGGGATCAGGAAAGACTTTGCTACCTACCCCGGTGTCATCCTGGGGACGGATAAGAATGGCGTATTTTGGAATGTGCTTGATGCAAATCTAGCTGTGAAGTGTACAACTAGGGCACAAGTGCTGCCACTGAATGGGTGGGTGTGTGTGGGGCACAATTTTTGGAAAAAAAGGGAGACTCCACTTGGAGTAACCCTTGCTTACATTGTTTTTAAAAGAAGCCAAGATGAACAAGTCATGGGTCAGCAAAGACTTTATCTACCTACCCCGGTGTCATCCTGGGGACGGATAAGAATGGCGTATTTTGGAATGTGCTTGATGCAAATCTAGCTGTGAAGTGTACAACTAGGGCACAAGTGCTGCCACTGAATGGGTGGGTGTGTGTGGGGCACAATTTTTGGAAAAAAAGTGAGACTCCGCTTGGAGTAACCCTTGCTTGCTGTGTTTTTAAAAGAAGCCAAGATGAACAGAGCTGGGATCAGGAAAGACTTTGCTACCTACCCCGGTGTCATCCTGGGGACGGATAAGAATGGCGTATTTTGGAATGTGCTTGATGCAAATCTAGCTGTGAAGTGTACAACTAGGGCACAAGTGCTGCCACTGAATGGGTGGGTGTGTGTGGGGCACAATTTTTGGAAAAAAAGGGAGACTCCGCTTGGAGTAACCCTTGCTTACATTGTTTTTAAAAGAAGCCAAGATGAACAGAGCTGGGATCAGGAAAGACTTTGCTACCTACCCCGGTGTCATCCTGGGGACGGATAAGAATGGCGTATTTTGGAATGTGCTTGATGCAAATCTAGCTGTGAAGTGTACAACTAGGGCACAAGTGCTGCCACTGAATGGGTGGGTGTGTGTGGGGCACAATTTTTGGAAAAAAAGGGAGACTCCGCTTGGAGTAACCCTTGCTTACATTGTTTTTAAAAGAAGCCAAGATGAACAAGTCATGGGTCAGCAAAGACTTTATCTACCTACCCTGGTGTCATCCTGGGGACGGATAAGAATGGCGTATTTTGGAATGTGCTTGATGCAAATCTAGCTGTGAAGTGTACAACTAGGGCACAAGTGCTGCCACTGAATGGGTGGGTGTGTGTGGGGCACAATTTTTGGAAAAAAAGTGAGACTCCGCTTGGAGTAACCCTTGCTTGCTGTGTTTTTAAAAGAAGCCAAGATGAACAGAGCTGGGATCAGGAAAGACTTTGCTACCTACCCCGGTGTCATCCTGGGGACGGATAAGAATGGCGTATTTTGGAATGTGCTTGATGCAAATCTAGCTGTGAAGTGTACAACTAGGGCACAAGTGCTGCCACTGAATGGGTGGGTGTGTGTGGGGCACAATTTTTGGAAAAAAAGGGAGACTCCGCTTGGAGTAACCCTTGCTTACATTGTTTTTAAAAGAAGCCAAGATGAACAAGTCATGGGTCAGCAAAGACTTTATCTACCTACCCCGGTGTCATCCTGGGGACGGATAAGAATGGCGTATTTTGGAATGTGCTTGATGCAAATCTAGCTGTGAAGTGTACAACTAGGGCACAAGTGCTGCCACTGAATGGGTGGGTGTGTGTGGGGCACAATTTTTGGAAAAAAAGGGAGACTCCGCTTGGAGTAACCCTTGCTTGCTGTGTTTTTAAAAGAAGCCAAGATGAACAGAGCTGGGATCAGGAAAGACTTTGCTACCTACCCCGGTGTCATCCTGGGGACGGATAAGAATGGCGTATTTTGGAATGTGCTTGATGCAAATGTAGCTGTGAAGTGTACAACTAGGGCACAAGTGCTGCCACTGAATGGGTGGGTGTGTGGGGCCCAATTTTTGGAAAAAAAGGGAGACTCCGCTTGGAGTAACCCTTGCTTGCTGTGTTTTTAAAAGAAGCCAAGATGAACAGAGCTGGGATCAGGAAAGACTTTGCTACCTACCCCGGTGTCATCCTGGGGACGGATAAGAATGGCGTATTTTTGAATATGCTTGCTGCAAATCTAGCTGTGAATTGTACAACTGGGGCCCAACTGCTGCCACTGAATGGGTGGGTGGGTGTGGGGCCCAATTTTTGGAAAAAAAGGGAGACTATGCTTGGAGTCACCTTGCGGTGTTTTACATGATTTTAGAATGGCGTGCCATGCCTATATCTGTGTGTCCTCCTCTTTTTCCTTGTCCAGCTGTTTTGTTTTCGCATGAGTATATGTCCTTGTCACTTTCCAATGTGTTTGAGTTGTTTGTCACCTTTTGGACACCTTTGAGGGTGTTTTCTAGGTGTTTTACTGTGTTTGTGATTGCCTGCCATTGTTTCCTATTGGCTCCAGTTCGGTTCGTCGAACGTTCGACGAGCCGAACTCGAACGGGAGGTCCGTTCGGCGAACCGACCTCGAGCCGAACCGGGACCGGTTCGCTCATCTCTACTCTCTAAGTGGTATTCAGCCCCGTAAAAATTAAACATGATTTATGCAGAAAACTCACCCCTTGGCTGAAGGAATTGTGGGGAAAAAAGAAGCCTAACCCATATATACTGTACTGCTCAAAAGAATAAAGGGAACATTTAAACAACACAATGATATTTTAGTGTTCCCTATAGTTTTTTGAGCAGTATATTTTGGAACTGCCCAATCCTTGATAATTTGTGCTTGGACACACAAGGCCTTCTATTAAAAATTACTCATCTAAATATCCCGCTGACTCCCCAGCTAATTCTGCTCTCAATAGGTCTTAAAGACATTCCAAAAAATTTAGAGATATCTTCTGCCATATTTTACTAATCATAAAACATTTTATAACGTCAAGATGGAAACAGGTGTTTCCCCCCAAATTAGAGGATCTAGTGGAGAGAGTTTCCCTCCACAATACATTCCAATATAATTTGGCTCTAAGAGAGAAGAACTACAAAAAAATACAACCAAAAATGGCTTCCTTGGTTCAAAACCTTCACACACTTGTATGTTAATGACTCCATTGATTAGGACTAAGCTCTCTTTATGCATTATATATCCAGCTACGATGTATATATAATTGTAAACATACTCACTCAGATTAACAAACTGTTAACAAAAGGAAAAAGCTCTGATCTCTCCATGTAAATTGCTTTGTTAATTTATTTATTTTCCCCGTTTGCCCAATGTAATCACCACCCCTAATTTTTCCTTCTGTATCCTCATTTCTAGTTCATACCCTACCCAACATTTTAAAATCATTAAAAACCATTTGAATGAAAATCAAGAAAATTATTTAAAAAAATCTGTCAATCCTGCTTCACCAGATTGAAGACTTCTGACATTTTATTTGAATAATGGAATGGGCTCATTTATTGACCTTACGTTTAAGGCCGAGTTCTGACATCCGTGTTTAGTCAGATACAAGCCACACGTATCGATATGGTCATACATGGCACATGTGTCACACGTGTGACATCTGTGTTTGCATACATGTGACACGTACCAGAGAAAACATGGGTCTTTGAAATAAAAAGATTTTCTATATTCACCTATATCTAGCGCTGTTTTCTTCAGCTCTACTGCCTCCCGCTTCTGACTGCCGTTTATTATATTCATTGATTATTCACTGCATTGAGGACCTGGAGGCCCGTGCATCACGGGGACAGTCTCGGGGATAGCACCGCCGATGACAGCATCACCGGGGACAGCGCCGAGGACTGCGCCAGGGTCGCATCACCGGTGACAGATGAGTATTCAGCAAACAGTGTGTGTGCAGGGACGCCCAAGAGGTCATTGGAATTCCCGATGAACTCTGATGACATCCTGATGACACTCACGGGACACCCACGCTACAGCGGGTGTCATTATGGTGACTTCACGGGTTCATCAGAGTTCATTGGGAACTCTGATGACCTCCTGGATGTAATTTCACACACACTGGTTCCTTGCTAAATACTCACCTGTTACCTGCAATGCGGTGATGCTGGCGCTGTCCCCGATGCTGTCCCCGCGATGCTCCGGCTTCCAGGTTCTCAGTGCAGTGAATAATCAATAAATATAATGAGCTGGCATTAGAAGCAGGAGGCAGCAGAGCTGAAGAAATCAGCGCTGGATACAGGTGAATATAGAAAATCTTTTTATTTCCCGTGTTTTCTCTGGTACGTGTCATACTGTTGTCACACGGATCACATCACTGTGTGACACCCGTCTGTGCATGCGGGACGAAGAGGGGTCACACGGTCTATGTGATAAAACAGCCGTGTGAGTTAAAAAAAATGTGGGTACGTGTGGCATCTGTGTTAAAAATGGATGTCCCACGTACCTGAAACATGGATGTCTGAAAGGGGCCTAAAGACCACTTTACACACAGTGACATCGCTAGCGATGTCGCTGGTGAAAGCACCCACCCCCGTTGGTTGTGCGTCACGGACAAATCGTGGCCATAGAGCACAACATCGCTAACACCCGTCACACATACTTACCTGTCCAGTAACGTCGCTGTGGCCGGCAAACCGCCTCCTTTCTAAAGGGGCGGTTCGTGCGGCGTCACAGAGGCATCACTAAGCGGCCGCCCAATAGAAGAGGAGGGGCGGAGATGAGCGGCTGTAACATCCCACCCACCTCCTTCCTTCCTCATTGCCAGCGGCCACAGGTACGAAGTTGTTCCTCGTTCCTGCGGTGTCACACATAGCGATGTGTGCTGCCGCAGGAATAACGAACAACCTGCGTCCTGCAGCAGCAACGATATTTGAGATTAGAAAGACGTGTCAACGATCAATGAAAAGATGAGTATTTTTGATCGTTAATGGTCGTTCGTGCGTTTCACACGCAACAACGTCACTCACGAGGCCAGATGTGCGTCACGAATTCCGTGAACTCAACGACATTTCATTAGCGATGTCGTTGCGTGTAAAGTGGCCTTAAGTTGAATTTGTCAATTCCCCTATCTACTATGCTCCTTCTCTATTCCAGGATGCCTAGTTTGTGAATATTCTTGGTAGACAATACATTCTACAACTATGTCAAAGTCCAAAAGTAGACAATTGATATTGGAGATAAGTAGCTTTATTCCCAAATGCTACATTTCTAAGTGTCAGAGTAAATTATTAGTTGTCTAAGCTATAATTTTTCTAAACTTAAATGCAATTGAGATACAAGGAAGAACATTTCATTTAAACCTAAATATCAAATATAGACAACATTTTTATATTCACCTTTAGAAAACAGACAAATGGCAAGTAATTTGCTCTCACTGTGTTTACAATCATGTAAATGCTTAACATTAAATTTGAAATTTACTGGCGTTACGGCAAATCTGTCTTTTTTTATCTGTTGCTTAACCGGAGTGCAGAGTTTCCTTAGCGCCTACTGTTGTTATTGTCTACAGTGATAATATACATAGAAAGTGATCTATTGTGGAATAACATAAAGTACTTTGACATGAAAAGATGTAATTCCCCTGAAGAATACCATTTTGCAAGCTCGCAGAAAAAGCAAGTCATTTAAAAAAAATAATAAAAAACTTAAAATAAAACACGGAGAAGCAATTGTCAGTCATGTGTTTTGATATTGGCATCACCTGGGGCCTTACAGCAGAGATAGCAAAATATTTCCAGCTGTGAACTGTTACCAACATATAGAGCAGTAGAAATAGGATGAAAACTTCCCAAGGAATAAAATAATACCTTCCAGTTGGTATCTGTTACCTCCTGGAGAGGCTTCAACAGCAGGCAGGCTATTTCTTTCCTGGTAGATTGCTATTGATGCTCTTAATTGTCTGCAAGGTGTTTGTGTCACAAAATAACACTTATAGTGAATTACAAAGTAGAAGGACAATTGCAATAGTGTTCTGCAATCAATGCTACCTATAATGCCCTGAATGACTACAGGCTATAGCTTTAAAGTCATTTAATTGTCTATTTACTTGGCTTCATTCACTATGTGTTTAAAACACTTAAAAATAAGATTGACTTGAATATATTCAAACATTCCTTAAGTGTTCACAGAAGATTGTAAGAGGCACAGTCTCGCTTGGCTGCAAAATAACAGTAAAATGATCAATACAAATACCATATCAATTGGAACTCATCTCTTAATTAGTATTCAATATATTCTGTCCAATTCATTCAAGTTGGCACATTCACCATAAAATTATCTCCAGTGAAGTGTAGATCAAGGAGAGACAGAGATTTCACAGTTTTCTTTCTTAAAGGCAGAACAAAGGACAGAGAAGAGGCAATAGATTTATTGTGAATCGAATATGTGTCAATTTTTTAGTAAACTGATAAAAACAGCAAAATTGAAAAATTAGCAATTCTCTTAAATTGAATATAATCCTGTGACTGCCTCACAAATTGCTGATTTTTTGCATCTCTCTATTTTGAGGCACCAACCATTCCACACCAATTCTGTGACCTGTTATCACTGTTTTCTGGGGTATGTGCCTGGCATTTCAGAGTCAGTTATTTTATACAAAAAAGAGTGTTGTGGTGAAATATACAAAAAAAAGAATAAAGAAAATACAGAGAAATGTGTGACTACTAGCTGTTTCACAAAGTGTGCGTGTCACAAACTACTTCTTGCATTTTTATTAGTCAAATTTGGAGTCGAGAAGGGGTTAAAGCCGCACATCAGCCGAAATGAAGATGTAACGTGTTGATGAAGATAAACTTTCTTTTATTCCATAGGTCTACACGTTTTGAGGTAAAACCTCTTCTTCAGAACCAGTACATCAACATAAATTTATGTTGATGTACTGGTCCTGAAGAAGAGGTTTTACCTCGAAACGCGTAGACCTATGGAATAAAAGAAAGTTTATCTTCATCAACACGTTACATCTTCATTTCGGCTGATGCGCGGCTTTAACAACTTCTCGACTCCATTTTGTATGCTCTTCCACGTGGGGCTTCAGCAGACGCCATTATCTTATGTGCATTAGTGGTTGTGACTATCACAACCCGTTCAGGTGAGTGTATACTTACAGTTTAACCTCACCGATCTCTCTGGTGTTACACTAACAGCGCTCCTTATTTTCAGATTTATATTAGTCAAATTTGACATTTGTACATACTACACAAACACTACGGCCTGTTACTGCTGTTTCTTTTGTGGTTGTGCCATGTATCTAGCATTTTTTAGCCAGTTCTTTTTGGAAACATAAATACAATTGCGGCGACTCATGGGGGATGCCCCAGATGTTGCAGAGGGGCCAGCTGGGATATCTAGTTCCACTGGCAGCAAATTGTCACTGTCACAGTAGCTGAAGTGGGTCGCTGGACCCCTAAACACTTCCCTCATGTCCACAACAATTGTCAATAGCGGGAGGTGGCACGGAGATGTTATTGGACCCCCCGGGGGCGCTCCTATGGAGGTGGTGTCACTGTGCAGGTGTTGGAGCACCCTTGATGTTTGTGCAATTACAAGCAGCCAGATACATGGGGGAACTTCAAACATAGCACTTAACTGAAGGGAACAATAAGAAACAGTCTGTCCTGTTAGATGAATAGAGTAGAAATCTATGTTGGCATATATGATGGCTGTGTGCCGAGTAGAAAGGACAACTTGCCCTGATGGGTGCCTGCTTGATAATGCTGGTTAAAGGTATTTCTGTACAGCAGTGATGGCAGTTGCCGTCCAGGCATACATTTAACCAGCATTAACCACCATTCACACACCAGGGCAAGTTCCATCTTCTACATGGCTCAAAGCCAGTATACATGCCAACATAGATTTCTACCCTATGCATCTAACAGGGCAGACGCTAAGCTTCTGACTCACTGTAATCTGTTTGGCAATTTGGGATGATCTGAATTCACACTTTTTAATCGGCCCTCCAATACGGATGATGAATGAATGACAGAAACACCAACTATAGGTTTAAATAACTGATTTCAACAACATGGATTTACGTTAAACACTATATGCTACCAATAGCAAATATGGATCATGATAATAGGGTACCACCACTGTATTTGGCTGCAGGCATAATATAGGGGCACAACCATATGTTTCTTACTTTCATCATAACATACTCCATTTATTTGCTCAGACAAAGGCATTAGCCTATTCTAACTGTACCATATATATATATATATATATATATATATATATATTAAATTTTCCTCTTACGCTACTCAAATAGACATGTTATACTTGAGAAAGGCTCATGTGGTAGCCAAAACGTTGGATAAATGATGTCCTGCATTTGATATGCCTCTGAGCACACAATTAAAAGCAATTTAAATGAAGAGAAATTCTTTGTTTCTTTGTCAAAAAGGTTTTATTCATAAGTGTACCGAAATGTTTTCTGTATAATAATGGACTCTTTCTTTACTTCTGAGCACCAGTTTATATAACAGTTGAGCCAAACATAACCCCCTTAGTATAACAATGCTGTGAGTTGAGTGATAGTTCACCTGCCAAATAGATGGCAGGATCGTGTCAAGATTCTGAAAAGCCGGCTTTACACACTACAATATATCTTACGATGTGTGGGCGGGGTCACGTCGTAAGTGACGCACATCCAGCATCGTAAGGTACATTGCAGTGTGTAACAGCTACGTGCGATTGCGAATGAACGGTAAAACGTTCATCACACGCACGTCGTTCATTCCTCATAAATTGAACGTCACATTGTTCATCGTACCCGGGGTAGCACACATCGCAGTGTGTGACACCCCGGGAACGATAAACAAATCTTACCTGCGTCCTGCGGCTCCCGGCCAGCAATGCGGAAGGAAGGAGGTGGGCGGGATGTTTACGTCCCGCTCATCTCCGCCCCTCCGCTTCTATTGGCTGGCTGCCGCGTGACGTCGATGTGACGCAGAACGTCCCTCCCACTCCAGGAAGTGGACGTTCGCCACCCACATCGAGGACGGGTAAGTACGTGTGATGGGGGTTAATCGTTTGTGCGGCACATTCAACAAAATTGAACGTGCCGCATATACGATGGGGGCAGTTACGATTGCATACGATATCGTATGCAAAATCAGAACATGTAAAGCAGCTAAAGACAGCAAAATCGCCCAATCTGGGACTGAAGCTGCCTGGGCCATTCTTATGCAAATTTAGGATTGCTTTGCAGTCTTTTCACAGTCTGGGGCTGCTGTGCTTCATCCACATGTCGCCTTTTAAGGTGATTGCCTGGCTATTTATCTGGCTGCTAGGGGTCAGATAACTGCCAGTTGTAGCTTTAAGCTGATGGTGTCAGTTCCTATAATCAGTTCTCTATAATCAGATCTTTTGTTGCCTGACCTCTGATCTAACTTCTGACTACCCATTTGTCTAACCCCTTTGCCTTGATCAGTTACCTTCCTGGAATTTTGACCACAAACCACGACTTGACTACGCCATTGTCTTACAAGTGCCAGACCTCTTTGCTACCACTGGTTGTCAAAAAGCCTTGGTATCTTCCCACAAAAGGGATCATTTAAATAGTTTTAATTAAAAAAAAAACATTAAAAATCCAACAGTGCAGATTTAAATGGTTTGGTTTCTATGCTAGGAGGCATACAAATGTCAAACATTTCTTTTCAGGGCAAGTTGAGGTTTTTAAGCACTTTCCATTTACAATTCAAATTTGGGGGAAACTTTTGGTGAAGGCGGCGCAACTAAATTTAAATAGCTGTCCTCATCTCTAGTACTGAACTATTACAATAAATATTATAATTGTAACAACTGTAACAGGGTTACTATAGTCTATGGGAGGTATGTGTCGCAGAGATGGTTATCCTCTGTAATGTAAGCCCGGGAGTAAGCTCCAGTACATGTAGTGCTGGGAGAATATTAGGAGAATATTAGGGCCGGGTTTTACGAGCAGCCGGAAAGATGGGTGGGTCTGGCTGCTCACATACCTCCACTTCTGGGTCTGGTTGTGGATATAAAAGGAGACCAGGAGTCTCATAGGGTGTCTGTGTTTGAGGATTGCTGGACTCTAACAGAGAGGAGCTCTGTGTGAAAGTGGACTGTTTATGCCGAGCGGGCACGCCCGCAGTGACACGGACTTATTGGGGGGTTTTTTTGTTGTTTTATACCTTTGTGGCCGAAAAGGCTTGCTTTATGTTTCTGCTGAAGCAGGTTATGAGACTTTTAAAATAAACCTGCTGGACTTTTCTAATGAAACCGTTCCTGTCCTTACCTCAATACGCAGCCAAGTGAGTAGCCTTGTTACACAACCTATAATGCTGCATGTATTTAGTGCTTGTACTATACATCATGACTGAACTCATCTTTATATGCTTTATTAAGGAATCTGAGTTAACAGTGTGAATTCCTCTCTTCAGGATCTTCATCCGTTGGCCAGACTAGAGACGGGTTACATTATGAAGGACCTGTTTTTATTGGATATGCATTAAAATTGCAGGTTCATCATCATAAAACCATATAAGAACTATGAGAAGATGGTACGCGTTTAGGACATCTTGTGTCCTTAATCCTAGTCCATCTTTCCTAGTTTTTTCCTTTATATCAGATTAAAGATGGTAGTTTCAGAGATCTTATTATAAGTGAATCATTCTAATAAGTAAGAATTGTACAAATTTTTCATAAAATTCTCATAATTAAGCCCCTTTTATCAGGTCAATTTTGAGCAGTAAAGTCTTATGATCCCACAGAGCAGTCACAACAATGTTACCAATTTTAGGGGACAAAACAGTCTATTTGCAAATAGGTAACAGTGCTATCCAGGTGATTGATAAGACAGAATCACTTACAGTATGTTTTTGCTACAGCTGCTCAATCAACTTCCTTAACCCCTTCATCCCCGGGTGATTTTCCGGTTTTCCATTTTTTTCCTCCCCTTCTTCGGAGAGCCGTACCATTTTTATTTTTCCGTCAATATTGACATATAAGGGCTTATTTTTTGTGGGACAAGTTGTACTTTTTTTTAAGAAACCATTAGTTTTACCACATAGTGTACTGGAAAACAGCAAAAAAAATTCCAAGTGTGAAAAAAATACCCCCCAAAAAAGTCCAACTGCCTAATTGTTTTAGGGATATTTTATTCACCATGTTCACTATATGGTAAAACTGATGTGTCAGTGTGATGCCTCAGGTAGGTACCAGTTCACCAAACATGTATAGGTTTACTTTTATTTAAAGGGTTAAAAAATTCACAAGTTTGTCCAAAAAAAGGTGCACTTTTTGCGCCATTTTTGGTAATTTGTAGATTTTTCATTTTTTGGACTCTATGGCTCTGTGATGGCTTAATTTTTGCTTCTCAAGCGGAAGTTTTAATGGTACTATTTTTGTGTACATGCTACATTTTGATCACCTGTTCTCGCATCTTGCGCAAAATATGCAGTGACCAAAAAACATAATTTTGGAGTTTGGAATTTTTTTTCCACTACGCCGTTTAAACGGTCAGATTAATTGATTTTATGTTTTGATAGATTGGGCATTTCTGAAGGCGGAGATACCAAATGTGTGTATATTTTTTATTTTTTTAACCCTTTAATTTTCAATGGGGCGAATGCGGGGGGATTTGAACTTTTAGGAGTTTTTTATTTTTTTTATTTTTTATTACTTTTTTTTTACTTTTTTTTATTTTACTAGACCCAAGGGGACTATGAGGATCAGCAGTCTGATCACTCTTTCATTTCTCCAGATCACAGCTGTACAGCTGACATCTGCAGAAAAGCTGCTCTCCTCTCACACGGCAGTCTGCCGGGTGTAAGAGGAAATGACTCATGATAGCTACAGGAGTCATCACATGACCCTGTGCTACCATGATATTCATCAGATCCATGTGATCACATCACGTAACCTCCGATGGCGCTGGTAATTCCTTACTGCGACGCGCTGTTTCATCTCACTGTCACATTGGGACAGTGAGATGCAAGGGGTTAACAGGCAAGAGGGGAGAGCAGATTTACTCGTGCTTGCTAGCCGCATATGTCAGCTGTTCAAATCAGCTGACATGTGCAGGGTTCGCGGCAGCCGGCAATGATTAACTTGACACGATCCATGACGAAAGGTTAAATCAAAGAAATGGGAAACAAAAGCGCAGATAGGGTCTTATCCAAGAGGAGCAGTGAGTAAAGTGAAATCTAGGAGGCTCACCAATGGGGGTTGTGAAAGTCACAACCACTGTAAGCACATATAATGGCTGCTGAAGTAACCCAATGTATGATGTAAAAGGCAAGACAAGGAAGGATTAAACAACATCGTGCTACTGCAAACATGGAATCCAGTCCAATTCTTGTTAAAAGGAGGGATTTTAATCATCTGCACATTTCAGAGATAAGTCACCATCTTCAGGATTAAAAAACACATTCCCAATCAACTTCCTTGGCATTCTCTTTTGTTCTCTGTGCCTGTTTACTAGGCATAGTTAAGCAAAAGTTAAGATTTTTTTCTGTACAATATATTAATTTTAAACCCCTGTAAAATATTATAGAGCCAGGAAGTTCAAAATTACAATAATATTGCATGACATTTTGTAACAAACATGTTATTATGTTCATAGTTTCATCGTTTCCAATAAGTCTATCAAGTTTAACCTTTAAGGGGGCTTTACACGCAGCGATATCGCTATCGATATCTCTGGTGAAAGCACCCGCCCCGTCGTTTGTGCATCACGGGCAAATCGCTGCCCGTGGCGCACAAAATCGTTAGGAGCCGTCACACTACTTACCTGCCTAGCAATGTCGCTGTTGCCGGCGAACCGCCTCCTTTCTAAGGGGGGCGGTTCGTGCGGCGTCACAGTGGAGTCACTAAGCGGCCGCCCAATAGAAGCGGAGGGGCGGAGATGAGCGGCCGTAACATCCCGCCCACCTCCTTCCTTCCTCATTGCCGGCGGACGCAGGTAACCTGTAGTTCGTCATTCCCGAGGTGTCACACATAGCGATGTGTGCTGCCTCGGGAAGGACCAACAACCTCTGCCCTGCAACAATGAACAATTTTTTTAAATTGAATGACGTGTCAACAATCAACAATAAGGTGAGTATTTTTCATCGTTAACGGCCGTTTGTTGGTGTTACACGCAACAACGTCGCTAACGATGCCGGATGTGCATCATGGAATCCGTAACCCCGGCGATATATCGTTAGATACGTCGTTGCGTGTAACAGGGCCTTTAGCCTAACATGTTGATCCAAAAATAGGTGAAAACCCCATCAGGCAGATGCTACTTTTCCCCATAATGGCGGAAAAATTCCTTCATGATTTTACAAATGGCAATCAGATGGTTCCCTAGATGAATGTCCCATCTCAGAATTTAATACCCATAAACTGTAATATAATATTTTTACAAGAAAGATATCCAGGCTCTCCTTGACCTTTTTTTGCTGACAAGTATTTTGGAAGGCTAGCATTGTATTAAATACTTACCTTAATGTTTACCCCAAGTTCAGTGAAAATATGCACAGGAGTAATAAAAAAATCCATAGTGATATTAAAACATAATATTATGTAGTACATTATAGTATAGTTTTTAATTTTCTCTTTATTGTTACTAGCAAAAACTTTATCCATATTTACAAATAATAATTTTGAAATATTTGACCATTCTATTCCCATGCCACCTATAACCTTGTCACCGAGAGGAGGAAAAAAATATTTCAGACCTAATGATTCCATAGTTTATAAAATGTTTCTTTCCCTTCCTAATGAGATACTGCATACTACTTTTTTCATGTTCAACCAGACATTTAGTGAAAGGGTATTTATATTTATTTATTTTCCAAAACAGCAAACTTTTTTAAGAGCAGAGATTTAAAGCCAATTTATAAGAAAACCTTAAAGCATAGCCATCACTTTAAGTTTTATTTCATAAATCAATAGTACACATGAAAAAGCCACTTTGTAATATATCTTATCAGACAAATCTGCTTCTTTCCCTGCCAGAACTGATCAGTGAATTTTGAGGTAAACTCTATAATCAGTGAAGACTTTCCCATTACTGAGATAGGAGATGGCAGATGTTACTAATGAGATTCTATAACAACAGGAAGAGGGAGGAGCTAGATCCAGTACTCCGCCCCCTTTTTACTCTATTTACATAGAATCTCATCAGTAACAGCTGCTATCTCCTATCTCATTAATGGGAAAGGCTTCAGTGAATACAGATTTTACTTCAGAATTTAGAATTTTGATAATGACTAGTCATAGACAAGTGTGCTTGGCACTGCTTTGTTCTCAATCAAGCATTACTAAACACGAGATGCTCAATACTTGATTGAGCATATTGCTGCTCACACACTATGCTTAAATCCTTGCCCCGCATGTTTCCTGGCTTTTTATCAGCCAGGAAACATGCAGATAATTCCAGACAATCAGGGTAATGCTGTGGCTATCTTGGCTACTGGCATTACAGTGACTTGTCGGGCTCATAGTATTATTGGGTCCATATAAGACCCAGAGCTGCCATGTTTGCCGCACTATACTAGGAAATAGTGTAGGGACACGGGAGAGATTCTGCTGGAGAAGGGAGAGTGTGTTATACAGTACAATCACAGTACCTGCTGGTATAACAGTAAATAACAGGGCTAATTGAAAACTATTCTATTCTGCATTTAGTGTTGGGCAAGCTTCTAGAGTAGAGGTAGTGTATTATAGGAATGAAGGCAGGGATTCTGGCCTTACAGACTATGCTGCTGATACTTCAAAAATGTAATATATTCACTAATAATGCCACTCTAAACTGCATTTAGTGTAGGGAAACCTTTTGGAGTAGGGGTTATGTGTTAGAAGCATGTCAGCAGGGATTCTAGCATTACAGACCGTGCTGCTGATACCTCAAAAATGTAATCTATTTGGTAATAATACTGCTCATAGCTGCATATAGTATAATGCAAGGTTTTTGAGTAGGGATAGTGTATTAAATGCATGTAGGAAGGGATTCTAGTATTATAGACTGTGCTGCTGATACTCAAAATATTTAATCTATTCTCTAATAATACTGCTCTTATCTGCATTTATTTTAGGGTAAGCTTCTGAAGTAGGAATAGTGTATTAGAGGCATATAGGCAGGGATTCTAGTCTTACATACTATGCTGCTGATTAGAGAAGAGCGAACTTGTCCGGCTTCGCGTTCGCCAAATTCACATTCAGTACGAGCATTTCCCTATCTGGTTCTAGGTCGTGTACATGAGCATTTTTTGAAAAATCCGGTAATGATTTGCTATGTTCGTTTTCCAAATTGCTTTTCTAATAACGTGTGATGCTTTTGAATAGGATTTTGGTGCTTTATGATGAATGGGGGGATGTGTTTAATGACAGGAGAGGAGAGGCCAGAGGAGCGGAGAAGTTTTTTTTTTCTTAACTTTATTTGTGGATGTTCCTGCAGCTAATCACAGCGCAGAAAACATCCACAAGGTTTAGACACAATGGCTTGTGTCACAGGCTGCCTAAGTCACATGTCCTTCTGCATAAAAAATAAGGACATGCGGCGTCAATGCCACTTTGTGAATGTTAAAGCCAAGGAAGGTACTGCCACCGCTGCTGCTAGACAATTAGCTTAGCTAGGGGTTTAATCATAGGTAGTTGCGGTAGATAGGAGAGTGATAGCATAGAATAGGTACATGCAGTTTAAGGAAAGGTGTGTGCCACAAACCGGCATTTCATGATAGAAATAGGGATTGCTACTTTTGAGTGCCAGCTAGAGTTGGCAGTGAGTGATCTAAATAGGTATAGCTACTTTTTAGCGGCTGCTAAAAATTTACCAGTGAACGATCTCAATAGGTATTGCTACTTTATAGTGGCTGCTAAAAAAGTTTCAATGAACCATTTACCTAGGTATTGTAACTTCTGTGGACGATCCCAATATTGCCATTTCAGTCAAGAAATAGATAATTTTACCTTTGTGTCAGGTGTGGGCCTAGGGTTGCAAAACATTTGTTTGAAAGGGAAAGGGTACATAAAACAAAAGTTAGTGAAAGCTCTAGTGAGCAAACACTGGCTCATCCTATCCCAAGAGAACTGAGAACAACTTCCGTTACAGGACGAGCTACTCCATTTCATTTCTTTGGCAGCCCCACATCACTTCAACTTGTAAGTGAGGGCCAGAAACAGCATGTGCTAGAGTGTATGGCAAGCACTGTATCAAGTGGCCTTTCCTCCTCTTCCTGCACCTCAGCATCACACACAATTCATTCCTTAGAGGAGCCCGCACAACTCTCCAACTGCCCAACTGACTATGGAGAACCACACATGTGCGAGTTTGCAGAGTGGTTCACACATTCTATCCAACGGTCTGCTCCAAAGATTCACAGACTGCGGGAGAGGAAAGCATCTTCACCGATTCTCCAAATCTTTGTCAGTTGGATCCGGGCCCCCAGACCCTCGTTAACAGACGTTAACCCCCAGGGGGGAGGTGATGATGGTGAGACTCAGATACCTGAGGTACACACATACTGTAATGTGATGTCAGGTCAGGGAGAGGAGGAAAGTGACTGTCAGGGCGAGGGGTTGGAAAACAGAGAGGATGATGATGAAGTTGTAGATCCCACTTAGTGTGAATCAAGAGGCATGCATCTGATTAGCTCAGTTGAAGAGGTAGAGGAGGAAGAAGATGAGGAGCCTCCTGCACAGACACGGAGTGATGCAACCAGGCCAACCATTGCATCCTCAGTCACAACTCTGGCTGTGTCCATTAGATGTGGCAGGTCTCCATTTTACATGGGCGGCTAGGGTTGCCTAGCCTGGGCCTTTTTTGCAATCAGATTGGATGACTCAACTTACGTTATCTGCAAACTTTGTAAAAATAAAATGACACAGTAGAGAGAAATACAAATAATTTGTCTAGTACATGCATAACTATCACATGACCAACCAAAATATTAATCTGTGAATCTTACTGTGCTAAAGTTTGGCCCAGTGGGCATAGCTAACAACCCGACATGCCATCAACCATATCTTAAGCTTTTTCCTCTTCGTCAACCTCAAAACTGTTTTTACCCAGGTTTCCGCCCACAGAACCTGCACTTGTTTACTAACTACAGTTGGGGTGAGTGAAAGCCTGTCAGTTGTTACTGATGTGGACATGTCTGTGGATTTTGACCAATCTTGCAGACCGAGCCCACCATGTGTCACAATCTACCATAACATCTCTGACTTCACCTCCCTCACAGTCCACCAATTTGTCCTGTTCAACCTACTCTGCCCTCTCTCAGTACAAAAGCCAGCCCTTAGTCCTGCAGTTCTAATCACGAAAAAATATTATTTCCCCCTACACATGCCAAAGCTAAGAGCTTCAACTTCACCATATCTAGTTGGTTGGTATTAGCAGCAAGCCCTGGTGCACTATGCCTTGACGCATAGCCAGGGACACCACAGTCTGGATGTGGGGCAAATCATGATTGCAGAGTGGGCACAGATGAAGGACCTCTGCACTGTCTTGCATAGTTTCAAAATAGCTATAAAGATGGTTAGCGCTGACGATGCCATCATCATCATCATCATCATCCCTATTCCGGTCATCTACATTTTGGAGCACTCTTTCAATAGTCTGCAGGAGGTAGTGGTGGTCTCAGTGGAAGAGGAGGAAGCATAGGAGGATGAGGAAGGGATACCATTTCCTGTAAGGTCCGGACAATTGTTGCACAGGCCGGTGTCATGGGAGGGTAGAGTCCATCGATCAAGGCAGGCTTATGGTAACAGACAAACTGGTAGTGAAGGTACAGGAGTCATGTAACAAATGGAGGAGTAAGAGGTGATAGGCACAGAAAACTCAGGAGATGAAAAAGATATTGATCCTGTCTCTGTTGTTCTTGTTTGGTGGGAGGGAATGGAAGAGGCAAGCTTGAGCGTAACCCCGCTACGAACCTAACATGGACTTATGGAAGCATCCTCATGGACCTCTTGGAAGCATCCGACACATGAGCGGCTTCTTGCTGCACTATCTGCAACATGATGTTATTGTTAGGATTAGAAATAGTGCTGACTACGGAGTTGCCAGTCACGGTACAAGAGTAAATTTAGCAAGTACTAGCATCCTATAAATAGACAGTAATGGGTGATTTACACGCTGCGACATCGCTAACGATTTATTGTCGGGGTCACGGTGTTTGTGACACACATCCGGCGTCCTTAGCGACATCGCAGAGTGTGACACGTACGAGCGACCTTCAACGATCGCAAAAGTGGTTAAAATCATTGGTGTTGGAGAGGTCATCCAAACACCAAAAATCGTTGTCTGGTGAGTAGCGATGTTGTTCCTCGTTCCTGCGGCATCACACATGGCTATGTGTGACACCGCAGAAACGACGAACATCTCCTTACCTGCGACCACCAGCAATGAGGAAGGAAGGAGGTGGGCGGCATGTTCCAGCCGCTCATCTCCGCCCCTCCTCTGCTATTGGACGGCTGCAGTGTGACGTCGCAGTGACGCCGCACAAACCGCTCCCTTAGAAAGGAGGCAGTTCACAGGCAACAGCAATGCTGCAGGGAAGGTAAGTCCGTGTGACGGGTGTTAGCGATGTTGTGCGCCACGAGTTGTGATTTTCCCATGACGCACAACTGACGGGGGCGGGTACGCTCACTAGTGATATCGGTACCGATATCGCAGCGTGTAAAGCACCCTTTAGAGTTTGCTTGATGAAAAAAAGAAGCAAGCATGCGCACTGCATAATGTTGCAATGTCTTCACAACAAATGGCACCTGTAGGTGAAGTTCCTTCTCTCCCTGCAGCAATCAGATTGACAGTCAACCAAGTGACTTTGAGAAATAAGATGGAACTACTGCACCTTCTTCTTTCCCTACCACACATGGTTGCATATAGCAGGCTCAGAATGGTTCCCACATAAGAAATTGGGGAACCTGTAGTAACCAACTGGAAAATTGCAGTCATATACTGAAGGAAACTGAATTAAATGTATTATATTCTGCTCCGAATAACACAATATAAAAGGAAAACTATTGAACAAAAAAGAAGTAAAACAGTTTGTATATAGATAATATGATTTGACACTTTTTAAGGATTTATGATTTTACATGGTATTTGTGATCAGGTGGAGAAGAACAAAAATGTGTGATGCCTGGATACCCAGACACCACCACTTTTTTGTTCTTCTCCACCTGATTTCTATCACTCCCCTCTGGAAGCAGATGGCTGGTGCAGCAGCAATCCACGTGAAATACCAGAGCCAAAAGGACACAATAATTGTGATTTTTGCCCTTACGGAGTAGGCCGAGTTACCGTGTAAAGCAGCTCTCAGTAGCTTTTGTTGCACATAATACTGGTTACTTGAGAGGATTGTGGTGCCCAAGGATGGAGTCCACCAGCAGCTTCTGATGTCAGGATAAATTTGGCTTTCACATGGTCTTTGTTTGTACTTGGTTCCAGTGATCTGCCTGTCAGCAGAACCAAAATAGGTGATGTCAGGATCCTTTTGGCTCTCACGTGGTCTTTGTTTGTATTTGGTTCCAGTGTTCTGCCTGTCAGCAGAACCAGAATAAGTGAGTGACAATTACATACACTTCATACCACTGTTTATTGCAAATACTCCCAGAAGAGCTCTAGTTGTTTCTTCTTGTTTTACAAGATGTTTGAGAAAAGAGCCCATTTTAGGGAAACCCCTTTAAGATATTAAACAGTTTAGAAAATATAAGAAGCAAAAATATTTGATATTTTTCTTTTTTTTTTTATGAAAGAATCCAAGAAATACTGATACACTGTGTTATGACTGTAATAATGGCCATGGGGCAGTTTCTTTAAAAGCCTAGGTCATGCACCACTCACTTGGGCCCCGTATAGCCCTCCAAAGTATATTAACTTTGACTGGAGTATTTTTCTATAGATTAACTACACATGATTTATTATTTGCAAATATATTTTGTATAATAAAATTGCCTTCATCTGTTATGTGATGTGAAGTACACAAGAAATGATTTTCCTTTATCTCAGCATCTAATTATACAAAAAAACCTTCAGGTTCCTTAATACAATAAGGAAGTTCACGGGTCACTCTCTAAAATGGTCAGATCAATAATTCCTTCAACCAACTAATTCTGAAAAGTAAGAGCCTCATACATCTTAGGTAGCATAATTACATCCTTAGACTTTTTTTTTCAAGTCCTTAAGATTGTTACCTTCTAATTGACTTTGGACACTAAATTAGTTATTTGAAAATAAAAATGGAAAGGAAACCTGATTTTCAAAGATCTTGAACAAAAATTGTACTCGTGTCCTAAGTAAAGAGAGATTTTAGATCATCATGCTTCTCTTGAGAAATTGTTTAGGATGCTGTAACAAATTAAAACAAATGAAGTCATTCCTGAGCGCCTCCATCTGCTTCAGAAATAAATCTCGGACACTCCAGAGTGTGGAAAAGATCCAGATAATTAGGCTTGACTCCAAATTAAGCCACTCAGGTAACTTATAGCTTCATTAAATTGTTTTAAAAAAGGGCAGACATCCAAAACTAACCTTAATAGATCAGAATATGATTCAATGACAATCTGTTTCATATTAACATATGAACTTTATTATTTTTGTTTCTTTTTTTTTTTCTTCTAAGATCCATTTAAAATTGTAATAAATCAGTCCAAATCGCCTTAAGCTATCTGGAATCTGTAAAGTGTTCTGCCACTCCTAATTTTTGTTTACACATTATAATAAAATACATTAATAGTATTTCCATGTCATGAGTTATCTGAAAGACTCTGCCTTCAGTTTTCAACGTGCATATCATTAAGTAATAACAAATCTTATTTATCTTCATAATAGCTAAATGACAAGCTGGTTAAAAATAACAAATTACTTCTCTTGGATGACATTGCCGGATGTAACCTTGAGATGCTGTATGCAAATCATTTACAATAATTCAAGTTATATACATAGTATCGTAGAGATGAGAAAAACAATTTAGCTTCCCTTGTTTCTGGCTAGATGACTACTGACAGCATCTAAAAGGATAATCCCTAAATGTTTCAAATACATTATATAAAACTAGTATCATAGACTTCAGTAGTTAAATATATGCAATTAAATAAATTAATTTGCTATGAATCCTTGTGTTTTGTTTAGTATTCAGAACTTCAGAACTCTCACACTTCTTAGTTATCAAGCTGACTATAGAAGAAAAAGCAAAGCAGATTTTTTACAATCAGACAATTGGAATGACACATACACAAACAGATATTTTCCAGAAATTTTCCATGAATGGTAGTTTTCACGGAAATAAGCTCTTGTTTTACCTCAAATGCTAATTACATCAATAATAGGGATATGCATTCTATGATAGTAATAATGACTGTCACTAATGGCAGAAACACTTTAATAATACAATTTAAGTCTATAAAAATATATGTTATAGACCATAAAGAAGATTTTTGTCTTTCCTAAAAAAAAATGCAGATCTGGTATTTTTTTTCTAGTTCAAAACTACAGTATAATATACTAGCTGTAGTACCCAGCATTGCCCGGATAGTAACTAAGTGTTACTCTGTTTCTCTCCCACTCCCTCTCTCTCTCTATCCGCCTTTTTCTATCCGCCCCTCTCTATTCCTCCCTCTGTATTTGTCCTTCTCTCTCTATCCATCTTTCGCTATCTCTATCCGTCTCTCTCTCTTCCTCTCTGTCCGTCACTCTCCCTTTCTGTCCATCTCTCTCTCTGTCCTCTCTCCCTGGCCTTCTCGCTCCCTCTTTTTCTCTCTCTCTATGTCTATCTCTCTATCTCTGTCTCTCTGTCTGTCTGTCTCTCTGCTTGTCTCTCTGTCTGTCTGTCTCCATGGAAATCATAATACCTCACACATGAGCTTCTTAAACTATGACTGTCCTTTGTTCCTATAGCAACCAATCACAGCTCCTATTAATAACCTGTAGCTCCCAGTTCCATTAACTTTAATGTAAGCAGGTCTTTTAGTGAATAAATGTAAAGTGCAGGGTTACATTTTCCCCTCAAAACATAGTCTATGACGTTACCTGAGTCAAATGAGATGGCTGTGCAGAATTCTATGATTATAAATGTGACACGGCGTATTCCTTTAGCGGACACACACAAACACACACATACATACATATTCGTATATAGAGCTTGCCAGTGTGTTTCATAACATGTCTATAATTGAGAGCATTTTTTTGCTTGAAATGCATAAGATGTTTTTATTCTCACCTGTTTTTTAACATGCATCAATAAAGAATCTCTTTTATTTAAGAAGATTTCGGTATTCATATGATAAGAATTTCCTTGGATTGTTGCTGGACCCTTCATCCATTTTTCATAGTCTATGACGTTACCTGAGTCAAATGAGGTGTCTCTGCAAAATTCTATGATTGTAAATGTGACAGGGCGTATCCTTTTAGAGGACACACACAAATACACACACACAAATACACACACACACACACACACACACACACACAAACACAGCTTTATATATTAGATTGATGAGTACAGAGGGTCAGAGAGGAACTTTCCATGAGTAAAGAAAAGTGATAGCAGTAAATTTTTAAATTTAGTTTTAACATTTGTTATTAAACTATCTTCCTGATGTTTTCTAGCCTTAGAACTTGATAGTTTTCAAAGTCCATACTACGATTATTTTCTGTTTGTCCTTATCAATAAAAGCCACTCAGAGTGTTGGATTCTGGTAAGAAATGTTTCTTATAAGCTAAGGGGCCATACAGTTTCAGATCTCGTCCCATTCAGCTGGTGTGACAGATCTTACAGACAAGGCAGGGAAGGAAGAACAGTCATTTTTGTTGAGCTGCTTTGGATTTTAAAGCACAATTAGGTGATGCTGCATTAAAGGAGACAATACTTTTTCTTCTTGGTCTTGTATAGTTATCTTCTTAACCTGCATGTTAGAGAATGAATCACAATAAAGTTTGCATGAAAGTTAATTTTAGTCTTTGGATCGAGGAAAAGGTGGGTGTCATTCTTGATGCCATTGTAAGTAATCTGTAACCTGGTACATCTGAAGGCTCTGGAATGAGTAGCAAAACATATTGGGTAATAACTATTGAGTACTATCAGGGTCAGACCTATAAAAAATAGGCAATAATCTAATTGGAGACATGAGATTAGGTCAGTCTGTCCATTGAATATTCCTGAACTCAGGTACTGAACTGAACCTATTTGAATTTTAATCACCTTAGCTTTTTGGGCTACTTGCTTTAAGAGTGATGTTTAATATACAGCACATTTGTCACGCTCCCCGTGTCCCAGCACCACTCCTTACCCACTGATCCACTCCATGTGTCCACCAGTCATGGCTGCCGCTCCCGCTCCTGCTCCCCTGAGTCCTGCTCCTGGTCTCAGGAGTCTGACTCTGAGTATTGGCCTCATGGTTCTGTATAGGACCAGGCCGCGCCCACTCTCCTGGTCTTATAGGCCCAGCACACCTGAAGCAGGAAATGACATAGGGCTGTGCTGGGTATATAAGACTTGCCTTTCCATGTGGGCGGGGCCTGATCAACGTGTCCTGAAGCTTGTCTTCTGAGCTAGGTGCTCAGGTCCCCTTGTGCTGTACCCTGTTACTGTTTTGTCTTTTGCTACCGGGTACCTGTGCCTGTTTCCAGTATTATCCTAAAGAACTCCGTGACCCTGGTTACACCCGTCCTGGCCACGCCAGTGCTCCGGCTGCCGTGTACCCTGCCCCCCAGTGGGGTACTTGGTCCAGAGGATCCACCTCCTGGGCTTACCAGTCCTCCCGGTCCTGACAGATTGATCAGGCCATGGATCCCGCTGGAGCGCAAACATCCGAGCTGGCTGAGCTGCGCCAGGAGCTGGCACAACAGCGTGAAACCCTGACCCGGATGCTGAAATTCCTGGCGTCCGTGGACCACCGGTTATATACGCTGCAGACCGCCGCCTCGTCTGAGTCCACGCAGCAACCAGTCTCTACGTCCGAACCCGTTGTCTCTGCAGCCTCGCAACTCCGCCTCGCGGCACCGCCTCGCTATGCTGGGGACCCCAAGAACTGCCGGGGGTTTTTGAACCAGTGCTCGCTGCACTTCAAATTACTCCCGAACCTCTTCGCTTCCGATCAAGCCAAGATAGCCTTTGTGATGTCCCACCTGGAAGGCGAGGCGTTGTCCTGGATAAATCCGTTGTGGGAGAACGAGGATCCGGTGACGACCGACATCCGGGAATTCCTTCAGGCTTTTCGAAGTACCTTTGATGAACCGGGACGCAGTACCGCGGTTACCTCCTCGCTCCTCCGGCTACGCCAAGGAACCCTGACGGTGGGCCAGTACGCCATCCAGTTTCGCACGCTTGCCTCCGAGCTAGGCTGGAACAACGAGGCATTGACGGCAGCCTTCTGGGAGGGGCTCTCCGGTCGCATCAAGGATGAATTAGCCGGTCGTGACGTTCCCCGTACCTTGGATGCTTTGGTATCCCTAGCCACCCGGATTGACCTCCGTTTCCAAGAGCGAACCAAGGAAGTATCCCGGGTGAAGCGACCAATCCGTCACATCTCCGTTCCGCAGAGGTCTACCGTTCCCCCGCCACTGCCGTTCTGCGATTCTACTCCTGAACCAATGCAAATCGACCGACTGAGCCAAGCTGAACAACGCCGTGCAGAGCGACTTGCCCGGGGCCTGTGTTTCTATTGTGGAAGCGGTACACATCTGCTTCGCTCTTGCCCGGAGAGACCAGGTAGACCCCAAGTCCAAGGGATGGTGGGAACCGCCACCCTTGGTACCGGAATCCCTTCAGTCCCGGTTACACAGACTGTCCAGGTCACGACCGAGAAAACCCAGTTCACGGCAGAGGCTCACATTGATTCGTGAGCAGCGGGTAATTTCATCCTACAAGCTACCGTGGACCGTTATCGGATACCGGTCATCCCGCTTGCAAAACCCCTCTGGTTCGCCTCCGTGGACGGAAAACCACTATACGAACCTGTCCGGTACACCACCGAACCCGTGAGACTTTGTATTGGTTCCCTGCACACTGAGACTATTGCGTTATACGTCATCCCGAGAATGACTCCTGCGCTCCTGCTGGGTCTGCCCTGGCTACAACTACATGACCCTGACATCAGTTGGCGCTCTGGTGCAATCACTCGCTGGAGTCCCTCGTGCAATGATACCTGTCTACAGTCCGTTCCTCAGCCCCTGGCACCTGACCCTATTATGTCACAAGAAGAGGAGAAAATGACGCAGTCCAGCGTTGTACCACAGATCCTGGCACTTGTGCCTGTGGTGCCACCAGAACCAGAAGTGATGACGCACTCCAGCGTCGTTCCACCGTCCCTGATGATTGAGACTCTGATGCCACCGGCTACCGGGGATGAGTCACTGTCCTGTGCCCGGTCCGAGACGCCCGGGCCGGTCCTTCACGATGCCAGTCCTGTTTCTGTCGGTCCTCCTCTTCCCGTTGCCCCCGTCGCCACTGCCGGTAGATCGGCTAAGCGCCGTGCGGCTACGAAGGTGGTACGGGGTCAGCGGTCCTTCCCCGCCTTTGCGTTGGGTCCCGGTCCGGTGTCTCGATCCGGGGTGCCCCTGGGGTTCTGTGCTCGGAGGGGGGGGCTTAGAGGGGGGGGTACTGTCACGCTCCCCGTGTCCCAGCACCACTCCTTACCCACTGATCCACTCCATGTGTCCACCAGTCATGGCTGCCGCTCCCGCTCCTGCTCCCCTGAGTCCTGCTCCTGGTCTCAGGAGTCTGACTCTGAGTATTGGCCTCATGGTTCTGTATAGGACCAGGCCGCGCCCACTCTCCTGGTCTTATAGGCCCAGCACACCTGAAGCAGGAAATGACATAGGGCTGTGCTGGGTATATAAGACTTGCCTTTCCATGTGGGCGGGGCCTGATCAACGTGTCCTGAAGCTTGTCTTCTGAGCTAGGTGCTCAGGTCCCCTTGTGCTGTACCCTGTTACTGTTTTGTCTTTTGCTACCGGGTACCTGTGCCTGTTTCCAGTATTATCCTAAAGAACTCCGTGACCCTGGTTACACCCGTCCTGGCCACGCCAGTGCTCCGGCTGCCGTGTACCCTGCCCCCCAGTGGGGTACTTGGTCCAGAGGATCCACCTCCTGGGCTTACCAGTCCTCCCGGTCCTGACAACATTATCAAGCAAATATGATGTAGAATTCTATGCAAATGTTTCTTCCCATTTGCCTTTCGGTGATTTACACCGATGAGCTAAAGGGTAACAATGTTTTGAGCTTTTGAATTTCAAGCTCCATATTTCACCATCCACAACAACTTTGAGCGTGAGACTACCTTAATTTTATAGACAATCATCTTGGCTATCTCATACATAAATTTGAATTGCAACTATTTAGCATATGATTAGTTATGCAGATTAATGTCATGTCACTGTATTGTTACTGTTGTGATCCTGGTGCTGGAAAAATCTTTTTTCTCCCTGCATACTACAAATTACAATCTGTTCTCACATTCTCTAATAGATCAGTGTGTTAATAGGTTGATTCCCAAGCAAAAACTTGATGGTTTGAATCGAGGAGCAGAATGTTACGGGGGGGCTGTCTGATAATAAAACCTAAAGGAATGTCAGACAGTCAGGGTCCACCGTGCAAAGACTCTGCTGCAGACTATGGCAGAGGATAAGGGGTATATAAGTGTGCCACTGTAAAAAATAATAGCACAAGTGCAGAGTAATATACCTCTGTTAAACTCACAGAGGAATATAATTAGAAAATAAAGCAATTCCTCCCTTACTTGGAGGGTGTGGGGAATGGTCTCTGTTAAAGATCACAGAGACAAAAGCAGTGAGTGGGAAATGGCACCTACCTAGGTCCGTTCCTCTAGTGGTGCCAGGAGACAGACAGCAGCATAAGCCGCACAAAGCTCCTACCTGCGTTCGCTCCACTAGTGTGCGAGGACACGAACCACTAGATATGGCACCTGCCTAGGTCCGCTCTTCTAGTGGTGCAAAAGAGACGGACAGCAGCGTAAGCCGCACAAAGCTCCTATCTGCGTTCGCTCCACTAGTGTGCGAGGACACGAACCACTAGATATGGCACCTGCCTAGGTCCGCTCTTCTAGTGGTGCAAAAGAGATGGACAGCAGCATAAGCCGCACAAAGATCCTACCTCTGTTCGCTCCCCTAGTGTGCGAGGATACGAACAACTGCCAGACGCAGTATAAGCAACGTTACCCTAGCGGCAACGTCCACCTACAAGTAGAATCACAAGGCCCAGCCAGACCATGTGCCTCAGGCACCTGCCTATGTTCGCTCCACTAAGAGGTAAGGATACGGACTGCAGCCGAAGCTGTAAGGTATAAGAATGCTACCCTTCCGGTAGCGCTCACCTAACATAGACAGAGAGATGCCTAGAGGGACGTGCACAGGGCGTCTACCCTCATGCATGAACCAAGAGGACTGAGCGCCGGGCGGCGTGCATCAGGGTCTTATATAGACTCTGTGCCTCATCCAAGATGGAGGACACCAGAGCCAATCCACTGCCAGAATGACAGCAATGACGTCACGCTGGCCTATCACCGAGCAAAGCGTCACAAGCACATGACCAGCGACCAATCGGCATAGAAGGTGTCAGAGACATGTGACCTCGTGTCAGCAATGATGTCACCCGCACATATGCAATGGCTCCAAGATAGAACTTAGTCTCCAGCGCTTGCACATGTGCAGTAGCAAGAAATCCGGACATAGTCTCCAGAGCCACAGCAACCGTAACACAGCCATGATGAAGATTTCCTAAGAAAAAAGAAACTGCATAATCCAGCTCATTGATAGCGGTCTCTCGGCCAAGAAAATTGCCAAACTGCATCATGTGAGTGCCAGGACAGTTGAAAGAATACAAAATGAAGTCCTTCCATCCATTCAAAATCCAAGAGGTGGAACGTCCAGGCAAAATATCCAAATCAAAAAGTTGGGTTACCACAATGTCTATCAGTTCTGGCACGACAAACATGGCAGTGGAGGTGGCATGTATTCCTTGTAATAATGAGATCACAGACATCCATGCAAGCATTGTATGATGCATATTACATAAGTCTTGAACATGACCCGAAAAAAGGTGAAGAGGACTCAACTTCAATGTCATAAGAAGCGTCAGCTCAAATTTGCCAAAAAAATATGCAAAGTGGACAGTTGAAGATTATAAATGGGTGATTTGGATTTAATGAGATTTAAAGTCAATTGACTAGGCTCTGATGGCTGCAAATGGGTCTGGAAGCAACAAGGGAAAAAGGGGATAACAAATCGAGAAATTGAAGGAACTGTCAAGTTCAGTGTTATGCTTGCAGGGCAAGCAGTGGATTTAGTGGAATCACTGGACCACAGCACACAGAAAACCCAGAGGAGCTTGACTGTAGAACCACACCTCTAATGGTGAGGGTGTTATGTTGCAGGTGTGAGACCAAGGGCCATTTGGTAAGACTGGTGCTGCGACAGCTGGCCCCATGGGTATAGGAGAGACATTCTCTGATGATTGGTAACAGCAGTAGCAGGAGTCAAGGTTTCAGCTGGGATGGATGGATGGGATGCAGCAGCAGCCAGTGAGGGTACTTGCAGTAGCAGGTATCGTGATAGATGGCTGGCGTGACAGCTTGTAGCAGCAGCAGGCTTGGGATAACAGCAGCACACTGAAACACAGACACAGATCAGCAGCAGAATATAGCACACTACAGCAGCAGCAGAGAAGGCAGGAACAGTGCTATAGAAGAACTGGCAACATATTTGACTTGTTGCCCAGGCACCTCCCTTAGGGGAAAGATGCCTTAAGTACCTGCAACCTCTCAGCTGACCTAAGAGGCATTTTTGGGTTAGGGTACACTGGCTCTTTAAGAAAAGGGGTGTGGCGGTGCATGCACCTTTCAGGCAGAACCAGGAACCATGTGAGGTGCACACAAGCTCTGGGAGGCAGAAACATGGACTAGGGATACGACAGCCACCACAGGATGTCTAGGCAAGGGAGGTAAGCGACGTCCCACTGAGGGAAGGGGGCAGGACAGTGCGGGGATGCCGGTATGGTGGTTACATTCAGTGGAGGAAGCCTGATGATATGGGGTTATTTTGTAAACAATGATGTTGGATACTTGACCAAGATTGATGGTGGACTCACTGCTGATCTATCTGTGAGTATCCTACAAGATGAATTACTTTGTAAATTCAAGTGCTATGAGTACAAAAAGGACAACATATTGCTGAAGCAGGACAACTATCTGAAGCATACGTCGAGATTGGCAAAGAAATAGTTCAATGACAATAAAGTAGAGGTGCTGGATTGGCCCCAACAGTCCCCAGACCTCAACCTGAACCCAATCGAACACTTGTGGGTGGAATTGAAGAAAAGCGAGAGACCTGGGATCTGATTTCAGCTGAAACATCTTTGAATCTGACCGGGAACATGCCCAGAAGGATTCATGTAGTGTTGAAAGCCAAAGGTGGATTTACAAAATACTAGCAAAATAATACAAATTAAAATTTAGATTTTCAGGAGTAAAACAGTAACATTGCAATAACATGACAAGAATGTGCAAAACTAATAATTTTCTAGATCATTTCAAGCCAAATTTATGTATGAGATAGAAAAGATTATCTATAAAATGGCAGTAGTCTCATGCTTAATGCTGTAGTGTGTAGGATATTGAGAAATGGAGCCTGAAAGTCAAATGTTTGAAACATTGTTATCCTTTTGCTCATCAGTGTATATTTGAATAATATGAAATTACAAAACTAGCCACCTACAGTGGTAACTTTGTATGTAATGAGAAGTAACAAGGCACTCCCAAAATATGATGAACGGTAAATTTATTATGTGCTTGACAACAATGTGCTTGACAACAAAACGTTTTCGGTCCAAATTGGACCTTCCTCAGTAGCACATAAGTGAGGAGGACCGTGGTTTGAGCTGTAGGCGCGGAGTCCACCGCTGCATGGGGGCTGCCACACCACGGTCCTCCTCACTTATGTGCTACTGAGGAAGGTCCAATTTGGACCGAAAACGTTTTGTTGTCAAGCACATTGTTGTCAAGCACATAATAAATTTACCATTCATCATATTTTGGGAGTGCCTTGTTACTTCTTGTTATTTGGCCTTGGAACCTGAAGTGCACTCCAACATCTTTTGTATATGAAGGAAGTGCCGTTTTCTTCTTTACAACTTTGTATGTAATGAACATGGAGTGCAAAAAAGTGTGCACTACAATTTTCTTTAAGTGAGAGTAAGGCGGGCTTTACACAATGTGACATCGCTAGCAATTGCTAGCGATGTCGAGCGCGATAGCACCCGCCCCCATCGCACATGCGATATGTGGTAATTGCTGCCATAGCAAACATTATCGCTACGGCAGCGTCACACGCACATACCTTGTCAGCGACGTCGCTGTGACCGCCGAACAATCCCTCCTTCTGGCCAATAGAAGCGGAGGGGCGGAGATGAGCAGGACGTAACATCCCGCCCACCTCCTTCCTTCCGCATTGTTGGTGGAGGCAGGTAAGGAGATGTTTGTCGTTCCTGCGGTGTCACACACAGCAATGTGTGGTGCTGCAGGAACGACAAACAACATCGTACCGGCAGAAGCAGCGACATTATGAAAAGGAGCGACGTGTCACCAATCAACGATTGTTGACGTTTTTGCGATCGGTGATCGTTGCTCCTAGGGTTTACGCACTGCGATGTCGGTAATGGCGCCGGATGGGCGTCACTAACGATGTGACCCCGACGATATATCGTTACAGATGTCTCAATGTGTAAAGCCCGCCTAAGGGTACGCATGGCAGAGGCTACTAAAGTAGGCCCTTACACAAATGGGAACCTAGCCTAACCCATACAGTGGACACCATAAACAAAACTAAAAACCCATTGCCAAAACTTCAGTTTTTGTTCATCTTTCCAAAAATAGAATGAAAATGAATGTCGACCTCACCTTACAGTGGAGCAGCTCACATTGTTCACATTACTTATGTGTTTTTAATGTGGATGTTCTGCAAGCTTTTTTTCAGTGGTTTGGAATTATAAAGTTGTCAGTTAATATTAAGTGAAATCTTGTTCTCCCAACCTTTAGTACGAAGCACAAATTCAGCCATTTAATTAACAGAAATCAAAGTGTCAAGGATTCTAATTTATTTCCATCATACCTGTCACATAATATAGCTTCACTACGAGAAGCCAAATTAAAACAATTAGAGGTCTATGCATGAGGAATATAAAGTTACCTGAAATAGAAATGAAGGGTATTACTAGTCTGATTGTAAGTCATAAATATGCCTGGAAAATGAGTACAACATCTAGGTATGATAACATAGCACACCATTTCTGTACAGAGTTGAAGAGTCACTTAATAAGTCATTGGGTGAGAATTTTTTTGTTCATTAGCATCTGACATACGATAAATTGGTCAAAGTTTTTTTGCCCATCATCATACTTATTCTTTTTAAAGATACTTTACCCATATTTATTGACATGCTTGGCTACTGTCATAGTGGCTTATTTGAAAATAATAATACTAATACTTCTATATGAGATCCAAGATAAAGAGATATGACTCCCTACAATATACAGTATATTGAAATGATAAAATTACTTTCTTAGACATATTTGGAAAGAATGTACATAAAAGCAAGAAAATACAATTATGGAGAGACGCAATGACAATTAAAACTATGGCACATAATGAATTATTTATAACAGTAGTTGTGTTCCTGTGGTGAAATGAATCATAGTTAAAATACAGGTTTTGATGCTGGGTATGTACAAAATAAAATACACAGTACAGTTCGTTATTTTGTGAATATTTTTTGCATCAAAAAAATCTCAAACAGGTTTACACACAATACAGGTAACTTGGTATGCACTAAATAAATATTTGGACATCAAGGGTAGAGTTGAGCGCGGTTATAGGTTCGTGGTTCTCCAGTTCGCGGCTCGAGTGATTTTGGGGGCTGTTCTAGATCGAACTAGAACTCGAGCTTTTTTGCAAAAGCTCGATAGTTCTAGATACGTTTGAGAACGGTTCTAACAGCAAAAAAAACAGCTAAGTCCTAGCTGGCTTTCCGCTGTAATAGTGTAAGTCACTCTGTGACTCACACTATTATGAAATTTCAGTGTATAGTGTGCGGGAACAGCGCCTTCAGATCACTGCTGTATGGATAATGGCGATCGCCATTTTTTTTTTTTTTTCCTTGACTTCCTTCCCTAAGCGCGCGCGTGTAGTGGGGAGGGCCAGCATGTCAGCCAATCCCAGACACACACACAACTAAGTGGACTTTTAGCCAGAGAAGCAACAGCATGTGTGATAGGATGTCCATGTCACATGTCCCTGCATTATAAAACCGGACATTTTCCTCCAGCATGCCATTATCTGCCTTCTGCGTCCTTGGTGTCAGACATCACTGGCGCAGCTCCGTCCTGAGTCCTATCGCCGATACTGCTGTATGCGCTCCATACACAGCGCTGAACAGCTTAGGGAGAGCACTTTCTATCAGTCCTTTTAAGGGCTCGTACCGGCAGGGTCAGAGCCATAGGTAACAGGTCCTGAAAACAGAGTTTAACAGCTACACAAGATGACAGCGTCTGTGTAGCTAAGGTCAGGGATTTCCTCGCTGCATTTCCCCATTAGGAGGGAATAGAAAGGCAGGCTTCCATTCCTCTACCCAGAGCCCCACAACCCTGGCACTGTACCCTCCTGTCCTCTGCACACTCCAACTCATTATAACTAAGCCATTATACTAGCAAACACTGAGTGTACCTAGTGTCATCCTAAACGTGGCTATTGGACTTCTGTATAGTCCCAGTAGTGCACAGATATTTGCAGCACCTCTGCCTGCATTGCACACTCAAACTCATTATAACTAAGCCATTATACTAGCAAACACTGAGTGTACCTAGTGTCATCCTAAACGTGGCTATTGGACTTCTGTATAGTCCCAGTAGTGCACAGATATTTGCAGCACGTCTGCCTGCATTGCACACTCCAACTCATTATAACTAAGCCATTATACTAGCAAACACTGAGAGAACCTAGTGGCATCCTAAACGTGGCTATTGGACTTCTGTATAGTCCCAGTAGTGCACAGATATTTGCAGCACGTCTGCCTGCATTGCACACTCAAACTGATAGTTACTAAGCCATTATACTAGCAAACACTGAGTGAACTTAGTGGCATCCTAAACGTGGCTGTTGGACTTCTGTATTGTCCCACTAGTGCAAAGATATTTGCAGCACGTCTGCCTGCATTGCACACTCCAACTCATTATAACTAAGCCATTATACTAGCAATTTATGCTGCCAGTTTAAGGGCAGTAGTTGCATTGTCAGGGATATTTATTCTTTATTTTTCTGCTGTTAATAAAGCTAGACCACCGCTGCAATCTATACCACCTCTCAATTTTTACTACCACATTTTCAGTGCACAATCTTGTTGCAATCAACATGAGTGGCAAAATGACAGATGCTGGTGGAAAGGGGAAGAGGCGTGCTGGAAAAGGAAAAAAAGGGTTTGTCCGTGGGGAAGGTGGCAAAGCTCCATTATCATCTGCTGAAGATAGACCATCTACCAGCAAAAGTAAGATGTCTACTACTTACCGTGGACAATCCGATGTGCTCCCTTTTTTAAAGACACGAACAACAGGAACAAAGGTAGATGATGGCCAAAAAAGGAAAATGCTTGAATGGATCTCAAGTGGTCCAACAAGTGCCCTCTCAGCCACTTCAAGTACCGCATCCAAAAAACACCAGTCCTCTGAGTTGTCATCCCAATCAAACTTGCTTTCTCCCAGCTCTGAAGTCTCCATCAGCCCTGCACAGTATGGTGGAACTGAGATGGCTGAATCTGCAGAGCTGTTCAGTCACACTATAGCCTGGGAATCAGATGTCTGCTCCCAAGCTACAGTGAGTACAGACCAGGAAATGGTCTGCAGTGATGCCCAGAACCTTTGTGACTCTGATTCAGGCCGTGAGGACCAAGTTTCTGAGCATAATGTTGACCCTTTGTCACAAACTGTAACACCTGTAGTTATAGACAATGAGGAACATACTGATGAAGATGAGACGCAGATACCCAATTGGGATGACAACTTAAATATTCGGTCAGGGCAAGAAGAGGCTCAGTCTGAGGGGGAGGGGAGTGCAAACACAACAATTGATGATGAAGTTCTAGATCCCACCTACTGTCAACCCCCAGTCAGGCACTCGAGGAGGTCAACAGAGGCGGTGGAGGAGCATGCAACTGACGACGAAGTTACCTTGCGTCTTCCTGGACAGAGTCGGAGCACTGGTAGCACGTCTACAACTGCATCCTCAGCCACCACTCTGCCTCTGAGCACTAGTCGGGGGGGCTCAGCAGGTCGCATGCCCTCTAAGCCTTGCCTAGCCTGGTCCTTTTTTGACATAGAAAATGATCGCCCAAATTATGTGATGTGTAAAATGTGTCGTGATTCTGTTAGTAGAGGTCAAAACCACAGCAGTTTGGCAACTTCTTCCATGAATAGTCACATGAATAAATATCATAGGTCCCGGTGGGAAGCTCACTGTGCTGCAATGCAGCCTAGCGGAGCGAACCATCCACGGCCTGCCCCTTCCAGTGCATCCGCGCGCTCTTCATCTTCTAGGACTGTGGGGACAGCTGTCACACCTGGTTTTCCACGCACAACTTCCACCACTGTAAACGCAACAGGCACTTTGCTTGGTAGGTCGTCAGTTGGTTTGGAAGGGGAAACAAGTGAGTGTGTACAGCTCTCTCAGACATCGATAGCACCAACGTTGGATGAAGGCAACATCATGTCTCCGCCTGCACTTTCCTCACAAACCTGCATTTTTCCAGGGACACCCTACTCAACACCGTCTACACACAGCAGCCAGATCTCTGTCCCTCAGATGTGGTCAAATAAAAGGCCATTTCCTGTGACCCATGACAAAGCTAAGAGGTTGACTCTATCCCTCTGTAAGCTCTTGGCTACCGAAATGCTGCCTTTCCGCCTAGTGGACACACAGGATTTTAGAGACCTCATGTCTGTCGCTGTGCCCCAGTACCAGATGCCTAGTCGCCACTACTTCTCTAAGAAAGGTGTGCCCGCGCTACACCAGCATGTCGCACACAACATCATCGCTTCCTTGAGAAACTCTGTGTGTGAACGGGTGCATTTCACCACCGATACTTGGACCAGTAAGCATGGACAGGGACGTTACATGTCGCTGACTGGGCATTGGGTAACTATGGTGATAGATGGTGAAGGGTCTGCTGCACAAGTCTTGCCGTCCCCACGACTTGTGTGTCAATCCTCTGTCTGTCCAAGTTCCGCCACTGCTTCTGCCTCAGCTTGACATGTCTTGGGAATAGGAGTCACAGAGCTGAGGAGTTGTGGTCAGCTCTGCGGTCAGAGTTTAATAAATGGTTGTCTCCACTCAACCTGAAGCCTGGTAAGGACGTGTGCGACAATGCTGCAAACCTGGGTGCGGCCCTTCGCCTGGGCAAGGTGACACACGTGCCTTGTATGGCTCACGTGTTGAACCTTGTCGTCCAGCAATTCTTAACACACTATCCCGGCCTAGATGGCCTTCTGACCAGGGCACGAAAACTGTCTGCTCACTTCCGCCGTTCAACCGCCGCAGCTGAGCGACTTGCATCTCTCCAGAAGTCTTTCGGCCTGCCGGTTCATCGCCTGAAATGCGATGTGGCGACACGCTGGAATTCGACTCTCCACATGTTACAGCGACTGTGGCAGCACCGCCGAGCCCTGGTGCAATACGTCATGACGTATAGCCTGGGCCAACAAGATGCAGAGGTGGGGCAGATCACCCTGATAGAGTGGTCTCAGATCAAGGACCTATGCACCCTTCTGCACAGTTTCGACATGGCGACGAATATGTTTAGCGCTGACAATGCTATTATCAGCATGACAATTCCAGTCATTTACATGCTGGAGCACACGCTAAACACTATTCGGAGTCAGGGGGTGGGACAACAGGAAGGGGAGGAACTACAGGAGGGTTCATATGCGCAAGGGACAACAACATCACCAAGGTCCAGACGTTCATCATCACCAACGCAGCAGGCATGGGACCATGGGGGACAGGGATCAACAAGGGCGTATAGTAGCAGACGAAATGTTGAGGAAGGTGCAGGAAAACATGAAGAAATGGAGGACGAACTGTCCATGGACATAGAAGACTAAGCAGATGAGGGAGACCTTGGTCAAATTTCAGTTGAAAGAGGTTGGGGGGAGATGTCAGAGGAAGAAAGAACGGGTAGCACCTCTATGCCACAAACACAGCGTGGACTTGGTCCGCATGGCTGCGCAAGACACATGAGTGCCTTCTTGTTGCACTACCTCCAACATGACCCTCGTATTGTCAAAATTAGAAGTGATGATGACTACTGGATTGCCACTCTATTAGATCCCCGGTACAAGTCCAAATTTTGTGACATAATTCGAGCCATAGAAAGGGACGCACGTATGCAGGAGTATCAGCAGAAGCTGTTACTCGATCTTAGCTCGGCTTTTCCACCAAACAACCATGCAGGTGCAGGGAGTGATTCTCCCAGTTGTAACTTGACAAACATGGGACGGTCTCGTCATCTTCAACAGTCTACCCGTACCAGTAGGACTGTATCTGGTGCTGGTAACAGCAATTTTATGGAATCTTTTCATAATTTTTTTAGACCCTCCTTTGCAAGGCCACCAGAGACAACAAGTCTGACACATAGTCAACAGCTGGAGAGGATGATACAGGAGTATCTCCAAATGAACATCGATGCCATGACTTTGCAAATGGAGCCTTGCTCCTTTTGGGCTTCAAATCTAGAAAAATGGCCAGAGCTCTCCAGTTACGCCTTGGAGATTTTGTCGTGTCCAGCTGCCAGCGTTGTCTCTGAACGTGTCTTCAGTGCTGCTGGGTGTGTGCTGACAGATAAGCGCACGCGTCTGTCCAGTGACAATGTGGACAGACTAACGTTCATCAAAATGAACAAGTCATGGATCCACCAGGAATTTACTACCCCTGTGTCATCCTGGGGAGAGTAAATGCTTGTGGATTTGGAATGTGCTTGATGCAAATCAAAACATCCTGTTTGCAACTAGGGCACAAGTGCTGCCACTGATAAGGTGTCTGTGTGGCCCAATTTTTTGAAAAAAGGGAGACTCCGCTTGGAGTAACCCTTGCTTGCTGTGTTTTTTAAAAATGATCCAAGATGAACAGAGCTGGGATCAGGAAAGACTTTGCTACCTACCCCGGTGTCATCCTGGGGACGGTTAAGTATGGCGTATTTTTGAATGTGCTTGATGCAAATCTAGCTGTGAAGTGTACAACTAGGGCACAAGTGCTGCCACTGATGGGGTGTCAGTGTGGCCCAATTTTTGGAAAAAAGGGAGACTCCGCTTGGAGTAACCTTTACTTACATTGTTTTTAAAAATGATCCAAGATGAACAGAGCTGGGATCAGGAAAGACTTTGCTACCTACCCCGGAGTCATCCTGGGGACGGTTAAGTATGGCGTATTTTTGAATGTGCTTGATGCAAATCTAGTTGTGAAGTGTACAACTATGTCTGTGTGGCCCAATTTTTGGAAAAAAGGGAGACTCCGCTTGGAGTCACCTTGCGGTGTTTTACATGATTTTAGAAGGGCATGCCATGCCTATATCTGTGTCTTGTCCTCTTTTTCCTCGTAACGCTGTTTTGTTTTCACATGAGAATTTGTCCTTGTCACTTTCCCATGTGTTTGTTTTGTTTGTTGTTTGTCACCTTTTGGACACCTTTGAGGGTGTTTTCTAGGTGTTTTTATGTGTTTGTGATTGCCTGCCATTGTTTCCTATGCAGTTCGAGTTCGGTTCGTCGAACGTTCGACGAACCGAACTCGAACGGGAGCTCCGTTCGGCGAACCGACCTCAAGCCGAACCGCGACCGGTTCGCTCATCTCTAATCAAGGGACTCAATAGGCAAAATAGCATAAAGAGTGCAAAATACAAAAAAAAAATATAAAGTGCATGTACTGGTGTCAGTATTGTATTCCTTGTGCAATAATAAGATATAACCACTTATATAACCAAAAATATCTATTGAAGGTTTCTTTACATTATTCAAAGGTATGGTCTAAAAGACCTGGGAGAATTAGAGATGTAGTACTCACTATATAACACTAACCCCATCCTTCTGTACAAAGCCCAGCCGGCAGGTGCTATGTTCACTTCAACATTGCACTGCGCATGCGCCAGCCATCATCTCCGCCTGTCCACACTAGCATCATGGTGAGGGAGGGGAGCGGCAAGGAACTGCTTGCCTACACCTCAAGCAGCTAGCAGTGGTGTCTCAGGGCAGGGCACCCATGCAGCGAAAAATGGGGGATCTCCTGAAGCCGGAACAGCAGTGCAGGGGGCCTACCAAGGTCAGTGATGTCACTGCGCTAACCAGTAGGGTGCAAGCTGCTTCCTTCTGTTATATGCCAACACACACACACATGGTACCAATTCACTGACCTCACTTGTGCTGTATATATATATATATATATATATATATATATATATATATGTACATATATACCGTATATATATATATATATATATATATGTATATAAAATTTATTCCCAAAACACAATTGAACCATTTGGCTGGCGCTTGTACAGTGTTGACATTGTAGTTGAATCTTCACTAAAAAGGCACAGGAGTCAGCAAGTGTGTATACCACCAACTCTGACACCATTTTATTGAAGACACTGTCTTTTTTAATATCACTAGTCACCAGTTTGTTTCAGATGATATTAGTAGACACAGTGTCTTCAATAATATGGTGCCAGCATTGACTCATGCCCATGCACTGACTGTGACGACATAGACTCTCATGGGTTAAAGTTTCTTAAAATTCAGCCAGACAGCATGATAGATTGTTTATAGATGGTGGAGAAGTCCCTCATTGTTTTTACAAGACTCTTGTTGACTCAATGTAATTGTGTTGGCCACTGAAAGCCAGACGTATTGTTTTCCCAGACTACATGTATACCCTCAGTCTTTCTGTAGACATCATTTGGATGAACATTGTCCATGCAGCTTGAGATTTATCCAATGGGAGAGGCGCTCTTGTCCAACCAATCGATGAGGACGCAGTGTATCCAAGTGGAAGGCTGTGGCTATAAAAGGGATTTTATTAAGCCACCAGTGGTTGTTGATGGATGCTGATGGATCCAGTCTAAGCTCTTCTGAGCTGACTAGAGGATCAGGATATCTTATGGCTTCAATCTAGGGACTCCGGTTCCAGTTGGAGACCCTATCCACAGCCTAGGGATTTCGACTCCGGCTGCCAGGATTGTATCATCAAACCAAGGACTACTTAAGGAAGAAACCCAGGTTGGGACAATTTGGTCACCTGGCTACAGTCTTTGCAGACCTCACACAGCTTCCTAAATCTGGCGCTATTCCTTTCTCGGTGGGTGCCCGCCGAAAGCGGGGTGCTGCTGGATTGGAGTAAGCGGCCCTGGAACCTCTGAGGCAAGGACATTCTAAATCCCTGGTGAGCCAGCAGAAGGGTGAGACTCTGTTGCCTGTTACATTTGTGTGTTTTGCTGGTTATGTGTTATGTGCCGTTAATTGTTTGGGGATCCAATAAAGTCTAATTATTGTGGTTCCCTCACCCTGTGTTGTCTGAGTAGTGTTACGCCCACGGTTAAGGAGGCCGGCGTTCAGTTGGGATGAGCCCTGAGCCACGCTGTCTTTCTAAAGGCGGCGGGTTTTAGTGGACGAGAGCACCCACTGAGCCCCGTGTCTCCACAATCGGTGGCAGCGGTGGGATACTACTCAGCCTGGTTTACCCAGGGGAGCTGCAGCGGACTGGTGTTTTCGGACACCGTCCAGGGCTCAACAACCAGGGAGGCACATAAGCATACCCAGCAGGCCATAGGGGAGGCATTCAGGTTTCGGATGCTGCCATGTCCAACCCCACCAGCTCAGCCATGGGACAAGGACAAGAGAGGAGTTGCGACCGCTGCAGTAAATGGGTGCTACAGGATCTGTGCCAGAGGCGAAAGATTATCTACTGGAACGCTGAGACTCGGTCAGACTTGATCCAGAAATTAGTCCATTGGGATGCCCAGAATGATGCAGAGGACGATGAGGATCCCGCCGATATTGACCCAGAGGATTTAAACTATGTGCCACATCATGGATCTAGTGACAATCGGGAATCAACTTTGTCCAAAATGGCCCAAGCCACAGCATTGTTGGATGCATTGGGGCCTAGATCCTCAAGAGAAGAGAGGGCTTATGTTCTGGAATATGTTTATGGGATTCCAGCTCCGTACTGCTAGCACCAGCCGGTCGAGAAGGATGGTCCCGCTACCCCGCAGAAGCTGCGCCAAAACAAAGGACTACAAACAGGGCCTGTGACTCGCCCAATCTATGGCGCAGTTATACATGTGGGCGCCATGGACATATAGATAAAGATTGTCTCCAAAACCGAGGCAGCATGCTTGGAGCCCATCTACCAGCTCCGTCGGTCAAAAGCCAGGGACTACGAGACACTGGTTCCTCCATTACCCTGGTAAGCCCAGTTATTGTTTCCCCAGAAGACCCTGTACCAGATTCCCAATTATCCATCTCCCTGGCTGAGGGCCAGCACTCAGACATTCCTCTGGCATGGGTGCAGTTGGACCTAAGGACTGACCAGGGAGAGGTCGAGGTGGAGCTTGTGGACAGCCTCCCCACACCTGGTATTTTGGGGACCAACCAGGAAGTGATCGATGTGGGGATTGTGAACAGCCTCCCCATACCTGTCATTGTGGAGACTGACCAGAGCAAGGCTGATGTGGAGCTTATGGACACCGTCCCCACACCAGTTATTTCGGGAAAGGACCAGGGAGAGGTTGATGTGAGACTTGTGAACAGCCTCCCCACACCTGTCATTGTGGAGAGTAATCAGAGCAATGCTGATGTGGAGCTTATGGACACCGTCCCCACACCAGTTACTTTGGGGTCTGACAAGGAAGAGGTCCATATGGAGTTTATGGACAGCCTCCCCACACCTGTTGTTTCGGGGACTAGCCAGGAGGAAGTTGAAGTGGGGTTCATAGATGGCCCCACCAAGCCTGTTGTTTCGGATACCACTCAAAGGAAAGTGAAAGTGGGGCTTGTGAATTACCTGCTCACACCAGTCATTTTGAAGAATGACCTAGGACAAGGACTATCCAGTTAGTTTGAAGCAGCCATCACCCACCTCCAAGCCAAGCAGGATCCTGATGTGGATCTTTCTAACATCTTTTCCAGGGATTGTTTGCATTCTCGGTCTCCATCATCCACTTCTGAGCCAAGAACCGTGAGTAAGCCTAACCACACTGTGGCTATTGACTGGGGAGGGATTGATAGTGGGAGATTTGTGCAGGCCCAACTCATGGACCCCACATTAGTGCTTGTCCACAATATGGCTGCTCAACTTGGGGGAGGTAATCAGGGGGAGGTGTATAGATGTGAGCCTCTGTTGCTGACCTCACCATTAAAAAGGACAATGCCGTCAAGAGAAGAAGGATGATCGGAAGCCTATCATGTCTGGCTAATGTTAAGAAGGGGGAGGAATGTGACGACATGGACTCTCATGGGTTAAAGTTTCTTAAAATTCAGCCAGACAGCATGATAGATTGTTTATAGACTGGGGAGAAGTCCCTCATTGTTTTTACAAGACTCTTGTTGACTCAATGTAATTGTGTTGGCCACTGAAAGCCAGACGTATTGTTTTCCCAGACTACATGTATACCCTCAGTCTTTCTGTAGACATCATTTGGATGAACATTGTCCATGCAGCTTGAGATTCATCCAATGGGAGAGGCGCTCTTGTCCAACCAATCGATGAGGACGCAGAGTATCCAAGTGGAAGGCTGTGGCTATAAAAGGGATTTCTTTAAGCCACCAGTGGTTGTTGATGAATGCTGATGGATCCAGTCTAAGCTCTTCTGAGCTGACTAGAGGATCAGGATATCTTATGGCTTCAATCTAGGGACTCCGGTTCCGGTTGGAGACCATATCCACAGCCTAGGGATTTCGACTCCGGCTGCCAGGATTGTATCATCAAACCAAGGACTACTTAAGGAAGAAACCCAGGTTGGGACAATTTGGTCACCTGGCTACAGTCTTTGCAGACCTCACACAGCTTCCTAAATCTGGCGCTATTCCTTTCTCGGTGGGTGCCCGCCGAAAGCGGGGTGCTGCTGGATTGGAGTAAGTGGCCCTGGAACCTCTGAGGCAAGGACATTCTAAATCCCTGGTGAGCCAGCGGAAGGGTGAGACTCTGTTGCCTGTTACATTTGTGTGTTTTGCTGGTTATGTGTTATGTGCCGTTAATTGTTTGGGGATCCAATAAAGTCTAATTATTGTGGTTCCCTCACCCTGTGTTGTCTGAGTAGTGTTACGCCCACGGTTAAGGAGGCCGGCGTTCAGTTGGGATGAGCCCTGAGCCACGCTGTCTTTCTAAAGGCGGCGGGTTTTAGTGGACGAGAGCACCCACTGAGCCCCGTGTCTCCACACTGACTACGACCCCATTTTAGTGAATAATTCAACCACAACATGAACATATCACTGCACACATGACAACCATAGAGATGGTGGTGGTGGCTGTGGCACATAATTTAAATAAAAGGGAGGAAAGCATCCAGGGAAGGAATAGATAAAAAGACCCCACCCAAAAAGTCCCACCCCCTGCTAAATCATTGGCACATGGGCTTAGAATGGGTTCAATAGCTAGTGTCTATATATGGCCATATGTGTGGACCTTATTAATGACAGAATAATGGAAAGAAACACTGACTGTTATGATGAAAAAAAAATGGGAAAAAGCATAGATGCTGAAGCAATAGGAAATGAATTGTTTAAAAGGTTAAGAAACGTTGGTATAAAATGTGCAAAATTTGCATGAGACGCTCCCAGTACATGGATGACAAGACATACAGTATATGCTTGAATTAAAGCAATGCATGACTGCACTGCTGAGAGAAGATAAAGAACACCAGTAAGATTAAATTTACATTAAAAATCAAACATCTGTAAGGCAGGATACTGTATATTGTGTTAAACAGTACATAAATGAGATCCCAACTGCTACCAAATAAGTTCCTAGAGATCAAAACCTCAATGTGTAAGATACGTAGCTCAAAGAAGCATGAAAAACCCTGTGATACCTGTATAAAGAAAAATTTAATTACCACAAAGCATGTGCCACTGGTACCCCTGACATGTTTCACAGGATACTTTCTCAGAAAGGGTTGAGCAGGATGGTAAAGTGAAACATATATAAGGCATTGGGGCCTAATGAGGGACTGACCTGTAAGTGGGCAGCTGTATTAGTGCTCAAACCGGAATGTCACAAGACCGAAAGTCATGGTGTCAGCATCCCGTGGTTTCCCGACATGTCTACCGGTGATGCACCAACATTAGACGCGTTGTCCAGGAGATCGGGAATGCTGACACCTGGAGTGAGTACAAAGTGACAGAACTAAGGCTATGTGTCCACGTTGCTTTTTACCTGCTTTTTACCTGCTTTTTTGCTGCTTTTTCAACTGCAGCGTTTAATGGCAAAATAGATGTGTTCTGCTTTTCAAGCAAAGTCTATGGGAATTTGGGTTTCTTGTGCCTACTATGCAGTTCAAACTGCAGCGTTTTTCTGGCAGAAATTTGGACAAAAACTCAGCTTTGCAGTGCAAAACCCAAATGGCAAAAACAATTGACATGCAATTGTTTTTGCCATTTGCGTTTTGAACTGCAAAGCAGAGTTTTTGACCAAATTTCTGCCAGAAAAAGGCTGCAGTTTGAACTGCATAGTGGGCACAAGAAACCCAAATTCCCATAGACTTTGCTTGAAAAGCAGAACACATCTATTTTGGCCTTAAACGCTGCAGTTAAAAAAGCAGCAAAAAAGCAGGTAAAAAGCAGGTAAAAAGCAACGTGGACACATAGCCTAAGGTTATTTTCCACGCGGCATCTATTTTGTCAGTGCATCTTGAGTGCATCTAAAATGCATCAAAAACACACCGCAGCAAAAACGCATTAAAAACGCAATGCGTTTTTACAGCGTTTTTGACTCATTTTTACCGCGTTTTGCCCAATGCATTTTTTAAGGGAAATCTATTGACTAGAGGGATCAAAAACACAGTAAAAACTCAAAAAGAATTGACATGCTGCATCTTTGCTGCATCTTGAAAAATGCAACCAAGATGCAGCCAACAGAAGATGCCCAGTGAGCAGAGCAAAATAGAAATCTCATAGACTTTGCTGGGAGAAGGAAATGCATGTACGGTATTTTGGTGCATCTTTGTGACCTCAAAAATGCACCACAAACGCAGCAAAAAATGCCCTGTATGAACTTAGCCTAAAGGTTTAAATCAGATAAAGGCACTACTCAAAGTAGGCAACAATATCATGATAAGTATATAGTTCAGGCACGGTAAAGGGATAGAGCAGGAAAGCAGGAAAAAGAGGAGGTGAGAGAAGTATCTAGCAAGATTCTGGTCAAGTGGCAGGAAAAAAATCAATTAGTATTAGTGATGAATGAGTTCTAAATAGTGTTGAGCGAGTATGCTTGTCACTACTCGGTACTCGCACGAGTATCACTGTACTCGGGCTACTCGGCGGGGACCGAGTAATTTCGCGATACTCTTGCTGTACTCGTGGTCTTCATGTTGGCGCACTTTTTAGAGCCAGCCCTCATGCAGGGATTGGCTGGCAGACCACTGCAATGCCACAGCCATGTTACTTGTGGAATTGCAGTGATTGGCCGGCCCGCACAGCATGACCGTGCCTTTAGCCCGACACTTCCCCGCTCGGCTACGGCCCCTCCCGCACTCCACTCCGCGTGTATATATATATGCACGCTTACACACACACGCACGTTTTTTTTTATAATTTACAGTTTTATGGTTTCTACATGCTGCCGGGGGTCATTTCAGAATAATACTCGGGTCTCCCATAGGATAACATTGGGCTCGGTGCTCGGGCCGAGTACACGAGTATTTTGGGATGCTCGGCCCGAGCCTCGAGAACCCGAGCATTTTAGTACTCGCTCATCACTAGTTCTAAAATGTTTGAGTGCTTTTTACTTGAATCGAGAAGGTCGGATGCTCAGACAGGCTCAATCTGAGTAAGGAGTAGAGTTGAGCGTGGTTCGCGGTTCGAGGTTCTCCAGTTCGCGGCTCGAGTGATTTTGGGGGCTGTTCTAGATCGAACTAGAACTCGAGCTTTTTGCTAAAGCTCGATAGTTCTAGATATGTTCAAGAACGGTTCTAACAGCAAAAAGCAGGGCTTTTTACAGCTACAGTGTGCAGGAGCCATCGCTGGCAGCCTACCAGAAGCTGGTAACCAAGATAAACATCGGGTATCCAAGCAAAGCGCTTTGGTTAGTAACCCGATGTTTATCCTAGTTACGTGCAGGAAGCCCACACTTCCCCACTCAGCTCACTCCGCCCCCTCCTGCACGCGGCATGTACACACACACACACACACGTCCCCAGCCATGCATTCCACGACACTGATGTCCTCCTGGAGCTCTGCACACATGGTACCGCTCGGCTTACCTGCGGTGATGAAGTAACGACCTCAGCGCTGTCACTGTCCTCCATGGCCGCCGCTTGTCACATCACCTTCTCTCGCTTCCGACCCGAGACTGACTAGCGGTGACGTCACGGGCCTCTCGCGATACTTGGCTGTGAAGGCGGCGGTCATTGAACTCAGTGACAGGTGCTGTCAGCAGTGCAGGAGATCAGCGCAGGTAATGTATCTCGCTGACAGCAGCACTTGTCATCCCCTGCAGTGACCTGGGCTGACCCATTGATGTTAGCTCAGGTCACTGCACTGCTCTCCCAGCCAATGGGGAACATCCTGCTCTTCATTGACTGGGACAGTGTGGATCGTCATGGCAACCCCTTGGATTACACCAGACCTGGATTTGTTTTTCTTTCTAATAAATTGGTTAAAAAGGGAATGTATTGGGGAGTGTTTTTTCAAATAAAAATGTGTTTGTCGTCTATTTTTTTTTATTACTGACTGGGTTGGTGATGTCGGGTATCTGATAGACGCCTGACCTCACCAACCCCAGGGCTTGGTGCCAGGTGACATTACGCATCTGGTATTAACCCCATATATTACCCCGTTTGCCACCGCACCAGGGCACGGGATGAGCTGGGGCGAAGCACCAGGATTGGCGCATCTAATGGATGCGCCACTTCTGGGACGGCTGCGGCCTGCTATTTTTAGGCTGGGGAGAGTCCAATAACCATGGACCTCCCTAGTCTGAGAATATCAGACCCCAGCTGTCTGCTTTACCTTGGCTGGTGATCCAATTTTGGGGGGACCCCTACGTGTTTTTTTTTTTTTAATTATTTATTTAATTTAAAATAACAGCGTGGGGTGCCCTCAGTTTTGGATTACCAGCCAAGGTGAGGCTGCCAGCTGTGGTCTGCAGGCTGCAGCCGTCTGCTTTACCCTAGCTGGCTACAAAAACAGGGGGAACCCTACGTCATTTTTTTTTTCATTTTTTTGGCTAAATACAAAGCTAAGCACCCCTTAGTGCCACATGAAAGGCACCAAAGGGTGCAAAATTACAAAATGCAGGACAGTGGGACATTATGTGTCTTTCTGCCATTATAATGACAGAAAAGACTGATATGAAGTGTACAAGCACAGGAAAATCACCAGAGCGCCCTACGCTGTGAAAAGCAGTAGAAAATGGCACTGGAGTGAACATGTCACCGCCTCATGTAGGTTGAAGCTAAGGATCCTGGGTAAATTTATGTATTTTCCCTCCTTCAGTTTTTTTGCAGTACACAAAAAAAAACGGAAGGCACACGGATGACAAACAGATGACATACGGACCGTCTACGGAACGGAAACGGATGCCACACGGATGCACCCCTGAAAAAAACCGGACTGTTTTTTGCAGACCACAAAAATGGATCGGTCGTGTTAATGTAGCCGTATTCTGATCTGCCGTTTATAAACAGCAGGCAGAAATAAGTGAATAACGCCCCCCAGCGTCAGAAAATCTCCGGGGTTTCAGGGCTAGCTGAGACCCTGGAGATCATGATTCAGGACGTTTTTTTCAGTCCCCGCTCACGAGATCACAGGTATACACCGTATACCGATGATCACGTTACAGTAAATGACAGCGCCGGTAAAAAATTATTTATCTCCCATCTGGCAAGAACAAACATGATAAATCTCCTCCCCGGTCCCCCGGTGTTGCCAAAGTGCCCGCCCTGATGCCCTCCCAGAAATCCAAGATGGCCGCGCGCACAGCAGCGCGCCGGCCGCATTCACCCTACTCCTCTGATTTCTGTCGCATGTGCCATGACACATGCGACAGAAAACTCCTCCCCAGGCCCTGCCAGGTCACCCCCTATATCCCCACCGGTGTTCCCCGGTGTCCCACGGTACCTGTGCAGCGTTGATCCCCCCATGGCCCTCTCCTTCACAATAGACGCTGCCGCATGCACAGAGCGGCTGTCAGCTCAGCTTCCTGTGTTCAGACACAGTGAGTGGTGGTTATGCATCTGTAAGCTAAATGGGCGGCACGGTGGCTCAGTGGTTAGCACTACAGTCTTGCAGCGCTGAGGTCCTGGGTTCAATTTTCCCCAAGGGCACCATCTGCAAGGAGTTTGAATGTTCTCCCCGTGTTTGCGTGGGTTTCCTCCGGGTACTCCAGTTTCCTCCCACACTCCAAAGACATACAGCGCTATGGAATTAATAACTATATAAATGAATAAATTATTATTATTACTGCAATGCCCTGCTCATGAGGTAAGGAACATAATTGATCAGGAGAGCTATATACTACATTTCCAAATGGAGGGATTTGCTTTTATAGCTTCCCTGCTGAACGACTACCAAACATGAGAGTCTGTTATACGCCACAAGAAAACACATCTAAATAGCAAGCTCTGTTGTTAAGTATTCATTCAGCTGGATAACTGGACTTAAAGGGGTATTCCATCTCCAAGATCCTATCCCCAATATATAGTAGGTGGAATAGCAATAATATCAGCAAATACCAATATTTGGAAATGTAGAATAGTTCTCCTGATTAGGCATGCCCTTACCTCATGAGCAGGGCATTGCAGCTTTGGTAGCAACCATTACGACATGGACTCTGCTGCTGTAGACCCGGAAAGAGTGAGTGCAGATTCATTGCACCCACACTCCTCACATGAAGGGTCTGCACTCCTAGAAAATGGGAGATACGTTCCCTGAGTGTCTCCCCCCATATTCTAGATGGTCCAGAGTCGTCGTGGGACCCCTTTATTTTTTTTCTTACAATAAATTGGTGAAAGAGGAAATGTTTTGGGGACTGTTTTTTCAAATAAATTTCTTTTGTCGATTTTTTTTTTTTTAGTACTGACAGTTTATGATGTTGGGTATCTAATAGACGCCATGACATCACAAACTGCTGGGCTTGATCTCAGGTGACTTTACAGCTAGTGTCAACCCGATTTATTACCCCGTTTGCCACTGCACCAGGGCACGGGATGAGCTGGGGTGAAGCGCCAGGATTGGCGCATCTAGTGGATGCGCCACATCTGGGGTGCCTGCGGCCTACTATTTTTAGGCTGTGAAGGCCCAATAACTATGGACCTTCCCACCCTGAGAATACCAGACCACAGCTGTCCGCTTTACCTTGGCTGGTGATCCAATTTGGGGGGGACCCTACTTTTTTTGTGTAATTATTAATATTTATAAAATAATAATAAAAAATGCGCCTTGGGGGACCTCCACCTTGGATCCCCAACCACGGTAAAGCTGCCAGCTGTGGTTTTCAGGCTACAGCCGTCTGCTTTACCCTAGCTGACTATCAAAAATGGGGGGACCCAACGTCATTTTTTTTTTTAACTATTTTTTAAATAGAAAAAATTAATGGGCTTCCCTGTATTTTGATTGCCAACCAAGATAACGGCAGGCAGATGGGGGTGGCAACCCATAGCTGTCTGCTTTATCTGCGCTGAGAATCAAAAATACCGCGGAGCGCTACGTCATTTTTTTTAAAGATTTATTTTTACAGCACTGTGATGTCCAGCAATCAAAATACAGGGAAGCCCATTTTGTTTTTAGTTATTTAAATAAATAATTTAAAAAAATATATATGGGCTCCCGCTGCATTTTTTGTATTGGTAGCTAAGGGTAATCCAAGCAGCTACTGGCTGCTAACCCCCACTGCTTGGTGTTACCTTCTCTGGCAATGGAAAATCCAGGGAAGCATTTTTTATTTTTGTTGCCAAAAAACTACAAAAAAAGGACGTGAGCTTCGCCATATTTTTGTATGCTAGCCAGGTATAGCAGGCAGGTGCTGGAAGAGTTGGATACAGCGCCAGAAGATGGCGCTTCTATGAAAGTGCCATTTTCTGAGGCGGCTGCAGACTGCAATTCGCAGCAGTGGGGCCCAGAAAGCTCAGGCCAACCTGTGCTGCGGATTCCAATCCCCAGCTCCCTTGTTTACCTGGCTGGACACAAAAATGGGGCGAAGCCTACGTCATTTGTTTTCTAATTATTTCATGAAATTCATGAAATAATAAAAAAAGGGTTTCCCTTTATTTTTGGTTCCCAGCCGGGTACAAATAGGCAACTGGGGGTTGGGGGCAGCCGTACCTGCCTGCTGTACCTGGCTAGCATACAAAAATATGGTGAAGCCCACATAATTTTTTCAGGGGGCAAAAAACTTCTGCATACAGTCCTGGATGGAGTATGCTGAACCTTGTAGTTCTGCAGCTGCTGTCTGTCTGTATGGAGAAGAGCAGACAGCAGCTGCAGAACTACAAGGCTCAGCATACTCCATCCAGGACTGTATGCAGAAGTTTTTTGCCCACCAAAAAGATGACGTGGGCTTCGCCATATTTTTGTATGCTAGCCAGGTACAGCAGGCAGCCACGGGCTGCCTCCAACCCCCAGTTGCCTATTTATACCTGGCTGGGAACCAAAAATATAGGGAAGCCCGTTTTTTTTAATTATTTCACTTATTTCATGAAATAATTAAAAAACAAATGACGTGGGCTTTGCCCCATTTTTGTGTCCAGCCAGGTACAACTAGGCAGCTGGGGATTGGAATCCACAGCACAGGTTAGCCCGAGGTTTCTCGGCACCTCTGCTGCGAATTGCAGTCCGCAGCCGCCCCAGAAAATGGCGCTCTCATAGAACTCCTCCAACAGCCCTGGAGCCTGGTGGCTTGTTGGGTAATCATGAGTTAATACTGGCTTTGTTTTACTAGCCAGTATTAAGCCAGAGATTCTTAATGTCAGGCACGTTTGAGCCGGCCATTAAGAATCTCCAATAAAGGGTTAAAAAAACCACCACACAGAGAAAAAATACTTTAATAGAAATAAATACACAGACACATTAGAGACTCCATCTTTATTACCCCCTGTCAGCCCTCCACGATCCATGGTCTTCTGTCTTTCTCGTTCAACAAATGCAGCTCTGCTCCATCACTGCTGCATGGGAGAAGACGCTGCTTCCCGTGCAGCCTTCACTCCGTGAAGGCTGCACGGGAAGCAGCGTGCAGCCTTCACTCTGTGAGAGATCAGTGCTGCTGGCGGTGACAGACGCGTTACCATAGCAACAGGGCTCCGATCATGTCATTCCCGGAGCAGCCTTTAGCGGTGACGTCACCGCTAACTGCGTTGCTATGACAACGGTGATCTCCGTTAATGACCGGCTGTGTCAGCCGGTCCCTAACGGAACGGGGAGTCGATCGTGTGCTAGAGCATGTCGCCGGTACACGGTGATACACAAATGTGCACCGTGTACCGGAGAGTGCAATGACAGGTCCTACATGACGCGTCATAGTCATGTGACCAGTCTGTGGCCAATGAGATAATAGCCACGTGACTGGTCACATGGCTATTTTGACGTCACGATAGGTCCTGCATCACTGCTGGCAGTGCTGGTCACCGGGAGGATTCAGCGATCATCGGATGGAATAGCGGCAGGAGACAGAGTGCAGGAGGGATCGCGGGGACCGGTAAGTGTTATGGCAATGTTTATTAACTGTATGTGTACATATATAATGCGTTTTTATGTGTTTGTGATTGCCTCCCATTATATCCTATTGGTTCGAGTTCGGTTCGCCGAACTGAACTCGAACGAGACCTCCGTTCGACGAACCGAACTCGAGCCGAACCACGGCCAGTTCGCTCATCTCTAGTAAGGAGCATAATAAAAGTCAATTAGAAACTTGAGGATTTTTCCTGTAAACCCTAATAGGAGCTCTGGGAGGGCTTAAAAATTGCTGAAATGGATGGAAATACTGCTGAAATGGAATAGGAACAGTATGCAGAAGACACATTGCTGACTCCTAGGTTGCTGCTGGGAACAATGTTGTTGGCGTATTTTGCCATTTTTATGGCGTGACAATTAAATATACAAAAGTGAAGCTGAAATTTTACTTGAAAAAAATGTTAAGAAAAATTCCTGGTTTATGACTTCTATATAAGGCAAAATAAAAAAAGAGAAAAAAAACATCTCTTCCACTCTTTAGGCTATGTTCACGTAGTGTTTTTTGTGTGATTTTGCACTGTCATTGCTTTGCTTATATAATTAATTTTGTCCTGGCATAAACAAAATAATTACCCTATGAAAGAGCATATTTTTTATTGTTTTGCAATCAGAAGTTAAACAATCTTTTTGAACCCACCAGCACAGTCAACATCCCAACAACACGGGTGAAGTGACACAGTGACATCCTCACCACCTGCAGCGGGACTCTGATGTCCTGTCAATCTGTTGGCCACAAGTCTCAAGTGACCTGCAGAAGAAAATGCATCAGACCATGACTCCCTGCTCACCTGCAGGGCTTACCTGTATCAGCATGCGGTGCACCCAATACATTTCAAAGTTTCAATTGCTCCCTGAGGGCCCCAAAATTTGATTGGTCCTGGGAGGACATTTCTTTGTGCCACCACTGCACTACTGTTGAGATCTCTTTGGAGGAAGAAGACTTGGCAATAGCCCAGTTTGCCCCTCTCAACCCTAAAGCCACCCCTGCAGGTATGCAATCATTAATGAGCAATGGAAGGAGATATACAGCTCATTACAATACATAGAAGCATTTATACAGAAAGACAGATGTGATTTACCCTATATGTATGCTACATCTCTAGTTAAGAAAGTGCCCTAAATTTGAAGTTAATAAAGTGATCTACTGCATGAGATATTCAACTGCCCACAGATGTGGAGCTCCAAGCTACCGGACCACAGGGGACACTCTAAAACTTAGTGCCAGAAGGCAGGTTACAGACGAGCCTCCTTGAGAGGCAGCGGCAGCCAGAGACTTGGTTTACCCGGTTGTCAGTGTCTGTTTATTTGCTGAGTGAGTACCTGAGGGATTTTCCCCCTTCACGGCACTGAGTATCACCATCCAGAGTCCCGAGGCCTACCCCTACCCATGGAGGGCAACGACACCTTGCTGCCCCACTCCATCACCCTGGGTACTCCCAACGGCAGCAGTGGTACTCCCAATTACTGCACACCACGGGTGGCATCACGAACTATAATTCCCCTGTAAATATCCCCCCTTTTACTTTAGAGTGTGGCCACTAAGCCCCTGGGTCCGGAGACCCTTGAGCCACAAACGTACACTATCCTGGATCCGAGCGGTTTGATCCGCTGCTGGGGCGGCACACTTACAAGCTGTTTGCTATACAGCTTGTGAACACTGCTCTGATGGTGGACCAGAGTGCTGTGAAGAGACAGATTTAAGGCTTTTGGGCTCCTCTGATGCTGCCTCTTGGCGGAGTATTGCAAAAGTGCACAGTTTAGACCTGTTGTGCGACCATTCTGCTCATCTGAACTGTCAATTTTTGGAAACATTACAGTAAGCTGGCAAAAGGAGGAGTGTGCTCATGAAGAAAGAAGATTAATATAAACTTTTAAAACTATGTACCCTGGCAATTCACCTGGTTGTCTGAACTAATGCAAACAAAAGAATACAAGAGAATTCTGTAGTCGATAAGATATCTGCACACAGTGACTATATGAAACTTTACCACGATATAGAATATAACAGTTATGGGGTTAATTTGTAGGTTAATAAGTGTTCTGACGCCATGCGACAACTACACTGAGTCCCACTACTAAAAAGAAATTAACTTCATTATTCCCTGCAGCTTTTGGCTTTCAGTCATGGAGGTGCATCCGGCGCAGTTTAAGTCAGTGCTCTGTGCATATTGAGTACAGCTGTAACCTCGCCCCGGAATTGATGTACAGTCGGCTTTGCACTGATGAAACGCTGAGTCGGCTGTCAGTCTGTGCCAGGAGTGTGGTTATAGCCATCTTTCACAATATAATGAGCTGTGACTAAAGCTGTATTGGTCGCTTGGCATCAGAATGCTATTTACTACAGATTAACCCCATATCTTCACAGTAAAAGCTTTTTTTACATGACAAATTCCCTTTAATGACATAGATGCATCATACTTCTTTGAGCTGATTCATTAATGCTGGCATGCAAAATACAATTCTTAATACATACTACCGCTACATCTAGTAATTTTACCTACAGAGATCATTAAAGTAGAGTTCTTCAAGGCCCCTTCTTCATAAACGCTGGGTTAATAACAAGACATAAAGTAGAGGTTTCATAAAAAAATTGAAACAATAAATAATTATGGCATGTCCATTTCATAAACCAGAAACATACTGCAATACAGTGGCCTTTGGAAGTACTACATAGGAAGACACACAGTGTCATACCTACAGAGAATCTATGTCTTAGTGTACAGCTTTGCCGTAAAATAAATTTTAGAGAATATAGTTAATGTTAGCAATTCTTGTACGTGCAGCCAACCAAAATATTAAAGCATAAGAATAAAAAAAGGAATACGATTGACATGCTTGAAGAAGAGGAAAACTGAACAGAGAAGAATTGTGATTGAAAACCAAATATATTTCTCTTTCTGATAACAATGATTATGTCTCACACAGCTCAGTCACCACCACATTTTTAAAATACAGATTTCAAGGCTCAGAGCCTATAATCTTCTCAAATGCAACACAAACAAATTATATGTTGTGTGTTGTTTATTGCTAGAGTACTTTCTGGATAATAGAATTTCTCCTCTAATTCAGAACTTTACCAACAATATATGACAAATGCCTTTTTTTATGGACGCCAGCATAAAAATAAGTCATGTCAATTATCATTTCTTATTAATCCAGAGGGAAAGAAAAGCGGAACTCTGTCAGAGCAAAGTTTGAGTATGTTACAGAGGTCATAATAGAAAAATATTCTAAGTTAGAAAAATAGTATGTCATGGACTTTCATCGGTTGCAGGTTTTGATGATTAGTTCTGAGTCTGAGTCTCACTTTGTTTTGTGGGACTCAGCTTATTAAATGGATTCTAGTGTTGAGCGATTATGCTTGTCACTACTCGGTACTCGCACGAGTATCACTGTACTCGAGCTACTCGGCGGGGACCGAGTAATCTCGCGATACTCGTGCTGTACTCGTGGTCTTCATCCCAGCATGTTGGCGCTCTTTTGAGAGCCAGCCCTCATGCAGGGATTGGCTGGCAGACCACTGCAATGCCACAGCCCTGTTAGTTGTGGAATTGCAGTGATTGGCCGGCCTGCACAGCGTGATCGAGCCTTTATACCGGCGGGCGCGCTGTGCTCTGCACACAGCCATCCAGACAGTCAGTGCAGGGAGAGTGTTTCTGCATCAGGGAAAGGTTTGCGGCCCTTTATAGTTATTTCCGTAGCAGGGCTGCAAACAGTGTGACCAGAAGTCCTTCTCAGGACTATTGTAGTTGTATACAGGCAGGCAGGATATAGCCAGGTCGGAGTACAGGAGCAGAGTCCTTCTCAGGACTATTGTTGCTGTATACAGGCAGGGCAGGCAGGGTATAGCCAGGTCGGAATACAGGCTAGTGACCAGAAGAGTCCTTCTCAGGACTATTGTAGCTGTATACAGGCAGGCAGGCAGGGTATATAGCCATTCCTAGTGGTGACCGTATACCAGCCTTCATCATATCTGGGGCTGGTGTACACAGTCTAAAACAGTCCTGATAGTGTCAAACTTCTCAGTAATTGTCGCTCCTAAAAATCTGTTAGGTTCTTAGTGCGTCCGTGCTTGCATTTAAAAACCGCACGTGTGTGCCTGTCAGTGGCAGCGTACAGGTGCATGTTTTGCACAAACTAGTATATAACGCACAAGTCTAGTGAATAATGCACGTCAGTCAGCAGTGTCTGATAGTGTCAAACTTCTCAGTAATTGTCGCTCCTAAAAACCTGTTAGGTTCTTAGTGCGTCCGTGCTTGCATTTAAAAACCGCACGTGTGTGCCTGTCAGTGGCAGCGTACAGGTGCATGTTTTGCACAAACTAGTATATAACGCACAAGTCTAGTGAATAATACATGTCAGTCAGCAGTGTCTGATAGTGTCAAACTTCTCAGTAATTGTCGCTCCTAAAAACCTGTTAGGTTCTTAGTGCGTCCGTGCTTGCATTTAAAAAACGCACGTGTGTGCCTGTCGGTGGCAGCGTACAGGTGCATGTTTTGCACAAACTAGTATATAACGCACAAGTTTAGTGAATAATACACGTCAGTCAGCAGTGTCTGATAGTGTCAAACTTCTCAGTAATTGTCGCTCCTAAAAACCTGTTAGGTTCTTATTGCGTCCGTGCTTGCATTTAAAAACCGCACGTGTGTGGCAGTCGGTGGCAGCGTCAGGCTCCACATTGTCCCTGGATAGAGACATGCATGATGGCCTGTAAACCTGAAGTGCCCATTGTAAGGAAGTGGGTCTATTGTAGTATAGCCCTTAGGCAGGGCAGCCAAAAATTTGGAGGCTCCATGTTGCCCCTGGATAGAGATGTGCATGAGGGCCTCAAAACATTGTTCCCATTGCAAAGGAGCGGGTCTCCTGTCATTGTAATGTCCATTCTGAAAGAATGGTCGAAAAAATTTACCACTGGGGGTATACCTGAAACAACGGCCTAACTATTGTAACGGTCATGATGGTGGCGCATGAGGAGAGGGAGGAGCAGTTCAGCGATTAGCCAAAGTCCAGAAGTGTGTTACCATGGGTGAGTGGAGGTACATGGCAAATTCCCGTTACAAACTTTAAATTCCGCTGTCATTTGCTGGTGGTGTGGTGAAGTCTGGCCCAATCCAACCCTTGTTCATCTTGATCAGAGTCAGCCTGTCAGCATTTTCAGTTGACAGGCGGGTGCGTTTATCTGTAATGATTCCACCTGCGGCACTAAAAACATGCTCTGACAAAACGCTAGCGGCAGGGCAGGCCAGGACTTCCAAGGCGTAGAGAGCCAATTCATGCCACGTGTCCAGCTTGGATACCCATTAATTGTAAGGCACAGAGGAATGTTGGAGTACAGTTGTTCGATCTGCAAGGTACTCCTTGAGCATCTGGGCAAACTTAGGATTTCTTGTGGCACTACCCCGCACCTCAGGGGCTGTGGTATGTGAGGGGCTGAGAAAACTGTCCCACATCTTAAAGACTGTTCCCTACCTCTGGCGGATTGGACTTGTGCCCCTCTCGGCTGTACGCCTTGGTTGTCCCCTGATTCCTGACCTATGCCGCTAGCGTTTTGTGAGGGGAATGCTTTGCCTACTTCCGTGACTATGGCCTTCTGGAACTGCTGCATTTTGCCTGACCTCTCCGCCTCGGGAATAAGAGACATAAAGTTCTCCTTTTAGCGTGGGTCTAACAGTGTTACCAACCAGTAATGATTGTCGGCCAAGATGTTCTTAACGCGAGGGTCACGAGACAGGCAGCTTACCATAAAGTCAGCCATGTGCGCCAGACTGGTGAAACCCTGACTGAGGTAGGGCCTGCAAACCTTGGTGTGGGAAGTACGTGTTCCGTCCCTCGCTTAGACTGGGTCCCAGCTTCCACAATATTAACCCAGTGTGCCATCAACGAGATGTAGCGGCCTTGCCCACAAGCACTTGTCCATGTGTCTGTGGTTAGGTGGACTTTGGCTGAAACAGCATTGTTCAGGGCACGTGTGATGTTTTGTGACACGTGGTTATGCAATGCGGGGATGGCACACCGGGAGAAATAGTGGCGGCAGGGGACCGAGTAACGTGGGACAGCTGCCGCCATCAGGTCGCGGAATGCTTCTTTCTCCACCAGCCTAAAAGGCAACATTTCCAGCGCAAGCAGTCGCGAAATGTTAGCATTTAGAAGTGTGGCATGTGGGGCATTGGCAGTGTATTTGCGCCTGCGTTCAAAGGTTTGCTGAATGGATAACTGAACGCTGCGCTGGGACAAGGACGTGCTTGATGATGGTGTTATTTTTGCGTGGGCAACTGCAGGTCCAGGGCCGGAGGAGGCTTGTTCGCGGGCAGCATGGACAGGGGATTGGCTCACATGCACAACAAGCGAAGACGTAGCAGTGACATCAGCAAGCACTGCTCCTCGACTCTGTTGTACATCCCACAAAGTCGGGTGCTTGGCTGACATGTGCCTGATCATGCTGGTGGTGGTCAGGCTGCTAGTTTTGGTACCCCTGCTGATGCTGGCATGGCATGTGTTGCAAATGGCCTTTTTAGAATCATCTGGAGCCAACTTAAAAAACTGCCAGACTCGGGAAGACCTAACATTTGTACAGACACCTTGTGTCGTGTTGTTGCTCCGGGGAACGGTTGCCTGACTTCTGCCTGGGGCCACCACCCTGCTTCCTACTGCCTGTTGGGATGCTACGCCTCCCTCCCCCTGTGCACTGCTGTCCTCGCTCTGCATATCCTCCTGCCATGTTGGGTCAGTTACTGGATCATCCACCACGTCGTCTTCCTCTTCCGCACCCAGCTCCTCCTCCTGACTTCCTGACAATTGTGTCTCATCATCGTCCACCCCTTGTTGAGACACGTTGCCAACTTCGTGAGAACGTGGCTGCTCAAATATTTGGGCATCTGTACATACAATCTCGTCATGACCCACTTCAACAGGAGCTGGCGAGAGGCCAGAATGTGTGAATGGAAACGTGAACAGCTCTTCTGAGTGTCCAAGTAGGGGATCAGTAATGTCCGTGGACGTGTACTCGGCCTGGTGGTAGGAAGGAGGATCAGGTTCTGAAATGTGCGGTGCAGTATCACGGCTACTGACATTTGACCGTGTGGAAGACAGAGTGTTTGTGGTGGTGCCAATCTGACTGGAAGCATTATCCGCTATCCAACTAACAACCTGTTGACTGTCTTGGTTCAAGAGCGGTGTTCTGCTGCGGTCCCCAAGAATTTGGGACAGGATGTGCGAGCCAGTAGATGTGGCTCTTTGTTGTGGCGAAATTAGAGCTTGCACACAACCTCGGTCTCTGCCTGCACCACCATCACGTCCACTTCCTTGTTCGTTGCCAACGCCCTTGCGCATTTTGCAATGCTGTGCTGATGTGTATTCACTAGACTTGTGCGTTATATCCAAGTTTGTGCAAAACACACACAAGTGCACCTGAACGCTGCCACCAACAGGCACACACGTGCGGTTTTAAATGCAAGCACGGACGCACTAAGAACCTAACAGGTCTCTATCCAGGGACAATGTGGAGCCTCCAAATTTTTGGCTGCCCTGCCTAAGGGCTATACTACAATAGACCCACTTCCTTACAATGGGCACTTCAGGTTTACAGGCCCTCATGCACGTCTCTATCCAGGGACAACGTGGAGCCTCCCAATTTTTGGCTGCCCTGCCTAAGGGCTATACTACAATAGACCCACTTCCTTACAATGGGCACTTCAGGTTTACAGGCCCTCATGCACATCTGTATGCAGGGGCATTGGTGAACCTCACAATTTTGGACTACCCTGCCAAAGGGCTATACTACAATAGACCCACTTCCTTACAATGGGCACTTCAGGTTTACAGCCCATCATGCACGTCTCTATCCAGGGACAATGTGGAGCCTCCCAATTTTTGGCTGCCCTGCCAAAGGGCTATACTACAATAGACCCACTTCCTTACAATGGACACTTCAGGTTTACAGGCCCTCATGCACGTCTGTATGCAGGGGCATTGGTGAACGTCACAATTTTAAACTGCCCAGCCAAAGGGCTATACTACAATAGACCCATTTCCTTACAATGGGCACTTCAGGTTTACAGGCCATCATGCACGTCTGTATGCAGGGACATTGGTGAACCTCACAATTTTGGACTGCCCTGCCAAAGGGCTATACTACAATAGACCCACTTCCTTATAATAGGCACTTCAGGTTTACAGGCTATCATGCACTTCTCTATCCAGGGACAATGTGGAGCCTCCCAATTTTTGGCTGCCCTGCCAAAGGGCTATACTACAATAGACCTACTTCCTTACAATGGGCACTTCAGGTTTACAGGCCCTCATGCACGTCTCTATCCAGGGACAATGTGGAGCCTCCCAATTTTTGGCTGCCCTGCCAAAGGGCTATACTACAATAGACCCACTTCCTTACAATGGGCACTTCAGGTTTACAGGCCCTCATGCACGTCTCTATCCAGGGACAACGTGGAGCCTCCCAATTTTTGGCTGCCCTGCCAAAGGGCTATACTACAATAGACCCCCTTCCTTACAATGGGCACTTCAGGTTTACAGGCCATCATGCACGTCTCTATCCAGGGACAATGTGGAGCCTCCCAATTTTTGGCTGCCCTGCCAAAGGGCTATACTACAATAGACCCACTTCCTTACAATGGACACTTCAGGTTTACAGGCCATCATGCACGTCTTTATCCAGGGACAATGTGGAACCTCCCAATTTTTGGCTGCCCTGCCAAAGGGCTATACTACAATAGACCCACTTCCTTACAATGGGCACTTCAGGTTTACAGGCCCTCATGCACGTCTCTATCCAGGGACAACGTGGAGCCTCCCAATTTTTGGCTGCCCTGCCAAAGGGCTATACTACAATAGACCCCCTTCCTTACAATGGGCACTTCAGGTTTACAGGCCATCATGCACGTTTCTATCCAGGGACAATGTGGAGCCTCCCAATTTTTGGCTGCCCTGCCAAAGGGCTATACTACAATAGACCCACTTCCTTACAATAGGCACTTCAGGTTTACAGGCCCTCATGCACGTCTCTATCCAGGGACAATGTGGAGCCTCCCAATTTTTGGCTGCCCTGCCAAAGGGCTATACTACAATAGACCCACTTCCTTACAATGGGCACTTCAGGTTTACAGGCCCTCATGCACGTCTCTATCCAGGGACAACGTGGAGCCTCCCAATTTTTGGCTGCCCTGCCAAAGGGCTATACTACAATAGACCCCCTTCCTTACAATGGGCACTTCAGGTTTACAGGCCACCATGCACGTCTCTATCCAGGGACAGTGTGGAGCCTCCCAATTTTTGGCTGCCCTGCCAAAGGGCTATACTACAATAGACCCACTTCCTTACAATGGACACTTCAGGTTTACAGGCCATCATGCACGTCTCTATCCAGGGACAATGTGGAACCTCCCAATTTTTGGCTGCCCTGCCAAAGGGCTATACTACAATAGACCCACTTCCTTACAATGGGCACTTCAGGTTTACAGGCCCTCATGCACGTCTCTATCCAGGGACAATGTGGAGCCTCCCAATTTTTGGCTGCCCTGCCAAAGGGCTATACTACAATAGACCCACTTCCTTACAATGGGCACTTCAGGTTTACAGGCCCTCATGCACGTCTCTATCCAGGGACAACGTGGAGCCTCCCAATTTTTGGCTGCCCTGCCAAAGGGCTATACTACAATAGACCCCCTTCCTTACAATGGGCACTTCAGGTTTACAGGCCATCATGCACGTTTCTATCCAGGGACAATGTGGAGCCTCCCAATTTTTGGCTGCCCTGCCAAAGGGCTATACTACAATAGACCCACTTCCTTACAATAGGCACTTCAGGTTTACAGGCCCTCATGCACGTCTCTATCCAGGGACAATGTGGAGCCTCCCAATTTTTGGCTGCCCTGCCAAAGGGCTATGCTACAATAGACCCACTTCCTTACAATGGGCACTTCAGGTTTACAGGCCCTCATGCACGTCTCTATCCAGGGACAACGTGGAGCCTCCCAATTTTTGGCTGCCCTGCCAAAGGACTATACTACAATAGACCCCCTTCCTTACAATGGGCACTTCAGGTTTACAGGCCATCATGCACGTCTCTATCCAGGGACAGTGTGGAGCCTCCCAAATTTTGGCTGCCCTGCCAAAGGGCTATACTACAATAGACCCACTTCCTTACAATGGGCACTTCAGGTTTACAGGCCCTCATGCACGTCTCTATCCAAGGACAATGTGGAGCCTCCCAATTTTTGGCTGCCCTGCCAAAGGGCTATACTACAATTGACCCACTTCCTTACAATGGGCACTTCAGGTTTACAGGCCATCATGCACGTCTGTATGCAGGGGCATTAGTGAACCTCACAATTTTGGACTTCCCTGGCAAAGGAAAATACTACATTTACTCACTTCCTCAAAATGGGCACATTAGACTCAAGAGGCCTTCATGTACGTCTCTTCTCAGGGACATTGGAGTGCCACACAATGTTTTCACGTAAAATCTTTCATGTAATCTCAAAAAGTAACATACACCAGCTCTATCTCACTATTAGGTATGTGCCCTTAACATTTCCGCCATGAAAATTCATTTTGGTGTCATTTTGGAAGGTTTTCTGGCGAGTCTGTAAAAATGGCATAAAACTCGGATAAAATTGTTCACAGCTGTGACTTTTGAGTGATAAATGCTTCAAGGGGTCTTCCCCATGCTGTTGCCATGTCATTTGAGCACTTTTCTGAGACTTTTGTGACATTTTTAGGGTTTCTACATGCTGCCGGGGGGCCATTTGATAAAAATACTCGGGTCTCCCATAGGATAACATTGGGCTCAGTGCTCGGGCCGAGTACACGAGTATCTTGGGATGCTCGGCCCGAGCCTCGAGCACCCGAGCTTTTTAGTACTCGCTCATCACTAATGGATTCCCTTTCCTTTGGGGAGGAGAGGGTAAATGCCAGATTTCCTTCCAACAGCTTCTGACTTCTGGTCATGTGTTTCAAGGTTTGGACCACACAAAGGTCCTATATATACCCTCATCTTCACTAGAGAGTGATGGTTATTTCCTATCATTTGGAAGCTGAGCCAAGAGGTGGAAGGAGCTGTTGTTACTCTACCTCAGTTGTGCTTTTGGCTTCAACATTGGTATTTGCTGTAAAATTTTCAGGTGTGTTTGTTTAGGTTTGGAAATTACACAGTAGACTGGTTATTCCCCCTTTTTATGTTCTTTCCCTTTGTGAACTTTTAGGGTCTCATTTGTGTGTGGTTGATGTGTGTACGAGTTATCTTAGTTGTTACCCCGGTTTGTTTATTTTTGTTGGTGGGGTGCAGTCTCCTGTTCATTCCCAATACCCCCGGATGGTGGGTTGTGGAAGGGGGGTCATAACATCAGGGAAAGGGACAGGAGATAGGGCCTAGGTTGCAGCCTCGGACCTCCCTACCATTAAGAGTAACTCCAGAAATTAGCGTGAGCGCAGGGGCTCTAGCCTTAGAGCCAGTATAGGCTTCACTGGGTTCACCTAAGACACCCGTGACATAGTAGCAAGAAATGATGGGAATAGAGCTAGTCGAAATAAATTATATAGATGACAGACTGAATATTGTTAGAAATCATAATAGGTACCACTGGGGGGTCTGATTGTCAGAACCCCCACTATAGCACAGCTATAGTGTGGGAAAGATTGTATGAAAAGTCATATCTGTATACTGTTCCATATAAGATATAACATTTAGTGCTAAATATACTTGAATAAGTGAATAACACTTAACTACTGTTATTTATTCATAATTTAGATTCATCAGAAGGTTTACAGCATAAATCAATATTGAAATCATTAAATTCTACATACAGTTAGGTCCAGAAATATTTGGACAGTGACACAATTTTCGCGAGTTGGGCTCTGCATGCCACCACATTGGATTTGAAATGAAATCTCTACAACAGAATTCAAGTGCAGATTGTAACGTTTAATTTGAAGGTTTGAACAAAAATATCTGATAGAAATTGTAGGAATTGTACACATTTCTTTACAAACACTCCACATTTTAGGAGGTCAAAAGTAATTGGACAAATAAACCAAACCCAAACAAAATATTTTTATTTTCAATATTTTGTTGCGAATCCTTTGGAGGCAATCACTGCCTTAAGTCTGGAACCCATGGACATCACCAAACGCTGGGTTTCCTCCTTCTTAATGCTTTGCCAGGCCTTTACAGCCGCAGCCTTCAGGTCTTGCTTGTTTGTGGGTCTTTCCGTCTTAAGTCTGGATTTGAGCAAGTGAAATGCATGCTCAATTGGGTTAAGATCTGGTGATTGACTTGGCCATTGCAGAATGTTCCACTTTTTTGCACTCATGAACTCCTGGGTAGCTTTGGCTGTATGCTTGGGGTCATTGTCCATCTGTACTATGAAGCGCCGTCCGATCAACTTTGCGGCATTTGGCTGAATCTGGGCTGAAAGTATATCCCGGTACACTTCAGAATTCATCCGGCTACTCTTGTCTGCTGTTATGTCATCAATAAACACAAGTGACCCAGTGCCATTGAAAGCCATGCATGCCCATGCCATCACGTTGCCTCCACCATGTTTTACAGAGGATGTGGTGTGCCTTGGATCATGTGCCGTTCCCTTTCTTCTCCAAACTTTTTTCTTCCCATCATTCTGGTACAGGTTAATCTTTGTCTCATCTGTCCATAGAATACTTTTCCAGAACTGAGCTGGCTTCATGAGGTGTTTTTCAGCAAATTAAACTCTGGCCTGTCTATTTTTGGAATTGATGAATGGTTTGCATCTAGATGTGAACCCTTTGTATTTACTTTCATGGAGTCTTCTCTTTACTGTTGACTTAGAGACAGATACACCTACTTCACTGAGAGTGTTCTGGACTTCAGTTGATGTTGTGAACGGGTTCTTCTTCACCAAAGAAAGTATGCGGCGATCATCCACCACTGTTGTCATCCGTGGACGCCCAGGCCTTTTTGAGTTCCCAAGCTCACCAGTCAATTCCTTTTTTCTCAGAATGTACCTGACTGTTGATTTTGCTACTCCAAGCATGTCTGCTATCTCTCTGATGGATTGTTTCTTTTTTTTCAGCCTCAGGATGTTCTGCTTCACCTCAATTGAGAGTTCCTTAGACCGCATGTTGTCTGGTCACAGCAACAGCTTCCAAATGCAAAACCACACACCTGTAATCAACCCCAGACCTTTTAACTACTTCATTGATTACAAGTTAATGAGGGAGACGCCTTCAGAGTTATTTGCAGCCCTTAGAAGTCCCTTGTCCAATTACTTTTGGTCCCTTGAAAAAGAGGAGGCTATGCATTACAGAGCTATGATTCCTAAACCCTTTCTCAGATTTGGATGTGAAAACTCTCATATTACAGCTGGGAGTGTGCACTTTCAGCCCATATTATATATATAATTGTATTTCTGAACATGTTTTTGTAAACAGCTAAAATAACAAAACTTGTGTCACTGTCCAAATATTTCTGGACCTAACTGTATGCCTTTCTAAATGGGCAGTTAGCCTGTTTCATTAACACATTAAATTAATGTTTATAGTTTAGAACCATGTCTTTTTCATGTTACACACTTTTATTAATATCTTAAAAGGGTTGTGCAGATACCGAAAATATAAAAAAAACTATGGAAATGCTATAAAATAATTTAAAGTAGTAGTCTACCAATTTCCTGGTGTTCCTGTTCCAAAGACTACTGGGTCTTCTACCAATCTTTGTACTTCCTGTGCTGTACAGACTTATAACCACAGCAGTCTATTGCTGGCTATATTATTATTGACTTTTTTAATTAGTGATCAGTAATTGGCTGTATCAATCACATTTCTGGCCTAAGACGGAGATGCAAAGAGTGAGGAACTGATAGGTGAGGGAACAAAAGTGTGGAAGACAGTAAGGTAAGAGAAAGGCTGGGTTTAGATTATGACCATTAAAAAAACTGCCAATTTGTTACTTACAAGGTGATAAGCAGTCAATTAATGGCCTTTTATTTAGAAAGGAATACAAAAATTCTATGTGGACACAAGGAAAACTTTTAAAGATGATCAAATTGACCTTCTATGTGTCAGGTTCGGTGCAAGGAGGTGGATCCACAGGACCGCTCACCGGACTCCCCCACGTAGACCACAAGGAGCGATCTCCTATACAGCGGCTGTCTGGCAATCACCCCAGAAGGCCTAAATGCACAGAAGCCGGGACACGGGAGCATTGCGGGATAGCGTCCGAAGATGTCCATACAGGATATGGAGGCTTGTCCAAGGGTAGACGTGGACTGAGAAGAACCGGGTAAAGGTGCTGACTGGAGATGGCAAATGGAATCCGGGGCCAGCGAGGGTGCAGTCAGGCGATATGAGGCAGAGTCCAGGATTGGTGACGAGTACAGGCTGGAGGAAGATGACGGGATCCACAACAGTCTGACACCAGGGATTCTCCTGGAAAGCCGGAGGACCGGATACGCACAGGCAGCAGTCGGGATCTGCGGGCAGAGACAGGGTTAATCCTGGGCAAAAAACACAGGGGACCTGAACACTAGCACAAGAGACACGTTTACTGGTACACGTTGAACAGGCACCACCCACATGGAAAAGGACATCTTATATACCCTGTACCTGTATTCAGCTATTTCCTGTTTCAGAGATGCTGGCCCTTTAAGAGAAGGGGAGAGAGTGCGCATGTGCGAGACTCGAGACCCGGGAGCCGGAGAACAGTGCAGGACGCAGGGGAGATGAGGCAGGAGAGCTAGAAGCAGAGTCCCGGGACACAGCGAGGCGCCGGGACCGCCGAGCAGGACATGCAGGGGAAGCTGAGGGAGGAGAGCAGGAGCAGCGGCCGTGGTCGGGGTGCACGGGGACCTGGCCAGTAAGTGATGAGCGGCGCCGAGATAAGTGGCGTGGTGACGAGCGGCGCCGCAGCCTCGGGAGCACGACAGTACCCCCCTCACCCCCCACCCCGCAACCGGGACAAGAATCAGCGAAGGAGAAGAGGAGCATCAATGTTCTCCCGGGGTTCCCAAGACCGTTCCTCAGAGCCAAACCCTTTCCAATCAACTAGGAAGAACGGCCTACCTCTCACCCTTTTCATGGCCAAGATATCTCTTACCTCGAACACGTCATCAGAGACAAGAGGAGGAGGAGAATCATCGGTATCCGAGAAGTAAGGACTGAGGACCACCGGCTTGAGCAAGGATACGTGGAAGCAGTTAGGGATGCGCATCATGGATGGAAGCGGCAGTTTGTAACAGACCTCGTTGATCCGCTTGATGACCTGGAATGGACCAATGTATCTCGGGCCCAACTTGAACGACGGAATCTTCAGCCAAACGTACTTGGAGGACAGCCACACTTTGTCCCCAGGAGAAAAGTGAGGTGGATCGAGGCGTCTTTTGTCAGAATATTTCTTTATCCGAGCGGAACACGTTCCAGAGATGTCTCGACAGCAGTCCATATGTTGGAGAAGTCCCTGGACAGGGCATCTGCAGCGGGAACACCAGGGGTAGAGGGTACCCATAGCGGAACGGAAGGCTGGAGACCGTAGACTACATAGAAGGGAGAGCTGGAGGAGGACTCACTGACGTGATGGTTGTAGGAAAACTCAGCCCAAGGGAGTAGCGTGGACCAGTTGTCATGATGGGCGTTGACGAAGTGTCGAAGAAAGGAGGTCAGTTCCTGGTTTACCCGTTCGACTTGGCCATTTGACTGGGGATGGTAGGCCGAGGAGAAGTCCAGAGATACTCCCAGATGTTTACAGAGCGCCCTCCAGAAGCACAAGGGGAACTAAGTGCCCCTGTCGGACACTATATGCAAGGGAAAACCGTGAAGCCAGAATACATGCTGAATGAAGGCATCGGCGAGTTCTGGAGCAGATGGTAGTCCGACCATGGGGACGAAATGGTTCATCTTGGAGAATCGGTCCACCACGACCCAAATAACGGAACGACCGGAAGATGATGGCAAGTCTGTGATGAAATCCATGGCAATGTGTTGCCATGGAACGGAGGGAATGGGCAGAGGCAGGAGACGACTGAAGGGCAGGTGCTTGGGCGTCTTGTTGCAGGCACAGGATGGACAAGCGGAGACAAAGGAGACGACATCCTTACGGAGAGACGGCCACCAATAGTGACGAAAGATAGCGCACCAAGTCTTCTTCTGACCTGCGTGTCCAGACACTTTCGATGAATGCCCCCATTGAAGAACCTTGAGTCTGTCGGTCTCCGCAACGGAGGTCTTCCCAGGGGGAATCTGTGACAGAGTGACGGGAGCCACCGGGATGACCTTACTGGGGCAGATGATGGACTGGTCCGTCTCTTCCTCTAGCTCTGCCGATACAAAAGACAGGGACAAAGCATCAGCCCGCACATTCTTGTCCGAGGGCCGGAAATGTAGTTGGAAGTCGAACCGGGCGAAGAACAGGGACAAGCGGGCCTACCGCAGGTTGAGTCTATGGGCGGACTGCAGATATGCCAGGTTTTTATGGTCGGTGAAGATGATAACCAAGTACACCGCCCCCTCCAGCAAGTAGCGCCACTCATCCAGGGCTAACTTGATAGTCAGGAGTTCCCGGTCGCCAATAATGTAATTGTGTTCCGGTACAGAGAAGACCTTGGAGAAGAATCCACAGGTAACCATTCTTCTGGAGGACGACTTCTGCATGAGCACGGCCCCGACTCTCGATGAGGAGGCATCCACCTCCAAGGTGAATTGTCTGTTCAACTCTGGTCTGTGCAGAATGAGAGCGGAGGCAAACGCCTGTTTCAGGGAGCAGAAAACTTTGTCAGTCTCAAGAGACCATTCTTTTGGATTCGTCCCCTTCTTCGTCAAGGCAGAAAGAGGACCCGTCAGAGCAGAGAAGTGGGGGATAAACTGACAATAATAGTTAGCAAAGCCCAGGAAGTGTTGGATGGCTTTCAGTCCGGAGGGAGGAGACCATTTGAGAACCGAAGACACTTTCTCAGGATCCATCTGTAGGCCAGTGTCGGAAATCACGTATCCAAGAAAGGGAAGGGAAGTCCGCTCAAACAAGCATTTCTCATACTTGGTGTACAGGCGGGTTTTCTCTAAGCCTCTGCAGAACGAGTCGTATGTTTCTTCTGTGGGTCGGTAACTCCAGGGAGTAGATCAGGATGTCGTCCAGATACACGACCACACAGACGTAGAGAAGATCCCTGAAGACATCATTCACCAGCTCTTGGAAGACAGCCGGGGCATTGCAGAGACTGAATGGCATTACACAGTATTCGTAGTGCCCGTCTCGGGTGTTGAATGCTGTCTTCCATTCATCTCCCGGGCGAATACGGACCAAGTTGTAAGCTCCGCGAAGATCAAGCTTGGTGAAGATGCGGGCCCCCCTAAGCCGATCAAACAGCTCCGGGATGAGAGGAAGGAAGGGTATTTGTTTTTTAGAGTGATCTGGTTCAAGCCCCTGTAGTCAATGCAGGGCCGCAGGTCTCTTTCTTTCTTCTTAACGAAGAAGAACCCGGCTCCTGCAGGTGATGAGGACCTCCGAATGAACCCCCTTGCCAGGTTATCTGAAATGTAATCCGACATGTCCTGTGTCTCGGCTGGAGACAAGGGATAGATATGCCCACGGGGAGGAGTAGTTCCAGACAGCAAGTCGATAGCACAGTCGTATGGTCAGTGCGGCGGCAACACCTCGGCCTCCTTTTTGTCAAAGACATCCGCAAACGACCAATATGCAGAGGGAAGTCCTGGCAGGAACTCGGGTGCCGGAACCTGAGGAATAGGGCGGACGGGCTGCAAACATCGCTCGTGGCAGGACTGACCCCAACGGGTTATCTCTCCGGAACACCAACTGACGAGAGGTTCATGTGCCTGTAACCACGGGAGCCCCAGGAGGAGTGAGTGAGCCAGATAAGGCAGGACATATAAGCTGATCTTCTTGGTATGCAATGCGCCTATGAGGAGCTCCATGGGTTAGGTGACGGATAACACAGGATCAGAGAGGGGTCTTCCGTCCATGGAGGCGATCACAAGAGGACTTGAGAGCGGGGTACTGGGAATCCGGTATTTGTCCACCGTGGCTTGTTGTATGAAGTTGCCGGCTGACCCGCATTTCCTGCGTGGTCACCTGGACTATCAGCATTACCGGGGATGTGAGTGCTCCGGCGCCTAGGGTAGCCTCCCCTACCCTAGGCTTTGGAGTTTCCCGGCCGGTCTGGGCAGTAACGAATCAGGTGTGTGTCGCCACCACAATAGAGGCATAGGCCCCTGGTGATCCACTCCTTCTGGCATTGTTCAGCCTGTCCAAGGCAATCCACTTTTATGGGTTTTCGAGTAGGACAACTGGACGACATCGACAGAGGAACGGCGGGTCTCTGGATTGCTGGGACGTGGCGCATTGGTCTTCTCTCCCGGAGTGCTTCCTTGGTCCGTTCCTGGAAACGAAGGTCAATCCTGGAGGCCATAGAGATCAGACCATCCAAGGTATGAGGAACATCATGACCAGCCAAATCATTCTTGATGCGACCGGAGAGCCCCTCTCAGAAGGCCGCAGTCAATGCCTCATTGTTCCATCCCAATTCAGAGGCAAGCGTGTGGAAACGGATGGCGTATTGACCAACAGTTAGAGAGCCTTGGCGTAGTCGAAGGAGAGAAGAGGCCGTAGCGGAGGTAAGTCCTGGTTCATCAAAGGCGTTGAGGAAGGCCTCTAGGAATGCCTGGATGTTGACGGTCACCGGATCCTCTCTCTCTCATAAGGGATTCATCCAGGCCAATGCTTCTCCCTCCAGATGGGACATCAGGAAGGCCACTTTCTCCTGATCCGAGACAAAGTGGTGTGGGAGCAACTTGAAGTGCAGGGAGCATTGATTCAAGAAGCCTCTACAGGTCTTGGGGTCCCCGGCATAGCGGGTCGGAGCAGCAAGACGGAGTTTTGAGGCTGAGGCGGACGCAACTGCGGGAGCCGCTGCCATAGACTGATCTGACAGGGCTGTGGCTGTTGCCTGAAGAGTATTCAAATGGGTATCCATGGACATCATAAAGGCCAGCATGCGAGATTGGGTCTCGCATTGTCGCACCAGTTCTTGGTGTAATCCAGCTAGCTGGGACGCTTGTGACCCGGCGGGATCCATGGCCTCTTAAATCTGTCAGGTTCAGTGCAAGGAGGTGGATCCAAAGGATCGCGCACCGGACTCCCCCAAGGAGACCACCAGGAGAGAAACCCCTATACAGGGGCTGTCTGGCAATCACCCCAGAAGGCCTAGATGCGCAGCAGCCGGGACATGGGAGCATTGCGGGATAGCGTCCGAAGATGTCCATACAGGATATGGCGGCTGGTCCAAGGGTAGATGTGGACTGAGATGAACTGGGTACAGGTGCCGACTGGAGATGGCAAATGGAATCCAGGGCCAGCGAGGGTGCAGTCAGGTGATATCGGGCGTAGTCCAGGATCAGTGACTAGTACAGGCTGGAGGAAAATGACGGGATCTACAACAGTCTGACACTGGGGATTCTCCTGGAAAGCCGGAGGACCAGATACGCATAGGCAGCAGTCGAGATCTGCGGGCAGAGACAGGATTAATTCTGGGCACAAGACACAGGGGACCTGAATACTAGCACAAGAGACTCGGCTACTGGTACATGTTGACCAGGCACCGCCCACATGGAAAAGGAAGTCTTATATACCCTGTACCTGTATTCAGCCATTTCCTGTTTCAGAGACGCTGGCCATTTAAGAGAAGGGGAGAGAGTGCGCATGTGCGAGACCCGGGAGCGGGAGCTGGAGAATAGTGCAGGATGCAGGGGAGATGAGGCAGGAGGGCTGGAGCGGCGGCCATGGTCGGGGTGCACGGGCACCGGGCCGGTAAGTGATGAGCGGCGCCACAGCCCTGGGATACTATGAATTGACTTTGAATAACATTTCATGAAATTCACAGATCTCTGCAAAGAGGAGAAATTTGCAATTTCATTTGTATGAATCTGCCAAAAAATACTAGCTGCCAATACACACACATATCCAGCCATTACATCACTTGGGGTAGCACAGCTGATCAGGGGACACTATCACTGGCACTATAAAAGATGAAGGCAGGGAAACAATGGCCCTATTAGGACACACTACCCATAAATGGGTTGTCATGGCACACAGCTCACTACTCATTACTGACATTAGTTGGTGAATTGCTACTTTGCTCTCGAGCAAGCAGCTGTTAGCCGGATGGACATCACTTTGCATTATTACAGCAACTAGACCCAGGTCGGTAAGTCCTGAGCTCAGACACCATGACAGTGATCACGGCGGGAACATGCATTCAAAAGCTTGGTGTCAAATTTAGTCTTCAGATATAGGCATCAGATTGTATTAGTGTCCAACAGACTCAGCTCTCTGAGTTAACGGTATTTAAATAGGACTACAGCTGTAATAAAGTGTACACAATGTTTTATCAAACATTTCTTAAGTGAATTACTTATAGGGTGAGAGGAAATTGAGATTTTGAGTTTTGTTATGATTGTGAGCTGCTGTGCTGCACCACCGATAGTCCTTCCTTGACATCCATCTAATTATTCCTGTATACTAGGTAATTTCTCGGCTCTCGCACTAGGTGGGAGTGCTATTAGACAAATTATAGCATGCTAGTGTCTACATCTGGGCCTATTGAGTTGTGAAGCATAGTGTTCCTGGTCAACATTGACTGCGTGTATGTGAATCTATTTGAGATCTTTCTTTTGTTATTGGAAAAGTGTTTTATCCAAGTTATTTAGTAAAGAGTTCCTTTGGCAAGCTTGGTGTTTGGCCTTTTTTACTTGTTCACCGTTTCGCTGTATGCTTTGGATCCCACCTCGGTAGACAGTTTACACTTGTAACATCAGTAATGTTTTCTTTGCATGCCTGTTTTACTATTCTATGTTTTGCAACTGACAGAGAACAAAGGAAATTGGGTTTTCGCCGCGTTATCAACCGATCAGGACCAATCTTTGATCAATGTTTTTTTATTTACACAGGTCTGAGATTTGATGTTTTCTGCCTGAAGCCTGATGAAAGGAGCTGAGACTCCAGAAACGATTATACCTGTGTCAATAAAGAAACAATGATCAAACATTGGGCCTGATCGATTGATAGCGCAGCGAAAAACCCATTTCCTTTGTTCTCTGTTATCTGCTAACCCGGGGCTGCTGCTGTCAACGGTGACTACATATGCGTTTATAGGAGTTGTGACTGGCACAACTTCTATAGGTGAGTGCATTTCTTTTCTTTATTTCCCCCTTTTTCTGGGGTAAGACCCTATTTGCGCTTTTTTCCACAGCTCTTGAATTCATGTTTTGCAACTGGACAAACCACAACAATACACCATGTTCCAAATTACTATGTAAATACTATTTTTCGCTTATTTTCCTAAATGGTTGATGCAAATGAGTTAGCATAATTTTCAAATCATTAACCTGTAGAGTATAAATCAATGTTTTTGTGACAAAACTTCCAATCATAACAGTATTCTTTCAAGACGAAAAAAACCCTCAAAATACACAGTTCCAAATTATTACGCACAACAGAGTTTCCATAGGACTGAAAATGATTATTTGTTGAATATGCATTAAGAGGTTGCTGAAATTGCTGAAATTCTAAGCTTTTTTTTAATCAAAAACAACTTAACAGGCTAAGATACATGTTTACATAGGAGCCCTTCCTTGATATCACCTTCATAATTCTTGCATCCATTTAAATGATGTGAGTTTTTGGATAGTTTCTGCTTGAATTTCTCTGCAGGATGTCAGAATAAAAACTCCCAGAGCAGCTGTTTTGATATGAACTGTTTCACACCCTCATAGATCTTTTGCTTGAGGATGCTCCGAAGGTTCTCAATAAAGTTGAGATCACTGGACGCAGGTGGTCACCATTTGTGCCTATAGAAGTTAATAACTCAGATGTATTCTTTGCAGTATGAGATGATTATCTATGGATGTTATGTTTCTTCTTTTCATAACATAGAAGAAAGTGGTCAGTCTGAAACTCTATATACTTTGAGGAGGTCATTTTCACACCTTCAGGGACCCTAATGTGCCTACTAACTCTGTCCTCATGATTCTGGCCCATACATAACTCAGCCACCTCTTACTGATTAAGTACTTGTTGGTACATGATGGCCATCCATCAACCATCCACTACTGCATCCATCTGGCCCATCCAGGGTTGCACAGCATGCATCAGTAAAGAAGACTGTTTTAAAATTAGACTTCATGATTGCCTGGACAGATTGCAACCATTTTTGCTTATGAGCACTGCTAAAGCGGGCTTTACATGCTACGATATATCTAACGAGATGTCGGCGGGGCCACGTCGTAAGTGACGCACATCCGGCATCGTTAGTGATATCGTAGCGTGTGACACCTATGAACGAGCAGAAATACTCACCTTCTTGTTCATCGCTGACACGTCGCTCATTTTCTAAAAATGGAACGTCTGGTTGTTCTTTGTTCCCGAGGGAGCACACATTGCTCCGTGTGACACCCCGGGAAAGATGAACTGCAGCTTACCTGTGGCCACCGGCAATGCTGAAGGAAGGAGGTGGGCGGGATGTTTACGTCCCGCTCACCTCTGCCCCTCCACTTCGATTGGCCGGCCGCTGTGTGATGTCGCTGTGACGCTGAACGTCCCTCCCCCTTCAGGAACTGGATGTTCTCCGCCCACAGCGAGGTTGTTTGGAAGGTAAGTACGTGTGACGGGGGTTACAACATTGTTCGACACGGGCAAGAAATTGCCCATGCCGCACAAACGATGGGGGCGGGTGTGATCGCAAATGCGATCGCACAATATATTGTAACGTGTAAAACAGGCTTTAGAGGTGGCAAAAAAGTAGGTTTATTCACAACTACAGGCCTGTGGAGGATCCCACAAATTAAGATTTGTGGGACTCCAGAGGCCATGCAGCTTCAAATACCTGTTTGCTGCGTTGTACTGGTATTTTAGCAGCTGCTATCTTTAACCAAGGAATTTGTCTGGGAGAAACGTTTCTTGCTATGCATGAACACATCTGTGTATCAGCCACAATTGTCTTCACAGTATGATGATCACACTTAAGTTTTTGTGAAATATTTAATGTTAACATACCTTGTTCATGGCACTGAACTATTTAACTCCAGAGGATCCCGCTGACTATAAGAACTTACACAGTACAGAAGGAAGAGAGAGAGGACTTCATTGCTCACAATAGTTTACACTCTATAGAAGAGAGAACTCCACTGATTAATAGAGCTTACACATTACAGAAGACAGAGAGAAAGGACCCCATTGGTCATAAGAGTTCATACTTTAGAGGAGAGAGAGCACCCTGGCGATAATAAGAGGTTATGTGACGCCCCCCTAGCAAAGCCAGGTTGTCACAGAAAGAGTTAATCCTCCTTGGTAATCTGATCTCACACCGATGCAGCAGGACAAACCACAGCCCCCAGTGTAAGAGAAAAAACAGAGCAGAGGGGAGGGGCTAGAGCAGAGTGTTTGGAGAGACAGAGAGAAGAGAAATCTGGAGTTGTAGCTCCCAGGCTGATAGCAAAGCGTGCTCCGAGAGGGCCGGGACAGGCTGTGGTGAGGAAGGGGCCAGAGGTAGCCGGGCAGGGTAGTGGCTTGAGTTGAGCGCGGTTCGCGGTTCGAGGTTCTCCAGTTCTAGGCTCGAGTGATTTTGGGGCCTGTTCTAGATCGAACTAGAACTCGAGCTTTTTGCAAAAGCTCGATAGTTCTAGAAACGTTCGAGAACGGTTCTAGCAGCAAAAAAACAGCTAATTCCTAGCTTGGTTTCCGCTGTAATAGTGTAAGTCACTCTGTGAATCACACTATTATGACATTTCAGTGTATAGTGTGCGTGAACAGCGCCTTCAGATCACTGCTGTTTCTATAATGGCGATCGCCATTTTTTTTTTTTTCCTTGTCTTCCTTCCCTAAGCGCGCGCGTGTAGTGGGGCGGGCCAGCATGTCAGCCAATCCCAGACACACACACAGCTAAGTGGACTTTTAGCCAGAGAAGCAACGGCATGTGTGATAGGATGTCCATGTCACATGTCCCTGCATTATAAAACCGGACATTTTCCTCCAGGACGCCATTATCTCTTCTGCGTCTTTGGTGTCAGACATCACTGTCGCAGCTCCGTCCTCCTGAGTCCTATCGCCGATACAGCTGTATGCGCTCCATACACAGCGTTAGACAGCTTAGGGAGAGCACTTTCTATCAGTCCTTTTAAGGGCTCAAACCGGTAGGGTCAGAGTCATAGGTGACAGGTCCTGAAAACAGAGACAGCGTCTGTGTAGCCAAGGTCAGGGATTTCGTCGCTGCATTTCACCATTAGGAGAGAATAGAAAGGCAGGCTTCCATTCCTCTACCCAGAGCCCCACAATCCTGGCACTGTACCCTCCTGTCCTCTGCACACTCCAACTCTTTTTAACTAAGCCATTATGCTAGCAAACAGTCAGTGTACCTAGTGGCATCCTAAACGTGGCTATTGTACTTTTGTCTAGTCACACTATTGCAAAGATATTTGCAGCACCTCTGCCTGCATTGCACACTCAAACTTTTTTTAACTAAGCCATTATACTAGCAAACAGTCAGTGTACCTAGTGGCATCCTAAACGTGGCTATTGTACTTTTGTCTATTCACACTATTGTAAAGATATTTGCAGCACCTCTGCCTGCATTGCACACTCAAACTTTTTTTAACTAAGCCATTATACTAGCAAACAGTCAGTGTACCTAGTGGCATCCTAAACGTGGCTATTGTACTTTTGTCTATTCACACTATTGTAAAGATATTTGCAGCACCTCTGCCTGCATTGCACACTCAAACTCTTTTTAACTAAGCCATTATACTAGCAAACAGTCAGTGTACCTAGTGGCATCCTAAACGTGGCTATTGTAATTTTGTCTATTCACACTATTGTAAAGATATTTGCAGCACCTCTGCCTGCATTGCACACTCAAACTTTTTTAAACTAAGCCATTACACTAGCAAACAGTCAGTGTACCTAGTGGCATCCTAAACGTGGCTATTGTACTTTTGTCTATTCACACTATTGTAAAGATATTTGCAGCACCTCTGCCTGCATTGCACACTCAAACTTTTTTTAACTAAGCCATTATACTAGCAAACAGTCAGTGTACCTAGTGGCATCCTAAACGTGGCTATTGTACTTTTGTCTATTCACACTATTGTAAAGATATTTGCAGCACCTCTGCCTGCATTGCACACTCAAACTTTTTTTTAACTAAGCCATTATACTAGCAAACAGTCAGTGTACCTAGTGGCATCCTAAACGTGGCTATTGTAATTTTGTCTATTCACACTATTGTAAAGATATTTGCAGCACCTCTGCCTGCATTGCACACTCAAACTTTTTTAAACTAAGCCATTACACTAGCAAACAGTCAGTGTACCTAGTGGCATCCTAAACGTGGCTATTGTACTTTTGTCTATTCACACTATTGTAAAGATATTTGCAGCACCTCTGCCTGCATTGCACACTCAAACTTTTTTTAACTAAGCCATTATACTAGCAAACAGTCAGTGTACCTAGTGGCATCCTAAACGTGGCTATTGTACTTTTGTCTATTCACACTATTGTAAAGATATTTGCAGCACCTCTGCCTGCATTGCACACTCAAACTTTTTTTTAACTAAGCCATTATACTAGCAAACAGTCAGTGTACCTAGTGGCATCCTAAACGTGGCTATTGTACTTTTGTCAATTCACACTATTGTAAAGATATTTGCAGCACCTCTGCCTGCATTGCACACTCAAACTCTTTTTAACTAAGCCATTATACTAGCAAACAGTCAGTGTACCTAGTGGCATCCTAAACGTGGCTATTGTACTTTTGTCTATTCACACTATTGTAAAGATATTTGCAGCACCTCTGCCTGCATTGCACACTCAAACTTTTTTTAACTAAGCCATTATACTAGCAAACAGTCAGTGTACCTAGTGGCATCCTAAACGTGGCTATTGTACTTTTGTCTATTCACACTATTGTAAAGATATTTGCAGCACCTCTGCCTGCACTGCACACTCAAACTCTTTTTAACTAAGCCATTATACTAGCAAACAGTCAGTGTACCTAGTGGCATCCTAAACGTAGCTATTGTACTTTTGTCAATTCACACTATTGTAAAGATATTTGCAGCACCTCTGCCTGCATTGCACACTCAAACTCTTTTTAACTAAGCCATTATACTAGCAAACAGTCAGTGTACCTAGTGGCATCCTAAACGTGGCTATTGTACTTTTGTCAATTCACACTATTGTAAAGATATTTGCAGCACCTCTGCCTGCATTGCACACTCAAACTCTTTTTAACTAAGCCATTATACTAGCAAACAGTCAGTGTACCTAGTGGCAACCTAAACGTGGCTATTGTACTTTTGTCAATTCACACTATTGTAAAGATATTTGCAGCACCTCTGCCTGCATTGCACACTCAAACTCTTTTTAACTAAGCCATTATACTAGCAAACAGTCAGTGTACCTAGTGGCATCCTAAACGTGGCTATTGTACTTTTGTCTATTCACACTATTGTAAAGATATTTGCAGCACCTCTACCTGCATTGCACACTCAAACTTTTTTTAACTAAGCCATTATACTAGCAAACAGTCAGTGTACCTAGTGGCATCCTAAACGTGGCTATTGTACTTTTGTCTATTCACACTATTGTAGAGATATTTGCAGCACCTCTGCCTGCATTGCACACTCAAACTCTTTTTAACTAAGCCATTATACTAGCAAACAGTCAGTGTACCTAGTGGCATCCTAAACGTGGCTATTGTACTTTTGTCAATTCACACTATTGTAAAGATATTTGCAGCATCTCTGCCTGCATTGCACACTCAAACTCTTTTTAACTAAGCCATTATACTAGCAAACAGTCAGTGTACCTAGTGGCATCCTAAACGTGGCTATTGTACTTTTGTCAATTCACACTATTGTAAAGATATTTGCAGCACCTCTGCCTGCATTGCACACTCAAACTCTTTTTAACTAAGCCATTATACTAGCAAACAGTCAGTGTACCTAGTGGCATCCTAAACGTGGCTATTGTACTTTTGTCTATTCACACTATTGTAAAGATATTTGCAGCACCTCTGCCTGCATTGCACACTCAAACTTTTTTTAACTAAGCCATTATACTAGCAAACAGTCAGTGTACCTAGTGGCATCCTAAACGTGGCTATTGTACTTTTGTCTATTCACACTATTGTAAAGATATTTGCAGCACCTCTGCCTGCATTGCACACTCAAACTCTTTTTAACTAAGCCATTATACTAGCAAACAGTCAGTGTACCTAGTGGCATCCTAAACGTGGCTATTGTACTTTTGTCAATTCACACTATTGTAAAGATATTTGCAGCACCTCTGCCTGCATTGCACACTCAAACACTTTTTAACTAAGCCATTATACTAGCAAACAGTCAGTGTACCTAGTGGCATCCTAAACGTGGCTATTGTACTTTTGTCTATTCACACTATTGTAAAGATATTTGCAGCACCTCTACCTGCATTGCACACTCAAACTTTTTTAACTAAACCATTATACTAGCAAACAGTCAGTGTACCTAGTGGCATCCTAAACGTGGCTATTGTACTTTTGTCTATTCACACTATTGTAAAGATATTTGCAGCACCTCTGCATGCATTGCACACTCAAACTCTTTTTAACTAAGCCATTATACTAGCAAACAGTCAGTGTACCTAGTGGCATCCTAAACGTGGCTATTGTACTTTTGTCTATTCACACTATTGTAAAGATATTTGCAGCACCTTTGCCTGCATTGCACACTCAAACTCTTTTTAACTAAGCCATTATACTAGCAAACAGTCAGTGTACTTAGTGGCATCCTAAACGTGGCTATTGTACTTTTGTCTATTCACACTATTGTAAAGATATTTGCAGCACCTCTGCCTGCATTGCACACTCAAACTTTTTTTAACTAAGCCATTATACTAGCAAACAGTCAGTGTACCTAGTGGCATCCTAAACATGGCTATTGTACTTTTGTCAATTCACACTATTGTAAAGATATTTGCAGCACCTCTGCCTGCTTTGCACACTCAAACTTTTTTTAACTAAGCCATTATACTAGCAAACAGTCAGTGTACCTAGTGGCATCCTAAACGTGGCTATTGTACTTTTGTCTATTCACACTATTGTAAAGATATTTGCAGCACCTCTTCCTGCATTGCACACTCAAACTCTTTTTAACTAAGCCATTATACTAGCAAACAGTCAGTGTACCTAGTGGCATCCTAAACGTGGCTATTGTACTTTTGTCAATTCACACTATTGTAAAGATATTTGCAGCACCTCTGCCTGCATTGCACACTCAAACTCTTTTTAACTAAGCCATTATACTAGCAAACAGTCAGTGTACCTAGTGGCATCCTAAACGTGGCTATTGTACTTTTGTCTATTCACACTATTGTAAAGATATTTGCAGCACCTCTGCCTGCTTTGCACACTCAAACTTTTTTTAACTAAGCCATTATACTAGCAAACAGTCAGTGTACCTAGTGGCATCCTAAACGTGGCTATTGTACTTTTGTCTATTCACACTATTGTAAAGATATTTGCAGCACCTCTTCCTGCATTGCACACTCAAACTCTTTTTAACTAAGCCATTATACTAGCAAACAGTCAGTGTACCTAGTGGCATCCTAAACGTGGCTATTGTACTTTTGTCAATTCACACTATTGTAAAGATATTTGCAGCACCTCTGCCTGCATTGCACACTCAAACTCTTTTTAACTAAGCCATTATACTAGCAAACAGTCAGTGTACCTAGTGGCATCCTAAACGTGGCTATTGTACTTTTGTCTATTCACACTATTGTAAAGATATTTGCAGCACCTCTACCTGCATTGCACACTCAAACTTTTTTTAACTAAGCCATTATACTAGCAAACAGTCAGTGTACCTAGTGGCATCCTAAACGTGGCTATTGTACTTTTGTCTATTCACACTATTGTAGAGATATTTGCAGCACCTCTGCCTGCATTGCACACTCAAACTCTTTTTAACTAAGCCATTATACTAGCAAACAGTCAGTGTACCTAGTGGCATCCTAAACGTGGCTATTGTACTTTTGTCAATTCACACTATTGTAAAGATATTTGCAGCATCTCTGCCTGCATTGCACACTCAAACTCTTTTTAACTAAGCCATTATACTAGCAAACAGTCAGTGTACCTAGTGGCATCCTAAACGTGGCTATTGTACTTTTGTCAATTCACACTATTGTAAAGATATTTGCAGCACCTCTGCCTGCATTGCACACTCAAACTCTTTTTAACTAAGCCATTATACTAGCAAACAGTCAGTGTACCTAGTGGCATCCTAAACGTGGCTATTGTACTTTTGTCTATTCACACTATTGTAAAGATATTTGCAGCACCTCTGCCTGCATTGCACACTCAAACTTTTTTTAACTAAGCCATTATACTAGCAAACAGTCAGTGTACCTAGTGGCATCCTAAACGTGGCTATTGTACTTTTGTCTATTCACACTATTGTAAAGATATTTGCAGCACCTCTGCCTGCATTGCACACTCAAACTCTTTTTAACTAAGCCATTATACTAGCAAACAGTCAGTGTACCTAGTGGCATCCTAAACGTGGCTATTGTACTTTTGTCAATTCACACTATTGTAAAGATATTTGCAGCACCTCTGCCTGCATTGCACACTCAAACACTTTTTAACTAAGCCATTATACTAGCAAACAGTCAGTGTACCTAGTGGCATCCTAAACGTGGCTATTGTACTTTTGTCTATTCACACTATTGTAAAGATATTTGCAGCACCTCTACCTGCATTGCACACTCAAACTTTTTTAACTAAACCATTATACTAGCAAACAGTCAGTGTACCTAGTGGCATCCTAAACGTGGCTATTGTACTTTTGTCTATTCACACTATTGTAAAGATATTTGCAGCACCTCTGCATGCATTGCACACTCAAACTCTTTTTAACTAAGCCATTATACTAGCAAACAGTCAGTGTACCTAGTGGCATCCTAAACGTGGCTATTGTACTTTTGTCTATTCACACTATTGTAAAGATATTTGCAGCACCTTTGCCTGCATTGCACACTCAAACTCTTTTTAACTAAGCCATTATACTAGCAAACAGTCAGTGTACTTAGTGGCATCCTAAACGTGGCTATTGTACTTTTGTCTATTCACACTATTGTAAAGATATTTGCAGCACCTCTGCCTGCATTGCACACTCAAACTTTTTTTAACTAAGCCATTATACTAGCAAACAGTCAGTGTACCTAGTGGCATCCTAAACATGGCTATTGTACTTTTGTCAATTCACACTATTGTAAAGATATTTGCAGCACCTCTGCCTGCTTTGCACACTCAAACTTTTTTTAACTAAGCCATTATACTAGCAAACAGTCAGTGTACCTAGTGGCATCCTAAACGTGGCTATTGTACTTTTGTCTATTCACACTATTGTAAAGATATTTGCAGCACCTCTTCCTGCATTGCACACTCAAACTCTTTTTAACTAAGCCATTATACTAGCAAACAGTCAGTGTACCTAGTGGCATCCTAAACGTGGCTATTGTACTTTTGTCAATTCACACTATTGTAAAGATATTTGCAGCACCTCTGCCTGCATTGCACACTCAAACTCTTTTTAACTAAGCCATTATACTAGCAAACAGTCAGTGTACCTAGTGGCATCCTAAACGTGGCTATTGTACTTTTGTCCATTCACACTATTGTAAAGATATTTGCAGCACCTCTGCCTGCATTGCACACTCAAACTCTTTTTAACTAAGCCATTATACTAGCAAACAGTCAGTGTACCTAGTGGCATCCTAAACGTGGCTATTGTACTTTTGTCTATTCACACTATTGTAAAGATATTTGCAGCACCTCTGCCTGCATTGCACACTCAAACTTTTTTTAACTAAGCCATTATACTAGCAAACAGTCAGTGTACCTAGTGGCATCCTAAACGTGGCTATTGTACTTTTGTCTATTCACACTATTGTAAAGATATTTGCAGTAGAGATGAGCGAACCGGTCGCGGTTCGGCTCGAGGTTGGTTCGCCGAACGGACCTCCCGTTCGAGTTCGGTTCGTCGAACGTTCGACGAACCGAACTCGAACTGCATAGGAAACAATGGCAGGCAATCACAAACACAGAAAAACACCTAGAAAACACCCTCAAAGGTGTCCAAAAGGTCACAAACAACTCACAACACATGGGAAAGTGACAAGGACATATACTCATGCGAAAACAAAAGAGCTGGACAAGGAAAAAGAGTAGGACACACAGATATATGAGTATATGCAAGGAAACATCGATTCCATTATTGTGCAACTTGAGCCCTGCTCATTTTAGGCTTCCAATGTTGATAAATTGCCTGAGCTCGCCACGTACGTCTTGGGGATCTTGTCGTGTCCTGCAGCCAGCGTTCTCTCGGAACCTGTCTTCAGTGCTGCTGTGGGTCTGCTGGCAGATAAGCACACGTGTCTGTCCACTGACAATGTGGACATGGCTCTCAGAGGACTTTTCTTCCCCTGGGTCAGCCAGGGGACGGGAAAGGCACGCGTATTTTTGAGAGTGCTTCATGCAAAGCATCTTTTTCTTTTTCAAAAGGGGGCTCAACCGATGCCAGTCAAGTGGGGTGTGTGTGGCCCAGTTAGTGGCAACGAGGGAGACTGTGGTTGGAGTCCCCTCGCTGTGTTTCTAAAAGAACCAAGATGAACAAGTCATGGCTCTCAGAGGACTTTTCTTCCCCTGGGTCAGCCAGGGGACGGGAAAGGCACGCGTATTTTTGAGAGTGCTTCATGCAAAGCATCTTTTTCTTTTTCAAAAGGGGGCTCAACCGATGCCAGTCAAGTGGGGTGTGTGTGGCCCAGTTAGTGGCAACGAGGGAGACTGTGGTTGGAGTCCCCTCGCTGTGTTTCTAAAAGAACCAAGATGAACAAGTCATGGCTCTCAGAGGACTTTTCTTCCCCTGGGTCAGCCAGGGGACGGGAAAGGCACGCGTATTTTTGAGAGTGCTTCATGCAAAGCATCTTTTTCTTTTTCAAAAGGGGGCTCAACCGATGCCAGTCAAGTGGGGTGTGTGTGGCCCAGTTAGTGGCAACGAGGGAGACTGTGGTTGGAGTCCCCTCGCTGTGTTTCTAAAAGAACCAAGATGAACAAGTCATGGCTCTCAGAGGACTTTTCTTCCCCTGGGTCAGCCAGGGGACGGGAAAGGCACGCGTATTTTTGAGAGTGCTTCATGCAAAGCATCTTTTTCTTTTTCAAAAGGGGGCTCAACCGATGCCAGTCAAGTGGGGTGTGTGTGGCCCAGTTAGTGGCAACGAGGGAGACTGTGGTTGGAGTCCCCTCGCTGTGTTTCTAAAAGAACCAAGATGAACAAGTCATGGCTCTCAGAGGACTTTTCTTCCCCTGGGTCAGCCAGGGGACGGGAAAGGCACGCGTATTTTTGAGAGTGCTTCATGCAAAGCATCTTTTTCTTTTTCAAAAGGGGGCTCAACCGATGCCAGTCAAGTGGGGTGTGTGTGGCCCAGTTAGTGGCAACGAGGGAGACTGTGGTTGGAGTCCCCTCGCTGTGTTTCTAAAAGAACCAAGATGAACAAGTCATGGCTCTCAGAGGACTTTTCTTCCCCTGGGTCAGCCAGGGGACGGGAAAGGCACGCGTATTTTTGAGAGTGCTTCATGCAAAGCATCTTTTTCTTTTTCAAAAGGGGGCTCAACCGATGCCAGTCAAGTGGGGTGTGTGTGGCCCAGTTAGTGGCAACGAGGGAGACTGTGGTTGGAGTCCCCTCGCTGTGTTTCTAAAAGAACCAAGATGAACAAGTCATGGCTCTCAGAGGACTTTTCTTCCCCTGGGTCAGCCAGGTGACGGGAAAGGCACGCGTATTTTTGAGAGTGCTTCATGCAAAGCATCTTTTTCTTTTTCAAAAGGGGGCTCAACCGATGCCAGTCAAGTGGGGTGTGTGTGGCCCAGTTAGTGGCAACGAGGGAGACTGTGGTTGGAGTCCCCTCGCTGTGTTTCTAAAAGAACCAAGATGAACAAGTCATGGCTCTCAGAGGACTTTTCTTCCCCTGGGTCAGCCAGGGGACGGGAAAGGCACGCGTATTTTTGAGAGTGCTTCATGCAAAGCATCTTTTTCTTTTTCAAAAGGGGGCTCAACCGATGCCAGTCAAGTGGGGTGTGTGTGGCCCAGTAAGTGGCAACGAGGGAGACTGTGGTTGGAGTCCCCTCGCTGTGTTTTACATGCTTTTAGAAGGGCATGACATGGCTTGGAGGTTGACTTTCATCATATGCAAACTGTTGGCTACCAAAATGCTGCCTTTCCAACAACTGTGGTTATAGGCAATGAGGAACATACTGATGAAGATGAGACGCAGATACCCGATTGGGATGACAACTTAAATATTCGGTCAGGGCAAGAAGAAACTCGGTCTGAGGGGGAGGGGAGTGAAAACACAACAATTGATGATGAAGTTCTAGATCCCACCTACTGTCAACCCACAGTCAGACACTCGAGGAGGTCAATAGAGGCGGTGGAGGAGGATGCAACCGACGTCGAAGTAACCTGGCGCCTTCCTGGACACAGTCGGAGCACTGGTAGCACGTCTACAACTGCATCCTCAGCCACCACTCTGCCTCTGAGCATTATTCGGGGTGGATCAACAGGTCGCATGGCCTCTAAGCCTTGCCTAGCCTGGTCCTTTTTTGACATAAAAAAAGATCGGCCAAATTATGTGATCTGTAACATTTGGCATGGTTATCTTAGTAGAGGTCAAAACCTCAGCAGTTTGACAACTTCTTCCATGAATCGTCACATGAATAAATATCATATGGCCTGGTGGGAAGCTCACCGTGCTGCAATGCGGCCTAGTGGAGCCAACCATCCACCGCCTGCCCCTTCCAGGGCATCCGCGCGCTCGTCATCTTCTAGGACTGTGGGGACAGCTGTCACACCTGTTTTTCCACCCACAACTTCCACCACTGTAACCGCAACAGGCAGTTTGCTTGGTAGGTCGTCAGTTGGTTTGGAAGGGGAAACAAGTGAGTGTGTACAGCTCTCTCAGACATCGATAGCACCAACTTTGGATGAAGGCAACATCATGTCTCCGCCTGCACTTTCCTCACAAAGCTGCATTTTTCCAGGGACACCCTACTCAACACCGTCTACACACAGCAGCCAGATCTCTGTCCCTCAGATGTGGTCAAATAAAAGGCCACTTCCTGCGACCCATGACAAAGCGAAGAGGTTGACTCTATCCCTCTGTAAGCTGTTGGCTACAGAAATGCTGCCTTTCCGCCTAGTGGACACACAGGATTTTAGAGACCTTATATCTGTCGCTGTGCCCCAGTACCAGATGCCTAGTCGCCACTACTTCTCTAAGAAAGGTGTGCCCGCGCTACACCAGCATGTCGCACACAACATCACCGCTTCCTTGAGAAACTCTGTGTGTGAACGGGTGCATTTCACCACCGATACTTGGACCAGTAAGCATGGACAGGGACGTTACATGTGGCTGACCTGGCACTCTGTAACTATGGTGATAGATGGTGAAGGGTCTGCTGCACAAGTCTTGCCGTCCCCACGACTTGTGTGTCAATTCTATGTCTGTCCAAGTTCCGCCACAGCTTCTGCATCCTCCACCTCATCTGTGTCCTCCACCTCCGCCCCAAGCCTGCCTGGTCAGGCCACCAGCGTTCTCACTGCGCAGAAGGAATCACGCACCCCTCATTACTATGCTGGCAGCAGAGCGCAACGGCATCAGGCGGTCTTTAGCTTGACATGTCTTGGGAATAAGAGTCACACAGCTGAGGAGTTGTGGTCAGCTCTGCGGTCCGAGTTTAATAAATGGTTGTCTCCACTCAACCTGCAGCCTGGTAAGGCCGTGTGCGACAATGCTGCAAACCTGGGTGCGGCCCTTCGCCTGGGCAAGGTGACACACGTACCTTGTATGGCTCACGTGTTGAACCTTGTCGTCCAGCAATTTTTAACACACTATCCCGGCCTAGATGGCCTTCTGAACAGGGCACGAAAACTGTCAGCTCACTTCCGCCGTTCAAGCGCCGCAGCAGAGCGACTTGCATCGCTCCAGAAGTCTTTCGGCCTGCCGGTTCATCGCCTGAAATGCGATGTGGCGACACGCTGGAATTCAACTCTCCACATGTTACAGCGACTGTGGCAGCACCGGCGAGCCCTGGTGCAATACGTCATGATGTATAGCCTGGGCCAACGAGATGCAGAAGTGGGGCAGATCACCCTGATGGAGTGATCTCAGATCAAGGACCTATGCACCCTTCTGCACAGTTTCGACATGGCGACGAATATGTTTAGCGCTGACAATGCCATTATCAGCATGACGATTACAGTCATTTACATGCTGGAGCACACGCTAAACACTATTCGTAGTCAGGGGGTGGGACAACAGGAAGGGGAGGAACTACAGGAGGATTCATATGCGCAAGACACAACAACATCACCAAGGTCCAGACGTTCATCATCACCAACGCGGCAGGCATGGGACCATGGGGGACAGGGATCAACAAGGGCGCATGGTAGCAGGCGACATGTTGAGGAAGGTGCAGGAGGACATGAAGATATGGAGGACGAACTGTCCATGGACATGGAAGACTCAGCAGATGAGGGGGACCTTGGTCAAATTTCAGTTGAAAGAGGTTGGGGGGAGATGACAGAGGAAGAAAGAACGGTTAGCACCTCTATGCCACAAACACAGCGTGGACTTGGTCCGCATGGCTGCGCAAGACACATGAGTGCCTTCTTGTTGCACTACCTCCAACATGACCCTCGTATTGTCAAAATTAGAAGTGATGATGACTACTGGCTTGCCACACTATTAGATCCCCGGGACAAGTCCAAATTTTGTGACATAATTCCACCCATAGAAAGGGTCGCACGTATGCAGGAGTATCAGCAGAAGCTGTTACTCGATCTTAGCTCGGCTTTTCCACCAAACAACCGTGCAGGTGAAGGGAGTGATTCTCCCAGTTGTAACTTGACAAACATGGGACGGCCTCGTCATCTTCAACAGTCTACCCGTACCAGTAGGACCGTATCTGGTGCTGGTAACAGCAATTTTATGGAATCTTTTCATAATTTTTTTAGACCCTCCTTTGCAAGGCCACCAGAGACAACAAGTCTGACACATAGTCAACGGATGGAGAGGATGATACAGGAGTATCTCCAAATGAACATCGATGCAATGACTTTGCAAATGGAGCCTTGCTCCTTTTGGGCTTCAAATCTAGAAAAATTGACAGAGCTCTCCAGTTACGCCTTGGAGATTTTGTCGTGTCCAGCTGCCAGCGTTGTCTCTGAACGTGTCTTCAGTGCTGCTGGGTGTGTGCTGACAGATAAGCGCACGCGTCTGTCCAGTGACAATGTGAACAGACTGACGTTCATCAAAATGAACAAGTCATGGATCCAGAAGGAATTTACTACCCCTGTGTCATCCTGGGGAGAGTAAATGCTTGTGGATTTGGAATGTGCTTGATGCAAATCAAAACATCCTGTTTGCAACTAGGGCACAAGTGCTGCCACTGATGGGGTGTCTGTGTGCCCAATTTTGGGAAAAAAGGTAGACTCCGCTTGGAGTAACCCTTGCTTGCTGTGTTTTTTAAAAATGATACAAGATGAACAGATCTGAAGGCAAGATGAAGGCAACATCATGTCTCCGCCTGCACTTTTCTCACAAACCTGCATTTTTCCAGGGACACCCTACTCAACACCGTCTACAGACAGCAGCCAGATCTCTGTCCCTCAGATGTGGTCAAATAAAAGGCCACTTACTGCGACCCATGACAAAGCTAAGTGGTTGACTCTATCCCTCTGTAAGCTGTTGGCTACCGAAATGCTGCCTTTACGCGTAGTGGACACACAGGATTTTACAGACCTTATGTCTGTCGCTGTGCCCCAGTACCAGATGCCCAATCACCACTGCTTCTCCAAGAAAAGCATGCCCGCGCTACACCAGCATGTCGCACACAACATCATCACCACTTCCTTGAGAAAATCTGTGTGCGACAGGGTGCATTTCAACACAGATACTTGGACCAGTAAGCATAGACAGGGTCATTACATGTCACTGACTGGGCACTGGCAAACTATGGTGAGAGATGGAGAAGGGTCTGCTGTACAAGTCTTGCCGTCCCCACGAGTTGTTTCAATCCTTGTTCTGTATGTAGAAGTTAATACACTGCTTCTGCCTCTTCAACCTCGTGTGGGTCCTCTACCTTGGCGCAAACCCTGTGTGGTCAGGCCACCCTTCCTTGCAACTGCGCACAAGGACTACCACACACCTCCTTACTATGCTGGCAGCAGAGCTCAATGCCATCAGGCAGTCAAAGTTTTACTTTGAAATGTATGGGAAATGTGAGTCACACCGCTATTCCAGAGAATAGTAGTCAGGCAGGGTCAAAACATTAATTGAGGAACAGGAACAGAATGGGACGGCCAGGACTTAATCAGAAAACAAGCAGAGGTGAAATGCGTATCGGCCAACAAGGTACATAAACAGCAAGCAGGAAAAGTAGTCAGGTAACAAGCACACAAAATCATAAAACTGAACTGGGGGTAAAATTAACCAGAGGTTCATAGCTATGTCTGGCAGTGGTCTGCAGACAGGATGGGCATAAAAAAGGGTGTGGTGTCTTCCCATTGGTTGTAGCTGAATGATGGTATTTCATCTGTGAGATACCCACCAGCTACATTCAGCCAGAGATTCTGCATCTGTCAAGGTAATGCAGCCCAGTGGGTGAGCATAACCTGCGTCCACCTGCGCCGCTGGCATCGACTACTCTCCCATCATCAGCACTATTCATGAAAGGAACACGTTGTCACCTGGCAACCGGAGTACAAATTGACGGAGCGGACTACGTTGGTGACTTAACAGCCGTGTGCGGCAATGATGCAAACCTGGCTGTGGGCCATCGTCAGGGCAATGTGACACACGTGCCTTGTATGGCTCACGTGTTGAACCGAATTCTCCAGCAATTTTTAAAACACCATCACGGCCTACATGGACTTGTGCAGCGGGCACGCTCACTATGTGCTCACTTCCATCGTGCGCACACAGCAGCTCAACAACTTTCATCACTCCGGAAGTCTTAGGGTCTGGCAGTTAAACGCCGGAAATGCGATGTTCCGACACGCAGGAATTGGAATCTGCACATGTTGCAGCGTGTGTGGCAGCACCGCAGAGCCCTGCTGAAATACGGTAAGACATATAGCCTGGGATAACTTGATCCAGAGGTGGTGCAGATCACGCTGCTGGAGTGGTGTCAGATCAAGGACCTATGCACCCTGCTACACAGTTTTGAAATGTCGACGAAGATGTTTAGCACTGGCAATGTCATTCTCAGGGTGACAATTCTGGTCATCTACATGATGGAGCACACTGTAATTATTATTCAGAGTCAGGTGTTGGGACAAGAGGAAGGGGAGGAAGTACAGGAGGAGTCATATGCGGAAGGGATAACAAGATCTACGAGGTCCAGATGGTCAGCGGCACCTATGCGGCAGTCATGGTGAGGGAGAGGGATTAACAAGGGCGCATAGTATCAGCAAAAAGTGTTGATGAAAGTGCAGGAGCCCATGAAGAAATGGAGGACGAACTGGCGATCGGCATGGAAGACTCAGCAGATGAGTGAGAGCTTGCTCACATTTCGGTTGTGCGAGGTTGTGGGTAGAGGACAGAGGAAGTATGCACGATTCTCACCTCTCTGCCACCAACACACCAAGGACTTGGTCCTCCTGGATGCACAAGACACATGAGCGGATTCTTGCTGCACTACCTACAACATGACCCTCGGATTGTACGAATTCAAAGTAATCCAGAATACTGGGTTGCCACACTGTTAGATCCCCGGTACAAGACAAAATTTGCCGAACTAATTCCTGCCATAGAAATAGACGCACGTATACAGGAGTATCTGCAGAATGTGGTACGCAATCTTAGATCTACTTTTCCACTAAACACCAGTGCTGCACAGAGTGAATCTCAACGCTTTGTCATGGATAGGAGGAAATGGTCTTTTACTTGTCCACATCGGAGGGACCGAGGGATGGCTGCTGTGCTGAGATGGCGTTGAGTACGGTGTCCCTGCACAGTTGCACTTTTGGTCATATCCCAAAATGAGTTGGAAAAGGACAGATGCTGTTGGAAAGGGGAACAGGTGTGTTGGAAAGGGGAAAAAAATTTTGGTCCGTGGATTTGGTGGTTAAGCAACTGTAACATTTGCTGAAGAAACAACATCTGTTACAGTGGGACTGGCAGATTTGGATAAAGTGGTATATAATCTGTGACCGCTATATAACGAAAATTAATAAGAAAAGAAAGAGAAAGGTATATATCCCCATCAGCAGTCAGTGTCCACCGTGCTCCCAGTTGGAAAAGGAGAGGTTGGCAACTGGAAGGTTTGGTGGAGGATACAGAGCTGTGTGGCTATGAAACTAATAGTAGCCTGAACCGAGTTAGACGCCATTCGGATCTGGAGACTGTGAGCCCTGTTAGCGTCACAGGGTCCACATGCCCACCCAGCCCAGGAACTCCCTGTTAACAACACAGGGGCCATTGAGTACGCTGACCGTGTGCGTAGGGGCCACACCTGTGGACAGCAGGCGCATCAGCAGCAGCAGGCCTGTTAATGCCACTGGGCTGCACAAGCAGGACTGTTAGGACAGGAGCTGGTCTTAACCGTTCTGCGTTACCAACTGTGGTGGTGGCCTGCATCCACCACCCTATCCCTGCCTACCTCTGGCCTAAAGCCGCAATGGGTTCAACACATGGAGGTGTGCTCTTTCGGAGCATAATAGAAGACTGTGCACCTCCTTGTTGGCTCCAGCCCCTTTGATAACCTGGGTCCGCCCCAAACCATGGTGAACCACAATGCACCTCCTATAGACAAAAGTAGAGTGACACGTCATGAGTGGCATAACTAGCGTCCTATTTGGAAACGCAACTTCAATGATGACCTCATGGCTGCCATGACCCAAACACCTCACCAGTCATCGTCTGACCATCAATAATGCGATGACAAGTCATAGGTGTGGGCCTCTGCAAGCCATTTGGGAGGACACCTGATGCCCTGTGGTCTATATGGGACCCCCACATCAGGGCCAGGGCCAAAGAGTTCATTACCGGACCTAGTCTCTGATGCAGGAAGTGCCTGAGCATGCTCAGTAGCATGAAATACAGTCTCTGAAAAAAGACTATCAGCTTTAGCATGGTGTCTAGGCACAAAACAGGACTTAGACCCGGCACGGAATGCAAGCACCTGTGCAAAGAGGCTTTTCACACTTAGTGTGGGAGCATGCGCTCTATCCCGAAATGAAGACTTAGCGTCAGGAATGGCACAGTCAGGCTGAGCATACTCACTAGGCGAAACACTGTAATTATGCTGCAGCTGGGGTACATCGGCACACGCATGCGCACTTGCTGCCTCTCCACACTTAGACGTGGAGGGGAAATTTGTCTTGGAGATGCTGTCTATGAACAGAAGGAAAAGCTAAAGGAAGCCTGACTTTCTATCCCTCCGAATTATGAAATGCAGCAATGAATTCCATGAGTTTGCTATAACATTAGCGTAGCAAAATGTGCATGAGGGTGTGATGTAGAGGTGCTAGAAATAGCTTGTCACCAGTGGGGCACTAATGGAATACAACAGCCAGTTCTATGATGCCACAAAATGGCAGTATTTTGTGCTATCATTATAGCTTATTAAAAACAGAGCACGAGGTTGTCATGCAGAGGTGCTGCACATAGATTTGCAGTAGTGTGAATAGACAAAAGTACAATAGCCACGTTTAGGATACAACTAGGTACAGTGAGTGTTTGCTAGTATAATGGCTGAGTTTAAAAAAGTTAGAGTGTGCAATGCAGGCAGACGTGCTGCAAATAACGTTCCAATACTGTGAATAGACAAAAGTACAAAAGCCACGTTTAGGATACAACTAGGTACACTGTGTGTTTGCTAGTATAATGGCTGAGTTTAAAAAAGTTAGAGTGTGCAATGCAGGCAGACGTGCTGCAAATAACGTTCCAATACTGTGAATAGACAAAACTACAAAAGCCACGTTTACGATACAACTAGGTACACTGTGTGTTTGCTAGTATAATGGCTGAGTTTAAAAAAGTTAGAGTGTGCAATGCAGGCAGACGTGCTGCAAATAACGTTCCAATACTGTGAATAGACAAAAGTACAAAAGCCACGTTTAGGATACAACTAGGTACACTGTGTGTTTGCTAGTATAATGGCTGAGTTTAAAAAAGTTAGAGTGTGCAATGCAGGCAGACGTGCTGCAAATAACGTTCCAATACTGTGAATAGACAAAAGTACAAAAGCCACATTTAGGATACAACTAGGTACACTGTGTGTTTGCTAGTATAATGGCTGAGTTTAAAAAAGTTAGAGTGTGCAATGCAGGCAGACGTGCTGCAAATAACGTTCCAATACTGTGAATAGACAAAAGTACAAAAGCCACGTTTACGATACAACTAGGTACACTGTGTGTTTGCTAGTATAATGGCTGAGTTTAAAAAAGTTAGAGTGTGCAATGCAGGCAGACGTGCTGCAAATAACGTTCCAATACTGTGAATTGACAAAAGTACAATAGCCACGTTTAGGATACAACTAGGTACAGTGAGTGTTTGCTAGTATAATGGCTGAGTTTAAAAAAGTTAGAGTGTGCAATGCAGGCAGACGTGCTGCAAATAACGTTCCAATACCGTGAATTGACAAAAGTACAATAGCCACGTTTAGGATACAACTAGGTACAGTGAGTGTTTGCTAGTATAATGGCTGAGTTTAAAAAAGTTAGAGTGTGCAATGCAGGCAGACGTGCTGCAAATAACATTCCAATACTGTGAATTGACAAAAGTACAATAGCCACGTTTAGGATACAACTTGGTACAGTGAGTGTTTGCTAGTATAATGGCTGAGTTTAAAAAAGTTAGAGTGTGCAATGCAGGCAGACGTGCTGCAAATAACGTTCCAATACTGTGAATAGACAAAAGTACAAAAGCCACGTTTACGATACAACTAGGTACACTGTGTGTTTGCTAGTATAATGGCTGAGTTTAAAAAAGTTAGAGTGTGCAATGCAGGCAGACGTGCTGCAAATAACGTTCCAATACTGTGAATTGACAAAAGTACAATAGCCACGTTTAGGATACAACTAGGTACAGTGAGTGTTTGCTAGTATAATGGCTGAGTTTAAAAATGTTAGAGTGTGCAATGCAGGCAGACGTGCTGCAAATAACGTTCCAATACTGTGAATTGACAAAAGTACAATAGCCACGTTTAGGATACAACTTGGTACAGTGAGTGTTTGCTAGTATAATGGCTGAGTTTAAAAAAGTTAGAGTGTGCAATGCAGGCAGACGTGCTGCAAATAACGTTCCAATACTGTGAATTGACAAAAGTACAATAGCCACGTTTAGGATACAACTAGGTACAGTGAGTGTTTGCTAGTATAATGGCTGAGTTTAAAAAAGTTAGAGTGTGCAATGCAGGCAGACGTGCTGCAAATAACGTTCCAATACTGTGAATAGACAAAAGTACAAAAGCCACGTTTAGGATACAACTAGGTACACTGTGTGTTTGCTAGTATAATGGCTGAGTTTAAAAAAGTTAGAGTGTGCAATGCAGGCAGACGTGCTGCAAATAACGTTCCAATACTGTGAATAGACAAAAGTACAAAAGCCACGTTTACGATACAACTAGGTACACTGTGTGTTTGCTAGTATAATGGCTGAGTTTAAAAAAGTTAGAGTGTGCAATGCAGGCAGACGTGCTGCAAATAACGTTCCAATACTGTGAATTGACAAAAGTACAATAGCCACGTTTAGGATACAACTAGGTACAGTGAGTGTTTGCTAGTATAATGGCTGAGTTTAAAAAAGTTAGAGTGTGCAATGCAGGCAGACGTGCTGCAAATAACGTTCCAATACTGTGAATTGACAAAAGTCCAATAGCCACGTTTAGGATACAACTAGGTACAGTGAGTGTTTGCTAGTATAATGGCTGAGTTTAAAAAAGTTAGAGTGTGCAATGCAGGCAGACGTGCTGCAAATAACGTTCCAATACTGTGAATTGACAAAAGTCCAATAGCCACGTTTAGGATACAACTAGGTACAGTGAGTGTTTGCTAGTATAATGGCTGAGTTTAAAAAAGTTAGAGTGTGCAATGCAGGCAGACGTGCTGCAAATAACGTTCCAATACTGTGAATAGACAAAAGTACAAAAGCCACGTTTAGGATACAACTAGGTACACTGTGTGTTTGCTAGTATAATGGCTGAGTTTAAAAAAGTTAGAGTGTGCAATGCAGGCAGACGTGCTGCAAATAACGTTCCAATACTGTGAATAGACAAAAGTACAAAAGCCACGTTTACGATACAACTAGGTACACTGTGTGTTTGCTAGTATAATGGCTGAGTTTCAAAAAGTTAGAGTGTGCAATGCAGGCAGACGTGCTGCAAATAACGTTCCAATACTGTGAATTGACAAAAGTACAATAGCCACGTATAGGATGCCACTAGGTACACTGAGTGTTTGCTAGTATAATGGCTTAGTAACAATGAGTTGTAGTGTGCAATGCAGGCAGACGTGCTCTGCAAATGTCTTTGCACTAGTGGGACTATAGCAAAGTCCAATAGCCACGTTTAGGATGCCACTAGGTACACTGAGTGTTTGCTAGTATAATGGCTTAGTAACAATGAGTTATAGTGTGCAATGCAGGCAGACGTGCTCTGCAAATGTCTTTGCACTAGTGGGACTATAGCAAAGTCCAATAGCCACGTATAGGATGCCACTAGGTACACTGAATGTTTGCTAGTAAAATTGCTTAGTTTAAAAAAGTTGGAGTGTGCAATGCAGGCAGATGTGCTCTGCTAATGTCTTTGCACTAGTGGGACTATAGCAAAGTCCAATAGCCACTTTTAGGATGCCACTAGGTACACTGAGTGTTTGCTAGTAAAATTGCTTAGTTTAAAAAAGTTGGAGTGTGCAATGCAGGCAGATGTGCTCTGCAAATGTCTTTGCACTAGTGGGACTATAGCAAAGTCCAATAGCCACGTATAGGATGCCACTAGGTACACTGAGTGTTTGCTAGTATAATGGCTTAGTAACAATGAGTTGTAGTGTGCAATGCAGGCAGACGTGCTCTGCAAATGTCTTTGCACTAGTGGGACTATAGCAAAGTCCAATAGCCACGTATAGGATGCCACTAGGTACACTGAGTGTTTGCTAGTAAAATTGCTTAGTTTAAAAAAGTTGTAGTGTGCAATGCAGGCAGACGTGCTCTGCAAATGTCTTTGCACTAGTGGGACTATAGCAAAGTCCAATAGCCACAGATAGGATGCCACTAGGTACACTGAGTGTTTGCTAGTATAATGGCTTAGTTAGAATGAGTTGGAGTGTGCAGAGGACAAGAGGGTACAGTGGCAGGATTGTGGTGCTCTGGGTAGAGGAATGGAAGCCTGCCTTTCTATTCCCTCCTAATGGTGAAATGCAGGGAGGAAATCCCTGACCTGGGCTACACAAACGCTGTTGCTGTTTGCAGGACCTGTCACCTATGGCTCTCTTACCCTGCCGCTTTGAGCCCTTAAAAGGACTGCTAGAAAGTGCTCTCCCTAAGCTGTCTAACGCTGTGTATGCAGCGCATACAGCTGTATCGGCTATAGGACTCAGGAGGACGGAGCTGCGACACTGATGTCTGACACCAAAGACGCAGAAGGCAGATAATGGCGTTCGTGAAGAAAATGTCCGGTTTTATAATGCAGGGACATGTGACATGCAGATCCTATCACACATGCCGTTGCTTCTCTGGCTCAAAGTCCACTTAGCTGTGTGTGTGTGTCTGTGATTGGCTGACATGCTGGCCCGCCCCACAAGACGCGCGCGCTTAGGGAAGGAAGACAAGAAAAAAAAAAAAAAAAATGGCGATCGCCATTATAGAAACAGCAGTGATCTGAAGGCGCTGTTCACGCACACTATACACTGAAATGTGATAATAGTTTGATTCACAGAGTGACTTACACTATTACAGCAGAAACCAAGCTATGATTTAGCTGTTTTTTGGCTGCTAGAACCGTTCTCGAATGTTTCTAGAACTATCGAGCTTTTGCAAAAAGCTCGAGTTCTAGTTCGATCTAGAACATGCCCCAAAATCACTCGAGCCTAGAACTGGAGAACCACGAACCACGAACCGCGCTCAACTCTAATTTGCAGCACCTCTGCCTGCATTGCACACTCAAACTTTTTTTAACTAAGCCATTATACTAGCAAACAGTCAGTGTACCTAGTGGCATCCTAAACGTGGCTATTGTACTTTTGTCTATTCACACTATTGTAAAGATATTTGCAGCACCTCTGCCTGCATTGCACACTCAAACTCTTTTTAACTAAGCCATTATACTAGCAAACAGTCAGTGTACCTAGTGGCATCCTAAACGTGGCTATTGTACTTTTGTCATTTCACACTATTGTAAAGATATTTGCAGCACCTCTGCCTGCATTGCACACTCAAACTCTTTTTAACTAAGCCATTATACTAGCAAACAGTCAGTGTACCTAGTGGCATCCTAAACGTGGCTATTGTACTTTTGTCAATTCACACTATTGTAAAGATATTTGCAGCACCTCTGCCTGCATTGCACACTCAAACTCTTTTTAACTAAGCCATTATACTAGCAAACAGTCAGTGTACCTAGTGGCATCCTAAACGTGGCTATTGTACTTTTGTCTATTCACACTATTGTAAAGATATTTGCAGCACCTCTGCCTGCATTGCACACTCAAACTTTTTTTAACTAAGCCATTATACTAGCAAACAGTCAGTGTACCTAGTCGCATCCTAAACGTGGCTATTGTACTTTTGTCTATTCACACTATTGTAAAGATATTTGCAGCACCTCTGCCTGCTTTGCACTCTCAAACTTTTTTTAACTAAGCCATTATACTAGCAAACAGTCAGTGTACCTAGTGGCATCCTAAACGTGGCTATTGTACTTTTGTCTATTCACACTATTGTAAAGATATTTGCAGCACCTCTGCCTGCATTGCACACTCAAACTCTTTTTAACTAAGCCATTATACTAGCAAACAGTCAGTGTACCTAGTGGCATCCTAAACGTGGCTATTGTACTTTTGTCTATTCACACTATTGTAAAGATATTTGCAGCACCTCTGCCTGCATTGCACACTCAAACTCTTTTTAACTAAGCCATTATACTAGCAAACAGTCAGTGTACCTAGTGGCATCCTAAATGTGGCTATTGTACTTTTGTCTATTCACACTATTGTAAAGATATTTGCAGCACCTCTGCCTGCATTGCACACTCAAACTCTTTTTAACTAAGCCATTATACTAGCAAACAGTCAGTGAACCTAGTGGCATTCTAAACGTGGCTATTGTACTTTTGTCAATTCACACTATTGTAAAGATATTTGCAGCACCTCTGCCTGCATTGCACACTCAAACTCTTTTTAACTAAGTCATTATACTAGCAAACAGTCAGTGTACCTAGTGGCATCCTAAACGTGGCTATTGTACTTTTGTCAATTCACACTATTGTAAAGATATTTGCAGCACCTCTGCCTGCATTGCACACTCAAACTCTTTTTAACTAAGCCATTATACTAGCAAACAGTCAGTGTACCTAGTGGCATCCTAAACGTGGCTATTGTACTTTTGTCAATTCACACTATTGTAAAGATATTTGCAGCACCTCTGCCTGCATTGCACACTCAAACTCTTTTTAACTAAGCCAGTATACTAGCAAACAGTCAGTGTACCTAGTGGCATCCTAAACGTGGCTATTGTACTTTTGTCAATTCACACTATTGTAAAGATATTTGCAGCACCTCTGCCTGCATTGCACACTCAAACTCTTTTTAACTAAGCCATTATACTAGCAAACAGTCAGTGTACCTAGTGGCATCCTAAACTTGGCTATTGTACTTTTGTCTATTCACACTATTGTAAAGATATTTGCAGCACCTCTACCTGCATTGCACACTCAAACTTTTTTTAACTAAGCCATTATACTAGCAAACAGTCAGTGTACCTAGTGGCATCCTAAACGTGGCTATTGTACTTTTGTCTATTCACACTATTGTAAAGATATTTGCAGCACCTCTGCCTGCATTGCACACTCATACTCTTTTTAACTAAGCCATTATACTAGCAAACAGTCAGTGTACCTAGTGGCATCCTAAACATGGCTATTGTACTTTTGTCAATTCACACTATTGTAAAGATATTTGCAGCACCTCTGCCTGCATTGCACACTCAATCTCTTTTTAACTAAGCCATTATACTAGTAAACAGTCAGTGTACCTAGTGGCATCCTAAACGTGGCTATTGTACTTTTGTCAATTCACACTATTGTAAAGATATTTGCAGCACCTCTGCCTGCATTGCACACTCAAACTCTTTTTAACTAAGCCATTATACTAGCAAACAGTCAGTGTACCTAGTGGCATCCTAAACGTGGCTATTGTACTTTTGTCAATTCACACTATTGTAAAGATATTTGCAGCACCTCTGCCTGCATTGCACACTCAAACTCTTTTTAACTAAGCCATTATACTAGCAAACAGTCAGTGTACCTAGTGGCATCCTAAACGTGGCTATTGTACTTTTGTCTATTCACACTATTGTAAAGATATTTGCAGCACCTCTGCCTGCATTGCACACTCAAACTTTTTTTAACTAAGCCATTATACTAGCAAACAGTCAGTGTACCTAGTGGCATCCTAAACGTGGCTATTGTACTTTTGTCTATTCACACTATTGTAAAGATATTTGCAGCACCTCTGCCTGCATTGCACACTCAAACTTTTTTTAACTAAGCCATTATACTAGCAAACAGTCAGTGTACCTAGTGGCATCCTAAACGTGGCTATTGTACTTTTGTCTATTCACACTATTGTAAAGATATTTGCAGCACCTCTGCCTGCATTGCACCCTCAAACTCTTTTTAACTAAGCCATTATACTAGCAAACAGTCAGTGTACCTAGTGGCATCCTAAACATGGCTATTGTACTTTTGTCAATTCACACTATTGTAAAGATATTTGCAGCACCTCTGCCTGCATTGCACACTCAAACTTTTTTTAACTAAGCCATTATACTAGCAAACAGTCAGTGTACCTAGTGACATCCTAAACGTGGCTATTGTACTTTTGTCTATTCACACTATTGTAAAGATATTTGCAGCACCTCTGCCTGCATTGCACACTCAAACTCTTTTTAACTAAGCCATTATACTAGCAAACAGTCAGTGTACCTAGTGGCATCCTAAACGTGGCTATTGTACTTTTGTCAATTCACACTATTGTAAAGATATTTGCAGCACCTCTGCCTGCATTGCACACTCAAACTCTTTTTAACTAAGCCATTATACTAGCAAACAGTCAATGTACCTAGTGGCATCCTAAACGTGGCTATTGTACTTTTGTCAATTCACACTATTGTAAAGATATTTGCAGCACCTCTGCCTGCATTGCACACTCAAACTCTTTTTAACTAAGCCATTATACTAGCAAACAGTCAGTGTACCTAGTGGCATCCTAAACGTGGCTATTGTACTTTTGTCTATTCACACTATTGTAAAGATATTTGCAGCACCTCTGCCTGCATTGCACACTCAAACTTTTTTTAACTAAGCCATTATACTAGCAAACAGTCAGTGTACCTAGTCGCATCCTAAACGTGGCTATTGTACTTTTGTCTATTCACACTATTGTAAAGATATTTGCAGCACCTCTGCCTGCTTTGCACTCTCAAACTTTTTTTAACTAAGCCATTATACTAGCAAACAGTCAGTGTACCTAGTGGCATCCTAAACGTGGCTATTGTACTTTTGTCTATTCACACTATTGTAAAGATATTTGCAGCACCTCTGCCTGCATTGCACACTCAAACTCTTTTTAACTAAGCCATTATACTAGCAAACAGTCAGTGTACCTAGTGGCATCCTAAACGTGGCTATTGTACTTTTGTCTATTCACACTATTGTAAAGATATTTGCAGCACCTCTGCCTGCATTGCACACTCAAACTCTTTTTAACTAAGCCATTATACTAGCAAACAGTCAGTGTACCTAGTGGCATCCTAAACGTGGCTATTGTACTTTTGTCAATTCAAACTATTGTAAAGATATTTCCAGCACCTCTGCCTGCATTGCAGACTGAAACTCTTTTTAACTAAGCCATTATACTAGCAAACAGTCAGTGTACCTAGTGGCATCCTAAATGTGGCTATTGTACTTTTGTCTATTCACACTATTGTAAAGATATTTGCAGCACCTCTGCCTGCATTGCACACTCAAACTCTTTTTAACTAAGCCATTATACTAGCAAACAGTCAGTGTACCTAGTGGCATTCTAAACGTGGCTATTGTACTTTTGTCAATTCACACTATTGTAAAGATATTTGCAGCACCTCTGCCTGCATTGCACACTCAAACTCTATTTAACTAAGTCATTATACTAGCAAACAGTCAGTGTACCTAGTGGCATCCTAAACGTGGCTATTGTACTTTTGTCAATTCACACTATTGTAAAGATATTTGCAGCACCTCTGCCTGCATTGCACACTCAAACTCTTTTTAACTAAGCTATTATACTAGCAAACAGTCAGTGTACCTAGTGGCATCCTAAACGTGGCTATTGTACTTTTGTCAATTCACACTATTGTAAAGATATTTGCAGCACCTCTGCCTGCATTGCACACTCAAACTCTTTTTAACTAAGCCAGTATACTAGCAAACAGTCAGTGTACCTAGTGGCATCCTAAACGTGGCTATTGTACTTTTGTCAATTCACACTATTGTAAAGATATTTGCAGCACCTCTGCCTGCATTGCACACTCAAACTTTTTTTAACTAAGCCATTATACTAGCAAACAGTCAGTGTACCTAGTGGCATCCTAAACGTGGCTATTGTACTTTTGTCTATTCACACTATTGTAAAGATATTTGCAGCACCTCTGCCTGCATTGCACACTCAAACTCTTTTTAACTAAGCCATTATACTAGCAAACAGTCAGTGTACCTAGTGGCATCCTAAACATGGCTATTGTACTTTTGTCAATTCACACTATTGTAAAGATATTTGCAGCACCTCTGCCTGCATTGCACACTCAAACTCTTTTTAACTAAGCCATTATACTAGCAAACAGTCAGTGTACCTAGTGGCATCCTAAACGTGGCTATTGTACTTTTGTCAATTCACACTATTGTAAAGATATTTGCAGCACCTCTGCCTGCATTGCACACTCAAACTCTTTTTAACTAAGCCATTATACTAGCAAACAGTCAGTGTACCTAGTGGCATCCTAAACGTGGCTATTGTACTTTTGTCAATTCACACTATTGTAAAGATATTTGCAGCACCTCTGCCTGCATTGCACACTCAAACTCTTTTTAACTAAGCCATTATACTAGCAAACAGTCAGTGTACCTAGTGGCATCCTAAACGTGGCTATTGTACTTTTGTCTATTCACACTATTGTAAAGATATTTGCAGCACCTCTGCCTGCTTTGCACACTCAAACTCTTTTTAACTAAGCCATTATACTAGCAAACAGTCAGTGTACCTAGTGGCATCCTAAACGTGGCTATTGTACTTTTGTCAATTCACACTATTGTAAAGATATTTGCAGCACCTCTGCCTGCATTGCACACTCAAACTCTTTTTAACTAAGCCATTATACTAGCAAACAGTCAGTGTACCTAGTGGCATCCTAAACGTGGCTATTGTACTTTTGTCTATTCACACTATTGTAAAGATATTTGCAGCACCTCTGCCTGCATTGCACACTCAAACTTTTTTTAACTAAGCCATTATACTAGCAAACAGTCAGTGTACCTAGTGGCATCCTAAACGTGGCTATTGTACTTTTGTCAATTCACACTATTGTAAAGATATTTGCAGCACCTCTGCCTGCATTGCACACTCAAACTTTTTTTAACTAAGCCATTATACTAGCAAACAGTCAGTGTACCTAGTGGCATCCTAAACGTGGCTATTGTACTTTTGTCTATTCACACTATTGTAAAGATATTTGCAGCACCTCTGCCTGCATTGCACCCTCAAACTCTTTTTAACTAAGCCATTATACTAGCAAACAGTCAGTGTACCTAGTGGCATCCTAAACATGGCTATTGTACTTTTGTCAATTCACACTATTGTAAAGATATTTGCAGCACCTCTGCCTGCATTGTACACTCAAACTTTTTTTAACTAAGCCATTATACTAGCAAACAGTCAGTGTACCTAGTGACATCCTAAACGTGGCTATTGTACTTTTGTCTATTCACACTATTGTAAAGATATTTGCAGCACCTCTGCCTGCATTGCACACTCAAACTCTTTTTAACTAAGCCATTATACTAGCAAACAGTCAGTGTACCTAGTGGCATCCTAAACGTGGCTATTGTACTTTTGTCAATTCACACTATTGTAAAGATATTTGCAGCACCTCTGCCTGCATTGCACACTCAAACTCTTTTTAACTAAGTCATTATACTAGCAAACAGTCAGTGTACCTAGTGGCATCCTAAACGTGGCTATTGTACTTTTGTCAATTCACACTATTGTAAAGATATTTGCAGCACCTCTGCCTGCATTGCACACTCAAACTCTTTTTAACTAAGCTATTATACTAGCAAACAGTCAGTGTACCTAGTGGCATCCTAAACGTGGCTATTGTACTTTTGTCAATTCACACTATTGTAAAGATATTTGCAGCACCTCTGCCTGCATTGCACACTCAAACTCTTTTTAACTAAGCCAGTATACTAGCAAACAGTCAGTGTACCTAGTGGCATCCTAAACGTGGCTATTGTACTTTTGTCAATTCACACTATTGTAAAGATATTTGCAGCACCTCTGCCTGCATTGCACACTCAAACTTTTTTTAACTAAGCCATTATACTAGCAAACAGTCAGTGTACCTAGTGGCATCCTAAACGTGGCTATTGTACTTTTGTCTATTCACACTATTGTAAAGATATTTGCAGCACCTCTGCCTGCATTGCACACTCAAACTCTTTTTAACTAAGCCATTATACTAGCAAACAGTCAGTGTACCTAGTGGCATCCTAAACATGGCTATTGTACTTTTGTCAATTCACACTATTGTAAAGATATTTGCAGCACCTCTGCCTGCATTGCACACTCAAACTCTTTTTAACTAAGCCATTATACTAGCAAACAGTCAGTGTACCTAGTGGCATCCTAAACGTGGCTATTGTACTTTTGTCAATTCACACTATTGTAAAGATATTTGCAGCACCTCTGCCTGCATTGCACACTCAAACTCTTTTTAACTAAGCCATTATACTAGCAAACAGTCAGTGTACCTAGTGGCATCCTAAACGTGGCTATTGTACTTTTGTCAATTCACACTATTGTAAAGATATTTGCAGCACCTCTGCCTGCATTGCACACTCAAACTCTTTTTAACTAAGCCATTATACTAGCAAACAGTCAGTGTACCTAGTGGCATCCTAAACGTGGCTATTGTACTTTTGTCTATTCACACTATTGTAAAGATATTTGCAGCACCTCTGCCTGCTTTGCACACTCAAACTCTTTTTAACTAAGCCATTATACTAGCAAACAGTCAGTGTACCTAGTGGCATCCTAAACGTGGCTATTGTACTTTTGTCTATTCACACTATTGTAAAGATATTTGCAGCACCTCTGCCTGCATTGCACACTCAAACTTTTTTTAACTAAGCCATTATACTAGCAAACAGTCAGTGTACCTAGTGGCATCCTAAACGTGGCTATTGTACTTTTGTCTATTCACACTATTGTAAAGATATTTGCAGCACCTCTGCCTGCATTGCACACTCAAACTTTTTTTAACTAAGCCATTATACTAGCAAACAATCAGTGTACCTAGTGGCATCCTAAACGTGGCTATTGTACTTTTGTCTATTCACACTATTGTAAAGATATTTGCAGCACCTCTGCCTGCATTGCACCCTCAAACTCTTTTTAACTAAGCCATTATACTAGCAAACAGTCAGTGTACCTAGTGGCATCCTAAACATGGCTATTGTACTTTTGTCAATTCACACTATTGTAAAGATATTTGCAGCACCTCTGCCTGCATTGCACACTCAAACTTTTTTTAACTAAGCCATTATACTAGCAAACAGTCAGTGTACCTAGTGGCATCCTAAACGTGGCTATTGTACTTTTGTCTATTCACACTATTGTAAAGATATTTGCAGCACCTCTGCCTGCATTGCCCACTCAAACTCTTTTTAACTAAGCCATTATACTAGCAAACAGTCAGTGTACCTAGTGGCATCCTAAACGTGGCTATTGTACTTTTGTCTATTCACACTATTGTAAAGATATTTGCAGCACCTCTGCCTGCATTGCACACTCAAACTCTTTTTAACTAAGCCATTATACTAGCAAACAGTCAGTGTACCTAGTGGCATCCTAAACGTGGCTATTGTACTTTTGTCTATTCACACTATTGTAAAGATATTTGCAGCACCTTTGCCTGCATTGCACACTCAAACTTTTTTTAACTAAGCCATTATTCTAGCAAACAGTCAGTGTACCTAGTGGCATCCTAAACGTGGCTATTGTACTTTTGTCTATTCACACTATTGTAAAGATATTTGCAGCACCTCTGCCTGCATTGCACACTCAAACTCTTTTTAACTAAGCCATTATACTAGCAAACAGTCAGTGTACCTAGTGGCATCCTAAACGTGGCTATTGTATTTTTGTCAATTCACACTATTGTAAAGATATTTGCAGCACCTCTGCTTGCATTGCACACTCAAACTCTTTTTAACTAAGCCATTATACTAGCAAACAATCAGTGTACCTAGTGGCATCCTAAACGTGGCTATTGTACTTTTGTCTATTCACACTATTGTAAAGATATTTGCAGCACCTCTGCCTGCATTGCACACTCAAACTCATTGTTACTAAGCCATTATACTAGCAAACACTCAGTGTACCTATTGGCATACAAGAAGTGGCTGTTGTACTCCTTTAGTGCCCCACTGGTGCAAATCTATGTGCAGCACCTCTGCATGACACCCTCCTGCTCTGTTTTTAATGAGCTATAATGATAGCAAAAAATACTGCCATTTAGTGGCATCATAGAACTGGCTGTTGTATTCCATTAGTGCCCCACTGGTGCCAAGCTATTTCTAGCACCTCTGCATGACACCCTCCTGCTCTGTTTTTAATAAGCTATAATGATAGCAAAAAATACTGCCATTTAGTGGCATCATAGAACTGGCTGTTGTATTCCATTAGTGCCCCACTGGTGCCAAGCTATTTCTACCACCTCTGGCATGACACCCTCCTGCTCTGTTTTTAATAAGCTATAATGATAGCAAAAAATACTGCCATTTAGTGGCATCATAGAACTGGCTGTTGTATTCCATTAGTGCCCCACTGGTGCCAAGCTATTTCTAGCACCTCTGCATGACACCCTCCTGCTCTGTTTTTAATAAGTTATAATGATAGCAAAAAATCCTGCTATTTAGTGGCATCATAGAACTGGCTGTTGTATTCCATTAGTGCCCCACTGGTGCCAAGCTATTTATAGCACCTCTACATGACACCCTCATGCACATTTTGCTACGCTAATGTTATAGCAAACTCATGGAATTCATTGCTGCATTTGATAATTCGGAGGGATAGAAAGTCAGGCTTCCTTTAGCTTTTCCTTCTGTTCATAGACAGCATCTCCAAGAGCAATTTCCCCTCCACGTCTAAGTGTGGAGAGGCAGCTAGTGCGCATGCGTGTGCCGATTTACCCCAGCTGCAGCCTAATTACAGTGTTTCGCCTAGTGAGTATGCTCAGCCTGACTGTGCTATTCCTGACGCTAAGTCTTCATTTCGGGATACAGCGCATGCTCCCACACTAAGTGTGAAAAGCCTCTTTGTACAGGTGCTTGCATTCCGTGCCGGGTCTAAGTCCTGTTTTGTGCCTAGACACCATGCTAAAGCTGATAGTCTTTTTTCAGAGACTGTATTTCATGCTACTGAGCATGCTCAGGCACTTACTGCATCAGAGACTAGGTCCGGTAATGAACTCTTTGGCCCTGGCCCTGATGTGGGTGTCCCATATAGACCACAGGGCATCAGGTGTCCTCCCAAATGGCTTGCAGAGGCCCACCCCTATGACTTGTCACCGCATTATTGATGGTCAGACGATGACTGGTGAGGTGTTTGGGTCATGGCAGCCATGAGGTCATCATTGAAGTTGCGGTTCCAAATAGGACGCTAGTTATGCCACTCATGACGTGTCACTCTACTTTTGTCTCCAGGAGGTGCATTGTGGTTCACCCTGGTTTGGGGCGGACCCAGGTTATAAAAGGGGCTGGAGCCAACAAGGAGGTGCGCAGTCTTCTATTATGCTCCGAAAGAGCACACCTCCATGTGTTGAACCCATTGCGGCTTTAGGCCAGAGGTAGGCAAGGATAGGGTGTCGATGCAGGCCACCACCACAGTTGGTAACGCAGAACGGTTAAGACCAGCTCCTGTTCTACCAGTCCTGCTTGTGCAGCCCAGTGGCATTAACAGGCCTGCTGCTGCTGATGCTCCTGCTGTCCACAGGTGTGCCCCTACGCACACGGTCAGCGTACTCAATGGCCCCTGTGTTGTTAACAGGGAGTTCCTGGGCTGGGTGGGCATGTGGACCCTGTGACGTTAACAGGGCTCCCAGTCTCCAGATCCGAATGGCGTCTAACTCGGTTCAGGCTACTATTAGTTTCATAGCCACACAGCTCTGTATCCTCCACCAAACCTTCCAGTTGCCAACCTCTCCTTTTCCAACTGGGAGCACGGTGGACACTGACTGCTGATGGGGATATATAACTTTCTCTTTCTTTTCTTATTAATTTTCGTTATATAGCGGTAACATAGTATATACCACTTTATCCAAATCTGGCAGTCCCACTGTAACAGATGGTGTTTCTTCAGCAAATGTTACTGTTGCTTAACCACCAAATCCACGGACCAAAACTTTTTCCCCCTTTCCAACACACCTGTTCCCCTTTCCACCAGCATCTGTCCTTTTTCAACTCATTTTGGTATATGACCAAAAGTGCAACTCTGCAGGGACACCGTACTCAACGCCATCTCAGCACAGCAGCCAGCCCTCGGTCCCTCAGATGTGGACAAGTAAAAGACCATTTCCTCCTATCCATGACAAAGCGTTGAGATTCACTCTGTGCAGCACTGGTGTTTAGTGGAAAAGTAGATCTAAGATTGCGTACCACATTCTGCAGATACTCCTGTATACGTGCGTCCATTTCTATGGCAGGAATTATTTTACCAAATTTTGTCTTGTACCGGGGATCTAACAGTGTGGCAACCCAGTATTCTGGATTACTTTGAATTCGTACAATCCGAGGGTCATGTTGTAGGTAGTGCAGCAAGAAGCCGCTCATGTGTCTTGTGCATCCAGGAGGACCAAGTCCTTGGTGTGTTGGTGGCAGAGAGGTGAGAATCGTGCCTCCTTCCTCTGCCCTCTCCCCACAACCTCGCACAACTGAAATGTGAGCAAGCTCTCACTCATCTGCTGAGTCTTCCATGCCCATCGCCAGTTCGTCCTCCATTTCTTCATGGGCTCCTGCACCTTCCTCAACACTTTTTGCTGATACTATGCGCCCTTGTTAATCCCTCTCCCTCACCATGACTGCCGCATAGGTGCCGCTGACCATCTGGACCTCGTAGATCTTGTTATCCCTTCCGCATATGACTCCTCCTGTACTTCCTCCCCTTCCTCTTGTCCCAACACCTGACTCCGAATAATAATTACAGTGTGCTCCATCATGTAGATGACCAGAATTGTCACGCTGAGAATGACATTGCCAGTGCTAAACATCTTCGTCAACATTTGTAAACTGTGTAGCAGGGTGCATAGGTCCTTGATCTGACACCACTCCAGGAGCGTGATCTGCACCACCTCTGGATCAAGTTATCCCAGGCTATATGTCATAACGTATTGCAGCAGGGTTCGGCGGTGCTGCCACAAACGCTGCAACATGTGCAGATTCAAATTCCTGCGTGTGAGCACATCGCATTTCAGGCGTTTAACCACCAGACCTAAAGACTTCTGTAGCGACGAAAGTTGTTGAGCTGCTGTGTGCGCACAATGGAAGTGAGCACATAGCGAGCGTGCACGCTGCACAAGGCCATGTAGGCCGTGATGGTGTTTTAAAAATTGCTGGAGAATTAGGTTCAACACGTGAGCCATACAAGGCACGTGTGTCACATTGCCCTGACGATGGCCTGCAGCCAGGTTTGCATCATTGCCGCACACGGCTGTTAAGTCACCAACGGAGTCCGCTCCGTCAATTTGTACTCCGGTCGCCAGGTGACAACGTGTTCCTTTCATGAATAGTGCTGATGATGAGAGAGGAGTCGATGCCAGCGGCGCAGGTGGACGCAGGTTATGCTCACCCACTGGGCTGCATTACCTTGACAGATGCAGAATCTCTGGCTGAATGTAGCTGGTGGGTATCTCACAGATGAAATACCATCATTCAGCTACAACCAATGGGAAGACACCACACCCTTTTTTATGCCCATCCTGTCTGCAGACCACTGCCAGACATAGCTCTGCTTTTACCCCCAGTTCAGTTTTATGATTTTGTGTGCTTGTTACCTGACTACTTTTCCTGCTTGCTGTTTATGTACCTTGTTGGCCGATCCTCATTTCACCTCTGCTTGTTTTCTGATTAAGTCCTGGCCGTCCCATTCTGTTCCTGTTCCTCAATTAATGCTTTGACCCTGCCTGACTACTATTCTCTGGAACTGCAGCCTTCCACAGGTATTAATCACCTTGGGCCCTGTGCAATTCCTAATCCCTGTATAGGGGTTAAAGGGTTTCAGGGTTCTAGGGGTCCTGCTTGGTGAGTGGCTTCCCTCTAGCCTATCATTTACAGCCCATCTGAGTGTGTGTGGATCAAGGAAGGCGTTACACCGTGCTCTCTGCAGAAGGCCATGTGGGCCAGGATAGTGCTTTAAAAATTGCTGGACAACCAGGTTCAACATGTGAACCACACAAGGCACGTGTGTCACATTGTCACAGCGAAGGGCCGCACCCATGTTTGCATCATTGTCGCACCCGGCCTTCCCTGGCTGCTGGTTGAGTGGAGACAACCATTGATGAAACTCGGTCTCCAGAGCTAACCGTCCACAACTTCTCAGCGGTGTGACTCACATTTCCCATACATTTCAAAGTAAAACTTTGACCGCCTGATGGCATTGAGCTCTGCTGCCAGCATAGTAAGGAGGTGTGTGGTAGTCCTTGTGCGCAGTTACAAGGAAGGGTGGCCTGACCACACAGGGTTTGCGCCAAGGTGGAGGACCCACACGAGGTTGAAGAGGCAGAAGCAGTGTATTAACTTCTACATACAGAAGAAGGATTGAAACAACTCGTGGGGACGGCAAGACTTGTACAGCAGACCCTTCTCCATCTCTCCCCACAGTAACCCATTGCCCAGTCAGCGACATGTAACGCCCCTGTCCATGCTTACTGGGCCAATTATCTGTGGTGAAAAGAACCCTGTCACACAGAGTTTCTCAAGGAATCAGTGATGTTTAGTGCGACATGCTGATGTAGCGCGTGCACGCCTTTGTTGGAGAAGGAGTGGCGCCTGGGCATCGGCTCTTGGGGCACTGCGATGGGCATAAGGTCTCGAAAATCCTCGGTTAAAAAGGTTGGAAAGGCAGCATTTTGGTAGCCAACAGTTTCCAGATGCTGGAAGTCAACCTCTAAGCCATGTCATGCCCTTCTAAAAGCATGTAAAACACAGCGCGGGGACTCCAACCACAGTCTCCCTCGTTTCCACTAACTGGGCTACACACACCCCACTTGACTGGCATCGGTTGAGCCCCCTTTTGAAAAAGAAAAAGATGCTTTGCATGAAGTACTCTCAAAAATACGCGTGCCTTTCCCGTCCCCTGGCTGACCCAGGGGAAGAAAAGTCCTCTGAGAGCCATGACTTGTTCATCTTGGTTCTTTTAGAAACACAGCGAGGGGACTCCAACCACAGTCTCCCTCGTTTCCACTAACTGGGCCACACACACCCCACTTGATTGGTATCGGTTGAGCCCCTTTTGAAAAAGAAAAAGATGCTTTGCATGAAGCACTCTCAAAAATACGCGTGCCTTTCCAATCCCCTGGCTGACCCAGGGGAAGAAAAGTCCTCTGAGAGCCATGACTTGTTCATCTTGGTTCTTTTAGAAACACAGCGAGGGGACTCCAACCACAGTCTCCCTCGTTTCCACTAACTGGGCCACACACACCCCACTTGACTGGCATCGGTTGAGCCCCCTTTTGAAAAAGAAAAAGATGCTTTGCATGAAGCACTCTCAAAAATACGCGTGCCTTTCCCGTCCCCTGGCTGACCCAGGGGAAGAAAAGTCCTCTGAGAGCCATGACTTGTTCATCTTGGTTCTTTAAGAAACACAGCGAGGGGACTCCAACCACAGTCTCCCTCGTTTCCACTAACTGGGCCACACGCACCCCACTTGACTGGCATCGGTTGAGCCCCCTTTTGAAAAAGAAAAAGATGCTTTGCATGAAGCACTCTCAAAAATACGCGTGCCTTTCCCGTCCCCTGGCCGACCCAGGGGAAGAAAAGTCCTCTGAGAGCCATGACTTGTTCATCTTGGTTCTTTTAGAAACACAGCGAGGGGACTCCAACCACAGTCTCCCTCGTTTCCACTAACTGGGCCACACACACCCCACTTGACTGGCATCGGTTGAGCCCCCTTTTGAAAAAGAAAAAGATGCTTTGCATGAAGCACTCTTAAAAATACACGTGCCTTTCCCGTCCCCTGGCTGACCCAGGGGAAGAAAAGTCCTCTGAGAGCCATAACTTGTTCATCTTGGTTCTTTTAGAAACACAGCGAGGGGACTCCAACCACAGTCTCCCTCGTTTCCACTAACTGGGCCACACACACCCCACTTGACTGGCATCAGTTGAGCCCACATTTGAAAAAGAAAAAGATGCTTTGCATGAAGCACTCTCAAAAATACGCGTGCCTTTCCCGTCCCCTGGCTGACCCAGGGGAAGAAAAGTCCTCTGAGAGCCATGACTTGTTCATCTTGGTTCTTTTAGAAACACAGCGAGGGGACTCCAACCACAGTCTCCCTCGTTTCCACTAACTGGGCCACACACACCCCACTTGACTGGCATCGGTTGAGCCCCCTTTTGAAAAAGAAAAAGATGTTTTGCATGAAGCACTCTCAAAAATACGCGTGCCTTTCCCGTCCCCTGGCTGACCCAGGGGAAGAAAAGTCCTTTGAGAGCCATGACTTGTTCATCTTGGTTCTTTTAGAAACACAGCGAGGGGACTCCAACCACAGTCTCCCTCGTTTCCACTAACTGGGCCACACACACCCCACTTGACTGGCATCGGTTGAGCCCCCTTTTGAAAAAGAAAAAGATGCTTTGCATGAAGCACTCTCAAAAATACGCGTGCCTTTCCCGTCCCCTGGCTGACCCAGGGGAAGAAAAGTCCTCTGAGAGCCATGACTTGTTCATCTTGGTTCTTTTAGAAACACAGCGATGGGACTCCAACCACAGTCTCCCTCGTTTCCACTAACTGGGCCACACACACCCCACTTGACTGGCATCGGTTGAGCCCCCTTTTGAAAAAGAAAAAGATGCTTTGCATGAAGCACTCTCAAAAATACGCGTGCCTTTCCCGTCCCCTGGCTGACCCAGGGGAAGAAAAGTCCTTTGAGAGCCATGACTTGTTCATCTTGGTTCTTTTAGAAACACAGCGAGGGGACTCCAACCACAGTCTCCCTCGTTTCCACTAACTGGGCCACACACACCCCACTTGACTGGCATCGGTTGAGCCCCCTTTTGAAAAAGAAAAAGATGCTTTGCATGAAGCACTCTCAAAAATACGCATGCCTTTCCCGTCCCCTGGCTGACCTAGGGGAAGAAAAGTCCTCTGAGAGCCATGACTTGTTCATCTTGGTTCTTTTAGAAACACAGCGAGGGGACTCCAACCACAGTCTCCCTCGTTTCCACTAACTGGGACACACACACCCCACTTGACTAGCATCGGTTGAGCCCCCTTTTGAAAAAGAAAAAGATGCTTTGCATGAAGCACTCTCAAAAATACGCGTGCCTTTCCCGTCCCCTGGCTGACCCAGGGGAAGAAAAGTCCTCTGAGAGTCATGACTTGTTCATCTTGGTTCTTTTAGAAACACAGCGAGGGGACTCCAACCACAGTCTCCCTCGTTTCCACTAACTGGGCCACACACACCCCACTTGACTGGCATCGGTTGAGCCCCCTTTTGAAAAAGAAAAAGATGCTTTGCATGAAGCACTCTCAAAAATACACGTGCCTTTCCCGTCCCCTGGCTGACCCAGGGGAAGAAAAGTCCTCTGAGAGCCATGACTTGTTCATCTTGGTTCTTTTAGAAACACAGCGAGTGGACTCCAACCACAGTCTCCCTCGTTTCCACTAACTGGGCCACACACACCCCCACTTGACTGGCATCGGTTGAGCCCCCTTTTGAAAAAGAAAAAGATGCTTTGCATGAAGCACTCTCAAAAATACGCGTGCCTTTCCCGTCCCCTGCCTGACCCAGGGGAAGAAAAGTCCTCTGAGAGCCATGACTTGTTCATCTTGGTTCTTTTAGAAACACAGCGAGGGGACTCCAACCACAGTCTCCCTCGTTTCCACTAACTGGGCCACACACACCCCACTTGACTGGCATCGGTTGAGCCCCCTTTTGAAAAAGAAAAAGATGCTTTGCATGAAGCACTCTCAAAAATACGCGTGCCTTTCCCATCCCCTGGCTGACCCAGGGGAAGAAAAGTCCTCTGAGAGCCATGACTTGTTCATCTTGGTTCTTTTAGAAACACAGCGAGGGGACTCCAACCACAGTCTCCCTCGTTTCCACTAACTGGGCCACACACACCCCACTTGACTGGCATCGGTTGAGCCCCCTTTTGAAAAAGAAAAAGATGCTTTGCATGAAGCACTCTCAAAAATACGCGTGCCTTTCCCGTCCCCTGGCTGACCCAGGGGAAGAAAAGTCCTCTGAGAGCCATGACTTGTTCATCTTGGTTCTTTTAGAAACACAGCGAGGGGACTCCAACCACAGTCTCCCTCGTTTCCACTAACTGGGCCACACACACCCCACTTGACTGGCATCGGTTGGGCCCCCTTTTGAAAAAGAAAAAGATGCTTTGCATGAAGCACTCTCAAAAATACGCGTGCCTTTCCCGTCCCCTGGCTGACCCAGGGGAAGAAAAGTCCTCTGAGAGCCATGACTTGTTCATCTTGGTTCTTTTAGAAACACAGCGAGGGGACTCCAACCACAGTCTCCCTCGTTTCCACTAACTGGGCCACACACACCCCACTTGACTGGCATCGGTTGAGCCCCCTTTTGAAAAAGAAAAAGATGCTTTGCATGAAGCACTCTCAAAAATACGCGTGCCTTTCCCGTCCCCTGGCTGACTCAGGGGAAGAAAAGTCCTCTGAGAGCCATGACTTGTTCATCTTGGTTCTTTTAGAAACACAGCGAGGGGACTCCAACCACAGTCTCCCCCATTTCAACTAACTGGGCCACACACACCCCACTTGACTGGCATCGGTTGAGCCCCCTTTTGAAAAAGAAAAAGATGCTTTGCATGAAGCTCTCTCAAAAATACGCGTGCCTTTCCCGTCCCCTGGCTGACCCAGGGGAAGAAAAGTCCTCTGAGAGCCATGACTTGTTCATCTTGGTTCTTTTAGAAACACAGCGAGGGGACTCCAACCACAGTCTCCCTCGTTTCCACTAACTGGGCCACACACACCCAACTTGACTGGCATCGGTTGAGCCCCCTTTTGAAAAAGAAAAAGATGCTTTGCATGAAGCACTCTCAAAAATACGCGTGCCTTTCCCGTCCCCTGGCTGACCCAGGGGAAGAAAAGTCCTCTGAGAGCCATGACTTGTTCATCTTGGTTCTTTTAGAAACACAGCGAGGGGACTCCAACCACAGTCTCCCTCGTTTCCACTAACTGGGCCACACACACCCCACTTGACTGGCATCGGTTGAGCCCCCTTTTGAAAAAGAAAAAGATGCTTTGCATGAAGCACTCTCAAAAATACGCGTGCCTTTCCCGTCCCCTGACTGACCCAGGGGAAGAAAAGTCCTCTGAGAGCCATGACTTGTTCATCTTGGTTCTTTTAGAAACACAGCGAGGGGACTCCAACCACAGTCTCCCTCGTTTCCACTAACTGGGCCACACACACCCCACTTGACTGGCATCGGTTGAGCCCCCTTTTGAAAAAGAAAAAGATGCTTTGCATGAAGCACTCTCAAAAATACGCGTGCCTTTCCCGTCCCCTGGCTGACCCAGGGGAAGAAAAGTCCTCTGAGAGCCATGTCCACATTGTCAGTGCACAGACACGTCTGCTTATCTGCCAGCAGACCCCCAGCAGCACTGAAGACAGGTTCCGAGAGAACGCTGGCTGCAGGACACGACAAGATCCCCAAGGCGTACGTGGCGAGCTCAGGCAATTTATCAAGATTGGAAGCCTAAAATGAGCAGGGCTCAAGTTGCACAATAATGGAATCGATGTTTCCTTGCATATACTCATATATCTGTGTGTCCTCCTCTTTTTCCTTGTCCAGCTCTTTTGTTTTCGCATGAGTATATGTCCTTGTCACTTTCCCATGTGTTTTTGTTGTGTTGTGAGTTGTTTGTCACCTTTTGGACACCTTTGAGGGTGTTTTCTAGGTGTTTGTCTGTGTTTGTGATTGCCTGCCATTGTTTCCTATGCAGTTCGAGTTCGGTTCGTCGAACGTTCGAAGAGCCGAACTCGAACGGGACCTCCGTTCGGCGAACCGACCTCGAGCTGATCCGGGACCGGTTCGCTCATCTCTAGTAGTGGCCCCCCGGTACCTGGGTGACCCGGATCACTGCAGGGGAGTGTATTCCCTGTTCCCGGCTGAGGAGAAAGAGGAAGAGAGTGGAGAGAAAGGCACCTGGCTGCAGGGAAAGAACAACAGGAGCTGCTGCACCGTGTGTGGGACACTAACACCCCCGTACCGGAGGCTGCGGACACCGGCAATTCCTAGTTACCAGTGACTCTGTGTGAACTATTTGTGAGTACGCCCGTGCCCTCAGGCACCGCACCGCAGCACTGCGCCCTGCTCCCCGCTTACCCAATCACCGGGCCCCGGGACAACCAACCCCCTACCCACGGAGGGGAGAAATAACATCTAGCTGCTCCATATCATCACTCCCGGGATCCCCGTCCAGAGCAGCGGTGGTGTTCCACAATCACCACAACCGTGGGTGGCATCACGGACAATCTCCCTTAACAAACCCCCTTTTACTGTGGAGCCTGGGATCACAGACCGGGTCACGCTACCGTGATACCCACAGAAGTGACTCCGTGGCCCAGATCTGAGTACCCCCTGTTCCCCGGGCGACACAGTTACACACTTCATAAGAGAGAGATATATCCCGTTACCTGCTATGGAAAGCAAATCTACTGTACAAACTGCATTTTACTGGGAACCATTAATCTGTGATGACCCAGGTACTTACCACCAATGTAAAATAAATGATAATTTGCTACTTTTTATAGCTGCAATTCTCTATAGGAAACCAATGTGGCCACATAAAAATACATTAGCTGACACTCTAATGTTTCAGCGGTACGGGAAATGGTTTCTCATAGATGCCTACCACTGTGCTTGATGTCAGCAGTCAATTCACAGCTGACATCAACCCCACAAGTATTACCCTAATTGCCTATACACCAGGGCAATCGAGATTAGCTGGGAAAAGTGCCAATATTGACGTATCTAATGGATGAGCAATTTTTATTGCAGCTGCGGTTTTATATTTTTAGGTTGAGAAGGGCCAAATAACCATGATAGCCACCATGATAATACCAGCTCCAAGCTGTCTGATTAACCTTTGCTGGCTATCAAAATAATTTTTAAAAAATGATGTGATCTCTCTTTTTATGATAACCAGCCAATGTAAATCAGCTAGTTGAGTTTTGCAGCACTTAACTGTCTGATTTACCTGTTATGGTTATCAAAAACCAGCTGGAATTCACACAGTATATTTAATGTATTCCATATTCACATGTTTGCAAGGCAATTGCCCCCTCTTAGCTACCTTTTGAAGCCATCTAGCCTCACAATGACCATTTTACAGCACAGAAGTTCGGGGCCCATTAACTTTTAATGGGTTCGGGTTCCGGGATCAAATTCAGGAAAAATCCAGGGCCTTAACCGAACTTTTAACTAAAATCCAGCCAAAACTGGCGAACCGGGCTTCCACTAGTCCACGCATCCCTAGACACTAACACTACCATGTTTCAATGAATGCACCATACATTTAGAAAAATGAGTTCAGAAAAATGCATGGTGCCTACAGTGAAACATGGTGGTGGCAGTGTCAATAGCAACATTAGAAATATATTTACTTAGAAAATTGGTGACATGTTCAATACTTATTTCACTCATTATATATACACACACACACATACACAAACATATATAACATAGTTTTCTCTTTTATCTGGTCTCATTTATTGGAATATCTTGTTATTTTTTCAATTTATAGTGCCCTTTCTTTATTTTATAGTGTCTTCTCTTATAAAAAATGAAATGACTGCAGATGAAATAGAGGAAAGCTTATTTTCTAATTGAGGAGGCTGATGGACTTCTAGTCAAATGTTTCTCCATCAGCAGTTTTATATCTAATAAGAGTTCAATACAATAAAGAGAAGGCACTGTGAATAACAAAAATAACATGAATACATGAATATGCTATGTAAGGGATGGTGCTATACATAACAAGAGATTATACTATGTAATATTGGGATAGTGCTGTACATAACAAAGGACACAATGTAATAAGGGACGACACTATACATAACTATAGAGAATGATATGTAATAAAGGTTATATATTAAAAAGGAAACTATGTAATTAGTGGGTGGCATTATATACAACAAGAAAGTACACTATATGCTAATGGAGTGAACTATAGGTATAAATCTACATTCCCGTGTCTGTGTAAAGTGTCGGTGTGCTGCTCGATTTTTTTTCTTGGCCAGCACACAGACTCATTAAGTATGCCCTATTCTGATTCTCAAAGTCAGATCAGAATAGAACATGCTCTGAGTCTTGCAGATTTAATTCTTAGATCTGGATTCTTGGATCTGTTATTTTCATGAATGTCTGAATGAATCTATAAAACTTAACTATAAAACATGCTGTTCAATAAAAAAAAATATTTTACAGCACAAGGATATTTCATCCGAATTTGTGAATGTGTCACGGGCGGGGAGGAGGGTGTCAGCACACCGCGCTCACCCCTTCTGCTCGGGTCCGGCAGCTGCTCCTGGTGGCTCGAGCTGTGGGCCGGATCCCGGGGTTTCTCGAGTGACACTCTTCGCCCGTGAGTGAAAGGGGGTGTTTGTTGGGTGAAGGGATTGTTATAGTTCGTGACGCCACCCACGGTTGTGGTGATTGCACCACCGCTGCTCAGTGTGGGGGTCCCGGGGATGGTGATGCGGAGCAGCCAGGTGTTGTGTTGCCCCTCCGTGGGTAGGGGTTGGTGATCCCGGTGCCCGGTGATGAGATGTAAAGTGTAGGGCCTGGAGGGCGCAGGGACGCGGGGGCAGCGCTGTGCCTTGCGGCACTATGGTACTCACTCAGCCTGACACACGGACACAGTTTGTACGGTAAACCAACGGCTGGTAGGACGGTCCCACAGACGGCTGCACCTGCACTCCCGGTAGGTGACGGTGATGTCTCTCTTCCTTGCACCTGTGTTGACTGATGGTAGCGGTGGATTCCCTCCGGTTACCCGCTCCCCGACTGCAATCTGGGCCGGAGGAGCTCTACACTTTGCCCGCAGGCGCTGGCCCTGAGAAACTGGTGCCGTGGCGGTGGCGGTGTCTCTCCAATACGGGTTGGGCTGTTGCCTTCAATCGGGACTTGGTTGTTGGGGGAGCTGCGTCCCCGTCACTGACGGATTTGGCAAATCTGGCGACTCCTAGCCTTGCCGGGGTCCGAGAGGCCCCTGCCCTGGTGCTGACTGTCCTTCGGAACACTGCTCCAGACCACCGGGCACACAGCCAACGGGGTCCTTCCAGGAACTTCCAAACGGTCCCCCTCCAGACAGTCACCGCCGTTGCTGACCTTGCTGTTCTGGCCCTCACAAAGCTGGACCCTTCAGGCTGTCTTTCTCTTCTGTCACTTTACTTGCTTTTCCTCCTTTTCACTTCTCTACTTTCACTACTTTCACTTCGCTGTTTACTTTCTCACTTAGCTCCTCACTCCTGCTCCTCCCTGAGCTGTCTGCACTCAAGCCCTGCCTGGGCTACTCTGCCTGGTTACTTCCTGCCTCCAGTGTTGTGAGCTCCTCGGTGGGCGGAGCCAACCGCCTGGCCCACCCCCTGGTGTGCATCATCAACCTCTGGAGGAAGGCAACAAGGATTTGTGGTTAGCTGTGATGTGCCTACCTGGAGTGTGGGGTGTGGTGGTGTTGTGACCCGTGTCCCCTGGCTTGCCCAGGGCGACACAAATGTAACCTACAAACAAACATATTACTACAAATCATACAATGTAGATAAAAAATAAATATTTCCATTTAGTGACTTACCTCTGGCATCTCATCTGATTATAGATCTTTTTAGTTGTTTGTTTTCTTTCTGGTGAGACCTCTTTGTGACGCCCTGGCCTATCAGGTTGTCACAGGGTATTGTGCAATCTGTCCTTCTGCACAGTATCCACATCCTCCTTGGTTACGGGTCCCTGACTTTTGGTGTTGCTAAGAACAAGCCAATCGAAATCCTAGGAACACTCTGCACCACACCTACCAGACACACAAATGGGTAGCCTGAAGGGAATAGGACCGCTCACTTGGGGGGTTGGTTAGGGAGGGTCAGGAGTGTCAGTAGCAGTCATTTGATTGGTGACTCTCATGAGGAGAGGTCACAAGTGAGTTGGAGGAGGACAGAAGCTGGGCTCCTTGCTAATAGTAGGTCTGGGCCTGGTAGGAGCTGGAATCCCAGTCGCAGGGGATTGTGACAAGGGGCACGGACTGTCGAGGAGGGCAGCCTGTGGCCTTGTGCCATCTCTGGGTAGGGGCCAGGGCACGACGGGGTATGTGGACCCTAGGCCGGGAAGTAGCTTCAAGCGTCCTGGTAATTCACCCGACAAGGACAGAGCCTTCAAGATCCGTACTCCACCCGCTCCAAAATCGGGGTACTAGTGCAACGAGGGGATAGGACTTTCCCAATATACAGTCCAGAAAATCCCAAGCGTGAACCCTGAGAGCAAGCTCACTCCGTTAGCCATACGGGTGAGCAGGACCCGACTAGTTCTATACTACAGGGACCAACCAGTAAAGAAGGTGCCAAGGGAAAGGTCACAGGCTAATAAGCAACACCATCGGGCACGGGATCCAGGCGTGCTCCCTCCCAGCTGCAGCGGTGCTCAGAGTTCCGGTTTTCAAGTTGTCGGTATCAGCGTTATTGGACTGAGTGAGTACGCAGTGACCCTTTCCTCCCCAACAGTATCCCCTCACTACCATCACCGAGCCCCGGGGCATCCCCAGTAACCACAGAGGGGTTAAACACCATCACCACCGCACGCTCCCAACAGCAGCGGTGGTACTCCACCTTACCACACACCGTGGGTGGCGTCACAAACTCTCAACCAACAAACCCCGTGTAAATACCCCCTTTTATTTTGAGTGGCCCCACGACCCCTCCTTGGTCCGGAGACTCCTCAAGCCACCGCGGATCCGGATCCGAGCAGTCTTGGCTGCTGATGCTGGGGTGGCACATCTTTGCTGACATCTTTCAGCCACAACTCATCTTTTCACACTCTTTACCGCAGACCTCAAAAATAATAGTCACATACAGTATATTGTATATATACATTTGTCTCCTGAATAAAAACTCCCCCATGCTGTCCCCCTGAATACAAACATGTATTAGACAATTAAAATACTATTATCTACACCCTTTAAAATATAAATTGTTAAAATAAGCCAGCACTGTACCCCTCATATAATTTCAGCCTCCAAATAAATATGAATTAATCAGTCACTGTCCCTCACCATTGATTCATATAAAGGCTATGTGGATATACTGTGTTTTTGTTTATATTTTTTCTGCACAGATATGTTTTGGAAAAATGTTATAGTAAAAGCAAAGAGAATGAAATTCCTGAAGTCTCATGTACTTGTTGTTCATTTTTTCTTTGCAGATTTGCAGCAGATTCAAATCTCATTAATGTCAAATTCTGCAAATCCTGAACATGTGCACAAGCTTTAGTCCTTGTTCTGTGCCCTTCCCCCACAATTCATTATCAGTTCCTGTATACTGTCTCCTCAACACCATTCATTCTGTGCCCTTTCCCCACAATTCATTATCAGTTCCTGTATACTGTCTCCTCAACACCATTCATTCTGTGCTCTTCCCCCACAATTCATTATCAGTTCCTGTATACTGTCTCCTCAACACTATTCATTCTGTGCTCTTCCCCCACAATTCATTATCAGCCCCTGTATACTGTCTCCTCAACACCATTCATTCTGTGCACTTCCCCCACAATTCATTATCAGTTCCTGTATACTGTCTCCTCAACACCATTCATTCTGTGCCCTTTCCCCACAATTCATTATCAGTTCCTGTATACTGTCTCCTCAACACTATTCATTCTGTGCTCTTCCCCCACAATTCATTATCAGTTCCTGTATACTGTCTCCTCAACACTATTCATTCTGTGCTCTTCCCCCACAATTCATTATCAGCTCCTGTATACTGTCCCCTCAACACCATTCATTAGAAGTCCCTAATAGCGTAATAATTAATCGGTTGATGTGGGAGGATGCCATCATGTACTTCGCATCCTCCCCCACCTCCTAAATCATATAGGTCCCTGATAGAATCTTCTCATACCCCATTCATTATAAATCCCTGTATAATATACTCCACCAACATTCATTATACATCCCTGGTAGCGTCATAATGAATTGGGGGGTGGAAAAAGATATTGTTGGGCCTGATTATGAATTAGGTGGTGGGGTGGAGCACTATCAGGGATTTTAGCATCCTTCCTCACCTGTCCAAAGCCGGGATTGAACCGTTTGATTGGCCAAAGCCAGGATCAAACCATTTAATTGACCAATGTGTCTATTGTATTTTTTTTTTTTTAAAAAAAAGGTTAGCCATCGCAGAAGTAACTGGGGCCTTATTTATGAAAATTGCCTCCCAGTAAGATCATTCTGATTAAACCAAAGTGCAGCTTTTAGCATTGAAGCTGCTGAGGTAAAGTGAAAGCTGAGCTCTGATTGGTTGCTATGAACAGCTAGACCCTTATGAAGAGTAACCAATAATCATCTATTCATTATATAAAGCTGAACGTGTCCTTCTGTCCAAAGCTATGTTAACATCAGTAGCTGTGTAGCTGTGATCAACAGAAATGCACAAGTGATCAGACTGCTGATCCTAACAGCCCCAAGGGGGACTAGTAAAATGAAAAAAAAATAAAAGTTTTAAAAAATAAAAAACCTAAAAGTTGAAATCACCCCCCTCTTGCCTCATTAAAAATTAAAGGGTTAAAAAAATAAATATATACACATTTGGTATCACCACGTTCAGAAATGCCCGATCTATGAAATATAAAATTAATTAACCTGATCAGTAAACAGAGTAGCGGCAAAAAAATTCCAAACACCAAAATAACGTATTTTGATCGCCGCAAATTTTGCGCAAAATCCAATAACAGGTGTTCAAAACTTAGCATCTAAGCAAAAATGGTACAGCTAAAAATGTCAGCTCAAGATGCATAAAATAAGCCATCACTGAGCCATAGAGCCTAAAAAATGAGCACGCTAAGAGACGCGGAAAATGGAGCAAAAACTGCACCACTTTTTTTGGACAAACGTCTGATTTTTTTTAATCCCTTAGATAAAAGTAAACATATACATGTTTAGTGTCTATTTCTTTTCGTACTGACCTTAGGCATCACACTTTACTCATCATTTTTACCATATAGTGAACATGGTGAATAAAATATCCCAAAAAAAATCATGCAATTGCTTTATTTTGCAATTTTTACGCACTTGGAATTTTTGTGCTGTTTTCCAGTACATTATAAGAAAAAACTTATGGTTTCATTTAAAAGTACAGCTCGTCCCACAAAAAACATGCCCTCATATGGCAAGATTGACAGAAAAATGAAAACGTTACTTACAACTCTCAGAGGAAGGAGAATCGGCCGGGGGTGAAGGGGTTAAAGAAGCCGTGGTGTTTCAGAGCAGGATGGAGGGGTGGAAGATCTGCTGAAGCAAGTATAGCAAAGGGCTGGCCTAGGTCACTGACATCACTGCGCCAACCACAAGGGTGCGCTCTGCTGTTCTCTTATCTGCCAATACACAAACACATATGCAGCCAATTCACTCAATTCACTGACAGTGCCTGTGCCAAGCACTGCACACTGTTATCTGCCAATACATACACACTATATAAATATATATATATATATATACAAGGGCCTTGCAAAAGCATTCGGCTCCCTTGAATTTTTCAACCTTTTCCCACATTTCAGGCTTCAAATATAAAGATACAAATTTTAATGTTATGGTGAAGAATCAACAACAAGTGGGCCATAATTGTGAAGTTGAACGAAATATATTGCTTATTTTAAACTTTTTTAAAAAATAAATAACTGAAAAGTTGTACATGCAATATTATTCGTCCCCTTTACTTTCAGTGCAGCAAACTCACTCCAGAAATTCATTGAGGATCTCTGAATGATCCAATGTTGTCCTAAATGCCTGATGATGATAAATATAAGCCACCTGTGTGTAATCAAGTCTCCGTATAAATGCACCTGCTCTGTGATAGTCTCAGTGTTCTGTTTAAAGCGCAGATAGCATCATGAAGACCAAGAAACACAACAGATAGATCCGTGATTCTGTTGTGGAGAAGTTTAAAGCCAAGTTTGGTTACAAAAAGACTTCCAACTTTAAACATCCCAAGAAGCACCGTGCAAGTGATCATATTGAAATGGAAGGATTATCACACAACTGCAAATCTACCAAGACCCGGCTGTCCATCCAAACTTTCATCTAAAACAAGGAGAAGACTAATCAGAGATGCAGCCAAGAGGCCCATGATCACTCTGGATGAACTGCAGAGATCTACAGCTGAGGTGGGAGAGTCTGTCCATAGGACAACAATCAGTCGTACACTGCACAAATCTGGCCTTTATGGAAGAGTGGCAAGGAGAAAGCCATTTCTCAAAGATATCCATATAAAGTGTTGTTTACAGTTTGCCACAAGCCACCTGGGAGACACACCAAACATGTGGAAGTAGGTGCTCTGGTCAGATGAAACCAAAATCAAACTATTTGGGCACAATACCAAACGATACGTTTGGCGTAAAAGCAACAGCTCATCACCCTGAACACACCATCCCCACTGTCAAACATGGTGGTGGCAGCATCATGGTTCGGGCCTTCAGCAGGGACAGGGAAGATGGTTAACATTGATGGGAAGATGGATGGAGCCAAATACAGGACCATTCTTGAAGAATACCTGTTGGAGTCTGCAAAAGACCTGAGACTGGGACGGAGATTTGTCTTCCAACAAAACAATGATCCCAAACATAAAGCAAAATCTATAATGGAATGGTTCACAAATAAAATGTATTCAGGTGTTAGAATGGCCAAGTCAAAGTCCAGACCTGAATCCAATCGAGAATCTCTGGAAAGAGCTGAAAACTGCTGTTCACAAACTCTCTCCATCCAACCTCACTCAGCTCGAGCTGTTTGCAAAGGAAGAATGGGCAAGAATTTCAGTCTTTCGATGTGCAAAACTGATACTGACATACCCCAAGCGACTTGCAGCTGTAATCGCAGCAAAAGGTGGCGCTACAAAGTATTAACTTAAAGGGGACGAATAATATTGCACACCTCAATTTTCAGTTATTTTTTTTTTTAAAAAAAGTTTAAAATAAGCAATAAATTTCATTCAACTTCACAATTGTGTCCCACTTGTTATTGATTCTTCACCATAAAATTAAATTTTTTATCTTTCTGCTTGAAGCCTGAAATGTGGGAAAAGGTTGAAAAATTCAAGGGAACCGAATACTGTATATATGAATACTGTATATATACTCATTCATTCATTTAATCACAATATTTACCATAAAACGTTGAACTTCTGTCTCAAGCCAGGATCAAACCATTTGGCCAGCGAGTCTGCAGTGCTATATTTACGTTGTAGTTGAATTCTTCAATAAAAGGGCACTTAAGTCAGTGCATTCATATTCCATATTCCACCAACTCCGGCACCATTTTCTTGCAGACACTGTCTCTATGAATATCAGCAATCACCAGTTTATTTCAGATGACACAGTGTCTTCAATAAAATGGCGTCAGAGTTGGCGGTATGCGCAAGCACTGACTCTGGCACCATTTTAATGAAGAAATCAACTACAACGTGAACATAAAACTGCACACACACTGGCCATAGGAATGATACCAGCGGCTGTGGTGCAAAATTGAAATAAAAGGTGGGAAACGCAGCCATGAGAAGAATACATAAAAAATACCCCACCCACAAAATGACGCACTGATGCTAAATCAGCAACACCTGGGCGTAGAACGAGTTCAATAGCTAATCCATATGTAACGTCCTCCAACCCTCTGCCCCTTTCAATATAAGTCTCTGATGCTTAGCAAGCCCTTACTCGCTTCTTAACTCCTCTCATGATCCTCTTCCCAGTGAGTTGAAAAAAAATATCCTCTCTGCACATTTGTCCGTTCATTTTTGCAGTACTTATTAATCAGCGTATAATTTGATATACAAATGAAACTGTACATCTGAAACTTTGTCAAGGTAGTGCCGCTTCTTCCTGCTTGACTGCCAGCCTTTATGTTGTATGACTTCAGGCAAAGGAGTCATCAGTCAAACAAAAGGAGGCATAGCTGAGCAGGGAATAGGGCACATAGGAGAAAAGTGTGATGTCTACAGCCTCATCTGTACATCAATGTCAATATATCAACTTGTTTTTTGAAAGAACTATATGAGCATACACTGGCGAGTAACAGTGTAACATTGTGTTAAACTTTTGATTTTCAGGCTTCTTATCTCACCATCCATTTTATCTTCGAACAAAAGACCACCTACAGACAATTATATTTCCTATCTCATACATACATTTGTATTTGCTATAACTGGTTCCAGGCCGCTCACTGTTCTTCAATAAACATGGGTCTCCCAAACCTGAGAATACCAGTCCCCAGCTGTCGGCTTTATCATGGCTGGGTATCAAAATTGAAATGATTTATTTAAAATTTTTTTTAAAAAGCCACATGCGGTTTTTCTAATTTTGATACACAGCCAAGATAAGCACACAGCTGGGGGCTGCAGTCTTTAGCTGTATGCTCTATCTGTGCAGGGTATTATTATATGGGGGGCCTTACGCCAATTTATCTATTTATTTTTATACCCCTATAGAGACACACAGACAGGGTCAGACGCTGTCACACAGGCTGAGGGTGTGTCTGAATGCAACCAATCAAAACCAGGGATTGAAGAAGCAGGAAGCTGATTTGCATATTTCCAGTGCATTCTGGGAAGAGGAGAAGAGTCGCCTTAAGCTGATCGATTGTTGGGTCTCGCTGTTTGAGCACATCGCAAAACCGCGTGCCTGACGGCACACGACTTTCGCCTATCATACGCTACATCAGCAATATGGAAGAGAAGAAAATCCACATGGTCACCTGCAACACATGTGACATGTTTACGGATCTGCCGCACAAAAAAAACAACTTCACCTGTCAAAAGTGCAAACTTGTTGCCCTCTTAGAGGAAAAGGTGCAGGGACTGGAAGAAAGAATAGCAACTTTGAAGCTAATTAAAGAACATGAGGACCTCTTGGACGAGGTAGAAGCAACCATTCAGGATATGGAAAGTGAGAAAAGCTTCAGAACACATATTGAAGCTGAAAAGTGGGCACATGTGACCAAAAGAAGCCAGCGCATCAAGTGGTCGTCACCACCCACACAGCTTAGCTTATGAAGCCCTCATGCTGGAGAACGAAAATGGCACAGCTCAGGATGATACCATATCTACAGGAGAAGACACAGTATCATCAAAAGAAGTTACTTTGTCAACAAAAGCAGAAACAAAAGACACTCAAAAACACTCAGGAGCAACAAGAAGTGCGTCCAGAAAGAAAAGAAGAGTGGTAGTTATGGCTATTCACTACTAAGAGGCATGGAGGCAACTATCTGCAGGCCGGACATAACCGCACGAGAAGTATGCTGCCTCCCGGGAGCAAAAATCAAGGATGTAGCCAACAAGATACCAACTATCCTCGGATCCAAGGACGAATACCCATTCCTATTGATACATGTAGGAACAAACGACAAGGCAAGAAATGATCTACCAACTATTTGCGAAGACTTTGAAATTCTGGGGAAGAAAATAAAGGAACGAAACGTACAGGTTGTTTTCTCATCAATCCTCCCAGTCGATGGCCATGGTGTCAAAAGATGGAATAGGATACTAGATTTGAACAACTGGCTACAACGATGGTTCAGGCAGCAAGGATTTGGATTCTTGGACCATGGAGTGAATTACCTCTACGATGGACTTCTCACAAGAGACGGGATACACCTCACAAAACCTGGGAAACACATGTTCACCAGAAGGCTTGCCACACTCATCAGGAGGGCTTTAAACTAGAAGAAGAGGGGATGGGAGAAAAAACAGCAGACAAGAGCATGCAGCAGAAGGACAAACTAATCAAGGGCACTAGATGCCGTAAAGAGGACCCAAGACAGGGTACTAAGAAGGAATCTAAGAAAAGGGGAGCAAAACTTCTTTCCTGCATGCTGACCAATGTGTCACGCTCCCCGGCTCCCCTGCCACGGTCCCCGGCTCCCCTGCCACGCTTCCCGGCTCCCCTGCCACGCTTCCCGGCTCCCGTGCTACGCTTCCCTGCTCCCGTGCCACACTCCCCGGTCCCCCGCTCCACAGCCTCCATGCTCCCTCACCTGCGTCCTCCAGGCAACCCGGTCACCGCTCCCGGCGCCCGTCTGCGATGCTCAGCCAGCCCGGCACTCCTGCCTCCTGTGCACCACTTCTTGCTCTGGCTTCTGGCACCCGGGCCTCGCGCATGCGCATTAGGGCGCGCGCGCGGTCATTGACCCTCTCTTAAAGGGCCAGCGTCCTCCAACAGGATATTGAAGATCCAGGTACAGGGTATATAGGGGGATCATTTCCAAGTGGGCGGGGCCTGTTCTTCATGTTTGCCAAGCTAGGAGTCAGGTCTCCCTGTGCTTTTTCCCGTACTCACCTATCTCTCTTGTAGAGTCGCTCCTGTCTCGCCAACCGGTCCTGACAGTTCCAGAACCCCGAACGGTGACTGTCTGCCATCTCGTCAGTCCCTACCGTCTCCGATCCCTGGATCCGTGTGGTGACCGACCTCCTCGCTCAGCTGGTTCCGAACTCTGCCTGACATCATCTCGGCCTCCGAACCTGAGCTCCGTCACCTGGACTACCTTCAGAGACTCCGTGGTCCCAGGGACTTCTTCACTCCACTCCTCTGAACGGACTGTCCTGCTACCCGTAGTGCTCCGGCTACCGGGCACCTTGCCCTCGGTGGGGTGCTCAGTCCAGTGGATCCACCTCCTGGGCCTACCCGTCCGCCTGGTCCTAACAGTAAGAACAGGCCATGGATCCCGCCGAAGCACTAGCGTCCCAGCTGTCCGGATTGCAGCAGGAACTCGGACGACAGCGCGAGACCCAGTCCCGCATGCTGGCCTTCATGTCCTCAGTGGACACCCGCCTGAATACGCTGCAAGCAACCGCCACGTCCCTGGCATCTCAGTCTTCACCAGCACAGTCCACGGCCGCAGTTCCTGTGGCAGCTTCCTCGGAATCCTCTAAACTCCGCTTGGCCTCTCCACCCCAATATGCCGGAGATCCTAAGACCTGCAAAGGATTCTTGAATCAGTGCTCCCTCCACTTTAAGCTGCTTCCGCATCTGTTTGCCTCCGACCAAGCCAAGGTGGTGTTTGTGATGTCCCATCTAGAAGGTGAGGCACTGGCCTGGATGAACCCCTTGTGGGAGAAGGAGGACCCTGTAACTACTAACATCCAGGAATTCCTGCAGGCGTTTAGAACCACCTTTGACGAACCCGGTCGCGCCTCCGCGTCCGCCTCATCACTCCTCAGGCTACGTCAGGGGACCTTGACGGTGGGTCAATATGCCATCCGCTTCCGCACCTTGGCCTCAGAATTAGGGTGGAACAATGAGGCCCTAACCGCCGCCTTCTGGGAAGGACTCTCCGGTCATATTAAGGACGAGCTGGCCAGCCGCGATGTTCCTTCCACCCTGGATGCCCTGATCGCACTAGATATAAAAATAGCAACAAAAAGAGGACAATGGCCTCCAAAAATTAAGTATTACTCACAGCAAGTTGGGCTGCAGTGTGTACATCGCCCAGGCCAAAAGCTAATGCTCTACCAGGATACAGCTAAACCCCCACTAATGTGGAAGCATCACAGGTGCAGGAGAAGCAGATCACACACACACCTCCATGGAATGGAGGGGAGGCGAATGCTAGATCATAAAACTGCACACTAGTGGCTTGCATAGAGTGCTGTTCACATGCAGATGGCACAGTCACAAACCCGCAGCCTATTAGGTGACGCCCTTCTATTAGATCAGGCGGGCTGCCAAGCCGTACCCCACTGT